>NC_086446.1:240586068-241948568 GCF_028390025.1 Pseudophryne corroboree
CACCTGCATTAACCCGTGAGCTCCTGGCTGGATCTGTCTCTAATTGCTGTATGTGCATGCCTGCATTAACCCTTTGTTAGCCTGCAACCTGCTATGTGTCGGTTAATAGACCAATAAACCTGGTTAAGAAATCTGGCGTGTGGACTGATCTCCAACACACACTGCTGACACCCATCAACACCATAGGTTCTGCCAATAATGAGAAGAGACACTGGAATGTGTTATTTAAGAGCAATATGAGCAGAGAGGTTTCAGTGCTGATGAATGGAGCTGTCTAAAGCTGGGTACACATAAGACGATGTATGTACCCAGCGACATCGACAGCGACAGGACCTAGCGGGGGAGCCGGCATTGGCAAGTGCATACACACTTGCCAATGCTGGCAGCATGGATCTCCCTAGCGATGTCTTCCGTTGGTCCTGCATGTAGGGCTGATGGAGGATGTCACTGAAGACACTCGGGAGCGTGCATTGTCAGCAATATAGCAGGTACACACTAGACAATGTGCCCAATATGTTGGCCCACATATCGTGTAGTGTATACCTAGCTTTAGTGATTAAATCTGCTTAACGATAAGGGTCTACTTAGTGAGTGTGTACATGACTAGAGACTAGGAGGCACACTAGCGCTTCCAACAAACTGAAACCTCAGGACAACTACACTTAAAGTTCAGCTGTCAATACTCTGTAACTATGCCCTCTAGTAGCTTTTCTCTTGTCATCATGGCAGTCCTAAAATGGGGTCTGTAATTAAAGAAGTGGACAGTCTTTGTAACCAAGGGCGTAGCTACCATTGGTGCAGCGAGTGCAGTTGCTATGGGGCCTAGAAAAGTAGAAATATAATGACCCTTAAGGCGCCAGCAAAAAATAATGGTTTGAATTAGAATCTCAAAAATTAAGTCTAGTCACTGCAGCAGTCCTCCAGAACCTTTCTGTGAAGGTTCCAATACAAACAAGCATATGAGAACAAAAAATAAAGAGGATAGCGCAAGTGCTTATATATCAAAAAATAAGGACTGCAGTGGTATATATAAATCTTTATATTTGTAACATTATAATTACATTAAAATTGACATGTACAAGAAGAAACAGAATAACCCTATATTTATAGGTGCAGATATTACTAAAATAGACAGTCTCTAGAGTGCCACAGATTTGTATTCAGTTGCAACTGTAGCGATCCTAAAATCACAGCTGTTTTCTACAGAGTTACTGGATACTTTATATCGGTTATGAACAGATTTTCCACACTGAGGTGTTTACCGGATACTTTGTAACAGCCTCTCCACACAGTTACTTTGAAAAGCTGAATATCAGTGATTGAGGGATAAGATGTGAATAAGCCAGCTATTAAGTGTACAGACGGCGCTGTACTCATCTTAGTTGGACTCACGTGTGTGTGATGAAGCTGTTGAACCACATACGTGATCCTGCTGATGGGCAGTGTGAGTAATGGTGGATCCAAACAACGTGCAATCCCACTGATGCTTAAGCAGTCTTAATATCGGTGTATGACCCCTGCGGTAAGCGGTACCTTGTTTGATTGCTGCACGCAGGGCGTCCCTGGCTTCCGCGGTTGCCGCTAATCCCGCTATTGCTATCTCGGGGTATTAAACTCGTTCTGCCGGGAGTCTGTATACACCGATGCTGGCAGTGGGTCCGCAGCTGAAGTAACGTTTCTCCAAGTGCTGGTACAGAGTCCTAAATGCGTTTCGTCACTTCTGGTGACATTTCCAATATGGGGCCTAGAGCTGAGAGGGACCACCTTCCCTTTCTAGGTTAAGTGTTATATACATTTTTCACCATTGGCTGGTAGATAGAGGCCCTTAAAAACTTTCCTTGGGGCTTACAATATATCTAGTTATGCCCCTGGACCTGTTCATTGTAATGTGGTATAAAATTAACTGAAGGACATTATAATGTTACATAATATGAACTGGGGCACTGTATGTCATAATGTGAATTGGGGGTACTATGTTGCATAATATGTACTGGGCCTGGCAGTCCTACAATGTGACATAACGTGAAGTAAGGCACTACTAGGGTTCATAAGATAAACTAGGGCACTATTATGAAGCAAAAAACTAACAACTTGCGGAGAGATGTTTCTCTAGAAGCATTGGGTCAGGGGCCCCTGCAAAATGTTGCTATGGGGCTCACAAAGTTAGAGCTACGATCATACTGCACACTGCAATAATCTCCTATGTATATTGCAAATTATTGCGCAATTACAATTGGATCTTCTGGCTGCTAAATATATATTAAACCAACTTTAATGGCTGTCTAATTTTTGCAGCAACCGTAGAACAAACATATTACAGGTTGAGTATCCCATATCCAAATATTCCGAAATACGGAATATTCCGAAATACGGACTTTTTTGAGTGAGAGTGAGATAGTGAAACCTTTGTTTTTTGATGGCTCAATCTACACAAACTTTGTTTAATACACAAAGTTATAAAAAATATTGTATTAAATGACCTTCTGGCTGTGTGTATAAGGTGTATATGAAACATAAATGAATTGTGTGAATGTAGACACACTTTGTTTAATGCACAAAGTTATTAAAAATATTGGCTAAAATTACCTTCAGGCTGTGTGTATAAGGTGTATATGTAACATAAATGCATTCTGTGCTTAGACTTGGGTCCCATCACCATGATATCTCATTATGGTATGCAATTATTCCAAAATACGGAAAAATCCCATATCCAAAATACCTCTGGTCCCAAGCATTTTGGATAAGGGATACTCAACCTGTATTTATTAAAATTTAATTGGAGGAGACAATATAACACATAGGAATTATCTTGATTGCTCTATGAAAGTCAGAATCTGGGACACTCAGTCACCTTGTGTCATTTGCTTTACATGAATTGTGACTTCAGTGCTGAATACACAATGGTACTGTTAGGACAGATTGCAAAGCCACTGATTGTGTAATGAATTTTGTCACTCTGAGGGCACAATTACACAAACAGGAAATTCTCACAAAGGATAAAGCTGACAACCTGAATGAAGTTTAAAGGGAGAACTACTCAGAAATGAATAACATGCTGTTTGTTCAGTGTTAAGATTAAATATGTACAGATGAAGATTTAGATACAACTAAGTTTCGGCTACATAAAGAAGACTTTGGCTATGGTGGGAAGTCAGAAAGTACATCATGTAACAGGAAGAGGTGGCTGTGCGTTAAGAGTAACTTTTGCTATCCCCAATACAAATTCACATTTGAGAAGTAAAACATTTGACAGGAAAGTGCAATAACTAGAAACCTGATTGCAACATATATTTATTGTATGTACATCCCAAACAAGTTACCAGAAGGAAGTGATGTAACTAATCTTGCTTCCTAATTAACGTTAATAATAATTGTTAATAATTCCAAGAAAGTAAGTATGAGATGATGCAAGAGAAGATCTATTGATCAGTGAGGGAGAGACCGGCTGTTATTATTGATACACTGTAGTGCACATGTATTACACAGCAATTTACAGAGAATGTTTCAGTCATTCGCATCAGTCCCTGTAGCCCTGGAGCTTACAATCCATATTCCCTATCACATGGCACACACACTCTAGCATACCTCCCAACTGTCCTGATTTTCACAGTACAGTCCTGTTTTTTGGACATTGTCCCGCTGTCCCACCCGCGAGCCGTAGGTTTCCGCAGTGGGGGGCAGTTAGAAACCATCTATTCATGGGAGTCAGAGGGACTAGGGCAGGGGTGGGCAACATGTGGCCCGTGAACCGATCCTGCCTGGCCCGCTGTCTCCCATCAGTGTGCAATGACAAGCGGCCCGACTGGCTGAGCCGCTTGTCATTGTGCTACACTGCTGCCAGACGTGACGCCGCTGAGGAAATCCCGGTCACGTCACAGGTTCTGCTGACCGGGATTTCCTCTGTGATGTCATGTGCTGGGCGGCACGGGGGGAGGAGCCACAGCAGGAGCGGCGGGCAGCAACAATGACTCTGGGGAGCGGACAGCAGCAGTGGCTCCGGGCAGCGGGCAGCAGCAGCGACTCCGTGAAGCACGGGCAGCGGGGATCAGGCAGCGGATCATCTTCCACTGTGAAAAAAAGGTAAACCCCCTGCCCAGCCAGTACCTGAAATGGATCTCTACTTAAGCTGCAATATGGGTTCAGGGGAGGGGGGGAGATAAAAACTGCTATATAGGTAGGGGGGTAGGGACTGCTATATAGGTTCCAGGAAGGGGGGTAGGGACTGCTATATAGGTTCAGGGGAGGGGGGTAGGGGGGTAGGGACTGCTATATAGGTTCAGGGGAAGGGGGTAGGGACTGCTATATAGGATCAGGGGAAGGGGGTAGGGACTGCGGTGCATGTGCAGTTCAGACCCGATTTACAAGATATTTTGTGTGTGGCCCTCGACTATTAACTGGAAGTGTTAAGCGCCCCCCCATCCCCAGCTGAAATAATTGCCCACCCCTGGACTAAGGGCATGTCAGCAGCTCACAGAGCACTGGGCATACCCCCTTAGTAATGAAATTGGGGGGGGGGTGGCTTGCGATCGCGTTATCTCCACCACGCAGAAGTCCCGACTCCCACTTCATCAATGTTGGGAGGTATGACTCTAGGGTAATTTTTTTTTTTTCTCTCAGAAACTAATTAACCCACCAGTATGTTTTCTGGAGTGTCAGAGGAATCCGAAGTACACTGAGGAGACAATGCAAACACAGGGAGGACATACAAACTTCACACAAATAGTGCATAGGTCACAAATTGAACTGCTAGTGTCCCATAATAAATTATCTGTCAACATTAGCACATTTCCTGCATAATTCAATTTCTGTCACACCTAAGCTAAAGTCACTAGTTATTTGTAAAAGAGAGGCTTCTACATACAGATAATTTCCCTGGGTCTTCATTATTAGAGGGTGTAGACATACAAACCAATACAAAGCAACTCCAAGCTGTGGCTTCTTACTGGTGGTCCAAGCGGCCACAACACAGGAGCCATTTTAGAATGACAAACAAGCAGCGCGGTTACATTATCCCCAAAAGAAAACACTGGCCTAACTGAAACTTCCATACTTTTTGGTTGATCAGCTTGAGAAAAATGAAATACTTTTAGGGGGTGATTCCGAGTTGTTCGCTCTCTAGCTGCTTTTAGCAGCATTGCACACGCTAGGCCGCCGCCCTCTGGGAGTGTATCTTAGCTTAGCAGAATTGCAAACGAAAGATTCGCAGGATAGCGAAAAGAAATTTCTTAGCAGTTTCTGAGTAGCTCCAGACCTACTCACAAATAGCGATCAGCTCAGGCCGTTTCGTTCCTGGTTTGACGTCACACACACGCCCAGCGTCCGGCCAGCCACTCCCCCGTTTCTCCAGACACTCCCGCGTTTTTCCCTGGCACGCCTGTGTTTTTCCGCACACACCCAGAAAACGGCCAGTTTCCGCCCAGAAACACCCACTTCCTGTCAATCACACTACGATCACTTCAACAATGAAAAATCTTTGTTCAGGCGTGAGTAAATCTACTAAGTTTTGTGGTAAAATACTAACCGCATGCGCACTGCAAACCATGCGCATGCGCATTTTTGCCTTAATCGCTCTGTTGCGAAAATCAGCAATGAGCGAACAACTCGGAATGACCCCCTTAGTGCAGTGAACTTACAAATAGATTGTAATTCTGTAAATGTTTAGCCATGTGCTTTCATACATTGCTGTGATAGTGCAGAACAGTCATAATGATAGCATTTGTCTACTGATCTGAGAAGGAGATAGATGATCAGGGAATGCAAGGACACAACTTACATTGCACCAACAACGACAGAGGGTGAATAGAACACAATAAAAGGAATTCTGGTTTTAGTGAGTGGCCACGGAGTCTTTTCCACTACAAACATATTGATTTTGACACATTCTATTAGATGATTGTTATCTGGCTTCAGCATATGCTTTTAAAGTGATGCCTTTTACACCTTCCGGGCAATATTTATACTGGAAAGTGCAAGGATAGGACCAACATTTTCATTATAGTAAACATATTATAATGTTAATTTGTGAGACATGAACTAAAGCAATGGCTATGTCCCTAGGAGATTTGATGAGCCATTCTACTTTCTATGGGCAACTGAAATGAAGTCCTTCCCATTCCCAAATGAGATTTGCATGCATCAATAGATTTTCTTTCCATTTTGAGTATTATTAGATATGGCAAAACTAAGTAAAACTAATTTAGGCTTTTAAATTTAATTTATTTTATTAATTTCTTTAATTTTGCTGCCCTTTAAAACTTGATATCTCAGGTTGCCTCAATATAGGTTCATTCTTAAATGTCCCTTTACCTATTTAAGCATTAATGCAAGGCTGTATCAAGATTTGTGGATGCACCAGGTCAAATAAACTGACCTGAATGCACTCAGCTGTATGGTGGGTATCTATTAGTTTCTGGGGAACCTGTAATGTAATCTATGTAGAATTGAGGCTCTGGCAAGCACCTACTTTAGAAAACAATAGGATATATTATAGTTAGGGAGTTGGGGGATAAGGTAGTAGTCCAAAAGTGATTTTTAGCCTGCATTCTAAAGTAATGCTTTGTGCTTATCACGATTTCCTGGGAATCCAGTCAGGATCCCATTGGTCCAGATCCCGGCAGTCGAAATACCAACTTCGAAATACAGATACTGCTCAGAATGCCAGCACCGGCATCCCGAATGAGATCACAATCCTTGCGCCGGCATATCGACAGCTGGAATCCCGAACGAGTAACTTCCTGGCCCTTGGGAGGGTAGTTCTAGGCTGCAGGGAGGAAGGTTAGGTCTAGGCTGGGGTAAGGGAGGGTTAGGGGGCAAGGGGCGGAGGGTTAGCATACTTACCCAACCTCGGTTGGGATTCTAACCGTCGGGATACCTTTGTTGGTATTCTGACCACCGGCACCCCGAACACCGGAATTTCAGACCCAACCTGTTTCCGGGATCTGCAGACTGGGCCAATGATCCTATACAAATTATATACAATAGGAGCCTTGCAAGAGGTAAAAGAAGGCAAAATAATCAAATGAGTGCATTTGGCAAAAATTAAATGTGCAGCATACTGGAATACTTGGTAAATAGTCCTGATATTTGTATTATACTGTAAGAGTAGACTAACCTAAGGAGGAGTTACTTACTATGAAGGCTAAAACTTTACCGCAGCATAACTTTTTTAGGACTGACTGCCCCCTACATTTTATATATTTTCCTATGATTGCATTGGTATAATGCATTAAGCCGCTATGCTACAGCAAAAGTTGACACGTTTTCCAATGTGCGAGTCCTAACGTGTTCCCTTACACAACACAAACTGAAGACAGCCATTTTATGTGCTGAGCCATTATTTATATACAGCGTATTCCTAGGAACTGTAACAAATTCGGCCAAATTCAATAAAGTGAAAAAAGTAACTTTTCTAAATAAAGAAATTACTGATTAACACAAACATTTACCCTTGTGAATGTCAAGCTCAAAAGTCAAACCATGAGCATATCTAGAGTATGGTTCTAATTCTTGTCAATTTGTGAATTCTTGTTGTGACAACATGGTTTTATTTTAGAGGTAGGTGCCAAAGTGCTTTATAATGGTGAGACTAAACAGTTTCAAGTGCAAATGATAACAGATTAAATAATTGTATTATGGTATATACATGGGATGCAGTCAAAATGCCATCTGTCAGGATCCTGGCGTTCAGGAGACTGACGCAGCAATCCCGACAGATGGCAACTAACTGACGGGTGGAATACTGACACCCGCCTGTAAGTCCCACTTGTTTGGTGGTCCATGCCACCAACCGAGTGGAAATAGAATCTGTTGCAATCTAAGCTCGCCACTGGGCCCGTTGCAGGGACTCGCTGGCTCGCTGCCGGTATTCCAGCAGACAGATGCTGCTGTCACTATACTGACAGCCAGCATCCCGTATGCCGGTATTACATACCGTATCCATATACACTATATCTTATAAAACTTTCCTCTTTGAATGCTTAGTAAAGGAGGAAAGTTTTCACCTTTGAAACAAATCTTGTAGAAACAGCTTAGCATATCATGTCCAGATTCTGGGGGAGATTTATCAAAGCTTGGTGAGAGATAAAGTACTAACCAGTCAGCTTCTAACTGTAATTTCTCAAACACAGCCTGTAAAATTATTATTTGAAGCTGACTGGTTGATAGTTTATCTCTCTCCAATGTATTTCTTGCCAAGCTTTGATACCACCTCTATGTTCTAAAAGTGATATTTCTAGTACAATTCCTAACCCATAACTACAACTCTAGCTTTATAATTAGCCCAAGCCATATTTCAAAATAAAAACCTAGCACAACCTTAAAGCCTATACTTGCCATTACACCAAGCTCTAAACCTAGAGACACTAAATGGCTGGGCAGTGCTTGGAACTTAAGCATTGTTTTAAAACTCCTTTCTTACCATTTTATACTGTCAATTCTATAACGATCAAGGAATTAAACTGGAAAATCTTTTTGCTCCTCCTTTTAACTACAATAGTTCCTGGTGGT
This sequence comes from Pseudophryne corroboree, assembly GCF_028390025.1. Classification (NCBI taxonomy): domain Eukaryota; kingdom Metazoa; phylum Chordata; class Amphibia; order Anura; family Myobatrachidae; genus Pseudophryne; species Pseudophryne corroboree. The sequence goes on from NC_086446.1 coordinate 240,594,574, forward strand.
GAGGAATCAGACAATATTCCTGGCCTTCCTTCAGAACAGAACCATGTTGAAACTAGTTTAGGAGTTTCCATGTAAAGTTGTGTCATCCTTTCCTGAGAACCAGAAAATCTGACTTCCTTATGACAATAAAACTATGGTATGAGGTGTTGTACTGGTTGATATCCAGATCAACAGACAGCACAAATAACAAAGAACACTCTCTTTACTGTTCCTCAGATGCCCACTGTCCTAAAGTCTATGCAGGGCAAACAATAGGGTTGCCACCTCATGCATCATGGATTACTGGAGATCCACCCCCTTCCCCAATACCAACCCCCCCCCCCCCCCCCCCCACAGCACCAAGCAATGTCCATGTACATAACATGATGTACCATATTTATAAAATATTTTACATACAAACAATCTATATAAATAGGAATATAATAGTCGCCACTTGGCATTTGGTGCCTTAAATCTTGATTGTGTGAAAGAGGGAAGAACCATGGAAGTGTAAGTGTTGCACAGAACCTAATCAATATCAAGCTTCATCAGGTCAAACAAACAAATGCACTACTAAAAGGTGTCTGTTAGTGATTAAAAAAATATACATATATCTATATATAACTTGAGCCTCTATTTGTTTCATGCATGTTCATTATATTATAAATATTTGTGTGACATGCCTGTCAGCTCTCGTTGCTCTTCTCACATGAGCCGGGCTGGCGTTATTTCCCCACCGCAGCCCGGGGAAACGCTGAGGAATTGCTGCCGATGGCAGCGTCACGGCAGCTTCGGCTCAATCTGTGGTCTGTAGGCGCAGCCCGGGGAAATGCTGAGGAAGAGCTGCTGATGGCAGCGTCACGGCAGCTTCGGCTCAATCTGTTGTCTGCAGGGGCAGCCCGGGGAAATGCTGAGGAAGAGCTGCTGATGGCAGCGTCACGGCAGCTTCGGCTCAATCTGTGGTCTGCAGGGGCAGCCCGGGGAAATGCCGAGGAAGAGCTGCTGATGGCAGCGTCACGGCAGCTTCGGCTCAATCTGTGGTCTGCAGGCGCAGCCCGGGGAAATGCTGAGGATGAGCTGCTGATGGCAGCGTCACGGCAGCTTCGGCTCAATCTGTGGTCTGCAGGCGCAGCCCGGGGAAATGCTGAGGAAGAGCTGCTGATGGCAGCGTCACGGCAGCTTCGGCTCAATCTGTGGTCTGCAGGCGCAGTTCAGGGAAATGCTGAGGAAGAGCTGCTGATGGCAGCGTCACGGCAGCTTCGGCTCAATCTGTGGTCTGCAGGCGCAGTTCGGGGAAATGCTGAGGAAGAGCTGCTGATGGCAGCGTCACGGCAGCTTCGGCTCAATCTGTGGTCTGCAGGCGCAGTTCGGGGAAATGCTGAGGAAGAGCTGCTGATGGCAGCGTCACGGCAGCTTCGGCTCAATCTGTGGTCTGCAGGCGCAGTTCGGGGAAATGCTGAGGAAGAGCTGCTGATGGCAGCGTCACGGCAGCTTCGGCTCAATCTGTGGTCTGCAGGCGCAGCCCGGGGAAATGCTGAGGAAGAGCTGCTGATGGCAGCGTCACGGTAGCTTCGGCTCAGTCTGGGCTGAACACATTTGATTTGATGTCAGCATCTCGCGAGACAGTCACTGTAGTTCACTGAGTTCCCTGGCTACCAAGGAGCACTGCTGGTGCTCCCAGGGTCCTCTTATTCCTGGAGAATCCAGGAATCTGTGGGAAGGGAAAAGCCTCCTGGAGGGTTGCCACCAAATCCTGGAGAATCCAGGAAATCAGGGAGAGGTGGCAACCCTAGCAACCAATAAACTAACCTGTCTCTTCTTTTTTAACACTTGGACTACATATATTAAAATAAGGAGACATTATTTACGGTATCCGGACTCCAGGTCGACAACAAAAAGGTCGATACACCTTAGGTCGCCGCCAATCAGTCGACACACCTTAGGCCGACATGGACAAAGGGTCGACATGGACAAAAGGTCGACAGGAACAAGGTCGACATGGAAAAAGGTTGACATTAGTTTTTCATAATTTATTTCTTTTTTGGAACCTTTTCATATTTAACGATCCACGTGGACTACGATTGGAACGGTAATCTGTGCCGAGCGAAGCGAAGGCACCATGCACAAAGCATGGCGAGCGAAGCGAGCCATGCGAGGGGACGCGGTGCACTAATTGGGGTTCCCGGTCACTCTACGAAGAAAACGACACCAAAAAAACATAAAAAACTCATGTCGACCTTTTTCCATGCCGACCTTGTTCCTGTCGACCTCTTGTCCATGTCAACCATTTGTCCATGTCGACCTAAGGTGTGTCGACCAATTGGTGTCGACCTAAAGTGTGTCGACCTTTTTGTTGTCGACCTGGAGTCCCAGACCCTTATTTACATGGAAAAAGACACAGTGTGTTTAATATGAAGCAAACAGTCGTCCTCTGCCATGCTTTAGCCCAGGAAAATAATATCACAGCACAATTAGTGGCACACATGTACAGTATGTAAACACATATGAGCGTATAAAGCACCCATGTGATGTGACACTATATACTGATTATGATGACATATTCCCTATTCTCTTAGCAGTTGCAAATATGTGACTCAAATCTAAAGATGGTTCCACCACTCACCATGTTTATGTCCTCCAGCACAGAACTTACAGTGTGAGGTGTAAGGAAATAAAATCAGAAGGCTGAAGATGTCTGAGCCCACATCATTGAGGCCAAAAATGTCAACCTCATTGAAGGCTCAGGGGTCAGGGAACAGTGCATGGATTTCTAGTACAAGTAATAGTGGGAGCAGTATACTGTATATGGGAGTAAGGTAATTCTAGAAAAAGAGGTTGATTTTCAGAGTTTTGTACAGTAGGGAGGAATCGCCGGGAAAATGGCTGTTGCACCATTTTTCCAGGATCCTGAGCATGCGCAGTAGACTCTAGCACTACGTTAGAGTCTACTAGTTTCTGGAGTTGTGACACTGGCTACGCTGCCCGGCTGCCGGCGAGAGGAGGGGGCCCCAATTGGAGACTGCACGCTGGCCTCCACCTCTCTTAATATGCCCCTGCTAGCAAGACAGCCTGTGGCTTTAGGAGTAAGGATTTGTTGGATTATAATAAAGTGATCTTGGACATTTTTTTTTAAAGGGGCAAACATTACAAGGCAAAACAATGCCTTGTAAGTGATTGCCCCTTTAAAAAAAACATCCGAGATTGGCCAGCATTCCGCACCTCTGTCGATCTCGCACTCCTTTACATCCTGCCGCATATGTCTTCATTATCGATTTCCCTATATTGGAGATTTGGAAATGATATGAAAGAGATCAGTGGCAGTTATTATTGATGAGTACATGAGAAGAATAATACTGGTACGCTGATTATATTGTTGTTTGGTGAAAGGCAACAGATGGTGTATATATCTTGGGAACTAATTCTTCTGTATAGGAGTTCTCTAATTTACTTTTGTTTGCTGAGCACATTGGAGCTGATATGCATACATTTCAACACTTTTTTTTGTTTGTTTAAGTTGTCAGTATTACACTATTTTATTTTTGTTTTTTATATGCTACAGTATATAGACTACTAAGGAGAAAAATTCTGGTGGTACCTGAGGAATATAAAACATATGCAAGGCACTTTATTCATATATTTATGGTGCATGCGCATCTATGAGAATTCTGAAGTATTCATCCTTCTCACGAAAATACTACACTTAAGGTCCATACACACGTAGCGATATAGCTGAGCTATTTTGACTATATAGTCAAAATCGCTCAGAAAGTTAGTGCATATCGCTCTGTGTGTACACAGCCAGCGATAGTGATGCGCGTCCCCGCCAGGTCGCTATAGCTGCTAAAAATAGACTGCGCAGGCAAGTCAATCTTGGCTAAGTCGCTGGAAAAGAAAAAGCATCCCCTTGCTTAAATGAGTTAGCCAAAATCACCCATAGCCAAAATCTCTTGCCCACTTATACCCCTTTCACACCTATGAGCACGGGTCGCAGCCGGGAGCCTGACACGGGTGCTACCCGGCTGCGGCCCGTGCTCAGCCCCCTTTCCCATCAGCAGTCACCAACCCAGCATACAGTGTAAACGGGAGCCGTGTTGCATCGATACGGCTCCCGTTTACACTACAACCCTACCCGGATCATTCCCGTGTCCTACCCAGGTAGTTACCCGGGTAGGATTCACGGGTCACTTGATCCGGGTTTTTGCAGGGGGACGCTTTTCCACTTGCAAAAAACACGAGTAAATGCGCGCCCCCGTGCATTTACCCGTGTTTTTTGAGCTAGTGGAAAAGGGGTATAAGTCAAAATCGCTGGAAAAGTTAGTCAAAATCTCCTACTGCCAGTTCAAGGGAAAACGCTCAGTCAAAATCTCTCATAGTTAAAATCTCTCCGTGTGTATGCACCTTTAGGAGTCAATCCAATTAGCTGTATTTTACTTGTGGGTAAAGTGTGGCTATTTGCTGCACTCACTGGATTTTGATGGTAGAACTTGAGCCAATTTTTCATCCCTAATAAGATTGGCAAGTGTTTGTGTATTATTTTTTCAAGTGTCTATGAGTTTTTATTATATTTTGTAACAAAAAATACTTCGTTAGATGTTTATTTCTTTTGGGGATTTTAGTAATTTTGAATGGTCTGTGTTCAAAACCTCTTCGTAGTCTTTTTCCAATTCTGTTTCATTGTACCCTTTCCACAAGGATCGCTGTTTAATTTCTTTCACCTGTTTTTCATATTTTTCTTTTTTTGGAACAGTTTCTTTCCATTCTTTTAAATTGCCCCTTTGGAATCCCCTTGAGCCAGATGTGGTGATTACTGCTTCTTTCGAATTAATTGTTGCAGTCAATCTTTTTAATGTGAGTTCTTGTCTCCAGACTGTTTTTGTCTATGTATGTTTCAAGGTCTAGATATGTTCCCTCCTTTTTTGCTAACATGGGATGTGAAGGTGAGGTTCAGATCATTGTTGTTGATATGTGAAACACATGTAAGTTTTCTTTTGATCTGGTTCATATAAAAATGCAGACATCTATATACCTTTTCCACATAAATAGGTAATTTATATCTGGCCCAGGTATTGTGAGGTTCTCCCATTACAACACAAAAAGTTTTGCGGATCCTGGCACAAATTTAGTTCCCATCATGGTTCTTTATAGTAGGTCATAGCCAAAATTAATTATGAGTTAAGATAAATTTGATGCTTTGGTTTGTTGTTATATCACTTTCTTTCATCCATATTTTTGTGATTTATTCATTCTTTCTGCTGATCAACTACAGTGTAAAGTGAAGTGATAGTGAAGTCACATGTGACTAGGGTGTACTTTTGCTTACATTCTATGTTCTCCAGTACTTCTAAGATCTGCATGGTATCTCTCAAATGAATCCATTGTTTGGTTACCAGGGATTGCAGGAATTTATCAATGTATTCTGATAAATTTGCCATTAGGAATTTAACCCTGCAATAATTGGTCTGCCTGGTGGTTTTTTGATGGTTCTTGTGCACCTTAGACAGATAATAAAAAAAAGTGGAAGTAGTGCAATGATAATGTAGTTGAATTCCTTTTTTGAGTATCCCTCACATGAAGGCTTTGTTCGATAGTTTATCTGTTTCCTTCTTGTATTTTTCTGTAGGATCAATGTTGAGAACTTCATACGTGGTTGTGTCGTTTAGAAGTCTCAGATCTTCTTTCATGTAATCTTTGTCTAGAATGACAGATCTTCATCTCTTATCTGCTGGCTGTGTCACTATAGTTTCCAACTTTTGTAGTTCTTCAAGGTCTTTTTCCTGTTGTTTAGATTTGGCTTGTACATTTTTATTGTCATTTCCCTTAAGTCATTTTTCACCATTCTCTGTAAAGGAATCTATATGTGGGCTTTATACTGGCTTTCATAGAGAATGTTGGTGGAGATTTGCATGTATGGACTCATCTTTGTATGTTTTTGTTTAATGTTTCTCTTTTTTTAAATCCTTCATGAAAAAATTCTTCAGAGTGAGTTTTCTAATGAATTTGTGGAGGTTGATATATGGGGTTCAGTATGATTTACCCATGGACACAATAACGACGGTCACAATCATGACAGCCATTGACCTACAGTCAAAATACTGACACAGTAAAATCTCCGTCATTCATTATGCCGACATGTTCAAAATGCCGACATGTGAAATGCCGACATGTCAAAATACCCAAATTAGGTTTTCTGTTTTCCTGTGTCGATGTCGACATAGGTCGACATGGACACCGTCTAAGTGTACAGCGTCCCCTTGAATGGCTTGCACGCTTCGGGCACGGTGCCTCGCTGCGCTCGGATCACTATTATATTCCCCCTGCAGGTCCACTGGGATGGTAAAGTGAACAAGTCTGTTTTGGGGCAAAAATGACTTAAAAATAGTGATGAGCGGGTTCGGTTTCTCGGAAACCGAACCCCCCCGAACTTCACGCTTTTTACACGGGTCCGAGGCAGACTCGGATCTTCCCGCCTTGCTCGGCTAATCTGAGCGCGCCCGAACGTCATCATCCCGCTGTCGGATTCTCGCGAGGCTCGTATTCTATCGCGAGACTCAGATTCTATATAAGGAGCCGCGTGTCGCCGCCATTTTCACACGTGCATTGAGATTGATAGGGAGAGGACGTGGCTGGCGTCCTCTCCGTTTAGAATAGAAATAGATAGTGAGAGTGAGACACTTGATTTACTGGAGCTTAGGAGTACTCAGAGAGTGCAGAGTTTACTAGTGACTGACCAGTGACCACCAGTGCAGTTTTATTATTATTTAATATAATCCGTTCTCTGCCTGAAAAAAAACGATACACAGTGACACAGTATACCATATCTGTGCTCAGCCTCAGTGTGCTGCATCATCTATGTATATCTGACTGTGCTGAGTGCTCACTGCTCACACAGCTTAATTGTGGGGGAGACTGGGGAGCAGTTATAGCAGGAGTACATATATTTAACAGTGCACACTTTTGCTGCCAGAGTGCCACTGCCAGTGTGACTGACCAGTGACCAGTGACCACCAGTATATTGTGATTGTCTGCCTGAAAAAGTTAAACACTCGTCGTGTGGTGTTTTTATTCTATAAACGCATTCTGCTGACAGTGTCCAGCAGGTCCGTCATTATATAATATATACCTGTCCTGCAGTAGTGATATATATATATATTTTTATATCATTATCATCCAGTCTATACTAGCAGCAGACGCAGTACGGTAGTCCACGGCTGTAGCTACCTCTGTGTCAGCAGTCGCTCGTCCATAATTGTATACCTACCTGTGGTGGTTTTTTTTTTTTCTATCTTCTTCATACTAGTAGTTAACTTTAGGAGTCTGCAGTGCTGACAGTGTCCAGCAGGTCCGTCATTATATAATATATACCTGTCCAGCTGCAGTAGTGATAAATATATATATTTTTTATATCATTATCATCCAGTCTATATTAGCAGCAGACGCAGTACGGTAGTCCACGGCTGTAGCTACCTCTGTGTCGGCAGTCGCTCGTCCATCCATAATTGTATACCACCTACCTGTGGTGTTTTTTTTTTCTATCTTCTTGATACTAGTAGCTTACTTTAGGAGTCTACAGTGCTGACAGTGTCCAGCAGGTCCGTCATTATATAATATATACCTGTCCGGCTGCAGTAGTGATATATATATATTTTTATATCATTATCATCCAGTCTATATTAGCAGCAGATGCAGTACGGTAGTCCACGGCTGTAGCTACCTCTGTGTCGGCAGTCGCTCGTCCATAATTGTATACCTACCTGTGGTGGTTTTTTCTTCTTCTATCTTCTTCATACTAGTAGTTAACTTTAGGAGTCTGCAGTGCTGACAGTGTCCAGCAGGTCCGTCATTATATAATATATACCTGTCCGGCTGCAGTAGTGATATATATATATTTTTTATATCATTATCATCCAGTCTATATTAGCAGCAGATGCAGTACGGTAGTCCACGGCTGTAGCTACCTCTGTGTCGGCAGTCGCTCGTCCATCCATAATTGTATACCACCTACCTGTGGTGTTTTTTTTTTTCTATCTTCTTGATACTAGTAGCTTACTTTAGGAGTCTGCAGTGCTGACAGTGTCCAGCAGGTCCGTCATTATATAATATATACCTGTCCGGCTGCAGTAGTGATATATATATATTTTTTATATCATTATCATCCAGTCTATATTAGCAGCAGACGCAGTACGGTAGTCCACGGCTGTAGCTACCTCTGTGTCGGCAGTCGCTCGTCCATCCATAATTGTATACCACCTAACTGTGGTGTTTTTTTTTTTCTATCTTCTTGATACTAGTAGCTTACTTTAGGAGTCTGCAGTGCTGACAGTGTCCAGCAGGTCCGTCATTATATAATATATACCTGTCCGGCTGCAGTAGTGATATATATATATTTTTATATCATTATCATCCAGTCTATATTAGCAGCAGACGCAGTACGGTAGTCCACGGCTGTAGCTACCTCTGTGTCGGCAGTCACTCGTCCATCCATAATTGTATACCACCTACCTGTGGTGTGTTTTTATTTCTATCTTCTTGATACTAGTAGCTTACTTTAGGAGTCTGCAGTGCTGACAGTGTCCAGCAGGTCCGTCATTATATAATATATACCTGTCCGGCTGCAGTAGTGATATATATATATTTTTTATATCATTATCATCCAGTCTATTTTAGCAGCAGACGCAGTACGGTAGTCCACGGCTGTAGCTACCTCTGTGTCGGCAGTCGCTCGTCCATCCATAAGTATACTAGTATCCATCCATCTCCATTGTTTACCTGAGGTGCCTTTTAGTTGTGCCTATTAAAATATGGAGAACAAAAATGTTGAGGTTCCAAAAATAGGGAAAGATCAAGATCGACTTCCACCTCATGCTGAAGCTGCTGCCACTAGTCATGGCCGAGACGATGAAATGCCATCAAAGTCGTCTGCCAAGGCCGATGCCCAATGTCATAGTACAGAGCATGTAAAATCCAAAACACCAAATATCAGTAAAAAAAGGACTCAAAAATCTAAAATAAAATTGTCGGAGGAGAAGCCTAAACTTGCCAATATGCCATTTACCACACGGAGTGGCAAGGAACGGCTGAGGCCCTGGCCTATGTTCATGGCTAGTGGTTCAGCTTCACATGAGGATGGAAGCACTCAGCCTCTCGCTAGAAAAATGAAAAGACTCAAGCTGGCAAAAGCACAGCAAAGAACTGTGCGTTTTTCGAAATCACAAATCCACAAGGAGAGTCCAATTGTATCGTTTGCGATGCCTGACCTTCCCAACACTGGACGTGAAGAGCATGCGCCTTCCACCATTTGCACGCCCCCCTGCAAGTGCTGGAAGGAGCACCCGCAGTCCAGTTCCTGATAGTCAGATTGAAGATGTCAGTGTTGAAGTACACCAGGATGAGGAGGATATGGGTGTTGCTGGCGCTGGGGAGGAAATTGACCAGGAGGATTCTGATGGTGAGGTGGTTTGTTTAAGTCAGGCACCCGGGGAGACACCTGTTGTCCGTGGGAGGAATAGGGCCATTGACATGCCTGGTGAAAATACCAAAAAAATCAGCTCTTCGGTGTGGAAGTATTTCAACAGAAATGCGGACAACATTTGTCAAGCCGTGTGTTGCCTTTGTCAAGCTGCAATAAGTAGGGGTAAGGACGTTAACCACCTCGGAACATCCTCCCTTATACGTCACCTGCAGCGCATTCATAATAAGTCAGTGACAAGTTCAAAAACTTTGGGCGACAGCGGAAGCAGTCCACTGACCAGTAAATCCCTTCCTCTTGTAACAAAGCTCACGCAAACCACCCCACCAACTCCCTCAGTGTCAATTTCCTCCTTCCCCAGGAATACCAATAGTCCTGCAGGCCATGTCACTGGCAATTCTGACGAGTCCTCTCCTGCCTGGGATTCCTCCGATGCATCCTTGCGTGTAACGCCTACTGCTGCTGGCGCTGCTGTTGTTGCTGCTGGGAGTCGATGGTCATCCCAGAGGGGAAGTCGTACTCGTAAGACCACTTTTACTACTTCCACCAAGCAATTGACTGTCCAACAGTCCTTTGCGGGGAAGATGAAATATCACAGCAGTCATCCTGCTGCAAAGCGGATAACTGAGGCCTTGGCATCCTGGGCGGTGAGAAACGTGGTTCCGGTATCCATCATTACTGCAGAGCCAACTAGAGACTTGTTGGAAGTACTGTGTCCCCGGTACCAAATACCATCTAGGTTCCATTTCTCTAGGCAGGCGATACCGAAAATGTACACAGACCTCAGAAAAAGACTCACCAGTGTCCTAAAAAATGCAGTTGTACCCAATGTCCACTTAACCACGGACATGTGGACAAGTGGAGCAGGGCAGGCTCAGGACTATATGACTGTGACAGGCAACTGGGTAGATGTATGGACTCCCGCCGCAAGAACAGCAGCGGCGGCACCAGTAGCAGCATCTCGCAAACGCCAACTCTTTCCTAGGCAGGCTACGCTTTGTATCACCGCTTTCCAGAATACGCACACAGCTAAAAACCTCTTACGGCAACTGAGGAAGATCATCGCAGAATGGCTTACCCCAATTGGACTCTCCTGTGGATTTGTGGCATCGGACAACGCCAGCAATATTGTGTGTGCATTAAATATGGGCAAATTCCAGCACGTCCCATGTTTTGCACATACCTTGAATTTGGTGGTGCAGAATTATTTAAAAAACGAGAGGGGCGTGCAAGAGATGCTGTCGGTGGCCAGAAGAATTGCGGGACACTTTCGGCGTACAGGCACCACGTACAGAAGACTGGAGCACCACCAAAAACGCCTGAACCTGCCCTGCCATCATCTGAAGCAAGAAGTGGTAACGAGGTGGAATTCAACCCTCTATATGCTTCAGAGGTTGGAGGAGCAGCAAAAGGCCATTCAAGCCTATACAACTGAGCACGATATAGGAGGTGGAATGCACCTGTCTCATGCGCAGTGGAGAATGATTTCAACGTTGTGCAAGGTTCTGCAACCTTTTGAACTTGCCACACGTGAAGTCAGTTCAGACACTGCCAGCCTGAGTCAGGTCATTCCCCTCATCAGGCTTTTGCAGAAGAAGCTGGAGACATTGAAGGAGGAGCTAACACAGAGCGATTCCGCTAGGCATGTGGGACTTGTGGATGGAGCCCTTAATTCGCTTAACAAGGATTCACGGGTGGTCAATCTGTTGAAATCAGAGCACTACATTTTGGCCACCGTGCTCGATCCTAGATTTAAAACCTACCTTGGATCTCTCTTTCCGGCAGACACAAGTCTGCTGGGGTTCAAAGAACTGCTGGTGACAAAATTGTCAAGTCAAGCGGAACGCGACCTGTCAACATCTCCTCCTTCACATTCTCCTGCAACTGGGGGTGCGAGGAAAAGGCTCAGAATTCCGAGCCCACCCGCTGGCGGTGATGCAGGGCAGTCTGGAGCGACTGCTGATGCTGACATCTGGTCCGGACTGAAGGACCTGACAACGATTACGGACATGTCGTCTACTGTCACTGCATATGATTCTCTCCCCATTGAAAGAATGGTGGAGGATTATATGAGTGACCGCATCCAAGTAGGCACGTCAGACAGTCCGTACTTATACTGGCAGGAAAAAGAGGCAATTTGGAGGCCCTTGCACAAACTGGCTTTATTCTACCTAAGTTGCCCTCCCACAAGTGTGTACTCCGCTCACCTTGTCAGCAATCGGCGTACGAGGTTACATCCAGAAAATGTGGAGAAGATGATGTTCATTAAAATGAATTATAATCAATTCCTCCGTGGAGACATTGACCAGCAGCAATTGCCTCCACAAAGTACACAGGGAGCTGAGATGGTGGATTCCAGTGGGGACGAATTGATAATCTGTGAGGAGGGGGATGTACACGGTGATATATCGGAGGATGATGATGAGGTGGACATCTTGCCTCTGTAGAGCCAGTTTGTGCAAGGAGAGATTAATTGCTTCTTTTTTGGTGGGGGTCCAAACCAACCCGTCATTTCAGTCACAGTCGTGTGGCAGACCCTGTCACTGAAATGATGGGTTGGTTAAAGTGTGCATGTCCTGTTTATACAACATAAGGGTGGCTGGGAGAGCCCAAGGACAATTCCATCTTGCACCTCTTTTTTCTTTCATTTTTCTTTGCGTCATGTGCTGTTTGGGGAGTAGTTTTTGGAAGGGCCATCCTGCGTGACACTGCAGTGCCACTCCTAGATGGGCCAGGTGTTTGTGTCGGCCACTTGGGTCGCTTATCTTAGTCACACAGCTACCTCATTGCGCCTCTTTTTTTCTTTGCGTCATGTGCTGTTTGGGGGGTGTTTTTTGGAAGGGCCATCCTGCGTGACACTGCAGTGCCACTCCTAGATGGGCCAGGTGTTTGTGTCGGCCACTTGGGTCGCTTATCTTAGTCACACAGCTACCTCATTGCGCCTCTTTTTTTCTTTGCGTCATGTGCTGTTTGGGGGGTGTTTTTTGGAAGGGCCATCCTGCATGACACTGCAGTGCCACTCCTAGATGGGCCAGGTGTTTGTGTCAGCCACTAGGGTCGCTTATCTTAGTCACACAGCTACCTCATTGCGCCTCTTTTTTTTCTTCTTTGCGTCATGTGCTGTTTGGGGAGTAGTTTTTTGAAGGGCCATCCTGCGTGACACTGCAGTGCCACTCCTAGATGGGCCAGGTGTTTGTGTCGGCCACTTGGGTCGCTGAGCTTAGTCATCCAGCGACCTCGGTGCAAATTTTAGGACTAAAAATAATATTGTGAGGTGTGAGGTGTTCAGAATAGACTGAAAATGAGTGGAAATTATGGTTATTGAGGTTAATAATACTTTCGGATCAAAATGACCCCCAAATTCTATGATTTAAGCTGTTTTTTAGGGTTTTTTGAAAAAAACACCCGAATCCAAAACACACCCGAATCCGACAAAAAAAATTTGGTGAGGTTTTGCCAAAACGCGTTCGAACCCAAAACACGGCCGCGGAACCGAACCCAAAACCAAAACACAAAACCCGAAAAATTTCCGGTGCTCATCACTACTTAGAAACACATGTTGCAGGGGCAAAGGCAGGATTTTCAGGCGGGGGTTTCCGTAAAAATATCTATATTATCTATATACACATTATATATATATATATATATATATATACAGACACACACATATACAGTATAATATATGTACATATACACACATATATATTTATATATATATATATACTTGCAAAGCAGTCGGCACTCCACAGCTCTTATCAGCAACTTGCTCCGTGCCAGGACAAAATATTCACATGAATCCAAAGAAGAACGGCACTGGAGACAGCAGTATGCAACAAAAACTTGTATTCACAGGCAACAGCCGTTTCAGGGCATCAGCCCCTTCCTCAGGCCCAATACAAAGTGGTACAAACAAACAAACATAGAACACTTACCCACCTATATACCTCCCGGGCACGCCAGCTGCCTCCTCTCCTCCTCGCGTTTCTGCTTCCGGGTGTCGAGCCGCCGCGTCACTTCCGCCCGGCGCGTCACTGTTGCCATGGAGACCCAACGTTTGCGTGTCAGCCAGGCTCAGCCGCACATCAGTTGGGTGTCACTGGCCTCTTTCCTCGCTGTGAGGTGCTATGTGGAGGTGGGCTGCTGAAACGCCCCCTGTGCAAAAAACAAACAGATACATGGTAACACAATAACATTAACACATGTAATTTAAAACATGTAATTTAAAAACAATACCCATAGTAAAATGGAAACAGCAGACTATGCTCTCTATACTGCAGGTGAAACATCATAGATAATTCATCATGAATAATCTGTCATAAACAATTTATCATAAATGATTAACTGTACTCAAAAGGATCTTTACCAAAGGGATCATGACCTACAAAATCCTCTAAACTGTGGAACAATAAACACAATATCGGAATGTCACTGGTTGTTAGAATACTATATAAACACATTCCAATTAATTTTGTCATTGAGACCCCGAGGCCAGAAAGTATCTAGCCTCATAATCCACTGGGTCTCTTTTTCTAATAGCATCTTGGCCCTGTCACCTCCCCTCAAAGTAGCCGGCACATGTTCTATACCAAAGTATTTTAAGGAATCCATGGTATGTTTAGCTGAATGAAAGTGTCGGGCCACCGGTTGGTCAACCAGTTTGCCCTCCAAAGTTAGTTTTATAGCTGACCGGTGGGCCGCCATACGCTCACTGAGTTTACGCGTAGTCTGCCCAATGTAATAAAGCCCACACGGGCAGACTATCGCATAAACCACATATGACGTGCTGCATGTAATCACTTGTCTAATAGTAAACCTTACATCCCGATACGGATGTTTAAAATCTTTGCATGCAATCATATATTTGCACGTAGCACATTTAGGGCAGCGGTAACACCCCAGAGATTTTTTCTGAATTTTTACCTCATCCAGACCCTTCATACATGAAATATCCGTCTTTACGATCAGATCACGAAGGTTCGCACCTCTCCTAAATGCTGTAACAGGTTTGATTTTTTTTAAAAGATGCCAAATCTGGATCAGAAGCCACTATCGGCCAAAGGGCTTGAGATGCCCTACGAACGATAGGACTGGCTGTAGAAAAATCACTAGGCCAGGGAAAGATATCCCTGGTTCTTTTTTCCGATACTGGGTGCAGTAATTCTTTCCTGGACATTTGGAGAACCCTACTTTTTTGTTTTTGTAGTAATGATTCCTTATACCCTTTAGCCAAAAATTTAGAGATCATGTTATCTAAAAAGTCAGGGATTTTTGTTCTGTCACTTGTGATGCGCGCCACACGCATCATTTGGGACAGAGGCAGACCCCGCTTTAATGGTTCAGGGTGGTGGCTGTAGGCCATCAATAATGTATTCCTATCTGTGGGTTTGGAGAATATTTCTGTAGAGAAAACGCCTTGTTCTAAAGTGATTTTTACATCAAGGAAGGTAGCTTCCCTTTCATCACAGGTATATGTAAATTTAATGGGTGAGGGTGAGGAATTAATATTCACCATAAGATCTTCAAATGCCTCCTTTCCACCACCCCACAGAAGGAAGACATCATCAATATACCTAGTGTACATTATGATATTATCAGCCACTTTATGGTCCAGGAAAAACATCCTGTTCTCTTCCGCAAACATAAAAATGTTAGCATATGAGGGTGCTACCGATGATCCCATCGCGCACCCTCGTAGCTGCAGATAAAACTCACTGTCGAACAAAAAATAATTCCTATAGAGTGTAAGCTCCAAAAGTGTAAGAAACAAAGTGTGATTAAATGCCGTTGTAGCCAAATTTTTATCAAGAAAAACCTGCATCGCCCTCATCCCATCATGATGCGGGATGGAAGTATAAAGGCTACACACATCTAGGCAGCATATTAACGTGCCTGGCGCCAATTTCGGTAAATCCTGTAATTTAATGATAAATGAATTAGTGTCCTTGAGAAATGTTTTTTGAACCGGTAGAAGGGGCTGGAGAATGCTGTCAAGGAGTTGTGACACAGGTTGATATAGAGAATCTCTTGCAGAGATGATCGGTCTTCCCGGGGGTCTTGTTTGATGTTTATGGAGTTTTGGAATTGTATACAGCAATGGGCTTTTTGGATGGGCTACACACAGAGCTTTAAACACCTTTTCTGGTAAATGCCCCTCATCTTTCGCTTTTCCCAAGATGGCAAAGAGTTCCTGCTGATACTCTATAACCGGGTTTCCCCGTAATTTGCGGTATACTCCTTCCTCCATCAATTGTGACAAAGCCTCCTCCCGGTAGTACTTAATATCCAAGATAACTATGGCCCCGCCCTTATCGGCGGGCCGGATAACAATGTCACTATATGATTGCAGATCAATAAGTGCCCGTCTCTCCTCGGTGGATAAATTCCGCTTGATTTTAACAGGAGCTGACACATACTTGTTGATAGAATCATCCATGAGTCTGTTGAATGTTTTGATGGAAGGGTTGGATGAGACAGGGTCAAAGTTTGACCTCGATTTTTTCTTCAAAAAGGTGTCAAAAATGGAGGTTTTCCCAATCTCCTGTGGTGTGTTTTGAAAGAATTCTTTCAACCGAAGTTTTCTTGTGAATCTATGAAGATCACTGGACCAGGCAAATGGGTCATGTAAGTTGGTGGGCACAAAACTAAGTCCCTTACTGAGGACAGAGATTTCATCGGATGTCAATGTTCTTTGAGAAAGGTTGAAAACTAATTGTAAGTCTTCTTTTGGGCCGCCCTTCTGACGCCTTTTGTTCTGGCCACCCCGGCGGGTGGGAGTGCATCGGTTTGTGCCTGCCCTTCTCGGGGGCCCCGTTCCAAAGGGACAGCACTAGTCGGATCATCCGTTTGAGGGAACGCGAAGTCACTGTCGCTACTTGATTTTGCACTTTTATTACCTTGTCTCTGCCTCTGCCAGGGACGGCGTTTCTGGGACGGCCTTGGTCTATCCTGCGAATCCATGCCCGCCAACCACCTATATACTTTATTATCGTCGTAATCTTGATCAACCGTCATTTTTTTATTTCGTTTGAATTTCAATAAATCACGACGGTACTGGTCACATTGGGATGCTAATTTACTCATCCAATCTTGTGATTCATCCTGTTCCAACACTTTTAAGTTTTCCTTCTCAAATGCAACAATCTTATGTCTAATGACCTCTAGTTCTCTATTGGCTTCTTCGATTACGAGGATCATGAGGTCAAAGGCACACCTGTTCAAAATTCCTATCCATTTTCTTACGAAGTCGGGGTTATGTCGCCCAATCGTGGGCACATTCCGAACCCGGAAACCTCTAGGAATCTTATGTTCTTTATAGTATTCAGTAAGTGAGATTCCGTGTAATAAAAAATCGATCTCCCGACGTTTGTACTTCATCAGTTGAAATAAGCAATCTTCAGCTTTCATAATAGAGTCTGTAACAGGAATACTTTCCTTGGATAGGATTTTGTCAATCTGTTCCTGTGTGAAACCAAATGTCTCTCCCGGGGTCATGGCTCCCATAATATGGCATCCCGGGGTGTCAGAATGGGAAGTCATAGTACTGTGTCTCCACTACTAGGATAATAAAAAATCCCCAATACACACACTGAAAACAACCAGGTATATAGGCTTCTGGAATTTAGTAAATTGTAGCAGGTGGTGCCATACAACAGGTGTCACTTGACACTGACATATACTTGCAAAGCAGTCGGCACTCCACAGCTCTTATCAGCAACTTGCTCCGTGCCAGGACAAAATATTCACATGAATCCAAGAAGAACGGCACTGGAGACAGCAGTATGCAACAAAAACTTGTATTCACAGGCAACAGCCGTTTCAGGGCATCAGCCCCTTCCTCAGGCCCAATACAAAGTGTTATGAAAGCTGAAGATTGCTTATTTCAACTGATGAAGTACAAACGTCGGGAGATCGATTTTTTATTACACGGAATCTCACTTACTGAATACTATAAAGAACATAAGATTCCTAGAGGTTTCCGGGTTCGGAATGTGCCCACGATTGGGCGACATAACCCCGACTTCATAAGAAAATGGATAGGAATTTTGAACAGGTGTGCCTTTGACCTCATGATCCTCGTAATCGAAGAAGCCAATAGAGAACTAGAGGTCATTAGACATAAGATTGTTGCATTTGAGAAGGAAAACTTAAAAGTGTTGGAACAGGATGAATCACAAGATTGGATGAGTAAATTAGCATCCCAATGTGACCAGTACCGTCGTGATTTATTGAAATTCAAACGAAATAAAAAAATGACGGTTGATCAAGATTACGACGATAATAAAGTATATAGGTGGTTGGCGGGCATGGATTCGCAGGATAGACCGAGGCCGTCCCAGAAACGCCGTCCCTGGCACAGGCAGAGACAAGGTAATAAAAGTGCAAAATCAAGTAGCGACAGTGACTTCGCGTTCTCTGAAACGGATGATCCGACTAGTGCTGTCCCTTTGGAACGGGGCCCCCGAGAAGGGCAGGCACAAACCGATGCACTCCCACTAGAGATGAGCGGGTTCGGTTCCTCGGAATCCGAACCCGCCCGAACTTCATGTTTTTTTTCACGGGTCCGAGCGACTCGGATCTTCCCGCCTTGCTCGGTTAACCCGTGCGCGCCCGAACGTCATCATGACGCTGTCGGATTCTCGCGAGACTCGGATTCTATATAAGGAGCCGCGCGTCGCCGCCATTTTCACACGTGCATTGAGATTGATAGGGAGAGGACGTTGCTGGCGTCCTCTCCATTTAGATTAGAAGAGAGAGAGAGTGAGATTGATTTGAGACAGAGACACTTGATTTACTGGAGCTTAGGAGTACTGTAGAGAGTGCAGAGTTTAGTAGTGACTGACCACAGTGACCACCAGACAGTGCAGTTTTATTTAATATAATCCGTTCTCTGCCTGAAAAAAACGATACACAGTGACTCAGTCACATACCATATCTGTGTGCACTGCTCAGCCCAGTGTGCTGCATCATCTATGTATATATCTGACTGTGCTCACACAGCTTATAATTGTGGGGGAGACTGGGGAGCAGTGCCAGTTATAGGTTATAGCAGGAGCCAGGAGTACATATTATTAAAATTAAACAGTGCACACTTTTGCTGCAGGAGTGCCACTGCCAGTGTGACTGACCAGTGACCTGACCACACTGACCACCAGTATAGTTAGTAGTATACTATATTGTGATTGCCTGAAAAAGTTAAATACTCGTCGTGTGACTTGTGTGGTGTTTTTTTTTTTATTCTATAAAAAACTCATTCTGCTGACAGACAGTGTCCAGCAGGTCCGTCATTATATAATATATACCTGTCCGGCTGCAGTAGTGATATATATATATTTTTTATATCATTATTTATCATCCAGTCGCAGCAGACACAGTACGGTAGTTCACGGCTGTAGCTACCTCTGTGTCGGCACTCGGCAGTCCATCCATAATTGTATACCACCTACCCGTGGTTTTTTTTTCTTTCTTCTTTATACATACATACTACATCTCTTTATCAACCAGTCTATATTAGCAGCAGACACAGTACAGTAGTCCACGGCTGTAGCTACCTCTGTGTCGGCACTCGGCAGTCCATCCATAATTGTATACCAACTACCCGTGGTTTTTTTTTCTTTCTTCTTTATACATACATACTACATCTCTTTATCAACCAGTCTATATTAGCAGCAGACACAGTACAGTAGTCCACGGCTGTAGCTACCTCTGTGTCGGCACTCGGCAGTCCATCCATAATTGTATACCAACTACCCGTGGTTTTTTTTTCTTTCTTCTTTATACATACATACTACATCTCTTTATCAACCAGTCTATATTAGCAGCAGACACAGTACAGTACGGTAGTCCACGGCTGTAGCTACCTCTGTGTCGGCACTCGGCAGTCCGTCCATAATTGTATACCACCTACCCGTGGTTTTTTTTTCTTTCTTCTTTATACATACATACTACATCTCTTTATCAACCAGTCTATATTAGCAGCAGACACAATACAGTAGTCCACGGCTGTAGCTACCTCTGTGTCGGCACTCGGCAGTCCATCCATAATTGTATACCACCTACCCGTGTTTTTTTTTTCTTTCTTCTTTATACATACATACTACATCTCTTTATCAACCAGTCTATATTAGCAGCAGACACAGTACAGTACGGTAGTCCACGGCTGTAGCTACCTCTGTGTCGGCACTCGGCAGTCCGTCCATAATTGTATACCACCTACCCGTGGTTTTTTTTTCTTTCTTCATTATACATACATACTACATCTCTTTATCAACCAGTCTATATTAGCAGCAGACACAGTACAGTAGTCCACGGCTGTAGCTACCTCTGTGTCGGCACTCGGCAGTCCATCCATAATTGTATACCAACTACCCGTGGTTTTTTTTTCTTTCTTCTTTATACATACATACTACATCTCTTTATCAACCAGTCTATATTAGCAGCAGACACAGTACAGTACGGTAGTCCACGGCTGTAGCTACCTCTGTGTCGGCACTCGGCAGTCCGTCCATAATTGTATACCACCTACCCGTGGTTTTTTTTCTTTCTTCTTTATACATACATACTACATCTCTTTATCAACCAGTCTATATTAGCAGCAGACACAGTACAGTAGTCCACGGCTGTAGCTACCTCTGTGTCGGCACTCGGCAGTCCATCCATAATTGTATACCACCTACCCGTGGTTTTTTTTTTCTTTCTTCTTTATACATACTACATCTCATTATCAACCAGTCTATATTAGCAGCAGACACAGTACGGTAGTCCACGGCTGTAGCTACCTCTGTGTCGGCACTCGGCAGTCCGTCCATAATTGTATACCACCTACCCGTGTTTTTTTTTTCTTTCTTCTTTATACATACTACATCTCATTATCAACCAGTCTATATTAGCAGCAGACACAGTATGGTAGTCCACGGCTGTAGCTACCTCTGTGTCGGCACTCGGCAGTCCATCCATAATTGTATACCACCTACCCGTGTTTTTTTTTCTTTCTTCTTTATACATACTACATCTCATTATCATCCAGTCTATATAAGCAGCAGACACAGTACAGTACGGTAGTCCACGGCTGTAGCTACCTCTGTGTCGGCACTCGGCAGTCCGTCCATAATTGTATACCACCTACCCGTGGTTTTTTTTTTCTTTCTTCTTTATACATACTACGTCTCATTATCAACCAGTCTATATTAGCAGCAGACACAGTACGGTAGTCCACGGCTGTAGCTACCTCTGTGTCGGCACTCGGCAGTCCATCCATAATTGTATACCACCTACCCGTGGTTTTTTTTTCTTTCTTCTTTATACATACATACTACATCTCTTTATCAACCAGTCTATATTAGCAGCAGACACAGTACAGTAGTCCACGGCTGTAGCTACCTCTGTGTCGGCACTCGGCAGTCCATCCATAATTGTATACCACCTACCCGTGGTTTTTTTTTCTTTCTTCTTTATACATACATACTACATCTCATTATCATCCAGTCTATATTAGCAGCAGACACAGTACAGTACAATAGTCCACGGCTGTAGCTACCTCTGTGTCGGCACTCGGCAGTCCATCCATAATTGTATACTAGTATCCATCCATCTCCATTGTTTACCTGAGGTGCCTTTTTAGTTGTGCCTATTAAAATATGGAGAACAAAAATGTTGAGGTTCCAAAATTAGGGAAAGATCAAGATCCACTTCCACCTCGTGCTGAAGCTGCTGCCACTAGTCATGGCCGAGACGATGAAATGCCAGCAACGTCGTCTGCCAAGGCCGATGCCCAATGTCATAGTACAGAGCATGTCAAATCCAAAACACCAAATATCAGTAAAAAAAGGACTCCAAAACCTAAAATAAAATTGTCGGAGGAGAAGCGTAAACTTGCCAATATGCCATTTACCACACGGAGTGGCAAGGAACGGCTGAGGCCCTGGCCTATGTTCATGGCTAGTGGTTCAGCTTCACATGAGGATGGAAGCACTCAGCCTCTCGCTAGAAAACTGAAAAGACTCAAGCTGGCAAAAGCACCGCAAAGAACTGTGCGTTCTTCGAAATCCCAAATCCACAAGGAGAGTCCAATTGTGTCGGTTGCGATGCCTGACCTTCCCAACACTGGACGTGAAGAGCATGCGCCTTCCACCATTTGCACGCCCCCTGCAAGTGCTGGAAGGAGCACCCGCAGTCCAGTTCCTGATAGTCAGATTGAAGATGTCAGTGTTGAAGTACACCAGGATGAGGAGGATATGGGTGTTGCTGGCGCTGGGGAGGAAATTGACCAGGAGGATTCTGATGGTGAGGTGGTTTGTTTAAGTCAGGCACCCGGGAGACACCTGTTGTCCGTGGGAGGAATATGGCCGTTGACATGCCTGGTGAAAATACCAAAAAAATCAGCTCTTCGGTGTGGAAGTATTTCACCAGAAATGCGGACAACATTTGTCAAGCCGTGTGTTCCCTTTGTCAAGCTGTAATAAGTAGGGGTAAGGACGTTAACCACCTCGGAACATCCTCCCTTATACGTCACCTGCAGCGCATTCATAATAAGTCAGTGACAAGTTCAAAAACTTTGGGCGACAGCGGAAGCAGTCCACTGACCAGTAAATCCCTTCCTCTTGTAACCAAGCTCACGCAAACCACCCCACCAACTCCCTCAGTGTCAATTTCCTCCTTCCCCAGGAATGCCAATAGTCCTGCAGGCCATGTCACTGGCAATTCTGACGAGTCCTCTCCTGCCTGGGATTCCTCCGATGCATCCTTGCGTGTAACGCCTACTGCTGCTGGCGCTGCTGTTGTTGCTGCTGGGAGTCGATGGTCATCCCAGAGGGGAAGTCGTAAGCCCACTTGTACTACTTCCAGTAAGCAATTGACTGTCCAACAGTCCTTTGCGAGGAAGATGAAATATCACAGCAGTCATCCTGCTGCAAAGCGGATAACTGAGGCCTTGACAACTATGTTGGTGTTAGACGTGCGTCCGGTATCCGCCGTTAGTTCACAGGGAACTAGACAATTTATTGAGGCAGTGTGCCCCCGTTACCAAATACCATCTAGGTTCCACTTCTGTAGGCAGGCGATACCGAGAATGTACACGGACGTCAGAAAAAGACTCACCAGTGTCCTAAAAAATGCAGTTGTACCCAATGTCCACTTAACCACGGACATGTGGACAAGTGGAGCAGGGCAGGGTCAGGACTATATGACTGTGACAGCCCACTGGGTAGATGTATGGACTCCCGCCGCAAGAACAGCAGCGGCGGCACCAGTAGCAGCATCTCGCAAACGCCAACTCTTTCCTAGGCAGGCTACGCTTTGTATCACCGCTTTCCAGAATACGCACACAGCTAAAAACCTCTTACGGCAACTGAGGAAGATCATCGCAGAATGGCTTACCCCAATTGGACTCTCCTGTGGATTTGTGGCATCGGACAACGCCAGCAATATTGTGTGTGCATTAAATATGGGCAAATTCCAGCACGTCCCATGTTTTGCACATACCTTGAATTTGGTGGTGCAGAATTTTTTAAAAAACGACAGGGGCGTGCAAGAGATGCTGTCGGTGGCCAGAAGAATTGCGGGACACTTTCGGCGTACAGGCACCACGTACAGAAGACTGGAGCACCACCAAAAACTACTGAACCTGCCCTGCCATCATCTGAAGCAAGAAGTGGTAACGAGGTGGAATTCAACCCTCTATATGCTTCAGAGGTTGGAGGAGCAGCAAAAGGCCATTCAAGCCTATACAATTGAGCACGATATAGGAGGTGGAATGCACCTGTCTCAAGTGCAGTGGAGAATGATTTCAACGTTGTGCAAGGTTCTGATGCCCTTTGAACTTGCCACACGTGAAGTCAGTTCAGACACTGCCAGCCTGAGTCAGGTCATTCCCCTCATCAGGCTTTTGCAGAAGAAGCTGGAGACATTGAAGGAGGAGCTAACACGGAGCGATTCCGCTAGGCATGTGGGACTTGTGGATGGAGCCCTTAATTCGCTTAACAAGGATTCACGGGTGGTCAATCTGTTGAAATCAGAGCACTACATTTTGGCCACCGTGCTCGATCCTAGATTTAAAACCTACCTTGGATCTCTCTTTCCGGCAGACACAAGTCTGCTGGGGTTGAAAGACCTGCTGGTGAGAAAATTGTCAAGTCAAGCGGAACGCGACCTGTCAACATCTCCTCCTTCACATTCTCCCGCAACTGGGGGTGCGAGGAAAAGGCTCAGAATTCCGAGCCCACCCGCTGGCGGTGATGCAGGGCAGTCTGGAGCGACTGCTGATGCTGACATCTGGTCCGGACTGATGGACCTGACAACGATTACGGACATGTCGTCTACTGTCACTGCATATGATTCTCTCAACATTGAAAGAATGGTGGAGGATTATATGAGTGACCGCATCCAAGTAGGCACGTCACACAGTCCGTACTTATACTGGCAGGAAAAAGAGGCAATTTGGAGGCCCTTGCACAAACTGGCTTTATTCTACCTAAGTTGCCCTCCCACAAGTGTGTACTCCGAAAGAGTGTTTAGTGCCGCCGCTCACCTTGTCAGCAATCGGCGTACGAGGTTACATCCAGAAAATGTGGAGAAGATGATGTTCATTAAAATGAATTATAATCAATTCCTCCGTGGAGACATTGACCAGCAGCAATTGCCTCCACAAAGTACACAGGGAGCTGAGATGGTGGATTCCAGTGGGGACGAATTGATAATCTGTGAGGAGGGGGATGTACACGGTGATATATCGGAGGATGATGATGAGGTGGACATCTTGCCTCTGTAGAGCCAGTTTGTGCAAGGAGAGATTAATTGCTTCTTTTTTGGGGGGGGTCCAAACCAACCCGTCATATCAGTCACAGTCGTGTGGCAGACCCTGTCACTGAAATGATGGGTTGGTTAAAGTGTGCAACATAAGGGTGGGTGGGAGGGCCCAAGGACAATTCCATCTTGCACCTCTTTTTTCTTTTATTTTTCTTTGCGTCATGTGCTGTTTGGGGAGGGTTTTTTGGAAGGGCCATCCTGCGTGACACTGCAGTGCCACTCCTAGATGGGCCCGGTGTTTGTGTCGGCCACTAGGGTCGCTTATCTTACTCACACAGTCAGCTACCTCATTGCGCCTCTTTTTTTCTTTGCGTCATGTGCTGTTTGGGGAGGGTTTTTTGGAAGGGCCATCCTGCGTGACACTGCAGTGCCACTCCTAGATGGGCCCGGTGTTTGTGTCGGCCACTAGGGTCGCTTATCTTACTCACACAGTCAGCTACCTCATTGCGCCTCTTTTTTTCTTTGCGTCATGTGCTGTTTGGGGAGGGTTTTTTGGAAGGGCCATCCTGCGTGACACTGCAGTGCCACTCCTAGATGGGCCCGGTGTTTGTGTCGGCCACTAGGGTCGCTTATCTTACTCACACAGTCAGCTACCTCATTGCGCCTCTTTTTTTCTTTGCGTCATGTGCTGTTTGGGGAGGGTTTTTTGGAAGGGCCATCCTGCGTGACACTGCAGTGCCACTCCTAGATGGGCCCGGTGTTTGTGTCGGCCACTAGGGTCGCTTATCTTACTCACACAGTCAGCTACCTCATTGCGCCTCTTTTTTTCTTTGCGTCATGTGCTGTTTGGGGAGGGTTTTTTGGAAGGGACATCCTGCGTGACACTGCAGTGCCACTCCTAGATGGGCCCGGTGTTTGTGTCGGCCACTAGGGTCGCTTATCTTACTCACACAGCTACCTCATTGCGCCTCTTTTTTTCTTTGCGTCATGTGCTGTTTGGGGAGGGTTTTTTGGAAGGGACATCCTGCGTGACACTGCAGTGCCACTCCTAGATGGGCCCGGTGTTTGTGTCGGCCACTAGGGTCGCTTATCTTACTCACACAGCGACCTCGGTGCAAATTTTAGGACTAAAAATAATATTGTGAGGTGTGAGGTATTCAGAATAGACTGAAAATGAGTGTAAATTATGGTTTTTGAGGTTAATAATACTTTGGGATCAAAATGACCCCCAAATTCTATGATTTAAGCTGTTTTTTAGGGTTTTTTGAAAAAAACACCCGAATCCAAAACACACCCGAATCCGACAAAAAAAATTCGGTGAGGTTTTGCCAAAACGCGGTCGAACCCAAAACACGGCCGCGGAACCGAACCCAAAACCAAAACACAAAACCCGAAAAATTTCCGGCGCTCATCTCTAACTCCCACCCGCCGGGGTGGCCAGAACAAAAGGCGTCAGAAGGGCGGCCCAAAAGAAGACTTACAATTAGTTTTCAACCTTTCTCAAAGAACATTGACATCCGATGAAATCTCTGTCCTCAGTAAGGGACTTAGTTTTGTGCCCACCAACTTACATGACCCATTTGCCTGGTCCAGGGATCTTCATAGATTCACAAGAAAACTTCGGTTAAAAGAATTCTTTCAAAACACACCACAGGAGATTGGGAAAACCTCCATTTTTGACACCTTTTTGAAGAAAAAATCGAGGTCAAACTTTGACCCTGTCTCATCCAACCCTTCCATCAAAACATTCAACAGACTCATGGATGATTCTATCAACAAGTATGTGTCAGCTCCTGTTAAAATCAAGCGGAATTTATCCACCGAGGAGAGACGGGCACTTATTGATCTGCAATCATATAGTGACATTGTTATCCGGCCCGCCGATAAGGGCGGGGCCATAGTTATCTTGGATATTAAGTACTACCGGGAGGAGGCTTTGTCACAATTGATGGAGGAAGGAGTATACCGCAAATTACGGGGAAACCCGGTTATAGAGTATCAGCAGGAACTCTTTGCCATCTTGGGAAAAGCGAAAGATGAGGGGCATTTACCAGAAAAGGTGTTTAAAGCTCTGTGTGTAGCCCATCCAAAAAGCCCATTGCTGTATACAATTCCAAAACTCCATAAACATCAAACAAGACCCCCGGGAAGACCGATCATCTCTGCAAGAGATTCTCTATATCAACCTGTGTCACAACTCCTCGACAGCATTCTCCAGCCCCTTCTACCGGTTCAAAAAACATTTCTCAAGGACACTAATTCATTTATCATTAAATTACAGGATTTACCGAAATTGGCGCCAGGCACGTTAATATGCTGCCTAGATGTGTGTAGCCTTTATACTTCCATCCCGCATCATGATGGGATGAGGGCGATGCAGGTTTTTCTTGATAAAAATTTGGCTACAACGGCATTTAATCACACTTTGTTTCTTACACTTTTGGAGCTTACACTCTATAGGAATTATTTTTTGTTCGACAGTGACTTTTATCTGCAGCTACGAGGGTGCGCGATGGGATCATCGGTAGCACCCTCGTATGCTAACATTTTTATGTTTGCGGAAGAGAACAGGATGTTTTTCCTGGACCATAAAGTGGCTGATAATATCATAATGTACACTAGGTATATTGATGATGTCTTCCTTCTGTGGGGTGGTGGAAAGGAGGCATTTGAAGATCTTATGGTGAATATTAATTCCTCACCCTCACCCATTAAATTTACATATACCTGTGATGAAAGGGAAGCTACCTTCCTTGATTTAAAAATCACTTTACAACAAGGCGTTTTCTCTACAGAAATATTCTCCAAACCCACAGATAGGAATACATTATTGATGGCCTCCAGCCACCACCCTGAACCATTAAAGCGGGGTCTGCCTCTGTCCCAAATGATGCGTGTGGCGCGCATCACAAGTGACAGAACAAAAATCCCTGACTTTTTAGATAACATGATCTCTAAATTTTTGGCTAGGAGGTATAAGGAATCATTACTACAAAAACAAAAAAGTAGGGTTCTCCAAATGTCCAGGAAAGAATTACTGCACCCAGTATCAGAAAAAAGAACCAGGGATATCTTTCCCTGGCCTAGTGATTTTTCTACAGCCAGTCCTATCGTTCGTAGGGCATCTCAAGCCCTTTGGCCGATAGTGGCTTCTGATCCAGATTTGGCATCTTTTAAAAAAATCAAACCTGTTACAGCATTTAGGAGAGGTGCGAACCTTCGTGATCTGATCGTAAAGACGGATATTTCATGTATGAAGGGTCTGGATGAGGTAAAAATTCAGAAAAAATCTCTGGGGTGTTACCGCTGCCCTAAATGAGCTACGTGCAAATATATGATTGCATGCAAAGATTTTAAACATCCGTATCGGGATGTAAGGTTTACTATTAGACAAGTGATTACATGCAGCACGTCATATGTGGTTTATGCGATAGTCTGCCCGTGTGGGCTTTATTACATTGGGCAGACTACGCGTAAACTCAGTGAGCGTATGGCGGCCCACCGGTCAGCTATAAAACTAACTTTGGAGGGCAAACTGGTTGACCAACCGGTGGCCCGACACTTTCATTCAGCTAAACATACCATGGATTCCTTAAAATACTTTGGTATAGAACATGTGCCGGCTACTTTGAGGGGAGGTGACAGGGCCAAGATGCTATTAGAAAAAGAGACCCGGTGGATTATGAGGCTAGATACTTTCTGGCCTCGGGGTCTCAATGACAAAATTAATTGGAATGTGTTTATATAGTATTCTAACAACCAGTGACATTCCGATATTGTGTTTATTGTTCCACAGTTTAGAGGATTTTGTAGGTCATGATCCCTTTGGTAAAGATCCTTTTGAGTACAGTTAATCATTTATGATAAATTGTTTATGACAGATTATTCAAGATGAATTATCTATGATGTTTCACCTGCAGTATAGAGAGCATAGTCTGCTGTTTCCATTTTACTATGGGTATTGTTTTTAAATTACATGTTTTAAATTACATGTGTTAATGTTATTGTGTTACCATGTATCTGTTTGTTTTTTGCACAGGGGGCGTTTCAGCAGCCCACCTCCACATAGCACCTGACAGCGGGGAAAGAGGCCAGTGACACCAAACTGATGTGCGGCTGAGCCTGGGTGACACGCAAACGTCGGGTCTCCATGGCAACAGTGACGCGCCGGGCGGAAGTGACGCGGCGGCTCGACACCCGGAAGCAGGAACGCGAGGAGGAGAGGAGGCAGCTGGCGTGCCCGGGAGGTATATAGGTGGGTAAGTGTTCTATGTTTGTTTGTTTGTACCACTTTGTATTGGGCCTGAGGAAGGGGCTGATGCCCTGAAACGGCTGTTGCCTGTGAATACAAGTTTTTGTTGCATACTGCTGTCTCCAGTGCCGTTCTTCTTTGGATTCATATATATATATATATATATAGTAAGAGAGTATATGTGTGGCACACAGCATACATACAGCACACACACACACACACACACACACACACACACACACACACACACACACACACCATACTTACAAACACACACACATACATGTAGTATGCACACACACAGCATGCTTGAAAAAAAACAACAGGGCACATACACACACACACACACACACACACACAAAGTATACTTCTTATATACACACACACACACAGGGCCAAACACACGCACGCACCCCCCCCCCCCCCCCCCTCCCCCTGTTTCCCCCATACTTCACACTTCAGACGGAGATTTCTGCTAAAGGAGCTCTTCCGTGATTGCTGGCAGTGCTCGGCAGCACAGAACCTCCCGCTTGCTGTCAGGGTTGTAATTGTGTGCTAGCAGCGTGCTGCCCAGCCACTGTAGGTTCAGCTGTCCGTGCTCCGCGTCAGGTGGTATGGATATGAAAGCCACCTGACGCGGAAGCGCTGACAGCTGAACCAGCAGTGGCAGGGCAGCAGCAAAGGGCTGGGGGTGCGCGACTGACGACGGAGAGGTTGTCTCCGTCTCTGAAAATAATAATTTAGTCGGCCGGGGGGGGGGGGGGTTCTGGGTACTCGGAAACCCCCTCTGCGTGCGCTACTGTGTTGGCATTTTGACATGTCGGCATTGGCTGGTTATCACTGCTTTATCACTTCTTTATCCTTTCTCCAGGCTAAATAGATCTGCCCCCATGTGTAGTGTCTGATTAGGGTATACACTAGTTTTGAATAAGATACGATACATGATATTGTTAGTTGAATATTTTATTATGTAGGATTGGGAATTAACCAATCCGATTGGATAATTTGGTCACGTGATCGGACTCATTGTATTCAGAATGTGAGCGGAAACACGGACTTGTAGAGATCTGCGTTTCATGTTAATGAATACCAATTTTTATGCGAACAGGTGCTAAGTAATTTACCCCGTAAGGTACGACCACGTGACCAAGACCTAAACGAAGAAAGCAGAACATTGTTTATTAGTAGAAGTGCTTTTATTATTAAATTGTGATTTTGAATAAAGGTTTTGCCTCCAGTTTGCACCCCTATACATTTGCTCAGATGTGGACCAGAACTTTATACTGTTTAACGTGATACATTGGTATTAGTTGTTTAATATAAGGCAATTAGCACAGCTATAAAAGGCACTATTGAGCACACTATGGGGTATATTTACTAAGGTCCCGATTTTGACCGAGATGACGTTTTTTCTTCAAAGTGTCATGTCGGGAATTTACTAAGCAAAAATCTCGGCAGTGATGAGGGCATTCGTAATATTTTGGAAGTCCTAGGAAAAAATCACGAATCAATACACCATCGGTCAAATACGCCTGCAATTTGGTAGAAATCGGTAATTTACTAAAAAGTGCAAATCATAAACACTGCCGACAATAGCCAAACACTGCCGTGCTGAAATACAATTCGTGAAAAAGTGCTAAAAAAAAAAACAGACCTGCTTTTTTATCCCGTGTTTGGATAGGCATGCACGGATCCATGAGATCCGTGCATGTTTATCAGTGGGAAGGGGATGGGAAAGTGTTATTTTTTTGTTAAAAAAATGCGTGGGGTCCCCCCTCCTAAGCAAAACCAGCCTCGGGCTCTTTGAGCCGGTCCTGGTTGCAAAAATATGGGGGGGGAAATGATAGGGGTTCCCCCATATTTAAACAACCAGCACCGGGCTCTGCGCCTGGTCCTGGTTCCAAAAATACGGGGGACAAAAAGCGTAGGGTTCCCCCGTATTTCTGAAACCAGCACCGGGCTCCACTAGCCAGATACATAATGCCACAGCCGGGGGACACTTTTATATAGGTCCCGGCGGCCCTGGCATTACATAACCAACTAGTCACCCCTGGCCGGAGTACCCTGGAGGAGTGGGGACCCCTTCAATCAAGGGGTCCCCCCCTCCAGCCACCCAAGGACCAGGGGTGAAGCCCGAGGCTGTCCCCCCCATCCAAGGGCTGCGGATGGGAGGCTGATAGCCGTTTTGTAAAAAAATGAATATTGTTTTTAGTAGCAGTACTACAAGTCCCAGCAAGCCTCCCCGCCCGCAACCTGGTACTTGGAGAACCACAAGTACCAGCATGCGGAGGAAAACCGGGCCCGCTGGTACCTGTAGTACTACTACTAAAAAAATACCCCAATAAAAACATAAGACACACACCTTGAAAGTAAAACTTTAATGCATACATCCACACCTCCATATACACATACTTACCTATGTTCACACGAGGGTCGGTCCTCTTCTCCATGTAGAATCCATGGTGTACCTGTTGAAAAAATTATACTCACAAAATCCAGTGTTGCTGGCTCCTCTTGTAATCCATTTGTAATCCAGGTACTTGGCAAAAAAACAAAACGGATACCCGACCTCGCACTGAAATAAGCAATCTTCAGCTTTCATAACAGAGTCTGTAACAGGAATACTTTCCTTGGATAGGATTTTGTCAATCTGTTCCTGTGTGAAACCAAATGTCTCTCCCGGGGCCATGGCTCCCATAATATGGCATCCCGGGGTGTCAGAATGGGAAGTCATAGTACTGTGTCTCCACTACTAGGATAATAAAAAATCCCCAATACACACACTGAAAACAACCAGGTATATAGGCTTCTGGAATTTAGTAAATTGTAGCAGGTGGTGCCATACAACAGGTGTCACTTGACACTGACATATACTTGCAAAGCAGTCGGCACTCCACAGCTCTTATCAGCAACTTGCTCCGTGCCAGGACAAAATATTCACATGAATCCAAGAAGAACGGCACTGGAGACAGCAGTATGCAACAAAAACTTGTATTCACAGGCAACAGCCGTTTCAGGGCATCAGCCCCTTCCTCAGGCCCAATACAAAGTGTTATGAAAGCTGAAGATTGCTTATTTCAACTGATGAAGTACAAACGTCGGGAGATCGATTTTTTATTACACGGAATCTCACTTACTGAATACTATAAAGAACATAAGATTCCTAGAGGTTTCCGGGTTCGGAATGTGCCCACGATTGGGCGACATAACCCCGACTTCATAAGAAAATGGATAGGAATTTTGAACAGGTGTGCCTTTGACCTCATGATCCTCGTAATCGAAGAAGCCAATAGAGAACTAGAGGTCATTAGACATAAGATTGTTGCATTTGAGAAGGAAAACTTAAAAGTGTTGGAACAGGATGAATCACAAGATTGGATGAGTAAATTAGCATCCCAATGTGACCAGTACCGTCGTGATTTATTGAAATTCAAACGAAATAAAAAAATGACGGTTGATCAAGATTACGACGAAAATAAAGTATATAGGTGGTTGGCGGGCATGGATTCGCAGGATAGACCGAGGCCGTCCCAGAAACGCCGTCCCTAGCAGAGGCAGAGACAAGGTAATAAAAGTGCAAAATCAAGTAGCGACAGTGACTTCGCGTTCTCTGAAACGGATGATCCGACTAGTGCTGTCCCTTTGGAACGGGGCCCCCGAGAAGGGCAGGCACAAACCGATGCACTCCCACCCGCCGGGGTGGCCAGAACAAAAGTCGTCAGAAGGGCGGCCCAAAAGAAGACTTACAATTAGTTTTCAACCTTTCTCAAAGAACATTGACATCCGATGAAATCTCTGTCCTCAGTAAGGGACTTAGTTTTGTGCCCACCAACTTACATGACCCATTTGCCTGGTCCAGGGATCTTCATAGATTCACAAGAAAACTTCGGTTGAAAGAATTCTTTCAAAACACACCACAGGAGATTGGGAAAACCTCCATTTTTGACACCTTTTTGAAGAAAAAATCGAGGTCAAACTTTGACCCTGTCTCATCCAACCCTTCCATCAAAACATTCAACAGACTCATGGATGATTCTATCAACAAGTATGTGTCAGCTCCTGTTAAAATCAAGCGGAATTTATCCACCGAGGAGAGACGGGCACTTATTGATCTGCAATCATATAGTGACATTGTTATCCGGCCCGCCGATAAGGGCGGGGCCATAGTTATCTTGGATATTAAGTACTCCCGGGAGGAGGCTTTGTCACAATTGATGGAGGAAGGAGTATACCGCAAATTACGGGGAAACCCGGTTATAGAGTATCAGCAGGAACTCTTTGCCATCTTGGGAAAAGCGAAAGATGAGGGGCATTTACCAGAAAAGGTGTTTAAAGCTCTGTGTGTAGCCCATCCAAAAAGCCCATTGCTGTATACAATTCCAAAACTCCATAAACATCAAACAAGACCCCCGGGAAGACCGATCATCTCTGCAAGAGATTCTCTATATCAACCTGTGTCACAACTCCTCGACAGCATTCTCCAGCCCCTTCTACCGGTTCAAAAAACATTTCGCAAGGACACTAATTCATTTATCATTAAATTACAGGATTTACCGAAATTGGCGCCAGGCACGTTAATATGCTGCCTAGATGTGTGTAGCCTTTATACTTCCATCCCGCATCATGATGGGATGAGGGCGATGCAGGTTTTTCTTGATAAAAAATTTGGCTACAACGGCATTTAATCACACTTTGTTTCTTACACTTTTGGAGCTTACACTCTATAGGAATTATTTTTTGTTCGACAGTGAGTTTTATCTGCAGCTACGAGGGTGCGCGATGGGATCATCGGTAGCACCCTCGTATGCTAACATTTTTATGTTTGCGGAAGAGAACAGGATGTTTTTCCTGGACCATAAAGTGGCTGATAATATCATAATGTACACTAGGTATATTGATGATGTCTTCCTTCTGTGGGGTGGTGGAAAGGAGGCATTTGAAGATCTTATGGTGAATATTAATTCCTCACCCTCACCCATTAAATTTACATATACCTGTGATGAAAGGGAAGCTACCTTCCTTGATTTAAAAATCACTTTACAACAAGGCGTTTTCTCTACAGAAATATTCTCCAAACCCACAGATAGGAATACATTATTGATGGCCTCCAGCCACCACCCTGAACCATTAAAGCGGGGTCTGCCTCTGTCCCAAATGATGCGTGTGGCGCGCATCACAAGTGACAGAACAAAAATCCCTGACTTTTTAGATAACATGATCTCTAAATTTTTGGCTAGGGGGTATAAGGAATCATTACTACAAAAACAAAAAAGTAGGGTTCTCCAAATGTCCAGGAAAGAATTACTGCACCCAGTATCGGAAAAAAGAACCAGGGATATCTTTCCCTGGCCTAGTGATTTTTCTACAGCCAGTCCTATCGTTCGTAGGGCATCTCAAGCCCTTTGGCCGATAGTGGCTTCTGATCCAGATTTGGCATCTTTTAAAAAAATCAAACCTGTTACAGCATTTAGGAGAGGTGCGAACCTTCGTGATCTGATCGTAAAGACGGATATTTCATGTATGAAGGGTCTGGATGAGGTAAAAATTCAGAAAAAATCTCCGGGGTGTTACCGCTGCCCTAAATGTGCTACGTGCAAATATATGATTGCATGCAAAGATTTTAAACATCCGTATCGGGATGTAAGGTTTACTATTAGACAAGTGATTACATGCAGCACGTCATATGTGGTTTATGCGATAGTCTGCCCGTGTGGGCTTTATTACATTGGGCAGACTACGCGTAAACTCAGTGAGCGTATGGCGGCCCACCGGTCAGCTATAAAACTAACTTTGGAGGGCAAACTGGTTGACCAACCGGTGGCCCGACACTTTCATTCAGCTAAACATACCATGGATTCCTTAAAATACTTTGGTATAGAACATGTGCCGGCTACTTTGAGGGGAGGTGACAGGGCCAAGATGCTATTAGAAAAAGAGACCCGGTGGATTATGAGGCTAGATACTTTCTGGCCTCGGGGTCTCAATGACAAAATTAATTGGAATGTGTTTATATAGTATTCTAACAACCAGTGACATTCCGATATTGTGTTTATTGTTCCACAGTTTAGAGGATTTTGTAGGTCATGATCCCTTTGGTAAAGATCCTTTTGAGTACAGTTAATCATTTATGATAAATTGTTTATGACAGATTATTCATGATGAATTATCTATGATGTTTCACCTGCAGTATAGAGAGCATAGTCTGCTGTTTCCATTTTACTATGGGTATTGTTTTTAAATTACATGTTTTAAATTACATGTGTTAATGTTATTGTGTTACCATGTATCTGTTTGTTTTTTGCACAGGGGGCGTTTCAGCAGCCCACCTCCACATAGCACCTGACAGCGGGGAAAGAGGCCAGTGACACCCAACTGATGTGCGGCTGAGCCTGGCTGACACGCAAACGTCGGGTCTCCATGGCAACAGTGACGCGCCGGGCGGAAGTGACGCGGCGGCTCGACACCCGGAAGCAGGAACGCGAGGAGGAGAGGAGGCAGCTGGCGTGCCCGGGAGGTATATAGGTGGGTAAGTGTTCTATGTTTGTTTGTTTGTACCACTTTGTATTGGGCCTGAGGAAGGGGCTGATGCCCTGAAACGGCTGTTGCCTGTGAATACAAGTTTTTGTTGCATACTGCTGTCTCCAGTGCCGTTCTTCTTTGGATTCATATATATATATATATATATATATATATATAGTAAGAGAGTATATGTGTGGCACACAGCATACATACAGCACACACACACACACACACACACACACACACACACACACACACACACACACACACCATACTTACAAACACACACACATACATGTAGTATGCACACACACAGCATGCTTGAAAAAAAACAACAGGGCACATACAGTGTCGGACTGGGGCATAAAGGGCCCACCAGGGAAATGCAATCACAGGGGCCCACTAAGGGGCGTTGCCATATGCTGGAAGGGGTGTGGCCACCTGGTCAGAGAGGAGTGGCCAGCCATTATGGGCACCACCTAGCATAGTATATATATTATATATATATATATATATATATATATAACCACCCCCCCCCCCCCCCCCCAAAAAAAAAAAAAACTTTCAAATTTGGCCAGATTCACCGATACAATGGTGTTAAAATAATTACAGAGATGGAATGTGTATTAATCAATATAAAAACTTTATTTATTCTGATAAACATATGCATGAATGACTACAAAAATATTATAAATCACAGAAAATGAACCAGCAGCATTTGAATTCCGGCACACATTAACCATCATAGCTGTTGTATTTCACAGTTATGGACATACAGTATCTTTACTTTAACACAGAACATTTGATACAAACATAAAACATATAAATCCAGTTCCTTGATATTGAAACATAACTCTACATATCAATAACTTTATAAATATGTAAACCTTTATACTGACAAGCATGTGCATGAATAAATAAAATAAATATAATTATAAATAACAGAAAATTAAACCTCAATACTTGAGCGATACCACAAATTATAACTGTTGTAATTCACAGTTACAGTATGAACATTTTTTTTTAGGTTTAAGACAGAACGTTTGATGCAGACACAAAATAAAACTCGAGTTCTTGGATATTCGAACTTCACACTACACAACAAATCAGTAAATAACCTTTATCCTGACAAACATGAATAAATGCAAAATATAATTATAAATAACAGAAAATTAAATATCACTGTTTAAATGTCAGCACATACATTAGCCATCATAACTGTTGCAACTCACAGATATGAAGGCATTTTTAAAGTAGTTTAAGACCAAGAACGTTTAATGCAAACAACAGAAGAAAATGTGAATCAACTTCCCTGATATTCAAACTTCAGTTCGGAGTTTAAAATAATGGTAAACAAACATGTACTTCACTACACAGACTAGCTAAATACTGGCATATACTGCCTCCTTCACACACTTAAGTGGTATTGTTGAAGTATTACAAGTAATCAATTAAAAATTAAAGAAGCAGCCTTTCAAGGAGGGAAGATGAATGTGCAAATGTGTCAATGATCTCGTCAAATACGAAGCTGCCTGCAATGTCCCTTTCAGTATTGAGAATCAGAAATGATTCTAGCAGTTCCTGGCCTATCATTGATCTCAGTCGAGTTTTTACAATTTTAAGTTTGGAAAAAACTCTTTCACAAGATACCTGTGTACAAGCTAATGTGAGGAGAGTTTTGTAAACTACAAACAGATTCGTATATGCTGCAGAGTGTAAATTGTGATTATATAAGAGCCGGTAGCAGCAGGTCAGGCAGTTTTCACATGCCTTATTTTTCATATCCAAGGACATTGTGTCCTCATCATCAAATTCTTCTTCAGTAACACTTGTTATCTGAGGAGAATCTGGATTTTTAAGCACAGAATAATTCTGCACAAAATTAACTAGTTCTACTTTAAGTTGAACAATGTCTACCTCGGCCAAATCGGCAACTGTTCTCAGCGCTTCTATTGGGATCTCACTCTGACCCTGCTTCATTTGGGCAAACTGCCTTGGGTCAAAGTAGGTTAAATCCCGAATGAGGCCTTCATTTTTTGAAAACCTTCTATCAATACTCTGTACTGCTTGATCAAGTACAACATAAAATGTCTGAATTTCAAAACCTTTAAGGGGGTCTTCTATAGGCTCATCTTGAGATAACTCACCAGGCATCATTTTTTTCCTAGTTATCCTTTTTCCTGGCAGACTTTTTTGTACTTCTGCACTAACAGAAAGCCTGTCAAGAGAACTATCCACTTTTTCTGTAAATGCATTCACTAATACAATCAGTTTGGAAAATGAAGTTCTAAGCTTTTGAAGCAGACTCTTGGCAGTGGCAACCATTCGCCAAGCCTGTAAAATATCCAAGCCAGCAGTCTGCAGATAATCTGAAACAGGAGTCACAATTTCAAAGATCTGCATGAACAGAAATGAGACAAGTAATGTTTCGTGTCTTGTCCAACCATAGAGCAAGTACTCTGCCTCACTAATGATTTTACTTTCAAACTCTGGAGACAGTGAAATGTACTCCAGGCAATAAAGTAGAGTGCTGTACAATTCATTAGATTGGTCAGAAGCTGACCCAAAAATTGTACTTAATGCCCTAGGCTTGCTCCACCAGCGTGTGTCACCAATTTTCTTTAGTCTGGAAAGTTTTTCCTGTCCATGTCTTTGTTTTGAGACCTGTTCTTTCCACACAGACAATCTTTTGTAAGACTCGGAAAAAAAACATGCTGTTTTCTCTAAGAGCCCAAATAACGACTTCACTGGAGTTACACATTGAGTGATATCTACAATTACCAAATTGAGAATATGAGCATAACACCAGGTGTAGACAGCCTTACAGGATTCACTTTTTATGTGTGCCTGTAATCCATTGTAGCACCCACTCATGTTAGCAGCACCATCAAAAGAACAACCAATAATGTTACTTATGGGCAGAGAGAACATTTCTAGTCGCTCCTTCAGAACTGAAAATAACGCTTCCCCAGTTGTGCTTTTTACATCAACAAGACCAAAGAGTCTTTCAGAAACCATGCCATCTTTGGTGTACCTTAATATAATGCTGCATTGTTCCACAACACCAATATCCTGTGTACTGTCCATTTCCACACTGAATTTCACAGCATCTTTTACATACTGGCTAATTTTCTGCTTTATCATATTTCCCATTATTATTATCAACTTGTTGACTGTTGTTTTACTTAAAAAGGTTACTAGTCCACCCCTTCCTTTACTTTCTTGTTGGCGTCTTTTCCTGGCCTTGCTTTTTGCAACTGCTTGCTCTATCTGTTTTTCAAGAACAGCATCAAATTTGCCCAAAAGGAGAACTAACTCGAGAAAGTTACCGTGGTTGACTTGACTATTCAGTAATGTATGAGCAGCCTCATCCTTCCCTCTGTAAGCAAGGCATTGCTTAGCAATGTATAGTATGATAGCAATCAATCGACTGATTACCATGCGATTGTGCTGTACTATTTCTCTTTTTTTGTTAGCCAAATTTACATTAATTAAAGTTTCTATGTCACTTTTTCTTTCTGCAGATAAATATGCATTCACAGCTGCTTGATGCTGGTTCGATTCCTCATGTTCCCTAACTCTGCCATTCACATGGTCTTTATTAACCTTCCAGCCAAAAATAAAATTACTTTTGCGAATACTACAAAATGCCATACATGTGGAACAAAAGATTTTTTGGCTGTCAACACAATAAGACAGCCATTTCCTCTGAATGGCACTTCCACCAGGTACATGTCGATAGTAGACCTTATGTGCGTGGAATGGCAGCGTGTGAGTAGCATCTGAGGATGGCTGCACAGGATGAGCTTTCATAAAATGTAACTTAACAGAAACACTACATAATGCTTCAGGTGCATGAAAAACATTACATTTTTCAGCTGAAGATGGAAGAGGTGAAAAGGATATTTCACTTTCTGTAGAACTGCCTGTATCTTCACCATGGGTTTCAGTGACGCTGGCACCACCAATATTTTCTGCTGAGTATTCTGGTTCACTTATTACAGTAGACAGGCCTTCATCTGCACTAGATACTGATGCTGCAGCTTCCTGTTGTAGTGTTCCTTCAGGAACATCTTGAACTGTTAAGTCCACTGACTCCACAGGGATATCCTTTGTCTGCCATAGCTTCTTTTGGCCTGGCGCATTCCCTGCTTCTCTCAGACTCTTTTGTAAAGCCTGCGATCTTTTTACAGAGCCACTTTTATATGTTTTTTTCTTTTTAGTCACCTCCTCTCCTTTGTCTTCTGAAGAAGAACTTCTCTTGGAAGACATTTTATAGTGCCTAGCAATAATACAAACAGTATTTTTGTTATATGGAATGCACATTGGAGATTGACTGATGCTTTCTAAACAGATAGTACCAATGCGGTTCCCCACAAAAATGCATATTAATTCTTTATATCTTATAATTGCAATCAGTACAGATGACCAGCGGTCGGGATGCCAGTGGTCAAAAGACCGAAAGCAGCATCTCAATGGTGATAATACCGACAGGGGTCTGGTAAGTATACTTCCCCTCCCTCTCTACCCCCCTTCCTGCTGCCTAACTCTAACCATCCCTCCCACAGCCTAACCATAACTTTCCCTGGTGGTGCCTAAACCTAACCTCCTCACTGCATAACCCTAAACTCCCTCTCCCCCACGGCCTAAGCCTAACCCCTCTATCCGCAGCCTAACCTTAATCCCTCCCCCCAATGCAGCCTAGCCTTCCCCTAATACATAAACCTCCCCCCATGGTCTAGCCCTAACTGTCACCACATACTTACCATCGGGATGCCGGAAGTCGGGATTCCGACCAATGGCATCCTGAACATATCCCTTCTAATCATCCAAATCATGCTGTTTTATTATTTAATTAGTAACAATCTAAATGTAAACAATGCCAACATGCTAGAATCCCAAGAATACTAAAATATCTATACTGTACCTCCATATGATAAAGCAATCCCATGTGATAACCACAGAAAAATTATCACTATGCCACCTACCAGGGTGTAGTACTGGTGACCGGCGGGTCACCTTACCGACGCCGGGATCCCGGCGGGGAGGGGCGAGTGCAGCAAGCCCCTTGTGGGCTTGCTGCGGTCACCACGGGTTCTATTCCCACTCTATGGGTGTCGTGGACACCCACGAGTGGAAATAGTCCCTGTTGGTCGGCATGCCGACCATCAGGATAGTGAGCCGTCGGGCTCACGGAGGAGGTCATGTGACTGTCGGTCAGCTGACCGGCGGTCACATGAATACCACCCCACCTACCATAATAATACACGCCTACCATAATAATACACATACCCGTGCTAACAAGCCATTCCTTCAAATATAATTCAAATTTAACATTCTACGAGGTGACAATATTATTATGAATAAGCAGTCATCATATCTCATAATAATACCATCCTATGATCATGACATTAATTGTTTTAAAAGCCAATACAAAACATTGAATATCTATACATAGAGGAATATATTCCCTACCTGCCACTAATGAGTACTACTGATTCTGGATTCTCAGTCTGTCTGCTTCTGGTCTTCAGCCAGATAAGGTCCAGTGCGTTTTCTATATTGTAATATATAAGAATATTTCTCAGAAATGTTTTCACCAAGATTGTCTACAACCACATATATAAATAAATGGAGCTTTTTTATCAGTACAAAATTCTACCACACTGAGGGGATTATTTAGCATGGATTGCAGAGTCTGCTGAAAAGAAGAATTTGCAATCCTTTCTTTTGCATGCTGGGGGCCGACCATTGCAGGGCAAGGCCGCCCAGCATGCTAATTGGCAGCCCAGCAATGTGATCGCAAAACAATTGCGATTAAATCGTATGCGCAAAAATGAATGATGACCCCTGGCATCTTCAGCTGGGTTGCGTATGCAGGAGGTCCACTGCCATTTTCATGATCAGAGCGGCTGCGTGTGACAACATACAGCCACCCCAAAAACGCAGCTGATCTTCCCTCATTTTCCCCACGCTGTCAATCAGGCAGAGGCGTACGCAGCCAATGCAAAACAATCACATTGGCTGTGCACGCACACACAGGACGGGACCTGCGCGTGCGCAATAGCACCACAAACTGAGTTTTTGTGGTCACCTGAATAACCTCCTTAGTCTTTGCATTACAATTCTACAGTTCCTTCATTTCTGTTGATCAGTCTGGAAAATTTGAACTTGGGACAGGAGTACACAGTATGGGCTCATAGTGCTGCCTGCAATAATAAAGCTGGGTACACACCTAAAGATATAGCTGCAGATCAGCCAATTAGCAGATATATCGCAGATAGTTGTTCAGATATATCTGTTGTTGAGGACATTGGCCAATTAATCTTTCCTCTGTACACACTGGCAGATCATTGTCAGGAAATGTGCCAAATCTTCCTGCAAATTACACAATGAGCTGGCCTTCTACAGAGCACACAGGTAAAGAAAATAGGCCCTCTAGTCTCCTGTTATACTTTGCTTCTGTAACAGCATCTGTGTCCTACAAGTGTGCGTGCAATTTTGTGAGCTTGTGTTCCTACACGCACACCATTAAAGTCTATGGTGCAAATGTCCGTTGCGACCACTCGTACTGTAGTGCATTTGCGCTATGTTGCGATGCATATGCCCGTGCGTACGCATCGCGGCATAGATGAGTGTGGTTACATCTGCA
Source organism: Pseudophryne corroboree (assembly GCF_028390025.1). Taxonomy (NCBI): domain Eukaryota; kingdom Metazoa; phylum Chordata; class Amphibia; order Anura; family Myobatrachidae; genus Pseudophryne; species Pseudophryne corroboree. The sequence goes on from NC_086446.1 coordinate 240,636,181, forward strand.
GTACCTCATATTTTGCTAAATAAAAATAAAAGCTATATACTTTTAAATATATATTAAACAATGATTATATGGGTCAGGGGTATGGCTTTGGTGCCCTAAGATGACAGACACATTAGTTTAGCTCTACACCGATGACCACTTCAGCCTGTTGTGCATGTGCCCGGGTTACACCGGGAGAGAGCAGTAGTATACAGTATGTGCCCGGGTTACACCGGGAGAGAGCAGTAGTATACAGTATGTGCCCGGGTTACACCGGGAGAGAGCAGTAGTATACAGTATGTGCCCGTGTTACACCAGGAGAGAGCAGTAGTATACAGTATGTGCCCGTGTTACACCAGGAGAGAGCAGTAGTATACAGTATGTGCCCGGGTTACACCAGGAGAGAGCAGTAGTATACAGTATGTGCCCGGGTTACACCGGGAGAGAGCAGTAGTATAGAGTATGTGCCCGGGTTACACCGGGAGAGAGCAGTAGTATAGAGTATGTGCCCGGGTTACACCGGGAGAGAGCAGTAGTATACAGTATGTGCTCGGGTTACACCAGGAGAGAGCAGTAGTATACAGTATGTGCTCGGGTTACACCAGGAGAGAGCAGTAGTATACAGTATGTGCCCGTGTTACACCAGGAGAGAGCAGTAGTATACAGTATGTGCCCATGTTACACCAGGAGAGAACAGTAGTATAGAGTATGTGACCGGGTTACACTGGGAGAGAGCAGTAGTATACGAGCCTGGGTTACACCGGGAGAGATCAGTAGTATATGTGCCTGGGTTACACCGGGAGAGAGCAGTAGTATATGTGCCTGGGTTACACCGGGAGCGAGCAGTAGTACATGTGCCTGGGTTACATAATAACAATACACACAAAATGCACAATGGTTGGGAAGGGGCAGTGTACAGTGTCCATATATATTTTACATTCACTTCTATTCAGACCTTTCAACCATGCAGTACATCTTCCTCAACACATACTCTCCCAGGGGTATATTTACTAATATACGTGTTTCTGCCGATTTGGTGGGAGTTTGATCTCGATTTTTATCAGACGTATTTTTTTGCAACTTTTTGAATTCATTTTCGGTAATTTACTAAGGTGCCGAGTTTTCGTTTTTCTAATTTGCCAATGTCGATGACAATCGTATTGTTGGGCAGTGTTTTACGGGAGTGATTAGTAAAACACTGCCGGACGGAACACAATGAAGCCCGGCCGGATCAGTGAGATCCGTGCAGAGCTTCATTGTGTATAGTATAGAAAAAGAGTTAAAACTGTAAAAAAAAAAAAAATAATGCATGGGGCCCCCCTCCTAAGCATAACCAGCCTCGGGCTCTTTGAGCCGGTCCTGGTTGTTTTAATACCGGGCAAAAATTGACTGGGGTTCCCCAGTATTTAGACAACCAGCACCGGGCTCTTGGGCCGGCCCTGGTTCCAAAAATATGGGGGACAAAACACATAGGGGTCCCCCATATTTTTAAAACCAGCACCAGGCTCCACTAGCCGAGAAGATAATGCCACAGCCGGGGGACACTTTTATACTGGTCCCTGCGGCCGTGGCATTACCCCCCCAACTAATCACCCCTGGCCGGGGTTCCACGGGGGAGTGGGGACCCCTTAAATCAAGGGGTCCCCCCTCCAGGCACCCAAGGGCCAGGGGTGAAGCCCGAGGCTGTCCCCCCCATCCCTGGGCGGTGGATGGGGGGCTGATAGACTTTTCCAGTGTAAAAAAAGAATATTGTCTTTTGTTTTAGCACTACAAGCCCCAGTAAGCCTCCCCCACTTGCTGGTACTTGGAGAACCGCAAGTAACAGCATGCGGGGAAATAACGGGCCCGCTGGTACCTGTAGTTCTACAACAAAAGAAATACCCAAATAAAAACAAGACACACACACCGTGACAGTACAAATTTATTTAAACACACTTACACACTCACACATACTAACCTACATCCCACGCCGCCAATCGCGTCCCCTTGTCTAGTAGCATCCAATCGTGTACCTATAAAACCAAAGTTCCAATATATACTCACCTATTATCCAGTGATGATCTGTTCTCTTCTTTCCTGAAGTAATCCATGGCCTTGTAAAAAAATAAAATAATTAAAACCCAGTCCACACCACTAAAGGGGTTCTATGTGTACACATGGAACCCCCCCATGACTCCTGTCACTGGAGATCCCAGCAGCCAATCAGGGAGCACCACATCATGGTGCTCTCCTGATTGACAGGCTAGTAGTGCACAGCCAATCGGGAGTAGCGCAGGCTAAAATGGAGGATCGCGTTCCTCCATTCTAGCCTATGATGGGAACTTTGCGGTCTGCGGTTAACAGCAGGGTTAATTGGGGTCACGGGTGCTTCTGTCGGAAACAGGGCCAAATCTGACAGGTTTTGGACACATTTCCGACCATCTCAATATGACTTTAAAAAAATGTTGGATTGAGATGAATGTGCTGAGAAGAGGAGAGTAGCGGGGAGATGGGGGGAGAGCAGCGGCTACAGCAGCGTAGCTGGAGGATGGGGCACCACTGCCAGACCTCACAGAAGCGTCCACCCAGCTCCAGCAAGCGGGTATAGCATGGGATTATAGCGCCCAGAGAAAGTGTATGCTACAGCACCCCCTTCTATTTTCGAGCAGGTGTTAATAGCGATCCTCAGCTTTTTAGCATACCTCCCTGCACATGAAGATGCTCCCTATACATATTCTCCCATGAGTCTGACCATCACCTGCACAGCATGAGCGTGACCAACCCCTGCCCACAAACATGACCCCCCACCTCACTGCTGTATTGGGCGCACTATACAGAGAATCAGGGCCCCCATGCTGCCGTTCACTGTATATTGGCCACACTTTACAGGGAACCGGGCCCTCCCTGCTGCTGTTCACTGTATATTGGCTTCACTACACAGGGAGCCAGGGCCCCCCTGCTGTTCACTGTAGAGCCAGGGCTTGCCTGCTGCCATTCAGTGGATATTGGCGGCACTATACTGGGACCCAGGGCCCCCCTGCTGCCATTCACTGTAGAGCCAGGGCCCCCATGCTGCCGTTCACTGTATATTGGCCGCACTATACAGGGAGCCAGGGCCCCCCTGCTGCCGGTCACTGTATATTGGCCACACTACAGGGAGCCGGGCCCCCCTTGCTGCTGTTCACTGTATATTGGCTGCACTACACAGGGAGCCAGGGCCCCCCTGCCGTTCACTGTAGAGCCAGGGCCCCCCTGCCGTTCACTGTATATTGGCCGCACTATACAGGGAGCCAGGGCCCCCCTGCTGCCGGTCACTGTATATTGGCCACACTACAGGGAGCCGGGCCCCCCTTGCTGCTGTTCACTGTATATTGGCCGCACTATACAGGGAGCCAGGGCCCCCCTGCTGCCGGTCACTGTATATTGGCCACACTACAGGGAGCCGGGCCCCCCTTGCTGCTGTTCACTGTATATTGGCTGCACTACACAGGGAGCCAGGGCCCCCCTGCCGTTCACTGTAGAGCCAGGGCCCCCCTGCCGTTCAGTGAACGTTGGCCGCACTATACTGGGAGCCAGGGCCCCCCTGCTGTTCACTATATATTGGCCGCACTATACTGGGAGCCGGGACCCCAAACGCAGGATTTTCATTGGGGGGGGGTCCAAACACAGCAGACATAACATGTAACACACATACTTAAATACACACACATAACACACAGCATGTATACAATAATAGTGACACACAGTAGCATCTAAACACACTTTGTACACACACACACACACACACACACAATATACATATGATCCCACATGATGAGGTGAGAGAGTGCTCACCCGGCCAGCATAATTAAATAACATATGCCCACATGCATCCCTGATCCCCCAGCCCCAGGTCCCATGCGTGGTGTACCTGCAGGCACTCAGACTGCACCAGACACGGCCAGACACCCAGGAGGAGAAATAAATTTGTTTGATTGTGAGCCGCCGCGACCAGCCCGCTGCCCGCCACTGCACACTGTACGTGCTCACTCACCAACTTGTCACCAGCGCGTGACGGTGTGTTTCCTCCTCTGCGTGCCCTCTCCTCCAGCTCCAGACTGTGGCGGGATCCTCCAGGCAGCGTAAGCGCGTGGTGCGGCGCAGCGTGACGCCATCCGCAGACGCTCCTCATTATCACTGCTGATTGCTGAGCCACGCCCACCGGCAGAAGTGGGCGTGGCTAAAACTATCGTGACCCACCGGTGTAACCCCCGGAACCCCGGCAGGCCAGTCCGAGCCTGAGCACAGCTATAAAAGGCACTATTGAGCACACTATGGGGTATATTTACTAAGGTCCCGATTTTGACCGAGATTACGTTTTTTCTTCAAAGTGTCATGTCGGGAATTTACTAAGCAAAAATCTCGGCAGTGATGAGGGCATTCGTAATATTTTGGAAGTCCTAGGAAAAAATCACGAATCAATACACCATCGGTCAAATACGCCTGCAATTTGGTAGAAATCGGTAATTTACTAAAAAGTGCAAATCACAAACACTGCCGACAATAGCCAAACACTGCCGTGCTGAAATACAATTCGTGAAAAAGTGCTAAAAAAAAAAACAGACCTGCTTTTTTATCCCGTGTTTGGATAGGCATGCACGGATCCATGAGATCCGTGCATGTTTATCAGTGGGAAGGGGATGGGAAAGTGTTATTTTTTTGTTAAAAAAATGCGTGGGGTCCCCCCTCCTAAGCAAAACCAGCCTCGGGCTCTTTGAGCCGGTCCTGGTTGCAAAAATATGGGGGGGGAAATGATAGGGGTTCCCCCATATTTAAACAACCAGCACCGGGCTCTGCGCCTGGTCCTGGTTCCAAAAATACGGGGGACAAAAAGCGTAGGGTTCCCCCGTATTTCTGAAACCAGCACCGGGCTCCACTAGCCAGATACATAATGCCACAGCCGGGGGACACTTTTATATAGGTCCCGGCGGTCCTGGCATTACATAACCAACTAGTCACCCCTGGCCGGAGTACCCTGGAGGAGTGGGGACCCCTTCAATCAAGGGGTCCCCCCCCTCCAGCCACCCAAGGACCAGGGGTGAAGCCCGAGGCTGTCCCCCCCATCCAAGGGCTGCGGATGGGAGGCTGATAGCCGTTTTGTAAAAAAATGAATATTGTTTTTAGTAGCAGTACTACAAGTCCCAGCAAGCCTCCCCGCCTGCAAGCTGGTACTTGGAGAACCACAAGTACCAGCATGCGGAGGAAAACCGGGCCCGCTGGTACCTGTAGTACTACTACTAAAAAAATACCCCAATAAAAACATAAGACACACACCTTGAAAGTAAAACTTTAATGCATACATCCACACCTCCATATACACATACTTACCTATGTTCACACGAGGGTCGGTCCTCTTCTCCATGTAGAATCCATGGTGTACCTGTTGAAAAAATTATACTCACAAAATCCAGTGTTGCTGGCTCCTCTTGTAATCCATTTGTAATCCAGGTACTTGGCAAAAAAACAAAACGGATACCCGACCTCGCACTGAAAGGGGCCCCATGTTTTCACATGGGACCCCTTTCCCCGAATGCCAGAAACCCCCTCTGACTTATGTCTAAGAGGGTTCCATCAGCCAATCAGGGAGCGCCACATTGTGGCACCCTCCTGATTGGCTGTGTGCTCCTGTAGTGTATGACAGGCAGCACCCGGCAGTGTTACAATGTAGCGCCTATGCGCTCCATTGTAACCAATGGTGGGAACTTTGTGGTCAGCGGTGAGGTTACTTTCGGTCAACCGCTGACCACAAAGTTCCCACCATTGGTTATAATGGAGCGCATAGGCGCTACATTGTAACACTGCCGGGTGCTGCCTGTCATACACTACAGGAGCACACAGCCAATCAGGAGGGTGCCACAATGTGGCGCTCCCTGATTGGCTGATGGAACCCTCTTAGACATAAGTCAGAGGGTGTTCCTGGCATTCGGGGAAAGGGGTCCCATGTGAAAACATGGGGCCCCTTTCAGTGCGAGGTCGGGTATCCGTTTTGTTTTTCTGCCAAGTACCTGGATTACAAATGGATTACAAGAGGAGCCATCTACACTGGATTTTGTGAGTATAATTTTTTCAACAGGTACACCATGGATTCTACATGGAGAAGAGGACCGACCCTCGTGTGAACATAGGTAAGTATGTGTATATGGAGGTGTGGATGTATGCATTAAAGTTTTACTTTCAAGGTGTGTGTCTTATGTTTTTATTGGGGTATTTTTTTAGTAGTAGTACTACAGGTACCAGCGGGCCTGGTTTTCCTCCGCATGCTGGTACTTGTGGTTCTCCAAGTACCAGCTTGCGGGGAGGCTTGCTGGGACTTGTAGTACTGCTACTAAAAACAATATTCATTTTTTTACAAAACGGCTATCGGCCTCCCATTCGCAGCCCTTGGATGGGGGGGACAGCCTCGGGCTTCACCCCTGGTCCTTGGGTGGCTGGAGGGGGGGACCCCTTGATTGAAGGGGTCCCCACTCCTCCAGGGTACCCCGGCCAGAGGTGACTAGTTGGTTATGTAATGCCAGGGCCGCCGGGACCTATATAAAAGTGTCCCCCGGCTGTGGCATTATGTATCTGGCTAGTGGAGCCCGGTGCTGGTTTCAGAAATACGGGTGACCCCTACGCTTTTTGTCCCCCGTATTTTTGGAACCAGGACCAGGCGCAGAGCCCGGTGCTGGTTGTTTAAATATGGGGGAACCCCTATCATTTTCCCCCCCATATTTTTGCAACCAGGACCGGCTCAAAGAGCCCGAGGCTGGTTATGCTTAGGAGGGGGGACCCCCTAAATAAATTTAACACTGATTTCATTTTTTACAAAGGTGCACAATGAAGCCCAGCACGGATCTCTCAGATCCGGCCGAGATTCATTGTATTAAAGTCGTCAGTGTTTTACAAGTCACTAACGTAAAACACTGCCTAAAAAAACGAATGACATCGACATCGGTAAAAACGAAAATGCAGAATACGACAGCTTAGTAAATTAGTCGTACTAAATTCAAAAAGTTGCAACTTTACACTTTCGATGTCATTCGTGATTGAACTTTGACCTCAAACGGGAAAATACGAATTTTAGTAAATATACCCCTTTGAATCACCTTGAAAAAGCTGCATATGCACAGTGATAATTGTTGAATAAAGAGCTGTGCACAGGACACTGCACACAAGAACAAGCTGCACATATTCTTTTTCATTATTGGAAATTCCAACCAGTGTCGGACTGGGGCATGTATGGCCCACCGGGGGAATGCAGTGGTAGGGGCCATGTTTAGGGGTGTCGCCAGTCTGCAGAGGGGATGTAGCATGCCACCTCATTGGTTTGACTAATCATTAGAGAGTGCAATGTCTGGACCCCTTCATAAATATATACAGTAAATTCAGCTGCTGCATGCATGATAATGTACCAAACTAATAACAGATTAATAACAGCAATGCACAGTAGAAGAAAATACACCATAGTCCAGTATAAGGTAACATATGTATAATGTATAATTCAAGTGCACAGTCTGGAACCTGATCCTTAGAGCAGGAGGTGGGGGCCCTGGCAGTGGGACCCACCGGTGGTTTCCCCTGTCCCCCTGTGGGCCAGTCCAAGCCTGATTCCAACATCTAAATCCGTACTGTGGTTAAGGATCAAAACTTCAAAACTCTGGGACTTTTATCTTCAGTCCCGCAAATCTAGTTGGCATGAAGGTCCTCATCATCTACCACAGAGCTGGTAATATAACATTTTAGCTGGATACATTAATCTCAGGGCTGAGGCTCGCTTAGATCCTGATTGGTCCGTATAATAAGACTCATGCTCATTTTCCGAACAAGCTGTGCTATCAGTGCCATTCAATTTATATGTTGCAACTTATTATAATTCACATGTTTTTATATATTATAATTTCATTGTTTTTTTCTATGTGTTATTAAATGTTATATGTTTTTGAACCTGCTACAACTGAGCATTAGCGCTGTTTCTTTTACATTTAACTATCTTGAGTTAGACTTCTCTAGCTTAGACTTCTCTAGCTTTCTATGTAAGGGGAGTTAACTCAATAAATAGAGTGTCTGGCTGCAATGCCACAAGCAATGGGTTTGAATCCCGGGTATGTAAGCATCTTGAAATGTAATAAAGGCCAGTGTGATTGAATAACAAAGATCTCTAAAAATAAGTTCATGAATGTTGTATAGGTATTAGGAAGGGGTGGGGGAAGGAGACGCCCCTGTCAGGAGATGCTGGGCTTCAAAAAGGGGGGAAGCTACAAGTGAAATTAATTAAAACAGATAATTGACAAGTGCTGCCAAAAGCGCCCCCTACCCTGTGGCACACTCAGCACATACTTATTTACGGCCCTGACTTGCAGTGATCTGTATATACGTATGTACTATTTTATATGATTATTAATAAATTGCAATTTAAAAAAAACTGAATATTTCCATAGATATCCAAAACTATCATTATCCACATATAAGGCTATGTGTAAGTGTAAAGTGTGCACCAGATCTTGGCAATACATGTCGATTTCTTTCTGTTAGTAAAGTAGGGAAACTTTACCAGGAGATTATAGCGGCAGCATTCACATGATCACTCTAACCTATAAATATACACATGTACGCAGGTGTAATTATCTTTTCATCTATATCTATCCTCCTTACCTGTATTTTTCTTTCTGCAGTCTGTTCTGTATGCCACGGTACCTTCATGTCCACTGCACTATTTCAGGAAATCAGGCCCGCCATCAGGGGGGTGCTGCGGGCACAGTAGTCCCGGGCCCGGCCTCTCTAAAAGAGAGGAGAGGGCCCAGGCCGCTCATGTCGCCACCCACCCGCCTCTTTGCTCCGCCCCCTTTTCGTGCCTGAGATCTGACAGTCACAGGAGGGGGAGAGGACGCTGCTAGCATCAATTGTAAGCGTCCCTCCCAAAATGGCCACCGCCTCATAGGAGACAGTTATTAAACATACTAGAGGAGGCTCCTCTAGTATCTTTAGTAACTGTCTCCTCTGAGGCGGCGGCCATTTTGGGAGGGATGTTTTCAATTGAAGTTTGCAGCATCCTCTCCCCCCCTCCTGTGACAGTGTCAGAGCTCGGGTATGAAAATGGGTGGGGCTACCAGAATGGAGGAGGCGTGGCTACACGGGACCAGCTGGCTGCTACCACAGGTCACAGGAGAATGCTCTGAAACAGCTCCTGTGATAGGTAAGTTAGGGAGAGTAAGAGAGAGAAAGTGTGTGTGTGTGTGTGTGTGTGTGTGTGTGTGTGTGTGTGTGTGTGTGTGTGTGTGTATCTGAGTGTGTGTGTGTATGGGTATGTGTTTATGTGTGTGTGTGTGTGTGTGTGTGTGTGTGTGTGTGTGTGGTCATTATGTGTAAGCGGTGTGGCGCTACTAATGGAGGCATGAATAAGCGCCACAGCTACTGTTCACAGGATTTATTTATTTATTTTAGAATATATATTTATTTTTTTACTATATATATATATATATATATATATATATATATATATATATATATATATATTATTATTATTTTTTCTTTAGTGGGGTGTGGAGGGCCAGCCTATTTTGTCAGTCGCGGGCCCCACAATTTCTGATGGCAGCCCTGCAGGAAATATCTCCCTATTCAATTAATCTAATTCATGCGTTTTACCCTTACCTTCAAAGCCATCATCAACAATGCCAATTCCTACACCTCCCCCTTTTGTCATAAGATACACTCCCTCCTGCTCCCTGCAATCTGCCGCTGACATCTGCTTCTTCTGCCCCTGGCTATCTAATGGATGGTTAGTACGGAAGGTGTAATGGTTAGCATTACTGCCTCACAGCACTGAGGTCATGGGTTCGATTCCCACCATGGCTCTACCTGTGCACAGTTTGTATATTCTCCCTGTACTTGCGTGGATTTCCTCTGGGTACTCCGGTTTCCTCCCACAATCCAAAAATATACTGGTGGGTCAATTGGATCCCAACACAAAATTAACCCTAGTATGAATGTGTGCTTGTGTACATGTGGTAGGGAATATAGATTGTAAGCTCCACTGGGACAAGGACCGATGTGAATGGGCAAATAGTCTCTGTAAAGCGCTGCGGAATATGTGTGCGCTATATAAATAACTGGTAATAAATAAATAACTTTGTCTCTAGCCTCCAAATTTCTCCAATTTTCCTGCCACTTACTGTATGTAATGCTGTACCCTACCTCACCACACTCTCAGTCTTTCAAGCACTCCCTCACTATCCATATACTCACTATGGGTTATTATTTCCCCACCCAATACTACTGCATGATCTACAGTACCATGACTACACCTTTCCCTATAGCTTTTGTTATATCAGCATTGCCCTCTCCTTCTAGACTGTAAGCTTTCTTGAGCCCTCTTTACCCTTTGTCTCATGTTTGCACCTTGTTCGTCAACCTCATTTGGATTTCTTGTCTCTTTATGTGCAATTATACTTTATGAGATTTGTCAATCTCACTATTTGGCACTGCAGTTTTTATTTTTAGACCACCTTTTAAATGTGAATTAGTCCAATTGTGGGACTTCTTAAAGTGTGCCAACACAGTATGTGTGTCCAGGCCGTTTCTAATGTTGTATATGTGTTCATCCAACCGTGTTATTACGGCTCTCGTTGTTTTTCCCACATACCTAAAGCCACAACTACATTCGAACACATATACAACATTACGCGAATTACAGGTGATAAACTGGTTAATTGTATAGAACTTATTGTTAATAGTGAGTTCTTTCATTTTTTCTATCCCTTCCAGGATGAACTCCTTTACTGATTGGTTTCAATTACTTTTATCTAGAAAAAAGGAAACAGTTGTTAGCCCCTTTTCCATTTCAATCACCATTTATAACGTGCTCATATCAGCACTACACATATCAGTGTCCCATAGATCAGTGTCCCAATTAAAATCTCTAAGTTTCCTTAGAACATCACCAGTGTCCTTAAGGGTAGCCTTTTAGTAGTATATACCAGAGGTTGGAGGTAGTAATCAATTAGGGCGGTCAAATCTGAGGTAACACTATTGCAGCCTGATATAATGGGCTGGCCGGGGGAGGGGCAATTGCAATCTTTGTGTACCTTGGGAAGGGATAAATGGGTGGAATGGAAGAATTTTTAATGTTGATGAAATCTAATTCATTTTGCATAATTACCCTTTTTCAAGAGCTCTTTTAGTGAGATCTAAAAGTGCCTTTTCTATTTTGATGGTGGGATCACCTTTTAATTTTTTATAAGTAACTCCATCATTTAATTGCCTATAGATTTCTTCCATATATTTGCTCTTGTCCATCGCCTTTTGTCGGCTGGTTTAATTACCAATTCGGGGTCCTCCTTTAATGATTTAATTGCTTTGAACTCTTTGTTTGTGAGATTCAGGTGCTTATTACCTGCCTTTTTATTATTATTAAGTAGGTTGTCAATCTCACTGCAGATAACTTTGTTAAAGCAATCCACATAACTTCCTCTGCAATAAGTGGGACAGGGCCGATTCTAGGTCTTTTGACGCCCCGGGCGGAGAACAGGGGCGTGGATTCATACAGGGGGCTGAACTTGGACTTAAACAGCATAGGGAGTGTCACTATTCATCTCAGTGACCCAGAAAACTATGGATTTTAACATGTCACCCCCTTCCCACCCCTAGGGGTGCTAGGGGTGTTTTACCCCCACAGTATTTTTTGCCAGATTGTAAGTCATATGTGCACCAAGTTTGGTGTAAATTGCTCCAGGCATTCCAGAGTTATGGCCAAAAACTATGGATTTTTACATGTCACCCTCTTCCCACCCCTAGGGGTGCTAGGGGTGTCTTACCCCACAGTATTTTTTTTTCCAGATTGTAAGTCATATATGTAGCAAGTTTGGTGTAAATTGCTCCGGGCATTCAAGAGTAATGCTGGAACATACATACGCACATTCACACATATATATATATATATATATATATATATATATATATATATAGTGGTCCAAGTGGAAATTTTGAGGTGGGGGTATGAAAAAGTGAAGGCTGTAACATATACGCGTGCACTCCGGAAAAGTGGGCATGGCCACTCAAAATGGGTGTGTCCCTTATACACATTATGCACCACAATAGTAGGACCATTTATATTATCTAGTACTGGCGCAACTTTCACATTGTCACATGGTATGAGCCAAAATTCACATTACGTGACACAGTATGAGCTGAAATTTACATATGCCCTACGGTGTGAGCCGAAATTCACATTAAGCCACACAGTATAAGCCGAAATTTACACTGAATGAGCCAAAATTTACATTATGCCACACGAAATGAGCCAAAATTCACATTATGCCACACAGTATGAGCCACAATTCACACTGAATGAAACAAAATTCACATTATGCCACACTGAATGAGACAAATTTCAAGGACAGGGAGAGTGACAGCAGGGACATACAGACAGGGAAAGTGACAACAGGGACAGGGAGAGTGACAGCAGGTACAGAAAGAGTTACAGCAGGGACATAGGGACAGGGAGAGTGACAGCAGAGACATAGAGACAGGGAAAGTGACAACAGGGTCAGGGAGAGTGACAACAGGGACAGGGAGAGTGACAGCAGGGACAGGGAGAGTGACAGCAGGGACAGAGAGGTAGGGAGAGTGACAGCAGGGACAAGGAGAGTGACAACAGGGACAGGGAGACTGACAGCAGGGACATAGGGACAGGGGGAGTGACAGCATGGACAAGGAGAGCGACAGCAGGGACATACAGACAGGGAAAGTGACAGCAGGAACAGGGAGAGTGACAGCAGGGACAGGGAGAGTGACGGCAGGGTCAGGGAGAGTGACGGCAGGGACATAGGGATAGGGAGAGTGACAGCAGGGACATAGAGACAGGGAAAGTGACAACAGGGATAGGGAGAGTGACAGCAGGGACAGGGAGAGTGACAGCAGGGACAGGGAGAGTGACAGCAGGGACAGGGAGAGTGACAGAGGGACAGGGAAAGTGACAGCAGGGACATAGGGACAGGGACAGTTACAGCAGGAAAAGGGAAAGTGACATCAGGGACAAGGAGAGCGACAGCAGGGACATATAGACAGGGAAAGTGACAGCAGGAACAGGGAGAGTGACAGCAGGGACATAGGGACAGGGAGAGTGACAGCATGGACAAGGAGAGCGACAGCAGGGACATTCAGACAGGGAAAGTGACAGCAGGAACAGGGAGAGTGACAGCAGGGACAGGGAGAGTGACGGCAGGGTCAGGGAGAGTGACGGCAGGGACATAAGGATAGGGAGAGTGACAGCAGGGACATAGAGACAGGGAAAGTGATAACAGGGATAGGGAGAGTGACAGCAGGGACAGGGAGAGTGACAGCAGGGACATAGGGACAGGGAGAGTGACAGCAGGGACAGGGAGAGTGACAGCAGGGACATGGAGAGTGACAGAGGGACAGGGAGAGTGACAGAGGGACAGGGAAAGTGACAGCAGGGACATAGGGACAGGGACAGTGACAGCAGGAAAAGGGAAAGTGACAGCAGGGATAAGGAGAGCGACAGCAGGGACATACAGACAGGGAAAGTGACAGCAGGAACAGGGAGAGTGACAGCAGGGACAGGGAGAGTGACAACAGGGACAGGGAGACTGACAGCAGGGACATAGGGACAGGGAGAGTGACAGCAGGGACAAGGAGAGCGACAGCAGGGACATACAGACAGGGAAAGTGACAGCAGGGACAGGGAGAGTGACAGCAGGGACAGGGAGAGTGACGGCAGGGACATAGGTACAGGGAAAGTGACAGCAGGGACATAGAGACAGGGAAAGTGACAACAGGGACAGGGAGAGTGACAGCAGGGACTTAGGGACAGGGAGAGTGACAGCAGGGACAGGGAAAGTGACAGCAGGGACATAGGTATGGGGAGAGTGACAGCAGGGACCGGGAGAGTGACAGCAGGGACAGGGAGAGTGACAGAGGGACAGGGAAAGTGACAGCAGGGACATAGGGACAGGGAGAGTGACAGCAGGAACAGGTAAAGTGACAGCAGAGACAGGGAGAGTGACAAAGAGAGGGACAGCAAGGACATATAGTACACTAGGGACTAGGGAGAAAGAAAGGCAGCAGGGTAAGAGATTATGAGCAGCGGCGGTGCAGAGGAGGCTGTGGTCAGCGGTGCGGAGGATGAGGAGGCTGTGGGTGGAGGAGGATGTGGCTGTAGGTGTCTGCGGCATGGAGGAGGATGTGGGAGTCTGCGGCGGTGTGGAGGAGGCTGTGGTTGACAGTGCGGTGGACGAGGAGACCCTGGGCCGCGGTGGTGCAAAGGAGGCAGCTGTGGGCTTCTGCGGCATAGAGGAGGCTGTGGGCGGAAGAGACACAATGCTCTGTTTCTGGACTATCTAGATCAGGGGTGGGGAACTTCAGGCCCGAGGGCCATATAAGGCCACTTGATCCGGCCCGGCCAGGCTCACCTAGCCGGGCGCCTGCTGAGATTTTGTTACTAGTGGGCGCCTGGCTTCTTACCTTCAGTAGCAGCCGGAGGCAGGAGCTCACTCCTGAGCTCCGGCTTCCGGCTTTGGCAGTTTGCGTGTGCTGCTGTGCGGTGTTATGGGAGAGATGTCATGACTTCTCTCCCATAGTTCTGAGGAGCGAGCGGCCAGGCGGAGGGCAACAGTCTGGAAGCAGGAGTGGGGCTGGTGAGTATTGTGGGTTTTTTAATGTGTGTGTGTGTAAGTGTCGCTACTAGGGGGCATATCTAATGGGGCATAACAACTTACTGGTGGCATATCTAATGGAGCATAACAACTGACTGGGGGTATGTCTACTGGGGGCATAACTACTGACTGGAGGCATAACTACTGACTGGGGGCATATCTACTGGGGCATAATTACTGGGGGCATATCTACTGGGAGTATATCTACTGAGGGCAGGCTCATTTTTAAGTTGATAATTTGTGTATGGCCCCTAAAGGATTTTATAAATATCCAAATGGCCCTTGGTAGAAAAAAGGTTCCCCACTCCTGATCTAGATAGACAGACAGACAGATAGATAGATAGATAGATAGATAGATAGATAGATAGATAGATAGATCGATAGATCGATAGATAGATAGATTAAGCTGTTACTCTCAAAGCTTTGAGTAGAAACAATTTTCTCCTTCAAAATATTAAAATCATTATGTTTCTTTATTTTCCTCTGAAAATAGCTGTGCTATAACCTGTAAAAATAGTAATGCTAGTAATCCTATGCTAGTTATCTCATGTTAAACAGACTGACACACACCTCTGTAATGTTCTGCATTTGAATCACAAATCAAAGCAACTGCCTCTAATTAATCACCTGTGTCAGAGGAATAGAAATTACGAGATAGCGGAGAGACAAATGCATTTTCCATGGTAGATGAGTCATCTACCCTCCCTTTATTATAATCAAAGAACTGAAAGCCCAAAAGTTTTCAATTTCTGGAGAAATGTGGATGTGTCCACTCTTGTATCTGGCATCAATAATCTCTGAATAATGATATACTGTAGATTATTATTATCCTTTATTTATATGGCCCCTCAAGGCTTCTGCAGCGTCCAATTGCAAAGTACATAATAATCAAAACAGGAAAACATCTACTTACAGTTGACGACAATATAGGACAAGTACAGGGTAAATAAACATAGCTACATCAGCAGATGACACTGGAATAAGTGGCAGAAAACCACGGGATTTGGTGAAGTTGAAGATTATTAAAGTAAGAAAAGGATAAGCACATGAGTTAAGAGGGCGCTACTAGTAAGAGCTTACATTCTAAAGGGGAGGGGCAGACAGACAGACAGTGGTGACACAGAAGGGGTACATAGAGAGCGTGGAACAGAGGATTAGGATAAGATCTGACTGGGTTTGGTGAAGAAGTGAGTCTAGAGAGCCCATTTGAAGTTTTGTAGAGAGGTGGAGAGTCTGAGGGGGAGAAGTAGGGAATTCCAGAGAAAGGGAGCAGCATGTGAAAAATCTTGGAGGTAGGAGTGGGAGGAAGTAATCAGGCAGCATGCATTAGCAGAGCGAAGAGGATGGGTGGGAGTGTAAAGGGAGATAAGGTCAGAGATGTAAATGGGAGAGGATTGGGGGAGAGCTTTGCGAGTGTGAGAAGCTTGAATGGGATTCTGAAAGGGAAGGGGAGCCAGTGAAGGGTTTGTAGGAGAGGGGAGGTAGACGTAGTGCATTTGGTGAGGAAGATTTGCCAGGCTGCAACATTGAGGATAGATTGGAGTGGAAAGAGGCATTTGTCAAGGATGCCAGTCAGGAGGAGATTACAGTAGTCTAGTCTGGAGATGACCAGTGAGTGGATAAGGGTCTTAGTAGCATCCTGGGTCAGAAAGGGTCTGATCCTGGAAATATTTTTTAGATGGAAATGGAAGGTTTGTGAGAGGTGCTGAATGTGTGGTTTGAAGGAGAGGGAGGAGTGAAGGATTACTCCAAGACAGTGCACTTGGGGGCTAGAAGAGATAGTTGTGCCATCAATAGATAATGAGATTGTGGGAGGTGAGGTTGTGCGGGAGGGTGGAAAGATGATCAGCTCAGTCTTAGACATGTTAAGTTTAAGAAAGCGCTGGGACATCCGAGAAGAGATAGCAGAGAGATAGTTGGAGATAAGAGTGAGGAGAGCGGGGGAGAGGTCCGGGGAAAAAAGGCAAATTTGAGTATCATCAACATAGAGATGATATTGGAAGTCAAAAGAACTAATAAGTTCACCTAAATAAGATATATAGAGAGATAAAAGGAGAGGAACAAGAATAGAACCTTAGGGGACACCTACAGTTAGTGAAAGTGGGGGGAGGTGGAGTTATGAGAGGAGACAGAGAATGAACCATCAGAGAGGTAGGAAGACAGCCAAGAGAGGGTAGTATAAAACAGACCAATATAGTGAAGGACTTGCAGAAAGGTGGTCCACAGTGTCAAAAGCAGCAGAGAGGTCAAGAAGAATAAGCAGAGAGTAGTGGCCCTTAGATTTGGCAGCATGCAAGTCATTGGAGACTTTCGTGAGATCAGTTTCAGTGGAGTGGAGAAAAACGGAGCCAGACTGGAATGGGTCTGTCAGGGAAATCTCATAATTTCTCCTGTGAGCTGATCTCAGAGTTGTGTATTGTCAAAAGTATAAATGATATGTGGCCGGGGACCCTGACATGACGTTGTAAAAGGGGATTGTATTTCTACATCAAAAGCAGATATTGCCAGGCTCTTGACACTGAGGTCTGATAAGTCCAATTAGTTTGTTATGTCAACAGGGGGCTCTGTAAACAGACCAGGGAAGTGTGACAAATGTCCAGAAATCCTATTTCCTGACTAGCGTCATAAACCTCTGGAACTTCATTACACAACTCCAGGCTTAGGAAGATGTGACACACAGATCACAGGCCTTCTATAGATATTACAAGAAGAGTGACCCTCCACTGCTGGATATGAATGGGCTCAGCAGAGTAAGGGTTAACTTCTCCAAGAGGCGGGGGCTGATGTGCTGAAGGGCCTGGAAGCCTATATCTACGTGAATCTCTGATAGATCCTTGTTCATTCTGATGGAAGTGGCTACCAGTGCCTGGATGGATGTCTATTTTCTTTGTGAAGCTTCCTCACACAGAACTTAGGGGTGATTCCGAGTTGTTCGCTCGTTATTTTTGTTCGCTACGGAGCGATTAGTCGCAAACTGCGCATGCGCATTGTACACAGCGCGCCTGCGCCAAGTAAATTAGCACAAAAGTTTGGTATTTTACTCATGGCGTAACAAAGTTTTTTCATCGCTCTGCTGATCGTAGTGTGATTGACAGGAAGTGGGTGTTTCTGGGCGGAAACTGGCATTTTTATGGGAGTGTGCGGAAAAACCCAGGCGTGCTAGTTGAAAATGCGGGAGTGTCTGCAAAAACGGGGGAGTGGCTGGGCGAACGCTGGGTGTGTTTGTGACGTCAAACCAGGAACGAAAAGGACTGAGCTCGTCGCACTGGCAGAGTAAGTCTGGAGCTACTCAGAAACTGCGGGGTAATCGTTACGAGAAAATTAGCGAACCCTTCGTTAGCAAATCTGCTATACTAAGATACACTCCCAGTAGGCGTAGGCTTAGCGTGTGAAATGCTGCTAAAAGCAGCTAACAAGCGAACAACTCGGAATCACCCCCTTAATGCACTACGTAAGAGTAATTAGGTTCTGATTTTCTTTATTCCCTTTTTGTTTATTAAGACTGCTAGTAACCTGTATATCTTTTCTAAAACTCCTTATATTCTTTGTCATCTTTTTTCCCTTGTAAACCTGAAGATATTTCTTAATTATAATAAAAATATAATTAGTTCTGACTGCTGTGTTCTTGAACCCAAGCCATGTGAAGTACAGTACGTTACCTATTTTTTTCATGAGATATTGAGATTTGTGGTTACAGGTAAAGCTAAAGACGTCTGCAACATCTGTAATACGTTGAAAAGTCTTTGCTGGTGGAAGAGTAGATTCACACGGCGCTGGCGCAGCTCTCGGATTGGTGTATGAATGTGAGGGGAAAAAGGAAGTAAGGTGGTTGTAGACAATACGCTAAAGGAGTTTGGGGGCAAAAGGGAGGAGAGAGATGGGTCGGTAGTGGGAGAGAGTGTTTGGATTAAGAGTAGGTTTTTTTAAGAATAGGAGAGACAAGTGCATGCTTGAAGGCAGAGGGTGAAGTGCCTGATGAGAGGGAGAGATTGAGAAGGTGGGCAAGATTGGAACAGGCAGAA
Organism: Pseudophryne corroboree; assembly: GCF_028390025.1. Lineage (NCBI taxonomy): Eukaryota > Metazoa > Chordata > Amphibia > Anura > Myobatrachidae > Pseudophryne > Pseudophryne corroboree. The sequence goes on from NC_086446.1 coordinate 240,654,848, forward strand.
GGAGAGAGGTAGCAGAGGAGGCGGGAGGGGATAGGGTCAAGTGGGGAGGTGGTGGTGGGGGGAACAGATGAGGGCCATGACTTCCTCACCAGATACATGGGAGAAAGATGTCAGAGTTGGTGAGAGGGATGGGGAGGGTTGGTTAGGGTTAGGAGGTGTCTAGTTGCTGATGGTCTAGTGTGATGTGATGTTCAGACATATGGATATGAAGTAAGTGGCAAAGTCAAGAACAGAGAGTGAGGAGGGGAGACAAGGTGGAGGTGGGAAGAGGAGTGAGTTGAGAGTGACAAAGAAGCACCGGGGGTTGGAAGACTGGTAAGAGATGAAGTTCTTGAAGTATGACTGTTTAATGATGGAAAGGACGAGAACATAAGTTTGAAATGGGGGAAGTCTGCCTTATAGCATGATTTCCGCCACTGTCACTCAGCAGTACGTGAGCATTTTTGCAGATATCTGGTGTATTTGGTGTGCCAGGGTTGAGGTGTTAATTTGCGAGGGTGAATAGTGGTCGGTGGAGTGACAGAGTCAAGAGCAGAAGTAGAGGATGCATTGTATAGGGAAGTGGCTTGTTCAGGGTATTAGAGAGAGAGAATAGGAGAGAGAAGTGAGTCAAACAGGGAGGATAGGGATGTGGTGTCAATAGCCTCAATGTTACGCTTAGTGATGGTAGCCTTAGGATGTAGAGATGAAGGGGTAATTCCGACCTGATCGCACACTAGCTATTTTTTGCAGAGCTGCGATCAGGTCAAAACTCGGCAAAACTGCGCATGCGTATGTACCGCAATGCGCAGAGGCGCGTCGTACGGGTACAAAGTGGATTGGTGCTTGGCAATGGATTTAACGAAAAGTAAGTTCAGACCTACTCAAAAACTGCACAAAACTTTTTTGTACCGCTCGGCTGCACAAGCGTTCGCACACTTGCAAAGCGAAAATACACTCACCCATAGGCGGCAACTATCTGATCGCAGTGCTGCAAAAAATAGCTTGTGAGCGATCAACTTGGAATGAGAGCTAAGCTAAAGTAGAGCACGTGGTGGTCAGAGAGGGGAAATAGGAAGTTGGAGAAATCAGAAATATGAAAACAGTGAGTGAAGACCAGAATCAGTGAGCTCCCATTCACAAGGGAGGGTGAGGAGGTCCACTGGGAGAGACCAAATGAAGATGTGAGGTTAAGGAGTTTAGAGGAAGGGTATTTTGTGGGGATTGTGATTGGCATGTTGAAATCGCATTGGATAATCGAGGGAATGTCAGGAGAGGAAGTGAGGAAGCCAGGAAGCAAAGTTGTCAAAGAATTTGACAACTTTGCCGGGGGGTGTAAATGACAGCTACTCTGAGATGGACAGGTTGGAAGAGGTGTATAGCATGGACCTCAAATGTAGAGAATGTAAGGTGTGGTTCTGGGGGTATGAGTTGGTAGAAGTAACTAGAGGGTAAAGGACCCCAACACCACCACCATGGGGTGTGTGTATGAATGTGAGGCCCACAGCAGAGAGAGCAGCAGTAGTGTCAGAGGGAGTAATCCAGGTTTCAGTAATGGCTAGTAGATGCAGGGAGTTGGAGATGAAAAGGTCATGAGTGAAGCCAGCCCTAACCAATATGATGCCCTAGGCAAGATTTTGGCTGGTGCCCCCTAGCACCACCGCTCTTTCCGCCTCTGACCTTGCACCTCTTTCCCAGCACCATCACCCCTCACCCATAGCAGTCCTTATTTTGGTGTTTGTATCCCCTATATTTTAAATTGGAACAGTTTGCACATTTGGTGCTCAGCCCAGAAAGGGGTGTGTTTTTTCTGGCAAGGGGCATGGCCACACAATAGTAACCCCAATTTCAATCACGCCACACAGTACTGCAACTTTATTCACATTTTATCTTGCGATAGTGTCCATAATTCATATTACATCCAACAGTAGTATTACTTTATCTTATAAACGTTACTCCTCACAGTAGAGCCCCTTATTCACATTACATCAAACTGAATTGTTCCTTATTCACATTACACCACACCCTATTGCTCTTTATTCACATTAGACGACACATTAGTGCCCTTTCTATATGCAACGCCATATAGTAGAGCACCTTATACACATAATGCCACAGAGTAATGCCCCTTACACATATGAGACACATTATTAAAGTCCTTATAAACATAATGCACCTTACACATTATGACAACCTTTATTAATGCCCTTTTACACATAATGTCCCTTACACATGTGCCGCACATTATTAATGCCCTTATACACCTAATGACACACATACAGTAGTACCCTGTTACATATATTCCACACATTATTAATGCCCTTATACACATAATGACACATATGTTGCACATTATTAATGCATTTTTACATGACACACATAATGCTCCTTACACATATTCCGAACACTGCACAACCGACCCACTCACATGCACACAGCACTCACATTGCCACTAACACTGTGACCTCTGCCTCTGATTGGATACAGATGTGTCCTCATAAATCTTACCTCAATGCTAACGTCAGGTGCCTTTTTTAATGAAAATGCAGCTTATTTGCATTGCTATGTGGCTAGGATACACAAGCAGCTTCTGCTGATTAAAAGGATATGCAGCATGCCTATATACTGTGTGAGACTGTGGCTGTATCTGCATATGAAATGCTACACACAGAATATAGGCATGCTGCATATCATTTTAATCAGCAGAAGCTGCTGATGCCCCTAGGCATATCAAATGCCATAGGCAATTGCCTAGTTTGCCTATTCCTATGGCCGGCTCTCAGAGTGGGGACCAGTTTGTTTGAAATAGATTTGGCATTCCAGAGGGCACAGGATAAGGGGTATGAGTTTGTGGGAGAGATTGGAATGTGAATCTTAGGGCTGCTGTAGTGTTGAAGTGAGATTAACTTTGAGGGCAGGTATGATGAGAGAGTAGTGATTGTGTGGGTGCCTGAGCTAGGAAGATAAACTGCAGGGGACGGGCAGGGAAGGAGTTCAGGGGCAGATGTATTAAGCCTGGAGAAGTGATAAAGCAGTGATAAGTGCAAGGTGATATCGTACCAGCCAATCACCTCCAATATGTAAATTGTCAGTTAGGAACTGATTGGCTGGTGCGTTATCACTTTGCATTTATCACTGCTTTATCACTTCTCCAGGCTTAATACATCTGCCCCTCAGTGTGATGTGGATGGGGGTGTTGGGAGATGACAGGGAGAGGAGGGAGGGAGCAGGGCTAACTGGTGGGTAGGTACCATGGGGCAGAGGCAAATGAAAGTGGTTTAACAGGAAAGGAGGGGAAATGAAACAGAGGGATAGAGTGGAGACAAAGGAGGGGAGAACGGAGGAGGTGTAGGAGACTAGGGGGGAGGATAAGATGGGAAAAGGGCAAGATACATGATTAGATAGACACTGAGGTATGTGGGGAGTAGAAGAAAACCTTGACACAGCGTAGAGTAGGTAAATAGGTTGAGGGAAACTGGAACTAGGAGTGGAGGCTGTAGGGGAATCAGAGCAGAAGAATTGCAGGTGAGAAGAGCAGTATAAGCTCAATGGGCGGGATGTACTTATTGACATCGCCGCCAATCATCATGATGCTAATCGCATATGTACTAATATATGCGATTAGTACTGCGAAGGACAGCTCTTCCGATAAGAGCTGTCCTCTGTGATCACCGGCGGCTTCCTGACTTCCGAGTTTCAGCCCCCAGGAGTCAGTCTGTGCATGCGCAGAATAACGTGGTCGGCCCTGGGGCATGCTGGGAGGGATCCGATCGGATCCGTCACACCAGCGCTGCAGAGAGAAGCCCATAAGCTTCTATGGGGTATCGCCAGCAAAAACTGGCGATCCCCTCCGCGGCGCTGACCCAGCGGCCAGGGCTTTGTACATTAGGAAAATGGGGTAAAACGGGGGTTTATCGCATGTTCCACTTAGTACATCCCGCCCAATGGGTGTAAATTTAGTTTCAAGTGAATCAAAAGTGTAGATAAAATGAGTGCAGAAATTGATTTGGACTGTAAGAAATGAGAGGATTGTGAGTAACGGTAAAAAAAACAATGGTAATTTAGACATGACTTTTAAGTGTTTGAAAGTAAAATTGCATTGGTACAGCTGTGCATTAAAAAACAAAAATATACATAAAAACATGTCTTGGTAAAATGGATGATTTTTGAAATGTCCAGGGGGGTCATTCCGACCCGATTGCTGCACTGCGATAAACTGCGGAACTGCGAATGCGCCGGTGCCGCAGTGCGCTGGCACATGCCAGATGGCCGAAGGCCGTCGTTGCCTAGCGATTGCCTCTGGGGCAAAGGCGGTCGCTGGGCGGGAGGAGGCTGGACGGTGGCGTTAAGCCGCCATTTAGGGGGGCGCGGTCTGGCCAACGCAGGCGTGGCCAGACCGTTGGGGGGCGGGCCGCAGCAGCTGCGTGACGTCACACGCAGCCGCTGCGTCCCGGGGTAGCGAAGAAGTTCTCCCGGCCAGCCGCAGGAGCTGCTCTGGCTGGGAGTAACTCCTGAGATGCAAAAGCATCGCCGCTGTGCAATGCTTTTGCATTTTTGCGGCGGGGGGGGGGGGCGGCACTGACATGCGGGGCGGACTAGCCCCGTGCTGGGCGTCCCCCCGCATGTCGTATTGCCTGATCGTAGCTGTGCTAAATTTAGCACAGCTACGATCAACTCGGAATGACCCCCCAAGTCAGGTAGTTTAGTGTTATTTAATCAGATTAAACAATCAGGAGATGAATGAAATGAAGAATAAATTAACTCACATTTGGTTTTAAAAATAGTTCTTCAGTTATCTGATAGATTGGTGTCCTTCTGTTTTCCTTCTGTTTCACTTCGGTTGAACGCTGATGGAACGCTACTGATATGTGTTAGTTTTAGTGATGTGCACCGGAAATTTTTCGGGTTTTGTGTTTTGGTTTTGGATTCGGTTCCCCAGCCGTCTTTTGGATTCGGACGCGTTTTGGCAAAACCTCCCTGAAAATTTTTTGTCGGATTCGGGTGTGTTTTGGATTCTTTTTTTTTTTTTTACAAAAAACCCTCAAAAACAGCTTAAATCAAAGAATTTGGGGGTCATTTTGATCCCATAGTATTATTAACCTCAATAACCATAATTTCCACTCATTTCCAGTGTATTCTGAACACCTCACAATATTATTTTTAGTCCTAAAATTTGCACCGAGGTCGCTGGATGACTAAGCTAAGCGACCCAAGTGGCCGACACAAACACCTGGCCCATCTAGGAGTGGCACTGCAGTATCAGACAGGATGGCCGATTTAAAAAATAGTCCCCAAACAGCACATGATGCAAAAAAAAAGAGGTGCACCAAGGTCGCTGGATGGCTAAGCTAAGCGACCCAAGTGGCCGACACAAACACCTGGCCCATCTAGGAGTGGCACTGCAGTGTCAGACAGGATGGCACTTCAAAAAATAGTCCCCAAACAGCACATGATGCAAAGAAAAAAAGAGGTGCACCAAGGTCGCTGGATGGCTAAGCCTTGCGACCCAAGTGGCCGACACAAACACCTGGCCCATCTAGGAGTGGCACTGCAGTGTCAGACAGGATGGCCGATTTAAAAAATAGTCCGCAAACAGCACATGATTCAAAGAAAAAAAGAGGTGCACCAAGGTCGCTGGATGGCTAAGCTAAACGACCCAAGTGGCTGACACAAACACCTGGCCCATCTAGGAGTTGCACTGCAGTGTCAGACAGGATGGCACTTCAAAAAATAGTCCCCAAACAGCACATGATGCAAAGAAAAAAAGAGGTGCACCAAGGTCGCTGGATGGCTAAGCTAAGCGACCCAAGTGGCCGACACAAACACCTGGCCCATCTAGGAGTGGCACTGCAGTGTCAGACAGGATGGCCGATTTAAAAAATAGTCCCCAAACAGCACATGATTCAAAGAAAAAATGAGGTGCACCAAGGTCGCTGGATGGCTAAGCTAAGCGACCCAAGTGGCTGACACAAACACCTGGCCCATCTAGGAGTGGCACTGCAGTGTCAGACAGGATGGCACTTCAAAAAATTGTCCCCAAACAGCACATGATGCAAAGATAAATGAAAGAAAAAAGAGGTGCAAGATGGAATTGTCCTTGGGCCGTCCCACCCACACTTATGTTGTATAAACAGGACATGCACACTTTAACAAACCCATCATTTCAGCGACAGGGTCTGCCACATGACTGTGACTGAAATGACGGGTTGGTTTGGGCCCCCACCAAAAAAGAAGCAATCAATTTCTCCTTGCACAAACTGGCTCTACAGAGGCAAGATGTCCACCTCCTCCTCATCCTCCGATTCCTCACCCCTTTCACTGTGTACATCCCCCTCCTCACAGATTATTAATTCGTCCCCACTGGAATCCACCATCTCAAGTCCCTGTGTACTTTCTGGAGGCAATTGCTGGTGAATGTCTCGACGGATGAATTGATTATAATTAATTTTGATGAACATCATCTTCTACACATTTTCTGGAAGTAACCTCGTACGCCGATTGCTGACAAGGTGAGCGGCTGCACTAAACACTCTTTCGGAGTACACACTGGAGGGGTGGCAACTTAGGTAAAATAAAGCCAGTTTGTGCAAGGGCCTCCAAATTGCCTCTTTTTCCTGCCAGTATACGTACGGACTGTCTGACGTGCCTACTTGGATGCGGTCACTCATATAATCCTCCACCATTCTTTCAATGGTGACAGAATCATATGCAGTGACAGAAGACGACATGTCAGTAATCGTTGGCAGGTCCTTCAGTCCGGACCAGATGTCAGCACTCGCTCCAGACTGCCCTGCATCACCGCCAGCGGGTGGGCTCGGAATTCTTAGCCTTTTCCTCGCAGCCCCAGATGCAGGAGAATGTGAAGGAGGAGCTGTTGACAGGTCACGTTCAGCTTGACTTGACAAGTGTCTCACCAGCAGGTCTTTGCACCTCTGCAGACTTGTGTCTGCCGGAAAGAGAGATCCAACGTAGGCTTTAAACCTAGGATCGAGCACGGTGGCCAAAATGTAGTGCTCTGATTTCAACAGATTGACCACCCGTGAATCCTGGTTAAGCGAATTAAGGGATCCATCCACAAGTCCCACATGCCTAGCGGAATCGCTCTGTTTTAGCTCCTCCTTCAATCTCTCCAGCTTCTTCTGCAAAAGACTGATGAGGGGAATGACCTGACTCAGGCTGGCAGTGTCTGAACTGACTTCACGTGTGGCAAGTTCAAAGGGTTGCAGAACCTTGCACAACGTTGAACTCATTCTCCACTGCGCTTGAGTCAGGTGCATTCCCCCTCCTTTGCCTATATATCGTAGGTAGCTGTATAGGCTTGAATGGCTTTTGCTGCTCCTCCATCCTCTGAAGCGCATAGAGGGTTGAATTTTACCTCGTTACCACCTCTTGCTTCAGATGATGGCGGGGCAGGTTCAGGAGTGTTTGCTGGTGCTCCAGTCTTCGGCACGCATGGCTGAATGCCAAAAGTGTCCCGCAATTCTTCGGGCCACCCACAGCATCTCTTGCATGCCCCTGTCGTTCTTTAAATAATTCTGGTTTTCACCTGACTGCGCTCATCCCCTACAGTTTGAGTACTCGTGAAATGATGCAAATGGATACTTATATAAAGGTGTGTTTTACTTTCATATGTATCAAATATGACACTCAATATAATGAAACAGTGCAGATAAATATTGTTGAACATGAAAAAGGTGGTAATCACAATGTGTGCTCCACGGGGAGCACCTGTTTAACTCAGTCCTTTAATCACTCAAATTGGTGATTAAATCCTTTAGGTTCTTGGCGTGTGTGTTCTGACACAAAGGCCAATGGGCTGGAAAAAAATATATAAATGTAATGATTAAATCTGGCTTTGTTGCTTTAAAAGTCAAATATAGATTTTCCAGTGGAAATGTCTCTAGTCCTGACCGGACTGTGTGGGCTTTAAAAATCTGTCTTTAGTAATTAGATTCATATAGTTGCAGAGGACGGCGTCCCGTACCTCTGCGTGTGGAAGTCAGGTATTCGTGCACTATCGTTGCGGCCGTACTTGTAAGATGTACAGGTGCGGGGGGCAGCGGGAACCTCCTGGCAGCTCCGGACAGACTCGTCCCTCAGCTCGCGCACCCGCTCTCCGGTTCGTCCTGTTAGGGATCTCCCCGTGTGCCTGCGCCGCTCGCTGGGTTGGTCGTGTTCGCGTGGGGGGGAGCTCAGCCGCAGGATCTAAACAGAGCCTGTGGCAGTGTTGCACCTCCCCACAACGGAGTACTCACCTGTGTGGTCCTCCTGCTGCCCGTCCGTCTGTACTGCTTACCGATGTCTGCACCGTAGGTCCGAGGGTCTCACACCAATCAAAAAACAAAAAACAAAAGTGAACTTCATTTGCATTGCCATGTTTTCAGACTTTCCCTGTTTCTGAAACTCACAAATGGGACAGATTGCAGGAACATGTGATCTGCCCCCTGCAATACTAACAACCTCAACCACCAAAAAAAAAAAAAAAAAACAAAAAAAAAAAAAAGGAATTTCATTTGCATTGCCATGTTTTCATACTTTCCCTGTTTCTGAAACTTACAAATGGGACAGATTGCAGGAACATGTGATCTGCCCCCTGCAATACTGACAACCTCAACCACCAATCAAATCAGTGGAACAAAGGAGGAACTGATGCTGGTCCCGCCCGCAAGCCAATTTAACATCCAATACTGACAACCTCAACCACCAATCAAATCAGTGGAACAAAGGAGGAACTGATGCTGGTCCCGCCCGCAAGCCATTTTAACATCCACCACTATCAGAACACTGCAAAAACTCCCAGAGGAAGACCGATCCGGTTGAAACGCGTTGGAGGAGACGACTAAGAGACATCAAACCATTGGAGGACAGGAGAGTGCTGTGAGACCCTCGGACCTACGGTGCAGACATCGGTAAGCAGTACAGACGGACGGGCAGCAGGAGGACCACACAGGTGAGTACTCCGTTGTGGGGAGGTGCAACACTGCCACAGGCTCTGTTTAGATCCTGCGGCTGAGCTCCCCCCCACGCGAACACGACCAACCCAGCGAGCGGCGCAGGCACACGGGGAGATCCCTAACAGGACGAACCGGAGAGCGGGTGCGCGAGCTGAGGGACGAGTCTGTCCGGAGCTGCCAGGAGGTTCCCGCTGCCCCCCGCACCTGTACATCTTACAAGTACGGCCGCAACGATAGTGCACGAATACCTGACTTCCACACGCAGAGGTACGGGACGCCGTCCTCTGCAACTATATGAATCTAATTACTAAAGACAGATTTTTAAAGCCCACACAGTCCGGTCAGGACTAGAGACATTTCCACTGGAAAATCTATATTTGACTTTTAAAGCAACACAGCCAGATTTAATCATTACATTTATATATTTTTTTCCAGCCCATTGGCCTTTGTGTCAGAACACACACGCCAAGAACCTAAAGGATTTAATCACCAATTTGAGTGATTAAAGGACTGAGTTAAACAGGTGCTCCCCGTGGAGCACACATTGGGATTACCACCTTTTTCATGTTCAACAATATTTATCTGCACTGTTTCATTATATTGAGTGTCATATTTGATACATATGAAAGTAAAACACACCTTTATATAAGTATCCATTTGCATCATTTCACGAGTACTCAAACTGTAGGGGATGAGCGCAGTCAGGTGAAAACCAGATATCCATATTGAACCAAAGGGCAAGGACACCCTTTTGACTAGCAGCACATCCCATACAGTAAAACCACCCCAGTGCGCAGATTACCTCCCTTTTTGTTAATTTAAATAATTCTGCACCACCAAATTCAATGTATGTGCAAAACATGGGACGTGCTGGAATTTGCCCACATGTAATGCAGGCACAATATTGGTGGCGTTGTCCGATGTCACAAATCCCCAGGAGAGTCCAATTGGGGTAAGCCATGCTGCGATGATGTTCCTCAGTTTCCGTAAGAGGTTGTCAGCTGTGTGCCTCTTATGGAAAGCGGTGATACAAAGCGTAGGCTGCCTAGGAACGAGTTGGCGTTTGCGAGATGCTGCTACTGGTGCCGCCACTGCTGTTTTTGCTGCGGGAGGCAATACATCTACCCAGTGGCCTGTCACAGTCATATAGTCCTGAGTCTGCCATGCTCCACTTGTCCACATGTCCGTGGTTAAGTGGACATTGGGTATAACTGCATTTTTTTGGACACTGGTGACTCTTTTTCTGAGGTCTGTGTACATTCTCGGTATCGCCTGCCTAGAGAAGTGGAACCTAGATGGTATTTGGTACCGGGGACACACTAACTCAATAAATTCTCTAATTCCCTGTGAATTAACGGTGGATACCGGACACACGTTTAACACCACCCAGGCTGCCAAGGCCTGAGTTATCTGCTTTGCAGCAGGATGACTGCTGTGATATTTCATCTTCCTCGCAAAGGACTGTTGGACAGTCAATTGCTTACTGGAAGTAGTACAAGTGGTCTTCAGACTTCCCCTCTGGGATGACGATCGACTCCCAGCAGTGCCAGCAGCAGTAGGCATTACACTCAAGGTTGCATCGGAGTAATCCCAGGCAGGAGAGGACTCGTCAGACTTGACAGTGACATGGCCTGCAGGACTATTGGCTTTCCTGTCTAAGGAGGAAATTGACACTGAGGGAGTTGGTGGTTTGGTTTGCAGTAGCTTGGTTACAAGAGGAAGGGATTTAGTTGTCAGTGGACTGCTTCCGCTGTCACCCAAAGTTTTTGAACTTGTCAATGACTTCTGATGAATGCGCTCCAGGTGACGTATAAGGGAGGATGTTCCTAGGTGATTAACGTCCTTACCCCTACTTATTACGGCTTGACAAAGGCAACACACGGCTTGACAAATGTTGTCCGCATTTCTGTTAAAATAATTCCACACCGACGAGGTGATTTTTTTTGTAATTTGACCAGGCATGTCAATGGCCATTTTCGTCCCACGGACAACAGGTGTCTCCCCGGGTGCCTAACTTAAACAAACCACCTCACCATCAGAATCCTCATTGTCAATTTCCTCCTCAGCACTAGCAACACCCATATCCTCATTCTGGTGTACTACAACAGTGACATCTTCAATTTGACTATCAGGAACAAGACTGCGGGTGCTCCCTCCAGCACTTGCAGGGGGCGTGCAAATGGTGGAAGGCGCCACCTCTTCCCGTCCAGTGTTGGGAAGGTCAGGAATCGCAACTAGGGAGGCCAATCCCGGGCCTTTTTTTCAATCCCGGGATTCGGGATTGAAAAACGCTCAATCCCGGGATTCCCGGGATCCCGGGATTGCAGTAGGGATCAGTGAAGAAGGGTGTAGGGAGCAGCACTGGAGGGTAGGTGGTGGTGCGGGAAGGTGTAGGTAGCGGCGCGGAAGGCAGGGAGGGTGTAGGTAGTGGTGCCGGAGGGTGTAGGTAGCTAGGCGGGAGGATGTAGGTAGCGGTGCGGGAGGGTGTAGGTAGCTGGGCGGGAGGATGTAGGTAGCGGTGCGGGAGGGTGTAGGTAGCGGGGAGGGTTGGTAGCGGCGCGGGAGGGAGGCTGGGTGTAAGTAATATCACTTACTATTAGGTGGACGGCAGCCATGGGCACACTGAACGCGGCGGCATTTCAAATGAAGTGCAGGCCGCCAGCCAACCAGAGCTGGCTGGCCGGCAGCCAATCAGGGAAGCGGCCGCAGCAGTCGCTCCTGATTGGCTGCCGCTACTGCGGCAGCTTCCCTGATTGGCTGCCGGTCCGCCGGCTCTGATTGGCTGGCGGCCGGCGCCACATTTGAAGTGCCGCCGCGTTCAGCGTTTGTCTATGGCTGCCGCCCGCCTAATTGTAAGTAGTATTACTTACACACCCACCCTCCCGCGCATGCGCAGTGTAATCCCGTGAATCCCGGGATTGGATGCTCCAATCCCGGGATTCAAATCCCGGCATTTTTAGGCCCAAATCCCGGGATCCCGCCGATCCCGATCCCGGGATTGGCCTCCCTAATCGCGACACAATTGGACTCTCCTTGGGGATTTGTGATTTAGAAGAATGCACAGTTCTTTGCTGTGCTTTTGCCAGCTTAATTCTTTTCATTTTTCTAGCGAGAGGATGAGTGCTTCCATCCTCATGTGAATCTGAACCACTAGCCATGAACATAGGCCAGGGCCTCAGCCGTTCCTTGCCACTCCGTGTCGTAAATGGCATATTGGCAAGTTTACGCTTCTCATCAGACGCTTTTAATTTAGATTTTTGGGTCATTTTACTGAACTTTTGTTTTTTGTATTTTACATGCTCTCTACTATGACATTGGGCATCGGCCTTGGCAGACGACGTTGATGGCATTTCATCGTCTCGGCCATGACTAGTGGCAGCAGCTTCAGCACGAGGTGGAAGTGGATCTTGATCTTTCCCTATTTTACCCTCCACATTTTTGTTCTCCATTTTTTAATGTGTGGAATTAAATGCCAGTAATATATCAATAGCAATGGCCTACTGTACCATACTGCTATATATTATATACTGGTGGTCAGCAAAGTTCTGCACTGTCCTACTACTATATATACTGCTCACAACTAAAATGCACCACAGGTATGGATGGATAGTATACTTGACGACACAGAGGTAGGTAGAGCAGTGGCCTACTGTACCGTACTGCTATATATTATATACTGGTGGTCAGCAAAATTATGCACTGTCCTCCTACTATATAATACTGCGCACCACTAAAATGCACCACAGGTATGGATGGATAGTATACTTGACGACACAGAGGTAGGTAGAGCAGTGGCCTACTGTACCGTACTGCTATATTTTATATACTGGTGGTCAGCAAAATTCTGCACTGTCCTCCTACTATATATACTGCGCACAACTAAAATGCACCACAGGTATGGATGGATAGTATACTTGACGACACAGAGGTAGGTAGAGCAGTGGCCTACTGTACCATACTGCTATATATTATATACTGGTGGTCAGCAAAATTCTGCACTGTCCTCCTACTATATATACTGCGCACAACTAAAATGCACCACAGGTATGGATGGATAGTATACTTGACGACACAGAGGTAGGTAGAGCAGTGGACTACTGTACCATACTGCTATATAATACTGGTGGTCACTGATCAGCAAAATTCTGCACTGTCCTCCTATACTACAATGCAGCACAGATATGGAGCGTTTTTCAGGCACAGAACGTAGATATTTTCAGCACACTGAGCACAGATATTTGCAAGCACACTGAGCACAGATATTTGCAGCACACCGAGCACAGATATTTGCAGCACACTGAACACAGAAAGTGAGAGAACGCTGTACGTCCTCTCCCTATCATCTCCAATGCACGAGTGAAAATGGCGGCGACGCGCGGCTCCTTATATAGAATACGAATCTTGCGAGAATCCGACAGCGGGATGATGACGTTCATGCGCGCTCGGGTTAACCGAGCAAGGCGGGAGGATCCGAGTCTGCCTCGGAACCGTGTAAAATGGGTGAAGTTCGGGGGGGTTCGGATTCCGAGAAACCGAACCCGCTCATCACTAGTTAGTTTTATCACACTTTAATAAAAATGCACACTTCGATAATAAATGCACAGCCTACCGGCTTTGCACAGCCTACAGGAATATACGAAGATATATAAATAAGCAACCTGTGAAGCTCATGTCACAGCACAGCATGTTGGGACTTTTTGATCCAAACCAGATAAACAGTTGCAGGTTGCTGAAGTCTTTTGCTTCCTTAAAAGAATGGAGACAAAGGACATCGACAGCACTGCTCTTCGTGACTATGCCAGGTATGGTTGTTGGCTCCTTTTCTGCACAAATGTGTTTTGTCAGAGTAAGGGACCTATTTATTAACAAGACTTATTACCAGCAATATATTTTGTTTAGTATTGCAATTAACGAACTGCAAGCCCATAGGTATTAAACTTCTAGAAAAGCATAGATGTGTCTGCTTTGTATCTTACATCAATACCTTAGAAAGTGACAAATCCTGATAGGCAGCATGTGGTTCATATGCCCTAGCAGGACATACTGGTACTTCTAATTTCACAATAACTGGAGATCCACAGGTGGCCTAAACCCTATATGGATCTTTAATGAAGAGAAAGCATGTTGAGCTATGGAGTACACTACTGCACAGTCTCTATGTTGTTCCTTTAGGAAAGCTTCAATCTCTTACCAAGATGGCCACTGTTTGGTTTGCCAAGCCTGTATGGTGCCATCTTGTTACTGTGTTGAAGCATAACAGTAGAACACGGATGTGTTCAACTTAGCTCCAGTGAGGCCCTGTGATATACCCAGAGAATACCTGTTATCACCACTTGTATATGCACTGGTACGCACATACATTACCGGCTGGGCTCTGTGTGGTTCCACTCAAGTTTTTCTCCATCTGTATGGTGAGTATACGTAATAGTGTGTACAGCTGTATGAAATTATTACTCTATTTATAACATCTCCAATAGTACACACATATTGAACAGCTTATCGACCCAAGCACACAAGCCCCAAGCATCTAAAACATCCAGCAAGCACACAGACACCATAAGACACATGTAAGCAAAGAGTAAACAGGCACAAAGTGTTTCCAGCACCCAATGTCAGTACAGTGTGTTAACCAAAGAAGTAAAGCAGTGAAGTAACATACAGGCAGGAGCTACATCCATGATGGGGTTCATTAAATTAAAAGGTACAGAAAATTACACCGCATGGAAGTTTGCAATGGAAATGTAATTAAAGTGTGAAAGGTAGTGGAAAAAGTTAACCCGGGTGACAGTCCAAACCCAGATGATATAGATAGAGCCATCAAGCCAATTTGGCTTAATTGCTGAGCAACACCTGCATTTGAACATACATGGCAAGTGTCAGCAAAATACATGCGGACAGCACTGCAGGCAGCATTGAAAATGGGGGTTTAATTCTAAGAATTAATCTGAGACATTTAATACCAAGCTATATGAATGCATGAGTAGGAGTGACTACATTGACAAAATGATGTCTATATCCTAGCAAATAACATCTGAAGGAGTCCAGGTAGATGATGAGGAAATAGCCATAGCAATGCTACAGAACTTTACGTCTGAATTTGATTTAGCGGTAGTAGCATTAGAATGGAACACAGAAAAGGTAACTGCAAAAATTGTCAGAACAAAACTGCTACAGGTCCAAGAACATATGCCAGTTGAATTGAATGCTTAGAATACTGCATTACACACTAACAGCAAGAAGTACAAGTGTTATATACAGTATGTCACAAAATAGGTCACAAAACATTTAAATGTAAAATGAAGAATATACATGCTACGCAGGATGAGTCAGCATAGTGTCCCAGACAGCAGCAGAAAAGATTGTTGGCATATTGACTCAGGAGCTACCAGACATTTCAGCTGCAATGAAGAGTGGTTCATAAAATTTGCCATGTGTGATCTTATAATAATTAAAGAACTTGGAAAACAAGTGCTTGCAACTACAAAAGTTATGACAGTAACTACCCAAATAGGGACTACAACCAAAGTCACAGAAATCTAAGATGTGCTTTATGTACCCGATATGAGAACAAATCTCATAGCCATCATTGGGCCTAATTCAGACCTTATCACAAAATCAAAATCTTTCTCTAATGGGTAAAACCATGGCCCTCATTCCGAGTTGATCGGTCGCAAGGCGAATTTAGCAGAGTTACACACGCTAAGCCGCCGCCTACTGGGAGTGAATCTTAGCTTCTTAAAATTGCGACCGATGTATGCGCAATATTGCGATTACTAACTACTTAGCAGTTTCAGAGTAGCTTCAGACTTACTCTGCCTGTGCGATCAGTTCAGTGCTTGTCGTTCCTGGTTGACGTCACAAACACACCCAGCGTTCGCCCAGGCACTCCCACCGTTTCTCCGGCCACTCCTGCGTTTTTTCCGGAAACGGTAGCGTTTTCAGCCACACGCCCCTGAAACGCCGTGTTTCCGCCCAGTAACACCCATTTCCTGTCAATCACATTACGATCGCCGGAGCGAAGAAAAAGCCGTGAGTAAAAATACTTTCTTCATAGTAAAGTTACTTGGCGCAGTCGCAGTGCGAACTTTGCGCATGCGTACTAAGCGGATTTTCACTGCGATGCGATGAAAAATACCGAGCGAACAACTCGGAATGAGGGCCCATGTGCGATTGCAGGTGGGACAGATATAACATGCAGAGAGAGTTAGATTTGGGTGAGTTATTTTGTTTCTGTGCAGGGTAAATACTGGCTGCTTTATTTTTACACTGCAATTTAGATTTCAGTGTAAACACACCCCACCCACATCTAACTCTCTCTGCAGATGTTATATCTGCCCCACCTGCCCTGCACATGGAGGGTGATACAGACCTGATCATAGATGTGCTAAATTTAGCACATCTACGATCAGCTTCCCTGACATGTGGGGGGATGCCCAGCACAGGGCTAGTCCGCCCCGCATGTCAGGCCCTACCCTGTCGCACAAGTACAAAAGCATTGCACAGCGGCGATGCTTTTGTACTGTAGGCGTAGCTCCCAGCCAGCGCAGCTCCTGCACACTGGCACGGAGCTACTCGTCGTTGCCCGGGTCACAGCGTCTGCGTGTGACGTCACGCAGCCGCGGCCCGCCCCTTCCCCCCCAATGGTCTGCTCGGACTGCGCCCCCTAAATGGCGGCCCGCCCCCTCTCACCCAGTGACCACCTCTGTCTGTCAATCAGCCAGAGGCGATCGCAGGGTAAGCTCATAGCCCTGGCCAGGATTATACTAAATGCCTCTGGTTATTACAGGTCGAGCTAGTGTGAGATAGTGTACCTGCGCCTCTTTTTCCTTGTATACTACTCCTGACATTATCCTGGGAACTCTGGAACTTTAAGATAAGCTACTACTATTTTTGGTGTACAAGCAGTTTATGTATTATTTTATGTGTGGTGTGTTGATCAAATTTTTCTACACCATGGGAGTCTTTCTCTTTTGTTTCTATGTGGGAACCATATGTTAATGGACATCTGAATGTTTTGAGATAATACATTTGGAAACACACTCCCCCATTGATTGTTTGTGGTAACCATAAAGAAGAAGCAAAAATGTTTCCATTGGGTTTCCTGACTTTGTATGGTTATATATTGCTATGCCATTCTACTAATTAGCTCTGGTATGCATAATCAATATCATTTTTATAAGTGAGTGACAAGTACTTTATTTATAATACTAGAAGGCGTTTTTCTCACACATTTTTTCTAGTGGCAATTCATTTGGACTTGATTAAAATGGTGTGTTGGGAGATTATACAGCACCACCTGGAATTAAGGGAATATACTAGATAGAAGACTGAACATTGAAAGACAATATTACATATTGATATTTGGGTGCATTACACATAACAGGTAATATATTAATTCCACAAATACTGTGTCAATTTGCATTCACACTACTACATTAGTATTAAGAGTATTAAAAGATGGTTAGCACAGAAATAAAATGTGTGTTAGTTTCAGTTATGCTCAATTCCAACACAATCACCTTTTTTCAGTAGCTCACTTAGGGCAAGCAATCTGATGTTAATATGAAGTGGTATATGTTCCAAATTTATAATGATTGTCACACAGTTGTTCGCATGCTTTAGCTGTCCCAGCAGCCACAAGAATTAACACTGCTGTCTCAAACACAGTTCTAAAATTGAAGCACAGGTTTATTGAACACTTTAATGTGACAGAAGTGACGGGAGATCACTGGGCGATATTCAATTGTCCCCCGTTATTGGGCATATCGCGCCAATAGTAGTCAGGTTTAGCCGCGTAACGCGACTAAATCCGACTAAAGTAGTGGGCACAATCATGAAAAGTCCCCTTTGGGCACCCAAACGGGTCAATGTTTGCGCATTTCAGTTCGCTACCCCCTGAAATTATGATATTGTGCCCGTCAGCAGAAACAATTGAAAAGCTGCCGGCTGTTGCGAATGGGCACAGGAGGGGGAAAAAAATATTTAAATACCACCCACGGAGACCAATCTTGTTAAATGAAATGTAACAGTGATCGCGCTGAACGAAAAATATTGTGGGCCCCAGGGACCCCTCACTTTACAAAATGTGGGTCCTACTCCACTATTTCTGGGTCCCATTGCATATTATGGGGGGTTAGGGGCAGGCAGTGCTGGGGGTATGGAGAGGTTAAGGGTAAATAGAAGTTTGGACAGTACTGGGGGGAAAAAGGGAGTTGGGGGGCATGCAATACTGGGAGTAGTGATATGGGTGGGGAGGGGGTAAGGGTAGATAACAGTTGGGATAGTGCTGAGGGCAAGGAGGGGATTAGGGGCAGGTAGTACTGTAGGCAGTGTTAGGGGTATGGAGGCATTAGTACCCAAAATACCCGCTCCCCGATTACCTTTTAAGATCAGCTCCTCCGTTGATGCCCTCCCGCTATAGTGCGATCCCTGAGATGTGTGTGTATGCTGAGCACTATGTGTGAATATGGGATTGTATGTATGCTTGGCACTGTGTATGGGGAGAAGAGGGGTGTATAATGAGCATTATGTGGGTATGGAGGCTGTTATGGGCACTGTGGGGTGTGTATTCTGGCAATGTGGGGGTGTACATGTGCTGGGCACTGTATGGGCATGAAGGGTGTATAATAAGCACTGTATGGGTATGAAGGGTGTTATGGGCACTGTGGGGGTGTACATATGCTGGGCACTGTGGGTGTATAATGAGCACTGGGTGGGTATGGAGGGTGTTATGGGCACTGTGGGGGTGTACATATGCTGGGCACTGTGGGTGTATAATGAGCACTGGGTGGGTATGGAGGGTGTTATGGGCACTGTGGGTGTATAATGAGCACTGGGTGGGTATGGAGGGTGTTATGGGTACTTTGGGGGTGTACATATGCTGGGCACTGTGGGTGTATAATGAGCACTGGGTGGGTATGGAGGGTGTTATGGGCACTGTGGAGTGTGTATGCTGGGCACTGTGGTGGAGATGTACATATGCTGGGCACCGTGTGGGTATATGATGTCCACTGGGTGTGTTTATGTTGGGCAGTGTGGTGGCATGAGTGGAGTAAATAATGGGCACTGCCCCATTACCACCATTTCCATCATTAGCCAAATTACACCCACCATCCCGACTCCCTCCTTTAGGTGCTTACAAGTTTAACTTTGTCCCCCATGGAGTACATCCGCATGCAGCCAGAGACACGCCTAGAAGATGGTGAAGCTGTTATCTGCAATACATGCATTGGGTGAGGGGGCGCGTTGCTCACAAGTGACATTTCTACCAGAACAGTCTCCCAGTCCTGCCGTACCTTTAGTTACAGCAATGTTACCCGCTACCAGTAGGTTCCGGAGGTTGGAGGCAGAGAACCTAACCCGCTCCAGCGTCTCCGCTATTTTCCAAGCGACCTCCCACCAGCAACAAGTAGTGTAGTCCCTGGAGCAGCACGCTGGCGGGCAGGGAGGAAGGAGGGACGTCTCAGGCGGGCTTCGTTAGGGAGACACTGTGACTGGATGGGGAAACGCTGCCGGCGGCGATTGGATGAGGAGGCGCTGCCGGCAATGATTGGACGAGGAGCCGCTGCCGGCGGCGATTTGATGAAGAGACAGGCAATGAGGAATTGTATTGGCTGAGGCACACAGGTCGGACACATGCATTTTTAAAAACCGAGTCCCTCACTGCCTGTATCGCGTAAAAATGTGCTATAGCGCTTATTTTGCAATCACTGTGTTATATGAGAAAGTTACTCATAATCCTTAACATATATACAAAATACTTAATAAAAATGACATTGAGGATAGTCTTAGGCAAACAGTATTCTATAAACTAAAAAGATTAAAAAGTACAGTTTCACTTACATAAATTATGTATGAATCTTTTGGGGGAAGATACATGAGACTTTGGAGCAAGTTCCCTATATCAGATAAGCTTTCAAGAAATTGACATGGAATATAAATCGTTAGGTCCTTATAATCCTGAAATGGGCTTTGCTATCACCCCTGCACACACACTTCCTGTGACAATGCAAATTAGCCAAGCCCGCTAGCCATACTTATTCTTTTGGTGGTAGGGATTGTTTTGGTCTAGAATCTGATTCTGCAAGAAGGGGGTTAGACACTCTCTGATCTACACAGGAATTTTAGAAGTGGACTAACATGTCAGAGGGCATTGATATATTCTTATCGAGAGTCACCATCCTCAACTATACGACCTCCTATAAACCGTGATGCAGCTGGACTTGACACATAATAGTTCACCTATAGGTCTCCAGGCTTGATTCATAACATGGGGGACATTTACTAAGCAGTGATAAGAGTGGAGAAGTGAGCCAGTGGAGAAGTTGCCCATGGCAACCAATCAGCACTAAAGTAACATCTATAATATGCATACTATAAAATTATACAGAGCTGCTGATTGGTTGATGGGGCATCTTCTCCATTGGCTCACTTCTCCGCTCTTATCACTGCTTAGTAAATGTCCCCCTCAATCACAACATCATTGTTAACCTATACTTCAGTAGTGCTTGTATTATTCTTTGCAAGTGCACACAGAGGAATTCCTAGTGACCTGACAGCTGCATTGATTACAAACAGCGCCTAACCCATTTTGTGAAGCATAAGCAGATTGGAAGACAGGATATCAGGTTATTGAGACAAGACACAGTTGTATCATGTTGCTCCTCTGAACATCCATGTGAAGGAGCAGTTGCAGTGGAGCAGTTCCCTCACTGTGGGCTTGATTCAAAGGTGCATAGAAATCAAGAGGGGCTGCAAGTTAGAAAATATGCAAATGTCAGTGTCACGGTCCGCTCTGGACGCAGGTCCCGGTCCCGCCTGGCAACCGCACTGGCTGCTGGAGACCTCTGGGTGCTTGGCAACCAGAATGCTGGATGCAGACAGCGTTCCCAGTTGCTGGACAACCAGGAGGCAGAGAGGCTCTCTCTATGAGAAATGTGCAGTTACCCTTTATATCCTCTCCTGGCCTCTCCCTCAGTGCTGGTTCTAGCATATGCCACCCGTGTAAGCCGCTGATCCCGGACACCTTTCCTAGTATTCCTTTGGATACTCTGCTGGTTTCCTTGTCCACTTATGCTCCGAGTACTGCCTTGCCTGCTCCAACTAACCCACTAGGTAATCCTTCACTTGTCATTTCTGTGCTCCAGTTCACCTCCTGCAATCCATCTTTCCAGTGTACTCCTGGCCCGGCTGGGACACCTACCCAACTCTGTTCTCCAGCCTACTGCTGGGGGTAGATGTCCAGGGGGCCCCTAAGTACTGCTGTGCACTTCCAACACTAAGGGGACAGCGTGGGCTTGCTATTGATGAAGACCCTCTTGAGGGCTCCAGGGGACCTCACACCAATAGTGCTGGGGTTCAACAATATTGGGCAAGTCCAAGTGTATACACACTCATCAAGTCCAAGTGTCTATACACTCAACCAATCCAAGAGTCCACACACTTATCAAGTCCAGGAGTCCACACACTCATCAAGTCCAAGAAGTGTAACAGGCAGCTTGGGCATTCCCCTTGTTTACTTCCATGTGTCAGGCTGAGCAAATATAATGATCACTTTGCATATCTGAGCTATGCTCAACTGCGCTCCACCATCCAAGCAACATCGGTCGCAGCATCAATTCCTCTAGCAAACGTTGCCTGACGTATTGCCTCCCTTGTAACTTTCTTAAAATATGGCCACTGTGGCTGCAGTGCTTCGAAAGAGCACAGCCGCATGCCAAAACACACCCATGGCACTCCCATATCAAACCCAAGACACCTCCTCTTTTTGAGATCACTTTAGGTCACCACCCAGTCTCCAGCCCGAAATACCCATGGAAGTCATATTCAAATGCACACATTGGTTTGTGCATGTACAGTAAGTGTTTCTTAGGCTTTTTGCACAGTAGTAAATAATCAATCAACTGCGCAAACATCGGCATTTCTTGCATCTCTTAATCAGCTACTGTACAGTAGTGGCTCTTGCCACGGGCAAGCAGGCTTTTTGCCCGGGGCCGCATACTAATCCCCCTTCGTCCCCGGCTGCAGCAGGCGTCGTGGGTGCCCGCTGCAGCCGGCATTGCTGACTGACACTAGAGGTCATAATTGACGTCTTGACGTCTCTCCCATAGTAGAGAGGAGCTGGCGACTGGAGACGGAGGGCAGCGCAGCAGGAGCAGTAAGTATTGTGTGTGTGTGTGTGTGTGTTTTTGTGTGTGTGTGTGTGCACTGTGCAGTGCTACTGGGGAACAACTACTGGGGGCACTGGCACAGCTACAGGGGGCACAGCTACTGGGGGCACTGGCACAGCTACAGGGGGCACAACTACTGGGGGCACTGGTACAGCTACAGGGGGCACAACTACAGGGGGCACAACTACTGGGGGCACAGCTAGGGTGCACAGGTACTGGGGGCAAAGTTACTGGGGGCACAGCTACAAGGGGTAAAGCTAGGGGCACAGGTAGAGGGGGCACAGCTACTGGGTGAGATATTTTCTTTTGATTTTGACTATATAGTCAAAATCTCAAGAAAAGTTAGTGCAGATCGCAAGGTGAAAGTCACCTTGCGATCCCGATTCGATCCCGATTCGATCCTGATGCGCGGTCCCGCCAGGTCGGCATCGCAAGAAAAACAGGATTTTAATACCTAACTGTAAATCCTTTTCTCCTAATCCGTAGAGGATGCTGGGCTCCACTTCAGTACCATGGGGTATAGACAGTTCCGCAGGAGCCATGGGCACTTTAAGACTTTTTCAGAGTGTGAACTGGCTCCTCCCTCTATGCCCCTCCCCCAGACCTCAGTATAGGAACTGTGCCCAGGGAGACGGACATTTCGAGAAAAGGATTTACTTTTAAGTTAATGGTGAGATTCATACCAGCTCACACTTCAACCATGCCGCACAACATGGCATTCAACAAAACACATGCCAAGGGGCATGAACATTACAACAAATTAACAACTGCAAGTAAAGTACGCACTGGGCTGGGTGCCCAGCATCCTCTACGGACTAGGAGAAAAGGATTTACCGGTAGGTATTAAAATCCTGTTTTCTCATACGTCCTAGAGGATGCTGGGGTCCAATTCAGTACCATGGGGTTATACCAAAGCTCCAGTACGGGCGGGAGAGTGCGGATGTCCCTGCAGCACCGATTGACCAAACTTTAGGTCCTCATCAGCCAAGGTGTCAAACTTGTAAAACTTAGCAAACGTGTTTGTCCCCAACCAAGTAGCTGCTCGGCAAAGTTGTAATGCCGATACCCCCCGGGCAGCCGCCCAGGATGAGCCCACCTTTCTAGTAGAATGGACAGTCACTGAATTCGGTATCGGCAATCCTGCCGTGGAATGAGCGTACTGAATCGTACCTCTGATCCAGCGCGCAATAGTCTGCTTAGAAGCAGGACACCCAATCTTGTTGGGAGCATACAGGACAAACAGAGCCTCTGTTTTCCGTATCCGAGCTGTTCTTGCGACATAAATTCTCAAAGCCCTGACCACATCCAGAGACTTTGAAGCAGCGAAGGTGTCAGTAGCCACTGGCACCACAATAGGTTGGTTTATATGGAAAGAAGAAACCACCTTTGGAAGAAATTGCTGACGAGTTCTTAGCTCAGCCCTATCTTTATGGAAAATCAAGTAAGGGCTCTTGTGAGACAAGGCCCCTAACTCAGATACCCTCCTTGCGGATGCCAAGGCCAACAGAATGACCACTTTCCAAGTGAGAAACTTCAACTCTATCTCCTGGAGAGGTTCAAACCAATCTGATTGAAGGAACTGCAACACCACGTTAAAATCCCATGGTGCCACAGGAGGCACAAATGGAGGTTGGATGTGCAGAACCCCTTTCACGAATGTCTGAACTTCTGGAAGGGAAGCCAATTGTTTCTGAAAGAAAACGGACAAGGCCGAAATCTGGACCTTGATTGAACCCAATCGTAGGCCCGCATCCACACCCGCCTGAAGAAAATGGAGAAAACGTTCTAACTGAAACTCTTCCATTGGAGCCTTCTTGGTTTCACACCAAGACACATATTTTCTCCAAATACGGTGGTAATGTCTAGACGTTACTCCTTTCCTGGCCTGAATAAGAGTGGGAATGACTTCTTTGGGAATACCTTTCCGGGCTAGGATCCGGCGCTCAACAGCCATGCCGTCAAACGTAGCCGCGGTAAGTCTTGATACACGCACGGCCCCTGCTGCAGAAGGTCCTCGCGAGGAGGAAGAGGCCGAGGATCTTCTATGAGCAACTCCTGAAGATCTGGATACCAAGCCCTCCTTGGCCAGTCTGGGACAATGAGGATCGCTCGGACCGCTGTTCTTCTTATGATCTTGAGAACTTTCGGTATGAGTGGAAGTGGAGGGAAGACATATACCGACCAAAACACCCACAGTGCATCCACTGCTATTGCTTGAGGGTCTCTCGAGCTGGAACAATATCTCTGAAGCTTCTTGTTGAGACGAGATGCCATCATGTCTACTTGAGGAACCCCCCAAAGACTTGTCACCTCTGCGAAGACTTCTTGGTGGAGGCCCCATTCTCCTGGATGGAGATCATGTCTGCTGAGGAAGTCTGCTTCCCAGTTGTCCACTCCCGGAATGAAAATTGCAGACAGAGCTCTTGCATGTCTTTCTGCCCAGAGGAGATTCTTTGTCACCTCTGCCATTGCCGCTCTGCTTTTCATTCCGCCCTGACGGTTTATGTACGCGACTGCTGTTACATTGTCCGACTGGATCTGTACGGGTTGATCTTGAAGAAGATGCCCCGCTTGTAGAAGGCCGTTGTAAGTGGCTCTCAAATCCAGAACGTTTATGTGAAGACAAGTTTCTTGACTTGACCATCTTCCTTGGAAGCTTTCCCCCTGTGTGACTACTCCCCAGCCTCGGAGACTTGCATCCGTGGTTACTAGGACCCAGTCCTGAATCCCGAACCTGCGTCCCTCTAGTAGGTGAGAACTGTGTAGCCACCACAGGAGCAAAATTCTGGCTTTGGATGACAGGATTATCCTCTGATGCATGTGTAGATGGGATCCGGACCACTTGTCCAACAGGTCCCACTGGAATACTATGGCATGGAATTGGCCAAACTGTATGGCCTCGTAGGCCGCTACCATCTTTCCCAACAACCAAATGCATTGATGAATCGACACTCTTGTTGGTTTCAGAATTTGTTTGACCATTCTCTGGATTTCCAGAGCCTTTTCTACTGGAAGAAATACCTTCTGTACCTCTGTGTCCAGTATCATCCCCAGAAAGGACAATCTTGTTGTCAGTTCCAACTGTGACTTTGGAAAATTTATGATCCAACCGTGTTGTTGAAGTATTGTCAAGGAGAGTGCAATGTTCTGCACCAACCTTTCTCTGGACCTCGCTTTTATCAGGAGATCGTCCACGTAAGGAATTATATTGACTCCTTGCTGTCGAAGGAGGACCATCATTTCCGCCATCACCTTGGTGAACACCCTCGGTGCCGTGGAGAGTCCGAACGGCAATGTCTGAAATTGGTAATGACAATTTTGTATTGCGAATCTCAGATAAGCTTGATGTGGAGGATAAATGGGAACATGTAAGTAGGCATCTTTTATGTCCACTGACACCATGAAGTCCCCCTCCTCTAGGCTGGAAATCACTGCCCTCAGAGATTCCATCTTGAACTTGAACCTTTGCAGGTAGAGATTCAGAGTTTTCAGGTTTAGAATCGGTCTGACCGAGCCGTCCGGCTTCAGAACTACGAATAGGCTTGAATAAAACCCCTCTACTTGTTGTAACAAGGGAACCAGGACAATGACTTGATCCTGACACAATTTTTGTATTGCTGCTGTCACCACTTCCCTGTCTGGGATAAAAGCTGGTAAGGTCGATTTGAAAAATCGGCATGGGGGAATGTCTTGAAACTCCAGTTTGTACCCGTGGGACACTATTTGTACAACCTACGGGTCCAGGCCAGATTGAACCCAGAACTGACTGAAGAGTTTCAGACGTGCCCCCACCTGCGAGGACTCCTGCAAGGGAGCCCCAGCGTCATACTGAAGATTTGGCAGAAGCAGAGGTTGATTTCTGCTCCTGTGATCCTGGAGACACTGTGGACTTTTTTCCTTTTCCCCTTCCTTTACCCGCAAAGAAAGGGGAACCTTTACCCTTTTTGTATTTATTGGGCCGAAAGGACTGCATCTGAGAGTGATGTGTCTTTTTCGCCGGCGCAGGAGCATTAGGCAAGAATGTCGACTTACCCGCGGTAGCCGCAGAAACTAAAGTATCCAGCCCATCTTCAAACAATGTCTGATGACAAGTTTTCTGACCACTTTTCAATAGCACTACTCACCCACACACAGGCAATGGTATGCCTGAGTAGTGTCTCATTGGCCACATAAATAGATTTTAACGTATTCTCTAACTTGCGGTCTGCCGGCTCCTTAAGTGAAGCCGTCCCAGGCGCAGGGAGAATCACCTTTTTTGTTAACCGCGACAGGGCACTGTCTAAAACAGGGGGTGACTCCCACCTTTCTCTAACGTCCTAAGTGGATGCTGGGGACTCCGTCAGGACCATGGGGAATAGCGGCTCCGCAGGAGACAGGGCACAAAAAGTAAGCTTTTAGGATCACATGGTGTGTACTGGCTCCTCCCCCTATGACCCTCCTCCAAGCCTCTGTTAGGTTTTTGTGCCCGTCCGAGCAGGGTGCAATCTAGGTGGCTCTCCTAAAGAGCTGCTTAGAAAAAGTTTTTTTAGGTTTTTTATTTTCAGTGAGTCCTGCTGGCAACAGGCTCACTGCATCGAGGGACTTAGGGGAGAGAATTTCAACTCACCTGCGTGCAGGATGGATTGGATTCTTAGGCTACTGGACACCATTAGCTCCAGAGGGAGTCGGAACACAGGTCTCACCCTGGGGTTCGTCCCGGAGCCGCGCCGCCGACCACCCTTACAGATGCTGAAGATTGAAGGTCCGGAAACAGGCGGCAGAAGGCTCTTCAGTCTTCATGAAGGTAGCGCACAGCACTGCAGCTGTGCGCCATTGTTGTCACACACTTCACACCAGACGGTCATGGAGGGTGCAGGGCGCTGCTGGGGGCGCCCTGGGCAGCAATATATAATACCTTTTATGGCAAAAGAATACATCACATATAGCCATTAAGGCTATATGTATGTATTTAACCCATGCCAAATGTCTAAAACTCCGGGAGAAAAGCCCGCCGGAATAGGGGGCGGGGCTTATTCTCCTCAGCACACAGCGCCATTTTCCTGCTCAGCTCCGCTGTGAGGAAGGCTCCCAGGACTCTCCCCTGCACTGCACTACAGAAACAGGGTAAAACAGAGAGGGAGGGCATATTTTGGCGATATTTTTATATATTTAAGCGGCTATAAGGAACAACACTTATATAGGGTTGTTCCCATATATATTATAGCGCTTGGGTGTGTGCTGGCAAACTCTCCCTCTGTCTCCCCAAAGGGCTAGTGGGGTCCTGTCTTCGATAAGAGCATTCCCTGTGTGTCTGCTGTGTGTCGGTACGTGTGTGTCGACATGTATGAGGACGATGTTGGCGTGGAGGCAGAGCAATTGCCGATAATGGTGATGTCACCCCCCAGGGAGTCGACACCGGAATGGATGGCTTTGTTTATGGAATTACGTGATAATGTCAGCACATTACAAAAATCAGTTGACGACATGAGACGGCCGGCAAACCAGTTAGTACCTGCCCAGGCGTCTCAGACACCGTCAGGGGCTGTAAAGCGCCCTTTACCTCAGTCGGTCGACACAGACCCAGACACAGACACTGAATCTAGTGTCGACGGTGATGAAACAAACGTATTTTCAAGTAGGGCCACACGTTATATGATCACGGCAATGAAGGAGGCTTTGCATATCTCTGATACTACAAGTACCACAAAAAGGGGTATTATGTGGGGGGTGAAAAAACTACCTGTAGTTTTTCCTGAATCAGAGGAATTAAATGATGTATGTGATGAAGCGTGGGTTAACCCAGATAGAAAAATGCTAATTTCAAAAAAGTTATTAGCATTATACCCTTTCCCGCCAGAGGTTAGGGCGCGCTGGGAAACACCCCCTAGGGTGGATAAGGCGCTCACACGCTTATCGAAACAAGTGGCGTTACCGTCTCCTGATACGGCCGCCCTCAAGGATCCAGCTGATAGGAGGCTGGAAACTACCCTGAAAAGTATATACACTCATACTGGTGTTATACTGCGACCAGCCATCGCCTCAGCCTGGATGTGCAGTGCTGGGGTCGTCTGGTTGGATTCCCTGACTGAAAATATTGATACCCTGGATAGGGACAGTATTTTATTGACTATAGAGCAATTAAAGGATGCTTTCCTTTATATGCGAGATGCGCAGAGAGATATTTGCACTCTGGCATCGAGAGTAAATGCGATGTCCATATCTGCCAGAAGGAGTTTATGGACGCGACAGTGGTCAGGTGATGCGGATTCCAAACGACATATGGAAGTATTGCCGTATAAAGGGGAGGAATTATTTGGCGTCGGTCTATCGGATCTGGTGGCTACGGCAACTGCCGGAAAATCCACTTTTTTACCTCAGACCCCCTCCCAACAGAAAAAGACACCGTCTTTTCAGCCGCAGTCCTTTCGTTCCTATAAGAACAAGCGGACAAAAGGACAGTCATATCTGCCTTGGGGCAGAGGAAGGGGTAAGAGAGGGCAGCAAGCAGCCCCTGCCCAGGAACAGAAGCCCTCCCAGGGTTCTGCAAAGCCCTCAGCATGACGCTGGGGCCTTACAAGCGGACTCAGGAACGGTGGGGGGTCGACTCAAGAATTTCAGCGCACAGTGGGCTTGCTCACAGGTGGACCCCTGGATTCTACAGGTAGTATCTCAGGGTTACAGGTTGGAATTTGAGAAGTCTCCCCCTCGCCGGTTCCTAAAGTCTGCTTTGCCAACGTCTCCCTCGGACAGGGCGACGGTATTGGAAGCCCTTCACAAGCTGTTTGCTCAGCAGGTGATAGTCAAGGTACCCCTCCTACAACAGGGAAAGGGGTATTACTCCACGCTATTTGTGGTACCGAAGCCGGACGGCTCGGTAAGACCTATTCTAAATCTCAAATCTTTGAACCTGTACATACAAAAATTCAAGTTCAAGATGGAGTCACTCAGAGCAGTGATAGCGAATCTGGAAGAAGGGGACTTTATGGTGTCCCTGGACATAAAGGACGCTTACCTGCATGTCCCAATTTGCCCTTCACATCAAGGGTACCTCAGGTTCGTGGTGCAAAACTGTCATTATCAGTTTCAGACGCTGCCGTTTGGATTGTCCACGGCACCTCGGGTCTTTACCAAGGTAATGGCCGAAATGATGATCCTTCTACGAAGAAGAGGCGTATTAATTATCCCTTACTTGGACGATCTCCTGATAAGGGCAAGATCCAGAGAACAGCTGGAAGACGGAGTAGCACTAACCCAACTAGTGCTGCAACAACACGGGTGGATTCTGAATTTTCCAAAATCTCAGTTGACCCCGACGACACGTCTGCTGTTCCTGGGAATGATTCTGGACACGGTTCAGAAAAAGGTGTTTCTTCCGGAGGAGAAAGCCAGGGAGTTATCCGAACTTGTCAGGAACCTCCTAAAACCAGGGACAGTGTCTGTGCATCAATGCACAAGAGTCCTGGGAAAGATGGTGGCTTCTTACGAAGCGATTCCATTCGGCAGATTCCACGCACGAACTTTTCAGTGGGATCTGCTGGACAAATGGTCCGGATCGCATCTGCAGATGCATCAGCGGATAACCTTATCGCCACGGACAAGGGTGTCTCTTCTGTGGTGGTTGCAGGGTGCTCATCTGTTAGAGGGCCGCAGATTCGGCATACAGGACTGGGTCCTGGTGACCACGGATGCCAGTCTGAGAGGCTGGGGAGCGGTCACACAAGGAAGAAACTTCCAGGGAGTATGGTCAAGCCTGGAGATGTCTCTTCACATAAATATACTGGAGCTAAGAGCGATTTACAATGCTCTAAGTCTGGCAAAACCCCTGCTTCAGGGTCAGCCGGTGTTGATCCAGTCGGACAACATCACGGCAGTCGCCCACGTAAACAGACAGGGCGGCACAAGAAGCAGGACAGCAATGGCAGAAGCTGCAAGGATTCTTCGCTGGGCGGAAGATCATGTGATAGCACTGTCAGCAGTATTCATTCCGGGAGTGGACAACTGGGAAGCAGACTTCCTCAGCAGACACGATCTACACCCGGGAGAGTGGGGACTTCATCCAGAAGTCTTCCACATGATTGTGAACCGTTGGGAAAAACCAATGGTGGATATGATGGCGTCCCGCCTCAACAAAAAACTGGACAGGTATTGCGCCAGGTCAAGAGATCCTCAGGCAATAGCTGTGGACGCTCTGGTAACACCGTGGGTGTTCCAGTCAGTGTATGTGTTCCCTCCTCTGCCTCTCATACCAAAAGTACTGAGAATTATACGGCAAAAGGGAGTAAGAACGATACTAGTGGCTCCGGATTGGCCAAGAAGAACTTGGTACCCGGAACTTCAAGAGATGCTCACGGAGGATCCGTGGCCTCTACCTCTAAGACGGGACCTGCTTCAGCAGGGACCGTGTCTATTCCAAGACTTACCGCGGCTGCGTTTGACGGCATGGCGGTTGAACGCCGAATTCTAAAGGAAAAAGGCATTCCGGAAGAGGTCATTCCTACACTGGTAAAGGCCAGGAAGGAGGTGACTGCACAACATTATCACCGCATTTGGAGGAAATATGTTGCGTGGTGTGAGGCCAGGAAGGCCCCCACGGAGGAATTTCAACTGGGTCGATTCCTACATTTCCTGCAAACAGGATTGTCTATGGGCCTCAAATTGGGGTCCATTAAGGTTCAAATTTCGGCCCTGTCGATTTTCTTCCAGAAAGAATTGGCTTCAGTTCCTGAAGTCCAGACTTTTGTAAAAGGAGTACTACATATACAGCCCCCGGTTGTGCCCCCAGTGGCACCGTGGGATCTTAATGTAGTCTTGGATTTTCTAAAATCCCATTGGTTTGAGCCGCTCAAATCGGTGGAGATGAAGTATCTTACATGGAAAGTAACCATGCTACTGGCCCTGGCTTCAGCCAGGAGAGTATCAGAATTGGCGGCTTTATCATATAAGAGCCCATATCTGATTTTCCATACGGACAGGGCAGAACTGCGGACGCGTCCTCATTTTCTGCCTAAGGTGGTGTCAGCGTTTCACCTGAACCAGCCTATTGTAGTGCCTGCGGCTACTAACGAGTTGGAGGATTCCAAGTTGTTGGACGTGGTCCGGGCATTGAAAATATATATTTCAAGAACGGCTGGAGTCAGAAAGTCTGACTCACTGCTTATATTGTATGCACCCAACAGGATGGGTGCTCCTGCTTCTAAGCAGACGATTGCTCGTTGGATTTGTAGCACAATTCAACTTGCACATTCTGTGGCAGGCTTGCCACAACCTAAATCTGTCAAGGCCCATTCCACAAGGAAAGTGGGTTCATCCTGGGCGGCTGCCCGGGGAGTCTCGGCATTACAACTCTGCCGAGCTGCTACTTGGTCAGGGGCAAACACGTTTGCAAAATTCTACAAATTTGATACCCTGGCTGTGGAGGACCTTGAGTTCTCTCATTCGGTGCTGCAGAGTCATCCGCACTCTCCCGCCCGTTTGGGAGCTTTGGTATAATCCCCATGGTCCTGACGGAGTCCCCAGCATCCACTTAGGACGTTAGAGAAAATAAGAATTTACTTACCGATAATTCTATTTCTCGTAGTCCGTAGTGGATGCTGGGCGCCCATCCCAAGTGCGGATTGTCTGCAATACTTGTACATAGTTATTGTTACAAAAAAATCGGGTTGTTATTTGTTGTGAGCCGTCTGTTCAGAGGCTCCTACGTTTGTCATACTGTTAACTGGGTTCAGATCACAAGTTATACGGTGTGATTGGTGTGGCTGGTATGAGTCTTACCCGGGGTTCAATATCCTTCCTTATTGTGTACGCTCGTCCGGGCACAGTACCTAACTGAGGCTTGGAGGAGGGTCATAGGGGGAGGAGCCAGTACACACCATGTGATCCTAAAAGCTTACTTTTTGTGCCCTGTCTCCTGCGGAGCCGCTATTCCCCATGGTCCTGACGGAGTCCCCAGCATCCACTACGGACTACGAGAAATAGAATTATCGGTAAGTAAATTCTTATTTTTCCTGTCCTCTGCAGGGAAAGGGTAAGCTACCTGAATTCTTTTCGGAACCTGAAATTTATTTTCAGGATTTGTCTATACTCCCTCAAAGAGACTGTTCAGCTCATGAGATGGAGGAAAAGTTACATTAATTTTATTTTCTTTACAAAAGTAAGCCTTCTCCTGTGGTAAAGGAGGGGGCTCCGTAACTTCTAACACCTCCTTTATAGCAACAATCATGCATTGAATGTTTTTTGCTAATTTTGGATCTATTCCCCTGGAATCACTAGTGTCGACACAGGAATCAGAGTCCGTGTCGGTATCAGTTTGTACTATTTGTGCAAATTACCTTTTATGTGACCCAGAGGGGTCCCCTGTGGATGAAAAGGCAGAACTATTAAAAATCACATCTTCGATGACTTCCGGTTCCGGCGCCCATGTGAGGAGAAGCTGATTGCTGCAGCTCTCCTGCACCCTCGGTAACCGGAGCACACAGCGCCTCCCACTCGCGGCTTTTCTCCGCGCCTGGCGCACACTACCTGTGGGAAGGTGCTGGGGATTGGATGGAAAGGTTTCTGTCCTCCCCCATGCCCCCTAAAGCCCAGAGATCGAGGTCTGAAAAACGGCCGGGGGAATCCAAGATGGCTGCCGCACCTAACTCACAAACGAGTCTGCAGGCTGCTGGCAGCATTAAACAGGCTTCTGCAAAACACATTTCTCCCTCAGGTGAGCCTGACTGTTCCCCTGCCTCTCCAGTGACTTATGCTGATGTAGTGAGAGCTGTTAGGGATGCCATGGAGCCTATCATGGATGCACATGCTGCTAAAATGCAGCAGGTAGTAAAAGATCTAAAATCCCAAATTAAGCAGTTATCTAAGACTGTTCTTACAAATGAACAAAGGCTGGGGGAGACTTTTCAGGATGTTGGGGATCTTAAGCACAGATATGATGAGCTCCAGAAATCTCACTTCCAGCTGCTGAACAAGGTTGACGATCTTGAAAATAGATCGAGGAGATCGAATCTTCGGGTGCCGGGGCTCCCTGAGTCACTGAAAGGTCCTGATTTGACTCTTTTTTTTACAAACGTCCCTCCTTGATTTACTGCATATCCAAGATGAATGCACTGGCTTAGTTATCGAGAGAGCCCACAGACTGGGCCCCCCACGTTCTTCACCTAATAGCAGACCACGTGTGGTTATATTTAAATGTCTGAACTTTCTCCATAAGGAGGCAATATGGACGGCATCCAGGAGGCATAGGAATTTACAATGGGAGGGAGCTCGTTTGGCCATTTTCCAGGACTACTCCACGGAGGTTTCCCGGGCACGTCGGGAATTTACCCCTTTGCTCCCGTTTGGTAAAGGCGAATAAAAAATTTGCTCTGCTCTTCCCTGCAAGACTACGCCTGTTTGATGGAAATTCTTTCCGGGACTTTACAAATCTTGCAGATGCAGAGGCTTATGTTTCTGAGGCATCCAAGGCAGATGACGACTCCTCTCAGGCGGATGACACCCTGGATCGAGATGGCTGAGTATTGCTCCTGGACTTCTCTGTTTCCGGTTATGTCTGCCAATTTAATTATTGCTGTAGAATCTGCTGCAGGTGTTTTTTCCCCCAAAAGAGACTTTGGTCTTATACAGCGGGCTGAACCTTTTTGCCTTGTTTTATGTTTTAGATTTTTCTTATTCATCTGTTGTCTTTTTGTGGCTATGTAATCTTTCTAGAATGCTTATATATGCTTAGCGGAGATATCTCCCCCTTCTTCTTATGTGACAGGCTGCGTTTTTCTTTTTCTGTAACATGCTCTGTGTGCTCTGATACTTTCTTGTTATTTTTGCTATGTATATTTTCATATATTATGTTGCGGAGGGTGGGTAGGGGCGCCCCCTCCCTCATTTTTTCCTCAGGTTTTAAAATTCTGGCTGGCTCATTGGCGGTCTATGACGGCCTCTGTGCTTGCTTGAACCGGTTGTTCTCGTTTTCTGAAGTTATGATTGTCCTTAGCAGGACATTCTTTCACAATGTTAATGTTATATTTTGTGTGTTTTCTATGTTTCTGTCCCTCTTTTCTTCTCCCCCTCCCCTTCTTCTCCTTATGTGTCCACCCCGGTATGTTTTGTATCCATTTTTTGGCGGCTGTAGATATTATGGTTACTGCGCAGGTTTTCAGGTTTTCCCAGTTCATTTGATGCACGGCTAGTTTGAGTGTCGGCACGTGGAATGTGGGAGGGATCAACTCCCCAGCTAAGTGCAGAAAGATTTTGCTCTATCTTCGGAAGGTGGGGATGGATGTTGTTTTCATTCAGGAATCTCACCTTATGCCAAATGAGGTGGTAAAACTGAACACTATGGGTTGGTCTGTGGTAGCCTCTTCCTCCTTCTCTTCTAAGGCTAGGGGAGTGATTATTTTAGCACGGCACACGGTCCCTATCTCTGTCCATGCGATTTTAGATGACACTCAGGGTCGGTATGTACTGGCAGATGTCACATTGTATGCATCCAGGTTCCTACTTTGTAATATTTATGCTCCCAATCAGTACTCTAAGCAATTTTATACGAACATGGTCACTAAGCTACTAAGCTACTCTAAAAATTCCCATAATCCTGGGTGGAGATTTTAATTTATATTCTTCTCCAACCTTGGATAAATCCCCCCCCCTTGCGCTCCCCCCTCGTTACCACGTATTGGTATCCCCTATATTTGCTCGCAGTTGTCCTTAGTGGATGTGTGGCGTGCATGCTACCCATTAGAAAGGGAATTTACATGCCTCTCAGCTGCGCACCACACGTTCTCGAGGATTGATTATCTGCTGTTATCTGACTCCTTTTTCTCAAAAGTGGCTGACTCTAAAATTGAAGATATCTGTATTTCGGACCATGCTTTATGCTGGATGAAATTGATGCTCCTCTCAGAAAAATCCCCTTTTCGCTCCTGGCACTTCCCCTCTCATTTAAGTGGCTCTCTGAAATTCCGCTCCTCATTAGATGCAGCGTGGCTGGATTATCATACGCACAATGGAGAAACTCTGAGCGATGATCCTGCTCTTTCCTGGCAGGCGTCAAAATCAGTTATTCGGGGGCACATTATGTCCTATAGTAAAAAAAGGGATTTAGATTTAAACTCACAATATTTGGAAGCCCAGGCGGCTCTTACTCACTCTTTTCAGGAATTTAAATCCTCCCCCTCACCTTCTACTAGGGACCGGTACCTTACACATAAAACACTGTTTGATACCCTCCTTTCTCAAATGGAAGCTAAATATTCATTTTCAAGAGACTGTGGCATTTACAGATATGGCAACAAGTCTGGCAAACTGTTATCCCGTTTGTTAAAAGGTAGACACCCTAAAGTGGTCATTCACTCTCTGCTCACCCAAGGTGGGGACAGAGTACGGACCTCGGCCGAGATTGCTGAGGTGCTACAGTCTTTTTATACCACTCTTTATGCACGTCCTGTTATTAACCAGACCCACAAGCTTTTGGTCTTCTACTGATCTGCCTCAAATGTCGGAGTCGCACTGTACCTCTCTTCTTGCACCTATCACCACTGAGGAAGTTTCTTTAGCAATAGCTGGATTGAAGACTGGGAAGACTCCGGGCCCTGACGGTTTCGCCAATGACTACTATAAAATTCTATCTACTAGACTGTGCGAACCTCTTTCTGTCTTATTTAATTCTTTTATGCAGGGTGCTTCCTTGCCCCAATATTTTAATTCCGCAGTCATAAAGGTTATCCCGAAGCCTGGCCGGGATCCTGAGTCTCCCAGTTCTTATCGTCCGATCTCCCTTCTAAACACGGATTATAAATTGTTCACTAAAATCCTCTCTAATAGACTCAAATTCATAGTCCCTGATATAGTTCATACAGACCAGACTGGATTTGTCTGGGGTCGGCAATCAGTGAGCAATATCCGAAAGGTCTTGACTGTTATGCAGGCCTTTCAGCTTTCCAAACCCACTGACACTAATGTATTATTGTCACTTGATGCCGAAAAGGCGTTCGACCTGGTCACCTGCGACCAACTGTATGAAACGCTCCACCGCTTTGGTGCACCTGAGGACTTTGTCTCTCTTATTTCCCGATTATATGAATCTCCCTCCACTCAAGTTTTGGGGAATGGTATCCTCTCTTCCCCTTTTCTTATCCAGAGTGGCACACGTCAGGGCTGCCCCTTGTCACCTTTATTATTTGCCTTAGCTTTAGAACCCCTAGCTGTTTCCCTGAGAAATTCTCCCAGATTTACAGGCATAAAAATAATGGACACCACGGTAAAATTATCACTGTATGCTGACGACATGCTTCTATTTATTTCTCATCCTGATACATCCATCCCTGCGATTGTCTCCCTGATTGAACAATTTAGTTCCTTTGCGGGATACAAAATTAATATATCTAAATCCGAGCTTCTCCTCCTTTCAGGAGACTCTTCCCTCTTTCCATTACACCCGGTCCTGTCTCGATTTCCAGTGGCTCGAGATAGTCTTAGATATTTAGGGGTTCAGATCCCTACTTCCCTCCTGGATCTATATGCGGTTAATTTTGGTCCTATTTTGTCCAAGGTGTCTAAAATCCTTACAGACTGGGGGTCTCTGCCCTTGTCTCTTATGGGTCGCGCAGAAGTTATTAAATCTGTTGTTTTTCCCAAGATTGCTTATTTTCTTCTTATGCTCCCTATGCCCTTGTTGAGAAAGATATCCTTTTTCTTAAACAGTGTTTCACTAGATTTCTATGGGCGGGTAAACGACCAAGAGTCCCCTACGCTAGGTTGCAGCTATTACGTGAAGAGGGAGGTATGGGAATCCTGGATCCTGTCCTATTTAGTAGAGCAGCGATGTACCGGTATATCACAGACTGGCTTTGGGGCAGATCAGTATTTATGAACTTGCCACTTGAACTGGGCGTATTCCATCCTTTCTCCCCTGCTGCACTCTTACACACCCCAAACTCCCGTCTCCCATCTGAGATAAAACATAATATTTTATTTTGGCATACATATCGAGCATGGCAGGCCACTCACACTAAAGCCCAGAGAAAACCTGACACCTCTCTTCACACAACGTTTTGGGGTAACCCATGTTTCCTTCCTGGCCTTGATAACGCACATTTTTTGAGTTGGAGAGAAAAGGGGATCGCAGCTATTAGAGACATATACGACCCAGGAGGCAACGCAGTGCTTTCTTTCTCTGATATCCAGATAAAATTCGGTATTTCCCACCGGGAATTTTTTATGTACTTGCAGGCTAGACACTTTGCTCAATCCCAGTCTCACCCAATGATTTCTGAGGCTACCACAGACCCGCTGCGCACCTTAATGGTGCTTACTAAAGATTGTCCTTACCATCTTAGTTACTTCAGAAACACCTTTAGGGTCTCATATAGAGACCGGCTCTGGGATTCCGCGTTGTCTTCATGGTCCAGAGATATCCCCAATATGGGATCGTGCACTGAATTGTTAGATAACATTTTACCCACTTTTAGGTTCTTATACTCTGCCTCTTTGCAAGAGGTTCACTTGAAGACGCTCCAAAGGGCATATATAGCACCTAATCAGAGGGCACACATGGTCCCAGACGACACTGGCTGTTGCATCAAATGTACTGCGCAGAGTGCCACCTTGTACCACAATATGTGGTCTTGCCGGAAAATATCTAAGTTTTGGTACAAGGTGGTGGCTTATCTCAACACAGTATTTAACTTACGTTTAATAAAACGCCCGAAGGCTTGTTTGCTACTTGATTTTAGGGAGTGGTCTCTTGGGCCTGAAGATAGAGATATTGTTCCGGTACTCTCTGTTATCCTGACAATTGCCAAGAAACAAATTCTTAATAATTGGATCAAACCGTCTACCCCTTCTTTGATGGCTGTGAAACACATGACCCTCCGGATTATTTATTTTGAGAGGCGTGCTACTCTTCTTGATATTGAATTGGGGGTCAGGCGGTTTGCCAAGAAGTGGGAGAAGTATATTGATACTCTAGACCCGGATGTACAGTCGTTCATCTATAAACTTTTTGAGACCACAACGTGGTATCTATATAGACAAATCGATAGGGCCTCTTGACAACTTAGGCCCATGTACTGTTCCTTTGGGACCTCCTGCTGTTTTCTTAGGAAATGTAATTATATTCATTTTAATACCCCATGCTGTATGTTTAGTCTGATGCCATATGGGTACTGAACCTTCTCTTTGGTTAGAATGGCTAACCATGCCTGAATTGCTTCTTTAATATTTTTACTTAAGACTTCTTTGGCCGCTACTCATTCATGATATGATTATACTTGTATTGTTTTCCCCATTTGTTTCTCCCCCCCCCCTCCCCCCCTCCTGTCTGTCTTCTTTACTGACCTCTCGGGTATACTGATGTCCTGTGAATCCTCAGGTAGAATTGTATGCTTAGCCTTAGGTATATGGTGATTTCTTATGCTGAGACGCACGTCGGTAATGTCTTCATCATTTCCTAGACCTCATGTAGGTTAAGATTGTTTATCCTTTACCTCTTACTCAAGCCTACAATTACCGACTATGTATCTGTGATTTCACTGATGTGGCTTAAAAGCACTTTACGTTGGATTATTGTAACTATACCGGTTTCTCTCCGGTTTTTGGTATGTCTGTATCATGAAGGTCTTCCCTGTTCTTGTATTTCTATAAAAAATAAGAATTTACTTACCGATAATTCTATTTCTCGTAGTCCGTAGTGGATGCTGGGGACTCCGTAAGGACCATGGGGAATAGCGGCTCCGCAGGAGACTGGGCACATCTAAAGAAAGCTTTAGGACTATCTGGTGTGCACTGGCTCCTCCCCCTATGACCCTCCTCCAAGCCTCAGTTAGGATACTGTGCCCGGACGAGCGTACACAATAAGGAAGGATTTTGAATCCCGGGTAAGACTCATACCAGCCACACCAATCACACTGTACAACTTGTGATCTGAACCCAGTTAACAGCATGATAACAGAGGAGCCTCTAGAAAAGATTGCTCACTACAGCAATAACCCGATTTTTTGGTAACAATAACTATGTACCAGTATTGCAGACAATCCGCACTTGGGATGGGCGCCCAGCATCCACTACGGACTACGAGAAATAGAATTATCGGTAAGTAAATTCTTATTTTCTCTAACGTCCTAAGTGGATGCTGGGGACTCCGTCAGGACCATGGGGATTATACCAAAGCTCCCAAACGGGCGGGAGAGTGCGGATGACTCTGCAGCACCAAATGAGAGAACTCCAGGTCCTCCTCAGCCAGGGTATCAATTTTGTAGAATTTTACAAACGTATTTGCTCCTGACCAAGTAGCTGCTCGGCAAAGTTGTAAAGCCGAGACCCCTCGGGCAGCCGCCCAAGATGAGCCCCCTTCCTTGTGGAGTGGGCATTTACAGATTTTTGGCTGTGGCAGGCCTGCCACAGAATGTGCAAGCTGAATTGTACTACAAATCCAACGAGCAATAGTCTGCTTAGAAGCAGGAGCACCCAGCTTGTTGGGTGCATACAGGATAAACAGCGAGTCAGTTTTCCTGTTCCAGCCGTCCTGGAAACATATATTTTCAGGGCCCTGACAACGTCTAACAACTTGGAGTCCTCCAAGTCCCTAGTAGCCGCAGGCACCACAATAGGTTGGTTCAGGTGAAACGCTGAAACCACCTTAGGGAGAAACTGAGGACGAGTCCTCAATTCCGCCCTGTCCGAATGGAAAATCAGATAAGGGCCTTTACAGGATAAAGCCGCCAATTCTGACACGCGCCTGGCCCAGGCCAGGGCCAACAGCATGACCACTTTCCATGTGAGATATTTTAACTCCACAGATTTAAGTGGTTCAACCAATGTGGCTTTTGGAACCTAAAAACTACATTGAGATCCCAAAGTGCCACTGGAGGCACAAAAGGAGGCTGTATATGCAGTACCCCTTTTACAAACGTCTGAACTTCAGGGACTGAAGCTAGTTCTTTTTGGAAGAAAATTGACAGGGCCGAAATTTGAACCTTAATGGACCCCAATTTCAGGCCCATAGACACTCCTGTTTGCAGGAAATGTAGGAATCGACCCAGTTGAATTTCCTCCGTCGGGCCTTACTGGCCTCGCACCACGCAACATATTTTCGCCAAATGCGGTGATAATGTTTTGCGGTTACATCCTTCCTGGCTTTGATCAGGATAGGGATGACTTCATCCGGAATGCCTTTTTTCCTTCAGGATCCGGCGTTCAACCGCCATGCCGTCAAACGCAGCCGCGGTAAGTCTTGGAACAGACAGGGTCCTTGCTGGAGCAGGTCCCTTCTTAGAGGTAGAGGCCACGGATCCTCCGTGAGCATCTCTTGAAGTTCCGGTTACCAAGTCCTTCTTGGCCAATCCGGAGCCACGAATATAGTGCTTACTCCTCTCCATCTTATCAATCTCAGTACCTTGGGTATGAGAGGCAGAGGAGGGAACACATACACTGACTGGTACACCCACGGTGTTACCAGAACGTCTACAGCTATTGCCTGAGGGTCCCTTGACCTGGCGCAATACCTGTCGAGTTTTTCCCAACGGTTTATAATCATGTGGAAGACTTCTGGGTGAAGTCCCCACTCTCCCGGGAGGAGGTCGTGCTGAGGAAGTCTGCTTCCCAGTTGTCCACTCCCGGAATGAATACTGCTGACAGTGCTATCACATGATTTTCCGCCCAGCGAAGAATCCTTGCAGCTTCTGCCATTGCCCTCCTGCTTCTTGTGCCACCCTGTCTGTTTACGTGGGTGACTGCCGTGATGTTGTCCGACTGGATCAACACCGGCTGACCTTGAAGCAGAGGTCTTGCTAAGCGTAGAGCATTGTAAATGGCCCTTAGCTTCAGGATATTTATGTGAAGAGATGTCTCCAGACTTGACCATAAGCCCTGGATATACCTTCCCTGTGTGACTGCTCCCCAGCCTTGCAGGCTGGCATCCGTGGTCACCAGGACCCAGACCTGAATGCCGAATCTGCGGCCCTCTAGAAGATGAGCACTCTGCAACCACCACAGGAGGGACACCCTTGTCCTTGGTGACAGGGTTATCCGCTGATGCATCTGAAGATGCGACCCGGACCATTTGTCCAGCAGGTCCCACTGGAAAGTTCTTGCGTGGAATCTGCCGAATGGGATTGCTTCGTAGGAAGCCACCATTTTACCCAGAACCCTTGTGCATTGATGCACTGAGACTTGGCTCGGTTTTAGGAGGTTCCTGACTAGCTCGGATAACTCCCTGGCTTTCTTCTCCGGGAGAAAAGCCCTTTTCTGGACTGTGTCCAGGATCATCCCTAGGAACAGAAGACAAGTCGTCGGAACCAGCTGCGATTTTGGAATATTGAGAATCCAATCGTGCTGCCGCAACACTACCTGAAATAGTGCTACACCGACCTCCAACTGTTCCCTGGATCTTACCCTTATCAGGGAATCGTCCAAGTAAAGGATAACTAAAATTCCCTTCCCTCGAAGGAATATCATCATTTCGGCCATTACCTTGGTAAAGACCCGGGGTGCCGTGGACCATCCATACGGCAGCGTCTGAACTGATAGTGACAGTTCTGTACCATAAACCTGAAGTACCCTTGA
Organism: Pseudophryne corroboree; assembly: GCF_028390025.1. NCBI lineage: Eukaryota > Metazoa > Chordata > Amphibia > Anura > Myobatrachidae > Pseudophryne > Pseudophryne corroboree. The sequence goes on from NC_086446.1 coordinate 240,696,480, forward strand.
TGAGAAGGGTAAATTTTGACATGAAGGTAAGCATCCTTGATGTCCCGAGACATCATGTAGTCCCCTTCTTCCAGGTTCGCAATCACTGCTCTGAGTGACTCAATCTTGAATTTGAACCTCTGTATGTAAGTGTTCAAAGATTTTAGATTTAGAATCGGTCTCACCGAGCCGTCCGGCTTCGGTACCACAACGGTGTGGAATAATACCCCGTTCCCTTTTGCAGGAGGGGTACCTTGTTATCACCTGCTGGGAATACAGCTTGTGAATGGCTTCCAAAACAGTCTCCCTGTCAGAAGGAGACATCGGTAAAGCCGACTTTAGGAAACGGCGAGGGGGAGACGTCTCGAATTCTAATTTGTACCCCTGAGATATCACCTGAAGGATCCAGGGGTCTACTTGCGAGTGAGCCCACTGCGCGCTGAAATTCATTGAGACGGGCCCCCCACCGTGCCTGATTCTGCTTGTAAAGCCCCAGCGTCATACTGAGGGCTTGGCAGAGGCGGGAGAGGGTTTCTGTTCCTGGGAACTGGCTGATATCTGCAGCCTTTTTCCTCTCCCTCTGTCACAGGGCAGAAATGAGGAATCTTTTGCCCGCTTGTCCACGAAAAGACTGCGCCTGATAATACGGCGTCTTCTCATGTTGAGAGGCGACCTGGGGTACAAACGTGGATTTCCCAGCTGTTGCCGTGGCCACCAGGTCTGAAAGACCGACCCCAAATAACTCCTCCCTTTAATAAGGCAATACTTCCAAATGCCGTTTGGAATACGCATCACCTGACCACTGACGTGTCCATAACCCTCTACTGGTAGAAATGGACAACGCACTTAGACTTGATGCCAGTCGGCAAATATTCCGCTGTGCATCACGCATATATAGAAATGCATCTTTTAAATGCTCTATAGGCAAAAATATACTGTCCCTATCTAGGGTATCAATATTTTCAGTCAGGGAATCCGACCACGCCAACCCAGCACTGCACATCCAGGCTGAGGCGATTGCTGGTCGCAGTATAACACCAGTATGTGTGTAAATACATTTTAGGATACCCTTCTGCTTTCTATCAGCAGGATCCTTAAGGGCAGCCATCTCAGGAGAGGGTAGAGCCCTTACAAGCGTGTGAGCGCTTTATCCACCCTAGGGGGTGTTTCCCAACGCACCCTAACCTCTAGCGGGAAAGGATATAATGCCAATAACATTTTAGAAATTATCAGTTGTTATCGGGGGAAAACCACGCATCATCACACACCTCATTTAATTTCTCAGATTCAGGAAAACTACAGGTAGTTTTTCCTCACCGAACATAATACCCCTTTTTGGTGGTACTCGTATTATCAGAAATGTGTAAAAACATTTTTCATTGCCTCAATCATGTAACGTGTGGCCCTACTGGAAGTCACATTTGTCTCTTCACCGTCGACACTGGAGTCAGTATCCGTGTCGGCGTCTATATCTGCCATCTGAGGTAACGGGCGCTTTAGAGCCCCTGACGGCCTATGAGACGTCTGGACAGGCACAAGCTGAGTAGCCGGCTGTCTCATGTCAACCACTGTCTTTTATACAGAGCTGACACTGTCATGTAATTCCTTCCAACAGTTCATCCACTCAGGTGTCGACCCCCTAGGGGGTGACATCACTATTACAGGCAATCTGCTCCGTCTCCACATCATTTTTCTCCTCATACATGTCGACACAAATGTACCGACATACAGCACACACACAGGGAATGCTCTGATAGAGGACAGGACCCCACTAGCCCTTTGGGGAGACAGAGGGAGAGTTTGCCAGCACACACCAGAGCGCTATATATATACAGGGATAACCTTATATAAGTGTTTTTCCCCTTATAGCTGCTGTATATTTAATACTGCGCGTAATTAGTGCCCCCCCTCTCTTTTATAACCCTTTCTGTAGTGTAGTGACTGCAGGGGAGAGCCAGGGAGCTTCCCTCCAAAGGAGCTGTGAGGGAAAATGGCGCCAGTGTGCTGAGGAGATAGGCTCCGCCCCCTTATCGGCGGCCTTATCTCCCGTTTTTCTATGTATTTTGGCAGGGGTTAAATGCATCCATATAGCCCAGGAGCTATATGTGATGCATTTTTTTTGCCATCCAAGGTGTTTATTATTGCGTCTCAGGGCGCTCCCCCCCAGCGCCCTGCACCCTCAGTGACCGGAGTGTGAAGTGTGCTGAGAGCAATGGCGCACAGCTGCAGTGCTGTGCGCTACCTTGTTGAAGACAGGACGTCTTCTGCCGCCGATTTTCCGGACCTCTTCTGCCTTCTGGCTCTGTAAGGGTGCCGGCGGCGCGGCTCTGGGACCCATCCAGGCTGGGCCTGTGATCGTCCCTCTGGAGCTAATGTCCAGTAGCCTAAGAAGCCCAATCCACTCTGCACGCAGGTGAGTTCGCTTCTTCTCCCCTTAGTCCCTCGATGCAGTGAGCCTGTTGCCAGCAGGTCTCACTGAAAATAAAAAACCTAAACTAAAACTTTCACTAAGAAGCTCAGGAGAGCCCCTAGTGTGCACCCTTCTCGTTCGGGCACAGAGATCTAACTGAGGCTTGGAGGAGGGTCATAGGGGGAGGAGCCAGTGCACACCAGATAGTCCTAAAGCTTTCTTTAGATGTGCCCAGTCTCCTGCGGAGCCGCTATTCCCCATGGTCCTTACGGAGTCCCCAGCATCCACTTAGGACGTTAGAGAAAAAATCTAATAAAAATTGTTGAATTAACAAAAAAAAAAATCACATCTTCGACAGATTTTCTCCAGTTTTTTGCACGAGACTCAGACTTATCCAATCTCTTACTGATATGATTCACACTATCATGTAATTCTTTCACCCATTCAGGTTCTTGGTGTGACGGCAGCGCCACCACATTACAACGCTGTGTCCCTAAAATGGCTCCCTCAGGGGAAGAGCTCCCTGCCTCAGACATGTCACACACGTGCACAATCACACCAGAGTCACTCCGGGGCTTATAGGGGACAGACACACAGTAAAGTCTGTCAGAGGGACACAGAGAGGAATTGCCAGTCCACAACTCAGCGCCTAAAGAAAAAATCCCTGTGTTGTGTACTTTGTACACAGAGACTTTCCGCGCTATATATTTTGTCAGTAATAGGTTATAGTACCACAATATACACTCCCCCCCCCCCCCTTTTTTTCCCCTGATACTTGAGTGCTGAATACTTTCCCCTGCTGTCTGCTGGAAGACAATGGCGCTGAGCAGTGTGCTGGCTGCCTGAGGAAGAAGCCCCGCCCCCTGCAATGGCGCGTTTTTCCTCAGCTATTGAACTAGATAATTATACTGGCGGGGGTGTAGGACTGTGCCACAGCATCATATGCCACCTTTTGCCAGTGAGAGTAGGTTTCATGCTGCTCAAGGCGCCTCCCCCCCCACCCCCCGCCGCGCCCTGCACCCTGCTGTGCACTGTGTCATGGAGAGCATGTTCGTGCAGCGTTCCCGCTCGCTGCGCGGTACCTTAAGCCATCACGATGATCAGAGATCCCTCTCTGCTGACCTCCGGTAATACTACTCACCAGTCTTCTGACTTCTGGCTCTGTTAGGGGGGTGACGGCATGCTGTGGGAGTGAGCACATAGCCGCAGCTAGTGTTCAGTACCCTTCAGGAGCTAATGGTGTCCTGTCAGCAGAAGTAGAGCCATGAAACTCTTTAGGAAGTTAGTTCCTACTTCTTCCCCCTAAGTCCCAAGAAGCAGGGAGACTGTTGCCAGCAGTCTCCCTGAAAATAAAAAACCTAACATAAAGTCTTTTAGTGAGCTCCACTAGAGTGCGACCAGTCTGCCTGGGCAGTGGGCACATTTTCTAAACTGAGGTCTGGAGGAGGGGCATAGAGGGAGGACCCAGTTCACACTCTGAAAAAGCCTTAAAGTGCCCATGGCTCCTGTGGAACCGTCTATACCCCATGGTACTGAAGTGGACCCCAGCATCCTCTAGGACGTATGAGAAAGATAGACTGTGCAGGCAATTCAATCCTTGCTAGATCGGTGTACTATCTAGTTCATCTCACATGTCAATGGCATTTCACATAAGCCAAAATCTCACATAAGCCAAAATCGTAAGCACACATAGGGGTACATGCAATTAGCGGCGAATCGCTGCAATTTTTCGCCCGTTTTTTAATTCGACACAATTCGACCGTCAAATTCCGGCAAGTGGGTGCCGAAATTTACCATATTCAATAAAAAACGGATTCGACAGTCCCGCTGTCGAAAAACGGCCGATTTGACGGATTTTGATCCGATTTTTTAAAAACGGGAAAAAACGGTAAAAAAAACGGAAAAAAATTGCGTGGGGTCCCCCCTCCAAAGCATAACCAGCCTCGGGCTCTTCGAGCCGGTCCTGGTTCTAAAAATCCGGGGGGGGGGGGGGGGGGGGAATGACAGGGGATCCCCCGTATTTTTAAAACCAGCACTGGGCTCTGCGCCTGGTGCTGGTGCAAAAAATACGGGGGACAAAAAGAGTAGGGGTCCCCCGTATTTTTTACACCAGCATCGGGCTCCACTAGCTGGACAGATAATGCCACAGCCGGGGGTCACTTTTATACATCGCCCTGCGGCCGTGGCATTAAATATCCAACTAGTCACCCCTGGCCGGGGTACCCTGGGGGAGTGGGGACCCCTTCAATCAAGGGGTCCCCCCCCAGCCACCCAAGGGCCAGGGGTGAAGCCCGAGGCTGTCCCCTCCATCCAAGGGCTGCGGATGGGGGGCTGGTAGCCTTGAGAAATTTGAAAGAATATTGTTTTTTCCAGTAGTACTACAAGTCCCAGCAAGCCTCCCCCACAAGCTGGTACTTGGAGAACCACAAGTACCAGCATGCGGGTGGAAAAATTGGCCCGCTGGTACCTGTAGTTCTACTGAAAAAAAAATACCCAAATAAAAACAGGAGACGCACACCGTGAAAGTAAAACTTTATTTCATACATGCCGACACATACATACTTACCTATGTTGACCTGTCGACTGCCACGCCCCCCTCGTCACTGAAGAATCCGGGGTACCTGTGAAAAAAATTATACTCACCTCAATCCAGTGTCCGGATCTTTTAAAATAATCCTCGTACTTGGCAAAAAAAAAAAACGAACAACCGAACCAAACGGACTGAAAGGGGTCCCATGTTTACACATGGGACCCCTTTCCCCGAATGCAGAGACCCCCCCGTGACTTCTGTCACAGAAAGGTCTCTTCAGCCAATCAGCGAGCGCAACGTCCTGGCACTCTGCTGATTGGCTGTATGCGCGTCTGAGCTGTCAGACAGCGCATCGCAAAGCCTCTCCATTATATTCAATGGTGGGAACTTTGCATCAGCGGTGAGGTCACCCGCGGTCAGCGGCTGACCGCGGGTAACCCCACCGCTACCCGCAAAGTTCCCACCATTGAAACTAATGGAGGGAGCTGTGCGATGCGCTGTCTGACAGCAGACGCGCATAGCATACAGCCAATCAGGTGAGTGCCACGAAGTAGCGCTTCCTGATTGGCTGAAGGGACCTTCTGTGACAGCAGTCACGTGGGGTCCCGGCATTCGTGGAAAGGGGTCCCATGTGTAAACATGGGACCCCTTTCAGTCCGTTTGGTCCGGGTGTTCGTTTTGTTGTTTTGCCAATTACGAGGATTATAATCTGGACACTGGATTGTGGTGAGTATAATTTTATTCACAGGTACACGTGGATTCTACTTGGTCAAGTGGACAGAGGTCGGCGTGTAAACATAGGTAAGTATGTGTGTGTCGACATGTGTGTAATAAAGTTTTAGTATCACGGTGTGCGTGTCCTGTTTTTATTTGGGTATTTTTTTCCAGTAGAACTACAGGTAATAGCTGCCCGTTTTTCTCCCGCATGCTGGTACTTGTGGTTCTCCAAGTACCAGCTTGCGGGGGAGGCTTGCTGGGACTTGTAGTACTACTGGAAAAAAACAATATTCTTTCAAATTTCTCAAGGCTATCAGCCCCCCATCCGCAGCCCTTGGATGGGGGGGACAGCCTCGGGCTTCACCCCTGGCCCTTGGGTGGCTGGGGGGGACCCCTTGATTGAAGGGGTCCCCACTCCCCCAGGGTACCCCGTCCAGGGGTGACTAGTTGGATATTTAATGCCACGGCCGCAGGGCGCTGTATAAAAGTGACCCCCGGCTGTGGCATTATCTGTCCAGCTAGTGGAGCCCGATGCTGGTGTAAAAAATATGGGGGACCCCTACGCTTTTTGTCCCCCGTATTTTTTGCACCAGCACCAGGTGCAGAGTCCGGTGCTGGTTTTAAAAATACGGGGGATCCCCTGTCATTTTTTCCCCGGATTTTTAGAACCAGGACCGGCTCGAAGAGCCCGAGGCTGGTTATGCTTTGGAGGGGGGACCCCACGCCATTTTTTTTCGGGATTTTACCATTCCATTTAAAAAAATATATATTTATATATTTTTAAAAATATATAAATAATACTTGTGTCTTTTCAAAATAGACAAACCAATTACCTAATCCTTTCTAATATAAATAGATATGCTGTTACCAATAAAAAAAAACACCAAAAAAAACATGTTTTAAATTTTTTTTATTAGATTCCCCCACCAAAGTGTGGCGGATTGAAAATGACGAATTTACTGTCTAAAAGCACTGTTGTCGAATTTCCAAACTTCAATTGAATATACTTTTGGCGAATTGCTGCATTTGTACCATTGCAGAAATGTCGAATTTGACAAATGTCGAATTTCAAAAAGTCGAATTTTGAAAGTCCGTTTTTTTGACGGAAAGTACTAAATTGCATTGTCGATTATTTTTTTGGGGGCGAAAAAGTCCAGTTTTTCGACAATTTCGGGAATTCGACCGCAATTGCATATACCCCATAGTCCATATCTCAAGAAAAGTAGTCAAAATCGGTGGTGCTGGGGAGATCAAGGGAAATAGCATAGTCAAAATCGGCCATAGCAAGGATCTCACCGTGTGATCTCACCGTGTGTACACACCTTAACTGATATGAATATACACTGGTATAAATTTACTAAGATGGGAGTTCTATTTAAGATGGGATGTTGCCCATAGCAACCAATCAGATTCCAGGTATTATCTTCTAGAAGGTGGTAGATAAATGAGAAGTAGAATCTGATTGGTTGCCATGGGCAACATCCCATCTTAAATAGAACTCCCATCTTAGTAAATTTACACCAGTTTCTACCTCTCTACATTTTCTACATTTTCCTAACCTTAATTGAGAGAACGAAAGCCGCTGCCCACATCCTAAGAAAAAACTGAGCAGTATCGTTAAATACTACAAAATGTGACGATAATTGCAAATTTACTTTGAGAACAACAACAAAATAGGACTAAAGGTGCATTAAATCAAAAGATATAACACATCTATAAAATAACCATATTAAGGGGCCTTAGACGAATAAGTATTATCAAAAAGAGAATGGACGACTAAGTCTAAGCGAGAGATATGTTAGAGAGCCATATCCAAAAAGGGTGCAAAATAAAAATGATTTTACATGTAGGGGTGAATAATATATTCGTCAGCATATAAGATTTGATGGAATTACTATGGGGGGGCCGAGGCATATGTATATAATAACTATGGGGAGGGGGAGGGGCAGGTGTATGGAATCATTATGGGGGGCAGGAGTGTAGAATTACTATGGGGGCATGTGTATATAATTACTATGGGGGCAGGTGTGTGGAATCACAATGGGGGCATGTGTATATTATTACTATGGGGGCAGATGTGTGGAATCACTATGGGGCAGATGTGTGGCATTACTATGAGGGCAGGTGTGTAGAATTACTATGGGGGCATGTGTATATAATTACTATGGGGAATGTGTATATAATTACTATGGGGGCAGGTGTGTGGAATCACTATGGGGCATGTGTATATAATTACTATGGGGGCAGGTGTGTGGAATCACTATGGGGCAGATGTGTGGCATTACTATGAGGGCAGGTGTATATAATTACTATGGGGCAGGTGTGTGGAATCACTATGGGGCATGTGTATATAATTACTATGGGGGCAGGTGTGTGGAATCACTATGGGGGCAGATGTGTGGCATTACTATGGGGGGCAGGTGTGTGGAATTACTATGGGGGCATGTGTATATAATTACTATGGGGGCAGGTGTGTGGAATCACTATGGGGCAGATGTGTGGCATTACTATGGGGCAGGTGTGTAGAATTACTATAGGGGCATGTGTATATAATTACTATGGGGCAGGTGTGTGGAATCACTATGGGGGCATGTGTATATTATTACTATATGGGCAGGTGTGTGGAATCACTATGGGGGCAGATGTGTGGCATTACTATGGGGGCAGGTGTGTAGAATTACTATGGGGGCATGTGTATATAATTACTATGGGGCAGGTGTGTGGAATCACTATCGGGGCATGTGTATATAATTACTATGGGGCATGTGTATATAATTACTATGGGGAGGGGGAGGGGCAGGTGTATGGAATCATTATGGGGCAGGAGTGTAGAATTACTATGGGGCATGTGTATATAATTACTATGGGGCAGGTGTGTGGAATCACTATGGGGGCATGTGTATATTATTACTATAGCGGCAGGTGTGTGGAATCACTATGGGAACAGATGTGTGGCATTACTATGGGGGCAGGTGTGTAGAATTACTATGGGGGCATGTGTATATAATTACTATGGGGGCAGGTGTGTAGAATCACTATGGGGGCATGTGTATATAATTACTATGGGGCATGTGTATATCATTACTATGGGGCAGGTGTGTGGAATCACTATGGGGGCAGATGTGTGGCATTACTATGGGGCAGGTGTGTAGAATTACTATGGGGGCATGTGTATATAATTACTATGGGGCAGGTGTGTGGAATCACTATCGGGGCATGTGTATATAATTACTATGGGGCATGTGTATATAATTACTATGGGGAGGGGGAGGGGCAGGTGTATGGAATCATTATGGGGGCAGGAGTGTAGAATTACTATGGGGCATGTGTATATAATTACTATGGGGCAGGTGTGTGGAATCACTATGGGGGCATGTGTATATTATTACTATAGCGGCAGGTGTGTGGAATCACTATGGGGGCAGATGTGTGGCATTACTATGGGGGCAGGTGTGTAGAATTACTATGGGGGCATGTGTATATAATTACTATGGGGGCAGGTGTGTGGAATCACTATGGGGGCATGTGTATATAATTACTATGGGGCATGTGTATATAATTACTATGGGGGCAGGTGTGTGGAATCACTATGGGGGCATGTATATATAATTACTATGGGGCAGGTGTGTGGAATCACTATGGGGGCAGATGTGTGGCATTACTATGGGGGGCAGGTGTGTAGAATTACTATGGGGGCATGTGTATATAATTACTATGGGGGCAGGTGTGTGGAATCACTATGGGGCAGGTGTGTGGCATTACTATGGGGGGCAGGTGTGTGGAATTACTATGGAAGCATGTGTATATAATTACTATGGGGGCTGGTGTGTGGAATCACTATGGGGCAGGTGTGTGGCATTACTCTGGGGGGGGCATGTGTGTAGAATTACTATGGGGGCATGTGTATATAATTACTATGGGGGGCAGGTGTGTGGCATTACTATGAGGGCATGTGTATATTAAAAAAAAATGGGGTTCCCCATATTTAACAAAAAACAGCACCAGGCTGAACCAGCCAGGGGGAGTAATGCCATAGCAGGTGGGACACTCAGTGTTGGGTCCCCCTGCCATCACATTAAACTCCCCCTAAACCAGTCAGACCAGGGCTGGAATTCCTCTGAAAGTGGGGACCCCAGAAAAAAATGTATGGAGTCCCCCCTCCCGAGCAACAACCAGTATTGGGCTGAAAGCTCAGGTTTCTTACTTTAATAATCCTCAACTGCCCAAATCAGTTTTCGGCCACCTTGATACTTATCTCAGTGTCGTCTATGCTTAGTTACCCTGTACTTGTCCTATATTGTCTGCAACCGTAAGTCACTGTTTTCCTGTTTTGATTATGTACATATGTACTCTGTAATGTGTATATTATTACTATGGGGGCAGGTGTGTGGAATCACTATGATGGCAGATGTGTGGCATTACTATGGGGGCAGGTGTGTAGAATTACTATGGGGGCATGTGTATATAATTACTATGGGGCAGGTGTGCGGAATCACTATGGGGGCATGTGTATATAATTACTATGGGGGTAGGTGTCTGGAATCACTATGGGGGCATGTGTATATAATTACTATGGGGGCAGGTGTGTGGAATCACTATGGGGGCAGATGTGTGGCATTACTATGGGGCAGGTGTGTAGAATTACTATGGGGGCATGTGTATATAATTACTATGGGGGCAGGTGTGTGGAATCACTATGGGGGCAGGTGTGTGGCATTACTGTGGGGGGGGGCAGGTGTGTATAATTACTATGGGGGCATGTGTATATAATTACTATGGGGGGCAGGTGTGTGGCATTACTATGGGGGCATGTGTATATAATTACTATGGGAGCAGGTGTGTGGAATCACTATGGGCGCAGATGTGTGGCATTACTAAGGGGCAGGTGTGTAGAATTACTATGGGGGCACGTGTATATAATTACTATGGGGGCAGGTGTGTGGAATCACTATGGGGGCAGATGTGTGGCATTACTATGGAGAGCAGGTGTGTAGAATTACTATGGGGGCATGTGTATATAATTACTATGGGGCAGGTGTGTGGAATCACTATGGGGCAGATGTGTGGCATTACTATGGGGGGCAGGTGTGTGGCATTACTATGGGGGACAGGTGTGTAGAATTACTATGGGGGCATGTGTATATAATTACTATGGGGGCAGGTGCGTGGAATCACTATGGGGGCAGGTGTGTGGCATTACTCAGGGGGGCAGGTGTGTAGAATTACTATGGGGGCATGTGTATATAATTACTATGGGGGGCAGGTGTGTGGCATTACTATGGGGGCATGTGTATATAATTACTATGGAGGGCAGGTGTGTGGAATTACTATGGGGGCATCTGTATATAATTACTATGGGGGGCAGGTGTGTGGAATTACTATGGGGGCAGATGTGTGGCATTACTATGGGGCAGGTGTGTAGAATTACTATGGGGCATGTGTATATAATTACTATGGGGCAGGTGTGTAGAATTACTATGTGGCATGTGTATATAATTACTATGGGGGCAGGTGTGTGGAATCACTATGGGAACAGATGTGTGGCATTACTATGGGGGCAGGTGTGTAGAATTACTATGGGGGCATGTGTATATAATTACTATGGGGGCAGGTGTGTAGAATCACTATGGGGGCATGTGTATATAATTACTATGGGGCATGTGTATATCATTACTATGGGGCAGGTGTGTGGAATCACTATGGGGGCAGATGTGTGGCATTACTATGGGGCAGGTGTGTAGAATTACTATGGGGGCATGTGTATATAATTACTATGGGGCAGGTGTGTGGAATCACTATCGGGGCATGTGTATATAATTACTATGGGGCATGTGTATATAATTACTATGGGGAGGGGGAGGGGCAGGTGTATGGAATCATTATGGGGGCAGGAGTGTAGAATTACTATGGGGCATGTGTATATAATTACTATGGGGCAGGTGTGTGGAATCACTATGGGGGCATGTGTATATTATTACTATAGCGGCAGGTGTGTGGAATCACTATGGGGGCAGATGTGTGGCATTACTATGGGGGCAGGTGTGTAGAATTACTATGGGGGCATGTGTATATTATTACTATGGGGGCAGGTGTGTGGAATCACTATGGGGGCATGTGTATATAATTACTATGGGGCATGTGTATATAATTACTATGGGGGCAGGTGTGTGGAATCACTATGGGGGCATGTATATATAATTACTATGGGGCAGGTGTGTGGAATCACTATGGGGCAGATGTGTGGCATTATTATGGGGGGCAGGTGTGTAGAATTACTATGGGGGCATGTGTATATAATTACTATGGGGGCAGGTGTGTGGAATCACTATGGGGCAGGTGTGTGGCATTACTATGGGGGGCAGGTGTGTGGAATTACTATGGAAGCATGTGTATATAATTACTATGGGGGCTGGTGTGTGGAATCACTATGGGGCAGGTGTGTGGCATTACTCTGGGGGGGGCATGTGTGTAGAATTACTATGGGGGCATGTGTATATAATTACTATGGGGGGCAGGTGTGTGGCATTACTATGAGGGCATGTGTATATTAAAAAAAAATGGGGTTCCCCATATTTAACAAAAAACAGCACCAGGCTGAACCAGCGAGGGGGAGTAATGCCATAGCAGGTGGGACACTCAGTGTTGGGTCCCCCTGCCATCACATTAAACTCCCCCTAAACCAGTCAGACCAGGGCTGGAATTCCTCTGAAAGTGGGGACCCCAGAAAAAAATGTATGGAGTCCCCCCTCCCGAGCAACAACCAGTATTGGGCTGAAAGCTCAGGTTTCTTACTTTAATAATCCTCAACTGCCCAAATCAGTTTTCGGCCACCTTGATACTTATCTCAGTGTCGTCTATGCTTAGTTACCCTGTACTTGTCCTATATTGTCTGCAACCGTAAGTCACTGTTTTCCTGTTTTGATTATGTACATATGTACTCTGTAATGTGTATATTATTACTATGGGGGCAGGTGTGTGGAATCACTATGATGGCAGATGTGTGGCATTACTATGGGGGCAGGTGTGTAGAATTACTCTGGGGGCATGTGTATATAATTACTATGGGGCAGGTGTGCGGAATCACTATGGGGGCATGTGTATATAATTACTATGGGGGTAGGTGTCTGGAATCACTATGGGGGCATGTGTATATAATTACTATGGGGGCAGGTGTGTGGAATCACTATGGGGGCAGATGTGTGGCATTACTATGGGGCAGGTGTGTAGAATTACTATGGGGGCATGTGTATATAATTACTATGGGGGCAGGTGTGTGGAATCACTATGGGGGCAGGTGTGTGGCATTACTGTGGGGGGGGGGCAGGTGTGTATAATTACTATGGGGGCATGTGTATATAATTACTATGGGGGGCAGGTGTGTGGCATTACTATGGGGGCATGTGTATATAATTACTATGGGAGCAGGTGTGTGGAATCACTATGGGCGCAGATGTGTGGCATTACTAAGGGGCAGGTGTGTAGAATTACTATGGGGGCACGTGTATATAATTACTATGGGGGCAGGTGTGTGGAATCACTATGGGGGCAGATGTGTGGCATTACTATGGAGAGCAGGTGTGTAGAATTACTATGGGGGCATGTGTATATAATTACTATGGGGCAGGTGTGTGGAATCACTATGGGGCAGATGTGTGGCATTACTATGGGGGGCAGGTGTGTGGCATTACTATGGGGGACAGGTGTGTAGAATTACTATGGGGGCATGTGTATATAATTACTATGGGGGCAGGTGCGTGGAATCACTATGGGGGCAGGTGTGTGGCATTACTCAGGGGGGCAGGTGTGTAGAATTACTATGGGGGCATGTGTATATAATTACTATGGGGGGCAGGTGTGTGGCATTACTATGGGGGCATGTGTATATAATTACTATGGAGGGCAGGTGTGTGGAATTACTATGGGGGCATCTGTATATAATTACTATGGGGGGCAGGTGTGTGGAATTACTATGGGGGCAGATGTGTGGCATTACTATGGGGCAGGTGTGTAGAATTACTATGGGGCATGTGTATATAATTACTATGGGGCAGGTGTGTAGAATTACTATGTGGCATGTGTATATAATTACTATGGGGGCAGGTGTGTGGAATCACTATGGGGGCAGATGTGTGGCATTACTATGGAGGGCAGGTGTGTAGAATTACTATGGGGGCATGTGTATATAATTACTATGGGGCAGGTGTGTGGAATCACTATGGGGCAGATGTGTGCACTTGAAATTTTTCGGGTTTTGTGTTTTGGTTTTGGGTTAGGTTCCGCGGCCGTGTTTTGGGTTCGACCGCGTTTTGGCAAAACCTCACCGAATTTTTTTTGTCGGATTCGGGTGTGTTTTGGATTCGGGTGTTTTTTTCAAAAAACACTAAAAAACAGCTTAAATCATAGAATTTTGGGGTCATTTTGATCCCAAAGTATTATTAACCTCAAAAACCATAATTTCCACTCATTTTCAGTCTATTCTGAACACCTCACACCTCACAATATTATTTTTAGTCCTAAAATTTGCACCGAGGTCGCTGGATGACTAAGCTAAGCGACCCTAGTGGCCGACACAAACACCTGGCCCATCTAGGAGTGGCACTGCAGTGTCACGCAGGATGGCCCTTCCAAAAAACACTCCCCAAACAGCACATGACGCAAAGAAAAAAAGAGGCGCAATGAGGTAGCTGTGTGAGTAAGATAAGCGACCCTAGTGGCCGACACAAACACCTGGCCCATCTAGGAGTGGCACTGCAGTGTCACGCAGGATGGCCCTTCCAAAAAACACTCCCCAAACAGCACATGACGCAAAGAAAAAAAGAGGCGCAATAAGGTAGCTGTGTGAGTAAGATAAGCGACCCTAGTGGCCGACACAAACACCTGGCCCATCTAGGAGTGGCACTGCAGTGTCACGCAGGATGGCCCTTCCAAAAAACACTCCCCAAACAGCACATGACGCAAAGAAAAAAAGAGGCGCAATGAGGTAGCTGTGTGAGTAAGATAAGCGACCCTAGTGGCCGACACAAACACCTGGCCCATCTAGGAGTGGCACTGCAGTGTCACGCAGGATGGCTCTTCCAAAAAACACTCCCCAAACAGCACATGACGCAAAGAAAAAAAGAGGCGCAATGAGGTAGCTGTGTGAGTAAGATAAGCGACCCTAGTGGCCGACACAAACACCTGGCCCATCTAGGAGTGGCACTGCAGTGTCACGCAGGATGGCCCTTCAAAAAAATACTCCCCAAACAGCACATGACGCAAAGAAAAATTAAAGAAAAAAGAGGTGCAAGATGGAATTGTCCTTGCGCCCTCCCACCCACCCTTATGTTGTATAAACAGGACATGCACACTTTAACCAACCCATCATTTCAGTGACAGGGTCTGCCACACGACTGTGACTGAAATGACGGGTTGGTTTGGACCCCCACCAAAAAAGAAGCAATTAATCTCTCCTTGCACAAACTGGCTCTACAGAGGCAAGATGTCCACCTCATCATCATCCTCCGATATATCACCGTGTACATCCCCCTCCTCACAGATTATCAATTCGTCCCCACTGGAATCCACCATCTCAGCTCCCTGTGTACTTTGTGGAGGCAATTGCTGCTGGTCAATGTCTCCACGGAGGAATTGATTATAATTCATTTTAATGAACATCATCTTCTCCACATTTTCTGGAAGTAACCTCGTACGCCGATTGCTGACAAGGTGAGCGGCGGCACTAAACACTCTTTCGGAGTACACACTTGTGGGAGGGCAACTTAGGTAGAATAAAGCCAGTTTGTGCAAGGGCCTCCAAATTGCCTCTTTTTCCTGCCAGTATAAGTACGGACTGTCTGACGTGCCTACTTGGATGCGGTCACTCATATAATCCTCCACCATTCTTTCAATGGGGAGAGAATCATATGCAGTGCCAGTAGATGACATGTCCGTAATCGTTGGCAGGTCCTTCAGTCCGGACCAGATGTCAGCATCAGCATTCGCTCCAGACTGCCCTGCATCACCGCCAGCGGGTGGGCTCGGAATTCTGAGCCTTTTCCTCGCACCCCCAGTTGCGGGAGAATGTGAAGGAGGAGATGTTGACAGGTCGCGTTCCGCTTGACTTGACAATTTTCTCACCAGCAGGTCTTTGAACCCCAGCAGACTTGTGTGTGCCGGAAAGAGAGATCCAAGGTAGGTTTTAAATCTAGGATCGAGCACGGTGGCCAAAATGTAGTGCTCTGATTTCAACAGATTGACCACCCGTGAATCCTTGTTAAGCGAATTAAGGGCTCCATCCACAAGTCCCACATGCCTAGCGGAATCGCTCTGTGTTAGCTCCTCCTTCAATGTCTCCAACTTCTTCTGCAAAAGCCTGATGAGGGGAATGACCTGACTCAGGCTGGCAGTGTCTGAACTGACTTCACGTGTGGCAAGTTCAAAGGGCAGCAGAACCTTGCACAACGTTGAAATCATTCTCCACTGCGCTTGAGACAGGTGCATTCCACCTCCTATATCGTGCTCAATTGTATAGGCTTGAATGGCCTTTTGCTGCTCCTCCAACCTCTGAAGCATATATAGGGTTGAATTCCACCTCGTTACCACTTCTTGCTTCAGATGATGGCAGGGCAGGTTCAGGCGTTTTTGGTGGTGCTCCAGTCTTCTGTACGTGGTGCCTGTACGCCGAAAGTGTCCCGCAATTCTTCTGGCCACTGACAGCATCTCTTGCACGCCCCTCTCGTTTTTTAAATAATTCTGCACCACCAAATTCAAGGTATGTACAAAACATGGGACGTGCTGGAATTTGCCCATATTTAATGCACACACAATATTGCTGGCGTTGTCCGATGCCACAAATCCACGGGAGAGTCCAATTGGGGTAAGCCATTCCGCGATGATCTTCCTCAGTTGCCGTAAGATGTTTTCAGCTGTGTGCGTATTCTGGAAACCGGTGATACAAAGCGTAGCCTGCCTAGGAAAGAGTTGGCGTTTGCGAGATGCTGCTACTGGTGCCGCCGCTGCTGTTCTTGCGGCGGGAGTCCATACATCTACCCAGTGGGCTGTCACAGTCATATAGTCCTGACCCTGCCCTGCTCCACTTGTCCACATGTCCGTGGTTAAGTGGACATTGGGTACAACTGCATTTTTTAGGACACTGGTGAGTCTTTTTCTGACGTCCGTGTACATTCTCGGTATCGCCTGCCTAGAGAAGTGGAACCTAGATGGTATTTGGTAACGGGGGCACACTACCTCAAGAAATTGTCTAGTTCCCTGTGAACTAACGGCGGATACCGGACGCACGTCTAACACCAACATAGTTGTCAAGGCCTCAGTTATCCGCTTTGCAACAGGATGACTGCTGTGATATTTCATCGTCCTCGTAAAGGACTGTTGGACAGTCAATTGCTTGGTGGAAGTAGTAAAAGTGGGCTTACGACTTCCCCTCTGGGATGACCATCGACTCCCAGCAGCAACAACAGCAGCGCCAGCAGCAGTAGGCGTTACACGCAAGGATGCATCGGAGGAATCCCAGGCAGGAGAGGACTCGTCAGAATTGCCAGTGACATGGCCTGCAGGACTATTGGCATTCCTGGGGAAGGAGGAAATTGACACTGAGGGAGTTGGTGGGGTGGTTTGCGTGAGCTTGGTTACAAGAGGAAGGGATTTACTGGTCAGTGGACTGCTTCCGCTGTCGCCCAAAGTTTTTGAACTTGTCACTGACTTATTATGAATGCGCTGCAGGTGACGTATAAGGGAGGATGTTCCGAGGTGGTTAACGTCCTTACCCCTACTTATTACAGCTTGACAAAGGCAACACACGGCTTGACAAATGTTGTCCGCATTTCTGTTGAAATACTTCCACACCGAAGAGCTGATTTTTTTGGTATTTTCACCAGGCATGTCAATGGCCATATTCCTCCCACGGACAACAGGTGTCTCCCCGGGTGCCTGACTTAAACAAACCACCTCACCATCAGAATCCTCCTTGTCAATTTCCTCCCCAGCGCCAGCAACACCCATATCCTCCTCATCCTGGTGTACTTCAACACTGACATCTTCAATCTGACTATCAGGAACTGGACTGCGGGTGCTCCTTCCAGCACTTGCAGGGGGCGTGCAAATGGTGGAAGGCGCATGCTCTTCACGTCCAGTGTTGGGAAGGTCAGGCATCGCAACCGACACAATTGGACTCTCCTTGTGGATTTGGGATTTCGAAGAACGCACAGTTCTTTGCTGTGCTTTTGCCAGCTTGAGTCTTTTCATTTTTCTAGCGAGAGGCTGAGTGCTTCCATCCTCATGTGAAGCTGAACCACTAGCCATGAACATAGGCCAGGGCCTCAGCCGTTCCTTGCCACTCCGTGTGGTAAATGGCATATTGGCAAGTTTACGCTTCTCCTCCGACAATTTTATTTTAGATTTTTGAGTCCTTTTTTTACTGATATTTGGTGTTTTGGATTTTACATGCTCTGTACTATGACATTGGGCATCGGCCTTGGCAGACGACGTTGCTGGCATTTCATCGTCTCGGCCATGACTAGTGGCAGCAGCTTCAGCACGAGGTGGAAGTCGATCTTGATCTTTCCCTATTTTTGGAACCTCAACATTTTTGTTCTCCATATTTTAATAGGCACAACTAAAAGGCACCTCAGGTAAACAATGGAGATGGATGGATACTAGTATACTTATGGATGACGAGCGACTGCCGACACAGAGGTAGCTACAGCCGTGGACTACCGTACTGTGTCTGCTGCTAATATAGACTGGATGATAATGAGATAAAATTAAAATATATATATATATATATCACACTAGTACTGCAGCCGGACAGGTATATATTATGTAATGACGGACCTGCTGGACACTGTCTGTCAGACTCAGCACTGCAGACTCCTAAAGTAAGCTACTAGTATCAAGAAGATAGAAAAAAAACCACGGGTAGGTGGTATACAATTATGGATGGACGAGCGACTGCCGACACAGAGGTAGCTACAGCCGTGGACTACCGTACTGTGTCTGCTGCTAATATAGACTGGATGATAATGAGATAAAATTAAAATATATATATATCACACTAGTACTGCAGCCGGACAGGTATATATTATGTAATGACGGACCTGCTGGACACTGTCTGTCAGCACTGCAGACTCCTAAAGTAAGCTACTAGTATCAAGAAGATAGAAAAAAAAAACCACGGGTAGGTGGTATACAATTATGGATGGACGAGCGACTGCCGACACAGAGGTAGCTACAGCCGTGGACTACCGTACTGTGTCTGCTGCTAATATAGACTGGATGATAATGAGATAAAATTAAAATATATATATATCACACTAGTACTGCAGCCGGACAGGTATATATTATGTAATGACGGACCTGCTGGACACTGTCTGTCAGCACTGCAGACTCCTAAAGTAAGCTACTAGTATCAAGAAGATAGAAAAAAAGAAAACCACGGGTAGGTGGTATACAATTATGGATGGACGAGCGACTGCCGACACAGAGGTAGCTACAGCCGTGGACTACCGTACTGTGTCTGCTGCTAATATAGACTGGATGATAATGAGATAAAATTAAAATATATATATATCACACTAGTACTGCAGCCGGACAGGTATATATTATGTAATGACGGACCTGCTGGACACTGTCTGCAGAATGCGTTTATAAAAACACCACACGACGAGTGTTTAACTTTTTCAGGCAGACAATCACAATATACTGGTGGTCAGCAGACAATCACAATACTGGTGGTCAGTGGTCACTGGTCAGTCACACTGGCAGTGGCACTCTGGCAGCAAAAGTGTGCACTGTACTTAAAATATGTACTCCTGCTATAACTGCTCCCCAGTCTCCCCCACAATTAAGCTGTGTGAGCAGTGAGCACTCAGCACAGTCAGATAATGATATACAGTATTACATATGATGCAGCACACTGGGCTGAGCACAGATATGGTATGTGACTGTGTCACACTGTGTATCGTTTTTTTTCAGGCAGAGAACGGATTAATTAAACTGGTGGTCACTGGTCACACTATCAGCAGCAAGTAGTACTCCTCCTAATAATATGCTCCCCAAAATTTGTGTCTCTCTCTAGTACTCTAGTCTAAACGGAGAGGACGCCAGCCACGTCCTCTCCCTATCAATTTCAATGCACGTGTGAAAATGGCGGCGACGCGCGGCTCCTTATATAGAATCCGAGTCTCGCGATAGAATACGAGCCTCGCGAGAATCCGACAGCGGGATGATGACGTTCGGGCGCGCTCGGGTTAACCGAGCAAGGCGGGAAGATCCGAGTCGCTCGGCCCCGTGTAAAAAAACCTGAAGTTCGGGCGGGTTCGGATTCCGAGGAACCGAACCCGCTCATCTCTAGCAGATGTGTGGCATTACTCTGGGGGGGGCAGGTGTGGTGTGGCATTACTATGGGGGGCAGGTGTGTGGAATCACTATGGGGGCAGGTGTGTGGCATTACTCTGGGGGGGCAGGTGTGTAGAATTACTATGGGGCATGTGTATATAATTACTATGGGGGGCAGGTGTGTGGCATTACTATGGGGGCATGTGTATATAATTACTATGGGGGGCAGGTGTGTGGAATTACTATGGGGGCAGATGTGTGGCATTACTAAGGGGGGGGGCAGGTGTGTGGAATTACTATGTGGGGGGCAAGTGTGTGGAATTACTATGGGTGGGGGGCAGTGAGACGAATTGTATACAAGGAGTAAATACTGACCAGGTTAAGTTGGAGGTGAAATAACTGGTGGGACAGTGTGTAGCATTTTTATAAATCTTTATTATTACTGTGGGGTGAAAGCATTTGTTTTACTACCGTGGGGTCCAATATGTTTGTATTACTGAGGGGGCCAAAGTGTTTGCATTACTGTGGGGCAGTGCTGTGCGGTGAGGTCTGTGACTGGGGAGGCACTGGACAATTCACTCTCTCCCATATTAAAAAAAAAAAAAAAATTGGGGTTCCCCATATTTAACAAAAAACAGCACCAGGTTGAACCAGCCAGGGGGAGTAATGCCATAGCAGGTGGGACACTCAGTGTTGGATCCCCCTGCCATCACATTAAACTCCCCCCAAACCAGTCAGCCCAGGGCTGGAATTCCTCGGAAAGTGGGGACCCCAGAAAAAATGAATGGAGTCCCCCCTCCCGAGCAACAACCAGTATTAGGCTGAAAGCTCAGTTTTCTTACTTTAATAATCCTCAACTGCCCAAATCAGTTTTCGGCCACCTTGATACTTATCTCAGTGTCGTCTATGCTTAGTTACCCTGTACTTGTCCTATATTGTCTGCAACCGTAAGTCACTGTTTTCCTGTTTTGATTATGTACATATGTACTCTGTAATGTGTATATTATTACGATGGGGGCAGGTGTGTGGAATCACTATGATGGCAGATGTGTGGCATTACTATGGGGGCAGGTGTGTAGAATTACTATGGGGGCATGTGTATATAATTACTATGGGGCAGGTGTGCGGAATCACTATGGGGGCATGTGTATATAATTACTATGGGGGTAGGTGTCTGGAATCACTATGGGGGCATGTGTATATAATTACTATGGGGGCAGGTGTGTGGAATCACTATGGGGGCAGCAGGGCCGGCTCTAGGCATGTTCGAATAGAGCGGCCGCGCAGGGCGCCACCCTTAATGGGCGCCGCGCGCTGGCACCGCCATATTCGAAGCTGGAGCCGGCCCTGTGTGTGCAGCGTTGTCCCGTCCGTGTGTGCGCTATGCGCGCTGCGCGGCGCCGGTGTCTAACGTCAGACGCCGGCGCCGCGCATAGCGCACACAAGTGGCCGCCCGCCCACCCGCACCCGGACCCTCACTCGGACCCTCACTCTCCCGCCCGCCAGCACTCCCGCCAGCACTCCTCCTCCCCCTCTCAGCGCCTCAGGTATTTGGTGGGGGGGGGTCGCACATTTATGGATCGCACTGTGGGGGCATTTATCTGGCACTGTGGGGGGCATTTCTGGCACACTGGGGGCATATCTGGCTCTGTGGGGGCATTTCTGGCACTGTGGGGGGCATATCTGGCTCACTGGGGGCATATCTGGCTCACTGGGGGCATATCTGGCTCTGTGGAGGCATATCTGGCACTGTGGGGTCATTTATCTGACACTTTGGATGCATTTATCTGATACTGTGGGGGCATTTCTGGCACCGTGGGGGCATTTCTGGCACACTGGGGGCATTTCTGGCACTGTCGGGGGCATATCTGGCACTGTCGGGGGCATATCTGGCACTGTCGGGGGCATTTCTGGCACTGTCGGGGGCATTTTTGGCACTGTCGGGGGCATATCTGGCACTGTGGGGGCATTTATCTGGCACTGTGGGGGCATTTATCTGGCACTGTGGGGGGCATTCATTTATCTGGCACTGTGGGGGGCATTCATTTATCTGGCACTGCGGGGGGGGACATTTATCTGTGCACTGTGAGGGGGCATTAATGTATCTGGCACTGTGGGGGCATTTCTGGCACTGTGGGGGCATATCTGCGCTGTGGGGGCATTTATGTATCTGCACTGTGGGGGCATGTATGTATCTGGCACTGTGGGGGCATTTCTGTATCTGGCACTGGGGGGGGGCATATCGGCACTGTGGGGGTATTTATGTATCTGGCACTGTGGGGGTATATCTGCACTGTGGGGGCACTTATTTATCTGGCACTGGGGGCATTTATTTATCTGGCACTGTGGGGGGCATTTATTTATCTGGCACTGTGGGGGCATATCTGGCACTGGGGGCATTAATGTATCTGGCACTGTGGGGGCATATCTGGCACTGGGGGCATTAATGTATCTGACACTGTGGGGGGCAATAATTAGAGATGAGCGCCTGAAATTTTTCGGGTTTTGTGTTTTGGTTTTGGGTTCGGTTCCGCGGCCGTGTTTTGGGTTCGAACGCGTTTTGGCAAAACCTCACCGAATTTTTTTTGTCGGATTCGGGTGTGTTTTGGATTCGGGTGTTTTTTTCCAAAAACACTAAAAAACAGCTTAAATCATAGAATTTGGGGGTCATTTTGATCCCAAAGTAATATTAACCTCAAAAACCATAATTTACACTCATTTTCAGTCTATTCTGAATACCTCACACCTCACAATATTATTTTTAGTCCTAAAATTTGCACCGAGGTCGCTGTGTGAGTAAGATAAGCGACCCTAGTGGCCGACACAAACACCGGGCCCATCTAGGAGTGGCACTGCAGTGTCACGCAGGATGTCCCTTCCAAAAAACCCTCCCAAAACAGCACATGACGCAAAGAAAAAAAGAGGCGCAATGAGGTAGCTGTGTGAGTAAGATTAGCGACCCTAGTGGCCGACACAAACACCGGGCCCATCTAGGAGTGGCACTGCAGTGTCACGCAGGATGGCCCTTCCAAAAAACCCTCCCCAAACAGCACATGACGCAAAGAAAAAAAGAGGCGCAATGAGGTAGCTGTGTGAGTAAGATTAGCGACCCTAGTGGCCGACACAAACACCGGGCCCATCTAGGAGTGGCACTGCAGTGTCACGCAGGATGGCCCTTCCAAAAAACCCTCCCCAAACAGCACATGACGCAAAGAAAAAAAGAGGCGCAATGAGGTAGCTGACTGTGTGAGTAAGATTAGCGACCCTAGTGGCCGACACAAACACCGGGCCCATCTAGGAGTGGCACTGCAGTGTCACGCAGGATGTCCCTTCCAAAAAACCCTCCCCAAACAGCACATGACGCAAAGAAAAAAAGAGGCGCAATGAGGTAGCTGTGTGAGTAAGATTAGCGACCCTAGTGGCCGACACAAACACCGGGCCCATCTAGGAGTGGCACTGCAGTGTCACGCAGGATGGCCCTTCCAAAAAACCCTCCCCAAACAGCACATGACGCAAAGAAAAAAAGAGGTGCAATGAGGTAGCTGTGTGAGTAAGATTAGCGACCCTAGTGGCCGACACAAACACCGGGCCCATCTAGGAGTGGCACTGCAGTGTCACGCAGGATGTCCCTTCCAAAAAACCCTCCCCAAACAGCACATGACGCAAAGAAAAAAAGAGGCGCAATGAGGTAGCTGTGTGAGTAAGATTAGCGACCCTAGTGGCCGACACAAACACCGGGCCCATCTAGGAGTGGCACTGCAGTGTCACGCAGGATGGCCCTTCCAAAAAACCCTCCCCAAACAGCACATGACGCAAAGAAAAAAAGAGGCGCAATGAGGTAGCTGTGTGAGTAAGATTAGCGACCCTAGTGGCCGACACAAACACCGGGCCCATCTAGGAGTGGCACTGCAGTGTCACGCAGGATGGCCCTTCCAAAAAACCCTCCCCAAACAGCACATGACGCAAAGAAAAAAAGAGGCGCAATGAGGTAGCTGACTGTGTGAGTAAGATTAGCGACCCTAGTGGCCGACACAAACACCGGGCCCATCTAGGAGTGGCACTGCAGTGTCACGCAGGATGTCCCTTCCAAAAAACCCTCCCCAAACAGCACATGACGCAAAGAAAAAAAGAGGCGCAATGAGGTAGCTGACTGTGTGAGTAAGATTAGCGACCCTAGTGGCCGACACAAACACCGGGCCCATCTAGGAGTGGTACTGCAGTGTCACGCAGGATGTCCCTTCAAAAAACCCTCCCCAATCAGCACATGATGCAAAGAAAAAGAAAAGAAAAAAGAGGTGCAAGATGGAATTGTCCTTGGGCCCTCCCACCCACCCTTATGTTGTATAAACAAAACAGGACATGCACACTTTAAACAACCCATCATTTCAGTGACAGGGTCTGCCACACGACTGTGACTGATATGACGGGTTGGTTTGGACCCCCCCCAAAAAAGAAGCAATTAATCTCTCCTTGCACAAACTGGCTCTACAGAGGCAAGATGTCCACCTCATCTTCACCCTCCGATATATCACCGTGTACATCCCCCTCCTCACAGATTATCAATTCGTCCCCACTGGAATCCACCATCTCAGCTCCCTGTGTACTTTGTGGAGGCAATTGCTGCTGGTCAATGTCTCCGCGGAGGAATTGATTATAATTCATTTTAATGAACATCATCTTCTCCACATTTTCTGGATGTAACCTCGTACGCCGATTGCTGACAAGGTGAGCGGCGGCACTAAACACTCTTTCGGAGTACACACTTGTGGGAGGGCAACTTAGGTAGAATAAAGCCAGTTTGTGCAAGGGCCTCCAAATTGCCTCTTTTTCCTGCCAGTATAAGTACGGACTGTGTGACGTGCCTACTTGGATGCGGTCACTCATATAATCCTCCACCATTCTATCAATGTTGAGAGAATCATATGCAGTGACAGTAGACGACATGTCCGTAATCGTTGTCAGGTCCTTCAGTCCGGACCAGATGTCAGCATCAGCAGTCGCTCCAGACTGCCCTGCATCACCGCCAGTGGGTGGGCTCGGAATTCTGAGCCTTTTCCTCGCACCCCCAGTTGCGGGAGAATGTGAAGGAGGAGATGTTGACAGGTCGCGTTCCGCTTGACTTGACAATTTTGTCACCAGCAGGTCTTTCAACCCCAGCAGACCTGTGTCTGCCGGAAAGAGAGATCCAAGGTAGGCTTTAAATCTAGGATCGAGCACGGTGGCCAAAATGTAGTGCTCTGATTTCAACAGATTGACCACCCGTGAATCCTTGTTAAGCGAATTAAGGGCTGCATCCACAAGTCCCACATGCCTAGCGGAATCGCTCCCTTTTAGCTCCTTCTTCAATGCCTCCAGCTTCTTCTGCAAAAGCCTGATGAGGGGAATGACCTGACTCAGGCTGGCAGTGTCTGAACTGACTTCACGTGTGGCAAGTTCAAAGGGCATCAGAACCTTGCACAACGTTGAAATCATTCTCCACTGCACTTGAGACAGGTGCATTCCACCTACTATATCGTGCTCAATTGTATAGGCTTGAATGGCCTTTTGCTGCTCCTCCAACCTCTGAAGCATATAGAGGGTTGAATTCCACCTCGTTACCACTTCTTGCTTCAGATGATGGCAGGGCAGGTTCAGTAGTTTTTGGTGGTGCTCCAGTCTTCTGTACGTGGTGCCTGTACGCCGAAAGTGTCCCGCAATTTTTCTGGCCACCGACAGCATCTCTTGCACGCCCCTGTCGTTTTTTAAAAAATTCTGCACCACCAAATTCAAGGTATGTGCAAAACATGGGACGTGCTGGAATTTGCCCATATTTAATGCACACACAATATTGCTGGCGTTGTCCGATGCCACAAATCCACAGGAGAGTCCAATTGGGGTAAGCCATTCCGCGATGATCTTCCTCAGTTGCCGTAAGAGGTTTTCAGCTGTGTGCGTATTCTGGAAAGCGGTGATACAAAGCGTAGCCTGCCTAGGAAAGAGTTGGCGTTTGCGAGATGCTGCTACTGGTGCCGCCGCTGCTGTTCTTGCGGCGGGAGTCCATACATCTACCCAGTGGGCTGTCACAGTCATATAGTCCTGACCCTGCCCTGCTCCACTTGTCCACATGTCCGTGGTTAAGTGGACATTGGGTACAACTGCATTTTTTAGGACACTGGTGAGTCTTTTTCTGACGTCCGTGTACATTCTCGGTATCGCCTGCCTAGAGAAGTGGAACCTAGATGGTATTTGGTAACGGGGGCACACTGCCTCAATAAATTGTCTAGTTCCCTGTGAACTAACGGCGGATACCGGACGCACGTCTAACACCAACATAGTTGTCAAGGACTCAGTTATCCGCTTTGCAGTAGGATGACTGCTGTGATATTTCATCTTCCTCGCAAAGGACTGTTGAACAGTCAGTTGCTTACTGGAAGTAGTACAAGTGGGCTTACGACTTCCCCTCTGGGATGACCATCGACTCCCAGCGGCAACAACAGCAGCGCCAGCAGCAGTAGGCGTTACACGCAAGGATGCATCGGAGGAATCCCAGGCAGGAGAGGACTCGTCAGAATTGCCAGTGACATGGCCTGCAGGACTATTGGCATTCCTGGGGAAGGAGGAAATTGACACTGAGGGAGTTGGTGGGGTGGTTTGCGTGAGCTTGGTTACAAGAGGAAGGGATTTACTGGTCAGTGGACTGCTTCCGCTGTCACCCAAAGTTTTTGAACTTGTCACTGACTTATTATGAATGCGCTGCAGGTGACGTATAAGGGAGGATGTTCCGAGGTGGTTAACGTCCTTACCCCTACTTATTACAGCTTGACAAAGGGAACACACGGCTTGACACCTGTTGTCCGCATTTCTGGTGAAATACCTCCACACCGAAGAGCTGATTTTTTTGGTATTTTCACCTGGCATGTCAACGGCCATATTCCTCCCACGGACAACAGGTGTCTCCCCGGGTGCCTGACTTAAACAAACCACCTCACCATCAGAATCCTCCTGGTCAATTTCCTCCCCAGCGCCAGCAACACCCATATCCTCCTCATCCTGGTGTACTTCAACACTGACATCTTCAATCTGACTATCAGGAACTGGACTGCGGGTGCTCCTTCCAGCACTTGCAGGGGGCGTGCAAATGGTGGAAGGCGCATGCTCTTCACGTCCAGTGTTGGGAAGGTCAGGCATCGCAACCGACACAATTGGACTCTCCTTGTGGATTTGGGATTTCAAAGAACGCACAGTTCTTTGCGGTGCTTTTGCCAGCTTGAGTCTTTTCAGTTTTCTAGCGAGAGGCTGAGTGCTTCCATCCTCATGTGAAGCTGAACCACTAGCCATGAACATAGGCCAGGGCCTCAGCCGTTCCTTGCCACTCCGTGTGGTAAATGGCATATTGGCAAGTTTACGCTTCTCCTCCGACAATTTTATTTTAGGTTTTGGAGTCCTTTTTTTTCTGATATTTGGTGTTTTGGTTTTGACATGCTCTGTACTATGCCATTGGGCATCGGCCTTGGCAGACGACGTTGCTGGCATTTCATCGTCTCGGCCATGACTAGTGGCAGCAGCTTCAGCACGAGGTGGAAGTGGATCTTGATCTTTCCCTAATTTTGGAACCTCAACATTTTTGTTCTCCATATTTTAATAGGCACAACTAAAAGGCACCTCAGGTAAACAATGGAGGTGGATGGATTGGATACTAGTATACAATTATGGACGGGCTGCCGAGTGCCGACACAGAGGTAGCCACAGCCGTGAACTACCGCACTGTACTGTGTCTGCTGCTAATATATAAACTGGTTGATAAAGAGATAGTATACTCGTAACTAGTATGTATGTATAAAGAAAGAAAAAAAAACCACGGTTAGGTGGTATATACAATTATGGACGGGCTGCCGAGTGCCGACACAGAGGTAGCCACAGCCGTGAACTACCGCACTGTACTGTGTCTGCTGCTAATATATAGACTGGTTGATAAAGAGATAGTATACTCGTAACTAGTATGTATGTATAAAGAAAGAAAAAAAAACCACGGTTAGGTGGTATATACAATTATGGACGGGCTGCCGAGTGCCGACACAGAGGTAGCCACAGCCGTGAACTACCGCACTGTACTGTGTCTGCTGCTAATATATAGACTGGTTGATAAAGAGATAGTATACTCGTAACTAGTATGTATGTATAAAGAAAGAAAAAAAAACCACGGTTAGGTGGTATATACAATTATGGACGGGCTGCCGAGTGCCGACACAGAGGTAGCCACAGCCGTGAACTACCGCACTGTACTGTGTCTGCTGCTAATATATAGACTGGTTGATAAAGAGATAGTATACTCGTAACTAGTATGTATGTATAAAGAAAGAAAGAAAAACCACGGTTAGGTGGTATATACAATTATGGACGGGCTGCCGAGTGCCGACACAGAGGTAGCCACAGCCGTGAACTACCGCACTGTACTGTGTCTGCTGCTAATATATAGACTGGTTGATAAAGAGATAGTATACTCGTAACTAGTATGTATGTATAAAGAAAGAAAAAAAAACCACGGTTAGGTGGTATATACAATTATGGACGGGCTGCCGAGTGCTGACACAGAGGTAGCCACAGCCGTGAACTACCGCACTGTACTGTGTCTGCTGCTAATATATAGACTGGTTGATAAAGAGATAGTATACTCGTAACTAGTATGTATGTATAAAGAAAGAAAAAAAAACCACGGTTAGGTGGTATATACAATTATGGACGGGCTGCCGAGTGCCGACACAGAGGTAGCCACAGCCGTGAACTACCGCACTGTACTGTGTCTGCTGCTAATATATAGACTGGTTGATAAAGAGATAGTATACTCGTAACTAGTATGTATGTATAAAGAAAGAAAAAAAAACCACGGTTAGGTGGTATATACAATTATGGACGGGCTGCCGAGTGCCGACACAGAGGTAGCCACAGCCGTGAACTACCGCACTGTACTGTGTCTGCTGCTAATATATAGACTGGTTGATAAAGAGATAGTATACTCGTAACTAGTATGTATGTATAAAGAAAGAAAAAAAAACCACGGTTAGGTGGTATATACAATTATGGACGGGCTGCCGAGTGCCGACACAGAGGTAGCCACAGCCGTGAACTACCGCACTGTACTGTGTCTGCTGCTAATATATAGACTGGTTGATAAAGAGATAGTATACTCGTAACTAGTATGTATGTATAAAGAAAGAAAAAAAAACCACGGTTAGGTGGTATATACAATTATGGACGGGCTGCCGAGTGCCGACACAGAGGTAGCCACAGCCGTGAACTACCGCACTGTACTGTGTCTGCTGCTAATATATAGACTGGTTGATAAAGAGATAGTATACTCGTAACTAGTATGTATGTATAAAGAAAGAAAAAAAAAACACGGTTAGGTGGTATATACAATTATGGACGGGCTGCCGAGTGCCGACACAGAGGTAGCCACAGCCGTGAACTACCGCACTGTACTGTGTCTGCTGCTAATATATAGACTGGTTGATAAAGAGATAGTATACTCGTAACTAGTATGTATGTATAAAGAAAGAAAAAAAAACCACGGTTAGGTGGTATATACAATTATGGACAGGCTGCCGAGTGCCGACACAGAGGTAGCCACAGCCGTGAACTACCGCACTGTACTGTGTCTGCTGCTAATATATAGACTGGTTGATAAAGAGATAGTATACTCGTAACTAGTATGTATGTATAAAGAAAGAAAAAAAAACCACGGTTAGGTCACTGGTATATACAATTATGGACGGGCTGCCGAGTGCCGACACAGAGGTAGCCACAGCCGTGAACTACCGCACTGTACTGTGTCTGCTGCTAATATAGACTGGTTGATAAAGAGATAGTATACTACTAATATTATATACTGGTGGTCAGGTCACTGGTCACTAGTCACACTGGCAGTGGCACTCCTGCAGCAAAAGTGTGCACTGTTTAATTTTAATATAATATTATGTACTCCTGGCTCCTGCTATAACCTATAACTGGCACTGCAGTAGTGCTTCCCAGTCTCCCCCACAATTATAAGCTGTGTGAGCTGAGCAGTCAGACAGATATATAATATATATAGATGATGCAGCACACTGGCCTGAGCCTGAGCAGTGCACACAGATATGGTATGTGACTGACTGAGTCACTGTGTGTATCGCTTTTTTCAGGCAGAGAACGGATATATTAAATAAACTGCACTGTGTGTCTGGTGGTCACTCACTATATAATATATTATGTACTCCTGGCTCCTGCTATAACCTATAACTGCCACTGCAGTAGTGCTCCCCAGTCTCCCCCACAATTATAAGCTGTGTGAGCTGAGCAGTCAGACAGATATATATAATATTATATATAGATAATAGATGATGCAGCACACTGGCCTGAGCCTGAGCAGTGCACACAGATATGGTATGTGACTGAGTCACTGTGTGCTGTGTATCGCTTTTTTCAGGCAGAGAACGGATTATATTATGTACTCCTGGCTCCTGCTATAACCTATAACTGGCACTGCAGTAGTGCTCCCCAGTCTCCCCCACAATTATAAGCTGTGTGAGCTGAGCAGTCAGACAGATATATATAATATTATATATAGATAATAGATGATGCAGCACACTGGCCTGAGCCTGAGCAGTGCACACAGATATGGTATGTGACTGAGTCACTGTGTGCTGTGTATCGCTTTTTTCAGGCAGAGAACGGATTATAAATAAAAGTGGTGGTCACTGGTCACTATCAGCAAAACTCTGCACTGTACACTACTGAGTACTCCTAATGCTCCCCAAAATTAGTAAATCAAGTGTCTCTCTAATCTATTCTAATTCTAAACGGAGAGGACGCCAGCCACGTCCTCTCCCTATCAATCTCAATGCACGTGTGAAAATGGCGGCGACGCGCGGCTCCTTATATAGAATCCGAGTCTCGCGATAGAATCCGAGCCTCGCGAGAATCCGACAGCGTCATGATGGCGTTCGGGCGCGCTCGGGTTAACCGAGCAAGGCGGGAAGATCCGAGTCGCTCGGACCCGTGAAAAAAAACATGAAGTTCTGGCGGGTTCAGATTCAGAGAAACCGAACCCGCTCATCTCTAGCAATAATGCATCTGGCACTGTGTGGGCACTTATGCATCTGGCACTGGGGGCATTTATGCATCTGGCACTGGGGGCATTTATGCATCTGGCAATGTGTGGGCATTTATGTATCTGGCACTGGGGGCATTTATGTATCTGGCCCTGTGGGGGCATATCTGGCACTGTGGGGGCAATTTTATATATGGCACTGTGGGGACATATCTGGCACTGTGTGGGCATTTTTATATCTGGCACTGTGGGGGCACTTATGTATCTGGCACTGTGTGGGCATTTATGAATCTGGCACTGTGGGGGGCATATCTGCACTGTGGAGGCATTTATGTATCTGGCACTTTGGGGGCATTTATGTATCTGAACTGTGGGTGCATATCTGGCACTGTGGCCATTTATGTAGCTGGCACTGCTGGGGGGCATGTCACGTGTAGCTGGCACTGCTGGGGGGGGCATGTCGCATTTAGCTGGCACTGCTGGGGAGCATGTCGCGTGTAGCTGGCACTGCTGGGGGGCATGTCACGTGTAGCTGGCACTGCTGGGGGGCATGTCACGTGTAGCTGGCACTGCTGGGGGGCATGTCACGTGTAGCTGGCACTGCTGGGGAGCATGTCATGTAGTGTTCCCGCAAGGCGTCTGTGGCTAGGCAATGTGTCTCAGTGCTCTCCCTGGTGCAATGCGTCTCAGTGCTGTGCCTGGTGCAGTGTGTATTAGCTGCACTACTGTGTGGTGTAATGCAAATTGCCACTATTATGTGGCCACGTACCTTCCCCACGAAGTAACTCCCCTTAATTTTTGCTGCGCGCCTTCGGCGCGCACTGTCCATTCTTTGACATGTAGGTATGGGAACAACAAGCAGTATGTACATCATTTTGCCCTCCTAACTTAAAAATGTGCCCTCCCTGTGATCAGCACCATGCCCTAAAAAGTGAACACTATCATGTGTAGCTGGCACTGCTGGGGGGCATGTCATGTGTAGCTGGCACTGCTGCGGGGCATGTCATGTGTAGCTGGCTAGCTGGCACTGCTGCGGGGCATGTCATGTGTAGCTGGCACTGCTGCGGGGCATGTCATGTGTAGCTGGCACTGCTGCGGGGCATGTCATGTGTAGCTGGCACTGCTGCGGGGCATGTCATGTGTAGCTGGCACTGCTGCGGGGCATGTCATGTGTAGCTGGCACTGCTGGGGGGCATGTCATGTCTATCTGGCACTGCACATTATGTGTATCTGTCATTATACTGGAGACATTGTGTGTAAGGAACACTACTGTGGCTATGTGTAAGGCTGCTAATTGTGTGAAAATATGTTTATAGTTTGATGATATGAAGTTATGAGGCCACGCCCATTTTTCCAGAGGCCACACTCACTTTTCCGGGAGCGGGGGGGGGGGGGGGGGGGGGCAGGTGTGTAGAATTACTATGGGGGCATGTGTATATAATTACTATGGGGGGCAGGTGTGTGGCATTACTATGGGGGCATGTGTATATAATTACTATGGGGGGCAGGTGTGTGGAATTACTATGGGGCAGATGTGTGGCATTACTAAGGGGGGGGGGGGGCAGGTGTGTGGAATTACTATGTGGGGGGCAAGTGTGTGGAATTACTATGGGTGGGGGGCAGTGAGACGAATTGTATACAAGGAGTAAATACTGACCAGGTTAAGTTGGAGGTGAAATAACTGGTGGGACAGTGTGTAGCATTTTTATAAATCTTTATTATTACTGTGGGGTGAAAGCATTTGTTTTACTACCGTGGGGTCCAATATGTTTGTATTACTGAGGGGGCCAAAGTGTTTGCATTACTGTGGGGCAGTGCTGTGCGGTGAGGTCTGTGACTGGGGAGGCACTGGACGATTCACTCCCTCCCATATTAAAAATAAAAATAGGGGTTCCCCATATTTAACAAAAAACAGCACCAGGCTGAACCAGCCAGGGGGAGTAATGCCATAGCAGGTGGGACACTCAGTGTTGGATCCCCCTGCCATCACATTAAACTCCCCCCAAACCAGTCAGCCCAGGGCTGGAATTCCTCGGAAAGCGGGGACCCCAGAAAAAATGAATGGAGTCCCCCCTCCCGAGCAACAACCAGTATTAGGCTGAAAGCTCAGTTTTCTTACTTTAATAATCCTCAACTGCCCAAATCCGTTTTCGGCCACCTTGATACTTATCTCAGTGTCGTCTATGCTTAGTTACCCTGTACTTGTCCTATATTGTCTGCAACCGTAAGTCACTGTTTTCCTGTTTTGATTATGTACATATGTACTCTGTAATTGGGCGCTGCGGAACCATTGTGGCGCCCTATAAATAAAGGATAATAATAATAATAACCCCGCACCCCTGGTGGCGGTGAGTGCGGGGTTCATGGTATACTAATATTGTTCTTTACAGGCAGCCTATGGGTCCCAGCAAGCCTGCCCAAGCATGCCGGCACTTGGAGTACCACAAGTGCCTGCATGCCCGGACAATCAGGGCACGCTGGCACCTGTAGTCCTCCTGTAAAGAAAATCTAAAAATAAATACGACACATTTAAAAAAAAAGTTTATTATACAGCGTCCTTTGGTGGCGGCCTTTGGGCAGCTCTTTTCCATGGCCGCCACCTCCCCTGGGCTTTGTGGCGTCTTCTGTCTTTGGGAGCTCTTGCGCGCTGGCGTACTGACAGCCGCCATCTCGCGCTGGATTCTTTAAGCCAGCAACAAGGGGCGGGGCGATGACGCGGCGAGCCAAGATTGGCTCACGGTGGCCATCTTAGATTTCAAAAATTACGCTATAGGCGCCATTTTTTAAATTGGAACCACTCCGCTCCACTGCGGAACCCTGCAAAATGACAGGCAGGCCTGCCGTCGTGCCAGCTATCCCTGTCGGGTCCCGCCGCCGCTAACGCCCACACCTCCACTGCACATCCCGCTGCCCAACCAGTGATGACTGCAGATCTATCACTGAACAGCTATATCCAGTAACAGATCCGCTGTCCAATCACATCTGCCTGACTGACAGGGGTGTGCTTTCATGTGCAGTGAAAGCACGCCTCTGTCACCGAGGCACTTAAACTAGTGCCGCTTTTAATGTTAATGTTTATGTTTTAACCTAATTTTAATGTAGAAATGGTTATTATAATACAAAGCAGATATTTATGACACAAAACGTGTGTCATAAGTATCTTCTTTGTATTATTTTAACCACTAATGACAGGGGAAGCACTGCCTCCCCTGACTACACGTCCCTGCTGTGGGGGCCAGTTGTTTGTTTAATTACTGTGGGGCCAATGTGTGTGTGTTTTGTATGTTTTTTCCCCGTGGGGCACTGATGGTGTGCCTTGGCAATTTTAAAATCTTGTCGGTGTGCAGCGAGTTGAAAAAGGTTGAAAATCACTGCTCTACAGACTGCAATTAAAGTATTATCCACTAGATGGTAGTATGAGGCCTTATTTGTAAATTATAGAACACAATTAAGAACACTGGGCTATGAAACAAAGGGTTCCGGTATGAATGGTCGACCATGTTATGGTCGACAGCCATTAGGTCGACCACTATTGGTCGACATTGACATGGTCGACATAGACACATGGTCGACACATGAAAATGGTCAACACATGAAAGGTCGACATATGAAAAGGTCGACATGAGTTTTTTTACTTTTTTTGGTGTCGTTTTTTGCGTAAAGTGACTGGGAACCCCAATTAGTGCACCGCGTCCCCTCGCATGGCTCGCTTCGCTCGCCATGCTTCGGGCATGGTGCCTTCACTCCGCTACCGCTTCGCTCGGCACACTTTACCGTTCCAATCGTAGTCCATGTGGATCGTAAAGTATGGAAAAGTTCCCCAAAAGAATAAAAAGTTAAAAAACTCATGTCGACCTTTTCATATGTCGACCTTTCATGTGTCGACCATTTTCATGTGTCGACCATGTGTCCATGTCGACCATGTCAATGTCGACCAATAGTGGTCGACCTAATGACTGTCGACCATAACATGGTCGACCATGTGAACGGATACCGAAACGGTTCCGGTATGAATGGTCGACCATGTGTCCATGTCGACCATGTCAATGTCGACCAATAGTGGTCGACCTAATGACTGTCGACCATAACATGGTCGACCATGTGAACGGATACCAAAACAAAGAGGGTCATGCAGTAGATAGTAGAAAATCAGAAGGTCAATAATAATATTAACAGATAACAGTAGTAGGATAGGCAGACAAGCTCCTTGTCAGGAGAAATAGTTTTCACACTGTGATCTTGGAACTTCAGCTACCACACTGTGATCCTGGAACTTTAGCTACCGGCCGCCGACTGTCTCAGCGGCAGCTGACTGAGGCAGCTCAAGCTCAGTCCAGACAGACAGAGTGTAGCAGTCCCTGCAGCAGACCCATCCAAAGCAGCCTCAGAAGATGTGTCTCCACTGTTGCAGGGAGTGAGAACCCCACCAGATAATGCAGAAAAATAGTAGTATGCAGGAAAGGGCAGCGCCTCAGCACTCCACATGATGCTAAGGGTGAGTGGTCACGTCAAAGGCTGCACTCAGCAAAACAGGGGGTAAATAAAGGCTCTCCAGACTGGGTTTTTGGATCAAAATCCCCACAGAAATGTTGAGGCAATTGTGTCCCACAATTCAGGGTAATTCCTAGGGTACAGGCCTAGTTGCAGAGCAATATGGATGATCAAAGTGCGGAGCCCGGGTAAAATGCTGCCATGCTGGGTGCCCCGCACACTGCTAGTCTGAGGTGCGAATTTTACCATTTTAATCTCTATATTTCTATTTGTTTCTTGATAGTGGGGTAGCAGTAAGTGTTACTTACATGTTGGCTACCATCTGGTGCGCCATCACAAAATCCGGGCAGTTGAGAAATAAATGGGTTTCTGAGATGATGTATGACCAATTATGGGAGGCATGGTCACACTCTCTGAAAAAAAAAGCAATAATACTTTTATTTATATAGCACTTTTCTCAAGTAGAATGCAAAGTCGCTTTACAGACAACAGAAACATGGTACATTGTACAAACATTTGGCATTACAGAAAGTAGAAAACACACACAGAAATAATTAAAAACAACAGAGCACAATAAGCATAATGCAGGGTTGGTGCAGACATTTAATTACTTCCACAGGTTATATATTCCACCCACAAAAGGTACCAGATGAAGCAGCCATGGTGGGTGCACT
Organism: Pseudophryne corroboree; assembly: GCF_028390025.1. NCBI lineage: Eukaryota > Metazoa > Chordata > Amphibia > Anura > Myobatrachidae > Pseudophryne > Pseudophryne corroboree. The sequence continues at coordinate 240,732,677 of NC_086446.1, forward strand.
ACATAAGATTACCCTGGGTGACACCAAGAAGAGATGGCACAAAATGTGCGGTTGCAGCATTTAAAAGCTCAGGGTAGGGTCCCACCATGACTATCAGGTCCATGTATTTTTCACCCCATACAAGAGCGTACCAGGTGATGCAGACATGTTGGGCGCACCACGAAAGTTACACTGTGGGAGATAAGCCATACAAAAACCCAAGGCACACAAACCAATACTCATCGTAACCCTCTGTTCCACTCTCACTGTCTACCCCATCTGTGTCACCCATGTCTGTCTGCCCCTGCCCTTTAGAATGTAAGCTCTCATGAGCAGGGCCCTCTTCCCTCATGTGCCTTTAATTCTCTTATTTTAACCATCTCCTAATTTTTAAGGCACCAAATCCGTTGGTTTTCGGTCACCCTAATACTTATTTCAGTGTCATCTGCTGATGCAGATATATTTATATACCCTGTACTTGTCCTATGTTGGGGGAATCCAATTAGCCACAATAATGCTGCGGACGCAAAAATGTATATATTTTTTTTAAATTATCTCACTAATGATTTTTCACCAGTATGCAATTATATCACCCCCTTTTTTTCTCGCAAAAATACAGAGGGTCCGCAAAATGCTGCAGACTTATGTATTTTCGCGGCACTTATCGCAGCAAAAACAGTCACTTATCAGAGATTTGGCTTCACCTGCCTGAGGCAGACATAACCAATCCCCGCTAATAGGATAGTCCCCTGCAAACCAAATAGCTGTGGTAACTTGTCTTGAACAGTAAGTCACTGTTTTCTCGTTCTGCTTATTTGTTTATATACTCTGTTACTGGGCGCTGCGGATCCCTTGTGGCGCCATATAAATAAAGGATAATAGTAATAATCATAACACGGGAAAACTGACACATGTGGCTCTATGATATACCCTGTATGAATAGATGTAAAATACAACTGCGGCACTGCAAAGGGTGAAAATATAACCCTCAGTAGCTGGCACAGGCCCCTGCCAGTCACTCCTAAAGCCTCTGGCAATTAGTGCTTACCCCCCGCCTCTCAGCGCCACTGTCATATTATATTGTAGGGAGTTGACTTTGTTTATGGGTATTGTATACAGCTTTATACAACGCTGTGTTGTTATTATTATTCTTTATTTATATGCCGCCACCTAGGGTCTTCAGCACCTTACAGAGTCTGTATAAAAAAAAGAATGAACAAAACAAGAAAGAAGTTACAGTACAGAACATTGCAGGACATTGACGAAGTTTATAAACATTTCTGCAGCAGCAAACATAGGGGGTCATTCAGACCCGATCGCTCGCTGCAGTTTGTTGCAGCGCAGCGATCGGGTCGGAACTGCGCATGCGCCGACGCCGCAGTGCGCCAGCGCATGGCAGTCGTCAGTGCCCAGTTATCGCCTCTGAGACAGAGGCGGTCGCTGGGCGGGAGGGGGCTGAACGGCGGCATGAAGCCGCCGCTTAGGGGGAGCGGTCCGGTCTACGCAGGCGTGGCCGGACCGTTGGGGGGGCGGCCCACGGCGGCTGCGTGACGTGTCACGCAGCCACGGCGGCCAGTGGGAGCGACGAGTAACTCCCGGCCAGCCGCAGGAGCTGCGCTGGCCGGGTGTTACTCCTCAAATACAAAGGCATCGTCGCTGTGCGATGCTTTTGTATTTGTGCGGGGGGGCCGGCACAGACATGCGAGGCGGGCTAGCCCTGTGCTGGGCGTCCGCCCGCATGTCTGAGTTTACGATCGTAGCTGTGCTAAATTTAGCACAGCTACGATCAACTCGGAATGACCCTCATAATACCCAATGAGCAGCAGGGAAGTAAAACCCAAAGGTTTGGTACTGTTGTAGGCAGTGGGAAGGAGATGATGGCATAAATGAAGGAAGGAAGAGCACATGAGGGAAGAGGGTCCTGATCATGAGAGCTAACAATATAATGGGGAGTAAGAGGCTGACAGGGGTGACACAGGGGGTAGATACCATAATCAAGGAGCAAGGATTGGTGGGTGTGGGAGGTCTTTCCAGTTTCCTGACCCGTGTTTCTCCAGCCTTCTGCCCCCTGTCACTCCAGCCTCTTGTGCACCTCAAGAGCAAACCCCTTCTCCAGTCCCCTCCTATTAACCATCTTCTTTGACAGTCTGCATGCTTTTATTCGCGATTCTCTTCAAGTAAACCACACAGTGCCGCACAGCGTAAATCCCGGGACATGGATCGGTGGTGGCTGCTGACAAGCAGCACTGCCCAGTACAAATGATCAGAGCCGGCCATAGGCATAGGCAAACTAGGCAATTGCCTAGGGCATTTGATATGCCTAGGGGCATCAGCAGCTTCTGCTGATTAAAATGATATGCGGCATGCCTATATTCTGTGTGTAGCATTTCATATGCAGATACAGCCACAGTCTCACACAGTATATAGGCATGCTGCATATCATTTTAATCAGCAAAAGCTGCTTGTGCATACTAGCCACTTAGCAATGCAAATAAGATGCCTTTTCATAAAAAAAGGTGCCCGACGTTAGCATTGAGGCAAGATTTATGAGGACACATCTGTATCCAAGCAGAGACAGAGGTCACAGTGTTAGTGGCAGTGTAAGTGTTGTGTGCATGTGAGTGGGTTGGTTGTGCAGTAGTGTTCAGAATATGTGTAAGGAGTATTATGTGTGTCATGTAAAAATGCATTAATAATGTGCAACATATGTGTAAGGGGCACTATGTGTGTCATTATGTGTATAAGGGCACTAATAATGTGCGGCATATGTGTAACAGGGTACTACTGTATGTGTGTCATTATGTGTATAGGGGCACTGATAATGTGCAGCAAATGTGTAGGGGGCACTATGTGTCATTATGTGTATAAGGGCATTAATAATGTGCGGCATATGTGTAAGGGACATTATGTGTAAAAGGGCATTAATAATGTGTCTCATATGTGTAAGGGGCATTACTCTGTGGCATTATGTGTATAAGGTGCTCTACTATGTGTCATTGCGTATAGAAAGAGCACTACTGTGTCATCTAATGTGAATAAAAAGCAATAGGGTGTGGTGTAATGTGAATAAAGAGCAATTCAGTGTGATGGAGTGTGAATAAGGGGCACTACTGTGAGGAGTAACATATATAAGGTAAATTGGTATTACTGTGTGATGCTATGTGAATTAGGGACACTATCGCATGATCAAATGTGAATAAAGTTGCAGTACTGTGTGGCGTAATTGGAATTGGGGTTACTATTGTGTGGCCATGCCCCTTGCCAGCAAAAACACACCCCTTTTTGGGCTGTGTGCCAAATATGCGAACTTTTCCTATTTAAAATATAGGGGGTACAAACACCAAAATAAGGACTGCAATGGGTGAGGGGTGATGATGCTGGGAAAGAGGTGCGAGGTCCGAGGCGGAGCCAGCGGTGGTGCTAGGGGGCACCAGCCAAAATCTTGCCTAGGGCATCATATTGGTTAGGGCCGGCTCTGCAAATGATCATGCGGTGGCGCTACTGCTTGCCGGCTAGAGGCAACCTACAATCAACAGAAGGAACTTTTACCCTGTCTGCATTGTGCAGGCAGATGGCAACAATGGCTATGTACCCAGGCTACAGTGCTCTAGGCAGTGACTGTCAGCCCATCAGTCTAAGCACCTCTGATAACATCCCCTGAATGTAATATTGTTTTAGTGTGACTGACAGTCTGGGCATTACCACATATTATAAAAATGTGTTTCCCCACACAGAAATTATGTATTCTTCTATACACCCCATATTAAAGTTCACATTTGGAAGAATAAACACAACACTCAGTCTGTGTCAGTGCAGCAGAGAAGGATGGTAAGTCAAAATTCCATAAAGACAAATATTTTTATTATACCTACTGGTACAGATTGGTATTAATACAGATTGATGTTACAGCTATCATTTTGTCACAGGCCAGGCATAAGGGGGTGGGGTCACCAGCGCTCTCTCTCAGCTGGGGTTCCAAAATTTCTAGTTACAGCTCTGAGCCTGAAGAAGATATATCATTGAACTCTCCTACATTACTTTTATAATGAATGGGTCTTTTACCTTGGGTTCAGGGCCGGACTGCCCATCTGGCACTGCTGGCAAATGTCAGAAGGGCGGATGGGCTTGTGGACCCATCCTGTCCGGCTCTCTGCTGTGGCCGCTCCCCCGTCTCCCCTCCCGTCGCCATAGAAATGGAGGCGTGCCACGAGTCCACGCCCCCACGACTCGCAGCACGCCCCTCTGTGTGCTGGTCGCATGCCCAGGCCCCCCACCCAACTCCATGGAAACGGGGGGGTGGCCCTGACTTTAGTGCCCGCGCTCCCCCGTACACGGCGCGCGTGTGCACGCACATGCCAGGGCCGAATTCGGACCCCAGTCCGTCCCAGCTTGGATATGATGTATCAAAGTGAAGACAGTGATGTTGGCCAGCAGAGAAGTTGCCCATAGCAACCAATCATCTTTGAGGTCGCACTTATCAAGTACATTATAATATGATAGGCAGAAGCTAGTTGGTTGCTATGGGCAACTTCTCTACTGGTCCACTTCTCTACCCTCTTCGCTGCTTGATACATCAACCCTCTTTTGCCTTCAGAAGTAGGTGAAAAATAATCTTTTCTCCTACTTAAGGGAATGATGAATGGGCACATCGGTAAAGGAAGCAAACCCACAGTACTATACACACATACACATACACACACAGACAGACGTGCAGTCTGGGTAGGCAGAACCTCATATGTCATACTCCAGTATACTCCAGAGTTTTGATTATAAAATGATTATTATTATTATAATAATAATAATAATAACTTAAAGGTGCATACACACTAGGCAATACAATCCATGAGCGATATCGCTTAGTGTTTTTCCTACCCTGCCGGGCAGCCGATACAGGAGGTCATTCCGACCCGATCGCAGCATGCTTTCGTTCGCACAGCTGTGACCGGGTCACTACTGTGCACACGTGGGGGCCGTAATGCACAGGCGCGTCGTTGCCCGGCGACAACGACGCTGACAGCGGAAAAAGCGGTAGCAGCGGCGATCACAAGAAGATTGACTGCAGTAAGGCGTTTCGGGGAGCATCAACTGACCGTTGGACACCGTTTTCGGGGAGTGGTAAGAAAAACGCAGGCGTGTCCAGGCGAACGGAGGGCGGATGTCTGACGTCAAAGCCGAGCCCATCATCGCTAGATCCGCTGCACAGGGTATGTCCAGGGCTGGTCTTGTTTTGCAGGAAACTTTTTTAGCATAGCAGGCCTGCACAAGCGATCGCATCCCTGCTATGCTAAAATACACTCCCCCATAGGCAGAGATTAGTTGATTGCACCAGCAGCAAAAAGTTGCTTGGTGTGATCAACTCGGAATGAGGGCCATAGTGCGTACACACTGAACGATAGCGCTGGCGATATCGTTCAGTGATGTCACGCCGCTGCCGGGCCATACATGCAGCTTTGGACGATGAGTCCAAATTGAGCTGCATGCACAGTCAACACAGGGGCACAATAACAATGCGCAGGACTGCACATCGTTCGTTTGCAGCATACACACTGGACGATATTGTCAACAATATCGCTCAGGAGGGTAAATTGAGCAATATTGTTGACAGTATCATCTAGTGTGTATGCACCTTTAGAAATATCATCTTTGTATTATTCTAATAAATTGTATAGTGAAAGCTCAGTGTGTGTGAGAGAATCTGGCTCTGATACTAGCCAGTGCCTCCCCAGCCACTGACCTCACCGCACGTCACTGAACACACAACACACAGAGCAGTAATATCAGGAAGAGTGTGTGTCTCACTCTGCAGCTGAGCCAGCAGCAGCAGCACACACTATGCCCGCCCTCTCTGCACACTGACTGAGCTGCAGCAGCTGGGAGTGATGACGTCACGTTGCCATGGCATCACGTTGCTACAAGCTGGGAGACGTCCCATCAGCACTGTGTACATATATAAGGCGGTTCCCGGCAGTGACAGCCCAGATCTTCAGTCACTTACCTGGGGGAGGCAGAGCAGATGGAGTATATGCTGCTGGGTATGCAGAGATAGGGTGTACTGTGGCCGGAGAGAGAAAGGATCTCACCTGCTGCTGCTGGCTGCTAATAAATGCCCATATCTGCTAACTGCATCTGAGCAGCTTCTTGAACTGAACTTTCAGCATACTCCACACACAGGCTGTGACTGGCTTGTGCAGGAGCTGTGTGACCTGCCCTAGGCTGGGAGCTGGCTGCACCAAGGATTCATGAGTAACTTTCCTGATACTGCAGTTCCTCCCAGGCACCCAACCCCTGACCTCCTATCACTGCACAGCCCCATCCTGTACGGCTAAACAATCGTAGAGAACCCTGACTAGTGCTGAGGGTGTACAGTTAAGGGAGAGCGAGGGGAGGACCTTAACCTGTTCAGTGGAAGATTCGCTGCAGAGACAGATGATCAAGGAGTCAGACGGACTGTGCTAGGGAGGGCGATCGCTCCAATTGCACCCCATACCCCCCGCCCCCCTCTCTGGATTCACCACTGGTATATAGTGTCTACCACAGGACTTGGAGAACCAGAAGAAAGCTATCCAGCCATCAATCCATCTGGAAGCATCTGAGATTCACTAGCTACAGTAGATACCGCTAATAAGGTAAGCACGCTACATACATACATAAAATATCGCCACTGATCACATGCGTATTGGCATTTATTAACACTTTATGCATGAATATTTCAGCAAAGGACAGCTCTCCCAATGAGAGTTGTCCTTTGCGGTGTGTGGACTTCTATGTTTAGTACCTGGGAGTCTGTCTGCACATGCGTAGAGTGACACACACACACACACACACACACACACACACACACACACACACACACACACACACACACACACACATATCCTCTTGGATCTCTCTCAGGGGGAGTGACAGAAGCCCATAGGCTTCTATAGGGTAACACCATCTACAGATTTCTTTGCCCACCGCATCCAGGATACATACACACTTGGTGCATATGCGCTAAGTGGCCAAACCACAGAAAATGGCATTTTTGGAGTTTTGGCCACACTTTTAGTGGTGCCTCATCCCACTCTGTATCTGTAGTCCTATAGTTTTACTAGACTATAATTTTGTTTAAATGAGCAATAGACGTTACATTTACCCATGTGTGTTTTTTTTGTTTTTTTGTTTTTTTTTTTTCTATACAAGACAGTCCTAATAAAATAAATAATAAACTTTTGTTCTCATTAAACTCCCTTCACCCCTGTTAAGTTGGGCTTTTTTTGTGGATTGGTTTGGACTTGTTTTTCACTCATCAGTTGCTTGTTTCATTTCAGAGTTGGCAACACTGCCTCAGATCTGAGCCGAGCCAGAGTACAAAGTGTGCGGGGAGGCCAGCGAGAGCCCCCGATTGCCCCATGCATCGCCTGCTACCTTGGGACCCATCAGGATGTGCAGCCATTAGATCCATGGAAGCAACTAATTTCTACTACGACTCCATTGGCAGTGCGGAGTGCCTGGGAGCCAAATTGCAGCGCCGGGGGCCCCGCCCGGAGTCAGCTACCATCGGGGACCACGAGAGAGCCATAGACTTCAGCCCATACCTGGAGACAACGGAGTGTGGGGAGTTCCTGTGTGAGCTGGGGGCGCCGCACTACAAGCCGAGCATGCTGGGGGACCCCAAGGCAGAGCCCGTCCTGCACCCCCTGGACAGTTACCGCGACCTCAACAAGGAGGAGCCCTCTGCGATGCGGTCCTTCCTCAGCTTCCACGCTGTGCCCTCTGGCAGCAGTGGCAACCTGAGCAGTGCCTCTTCCTGCAGCCCACCCGGCACCCCCAGCCCGGCTTCCCACACCAAGGGTGCCCCCAGCGGCAAGCACAAGAAGTCGCTGGACAAGCACAGTGATGAGTACAAGGTGCGCCGGGAGCGCAACAACATCGCAGTGAGGAAGAGCCGGGACAAGGCCAAGATCCGCAACATGGAGACGCAGCACAAGGTTCTGGAGCTGACGGCAGAGAATGAGCGGCTGCAGAAGCGGGTAGAGCAGTTGTCCCGGGAGCTGGGAACCCTCCGCAACCTCTTCAAGCAGCTGCCACCTGAGGCCACGGGGAGGTGCTAGGGACACCCGGGAGCACTGTTTGCCCGGCGAGAGCACTGCCACCCACACCACTGGGGGTCTGGCACCAAATGGGACTTGCAGCACCAGTGCTGGGAAAGGAGAGTACACCTGCAGTGCTGCCGCCTGGTGGCCTGATGACGGGGCTGCACAAATCAGGGGAGAGGGATCCCCCATGGACAACCACCAGCCCACCATTTCAATAAACAACTGGTGATTGTGCTGAAACAGGGACCTGTCAGGCAGATACATATTGTACATAGGAGCTGCGCACCTGGCTGGGAGACCCTGCTCATTCATGCTAGTGCTGCAGAGACTGCAGCATCAGGTGCAGCCGGTGCATATATTATTCTGGTGTGTAGTAACACTGATAGCCTGGAAAGACTTGTCGTTTATCCAAGCCAAGGAGGATTCTGAGGGATATTTATTTTATTGCCCCAAGATTGTATGACCGCTGCTGCAGAACCTCCTTAGAAATGGGTTGGTTGGAGGGACAAGATGACACAGGAGCCAGAGTGACAGGGAGGAAGTTTTGCAGCAGTCATCTGCTTGTCTTGCTGTCTGGAAGGACAAAGGCCAGATGTGTAACCTTTGTAGGTTGCTACCTGGGCCAGACTGATGGTACTCTGTGGTGCAGCTGCCAAACCATGTGTTGCTTTTACCTAGGAACTAGGTGGAATATCTTGTTTTTATATGTTTTCCACTTGGGACACTTGGAATAGAAGACTTTATTGTTCTGCCTGTGGCCTTACTCACAAAAATTGCCTTATGCAAAGAAGTTGCTTAATCACTTTCTGGCAGTCCATGTGTAAGTGGTGATTTGGAGATGAGTGGATTTCCTGTTGGAGGGGGGGGGCAGGGGGGGGAGGGGCTGTTACAGCTACATACAGCACTTCTGTATAGGATAATATTTACTGTAATTCACCTCAGCCTGTCCTGTGTATTAACTGATGTGTCCTGCAGCCTTACAGTTTCGGCATATATATACCTCCTTCCAAAACCTGATCCACATCAAGACGGAGCTCTCCAAAAACATACATTCTAACCTAGAAAACTTTTTGCACCCGCTAAATATATAAATGTAATATTTCGAATTCATTCAGCAGGTAATCATGTCACTCGGATCAACATTGGTCACATTCTGTTGTACCTATAAAAGTCTATGAAGTTTTAATGTTTACACTTAATCTTGACCCAGCAGCATGGTACTGATATAGCACACAATGCTTGTTGCAAGAACTGCACTTAATGTTGACAGGTACAGTTGGAAACCATTAATTGGAATATTAATACTGCCCCCTTCCCCCATGACCTGCACACAGCACTAGAGATCTGCTTTGGGAATTCATATAGCAGATCATGAAATTGCACATAAAACATGCTTATATTAAGATGTCAGCACTTTTATTTGGGAGTGTAACTTGTTTTATAGTGCAGAGTGCAGGTTGGCACACAGGAGATGAGTAACTGGGCATTTGCGAAATCTTCATTGCAGACTAGGGAAATTATGCAAGAACTAGAATAAATTGAGGACATTCCCATGGGTCTATGCAACTTGTATGGCACATATTTCTTATGCAAATCCTATGTAGTGTGTGGTTCTCTTGCAACATCAAATGTACACGAGAAGTCTGATACACAGATAAAAGTGCAGCATCTCCCTCCTGTCTCTAATAACATCTGTCCTTACAGCCTGGTGCTATTATACTGGCACTGTGCCTCTGCCTTTAAACCTTTGTTAATGTAATTTGTTTTAATTTTAACCTTGAAGGTTAAGTGTTATAGTGTGAGCACTCTTTTCTACCCACAGTGATGCAATAGTTTAAAACATGTCTGGGGCAGATGTTTTTACACCTGATGCAATCTGCTGTAACCCAGCCATGGACTGTGTAATCTGTTAAAGATATTAATTGTTTTTATATTATAAAGATTTATAAAAAATAAAATGATTTCAATATGAAACTTTGTATATTTTGGGATATATATATATATAAATATCGGAAGCATTAAAAGTGATTATAATAAAATGTTTTGCTTGCTAAATCATACGTTTGTTTTGAAATTATTCTCAAGGGCTTTTTACAAATACCTATACGCCAAGTGTTTTTAAACTTGGACATTGATCTAATGAGATATTTTCTAAATAGGGAACTTGTGTATAATGAATGGTCGTTAATGTATCTAACAAATGATGGGGTCTATTTACTAAGCCTCGTAGAGAGATAAAGTGGACGTAGATAAAGTATCAACGAGCCAGCTACTAGCTGTCATTTTTCAAACCTAGCCTGTAACATGCAGTTAGGAGCTGATTGGCTGGTACTTTATCTCTCTCCAAGGCTTAGTAAATAGACCCTTATTTCTCCTTTTTCAACTGTAGAAATAAGTATTTCTGTAACATCAGCCATCACATACACTCAAGGCAGTACAGCAATGAATACCCAGTATCCAGAAGAATTCAGTCTAAGGGGTATATTTACAAAGGTGTGTGTTTGTTTTTTAGAAGTAGAGCGTTACCCATAGCAACCGATCAGATTCTAACTATAATCTTCTAGAAGCAGCTAAATAAATGTTAAGTGGAATCTGGCTACTTATGGGTAACATCTCCACTTTAAAAAAAAAACAAAAAACTCACACCTTAGTAAATATACCCCTGAGCTCACTAGAAATCGGTGATGTTAATGAGACTTCAGAAATTGCATGATATTCAATAAATCCAAAAAGATTTCTATTACTGGGACTTTTACCTACAGTATATACACTTCACGTATACAAGGATTGTTCAGGATAACCTTCAGGAGCTGGCGGTAGCTCCTGGGGCAAGCACCTTCTCCCCCTTTTCAACTCCAAATTCAATGTGTGCCATCCATAGGGATTTTTTTTCATTTTCTGTTTGGTGTTAATCAAATGAATCCCTTCACTATTGTCTTAGACAAGGTGCAATCCATGAGTAGTGTGGCACATAATTGACACATTTTTGTTAATTTTGTTCACGCAAATGAACACCAGTGATTGGAAAGTTCTGGAGGAAAAAGAAAAACTATAGTTTTGCATGGATGGTGGCCATCTGACATATCCAATATTTTAGGTATACTTATTGCTTAAGTCAGAGGTTCCCTAAAAGCGGTCCTCAAGGCACCTGCAACGGTCCTGGTTTTAAATGTATCCATGCTTTGCCACAGGTGACTTAATTATCACCTTTGTCAATTTGATTTAACCATCTATGCTGAGCCATAGATATACCTGAAACCGGGACTGTTGGGGTGCCTTGAGGACCGCGTTTGAGAACCTCATGGCTTAAGTCATTAATTTTGGTAATTAAAAAACACTTTAACACTGTTCACTAATGATTATTAATTATTTAAGAGCTGCCTCAAATTGTGTGGTCAATAAGAATGCAGAGAGTAAACAAGACATTCCTTCACATATTAGATAGACCCTAATCTGTATTTGTGTATTCCCCCACATTGCTTGTAATTCATTACTTACTACTTTATTATTAGCAAATGCTATCACTGGAAGTTTCTTCTTTAACACATGATCTATTTAGAATAACCCATACCTCCCAACATGACCCTCTCCAGGAGGGACACAATGCTCTGCTCCTGGACTTCCCTCTTAAAGTATGATTGCCGGCACCTGCGTTGAACAGGGTAATGGATAAGAAAGGTGTTTCAGCACAGGTGCTGGCAATCATATATTAAGAGGGAAGTCCAGGAGCAGAGTATTCTGTCCCTCCTGGAGGGGGTCATGTTGGGAGGTATGGAATAACCTGAGATGCCTTCAGAAGAAAAATGTACGTATGCAAACATTTGACATACACTTCAGATATGTCATGTTTGCTGAACACTTGTAAATCTATCCTGAAACCTTGATAAAGGTAAATAGTGAAACTTACATTCTGTAACTGTATTGTGTAATTTAATTACAGGTGTCTGCATCTTTACACCACACATGCCTGCCAAATTGCCATACACAATTTTCTGGCTTGCCAAATGAGACCCACTTACGACTCATTGGGTGAAGTGAGTTGGCCAAAGTACAATAAGGGTGTGTGTTGATTCAAAAAGCATACTATGCACCAAACCATTATACAGGGCCATAACTAGGTACAGTATGTGCGGAGTGTGTCACCACACATAGTGCTGCAGGGTAGGGGGCGCTGTTGGTGGCACTTGTCAATAATCTGTTTTAATTACTTTCACTTGCAGCTTACCCCATTTTGAAGCCCAACACCTCCTGACCGCCGGTCTCCTACCTCCACCCTTTCTGTCGTTACCTATACAACATTCATGAACTTAACGTGAGAGCGCTTTGTTATTCAGTCACATTGTCCTTTATTACACTTGAAGATGCTGACATACCCCCGGGATTCAAACCAATTGCCTGTATACCCATTTTACTCTATTCATTGAGCCGTTGCATAGAAAGCTGGAGAATTCTAAGATAGAGAATTCTATTTGAAGCTTACCTTGTACTTTGTGAAAAAAATTATCAGCATTGCAGCTGAGCAGAATTATCTAGTGTATGGCTGCACACTACATAAATCTACTCAATTGCAATGCTCATTATTTTTTTACGAAGTACAAGTAGCTTCATATAGTTTTTATGCAGGATCAAATAGCTTAATGAGTGCCATGTTTGACTGGAATGCAACAGGTTATAGGTTTGAATCCTGGGTATGGCAGTATATTGAAAATAGATATTTAATAAAAGCTATTGTAAAGGGGGGTACACACGGAGAGATCCGTGTTTAAATCTAAGCAATCTGACTAGATTTCAAGCAGGGATCTGTTGTGTGTATGCCCCCCAGCGATAGCAATGTGCAGCCCCGCGCATCGCTATTGCCGGTGCTAGATTGAGCCTGCATGCAGGCTCAATCTAGCGGGTCGCTCAATTCACTACTGTGTGAAGTGAGCAGCCCCCCGTCCGTCCCCTCGCTCAGCACAACGCGCTGTGCTGAGCGGGAGGAGAGATGTGTGCTGAGTGGTCTGTGTTAAGATTGCTCAGCACACATCTCTCCCGTCAGTACCTCCCTTAACTGAATAACAACAAGCTCTCAAGTTAAGTGCATGTGGTAAAAAGAGACTTTGTGTCCAAGTCCTTTTTCTTGCAGTGTTCTATAAATGTGTGTGTGTGTGTGTGTGTTTGTGTGTGTGTGTGTGTGTGTGTATATATATATATATATATATATATACACACACATACACACACACACACACACATACACATACACATACACACACACTCAGCTCCGGTAATCTCAGAGCTATTGATTTTGCCCCCTTGCCTATTCAATTGTGGCTGTTTTCACCCATTTTTTAGGGAAATTTTTTGCCCTAAAAATAGTGCAAATTTACCTAATTGCATACCCCCCATAGTATGGTAAGCCTACTTATGGGTATGCTTATGAGACAGTTACAATCGGCATACGGCAGGTTAAATTCCTGCCAACCTCCTACAAATAGGGACAATTTTACATATTACAGGACAGTTCCCTCAGAATATATAATCAGGTAATTTTATAGCAAAATATGTTGCTCGGCTTTTTGTTCACTGAAAGCAAACACAATGGTAATGGTCCACAAAATAAGTAGATCACTTTATGAGGACTGCATGGCCAGTGTTTACTGCAAAACAATGTATGGACCAGAAGTGCAACTTGCTGTGTCCTAATGCCTGAGAGTATGAGCTCTTAGGGAGCCCAGTCTGCCATATCTCTGTGTGTTTAGCTGATGAGACTTATTTCAAATCCAGTTCAAGGCTCTTTATGTATGCAACTCAGTTAATAATTACAGAACTGCTCTAAAGTTTACAGCATTTTTACAGTGGTGTATGTCTGTGCATTAAACTTATTTTATTACTACACTCGTTATTTAAATATCATTTTTTTTGCACTCTGCACATGGAATAAAAATTGACAGAAACAGATTGATTTTTGAAGCAGTTGCACAGATCATGATCAGCAATGGGTATATTATAATAAGGCAACATGTGTGTCAGTGTATTCTATCAATTAAACCTGTTGTTCTAAAACTCAACTCTTAAGGATCCCCAACAGGTGATGTTTTGAAGGGATGTAGTTATGTGACCGGCGGTCGGGAAGCCGCCGGTCACTATACCGACGCCGGCATGCCGACTCTCAGGGGCGATTCCCACTCGTGGTTGTCCACGACACCCATAGAGAGTGAATAGAACCTGTGGCGAGCGCAGCCTGCTGCGTAGTGAGCACAGTGAGCATCTGCAATCTGAATCTCGGGATCCCAGCGTCGGAATGCGGACCGATGGGATCATAAACGCCGGTCACCCATACCCAACCCGTTTTGAGGATTTCTGTCTGTGGAAGCAGGTGGGATAATTACTGAGCCAGCAACATAGTATAATTCACCTGTGCATGATTAAAGATAGCCACAAAACATGGCCTGTTGGGGGTACTAGGACTAGAATTGAGGGGTTGGGTATGAGTGACCGGCGGTCAGGAGACCGCTGGTCAGCATACTTTCGTCGGGATCCTGGCTGTGGAGTGCCGGCGGGGGGAGGCAAGCACAACAAACCTCTTGCGGGCACAGACAGCTCACCACAGGTTCTATTCCCACTCTATGGTGTAGTGGACACATGAGTGGGAATAGAACCTGCTAGTCGGCATGCCGACTGTCGGGATTCTGATGGGGAGAGGTATTGTGACCGGCGGTCTATAACTACATCCCGAGTTGAGAACCCCTGAATTGAAGCATGCCTGTTATGTATGAAGTGGAAGCAGCTATTTTAGGAAAACAACAAACAAAGCAGACAAGAGACAAAAAATCATATGGTGGAATTACATAGCACATATCAACCAACTTTGGCAATTTTGAACAAGTAAAGGGGGTGATGAGGGACAGATTTAGGGGTGAGGGTACCCCTAGGCACAACAGTAACAGTCGTCCCCCGCCTAGTTTTATTATTTTTATTGATTTGGTATAAGCCTTTTTTTAATGATAGCCAATTTAATAGGACAGCAAAAAAAAAAAAAAAAGCCCCTAACTATGACATTTTAATTATGTATGCATATTTACTAGTACCGTTTTTATACTAAAATAACGGGTCGCACCTGGGAGCTGTACATGGGTGTGACCATGGGCAAAAGCAGGGGGGGGGGGTTCCGGTTGCCTGGGAACCCCCCTCCTTTTGGCCAGTGACTTAGATTATGACAACAATAGCAATAGAATATAGGGGGCAATTCTGAGTTGATCGCAGCAGGATTTTTGTTAGCAGTTGGGCAAAACCATGTGGACTGCAGGGGGAGGCAGATATAACATGTGCAGAGAGAGTTAGATTTGGGTGTGGTGTGTTCAATCTGCAATCTAAATTGCAGTGTAAAAATAAAGCAGCCAGTATTTACCCTGCACAGAAACAAAATAACCCACCCAAATCTAACTCTCTCTGCACATGTTATATCTGCCTCCCCTGCAGTGCACATGGTTTTGCCCAACTGCTAACAAAAATCCTGCTGTGATCAACTCAGAATTACCCCCATAATACGATTACGAGAGCTGTCAACACAACCTGCAGTTTAAGGGACAGAGCTGCTGCACATGCCCATTGGTAGCTGCTGCTTCTACCAATTTTCTGTGTGTGTGTGGATCTGACCCCTCAGCCACTGCAGTGGACCAGAGAGTAGCTACCAGGAAGAAGAGACAGGCACCTTATCATGAGATGGAAGAATGCGTGCTTAGAAAGTACAGTTCTGTCTCCTACTGGATCTCTAATGTTTGTGTATTTATTCATTATGGGATGTTTAACCTTTATCTGACTACTTATTTTATTTATCTTAGTTAAATATGTTTGATACAGCTTTTAAATTAGACCACCTATAGTGTTAAATATTAATATTGTATTCAATATGGTATCCAGTGTATAAAAAGACCAATGTGTACATTAATGTCCAGGGTTGGTACTAGGTCCTTCTACCACTTGCCCAAACTCCCGCACTTGCTCAAATGTTCTGCAGAGCGGGAGATTGTGGATTGTATTTGGAAACCCCCTCTAGAAGTCCTGCGTTTGCCACTGGGTGCGTCCCGTCAAGAGACCCATTTCAGACAGCGGCATATTACTGGATTGGTGATAGCACCACTGACAAGAGCGGAGGTTGCGCTTGGAGATGAAATGATCTCCAAGTGTCACCTCTTCTCTATGCAGTGAACGGGTCCTGGGTCACATTGACACGGCTAACCCGTTTACACTGCACTGCGACCTGGGTCCTTCCCGTGACCAACCCTGCAAGCTAGCCATGGTGGTTTCTGGGTAACTGGACTCGGGTTAACCCTTTTACACTAAGCCACTCCTGGGTTATCACGGCAATAACCCGGATTTTAGTGGGTGTGTAAAAGGGGAATAAGTACGACAGTTTATAGGGGCAGTATGTGCATGTCCTACCCATCTGCACTCCACTTTTTAGGCTGACAGAACCAACACAAGCATCCAAGTACTGCCCCAAAATCAGTGCCGCCCCTTGGCACGTACTTCATGTGCCTAATGGGAAATTCACCGGTGGGGGTGATTACAAGTCCGATGCTATGCAGAGCAATAGTGAACGGGATATACTATACATCTAAACCTACCAGCCAGTCAGGACAAAGCTGACCCACTTGTGAAGAAGATACTGAAACCTCAAGTCTG
The DNA here is from genome assembly GCF_028390025.1 of Pseudophryne corroboree. NCBI lineage: Eukaryota > Metazoa > Chordata > Amphibia > Anura > Myobatrachidae > Pseudophryne > Pseudophryne corroboree. Next base: position 240,749,401 of record NC_086446.1, read on the forward strand.
GCCTGCCCTGCCCAAATCAGAACAGTTATTATGAGTTCTAAATTTGTAAAAAGCTCTTCTCAAGGCTGACCTGCAATTCGCTCAGAAAATGTAATGTGTAGTAGGTATTTTTCTTAGAGTACTATGCATTGCGGTACACAGTCTTTGTTAAACTGGCTTTTTCTTGACAGATAAGAAGTATCAGATAATGTTCAGTTATTTAGGTGAGATAAGCTTTCTAGATACTAGAAATTTAGTCCATAAGCAGTTGTGGTTATTTCTGTCATCACTATCAGTCTCTAATTGTATAGCATGGTCATGAGACTAAAGTTTACTGATATGTTGTGGTATTTTGATAATTATTCTAAAATTTTCTTCCTTAATTCTATCTGTTCTATAACAACTTTCATTACTTTGGTACATTTCTAGGTGCAGTGCACTTAAGGGTATATTTTACTAAAGTGTAGGTTTTCAGAAGGGGAGATGTTGCCCATAGCAACCAATCAGATTCTAGCTATTATCTTCTAGATTGTGCTAGATCAGAGGTTCCTCAAGGCACCCCAACGGTCCAGGTTTTAGGTATATCCATGGCTCAGCACAGATGGTTAAATCAAATTGACTGCGGTGCTAAGTATATCACCTGTGGCCAAGTATGGCTAAACGTAAAACCTGGACCATTGGGGTGCCTTGAGGACCATGTTTGAGAACCTCTGTGTTTGATAAATGATAAGTGTAATCTGATTGGTTGCTGTGGGCAACATCTCCAATTCTAAAAACCTGCACTTTAGTAAATATACTCGTTAAAGTGCACCGTATATAACAACACCAGATCCAATTAACATAAAAATCTTTCAACTTCACATAATTGTAATACAATTGCCACTTACATCGTACAGATATAGTATATTATTACCCCCCCCCCCCAACCCAAACATGACTTGACCAATCATGACCTGTGTAAGGATTAACCCTTTTTGTGCCCCCTCGATTTGATGACCTCTTTGGTACCAGTGAGAGTAAATCTTAACGCTATGTAAAGAATTCCGAGTCAATGGTTAAGAATCACTCTGTTTATTATAAAAATTACAGCGTACTATATAGATAAGAAACATGGGTGTATACAATATGTGCAAGCATATGATTGGATAAATAGAAGTAGCATACGACATTACATGCAGGATATTTAGTAACACACAGAAGTAGAAGTAACAGTTTTGATCTGGTATGTAATTGTCCTTGAAGATAAGACACAAACAAGCCTTATATTGTATGAACAGACAAGGGCATCCTGTAGAGAGTGCGTACGTGTCTATTCAAGCACATAACAGTTCATATAGCATGTTTAACCCTTCAATCCCCTCTTAGAATCATATATTTATATAACATGATTCTTTACATGGAGCTTTTTATTTCTATATTCAGTTAGGTATTGCTTATAGGCTGCAGGGGAGTTAGGAGGGATTGTAAGGATGGCTTTATACATAAGCGAGTTTTCAATACCTTTTGTGGCGAGTTTTCTGCAGCAGGGTATAATGCAAAAGAAAACAACACAAAAAAATTGCTATCACAATCAATATGTAGATTCCTAGTTGAACAAGACCCTGTTTCCAATTTTCAAACCAATCAAAGTATTGGCTCCAGGGGTTGTCAATACCAGAATTTCTTTTTTAGCTCTATGGATAAATCATCTAGTTTTTTTATGGCTAGGGTAACTTTACCATTTGGCCCTGTGTTGTCAGGGATAAAGGTACAACATCCTTCTACCTGTTTTATGTAGACACAAACTCCACCCTTTTCAGCTAGTATCATGTCTAAGGCCATACGGTTTTGGAATGTCATTTGAGAGGTGGCTTCTAATTGTTCAGCTATACCTTTGAGTGCAACTTTGGTATCATTAATGAATCTCTGTTGGTTATAGTAGATATAATTGATCCATGCAGCATTTTTATTGGCAGTTATTATAGGAATTAAGGATTCAAATCCTGCAGCTACTTCATCTCTAGCTTTGAATTCGTCTGGCACCCCTCTTGGGACCCCAATTGTGTCAATATAAACATGTGGATTGAAGCTACCTATTGGAGTTTCCCTTTTTCTTCTATGTGTGGGAGCAGTGTTTGAGGTAGGGGAACCTTCATTAGTTGGGAGTATGTGTAATGGCATAATTATTTTGGCTAAGGCACATTGACCTTTCCATGGGATATTTAATCTAGTTCTGAGTTTTAAATCTCCACAGATATAATAAATGTCCCCTAGGGACTTGGTTTGATTAACTAGGATGGTGTTACGTGTTTCTGAGCAGTATCCAGGAGGAAAATTTTTAAAATCCTTGCCAGAGTGGCTAGTGGAGTTGTAGCAGGTGTAGTTACCTGGGTATATGGTTATTGTGTTACCAGGGTTGGGGTTTTTTGAGAGTATGGGGTATTCCTTTTTCCACATTTCACATTGGCTGTCATTGGTTTTGGTGCCGTTGTAAAGGCTGAAAAAACAACTTTCTTGTTCTAGGGGTATATTAAGGGGCACTGTGCCTAGGTGAGGCCTAGATCTGCCACAAACATAGCAGTTACTTTTATTATGTTTATTGGCGCTATATTTCATCCATTCTAACCAGAAATTGATGTCAGAGAAACCAGTTTCAATAGCTAGGATGTCTTCAAAGGTGGGATTGTTAATGGCTATCATATCCTTGAAGGTAGCTATATGAGGCCTTAGGGGTTTGCCTTGGGGGATAGCCTTAGACTGATACGCTGGATTGTTAAACATGTCCCATAAATGAAAGTTTTGCCTTTCGCTATAGTACCCTGTTCCCCACCATATTCCAACTACATAGGTACCATTATTTGCTCTGCTGGGGCGTTCTATGTTTAATCTGAACCTATATGCACTTGGGCCCTCGTCCATCTTAAAGATAGACATTCTAGAGAGTAGAGGTATTCCATCAGGTTGGCTCCATCTATTTAAGGCATCTGATGGTCTGTACCCCCAGTCAATGCCTGTGTTCCACCCCACAGATTCCCAGGAATCACAGTTGTATCCCCACCATGAATCAGTAACACAAATATAAACTGTCTCAGATATTCCTGATTTTCTTTTTTTGTGTATAGAGTGTTTTGCTTCAGCAAGCTTGGAGAACATAAAGTAATCTAAGACATAGGTGGCTACGTGTGTGTTGGAGGAGTTATACCATAAGGTGGTCACCCCTTCCTTTTGTGAGATGTCAACCTCAGTTCTACAGGGAAGTGTTAGGACTGTGATGAGGGTTAGGATAACACATGCCCAGCGGGGTCCGTGGTTCACAATCATCTTCTCCATGTGTGAGGTCATCTTGGTTGGAGGTCAGGGCTGTCTGCCCCCGTTAGTACCTCTCCTCGTTGGAGGTCAGGGCTGTCTGCCCCCGTTAGTACCTCTCCTGGACTTGCTTCGCGGTTTGGGCTGGGTATCTTCTTTACTCGGGATGCATGGATCCAGGTGGGCCCCTCTTCAGTAAGGACAGCCGTCCTGGTCGCTGCCACGACTTCCGTCTCTGGACCATAGGTGAAATCTCCTGGACCTTTATTCCTCGGGAGCACCTTCACAACGACTCTATCTCCAACCTGGAAAGGGTGTGTTGATTCCTGTGGGTTAAAAGGATTTTTACAAACAACCTTGTGTTCAATTTCATCTAGTTTTGTTATGAGGGACCTGACGTATTCTTCCCTTATGAGCTCTAAGTCTCCTTCCTGTACTACTAATGGTTTCTTAGCCCAGGGTGTAGGGAAGGGCCTACCCATAAGTATTTCAAAGGGTGAGTAACCTAGGGTCTTTTGGGGAGTTATTCTGATTTCTGCTAGTATGATAGGGAGGGCTTACTTGAGGTATACATGGTTTCCCCTCTTTGCAGATTAATCCTGTTTTAGGATTCTTCTGCATTATTGGAAACAACCAATCAGCTAAATCTTTGGGGGAGGCAGAAACTTGGAGTTCAGTAAATAGATACTGATCATCTATCATGGGTGGGGTTATGACGGCCATGGCTTGGTATGTGGAGTCATTTGGTCTAGCACAAGAGCCGTCAACAGAAACATGGTCAGAGCCAGGAACAGGTATGGGGGACATGTCCAGTCTGGGAGATGTCTCAGTCTCTATGGTCAGACAGCAGTCATGGTCGTCGGGCAAGTCATCTTGGGGACCTTTGAGACCAAGAAGAGCGTTTAGAATAGGGGCAGGACCTGAAGTTGTATTAGCATACTTGATGGTGAGGGAGGGATTTCCCAGCAATTGTACTTCATAGCCACTAAGGCGTTGGGCAGACATGTGTTGTGTATGTAATCCTTTAAGAATGGCCAAAACATCATGGGTTGTGTGAAGTACAGTGGTGTGTCTTAGGGTGAGTGTAGTTGCCATCTCAGCCACCATTGCACAAGCTGCCAGTGCTCTGAGGCAGGCAGGCATACCTTGGACCGGAACAGGCATTACTTTGGAAAAAAATGCCACGGGGCGCAGTTTGCTTCCATGAAATTGAGTCAGTACCCCCGCCATGGTTTTACAGTTGTCCCTTGCATATAAATGAAACGGTAGTACATAGTTTGGGAGGCCCAGTGCCGGACTTTTTACCAACATACATTTTAGACTTTCATATGCAGTTAACATTTCTTGTGATCATTGAATCTGTTTAGGTTTGTCATTGAGAGTGGCTTGTCTCAAGATATTGTCATAGTAGGAACAATCAGATATCCACTGTCTGCAATAATTAATCATGCCCAGAAAGGATAGCATTTCCTTCTGAGTAGTTGGGGTGACCAGGCCCAGTACAGACTGAATGCGTTGTGGACTGATTTTCCTTTCTCCCTTTGTAAGTACAAAACCTAGATAATCGACATGCTTTTTACACCATTGCATTTTTGTTTTAGACACATTCACAGAGCCAGTTTAACAGTGATATACCATCCTCTCGGCAGGCCTCCTCCGTTTGACTACAGAGAAGCAGATCATCTGCATACTGTAGCAGGACAGAACCATAGGGGGGGTGCCAGGGAACTGCTTGCCCTCAAAAGAAAAAGCAAAAAGTAATTGTGTCTGAGGGTCCACTGGTATGCTGAAAAATGCATTTTTTAAATCAATTACTGAAAAAAAATGCAGCGTGTACAGGGATGGCTGAAATGAGTGAGTTTACATCAGGTACAATGGGTGCAATAGGAACAATTAGCTGATTAATTGCTCTAAGATCTTGCACAAACCTTATAGTCCCATCTGATTTAGCTACAGGGTTAACTGGTGTGCAGTATGGGGATACTACATGTTTGAGAATTCCTTGCTTTAGGAATTGTTGTACCATGGGTCTAAGACCCTCTATCTTTTCTTGTGACAAAGGGTACTGTTTGTGGTACACTGGCTGTGAGTCTGGTTTTGAGTGTGGCCTTGTATGGTGTGCAAGATATCAGTCCTGTGTCGAAGGGACCTTCTGCCCACACAAGGGGGTCTATTGTATCTAGTTCAGTGGTCTCAGTGAGCACGGGGAAGTGTGGTGAGGTTATGTCCATACCCCTACCAGTAGGGGTGATGGTTATCTGTAGTTCAGTAAGGAGGTCTCCTCCCAGCAAGTTAACTGGACAGTCAGGTATGACAGTGAATGAGTGAGTCCCTATGTAATGTCCCCGTGGTGTGTCAATAGGGATAGGTACAGTGGAGTAAGCTTTTGTGGGTATCCCATTGATTCTTATTGCATGAAAGTCGGGACACCCTCCTCCGGGCCCCGTCAGCGGGGCTGTCCCTACCAGTCAATCTGGAACCTTGGGGGGTCCCTGGGAACGTTGCTAAGGGGGGCAGATTCAGTTGATGGCTGCCTAGGTTTGTTAAGGGGGTAGGGGCAGTCCCTAGCCCAGTGTCCATCCTTGCCACAGTTAAAGCAGGATGTATGTCGTCTGTTTGGAGGTGCAGGGGGACCCCTATTATGTGGGGTGTCCCGCTGGGGGCGAGGGTTCCTGTGTTGCCTCCGGAGGTTCTGAAAACTGTGGGTCAGTACGTTTTGAGTAGTCTTTTTAATGTCAAAACAGCCTGCTGCTTCCTTCTCATATAAGTGTTTAGCAAATTCCTCAATGTTGTCTGAGGTCCAACTGGAAACACTTTGTTTTACTGTCAAGGTCACAGAAGGCAGCATGTTGTTTATAAATGTGGAAATAAGTAAGCTGTCAGTATTTACTAGGGTGAGACCTGCTTCCTCTGACCAGCATTTTTTTTTTTTTTTAATCTCTTCCAGAATTCAGTCACATTCTCACTAGGTTTCTGTTTGCAAGCTACTGTTAGGGACGAGCGGGTTTTAAACACTGCGTCCAGATGTTCACTCAGTTCATCCCACTAAATTGTCTAGCCAGGGGTTAACAAGGTAGTAATTTGTAGGGGAGACACGAGCAACATATTCCTTGCAGGTCTCTCCCGGGAGGGGAGGGGGGTATTCAGTCTCTTTACTCTGATCTGATCCCATATTACCAATAAGTAACTAACGTGTCTAAACTGAATTAATAACAATCTTTATCATAAAAAAACATAGATTGTTCCAAACACAGTGTCATATAGTGCGTGTACACTTACCACCCACGCAATATATTTCTAAAAGAATTCACAAATAACAGGGAAGGGGAACAATAGTCTATGTATGCATTCAGCTGATCTGATCATAGATCATTGGTAACATGTGGGAGTGCATATTTCCTACACAAACTACCGGGAACAGAAAACAACAACAGTACAACTTGTGATACCAAATGTACGTACACTTACCACCCGTACAATTAATATCTCTGCAATTGTGGACAATGTTATTTGTTACAAATCAACTTTCAAATGTACTTAAAATCACTGTAAACAACAATGTCCTCTGGCACTCAGCGTCCGTGCACTTACCACCCGTTCACTGAGTGTCCTTAATAGAAAAATTACAATATGAGTACTTATAAGACAGACATACAAATATTTAGGTGATCAAATCGAGGAGGCGTTGTTATTTGGACCCCTGGTCCATCTATGGTATCCCGGATACCTTTGCCTTTAAAGATTATATGGACCCCTGGTCCTTCTATGGTATCCCTGATACCTTTATGTGGCGCCCGGCGCCTTTAAGAAAACAAGTTTCTTTTCTGCCAAGTCCCGGACTTGGATTGTATTTCTTGTCACGTGTTCCCGGAACACGAAATGAGTTCAGATCTAGTAGTAATCGCAATCCCTGAACGGAAAAGACAGACAATAAAATTCTCTATCTTACCGGGCAGGGGACGATCGCCTGGATTCCGGACTGAGCCCCCAGCTGTAAGGATTAACCCTTTTTGTGCCCCCTCGATTTGATGACCTCTTTGGTACCAGTGAGAGTAAATCTTAACGCTATGTAAAGAATTCCGAGTCAATGGTTAAGAATCACTCTGTTTATTATAAAAATTACAGCGTACTATATAGATAAGAAACATGGGTGTATACAATATGTGCAAGCATATAATTGGATAAATAGAAGTAGCATACGACATTACATGCAGGATATTTAGTAACACACAGAAGTAGAAGTAACAGTTTTGATCTGGTATGTAATTGTCCTTGAAGATAAGACACAAACAAGCCTTATATTGTATGAACAGACAAGGGCATCCTGTAGAGAGTGCGTACGTGTCTATTCAAGCACATAACAGTTCATATAGCATGTTTAACCCTTCAACCTGGTAAAGCGATATGATCATAATACAATGCTATTATGTTCTGTATAGGCAGAGACACTGCTTCTACCCCTCCTTCATGAGCAGTGATTCATCTTTTCAAGGAGTTTTATGTATAATTAATATTCACTGAAAATCCTAGTACTCCTTCTGGTGACCGTCCCACATCAAATGAATTGTGTGGTTGGCAGGATGCAATTGTACACCTTTCAAATGTACAGATGTGTCCTCATACACAGGGCCGTCTTTTCGTATGGACTCAATGGTCTCTTGCCCAAGGGCCCCAGGAGTAAAAGGGCCCTAGGCTGATAGCTGAGGGTCCCCTCTTTCCAGGGGTACCAGATTTTTTTAAATCGGACCTGGGGAACCGGAGATATCCAACTTCAAAGCAGTGGTCCTCATCTAAGCCTGTTAATTGTTTTTACCAGCTAGGTATCTCGGGTTCTGTCTGACTTAGAGTTTTTATGAGGGTATAGTCCAAAAGCTGGGACTCTCCCCTTTCAGTTGACACTGGCAGCTTGTTTTTACTATGCCCAGAACCAGAGATATCAGCCTTCAAGCAGCTGGTCCCTGCTCCAGCTCCACACGCCTAATATGCAGTTTTATATTTTTGTTGGTGGATTGCTCTGGCTCCTGACCTCTGATCCCCAAGTCCCCAGTAACTCCTGAAAGGTGGGACTCTCTAGTTTTTTTTATCCCATTAAAACTAAGAAATCTATTTCCAGGAACTGGAGATATCTGCAGTAATACCCTGGAAGTCATGTACCAGGGCCCCTTCATTCAGCACAATGTCCCCTTCTACAGTTTAGTGTTCTCCTTCCCGCCCCATTTGTGCAGTAAAGGAGTAATTAGCAGATATTATTTCTCCAGGTCCTACATGCTGAGTGAAAGATAGAACCCCTCTATCCCCCGCGGGACATCAAAGCTGCCACTGATAGCACCCCCCACCCCTACCGCTGATGGGTGGGTAGCGGCCCCAGTGCATTTCTGTGCCCAGGGGCCTACACTGCTGTTAAGACGGCTCTGCTCATACAGTGTTGCTCAAGTTGCAGCAAATAGCCCCTCTCTGTGTGCCTGGTCCCGGGCGACTCGGCCGCCTTTCTTACTCAAATGTGTATCTTAATTGCATCAATAAACCAACTGGAAGCGACAATACAAAATTGCCAAATTACACTGATCAATTTTGTGTGCAACGTTTGTACATCTGTGTGTGACTGAGTCTAAATCTGTATAAAAGGTGCTATGATGCAGCAGCCATTGTTTTTCTCATGCCAAGTTCCATTGTGCTACATCTGTACATGTCTGGAGTTAAATCCTGTAGGGTAAAGTCATAGCCCAGCATCCCTAGTACCCTTTTAGTGGTGTTTCACTGCATCTGCGATGCCAGTTTACTCTTGGAGTGTCTGTTGCGTCATATAGGCTATAGAACTAGGTGTATGAAGACTCATCTGTACAGGTTTTGGTAGGACTGTCCTAATTTGAGGGGAATGTCCCGCTGTCCTGTTTTTATACACATTCCAGGATGGTTGGGAATTGGGAAATGTCCTTCAGTGCTACATATACCAAAATTAGTGTTGTAGGGGGAATGGAAGAATCTGGAGGGTGCCGGGTACACCCCCAGGCCACATCCATTGCAAGGTATGGCTATGTACCCAAGTAGTGTGTTCCTGCTTTCTTATAATGCATGTGGCGACTAGGAAAATTTAAATGTAAGAAGAAAGCCAATGAAACATAGGGCGCTATTTTGAAACCTTTCTGACAGGGCATTTATTGGCTTATAATTCCAGAGCACTGCAGATCCACAGGCCTCATAAAAGTGTAAAGTATTAAGATTGAATCAGTCCGTAAAAGTCCTTATTAAACTGTTACCTATTAAAAAGGTAGTCATTTTGTAAGTTGAACCAATATTTATAAAAATGCAGCAAATTACTTCACCAGGAGGGAACCAATGACTTCATTCGGGTAATTTGTAGAGGCAGTCATTCTATACAAAACTGAGCCAAAACTTATGAGCGCCCTATGAATTCCTAGTGAATCAATAGACAGTTACACGTCCCAACACTCCCTATTGTGGGACAGCACTGTCCTGATTAGCAAACAATGAATTGGGTATGACTAAGCAATACTGTAAGCATGATTCAGGCAAATCTTGGAAAGGTTTGGGTGGATCTTGGGAGGTCTTGTTTGCATTCCGAAATGTTAGAGTTATTCTATATTATTGTGGCTATAAGGTTGTGGCAACCAACTGCATATAAACCATACCTCCCAACATCCCAGTTTTTGGAACTGCGGCAGGAAACAGGGCCACCATGCTGTCAAGGTGTGGTTATGTGTCAAGCACTGGGCTGCCCCCAGCTACCTTCTCTTGCCTCAAAATAGCTTTGCACTGCCGCATACACCAACATTTCCAGCAGTCAGGACAAAAGTTCTGGTGGTGATAGAAACCTCCAGAATTGGCACAGTTAGAAGGTATGTATTAACGCTCATAAAACATGTTGGCCAAGTAGTTTCATGAATCCACAGATCCTTGGCCACCCGCAGTCTATGGATGACATTATGGAAGTTAATGATTATGACAATAACCACTGTGTTTGATGATACCTTAACCAGGAACAATTTGCTGAATTAGTACCCATATACAAGGCATTGACAGTGAAAGTACCATGATCATAATGATGCAATTAGTGTCATCACGGCCCCCTTGCAATCAGTTATGTGATGTGCATCTTTGTGCAGTGGTGTCGGAGCCATGGTGATGTGATCCATATTATCAGGTTGTTGCCAACGTTGTGCAATAACACAGGTGAATTGCCTTCAGCAGCAGGAACGGCATCAGCATCTAACAAACAATGCTAGATCATTCAGAGGCAGGCTACTCTTTGTATCACATGCTCACTAAGAGGAATGCCAGCAGTAGTAGATTGGCCATGGGGCTCACCTGGAAGATTCCTGGTAGGCTGACATGTCCGTTGGGTCTGTTTTGTGTGTTGTCATGTGGCTCCCCCCCCCCCCTCACCTGACGGGCATCCCACCGCACTTAGTACACTGCATTGTCCCCTTTCATTTCCGTTACTCCATCTCTGCAGTACAGCAACTCTGCCATCCAGTGATACTGCTATGGTTACACAGTGTGTTATACCTCTTGTGCTGCCCATCTTGGGCCACTTCTACAACATTTTACAGGGACACTTTTAGTTCCTAATCCGCCCCTGGTCTCAGACACAACAACAGCAAAAGATGCAAGGAGGCCGCAATTGCGTACAACTAGGCCCTATGAGGAGGAATCATGTCCCCTTCAACAGACCCCACCCCCTCATTAGACCGCATCCCCATTAGGGCTGCATCCATAAATTTCCCAGGCTGGTTTTCTATCCCAATCTGCCCCTGCATACCGCTGACAGCCTTATACAAAATCATCTAGGGGATGTCATAGCAAAATGGCTTACCCTGCTTGGACTCTCAAAACTTCTAGCACAAGGTGCTATTAGGGCTGGAGCTGGCCCTGGGATAGTAGGTAAGTACGTGATGGCTGCTTTCACAGTGTGTCAGCAACAGGTGTATTTTAAACAGAAATGTGTAATATGTCACTACTGTATCTAAGGGGTCTATTTACTAAGGCTTGGATGGAGATAAAGTACCAACCAATCGAACTGCCATGCCACGGGCTGTGTTTGAAAAATGACAGTAAGGCGTTGAATGGCTGTTACTTTATCTTCATCCAAGGCCTAGTAAATAAACCCCTAAGTATTTAACAAGGTAGAGATGTTTCAGGTGGATATTAGAATTAGAATCAGCTTTATTGACCAGGTATACTTGCGTATACTAGGAATTTGTGTTCGGTTTGCTATACAACAGCCAAGTAGGTAACAGATAAGCTACCTACTTGGTATATAACATATAACAGCAGCCAATTAAAATAATGCAAATTAAATTAGGTATCTCCAGTCTTTCCTTGAGACACAACGCTGCAGCTGGATACAGTGCAGTTTATATTTAACTAATCCAACAGTGATACAAACAGCGTGTGCGGTTGATCGGAAAAGGAGATGCCGTCTATAAAGAAAGCTTGCAATAAACCTGACATATGTCTCTTCCACCACAGCTAAACCTCGGCAGCGAACCCTTTTCTGACATGAAGAGATCATTTGAAAATAACACTTCATTCAAAAAAACTTGGCTTCCAGCTTTCCTCTACATTTTGTTTCAGACATTTTATCTTTAACTTATTTGAGGCTCACTTTGAAGAATTTCATGGATTGGATAAATGTGTTCAATCATTGATAACCAGGCTTACAATCTGTCATTGTGAATCTCCTTTGGTTTGTGGCAGCAACATGACTGAGCATCTACAAGCGGACCCTTATGATATAATGATGATGGCTTTTCTCATTAACATCTGTTGTTAATAATAATAATAATAATAATAATAACACATTGGCTAGTTACTGTATGTATCTACACGTTTTTAGAACCATTAATGGCCTAGTGCTCTGAAACAGGTGTGGTATATGAAGTCGACATTCAGAATATCGTCAGGGTCTCAAATGTCGACACTGCATGTCTTCTTCTGCACCAATGCCAATGTCCACAATACTATGTTACACTGACCCTAACCCTCATCTATTCATAATGTAGACATGCATAATGTCAACATTTTGAAAATGTCTTTATTTTGGTCATGTCGACATTAGTGTTGCATGTCGGCATTAGGAACATGACAACATTTTGATCCATCCAACATTACAGTGTTAACATCCACCCCTGTGTTCTCTCCTGAAGCAGACTAATATGGCGGTCTATTCATGAAGCAGTGAAAAGTGTGGAGAAGTGAGCCAGTGGAGAAATTGCCCATGGCAACCAATCAGCATTGAGGTAACATTTATAATTTTGCATACTTTACAATAGTACGGAGCAGCTGATTGGTTGCCATGGCTCGCCACAGGCTCACTTCTCCACTCTTTTCACTGCTTCATCAATAGACCCCTAAATGGAATCAGTACCACCCTTACAAGTATTATGCTATATGCATAGTTTTTGGTCACTTCCAGTAGTGAAGTGGTTAACAGACAGGTAGTGTGAATTTGTCTATATGACAGGGTACTGCTGCTGAATGGAAGCCCTGTGGCAGTATTGCTTGCTGTGTCATGAAGGTGTGTCCTCAGTAAGTTTATAGGGTGTTATTTTCATGTAATTAGCAGTAAAGTGCATTATTATTACTCGGACTGACTGATGTGAAACAGCCGTGTTCAGTGTGGCCCAAGGACACACCTCTCATCTAGCATATACATTATATAACTTAGACTGTGCCATGAACAATTTAAAAACACATGACTCAATATGTTTACAGTTAGAGCTGCACAATAGCTGGAGCGGTGTGAAGTGGCAGCCATGCCAGGTCCAGCTGCAGCAATCTGTGGAGAAGAAACCAATCCACTGCACCTCTTCCTGTGGTGAGAACCTGCACGTGATCCCCCTGAGAGAACATTAGGGGGAAGGAGCTGGGAGAAAAGGCAGAGGAACCTTCCCACTGTGCTCTAACCTTGCTGTTGTTCTGACCTACTGTAAAATTTAGACTAACAACTGCAACCTGATCCCTGCACTGCCACACAACTCTTGCCAGACAATACAGACAGCTTCCCACAATGCCTACTCTACCAAGACTATCAGGTAACATGTTCGGGTTGGGTATGCGCCAGTCACGTAACTGCCTCCTGCATGTTCCAAGCTACTCTAGGCATTAACAATCTCAATGACCCAAGAAAGCATTAACTGGTCATCAGCATGAACTATGGATAGAAGCGGAACAGAACCCTAACTACTTAAGAACACTAACAATAGCAGGCAGTGCAATATAATGCAATATACAAATTAGGCACAGCAATACAGTATAGCAAGACAATCAAAGAAAAGGCAACAAAGAAAATACTGTACACCAAGCGCTTACTTTTACTCTGGGCCTAGCTGATAAGACACAGTTACTAGTTAGTAGTTACAGAGCAATCAGGGAAGTTTTCCATGTGCCAAACCGCTACATTTGGCCTAAAAGGGATAATTACCTAACTGCCTCACTATCAATCTAACGGTGAGATGCAATGGCGTCCGAGATCGCCGGAGGTGCGTGATGCCAGCCAATCTCAGGCGTTTTTTTTCAAGGGACAATCACTTACAAGGCGAAACCATGCCTTGTAAGAGATTGCACCTTTAAAAAAACATCTGAGAACATCTGACATCCCGCACCTCCAGCGATCTCGGACGCCATAACATCCCGCCCTTTGTGACCAATTTTTTGGGAAGAACTAGCATCTTTGGCAGGAAAAATTAGCATGTAAAAAAATAACACCTCTAAAGTAGTGATGAGCGGGTTCGGATCCTCGGAATCCGACCCGCCCGAACTTCACCTTTTTTTTACACGGGTCCGAGCGACTCGGATCCTCCCGCCTTGCTCGGTTAACCCGAGCGCGCCCGAACGTCATCATCCCGCTGTCGGATTCTCGCGAGACTCGGATTCTATATAAGGAGCCGCGCGTCGCCGCCATTTTCACACGTGCATTGAGATTGATAGGGAGAGGACGTGGCTGGCGTCCTCTCCGTTATAGTAGAACACAGAGTGACTTAGTTAGTTATAATTGTGGGGAGGATTGGGGACGGGGAGCAGCTGTTAGGGAGTACAGTGCAGGGTTTTGATTATACCACCAGTGAGTTTAATCCTTTGTTTCTCTGCCTGAAAAAAACGCTCCGACCACCATATCTGTGCTCACTCAGTGTGCTGCACTGCTGCATGATATATCTGTGCTGAGTGCACTGCTCTGCTCACACTGCCTAATTGTGGGGACTGGGGAGCAGTTATAGCAGGAGTACAGTGCACAGTTTTGCTGACAGTGACCAACAGTCCAGTATACGTTTGTCTGCCTGAAAAACACTCCTGTGTTTTTTTTTCTTTTTCTTCATACTAGTTTAGCAGTCTGCTGACAGTGTCCACCAGGTCCGTTATACAGTATATTATATATATAAGCAGCAGTACGGTAGGCCACGGCTGTACCTACCTCTGTGTCATCAGTGCACTTGTCGTCCATAAGTAATATAATACTATACTATCCATCCATCTACATTGTATACCTGTGGTGTTTTTTTTTCTTCATACTAGTTTAGCAGTCTGCTGACAGTGTCCACCAGGTCCGTTATACAGTATATTATATATATAAGCAGCAGTACGGTAGGCCACGGCTGTACCTACCTCTGTGTCGTCAGTGCACTCGTCGTCCATAAGTAATATAATACTATACTATCCATCCATCTACATTGTATACCTGTGTTGTTGTTTTTTTTCTTCATACTAGTTTAGCAGTCTGCTGACAGTGTCCACCAGGTCCGTTATACAGTATATTATATATATAAGCAGCAGTACGGTAGGCCACGGCTGTACCTACCTCTGTGTCGTCACTCGTCGTCCATAAGTAATATAATACTATACTATCCATCCATCTACATTGTATACCTGTGGTGTTTTTTTTTTCTTCATCCTAGTTTAGCAGTCTGCTGACAGTGTCCACCAGGTCCGTTATACAGTATATTATATATATAAGCAGCAGTACGGTAGGCAACGGCTGTACATACCTCTGTGTCGTCAGTGCACTCGTCGTCCATAAGTAATATAATACTATACTATCCATCCATCTACATTGTATACCTGTGGTGTTTTTTTTTTCTTCATACTAGTTTAGCAGTCTGCTGACAGTGTCCACCAGGTCCGTTATACAGTATATTATATATATAAGCAGCAGTACGGTAGGCCACGGCTGTACCTACCTCTGTGTCGTCACTCGTCGTCCATAAGTAATATAATACTATACTATCCATCCATCTACATTGTATACCTGTGGTGTTTTTTGATTTTTTCTTCATCCTAGTTTAGCAGTCTGCTGACAGTGTCCACCAGGTCCGTTATACAGTATATTATATATATAAGCAGCAGTACGGTAGGCCACGGCTGTACCTACCTCTGTGCCGTCACTCGTCGTCCATAAGTAATATAATACTATACTATCCATCCATCTACATTGTATACCTGTGGTGTTTTTTTTTTCTTCATACTAGTTTAGCAGTCTGCTGACAGTGTCCACCAGGTCCGTTATACAGTATATTATATATATAAGCAGCAGTACGGTAGGCCACGGCTGTACCTACCTCTGTGTCGTCACTCGTCGTCCATAAGTAATATAATACTATACTATCCATCCATCTACATTGTATACCTGTGGTGTTTTTTTCTTCTTCATACTAGTTTAGCAGTCTGCTGACAGTGTCCACCAGGTCCGTTATACAGTATATTATATATATAAGCAGCAGTACGGTAGGCCACGGCTGTACCTACCTCTGTGTCGTCAGTGCACTCGTCGTCCATAAGTAATATAATACTATACTATCCATCCATCTACATTGTATACCTGTGTTGTTGTTGTTTTTTTCTTCATACTAGTTTAGCAGTCTGCTGACAGTGTCCACCAGGTCCGTTATACAGTATATTATATATATAAGCAGCAGTACGGTAGGCCACGGCTGTACCTACCTCTGTGTCGTCACTCGTCGTCCATAAGTAATATAATACTATACTATCCACCCATCTACATTGTATACCTGTGGTGGCTTTTAGTTGTGCGCAAAATATGGAGAACAAAAATGTGGAGGTTAAAAAAATAGGGAAAGATCAAGATCCACTTCCACCTCGTGCTGAAGCTGCTGCCACTAGTCATGGCCGAGATGATGAAATGCCATCAACGTCGTCTGCCAAGGCCGATGCCCAATGTCATAGTACAGAGCATGTAAAATCCAAAACACAAAAGATCAGTAAAAAAATGACCCAAAAAATCAAAATTAAAAGCGTCTGAGGAGAAGCGTAAACTTGCCAATATGCCATTTACGACACGGAGTGGCAAGGAACGGCTGAGGCCCTGGCCTATGTTCATGGCTAGTGGTTCAGCTTCACATGAGGATGGAAGCACTCATCCTCTCGCTAGAAAAAAGAAAAGACTTGCGGCAAAAGCACAGCAAAGAACTGTGCGTTCTTCGAAATCACAAATCCCAAAGGAGAGTCCAATTGTGTCGGTTGCGATGCCTGACCTTCCCAACACTGGACGGGAAGAGCTTGCGCCTTCCACCATTTGCACGCCCCCTGCAAGTGTTGAAAGGAGCACCCGCAGTCCAGTTCCTGATAGTGAAATTGAAGATGTCAGTGTTGAAGTACACCAGGATGAGGATATGGGTGTTGCTGGCGCTGGGGAGGAAATTGACAAGGAGGATTCTGATGGTGAGGTGGTTTGTTTAAGTCAGGCACCCGGGGAGACACCTGTTGTCCGTGGGAGGAATATGGCCATTGACATGCCTGGTGAAAATACCAAAAAAATCAGCTCTTCAGTGTGGAAGTATTTCAACAGAAATGCGGACAACAGGTGTCAAGCCGTGTGTTGCCTTTGTCAAGCTGTAATAAGTAGGGGTAAGGACGTTAACCACCTCGAAACATCCTCCCTTATACGTCACCTGCAGCGCATTCATAATAAGTCAGTGACAAGTTCAAAAACTTTGGGCGACAGCGGAAGCAGTCCACTGACCAGTAAATCCCTTCCTCTTGTAACCAACCTCGCGCAAACCACACCACCAACTCCCTCAGTGTCAATTTCCTCCTTACCCAGGAAAGCCAATAGTCCTGCAGGCCATGTCACTGGCAAGTCTGACGAGTCCTCTCCTGCCTGGGATTCCTCCGATGCATCCTTGAGTGTAATGCCTACTGCTGCTAGCGCTGCTGTTGTTGCTGCTGGGAGTCGATCGTCATCCCAGAGGGGAAGTCGGAAGACCACTTGTACTACTTCCAGTAAGCAATTGACTGTCCAACAGTCCTTTGCGAGGAAGATGAAATATCACAGCAGTCATCCTGTTGCAAAGCAGATAACTGAGGCCTTGACAACTATGTTGGTGTTAGACGTGCGTCCGGTATCCGCCGTTAGTTCACAGGGAACTAGACAATTTCTTGAGGTAGTGTGCCCCCGTTACCAAATACCATCTAGGTTCCACTTCTCTAGGCAGGCGATACCGAGAATGTACACGGACGTCAGAAAAAGACTCACCAGTGTCCTAAAAAATGCAGCTGTACCCAATGTCCACTTAACCACGGACATGTGGACAAGTGGAGCAGGGCAGACTCAGGACTACATGACTGTGACAGCCCACTGGGTAGATGTATTGCCTCCCGCTGCAAGAACAGCAGCGGCGGCACCAGTAGCAGCATCTCGCAAACGCCAACTCGTTCCTAGGCAGGCTACGCTTTGTATCACCGCTTTCCAGAATAGGCACACAGCTGAAAACCTCTTACGGCAACTGAGGAAGATCATCGCAGAATGGCTTACCCCAATTGGACTCTCCTGGGGATTTGTGACATCGGACAACGCCAGCAATATTGTGAGTGCATTACATCTGGGCAAATTCCAGCACATCCCATGTTTTGCACAGACCCTTGAATTTGGTGGTGCAGAATTATTTAAAAAACGACAGGGGCGTGCAAGAGATGCTGTCGGTGGCCAGAAGAATTGCGGGCCACTTTCGGCGTACAGGCACCGCGTACAGAAGACTGGAGCACCACCAAAAACACCTGAACCTGCCCTGCCATCATCTGAAGCAAGAGGTGGTAACGAGGTGGAATTCAACCCTCTATATGCTTCAGAGGATGGAGGAGCAGCAAAAGGCCATTCAAGCCTATACATCTGGCCACGATATAGGCAAAGGAGGTTTAATGCACCTGTCTCAAGCGCAGTGGAGAATGATTTCAACGTTGTGCAAGGTTCTGCAACCCTTTGAACTTGCCACACGTGAAGTCAGTTCAGACACTGCCAGCCTGAGTCAGGTCATTCCCCTCATCAGGCTTTTGCAGAAGAAGCTGGAGACATTGAAGGAGGAGCTAAAACAGAGCGATTCCGCTAGGCATGTGGGACCTGTGGATGGAGCCCTTCATTCGCTTAACCAGGATTCACGTGTGGTCAATATGTTGAAATCAGAGCACTACATTTTGGCCACCGTGCTCGATCCTAGATTTAAAACCTACGTTGGATCTCTCTTTCCGGCAGACACAAGTCTGCAGAGGTTCAAAGACCTGCTGGTGAGAAAATTGTCAAGTCAAGCGGAACGCGACCCGTCAACATCTCCTCCTTCACATTCTCCCGCAACTGGGGGTGCGAGGAAAAGGCTACGAATTCCGAGCCCACCCGCTGGCGGTGATGCAGGGCAGTCTGGAGCGACTGCTGATGCTGACATCTGATCCGGACTGAAGGACCTGCCAACGATTACTGACATGTCGTCTACTGTCACTGCATATGATTCTCTCACCATTGAAAGAATGGTGGAGGATTATATGAGTGACCGCATCCAAGTAGGCACGTCAGACAGTCCGTACGTATACTGGCAGGAAAAAGAGGCAATTTGGAGGCCCTTGCAGAAACTGGCTTTATTCTACCTAAGTTGCCCTCCCTCCAGTGTGTACTCCGAAAGAGTGTTTAGTGCCGCCGCTCACCTTGTCAGCAATCGGCGTACGAGGTTACTTCCAGAAAATGTGGAGAAGATGATGTTCATTAAAATGAATTATAATCAATTCCTCCATGGAGACATTCACCAGCAGCAATTGCCTCCAGAAAGTACACGGGGATCTGAGATGGTGGATTCCAGTAGGGACGAATTAATAATCTGTGAGGAGGGGAATGTACACAGTGAAAGGGGTGATGAATCGGACGATGATGATGAGGTGGACATCTTGCCTCTGTAGAGCCAGTTTGTGCAAGGAGAGATTGCTTCTTTTTTGGTGGGGGCCCAAACCAACCAGTCATTTCAGTCACAGTCGTGTGGCAGACCCTGTCGCTGAAATGATGGGTTGGTTAAAGTGTGCATGTCCTGTTTATACAACATAAGGGTGGGTGGGAGGGCCCAAGGACAATTCCATCTTGCACCTCTTTTTTCTTTCATTTTTCTTTGCGTCATATGCTGTTTGGGGAGTATTTTTTGGAAGGGCCATCCTGCCTGACACTGCAGTGCCACTCCTAGATGGGCCAGGTGTTTGTGTCGGCCACTAGGGTCGCTTAGCTTACTCACACAGCTACCTCATTGCGCCTCTTTTTTTCTTTGCGTCATGTGCTGTTTGGGGAGTATTTTTTGGAAGGGCCATCCTGCCTGACACTGCAGTGCCACTCCTAGATGGGCCAGGTGTTTGTGTCGGCCACTTGTGTCGCTTAGCTTAGCCATCCAGCGACCTCGGTGCAAATTTTAGGACTAAAAATAATATTGTCAGGTGTGAGGTGTTCAGAATAGACTGGAAATGAGTGTAAATTATGGTTATTGAGGTTAATAATACTATGGGATCAAAATGACCCCCAAATTCAATGATTTAAGCTGTTTTTTAGGGTTTTTCTGAAAAAAACACCCAAATCCAAAACACACCGGAATCCGACAAAAAAAATTCGGTGAGGTTTTGCCAAAACGCGTTCGAACCCAAAACACGGCCGCGGAACCGAACCCAAAACCAAAACACAAAACCCGAAAAATTTCCGGTGCACATCACTACTCTAAAGTAGAGATGTGCGGGTTCGGTTTTACTCGGATTTATTCGGGGCTCGAAACGGCATCTTATTGGATCACGAATGTCACGCGTTTTGGATAGCCAATAAGCAAAACCCGAAATATCCGAGTAAATCCGAGTAAAACCGAACACGCATATCTCTACTCTAAAGGGGGGTACACATGGAGAGATCAGTGCTTAAATTCTAAGCAATCTGACTAGACTGCTTAGAACTTAAGCACGGATCTCTCCATGTGTATCCCCTACAGCGATTCCGATGCGCGGTCCTGCACGTCGCTATCGCCCATGCTAGATTGGCCTAGCAGGTCGCTCATTTCCCTGGGTGAAATGAGCGCCCCCCCTCCCCCCCCCGCCCGCCCCCCCTTGCTCAGCACATCGGCACTGTGCTGAGCGGGGGGAGAGATGTGTGCTGAGCATTCGTGCTAGACCGCTCAGCACACATCTCTGGGGAAATCTCCCCATCAGTACTGGCCTTAAGGCTATGATTCACTTGCCTAGTCAAATACAGATGGGAAGATCTCCTGTTTTGACCCAGGCCCTATGTCAGAGTGCCCTAAAGTATTTTGATGGCTTAGGCAGGCCTCTAAGGTGGAGTAAGGTGCTTCTTATCATGCAATCCGCAGCAAACACACAGAGGACAACACACAGGTAGCTCTTGTTTTTCGTTGCTTATCAGGGGTCTACACAGCTCTACTTGCCATGGCATTCTTCTGCGATGCCTTCACTCTGGGTTGCTGCATGACTCCTGCCGGTCTTTACCTGGACAGCAAGTGCCAAATGTATGCTCTTTTACTAAAGGCCTCCTTGTCACCAAGACACATTTTTGGTGGTTAGCCGTAAATTCTTAGTGGTTTTTGTTTTTCTGTCTCCAATATGTCTTTACATTGAGCCTAGCTTCACCCTGACACCCACGAAACCCTGCACCAGGGCTCTGATTGGCCCACAGCTCATTACACACTTAAGCAGGGGTGGCCATCGGTGGGTGAAACCAATGATGGTTACCTTGCAGATGGTTTAATTACATCAAAGCTGTCCAGCAATGGTACCATTGATGGTGATCATCGATGGATAACTTAGCGATGGCCATCCCTACTATGGGCCGCAGCACTGTAGTGAGTAGGCAAATGTTCAGAGTAGTATGAGGAGGGCGTGCAGTGACGTAGTATGAGGATGTTGTTGATGTGGGGAAATAGTGTTGTGATGTAGTGTTGGCAGGAGTGCAGTGATATAGTCCAGAGATGTAGTCTGGGGATGTAGTGTGGGGAGGTAGTGCAATGCTATAGTGGTGGGATGTAATGTGGGGAGGTAGCTTAGTGATCTACTTCTGGGATGTAGTGTGGGGCGGTAGCATAGTTATATAGTGTAGGGAGGTATCTTATTGATCTACTTTTGGGATATAGTGTGGGGAGATAGCATAGTGATATAGTATAGGGAGGTATCTTAGTGATATACTGGTGGGACGTAGTGTGGGGAGGTAGCATAGTGATATAGTGTAGGGAGGTAGCCTAGTCATCTACTGCTGGGATATAGGGCCTAATTCAGACCTGATCGCTGCTGTGCATTTTCGCACAGCAGCCGATCAGGTCTGAACTGCGCATGCGCCGGCGGATGCCAGACAGCCGACGGCTGTCTCACCTCTGCGATTGCCTCTGCCTGATTTTGTGGGCCGCAATAGGGGGCGCGGTCCAGGCAATGTAGGCGTGCCTGGACCATTGGGGGCCGGGGGCGTTGACTGCGTGACATCACACGAAACCGCTGCGACACACGCAGCGACGAGTAGCTCCTGCCAATGCGCAGCAGCTGCGCTGGCAGGGCGCTACTCCTACAGTACAAAAGCATCGCCGCTGTGCGATGCTTTTGTACTTGTGTGGGGTGGGGGGTCGGGCCTGACATGTGGGACGGACTAGCCCTGTGCTGGGCATCCCCCCGCATGCCTGTGTGACTGATCGTAGATGAACTAAATTTAGCACATCTACGATCAGGTCTGATTTAGGCCCACAGTGTGGGGAGGAAGCATAGTTATATAGTGTAGGTATGTATCTTAGGAATCTACTGTTGGGATGTAGTGTGGGGAGGTAGCATAGTGATATAGTGTAGGGAGGTATCTTAGTGATATACTGGTGGGATGTAGTGTGGGGAGGTAGCATAGTGATATAGTGTAGGGAGGTATCTTAGTGATATACTGGTGGGATGTAGTGTGGGGAGGTAGCATAGTGATATAGGGGGTCATTCCGAGTTGTTCGCTCGTTAGTTTTTTTTCGCAACGGAGCGATTAGTCACAAACTGCGCATGCGCAATGTTCGCAGTGCGCCTGCGCCAAGTAAATTAGCACAAAAGTTTGGTATTTTACTCACGGCATTACGAGGTTTTTTCTTCGTTTTTGTGATCGTAGTGTGATTGACAGGAAGTGGGTGTTTCTGAGCGGAAACTGGCCGTTTTCTGGGAGTGTGCGAAAAAACGCTGGCGTTTCTGGGAAAAACGCGGGAGTGGCTGGAGAAACGGGGGAGTGTCTGGGCGAACGCTGGGTGTGTTTGTGACGTCAAACCAGGAACGAAACTGACTGAACTGATCGCAGTGTAGGAGTAAGTCTGGAGCTACTCAGAAACTGCTTAGAATTTTCTATTCGCAATTCTGCTAATCTTTCGTTCGCAATTCTGCTATGCTAAGATACACTCCCAGTAGGCGGCGGCTTAGCGTGTGCAATGCTGCTAAAAGCAGCTAGCGAGCGAACAACTCGGAATGAGGGCCATAATGTAGGGAGGTACTGTAGTTTAGGTATCTACTCCTGGGATGTAGTGTGGGTAGGTAGCGTAGTGATAGCGTAGGGAGGTAGGTTAAGTATCTACTGCCAAAATGTAATGTGGGAAGGTAGCATAGTGATAGAGTGTAGGGAGGTAGCTTAGTGATCTACTGCTGGGATGTAGCAGGGGAGGTAACGTAGTGATATAGGGTAGGGAGGTAGCTTAGTGATCTGCTGGGATGGAGTGTGGGGAGGTAGTTTAGTGATCTAATGCTGGGATGTAGCAGGTGAGGTAGCGTAGTGATATAGGGTAGGGAGGTAGCTTAGTGATCTACTGCTGGGATGGAGTGTAGTGAGGTAGCTTAGTGATCTACTGCTGGGATGTAGCAGGGGAGGTAGCGTAGTGATATAGGGTAGGGAGGTAGCTCATTGATCTACTGCTGGGATGTAGTGTGGGGAGGTAGCAAAGTAATATAGTGTATTGAGATAGCATAGTTATATGGTGTAAGGAGGTAGCTAAGTGATCTTCTGCTGGGATGTAGGGTAGGGAGAGTAGCATAGAGATATAGGAGTCATTCCGAGTTGTTCGCTAGCTGCTTTCGGTCGCAGTGCGGCGATTAGGTGAAAAAGCGGCATTCCTGCGCATGCGTATGGTGTGCAGTGCGCACGCGCGACATACTTTCACACAAAACTATGCAGTTTCACACAAGGGCTAGCGACACTTTTCAGTCGCACTGCTGATCGGTGAGTGATTGACAGGAAAGGGGCGTTTCTGGGTGGCAACTGACCGTTTTCCGGGAGTGTGCTGAAAAACGCAGGCGTGTCAGGTAAAAAAGCAGGCGTGCCTGGGGAAACGGGAGAGTGGCTGGCCGAACGCAGGGCGTGTTTGTGACATCAAAACAGGAACTAAACAGTCTGAAGTGATCGCTAACTAGGAGTAAGTCTCGAGCTACTCTGAAACTGCACAATCTTTTTTTGTAGCAGTTCTGCGAACCTTTCGTTCGCACTTCTGCTAAGCTAAAATACACTCCCAGAGGGCGGCGGCCTAGCGTTTGCACTGCTGCTAAAAGCAGCTAGCGAGCGATCAACTCGGAATGAGGGACATAGTGTAGGAAGGTAGTTTAGTGATCTGCTGGGATGTAGTGTGGGGAGGTAGCGTAATGATATAGTGAGTGGATGTAGCATAGTGATGCAGTGTGGGGAAGAGGAACAGTGATCTGATTCAGGGATGCAGTGTGGGTAGGTGGTAAAATGATATAGGGCCTGAGTCAGAGGGATACTCTGTGGTGGCATTGGACTCAAGCAGTCGTTTTTAGTCTACGAATGCATCATTCTAACCACCAGGATCTTGTCCAGCAGGATATTAACAACATCCCCCACAGAGCTGCGAATTAAAAACAAAAAAGGATTTCTTCTGTAATAACACGGTATGTGCACAGCTGCACATCATGTATGTTGGAACCTTGTGACTAATTAAATCTGACACTTACCTGTAATTGATTTAGGTGGTAAATTGTTAAAGTGTTCTGTGAACATAGAAACATGCTGTATATACAGTACCAGGTTGAGTATCCCTTATCCAAAATGCTCGGGACCAGAATTATTTTGGATATCGGATTTTTACGTATTTTGGAATAATTGCATACCATAATGAGATATCATGGTGATGGGACCTACAGCTAAGCACAGAATGCATTTATGTTACATATACACCTTATACACACAGCCTGAAGGTCATTTTAGCCAATATTTTCAATAACTTTGTGCATTAAACAAAGTGTGTGTACATTCACACAATTCATTTATGTTTCATATACACTTTACACACACAGCCTGATGGTCATTTAATACAATATTTTTTATAACTTTGTGTATTAAACAAAGTTTGTGTACATTGAGCCATCAGAAAACAAAGGTTCCACTATCTCACTCTCGCTCAAAAAATTCTGTATTTCGGAATATTCCGTATTTCGGAATGTTTGGATATGGGATACTCAACCTGTATGTTGTTTTGCAAATCCTACTTGCCAGCTATTGGGTCTTCGTCTCCAGAAGATACTGGTGGGGAGGTTCAAGTAGCAATTACAGGGGCTATGATGACGTAGTTATACAGGCTATAATGAGGCAGCAATGGTTGACCATGAATTTTGTCATCAAGCCATCAGTTTACTGCATCAGGAAGCTTGTGGAATCCGAGAGGGTACCCTGTTTTCCCATGAGATGTCCCGAAATTAGTGAGTCTTCCAGGCATTACAGGAGATCTATGAGGTGGAACTCTGGCTATACCACTTACACATGTAAATTAAATCTTTCTTTTTGTAATTTTTAAGGTCTACTAACTTTTTAAATGAGCAACACGCTGTGCTTTGGTTTCTGTTCGGCTGCTCTCCATATTTTAATGTTCCAGCTTATCTGTAAACCTGAGTTATTACTTGGCTAACAATGCCCCATTTTAAGATTAAAGGAGGAATGGAGTGTCAATGCATCCAGATGTGAGGGAATGAACGTCTCCATTTGGCAGTGAAGGGTCCCTTCTCCCTTATCAGGGGCCAATGTTTATGATACCTTCATTTTTGGCAGAAAAACCTGCTGTAAACATTTACGCTACACATTCCTTCAACTGCTGCAAATATTTCGCTTTCCAGGTACACGAGAATTATATAAACAATTGCTGCCTGCATCTCATTGATAATAACTATCAAGAGTAGCAATTAGATTTTATGTTATAATAACTATTCATATTTCACATTGTTCAACATCTTATTTATATATCCTATTAATTAAACTGAAGATGTGCACTCATTGCAAATATTTTATTTGACCGCAGAACCACTAATTTATGTAAATTTATTTATCTATTAAGATCCACTGATGAATATTGTAATATTTTATGTACAGTAATAATATATTTTATATTTTATTTATTGTGAGACAAAAAAAAAATGCAGCAATTCACCTTGTAATTGCAACTTCCAGACCACTTTCTTTTTCTAATACATTGAACAATGAGCTGAATATACAGTCAAAATGTTCAATTATGTTTATAAAAGAGATTTTTTTGGATTGAAAAAGCAGTCTTTATTGACATAAGAAGCAAAAAACATACATAAACATTACACACATACAGTAAGTACCGTGTCGCAGCACAGCCTAAACACAATACAAATGCAGACGGTATAGTGCAGCTGAAGAACTACGGCACAGGCCAGCCTACACTATAGTTCTCAAACTGCACTATGCATTTAAACTGTACAATAATACAACAGTTAATAAGGCTATGGGTGTGGAGGGTAGGAGGGTGAGGGAATCACAAGCCCGAAGCTTTATTGAAAGACAGACACATATAAGGGGAGGGTCAATAAATAGAAAGACATCAATAAAACAACAGACATTGTGAATGGGGGAAAGGGGCCACGGTCCCTAGTCTTATTATGCAGTTCAAACAAGGGGAGAGGGGCAGAAGAAGGGGGGTTTAGTCCTCTTCTTGCTCAGGGCTGTCCATGACAGAATAGTCTCTTAGCAGGCTGTGCGCCAGCCTGCAACAGTCCTGGATGGACATCCTCTCCCTCCTCAATATGAGGCAGTTCCTGGCGAGCCACAAAGCATCCTTAACACAGTTCATAAGGTGCCAGGCTTCCTGGATTGCCACTTAAGTGTGATTGCCAGGGAATAGTCCATAGAGTACCGAGTGGTACATGAGACAGTTCCTTGGCACACAGTCTTTCAGTTCGTTTTCCAGGGCATCCAACAACAACTGTGCACAGGTACAGTCCCAAAACAAGTGCATAGATGTTTCCTCATGTATGATGCACCTGGGGCAATGTCTGTACCTGCACAGGTTCCGGGAGTGCATGAATGACCTGAGGGGCAAACCCCCTTGTTGGCCATCCACGACAGGTCTTTGTGTCTGTTTGTGAGCCTTTTGGATACCACATTCTCCCAGACCTGTTTGGCAATTGCTGAAGGGAGCCCCGGATTCAGCTCCATAACGTCTTTGGCTCTGATGAGCTTGTAGATGGTCTTTGGTTTCCACAAGTCAGGTTTAACTCCCTCCAGTTGGTGCTCCCTCACAAACTTGGACACATCCAGGTAAAACCAGGGGGTGTTCCAGTTGTAAGGGATGGAGCTGTCCCATTTGTCCCAGCTGAGGACCCTCCTAAGGGGCAGGATGAAGAAACGAGACGTGGAGTTTCCTGCACAGTCTTTAAAGTTCTCACACAAAGTCCTGCGGATGCAGTTACACACAAAGAAGGCTCGCAGCATGGTGGGGATATCAGGTATTCCCTTTCCACCTTTGAAGGGCTCCATTTACATAACTGATCTCTTAACTCTGTCCATCTTGGAGCCCCAGATGAAGTGAAACACTGCCCTTGTGATGGCCCTGCAGACTGCGACCAGTGGTGGCCAGGCTTGCGCGGTGTACTGCAGAACGGGAAGGATGTCGTTGCACAGCACAAGTGATTTCCCCTTGATGGTAAGTTCTCTGAGGCTCCACAATCCAATTTTCTGTCGTACAGTCGCCAGTCTCTCATCCCAGCATTTCAGGGCTGCACCCTCACCGCCGAAGCAGACTCCCACAATCTTAATGAAGTCAGGCTTGATGGCAAAAGGAAATGGTGCAGAGGATGACAGGTGCCACTTTCCGAAGAGCATAGCCTCTGACTTCCCACAGTTGACTTTAGCCCCTGAAGCTCGGCCGAAGTTCTCGCAAGTCTGGGCGAGTGCTGTTACCGAACGCTGGTCTGCGCAGAAGACGTCGTCCTAAACAATAAAAGAGATTTTTTTTTTTTTTTTTTTTTTTACTTGAAGCCCGAGGTGCGGTGCTTCATCACCCAGTGTCTGTGACCAAACGTGCTGGGGGCATAGGTACTTGGACCCTCTCCCAAAGGAGAAGGGCCCCGTTACTCCTCTAACCCTCAGAGCCAAAAGGCCCTGAGGGAAAAAAAGGACTGTGGGTCCCCCTTTGCCAAAGCGCAGGGGAACCCTCGGGTGTCCCCAGGGTTAGCCGAAGCGTCCCCCTGGGGACCGATTTCTGCGTCTGGTCCTCCCCCCGTGGAGAGGACCTCAGCAACTTTAGAGGAGAGGGCGGCCCATAAGGGTCTCACCTTAACCCCAAACGAAAAACGTGAACGTGACACACTACACACTACAAAAAACGAATATAAGTGCTATAGTTTGTGCAGGTGCGGGTGCAAGTGCAAAAACTCAAATGTGGGCATAAATAAATAAATAAGCCCCAGCCAAAAGGCCGGGGGGGGGGTAAAAAATTATCCTTGCCCTAGCCAAAAGGCCAGGGCAAAGGATGTGGTGCGCCAGAAGTTGGGGGAAGTGACTGTGCAAGTGCTCTCAAAGTGCATAGGCTTAAGGACCAGTGCAAATTAAGGCACCCTTGGGGTTTTCACCCCAAGGGCACATGTCACCTCAGGCTTCTAAGCCGCTCCTGGCCTCTCAGCCAGACCAAGCTTCATACCTGCTCTATGCCAAGGTCAACCCCCAGTACGAGAGCAGATACTGGGCCAGGCTGTTCCCGATCCAACGTAAGGTACTGTTAGATCTTACGAAGTAGGGGTACGCCCAGCTTTTCTCCGCTCTCGACCAGGGGCCTGCCACACCCCGGCACGGTACTCCACAGGATGTTTCTCCATTCCACATCTAGGAACCTCTCACGCTCCTAGTGTAAGAACAGGTACTCCACCCCATGTTTCTCTACCGTAGATACTTCACCAGGCCGTTCCCTATACAACATGGGGTTTGCTACTCCCCATGAAGTAGGGATAACCGGCCCGGTTTTTCTCCACTGATAAGAACAGATACTACACTTGATCTTAGCCAAAAGGCCGAGAAGCGATTAAACAATAAAAGAGATATTGTACTTCAGTGTAAATTATAGGCCCAATCGTGGTTCTTTGGTTCATTCATGTACAGTCAGATTTAATGCATTTTTCATGCCCTATTTAATATATAGAGAATATGTTAAAAAAAATGTTATAAAGAGTAAAAATCAGACACAATGAGAACATTTATGAATCCTGGTCTATTCCAAATTATTTATTATTGGAACTTTTTAAAACAGTGCCAAACTATAACCTGTCCTAACTACTTAGCACTAACCTGATCATTTATGGTGAGATCTCCTGGAGTACTGCAACAGCAGGCAATTTCCCCAGGTAAACGTCTATGACAGGTGGGTGGGGACATGAATGATTATGCAAATTATGTATTCAAGCTACACCCACAACACAGTAAACACTGATAATGAATAATGAAATTAATGTCATTATACACCCTACTATTCCCACTTGATTACAACCCTCTTCTTTTAATACCTAGCTTCCACATTTCCCTGAAGTGAGGTACAAAAAGTGGGCAGGTATGATATAGTGTCACACTGCATACTCCTATGCAAGGTTCTGGTTATTGCATGAAGGTCTCGAAGCCCTGATTGGATTAGCTTGCACCAGAATTCATGTGCCTACTGCCTGTGGTTCAACTCTGGTGTTGCCACAGTACAAGGTCTCTTTCCAGGGATTACATATGTAATACCGGCAGACAGGATGCTGATTGTCAATATTCCGACAGCAGCATTCCTCCAGCAGCATCCCGGCCGAGAGAGTGCCTGCAGCGGCGCGAGCGCTAAAAGTCCCCATGAGGGCTTGCTGCGGTCGCCACGCTGCGGGCTTGGTGGCTCACCACAAGATCTATTCCCGATCCATGGGTGTGATAGACACCCAAGAGTGGGAATAGCCCTGGTGCGCTGGGATTCCAGCTGGCGGTATTGTCGGCTGTCGTATTTTTGGCATCAGTATCCTGAATGGCGGGATCCTGACAGCCGGCATTTTTACTTCATCCCCTTTCCTCATACTAGCTGTTTGTTCCTGCTGATACTGTTCTGGCATGGGATCAGTATGAAATACCTACAATCAAAATCCCAACAACAATTGACCGACGGTCAAAATCCCGACAAGGTCAAAATACTAACAAGGTGAAAATACCAACATTTAAAATGTCGACAGGTCAAAAAGTCAACAAAAGTTTTTCATTGTTTTTTGATGTGTATGTCGACATAGGTTGACATGGACACCGTATAAGTGTACCGCGTCCCCTCGCATGGCTCGCTGTGCTCGCCATGCTTCAGGCACAGTATTATATTCACCCTCTAGGTCCACTGGGATAGTAAACTATGAACAAGTTGGTTTCAATTAAAAAAATCATGAAAAACTCATGTCGACTTTTTGAACTGTCGACATTTTAAATGTCAGTATTTTGAGCTTGTCAGTATTTTAAATGTCTGTATTTACACCATGTCGGGATTTTGACCTTGTCAGGATTTTGACAGTCAGTCAATGGTTGTCGGGATTTTGACTGTCGGGATTTTGATTGTAGGTAAATTGACCGCATCACTCTGGCACAGTCTCTGGTAATATGTGAATCTGTGCATGACCTCTGCTGCCTCAGACTAAGTCTACTGGCAATTCCCAATCTGGTCCATTTCCTGGCTTTTCCTGTCTGCCTCCGGCAATTAATGACCTTTCCTGTTTCCTGACTGCCCATATTCCTCTGGCGTTCGCTAACCCAGCGGGTAACCTTAACCTTGTGCAAGCATTTGTATTCAACTGTGCTTTGCCCTGCTTCAGCCAGTGTTCGTGTGGTAAAGAGATTCCAGTACCTTCTCCATTCTGACTTGTCCTACATGTTACTCTGTTCTGAGTTTCCCTAAACTACTGGACATTACAGAATTCCTGTGTGTATAGTTTTCCAAAGCTGCAGTTCCCATCCCTTTTTATAATGTTACTTTGCTATTGCTTTAGTATTCTGTGATTTATCATTGGTGGCATTGTTAGTCAGCTTTGCTGTTCTGGTTATTCCTGTGATTACTCTCTAGGTGCCTTTCAACTGCAGTCCCTCATACCTCGTTAGGGGTTTTGTCATTTGCCTAGATTAGCTTAGTTTGGCAGTTTATCTCAGGTATATTAGTCTTAAGGGCCCTACACATTTAAAGATCCGCCGCCGAGCTGTCCAACGGCGGATACGGCCGACGGGCGACCCGGCGGCGGGGGTCAGTGACGGGGGAAGTGAAGTTACTTCACTTCCCCGTCACACAGCTCCATAGAAATGCAGGCAAATATGGACGAGATCATCCATATTGGCCTGCATGCACAGCCGACGGGGCACCAGCGATGAACGAGCGCGTGGCCGCGCATCGTTCATCGCTGGTGCCTCCACACTCAAAGATATGAACGGTATCTCGTTCATTAATGAGATTGTTCATATCTTTGAGTGATATCGCCCAGTGTGTAGGGCCTATTAAACTGGTTACACACTTTAGCGATCTTAGGACCCAGTGATGCAACAATACAATGCAATATATTGTGTCCTTGTACACACTGCACAATCCACTGTGTGTGTGTGTGTGTGTGTGTGTAAGTATATATATATATATATATATGTATATATATATATACATATATATATATATATCAATGTGGGAGGGGCACTCCTGGCTTAAATAATGCCATCTCAAGACATATCCTGCTGTGACAATGTTTCAGTGCTTTACTGTTATCAGGTTAATCAGTAAAGCAGTACAGCACTGAAACGTTATTACACCAGGATATGTCTTGAGACTGTATTTTTTTTAAGGCAGGAGTGCCCCACCCATGTTTGCTATACTACTTACCTGTGAGGGCACCAGCGCCAGTTTTCAACAATTAATAGGAGTGCCAGACCTTGGACTTCAATACACATAAGAAGTACTTTTCCATCATGCAATACCATCAGGAAGGCATCTGAGTGCCCTCAAATTTATTCTGCAGCAGGACAATGACCCCAAACATATAGCCAATGTCATTAAGGGCTATCTTCAGCATACAGAAGAACAATGAGTCCTGGAAGAAATAAATAAGCCTACCACAGAGCCCTGATCTCAACATCATTGAGTCTGTCTGGGATTACATGAAGAGACAGAAGGATTTGAGCAAGCCGACATACACAGAAGTTATGTGGTTAGTTTTCTAAGATGGAAAGGATATATAACAAGTATATATATGGGCGCTGTGATGAGTGTGTTTTCCCTAGCAGCATTAACAAATCCTCAAGTCCACCTGAAGTCATTATTGAGACATACTATACCTTAGAGTGTAGATTTTTAACTTGATAAAGCTAAATATTTATCATACTTAAAACCCTTTAAGAGGTCTAAGAACACTGTACGCTATTAACGTATGGAATACCGTAAGGGTACGCACGTTGCGTAACAATCGCTTAGCCGTAGTCGAGACGCTCAAGCGTCACGTTTCGCTCACGGCCAAGAGATCACAGGCAGGCACGCTATTGGCTGCCGACTAACGTAATGATTTGCTATAGCGTAGCGGACGCTCGGGACCACGAGGAGATCACCAGCGGCGCAGACACTCACAATGTTAAACCTTTATAACTATACCATAAAACAGTGTATTATGCAGTAAACCTTGGTGTAGTGATAGAGTGTAAATGCAACACAGTGTAACCTTATTAACTTAAAAGCTATTTGAGCGTCTCCGACGCTCTGAGAATACTTAGAAATATAAGAAATACACAGATACCGGGCTTAGGGTCTAACGCCTTATATGAATGTTATACTTGCAAAAGAATAATACAATACAAGTCATACACTACCAATATAACATAGACTACCTAACCAGATAACTACATGAAATACAATATCAGTACAATAACTATATAAGAGAAACGAGAGAGAAAGAGAAGAGAGAGAGAGAGAGAGAGAGAGATATGGCTCACAATAACAAGAAAGACAATATGATTGCGGAGAAAACTTACGCACAAAGGAACGATCGCATGCGCCTTTCTGAATATCCAGCTCCCGATTATCAGAGATGAGAACCGTTGAAGAGAGTGTGCTGGATACGATCGGCTTGTCTATTTATGCCCCACACACAATACAATTCAATGGTCCCTACAATCTCATTGTTCATTGGACACAGGAATTCGTCTTCGCATTATAACAAAAGGTCATAGGTTGATTCATACAGGTGGGCTGTGTCTACTTCCAACTGCTCAGGTGGGTGGGAAACTAGGTTTCCCGCCGCATGGATAAGTAAGTGCAAATAATAGTAAATGGACATAAACTTCTTATGTCCACAACTATTCGCACGAGCGATTAATCCGCTTCAAACCAACACCGGAATATTGCTAATTAAATACTCTTCCGATGGATACTAAACACCACTGTATGACCCATGTCTGACCCTTCGTATCAAACAAAGAGGGATCTCTTTGTCCATGAACATGCTATATTAACTAAACTTTCAGAATCTATCAAAGGGACCATGATCTACAAAATACATTATATGGTTAAAATATATATCGATTGAGTCGCCCGCTAGACGCATACAAACTCTACCGTAAATCCGCATATCGTGCGCCCGCGGGTGCACGCGACTGCGAGTATGCGCACGCACGGGAGAGCTCTTGCACGCGCAGCGGGAGCTCGCATGAGGTGCAAATATGGCAGTGTGCATAGTGATATTTTTCTGACTTTGACAGTCCACCCTTTGGCAGTCAACAATAACTGCCACTTCCTAAAACATTTCAAAACGAGAAAAATATATGTCAAGTGTAAATACATTTCCATGATTGGGTAAGGGAGGAGAGGAGAAGGTAGGAAAAGGGTATGACCTAGTGAGATAGCAGAAGCATGTGTGTATGAATCCATGTTTGGGGGGGTCATGTATCATCGTGCCGTACGTGTTTTAAATCAAGCTTCGAGGTATTGCGAAGTATACATTTGAATTCCTTCTTATCCCGTATTAAGGGTCTGTGGATGGGCTGTCAAACTCTACCGAGCTCTTTTCGGCTGTGGTTGTAACAAAATGGGGAAGCACATTTTAGTTGATGATACATGAATGGGGGAATATGTGATTGCTGATATCTGTGCCTGTATTCCCTATCGACTATGTGTGTCATTACCTGAGGGTTGTAGAAATGAAGATAAAGAACAATTATGGTAAATACAGTGGTATTCTATGTCAGGTTAATGAACATTTGTCGGTTGAAGTCTTGTTCGGTGTCTGTTGAATGCAGTCTTCTTTGGGCTTTTGCCAACAAGTGTGGGCAAAAAGCTTTGTCAATGTCCATAGACTTACAAAAGTGTTGGGCTAGCGTAAATTTAAAATTTCTAGGGAAACTGGGGGTCTATGGCATAGTTCATCAAATATCTGTGTATAAGGTTGTCAAAACTTCTTCTTTAATCCATCAGTTGTCTGTATACAGGCTCGTCAAATTCCTCGTCCAAGTGGGTCTTTTTACCTTGGAGAAAACGGAAAAACAGGTGAAAGAAACGGACCGTATAATCGCATTTTCATCACATCATTGTCTCTACCGTTGGGTCATAAATCAAATCCATTGGAATTACAATTTCCTCACTCCTTAGACTCATTATCCTGGTACTACGTTTGCACTTCATTAAAGCCTGACCGCATCTAAATATCAAGCCAATCGATATGACAACACCCAAGATACATAGAAGAAACTTCCCTACATCCATTATGACTCCTTGAGCCCATTCTCCTAAACCAGAGAACCAATTTCGCGGGTTCAACCATGACACCCAACCAGTCAGCTCATTACCCACAGCAGCAAGGGTGAGATTGTGTCTCCTGCGAAATTCCCACTTTAATTGGAGAATGTCATCCATCTTTTGGTCTATGACCTCGACCGGATCCTCGGTACTATTCGTTATATATGTGCAGCATTTCACGCCGTACTGCGTTGCCAGTGTGACACAATATCCACCTGTTACTGCTGTGAGATAATTAAGAACCATTCTATGCTGAACCAGTTCTGTTTTATAAGCTTGAAGTTCTCTTCCAGTATACCTAAACGTGTCATCATACATTTCTGTGATATTGTCTAACAAATTTGCGAGCGCAGATATGTATTTATAATTCAACACTCCTCTGGCGGTGCGAGTGATGTCTAACGCGAGTAGAACCTGAATCCCGGTGGATTCATGGATCATGTCAGAGGCCGGATGCTCTGTTCTTTCTATCAGGTGCCGTTTAACTACGTGCTCGTAATGAGTGTGAGTATAAGGAGCTTGGGCAACACGGTGTATATCTTTCATTTTGGCATGTGATACAGTCATTACCTCAGGCAGTACTTTTCCAATATAACACAACCCTTCTGAGTTTGGGGCAAGCCACTTATACGCCTTCCTCCCGCATATGAAATATGCATCATCGGGGAGAACATATGGGACGGAGTAGGACATAACCATATTACACATCTTCCATGTGAAATCTCCTAACCCTAATTCTCCCATCTGTCTAGTACACGTATCTGTTTGTATGATATGTGCACAGTATCCTGGTGATACCTCTCCAACTCTCATAATCCTACTTCCTAGGGTATACCTATATCGGAAAGATTTTTCTCTACTGGCTATGTGGCGTATAAGCTCTGTATCTGTTGGCATTCTGTCGGCTCTGTATGAAAAGGTCATGGTTTGGTTACTCCATGACACTTCCCAATTTCCCGGCTTTCGGGGATTGGAAATGTTAAAACATATTAGGGACTTATCCACATGATATTGGTGGAGCTTCAAACTAGGAGGACTGGAGATATTAAACCTCCTGTCCACCGGCCTCCCACCACTTAGCTCAAGTACCTCCCCTATCGTTAAAGGAAATGGTACTAGTCCTGATTTGCTATGACCTTGAGGTACTTGAGAGCATACCCAACAATCTGTTTGATTTAACACACTACCCACTAAGGAGTGATAGTCACTCAATGGATGCCGGTCCATGTGGATATTAAAACTGGATTGGCATTTCTTGATGCACCCATCCTCAACTACATTGTCACAGAGCCTACAGATACAGTTTTCTTCAGCGAACAATCCTTCACAATTCCTTCGATGGTCTATGTTATCGGATCGTTTTCTGATACTCGCCTTTGCTTGTTGATTATGTTGTTCTTGGGAAACTACGCCTCCATCTCTGTCATCAGAACCCATTCCAGAACCTCTCTCGACCTCCATGGTACTCTCGCCGGAACAGACTGCTCTGGTCAACATCATGGTCAACAGGAAAATCCGGATCACAGTCTCTTGGGGCAAGTCCATCTTAGAGGAGGAAATGGAGAAAAATGAGAAGGGGGAAAGAAATAATTGAGGGAGATGGGATGGGAAGTGGAGAAAAACAATAAAAGGGAACAGGGAATCGACAACTGCTTTCGATCTTGTGATTTTCAATGTTCGGGTGCCGCCTCAGTCCTCCTGGAACAGACACTCCAGTGATACAACTTCCTCTACCGTCTGTTCCTTATCACGGGACCTCTCTGGATCAGCAACCTTCTTACAATGGGACGAATGAACCCAAGTCTCTCTCTCGGCAACCTTCAATGCTGTAGTGCTAGTCAATAAGACTTGGTATGGTCCTTCCCATCTGTCAATAAGGCAACCTGAGTGTAGAAAATTCCGTATCATTACATAATCCCCAGGTTCAATGTCATGACAATTACTATCTGGTAAATCAGGAATCATCAACTTCAAATTATCATTTTGATTCCTTAGCTGTTTACTCATGTTAATCAAGTATTTTACAGTCACTTCATTGTTACACTTCAAATCATCCTGAGGGTTAATCATAACATGCGGTTGTCGACCAAACAAGATTTCAAAGGGAGACAGATTAAGAGGGGACCTGGGAGTGGTTCTGATGCTGTATAGTACAATGGGTAAAGCTTCTGGCCATGTCAATCCTGTTTCTGCCATAACTTTGCTCAGTTTATTTTTAATAGTGCTGTTCACTCTTTCCACCTTCGCACTCGCCTGTGGACGGTATGGAGTGTGCAGCTTGCTATCAATTCCCATCAACTTACACATTCCTTGAAAGACATCACCTGTAAAATGGGTACCCCTATCACTTTCAATTATTCTAGGGATACCATATCTACATACAAATTCCTGCACAATTTTCTTAGCAGTAAACATAGCGGTATTTGTGGCCGCAGGAAATGCTTCGACCCAATTTGAGAACACATCTATACAAACAAGTACATATTTCAAATTTCGACAAGGGGGTAATTGGATAAAGTCAATCTGTATTACCTGAAAAGGTCCGCCTGTAGGTGGGATATGAGATGGTTCTGTTGGTATTGCCTTTCCGATATTCTTTCTCAAACAGGTAAGGCATGACATTGCTCTCTTACCTGCATGGGATGAAAATCCTGGGGCGCACCAATATGCTCTTACCAACTTACACATTCCCTCCTTGCCCAGATGAGTCAGCCCGTGTGCTGCCTCAGCTAAACATGGAAGATATGCTCTGGGGGCCACTGGTTTACCTTGTCCATCCGTCCGGAGTCCTGAGGACTCCTGGCCATATCCCTTTGCCTTCCAGACTGCCTTTTCCTGTGTGGAACACAAATTTTGCATTTCACACAGCTTCTGTGTGTTGATGGTATTAAATACCATCAGTTGTGTGGTGTCTGTCTGTCTGGGGGTACCAGCTGCTAACTTAGCAGCTTCGTCTGCTCGGCTGTTACCAAGTGATACTGGGTCCTGGCTATATGTGTGTGCTTTACACTTGATAACAGCCACTCTGTCGGGTTCCTGTATCGCTGTTAGAAGCCTTTTGATGTGAGCTGCATGCGCTACCGGTGTACCAGCTGCCGTCATGAAATTTCTGAGGCGCCATAGGGCTCCGAAATCATGGACTACCCCGAATGCGTATCTAGAGTCGGTGTAGATATTGGCTGACTTGCCCTTAGCCAATTCACATGCTCTGGTTAGGGCGACCAGTTCAGCAACCTGGGCTGAGTGAGGTGGGCCTAGCGGTTCAGCTTCTATGGTGCCTTGGTCGTCTACGACTGCGTATCCAGTACACAAGTCTCCCGAGTCTGACTGTCTGTGACAACTACCGTCAGTGTAGAAAGTAAAGTCTACATCTTCTAGTGGGTTGTCACTGATGTCAGGCCTTGCCGTGAAATTTTGGGTCAAATATTCCATACAATCATGTGTGTCATCCTTTGTATTAAATCCTCCTTCCCCACCACTCTCATCCTCCACCCTTTGTGCCTGTCCAGGCACACCTGGGAGATATGTTGCAGGATTTAATGCACTGCATCTCCTTATGGTGATGTTTACGGGGGCCATTAGTGCCAATTCCCATCTTGTAAACCGCGCTGATGAGACGTGTCTGGTTTGGGCAGAATTTAGCAAGGCTGACACTGCATGTGGTGTATGAATTGTGAGGTTGTGACCTAGCACTACATCTTCGCTTTTCGTTACTAGCAATGCTATCGCAGCAACGCTTCGCAAGCATGTGGGGAGGGATCGCGCTACCGTATCTAGCTGAGCGCTGTAGTATGCTACCGGCCTGCTGGCATCACCGTGCTTCTGGGTTAGGACGCCTGCCGCGCAACCAGCACTTTCTGTTCCGTACAGCTCAAAGGGTTTCCCATAGTCTGGCATACCTAATGCTGGCGCCTGCGTTAGGCACTGTTTAAGTCTCTCAAATGCCATCTCGGATTCGTCTGTATGCGAAATCCGATCAGGTTTGTTTGAGGAGACCATCTCCTGCAAAGGTAACGCTAGAATGGAAAACCCTGGGATCCAGTTACGGCAATACCCACACATTCCTAAAAACGTTCTGATCTGTTGCTGGGTTTGTGGCAGAGTCATGTCTCTAATTGCTTGAATTCTATCAGCGGTCAGGTGTCTCAGTCCTTGTGTTAGACAGTGTCCCAAATATTTTACTTTAGTTTGGCATAATTGTAACTTGTCTTTGGAAACCTTGTGTCCTGTGTCTGAAAGATGAAACAGGAGCTGTTTCGTATCCTTCAGGGATGCTTCCAATGAATCTGAACACAGTAGTAAATCATCCACATACTGTATCAATACTGATCCACTCTCTGGTTGGAAAGACTGTAAACAATCATGCAAAGCCTGGGAAAATATACTTGGACTGTCTATGAAACCTTGTGGTAATCGAGTCCATGTGTATTGGACTCCTCTATATGTAAATGCAAACAAATATTGGCTGTCAGGGTGCAGAGGTACCGAAAAGAAAGCGGAGCAGAGGTCAATAACAGTGAAAAATTTCGCAGTGGGAGGGATTTGCATAAGGATGACAGCTGGATTTGGCACTACGGGGAACTGACTCTCAACTATTTTGTTAATCCCCCTTAGATCCTGCACTAGCCGGTAACCCCTCCCCCCACTCTTTTTCACAGGGAAGATGGGACTATTGGCAGTGCTGGATGTTCTTACCAGAATGCCCTGTTGTAGCAAGCGCTCTATTACGGGATACACTCCTAACTCCACCTCTGGCTTCAGAGGGTACTGTGGGATTTTTGGAGCTATCCTACCATCTTTTACTTGTACAACTACCGGAGCTACGTTTGCCATTAATCCAGTGTCCTGTCCATCTTTAGTCCAAAGTGACTATGGTATCTGGGATGTCATTTCTTCTACTTGGGATGTAGTCCTATTTGTCATAATGGTATGTGACAGTAATTTTGATGGGGAGTCTAACATGTCTCGCACTTCCTGAGCGTGATTCTCAGGTATGTCCAAGAATACACCTTCAGGAGTACAATAAATGACGCACCCCATTTTACACAATAAGTCTCTTCCCAGGAGATTAGTCGGTGCCGATGCAGCCAGCAAAAAGGAATGCTTGGTATGTAAAGGCCCTATTGTAATCTCGGTTGGTTTGCTAACAGGGTAGTGCTGGACTACTCCCGTTACTCCTATGGCTGGAATTGTCTTACCAGTGGTTCTCATGCCCACTGTCGAATTTATCACTGATTTGGCCGCCCCCGTATCTACAAGAAAGTTTAATGATTTACCAGCTACATTTATTGCAATTTCGGGTTCACTTCCAAGACTTGCAATCAATTTTACTGGCTGCAGATTACAGGTATGGCCACACCCCTATTGGGTATGGTGACCTCCCTGAATCCCGCTGGCAGCAACTACTTGTGAAGGGGTTAAATGGGAACTGCCAGAAGTTTGCCAGTCTCCTTTTGGGGGATATCTTTTTGTTTCCCCTGTATGTGGCTCATAACTCCGTCTCTGTGGACCCTGATCCCAATTTCGTGTGTCATGTCGTTGTCTAGGGGGTTGGTATGATCTTTGTGAATTTTTCGCTCTACAGTCTCGTGCTATGTGTCCCTGTTTATGACAAAAATAACATGTTACCACATTTGACTTACCCACCGGGTTTGGTGATTTAAACAAAGGCTGCTTTGTGGTCAGGGCCTGTATACTTACGGCCATTAACTTATCACCTTGTGACTCCCTGTGTCTGGTAATATTCCGGTCGTGATCAATAGCAGCCTCTCTCAAAGTAGCCACCGACAGACCTCGCCAACATGGTTGCGTGGTCTGTACCCTTGTCTTTAATGCTTCTTTTAAACCATCCATTAGCA
Organism: Pseudophryne corroboree; assembly: GCF_028390025.1. Taxonomy (NCBI): domain Eukaryota; kingdom Metazoa; phylum Chordata; class Amphibia; order Anura; family Myobatrachidae; genus Pseudophryne; species Pseudophryne corroboree. The sequence goes on from NC_086446.1 coordinate 240,789,836, forward strand.
CAGATACTGCTACTTCTTGATGATTTGCATTGGTCCTAATGTCCTCTATGCCAGTGTATTTTGCCATTTCTAATAGTGCCCGGTGAAAATACTCAGCAGCTGTTTCTGACTCTTTTTGTTTAATGGAAAAAATTCTATTCCATTTGGCTACAGCTGGGAAATACTCCTTTAACTGTAAATTTATTCTTTTTACATTGTCTTTGTTGTACACATCTGTAAGGGGTACATCCTGATCCAATCCACAGTCAGCTAAAAATTGAGCTGAGTCGACATTGGAGGGTAAACATGCCCTCAGCAATATCTGCCAGTCTTTGTTATTTGGCTCTACAGTATTTCTAGGTCTCTGATGTATTTCTGGCTAGCAACTAGATCTTTCCTAGGATCAGGGAACAAGAATGTGAGAGGAAAAAACAGAAGGAAGTCTGTATTGTTGACGCACTGAAAGAATGTGAGTTTGTTCTAAAATATAACCTTTATTCGATATACATTAAAATAAGGTGGATATTTGTCCTGAGCTACCGTGAAACATCAGAGTTAAAATCACAATACTAACAAATACGTGAAAAGAATGGAAAAATGTGTGAATAAAGAGTTAAAAAACGTGTCCACATGTGTTTCTCGTCTAATTCTTGGAAGTTATTGTATATAAGTATATAAGTTATTACAATAACTTCCAAGAATTAGACGAGAAACACATGTGGACACGTTTTTTAACTCTTTATTCACACATTTTTCCATTCTTTTCACGTATTTGTTAGTATTGTGATTTTAACTCTGATGTTTCACGGTAGCTCAGGACAAATATCCACCTTATTTTAATGTATATCGAATAAAGGTTATATTTTAGAACAAACTCACATTCTTTCAGTGCGTCAACAATACAGACTTCCTTCTGTTTTTTCCTCTCACATTCTTGCTTCAGTGCACTGTAGTTGACAGCACCCCCTGAATACATTGAACAATATTTGTGATATAATATTAGGGGTTCACCAAGTGAGTGGATGGTGATGAACCACATACACTCACACAAAAAAATAAGAATTTACTTACCGATAATTCTATTTCTCGGAGTCCGTAGTGGATGCTGGGGTTCCTGAAAGGACCATGGGGAATAGCGGCTCCGCAGGAGACAGGGCACAAAAAGTAAAGCTTTAGGATCAGGTGGTGTGCACTGGCTCCTCCCCCCATGACCCTCCTCCAAGCCTCAGTTAGGATACTGTGCCCGGACGAGCGTACACAATAAGGAAGGATTTTGAATCCCGGGTAAGACTCATACCAGCCACACCAATCACACTGTACAACCTGTGATCTGAACCCAGTTAACAGTATGATAACAGCGGAGCCTCTGAAAAGATGGCTCACAACAATAATAACCCGATTTTTGTAACTATGTACAAGTAATGCAGATAATCCGCACTTGGGATGGGCGCCCAGCATCCACTACGGACTCCGAGAAATAGAATTATCGATAAGTAAATTCTTATTTTCTCTATCGTCCTAGTGGATGCTGGGGTTCCTGAAAGGACCATGGGGATTATACCAAAGCTCCCAAACGGGCGGGAGAGTGCGGATGACTCTGCAGCACCGAATGAGAGAACTCCAGGTCCTCCTTAGCCAGGGTATCAAATTTGTAGGATTTTACAAACGTGTTTGCCCCTGACTAAATAGCCGCTCGGCAAAGTTGTAAAGCCGAGACCCCTCGGGCAGCCGCCCAAGATGAGCCCACCTTCCTTGTGGAATGGGCATTTACATATTTTGGCTGTGGCAGGCCTGCCACAGAATGTGCAAGCTGAATTGTATTACACATCCAACTAGCAATAGTCTGCTTAGAAGCAAGAGCACCCAGTTTGTTGGGTGCATACAGGATAACAGCAAGTCAGTTTTCCTGACTCCAGCCGTCCTGGAACCTATACTTTCAGGGCCCTGACAACATCCAGCAACTTGGAGTCCTCCAAGTCCCTAGTAGGCGCAAGGCACCACAATAAGCTGGTTCAGGTGAAACACTGACACCACCTTAGGGAGAGAACTGGGGACGAGTCCGCAGCTCTGCCCTGTCCGAATGGACAAATAGATATGGGCTTTTTTGAGAAAAAACCCACCAATTTGACACTCGCCTGGCCCAGGCCAGGGCCAAGAGCATGGTCACTTTTCATGTGAGATGCTTCAAATCCACAGATTTGACTGGTTTTAAACCAATGTGATTTGAGGAATCCCAGAACTACGTTGAGATCCCACAGTGCCACTGGAGGCACAAAAGGGGGTTGTATATGCAATACTCCCTTGACAAACTTCTGGACTTCAGGAACTGAAGCCAATTCTTTCTGGAAGAAAATCGACAGGGCCGAAATTTGAACCTTAATGGGCCCCAATTTGAGGCCCATAGACACTCCTGTTTGCAGGAAATGCAGGAATCGACCGAGTTGAAATTTCTTCGTGGGGCCTTCCTGGCCTCACACCACGCAACATATTTTCGCCACATGTGGTGATAATGTTGTGCGGTCACCTCCTTCCTGGCTTTGACCAGGGTAGGAATGACCTCTTCCGGAATGCCTTTTTCCCTTAGGATCCGGCGTTCCACCGCCATGCCGTCAAACGCAGCTGCGGTAAGTCTTGGAACAGACATGGTACTTGCTGAAGCAAGTCCCTTCTTAGCGGCAGAGGCCATAAGTCCTCTGTGAGCATCTCTTGAAGTTCCGGGTACCAAGTCCTTCTTGGCCAATCCGGAGCCATGAGTATAGTTCTTACTCCTCTACGTCTTATAATTCTCAGTACCTTAGGTATGAGAAGCAGAGGAGGGAACACATACACCGATTGGTACACCCACGGTGTTACCAGAACGTCCACAGCTATTGCCTGAGGGTCTCTTGACCTGGCGCAATACCTGTCCCGTTTTTTGTTCAGACGGGACGCCATCATGTCCACCTTTGGTATTTCCCAACGGTTCACAATCATGTGGAAAAACTTCCCGATGAAGTTTCCACTCTCCCGGGTGGAGGTCGTGCCTGCTGAGGAAGTCTGCTTCCCAGTTTCCACTCCCGGAATGAAACACTGCTGACAGTGCTATCACATGATTTTCCGCCCAGCGAAAAGTCCTTGCAGTTTTTGCCATTGCCCTCCTGCTTCTTGTGCCGCCCTGTCTGTTTACGTGGGCGACTGCCGTGATGTTTTTCCCACTGGTTTAATACCGGCTGACCTTGAAGCAGAGGTCTTGCTAAGCTTAGAGCATTATAAATTTACCCTTAGCTCCAGTATATTTATGTGGAGAAAAGTCTCCAGACTTGATCACACTCCCTGGAAATTTTTTCCTTGTGTGACTGCTCCCCAGCCTCTCGGGCTGGCCTCCGTGGTCACCAGCATCCAATCCTGAATGCCGAATCTGCGGCCCTCTAGAAGATGAGCACTCTGTAACCACCACAGGAGAGACACCCTTGTCCTTGGATATAGGGTTATCCGCTGATGCATCTGAAGATGCGATCCGGACCATTTGTCCAGCAGATCCCACTGAAAAGTTCTTGCGTGAAATCTGCCGAATGGAATTGCTTCGTAGGAAGCCACCATTTTTACCAGGACCCTTGTGCAATGATGCACTGACACTTTTCCTGGTTTTAGGAGGTTCTTGACTAGCTCGGATAACTCCCTGGCTTTCTCTTCCGGGAGAAACACCTTTTTCTGGACTGTGTCCAGAATCATCCCTAGGCACAGCAGACGTGTCGTCAGGATCAGCTGCGATTTTGGAATATTTAGAATCCATCCGTGCTGTTGTAGCAGTATCCGAGATAGTGCTACTCCGACCTCCAACTGTTCCCTGGACTTTGCCCTTATCAGGAGATCGTCCAAGTAAGGGGTAATTAAGACGCCTTTTCTTCGAAAAAGAATCATCATTTCGGCCATTACCTTGGTAAAGACCCGGGGTGCCGTGGACAATCCAAATGGCAGCGTCTGAAACTGACAGTGACAGTTCTATACCACGAACCTGAGGTACCCTTAGTGAGAAGGGCAAATTTGGGACATGGAGGTAAGCATCCCTGATGTCCCGGGACACTATATAGTCCCCTTCTTCCTGGTTCGTTATCACTGCTCTGAGTGACTCCATCTTGATTTGAACCTTTGTAAGTGTTCAAATTTTTTTTTATATTTAGAATAGGTCTCACCTAGCCTTCTGGCTTCAGTACCACAATATAGTGTGGAATAATACCCCTTTCCTTGTTGTAGGAGGGGTAATTTGATTATCACCTGCTGGGAATACAGCTTGTGAATTTTTTCCCATACTGCCTCCTTGTCAAGGGGATACCTTGGTAAAGCAGACTTCAGGAGCCTGCGAGGGGGAAACGTTTCGACATTCCAATCTGTACCCCTGGGATACTACTTGTAGGATCCAGGGGTCCTGTACGGTCCCAGCGTCATGCTGAGAGCTTGGCAGAAGCGGTGGAAGGCTTCTGTTCCTGGGAATGGGCTGCCTGCTGCAGTCTTCTTCCCTTTCCTCTATCCCTGGGCAAATATGACTCTTATAGGGACGAAAGGACTGAGGCTGAAAAGACGGTGTCTTTTTCTGCAGAGATGTGACTTAGGGTAAAAACGGTGGATTTTCCAGCAGTTGCCGTGGCCACCAGGTCCGATGGACCGACCCCAAATAACTCCTCTTCCTTTATACGGCAATACACCTTTGTGCCGTTTGGAATCTGCATCACCTGACCACTGTCGTGTCCATAAACATCTTCTGGCAGATATGGACATCGCACTTACTCTTGATGCCAGAGTGCAAATATCCCTCTGTGCATCTCGCATATATAGAAATGCATCCTTTAAATGCTCTATAGTCAATAAAATACTGTCCCTGTCAAGGGTATCAATATTTTTAGTCAGGGAATCCGACCAAGCCACCCCAGCTCTGCACATCCAGGCTGAGGCGATCGCTGGTCGCAGTATAACACCAGTATGTGTGTATATACTTTTATATGATATTTTCCAGCCTCCTGTCAGCTGGCTCCTTGAGGACGGCCCTATCTATAGACGGTACCGCCACTTGTTTTGATAAGCGTGTGAGCGCCTTATCCACCCTAAGGGGTGTTTCCCAACGCGCCCTAACTTCTGGCGGGAAAGGGTATACCGCCAATAATTTTCTATCGGGGGGAACCCACGCATCATCACACACTTCATTTAATTTATCTGATTCAGGAAAAACTACAGGTAGTTTTTTCAGATCCCACATAATACCCTCTTTTGTGGTACTTGTAGTATCAGAAATATGTAACACCTCCTTCATTGCCCTTAACGTGTGGCCCTAATAAGGAATACGTTTGTTTATTCACCGTCGACACTGGATTCAGTGTCCGTGTCTGTGTCTGTGTCGACCGACTAAGGTAAACGGGCGTTTTAAAACCCCTGACGGTGTTTTTGAGACGTCTGGACCGGTACTAATTGTTTGTCGGCCATCTCATGTCGTCAACCGACCTTGCAGCGTGTTGACATTATCACGTAATTCCCTAAATAAGCCATCCATTCCGGTGTCGACTCCCTAGAGAGTGACATCACCATTACAGGCAATTGCTCCGCCTCCTCACCAACATCGTCCTCATACATGTCGACACACACGTACCGACACACAGCACACACACAGGGAATGCTCTGATAGAGGACAGGACCCACTAGCCCTTTGGAGAGACAGAGGGAGAGTTTGCCAGCACACACCAAAAAACGCTATAATTATATAGGGACAACCTTATATAAGTGTTTTCCCTTATAGCATCTTTTTATATATTTCTAACGCCAAATTAGTGCCCCCCCTCTCTGTTTTAACCCTGTTTCTGTAGTGCAGTGCAGGGGAGAGCCTGGGAGCCTTCCCTCCAGCCTTTCTGTGAGGGAAAATGGCGCTGTGTGCTGAGGAGATAGGCCCCGCCCCTTTTTCGGCGGGCTCGTCTCCCGCTCTTCAACGGATTCTGGCAGGGGTTAAATATCTCCATATAGCCCCCGGAGGCTATATGTGAGGTATTTTTTGCCAAAAAATAGGTTTACATTGCCTCCCAGGGCGCCCCCCTCCCAGCGCCCTGCACCCTCAGTGACTGCCGTGTGAAGTGTGCTGAGAGCAATGGCGCACAGCTGCAGTGCTGTGCGCTACCTTAAGAAGACTGAGGAGTCTTCTGCCGCCGATTCTGGACCTTCTTCTCTTTTCAGCATCTGCAAGGGGGCCGGCGGCGAGGCTCCGGTGACCATCCAGGCTGTACCTGTGATCGTCCCTCTGGAGCTAATGTCCAGTAGCCAAAGAAGCCAATCCATCCTGCACGCAGGTGAGTTCACTTCTTCTCCCCTAAGTCCCTCGTTGCAGTGATCCTGTTGCCAGCAGGACTCACTGTAAAATAAAAAACCTAAGCTAAACTTTTCTAAGCAGCTCTTTAGGAGAGCCACCTAGATTGCACCCTTCTCGGCCGGGCACAAAAATCCAACTGAGGCTTGGAGGAGGGTCATGGGGGGAGGAGCCAGTGCACACCACCTGATCCTAAAGCTTTACTTTTTGTGCCCTGTCTCCTGCGGAGCCGCTATTCCCCATGGTCCTTTCAGGAACCCCAGCATCCACTAGGACGATAGAGAAATATAATAAATAATACACTACGAGTGTGCAGATACCCAATCTCTAGGATCAGGGAATTCAGACACTATGGTTCTTAATTCCATTCGGGAAAATGGGCTATACATGGCAATGTTCCTAATGGGAGTGACTCCTGTAGTGTCCGTTTTCCCATTTGGAACAGCTATTACCCTAACGGAAGCAAGTTTAATAATGTCATTCTGATTAGATTCTACCGCCTGTGGTGAAATGGTTTCAGCATAGTGTAAGGTGCCGTACTTACCCGTTGATACGACCTCACCTGTCCCTCCGCTAGGGGCCTTTGTTACTAATCTTAAGGGTTGGGCCGTGCCTACTGTTGTCTCTGATATGGTGGCTGCTAGAGAGAGCGCCGATATTGTTGATGCTTCGTCTTCTTGATCACACTCCTGGGGAAAGTTCAAAACAGGGTACAACTTGCACGGGTTAATACTTGCATTGGTTAACTCATTAACATTTACACAGTTGCTAAGTGTTTGTTTGTTACACCCTAGTGCGTCATTCTCCGCAACCAATTTCTCTCCTGATATGTATGGTGGCGGCGGGGCCGTGGCTATCAGTTTCCTGATAGGATAAGATCCCGCCGCCTGAGCCAATCCTCTCTGTATTTCACCCTCCTGTTGCCATAACTGCAAATAATCATAATGTTTGATTCGTCTCTTTGCTGATTTAATGAGACATATCCTCCTCCTTAGATTTTGTAACACTTCTGGGCTAAAGCTGCCTACTCTTGGGAACTTCTCCCCGTCATGAACCGTCATTCTCTCCCATTCATCACATAAAACTTCTGTGTGTGAACCGTATTTTTCACACATTACGTACCTTGCCGACCCGATTGGTCGGTTCACTAAATCAACCCGAACCGAGGTTGATCGCCCCCTTCCTGAACAACTGGCCCCCATAATTTGCAGGTGTTGCTTGCTCTACCTCTGACCTTTATATCAGGGTCTTCAGCGAACCCTTACAAAAAACCAAAATATTCAAAGATAGGTTGACGGTGGTAGTTTACCGAGTACCCCACTTACTCGCCCACGCCGACCAATACGACCTCCACACTGATATAGTGCTGGCGTACTCGACCCAGGGCCCCTATGAACCTTTGTTTACTGGAACATGTGAGTGTGATCCGCAGAGCATTAACCCTTTCCAGTAACTGTGGGGTTGTTGGATAATTCCTGAGTGACCAGCGAACTTCCCTTTTAAAAATAAAAAATTACACAAATCACGTTAGAATGTACAAATAGCGTTTATGACCCTTTTCGTACACAAATGGTACTAGGTCAGATTACTAACTAATGCACACAATTACGTGCGGTACAATCGTTCAGTACATAAGCAACTAATCTTATGTACGGAGCGACCAACGGAATCGACATTCAGCAGCTGCGAATTCCTTCAGCCTGAGCTTTAATGGCCTATATGGGTTCTGCACCAACCCCCTGGGTTGTGCTCTTTCTCTATTTATAGCGGACTTCCTTGTCTGCTGTACCTGGACCTCCTGGTCTGTTCTGGACCTCCTGGTCTGTGCTACAGTATGACCTCCTGGTCTGCTATACTCTAATGCTCAGATTTTATGTTTAACAAGGGATGCCTCCCTAGCCACCATGCACGTCACTTACACGTATGTACTTCACGAGAACTCGATGATTTCTGTGGTTCAATCCCCAAAATTGTAAAAACTTTTATATGCAAAACACTCACTCACCACATGTACACTTTTGTTTCTATTTCTATTTCTGCGCAGAAATTTCTTTCCTTTAGACCAGATGTGTTGTAAATTGGAGAAGGATCTATTAGCTTAAATTTCGGACACTGAAATAGACTTGCGCTATTTATCGCGTTGCCACCTCTTCGCCTGCTAAAATAACACTTATCGTGTGATTTGAGTTACGTGGGCGTACCCAGACACTCCGTTGCGTAATATACGATGCATGCGTCGGCCTTTGAGTTGCGTGCGCGAGTCTCAGCCTTTTGTTAGAGACACGTGTACGCAATGCAGATATCCACCGTAACACAACTAACACGTTTATCAATGTAGATGATCCTTGATCATCTACCGAGCACCACACCAATCTCTCCTTGTATCTTTAGGTAGAGCTGCGTGCGTGCTTTGCAATTTATCCCTTAATGTATTACTTTTACACTTTAACTATGAAATAGCGACAAATCTCTCTTAGCACGTTTATCAATTATAAAATGGCAAACAGGAGAGTGATATATGAAAATACACGAATAAAAAGAAATGCAGATATGCGTGTGTGCGTACGCAAGATAGAAATAAACAGTTTTAAAAGACACTAGCGTGTTGTTCTTACCTCCGGTTCTGGATTCCTTCAGCACCCTTTACTAAGCGAAGCAGACGCTTATCCAGACAGCACTGCGAGGAATATGATCTCCCGCCCTTTGCTGATGGATAATGTCTGCTGGAATTACCTAGCAGAGATATGTGAAGGACTGGACGAGCCGCCAATTGATAAAGCTAAATATTTATCATACTTAAAACCCTTTAAGAGGTCTAAGAACACTGTACGCTATTAACGTATGGAATACCGTAAGGGTACGCACGTTGCGTAACAATCGCTTAGCCGTAGTTGAGACGCTCAAGCGTCACGTTTCGCTCACGGCCAAGAGATCACAGGCAGGCACGCTATTGGCTGCCGACTAACGTAATGATTTGCTATAGCGTAGCGGATGCTCGGGACCACGAGGAGATCACCAGCGGCGCAGACACTCACAATGTTAAACCTTTATAACTATACCATAAAACAGTGTATTATGCAGTAAACCTTGGTGTAGTGATAGAGTGTAAATGCAACACAGTGTAACCTTATTAACTTAAAAGCTATTCGAGCGTCTCTGACGCTCTGAGAATACTTAGAAATATAAGAAATACACAGATACCGGGCTTAGGATCTAACGCCTTATATGAATGTTATACTTGCAAAAGAATAATACAATACAAGTCATACACTACCAATATAACATAGACTACCTAACCAGATAACTACATGAAATACAATATCAGTACAATAACTATATAAGAGAAACGAGAGAGAAAGAGAAGAGAGAGAGAGAGAGAGAGAGAGATATGGCTCACAATAACAAGAAAGACAATATGATTGCGGAGAAAACTTACGCACAAAGGAACAATCGCATGCGCCTTTCTGAATATCCAGCTCCCGATTATCAGAGATGAGAACCGTTGAAGAGAGTGTGCTGGATACGATCGGCTTGTCTATTTATGCCCCACACACAATACAATTCAATGGTCCCTACAATCTCATTGTTCATTGGACACAGGAATTCGTCTTCGCATTATAACAAAAGGTCATAGGTTGATTCATACAGGTGGGCTGTGTCTACTTCCAACTGCTCAGGTGGGTGGGAAACTAGGTTTCCCGCCGCATGGATAAGTAAGTGCAAATAATAGTAAATGGACATAAACTTCTTATGTCCACAACTATTCGCACGAGCGATTAATCCGCTTCAAACCAACACCGGAATATTGCTAATTAAATACTCTTCCGATGGATACTAAACACCACTGTATGACCCATGTCTGACCCTTCGTATCAAACAAAGAGGGATCTCTTTGTCCATGAACATGCTATATTAACTAAACTTTCAGAATCTATCAAAGGGACCATGATCTACAAAATACATTATATGGTTAAAATATATATCGATTGAGTCGCCCGCTAGACGCATACAAACTCTACCGTAAATCCGCATATCGTGCGCCCGCGGGTGCACGCGACTGCGAGTATGCGCACGCACGGGAGAGCTCTTGCACACGCAGCGGGAGCTCGCATGAGGTGCAAATATGGCAGTGTGCATAGTGATATTTTTCTGACTTTGACAAACTGTTTAAAAGTATTTTATTCACAATTCTTTATATTAAATACATATATTTTTAGATTATACTGTGTCAAGTAGCGCTGTATACTTTTCTTTTCTTCTAGTTTTCTAAGATGTTTGGAACAACCTCCCTGCTGAGTTCCTGCAAAAACTGTGTGCAAGTGTACCTACAAGAATTGATGCTGGTTTGAAGCAAAGGGTGGTCACACCAAATATTGATTTGATTTAGATTTATCTTCTGTTCATGCCCCTTGCATTTTGTTAATTGATAAAAAAAAACTATTAACACTTCTATTTATTAAAGCATTCTTACTGTGCAGCACTTTTTCCACGCCTGCCTAAAACTTTTGCACAGTACTTTATATATATATATATATATAGAGATGAGACATAAAGCAAGCGGCACTCTAAGTCTGTTTGAAAGTCAAATATATTTCACACAAATAGTGATCCGACGTTTCGGGGTCCAAGCGCCCCTTTGTCAAGGTGAACAACCTTGACAAAGGGGCGCTTGGACCCCGAAACGTCGGATCACTATTTGTGTGAAATATATTTGACTTTCAAACAGACTTAGAGTGCCGCTTGCTTTATGTCTCATCTACCTACCTACTTCTGAGATGGCACCTAAGCAGTGAAGTGTGGAGGGGGAGTGCCGGTCCGCACAGTCTTCCTATATATATATATATATATATATATATATATGTACACAGTATATATATATATATATATATATATATATATTTATACACTGCTCAAAAAAATAAAGGGAACACTTAAGCAACACAATGTAACTCCAAGTCAAGCACACTTCTGTGAAATCAAACTGTCCACTTAGGAAGCAACACTGATTGACAATCAATTTCACATGCTGTTGTGCAAATGGAATAGACAACAGGTGGAAATTATAGGCAATTAGCAAGACACCCCCAATAAAGGAGTTCTGCAGGTGGTGACCACAGACCACTTCTCAGCTCCTATGCTTTCTGGCTGATGTTTTGGTCACTTTTGAAAGCTAGCGGTGCTTTCACTCTAGTGGTAGCATGAGACGGAGTCTACAACCCACACAAGTGGCTCAGGTAGTGCAGCTCATCCAGGATGGCACATCAATGCGAGCTGTGGCAAGAAGGTTTGCTGTGTCTGTCAGCGTAGTGTCCAGAGCATGGAGGCGCTACCAGGAGACAGGCCAGTACATCAGGAGACGTGGAGGAGGCCGTAGGAGGTCAACAACCCAGCAGCAGGACCGCTACCTCTGCCTTTGTGCAAGGAGGAACAGGAGGAGCACTGCCAGAGCCCTGCAAAAATGACCTCCAGCAAGCCACAAATGTACATGTGTCTACTCAAATGATCAGAAACAGACTCCATGAGGGTGGTATGAGGGCCTGACGTCCACAGGTGGGGGTTGTGCTTACAGCCCAACACCGTGCAGGACGTTTGGCATTTGCCAGAGAACACCAAGATTGGCAAATTCGCCACTGGCGCCCTGTGCTCTTCACAGATGAAAGCAGGTTCTCACTGAGCACATGTGACAGACGTGACAGAGTCTGGAGACGCCAAGGAGAACGTTCTGCTGCCTGCAACATCCTCCAGCATGACCGGTTTGGCAGTGGGTCAGTAATGGTGTGGGGTGGCATTTCTTTGGGGGGCCGTACAGCCCTCCATGTGCTCGCCAGAGGTAGCCTGACTGCCATTAGGTACCGAGATGAGATCCTCAGACCGCTTGTGAGACCATATGCTGGTGCGGTTGGCCCTGGGTTCCTCCTAATGCAAGACAATGCTAGACCTCATGTGGCTGGAGTGTGTCAGCAGTTCCTGCAAGACGAAGGCATTGATGCTATGGACTGGCCCGCCCGTTCCCCAGACCTGAATCCAATTGAGCACATCTGGGACATCATGTCTCGCTCCATCCACCAACGCCACGTTGCACCACAGACTGTCCAGGAGTTGGCAGATGCTTTAGTCCAGGTCTGGGAGGAGATCCCTCAGGAGACAATCCGCCACCTCATCAGGAGCATGCCCAGGCGTTGTAGGGAGGTCATATAGGCACGTGGAGGCCACACACTACTGAGCCTCATTTTGACTTGTTTTAAGGACATTACATCAAAGTTGGATCAGCCTGTAGTGTGTTTTTCCACTTTAATTTTGAGTGTGACTCCAAATCCAGACCTCCATGGGTTAATAAAATAGATTTCCATTGATAATTTTTGTGTGATTTTGTTGTCAGCACATTCAACTATGTAAAGAACAAAGTATTTAATAAGAATATTTCATTCATTCAGATCTAGGATGTGTTATTTTAGTGTTTCCTTTATTTTTTTGAGCAGTGTATATATATATATATATATATATATATACAAACAAATATAGAAAACCACAGCACTCGCCACCCCAGAAGCGGGGTGCAGTGTCTGCACTCACCACTCATAGGGTGGGGAGCATGCAGCCCATGGCCACCTACCCAAATACATACAAATAGAGAATTCAGCACTCACCATAGCAAGCTCACTTGTCCTCACAACATCAATAAATAAATGAATGATGGGGGTTTAGTTAGTGAATTGGCCAATGCACGGAAGCCTGCATACCGCTCCACGGTACCCCACCTACATGCAGGTCCTACACTATCACAAAGCTGTGTAATCTCAATTGTTCTAAACCTGTGTCAGCTGCTCCTTAGTAATTTACCGGCTGTGTCAGGTGACTAGTATGCCTTTAAAAGCCACTAGATATGTGGCAGGCATACATTAAACTTAGTGGGCATATTTGCAGTTATATTATGTGATACAGTTGCCAGGTTTTAATTCTTAAAGCTTTGTGATAGTGTAGGACCTGCATATAGGAGGGGTACCGTGGAGCGGTATGCAGGCTTCCGTGCATTGGCCAATTCACTAACTAAACCCCCATCATTCATTTATTTATTGATGTTGTGAGGACAAGTGAGCTTGCTATGGTGAGTGCTGAATTCTCTATTTGTATGTATTTGGGTAGGTGGCCATGGGCTGCATGCACCCCACCCTATGAGTGATGAGTGCAGACACTGCACCCCGCTTCTGGGGTGGCGAGTGCTGTGGTTTTCTATATTTGTTTTTATATTATGGGGTTAATCTTTGGTTAACTCTTATTAACCATGGTCACAGGCCTTTTCATGCACCCATGTGTAATCTCAATTGTTCTAAACCTGTGTCAGCTGCTCCTTAGTAATTTACCGGCTGTGTCAGGTGACTAGTATGCCTTTAAAAGCCACTAGATATGTGGCAGGCATACATTAAACTTAGTGGGCATATTTGCAGTTATATTATGTGATACAGTTGCCAGGTTTTAATTCTTAAAGCTTTGTGATAGTGTAGGACCTGCATGTAGGTGGGGTACCGTGGAGCGGTATGCAGGCTTCCGTGCATTGGCCAATTCACTAACTAAACCCCCATCATTCATTTATTTATTGATGTTGTGAGGACAAGTGAGCTTGCTATGGTGAGTGCTGAATTCTCTATTTGTGTGTATATATATATATATATATATATATATATTTGTACAGTATATATATATATATATGTGGATAGATATAGATAGATAGATAGATAGATAGATAGATAGATAACTAAATGGTTGTATGGTTAATGTAACAAGACCAAACATACATATGTACATACCTACACTCACTTAGAGGCTACTTTATTAGGTATAATTTTCTTGCACTAAAGAGAAATGCACTTGCCCCAGAACAGCCTGAACTCTTCATGGTAAGTATTCAACATGATACTGGAAATATTCGTTAAAGATTCTGGTCGTATTGACAGGATAGTAGGCTGCACATTAATGCTGCATATCTTCCATACCACCACATCCAAAACATCCAAAGGTGCTCTATTGGATTTAGATTTGACAGTTTTGGAGTACACTGCAGTAGACTGAACTCATTGTTATTTTTGTGGAATAAGCTTAAGATGACCTGTGTTTTGTGAGACATGGTGAATTATCCCTCTGGAAATAGAGATTACACCGTGAGTAGACTAGAGCAGTAACGGGATGCACATGGCCTGCAATGGTACTCCGGTTAGCTTTGGCATTAAAACTGTGCTCAATTTGTATTAAGGGATCTAATACGTGCCAAGAAAACATTTCCCACAAAATTATACCACCATCTCCAGCCTTAACCATAGATGGTCAGGATGAATCCATGTATTCATGTTGCTTATGCTAAATTCTGACGCTACAGTACCATCTACATATCACACCAGAAATCAGGATTGCTCTGACCAGCCAACAATTTTTCCATCCTTCATCTGTGCAGTTTGGGTGAGGGTGTGCCCACTGTAGCCTGTTGCATGTTTTTAGCTTACAACAGTGGAAGTCTTTGGTGTCTTCTGTTGCTGTAGCCCATCCACTTCAACCTGCTCTGCATTTACCACCTCTGATTACCACTGGTGTAATGCATGGTTACTTAAGTTGCTGTCAACTTGAACCAGTCTCGACATTCTCCTCTGACTTCCTCTCATTAAGAAGGCATTTTAGTGATGTGCACCGGACATTTTTCGGGTTTAGGTTTTGGATTCGGTTCCGCGGCCGTGTTTTGGATTCGGACGCGTTTTGGCAAAACCTCACCGAAATTTTTTGTCGGATTCGGGTGTGTTTTGGATTCGGGTGTTTTTTTCAAAAAACCCTAAAAAACAGCTTAAATCATAGAATTTGGGGGTCATTTTGATCCCATAGTATTATTAACCTCAATAACCATAATTTCCACTCATTTCCAGTCTATTCTGAACACCTCACAATATTATTTTTAGTCCTAAAATTTGCACCGAGGTCGCTGGATGGCTAAGCTAAGCGACACAAGTGGGCGACACAAACACCTGGCCCATCTAGGAGTGGCACTGCAGTGTCAGGCAGGATGGCACTTCAAAAAAATAGTCCCCAAACAGCACATGATGCAAAGAAAAAAAGAGGCGCACCAAGGTCGCTGTGTGACTAAGATAAGCGACACAAGTGGCCGACACAAACACCTGGCCCATCTAGGAGTGGCACTGCAGTGTCAGACAGGATGGCACTTCAAAAAAATTGTCCCCAAACAGCACATGATGCAAAGAAAAAAAGAGGCACAACAAGGTCGCTGTGTGACTAAGCTAAGCGACACAAGTGGCCGTCACAAACACCTGGCCCATCTAGGAGTGGCACTGCAGTGTCAGACAGGATGGCACTTCAAAAAAATTGTCCCCAAACAGCACATGATGCAAAGAAAAAAAGAGGTGCACCAAGGTCGCTGTGTGACTAAGCTAAGCGACACAAGTGGCCGACACAAACACCTGGCCCATCTAGGAGTGCCACTGCAGTGTCAGACAGGATGGCACTTCAAAAAAATTGTCCCCAAACAGCACATGATGCAAAGAAAAAAAGAGGCGCACCACAGGTATAGAATGTAGATGGATAGTATACTTAATGACGACACAGAGGTAGGTACAGCAGTGGCCTTCCGTACCGTACTGCTATATATAGTATACTGGTGGTCACTGTGTCAGCAAACTGCAAAACTAAAATGCACCACAGGTATAGAATGTAGATGGATAGTATACTTAATGACGACACAGAGGTAGGTACAGCAGTGGCCTTCCGTACTGCTATATATAGTATACTGGTGGTCACTGTGTCAGCAAACTGCAAAACTAAAATGCACCACAGGTATAGAATGTAGATGGATAGTATACTTAATGACGACACAGAGGTAGGTACAGCAGTGGCCTACTGTACCGTAATGCTATATATTATATACTGGTGGTCACTGGTCAGCAAAACTCTGCACTGTACTCCTCCTATATAATATTATACTGGTGGTCCCCAGTCCCCACAATAAAGCAGCACACTGAGCACAGATATGGAGTGTTTTTCAGGCAGACAACGTATACTGGTGGTCACTGTCAGCAAAACTCTGCACTGTACTCCTGCTATATAATACAGCTGCTCCCCAGTCCCTACAATTAAGCAGTGTGAGCACAGATATATACAGCACACTGAGCACAGATATGGAGCGTTTTTTTCAGGCAGAGAACGGATAACTGGTGGTCACTGATCAGCAAAACTCTGCACTGTACTCCTCCTATATTATACAGCTGCTCCCCAGCCCTCCCCACAATTAAGCAATAGTGCACAATCAAGTTCAACAATAATGGAGAGGACGCCAGCCACGTCCTATCCCTAACATTTCCAATGCACGAGTGAAAATGGTGGCGACGCGCGGTTGCTTATATAGAATCCGAATCTCGCGAGAATCCGAAGCGGGATGATGACGTTCTGGCGCGCTCGGGTTAACCGAGCCATACGGGAGAATCCGAGTATGCCTCGGACCCGTGTAAAATGGGTGAAGTTCGGGGGGGTTCGGTTTCCGAGAAACCGAACCCGCTCATCACTAATTTTCATACAACTGCAGCTCACTGGATTTCTTTGTTTTGTGTACAAAACACTATAGACTGTTGTGCTCAAAAATCCCGGGAGGTCAAAGGGTTCGGCCCCACCATGGTCAAAGTCACCTTGATCACATTTCTACCCCACTCTGGTATCTGGTCTGAACAATAACTTAGGGGGTCATTCAGACCTGATCGCTCGCTAGCTGTTTATTGCAGTCCTGCGTTCGCATAGTCGCCGACCACCGGGGAGTGTATTTTAGCTGTGTATGTGTGCAATTGCATGTGCAGCCGAGCGGTACAAGGTACAAAAAACTTTGTGCAGTTTCTGAGTTGCCCAGGACTTACTCAGCCGCTGCGATCACTTCAGCCGGTCCGGGGCCGGAATTGACGTCAGACACCCGCCCTGCAAACACTTGGACACGCCTGCGTTTTGCATGATCATGTCTGCATACTTTTTTTGTGAATTGAGTTGCTGCTGCCACATTATCGGCTAAATAGATATTTGCATAAATGATGAGGAGAATGTCAAGGGAACTACTTTTTTTTTAATCCTCTACATACAAACCATATTGCCCTCTAATGTAGCATACAAACATGTTTTAATTAAAACTGGTTAATCAGGAAGTTCAGCAAGTGACTAATATTAGTATTAACCAAACAATAGGCAGCATTTAGGTTATAAAAACACACTATGAGAAAAGCTCTTGCTAACACCTGTCACATTGCTAGTAGAACCTGAATTACATTGTGGCCAAGTTCTGAAGTTCTGTGTGTGAATAGCTTAAAGATGATAACACAAATAAAGAGAAACAAGTTTGTGTTTCCAAAGGATTACTATCTGGATTTGTATGTCAATGACTGATATACATATTGTAACTTGTGTTATATGCTCCATTGCATCATGGAAAATGTTATATAATCAGTATGATATGAGTAACACACATGTAATGTAGGAAGCTGGATATAGCATTATGTAAGGAGAAACCGTTGGAGTACATCTAACTCCACCTACCCCTCAAATATGAAAAAAGACTCAAAATGATTCCTTAGGTTAGAGGCCATATAATGTTGGAAATATTGATGGCATGGGATGCAGTTAAGTTCCTGAAGGACGGGATACCAGCGGGCGATATACTGATGCCGGAATCTCGAAGGATACCACAAGCTCTGCGTCTAAATACCGCCACAGCTCAGGATACCGGCATCAAAATACTGACAGCCGAAATCCCGAACGTCCTTCCAACTGGACGAGCTGACGTCCTGCCGCGTGCGGGTGAGGGGGTTTAGGTTTAGGCATAAGAAGAGGGTTAGGCTTAGGGTGCAGGGCCAGGAAGGTTAGGGTTAGATACTGGGGAGGGCAGGTTAGGGTTAGGCACTTAGAAGGAGAGGTTAGGGTTAGGCACCAAGTAGAGAGAGTAAGGTTTAGGCAGCGGGGAAGGGAGGGTTAGGCACCACTCACGAGGGTTAGGGTGAGGCACCGCCGGGGAGGGTTAGGTTAAGGCACCCACAAGGGAGAGTTAGGGTAGGGGGCAGGGGAGGCTTAGAGTACTTTACAGGGGGGCTGTCAGTATTCTGATTGTCGGGGTGTCGCTGTTGGCATTCTGACCGCCAGCATCCCATCCATCGGGATATCATACTGAACCCGATGGCTGAGCAGCATTACTTTCATTTGCTAAGGATTGGGCAAATACCTGCAAATGAATGAATGAGTGTTCAATTAAGAAAAATGTCACTTTTTAACTAATGCAGATACTGAGGTCTGGATGCTATGGTTTTTTTTATCATCCATCTTTAGCTTCAAAGCATATCTACAGCACTCCTTAAGTATCTACTACCAGGCAGAGCTGGAACTAGGGTGGACTAAGGGGTCACATGGCCCGGGTGCTGGATTTGTGGGAGCATTGAGCAGGGCCCCATGAAATTTGTCCCTTGCCATACGTGGCTCCGTTCCCACAGGTGTGTGTAGTGAACCTGCCTGCTTTCTGCACTGAGCTTGGGGGCATTCATGGCCCGCTAGTGCAGGAGGCAGACATGCATCCAGCACAGACCTTGTGCAGTTGGGGATGAAGAGACCGGGGAGAAAAATAAGTGATTTCTATGGCCAGAAGAGACTGAGCCGGGGCCCTGAGCAAGACAAGGCAGTGCTGGTGAAAAGAGTCACTGCCTCTACTACCTGCCTCTCTATCTCCCCTCTCCCTCTCCTCTATCTCTCCTCTCTACCATCTCTCTCTCTCTCTCTCTCTCTCTCTTTCTCTCTCAACCATCTCTCTCTGCTCTCTCCCCCTTTCCACTATTTCTCTCTCACCCCTCTCCCTCTCCTCTTTCCCAAAACTGTCTTCCTCTGTCCCATCTCTCTCTCACTCCCCTTTGGGGCGGAGTAATTAATGCTAATGAGCGATACTACTGTGCAGTGTAATGAGATTACGATCGCACTACTGTGTGGCATAGATTGAATTTTTTTTTGTTATTCTATGGTTTGTTTTGGGGTTTTTTTTTTTTTTTTTTTGGGGGGGTGCCAAATTACTGCCTTGCTCTGGGTGCCGAAAAATCCTGGATTCGGCCCTGCTACCAGGTCACACTGATTGTGTATTGACTGAGTCACAGCATTATATTAATGCTAACAGTACCAGTGTGATACTGATTTATGCATTGGCATACTGATTGACAGTCCTAGCATTCCACTAACTGATGTATCATTATCTTGATTGGCAGTCCAAGAAACATGTTGTCCCGATGCGGGTAATTAGTCACCACTTCTTACCTTCTAAATGTCTCCTGAGACTGGCCCAGCGCTCCAAGCCTGGATTCCACCTGCGCTGTCTACGTGCAGCACGCTGTGCAGCATTACCTCAGTCTCCCTTCTGTGATCACAACAGCGCTGTCATGGCAACTACTCTGTTAATCCCTACTGCTGAAGTGAATGGCGTCTCCAGCCCTCTGCGGCCTCCGCCGCCATCATCGCTGACTTCCACATGTTAATGTACAAACAGACTTTCCCTCCAGATTCAAACATGGGCGCAGCCATGTTTGATTTCACCACATGACATTCTACAGCCTATCCGCTGCGCTCTGGACTCTGCCTGATTATCCAGCCAATGCCTGCTTCCCAGCTGGTATAAATATCCTGCATCTAGGCAGCCTAATCGTCAGTGCTTTGGTTGTCTAACCCAGTACACATGTCTCTCCTGTTTGTGGATTCTTCAGCTTGTGTTTCCAGGTATTCCAGCTCTTGTGATCTTGCTCCACTAAGAGACCCGCACCAGTTACCATCCTGCGGTGCAGCCTGACTTCTGCAGGCTTCCAGTATTGCTCCCGGTTATCTGCTGCGATCTGACATCGGCTTCCAGCTTCCAGCGTTGGTCCTGCTCTGCTTTCAGACTCCAGTGGTGTCCTGGTATCGCACCTAGCTTTCGTTGTCTGCAACATAGCTTCCAACTTCCAGTACCACTCTCTGCTACCAGCGGTATTCCAATATCGCCCTGCATCTTCTGCCACACAACATCGAACCACAGTTTCCATCGATACTCACCATCGGACTCTAACTTCACCGGTGAGTTCAGCACACCTTTCGTTTGCACCGGTTCCATCCGGTAGTCTCGGACAGTTCTTCCATGTACCACTTCAACCCTGTGCACCTGTGTTTATCCCAGCTTCCTGTGCATCACCTGCTGGGCAGTACCATCTCGTTCCTCATCACAGCGGTTAGCTGTTGCCACGGACTTACAAACTCCGGATTCTGCAAGGACTTTGTCATCTTGTTCTGCATAGCCACAGCACTTATTACCTTTGCGCTTCTAGGAACTGTACTGCTATATCCTTCTGCACATCTACTGTTGAAGTCATTGCATTACCAAGGTGTTCATACTGTGTGTTCAATAAAATGACTTTATTTTTAAACTACGTTGTTGTGGTCACGCCTTCGGGCTGACGGTGCTAGATCTCCTGTATGTCCAGGAACCCTATTCTACCTTCACGGTTCACATACACGCCAGCCCCTACACCTGAGGCTTCCCCAGGTCAGCCTCATCCTTCAGTTGTGACACATGTTGACCGATGCTACTGAATGCAGTAATGCTGATACTGGCCAGAAATCTGACACTGCAGGGGGGGCACGTTATTTACTAATGGCTACTTTACAGTAGAATCTTTCCAATAGCAACCAAAGGAAAAAATAGCAACACCAGCCAGCCACTTCTCCACTTTATGGAATATACTTTGCTATAGTTAGACAATTGTAGCAGACACATGGTACAGGTTACGTGAAAGTGAAATTCTCCTTGAAATTGTGTGGATAAGTCAAATACCATAATGGGATGCATGGCCATTGTCACATAGTCTGACGCCCTTTGGCAGCATTTACCTGGATTACAACCTGTGCCTGGCCTTCTCTGTACATTGGGGGTAATTCAGAGTTGATCGCAGCAGCAAATTTGTTAGCAGTTGGGCAAAACCATGGGGGTGATTTAGAGTTGATCGTAGCTGTGCCAAATTTAGCACAGCTTCGATCAGGCACACGGACATGCAGGGGGATGTCCAGCACAGGGCTAGCCCGCCCCGCATGTCAGTCCCTGCCCCTTCGCAGAAGTACAAAAGCATCGCACAGCGGCGATGCTTTTGTACTTCAGGAATAGCTGCCGGCCAGCGCAGATCCTGCACGCTGGCTGGGAGCTACTCATCGCTGCCCGGGTAGCAGCGGCTGCAAGTGATGTCACGCAACCGCCGCGGCCGCCCCGGTCCGGCCACGCCTGCTTTGGCCGGACTGCGCCCCTTAAATGGCGGCTTAATGCCGCCATCCCGCCCCCTCCCGCCCAGCGACCGCCGCTGCCTATTAATCAGGCAGAGGCGATTGCTAGCTAAAGACAGCCGTCGGCTGTCTGGCATGAGCCAGCGCACTACGGTGCCAGCGCATGCACAATTCAGGCCTGATTGTTGCTGTGCGAACACGCACAGCACAGATCATGACTGAATTAGCAACCATGTGCATTGCAGGTGCGGCAGATATAACATTTGCAGAGAGAGTTAGATTTGGGTCGGTTATTTTGTTTCTGTGCAGGGTAAATACTGGCTGCTTTATTTTTACGCTGCAATTTAGATTTCAGTTTGAACACACCCCACCCAAATCTAACTCTCTCTGCACATGTTTTATCTGCTTCCCCCTGCAGTGCACATAGGGGGTCATTCCGAGTTGATCGCTTGCTAGCTAGTTTTAGCAGCCGTGCAAATACTATGCCGCCGCCCACTGGGGAGTGTATTTTAGCTTAGCAGAAGTGTGAACGCATGTGCAGCCGAGCTCTACAAAAATAGTTTGTGCAGTTTCAGAGTAGCTCTGAACCTACTCAGCGCTTGCGATCACTTCAGCCTATTCGTGTCCGGATTTTACGTCATACACCCACCCAGCAAATGCACAGCCACGCCTGCGCTTTTTCAGACACACCTGCATTTTTACAAGCACTCCCTGAAAACGGTCAGTTGACACCCAGTAACGCCCCTTTCCTGTCAATCTTCTTGCGGCCGCCAATGTGAAGGAAAACTTCGCTAGAACCTGAGCACAACCACAAAGAGCTTTGTGTGAAGGGGGTTGCCCCCTCCGGCCGTGCATCGCGGCGGGCAGGCCCTAGCCTGGAGGGGCTTGCATCCGAAAGGATTCAAGCCCCTCCAATCACGACGCCTGATTTTGAACGGCGCGCCAAGCGGAGCTCGCCGCGGTGGGCCTATCAGGGCCCACCGCGGCGAGCCAATCGGAGCTCGCCGCGGCGAGCCAATCGGAGCTCGCCGCGTCATAGCTCCGCCCGCTCCCAGCGTCATATAAGAGACGCTGTGGAGCGGGAAGAGTCAGTCGAGCGTCGGACGGAGAAGAAGGAAGAGCTCCTGAGAAAGAAAGAAGACCTCCCGCGGAAGACAGAAGATCCAGCGGCGGCAGCGGCGGCGGAGCGGAAGAAGAGGAGGAAGACGTCGGCGGAGAGGAAGAAGAGGCGGAAGGTGTCGGCGGAGGACGGCGACCAGCGGCGGAAGTCCGGCGGAGAGTGCTGCAGCGTGTGGAGAGCAAAAGAGCTAACGAAGCTCCCCGCTGCAGCCTCTCCCTCCGAGACAGGTAGGCGGCCTTGGGCCACCTCCACCTACCTCTGAGTCCACCCTAGAGCACCAGGGACAGGCGCTAGGCCTGCAGGGATAATCAGGCCCCCTCGGCCTGTGCCCACGGTAAGCAGGCCTCCTGCCTGAGCCCTCTTCCAAGCCACCGGCCTGTGCCCCTCTCCCAGGCCTCCGGCCTGCGCCTCACTCCCAGGCCTCCGGCCTGCGCCCCTCACCCAGGCCTCCGGCCTGCGCCCCTCACCCAGGCCTCCAGCCTGCGTCCCTCACCCAGGCCTCCGGCCTGTGCCCTCACTCAGGCTCCCAGGCCTACTGCCTTACATGGGACCCGGGGCAATTTCTGTGCGGACCGGCCCGGATCGGCTGGAAGTGGGCTGTGCGGCAGCTTCCGAGGGATCCGTGGCCGGTGTTAGGAGCCGACCGGCCCCACGCGGTGTATACTCCAGGGGATTCGGAAGTGTGGAGTAACGTCCCCGTCCCACACGTCGCCATCCCCCGGTCGTCTGGAGTGGGCAGCCGTCTGCTCTGGACCCCCGTTCCCCATTTAGAGCAAAAGGCAGTGGCCAGTGGCCAGCATCTGGTAGGTAGGACTGGTTAGTCGGGGTACGCGTTTGGACCGGGGAAATTGTTCTACTGGCTTGTTGGTTAGTGAATGTGTTTAATTTGTCCGGTCTCTGCTAGCTTGGGATAGAACCAGTAGCCTCAGTTGTCGTAGACTGTTTGTTCAGGCAGGCGTAGTTGGCTGTAGTTGTTGTTAGCCGTTAGTGTAGCCTGTAGTTAGGGAGGCTTCTCTTCTTGCCCCAACAGGAGTGGAGAGGCGCGGCAATCAAGGTGACCAGCAAGTCGGGAGTGAGTATTACTCTGTGTCTGTTTTGTCATCACCCCGTATAAACGGTCGGGGTTCTGCTCACGGACGTGAGGACCCCCCCTCACCACACAACGTGCGAGAGTGCGAGTGTGTGAGAACTGGGTAGCTGAGGCCTGCTGGCCGGTGATGACCTTCCGCCCAGCCGGTGAAGGTCGCTGCTACCCCTGACGTGCCCCGTACTCCGGACGGAGGCCGACACGCACGTCTCAACCGGTTCGTTCCTTCTTCCTAGGTTCCGCATCACCCCCTGCAAGGTGGTGTTCACGCTGGTGATAGGTCCGGAAGGCGGAGTCCCCTGACGCTTCGGGCATCGTCGGTGACGGGAGTTGCACAGGTGGGTGGAGTGACGACACCTGCACGGCAGCAGGCACTACATCATCGTCTAGGCCTGTTACATTTGTACCCATATGTCACGTGTGCGCATTGCGGGGCATACGCATGCGCAGAAATGCAATTTTTTCACCTGATCGCTGCCAGGGCCGGATTAAGGTCCACAAGGGCCTGGTGCTGAAAATGATCAAGGACCTATTGTGAGAAGTTGAGGAGGTGTGGCTAATGTTGTGTGAGTGTGGCCAGTGACATTTGGGCATGTACACTCCCCACACTATAAGCCCCAATGTCTCCCAAAAGACATAAAAGTACAACAACAGAATCAATTTGTAAGGAAATTAACATTTTTATTTAAATTGTTATCATTTATGGCAACCATGTGATCAGCTGGTCAATTAAACATCATCATGCTGTCATGGTGATCGGCCTATTTCTATATGGGGCCTGGAGCTGTAGCTCCATACGCCCCATTGTTAATCTGGCCCTGATCGCTGCGCTGCGAAAATCGGCAGCGAGCGATCAACTCAGAATGACCCCCATGGTTTTGCCCAACTGATAACAAATTTGCTGCTGCGATCAACTCTGAATTAGGCCCATTGTCTGTAACACTAGGTGTTTGTGTTCTCAGTATGGAGTTTAGTGCTTCCTGTAGTCGCAGCCTGCAGAGCAGCAGTATAGGGAGAGAAAAGAGCACAAGTAGCTTATTTCCAGATAACTGGTTCTCTGTGTAATTAGTTACACCAACAATACACAATGTACAGCATAGGGAAGGAACACTCTATGTACAGGTTAGGCTTAGAGTGTACATTTAAAGATGGTTATCTATTGCTAGGGGCTGATCCATTGTGAAACTCATCCAGCAGAGTGGTTACTCAGGTCAGCACCAAACTGCCTCTGCCAGGAAACAATAAATAGCAGATTATGGAGGGTACCACACTGGGGTTTGCCAAGAATAGTGTGCAAGCTACACAATGGACAAGCTGTTCTATGGTTCTTTGACACATTTTTTATTTCTTTCTGGGCGGCACCTATTTGTTAGCAGCAACTGCTTGTTAGCAATTTTGTGATCCGTGCTGAATGAGGTCCTAAGTCACTTAAAACTAGTGATGTGCACCGGACATTTTTCGGGTTTTGTGTTTTGGATTCGGTTCCGCGGCCGTGTTTTGGATTCGGACGCGTTTTGGCAAAACCTCCATGAAAATTTTTTGTCGGATTCGGGTGTGTTTTGGATTCGGGTGTTTTTTTACAAAAAACCCTCAAAAACAGTTTAAATCATAGAATTTGGGGGTCATTTTGATCCCATAGTATTATTAACCTCAATAACCATAATTTCCACTCATTTTCAGTCTATTCTGAACACCTCACAATATTATTTTTAGTCCTAAAATTTGCACCGAGGTCGCTGGATGACTAAGCTAAGCGACCCAAGTGGCCGACACAAACACCTGGCCCATCTAGGAGTGGCACTGCAGTGTCAGACAGGATGGCACTTCAAAAAAATAGTCCCCAAACAGCACATGATGCAAAGAAAAAAAGAGGCGCAATGAGGTAGCTGTGTGACTAAGCTAAGCGACACAAGTGGCCGACACAAACACCTGGCCCATCTAGGAGTGGCACTGCAGTGTCAGACAGGATGGCACTTCAAAAAAATAGTCCCCAAACAACACATGATGCAAAGAAAAAAAGAGGCGCAATGAGGTAGCTGTGTGACTAAGCTAAGCGACCCGAGTGGCCGACACAAACACCTGGCCCATCTAGGAGTGGCACTGCAGTGTCAGACAGGATGGCACTTCAAAAAACTACTCCCCAAACAGCACATGATGCAAAGAAAAAAAGAGGCACAATGGGGTAGCTGTGTGACTAAGCTAAGCGACCCAAGTGGCCGACACAAACACCTGGCCCATCTAGGAGTGGCACTGCAGTGTCAGACAGGATGGCACTTCAAAAAAATAGTCCCCAAACAGCACATGATGCAAAGAAAAAAAGAGGCGCAATGAGGTAGCTGTGTGACTAAGCTAAGCGACACAAGTGGCCGACACAAACACCTGGCCCATCTAGGAGTGGCACTGCAGTGTCAGACAGGATGGCACTTCAAAAAAATAGTCCCCAAACAGCACATGATGCAAAGAAAAAAAGAGGCGCAATGAGGTAGCTGTGTGACTAAGCTAAGCGACACAAGTGGCCGACACAAACACCTGGCCCATCTAGGAGTGGCACTGCAGTTTTCTAACGAGAGGATGAGTGCTTCCATCCTCATGTGAATCTGAACCACTAGCCATGAACATAGGCCAGGGCCTCAGCCGTTCCTTGCCACTCCGTGTCGTAAATGGCATATTGGCAAGTTTACGCTTCTCATCAGACGCTTTTAATTTTGATTTTTGGGTCATTTTACTGAACTTTTGTTTTTTGGATTTTACATGCTCTCTACTATGACATTGGGCATCGGCCTTGGCAGACGACGTTGATGGCATTTCATCATCTCGGCCATGACTAGTGGCAGCAGCTTCAGCACGAGGTGGAAGTGGATCTTGATCTTTCCCTATTTTACCCTCCACATTTTTGTTCTCCATTTTTTAATGTGTGGAATTATATGCCAGTATCAATAGCAATGGCCTACTACTATATATACTGCGCACAACTGAAATGCACCACAGGTATGGATGGATAGTATACTTGACGACACAGAGGTAGGTAGAGCAGTGGCCTACTGTACCGTACTGCTATATATTATATACTGGTGGTCAGCAAACTGTGCAAAACTGAAATGCACTACAGGTATGGATGGATAGTATACCGTATTTTTTGGACCATAAGACGCACCTGACCATAAGACGCACCTAGTTTTTAGAGGAGGAAAACAGGAAAAAATATATTCTGAACCAAATAGTGTAATATAATATTTAATAAACTGAGGGGGGGGAGTCACTTTATTATGGCAAATATTTAAGAGTAAACCTTAGCATTTGCTGAAATTGCGGTAGATCTTTACACACACACATACTCTCACTGTAAACACAGGTTCCCCGCATCCAGCCTGCATTAAACACACACACACTGTAAACACAGGTTTCCCGCGTCCAGCCTGCGTTAACCACTCTGAGAAAGGAAGAGGTGACGGGGGGAGAGCGGGGGGACTCACTTTATTGCCTGTCACAGCCTGTCAGTTTACGCTGCCCAAAGCACTCTACTCTGAGGAAGGAATCGGAGGAGGTGAGGGGAGGGAGCGGGGGAGTCACGTGATGCCGGCGCTCTGCTGCCGCGCTCTCAGATGCCGGGCTCTGACATGACGGCAAAGCAGCAGCAGCAGACAGGAGCCGCCGCTACCCGCACCCGATAACTGCTGCCTCTCCCACCCAGTGCGCTCCCGCCCAGCGCATTGAGAGCGCTCCATAAGGTTTTTATTGCTCTGCATATGTATTATTCGGACCATAAGACGCATGTACTTTTCCCCCCACATTTTTGGGGAGAAAAAGTGCGTCTTATGGTCCGAAAAATACGGTACTTGACGACACAGAGGTAGGTAGAGCAGTGGCCTACTGTACCGTACTGCTATATATTATATACTGGTGGTCAGCAAACTGTGCAAAACTGAAATGCACCACAGGTATGGATGGATAGTATACTTGACGACACAGAGGTAGGTAGAGCAGTGGCCTACTGTACCGTACTGCTATATATTATATACTGGTGGTCAGCAAACTGTGCAAAACTGAAATGCACCACAGGTATGGATGGATAGTATACTTGACGACACAGAGGTAGGTAGAGCAGTGGCCTACTGTACCGTACTGCTATATATTATATACTGGTGGTCAGCAAACTGTGCAAAACTGAAATGCACCACATGTATGGATGGATAGCATACTTGACGACACAGAGGTAGGTAGAGCAGTGGCCTACTGTACCATACTGCTATATATTATATACTGGTGGTCAGCAAACTGTGCAAAACTGAAATGCACCACAGGTATGGATGGATAGTATACTTGACGACACAGAGGTAGGTAGAGCAGTGGCCTTCTGTACCGTACTCCTATATATTATATACTGGTGGTCAGCAAAATTATGCACTGTACTCCTACTATATACTACAATGCAGCACAGATATGGAGCATTTTTCAGGCAGAGAACGTATAATACTGGTGGTCACTGGTCAGCAAAACTCTGCACTGTACTCCTCCTATATAATACTGCTGGTCCCCAGTCCCCACAATAAAGCAGTGTGAGAACAGATATATGCAGCACACTGAGCACAGATATGGAGCGTTTTTCAGGCAGAGAACGTATAATACTGGTGGTCACTGGTCAGCAAATCTCTGCACTGTACTCCTCCTATAATACTGCTGGTCCCCAGAATAAAGATATTTGCAGCCCCCTGAAACAAAGTGAGAGGACGCCAGCCACATCCTCTCACTATCATTTCCAATGCACGAGTGAAAATTGGCGGCGACGCGCTGCTTTTTATATAGAATCCGAATCTCGCGAGAATCCGACAGCGGGATGATGACGTTCGGGCGCGCTCGGGTTAACCGAGCCATACGGGAGAATCCGAGTCTGCCTCGGACCCGTGTAAAATGGGTGAAGTTCGGGGGGGTTCGGATTCCGAGGAACCGAACCCGCTCATCACTACTTAAAACTGTAATTTTTCAAGTGAATACTCCAAATTCTGGGGGTTATCGTGCTTACCAACATTGTTTATCTCCGTTCCTATAGCTTATGAAATACATGCCCTTGCTTTTCAATGTAAACAGTGTAGATAGCGATGTCTGTAGTGTTGCTGATTTTGTAGAAGAGAATCCTTTCCATTGGTAATGGTGATAATTATCTTAATGCCAACAAATGATTGATTATTCATAGCATGACCAGCCAGAGGCGTCACAAGGTGTGTGCGGGCTTTACCATGGTGTCACCCTTTCAGGTGGTAACACCAAAGTGCTGTCACCACTACACTGACAGGAGCCAGGTGCTACAGTGTGACATTAACCTGCAGTAATTAACTCCTGTCACTAAGAAGGAACCGGCAGTGCTGGAAGAGTCTCCAAGGGCAGCCCGCGCCACACCAGAGTGAAGTAATCAGGAGAATCCCACAAGGCCATGCCCCCTTTCAGGGGCTGGCTGGGCAGGGGGGCAGGGTGCCATCTGCCCCCTGGGCCAGTGCAATTTAAGTGTTCCAGGGCCACCTGACTGCAGTTTAGTGACTTCAGCAAGGCTCCATAAGGCTACGCCCCATGTACAGGAAGCCACGCCCCTTTTCGAGTGTGCACCCAGGGAGTCCTGCGCTGAGTGTCACCGACCCCAGAGCCGCCAGAGTGTCCAGCTACACTTCAAGTTATGATTGAAATGGATAATAGCAAAAAAATCAGAATTTAGAATAGTTATACATTTTTGGGTATGGGTTTTCTTATGCCCATGTCCTTTAAAATCCACATAAAGTAGGCAATGCATACAAGGTAAGCATTAAGGTACTTTAATGAAAACTAAATAGGATCATTTATTTTTGTACTTTTTCTTGGTTGGCAGTATGGCCTTCCGAATATTATATCATTATACTATAATATAAATTCTATCAAGAGGTTTATAGTAACCAATCAGAGTTTAGCTCTCATTTATCTAGTCTGTTTTTTTTAACTGATAGCTACAGTAGAGATGAGCGCCTGAAATTTTTCGGGTTTTGTGTTTTGGTTTTGGGTTCGGTTCCGCGGCCGTGTTTTGGGTTCGACCGCGTTTTGGCAAAACCTCACCGAATTTTTTTTGTCGGATTCGGGTGTGTTTTGGATTCGGGTGTTTTTTTAAAAAAACACTAAAAAACAGCTTAAATCATAGAATTTGGGGGTCATTTTGATCCCATATTATTATTAACCTCAAAAACCATAATTTCCACTCATTTTCAGTCTATTCTGAATACCTCACACCTCACAATATTATTTTTAGTCCTAAAATTTGCACCAAGGTCGCTGGATGACTAAGCTAAGCGACACTAGTGGCCGACACAAACACCTGGCCCATCTAGGAGTGGCACTGCAGTGTCACGCAGGATGTCCCTTCCAAAAAACCCTCCCCAATCAGCACATGACGCAAAGAAAAAAAGAGGCGCAATGAGGTAGCTGACTGTGTGAGTAAGATAAGCGACCCTAGTGGCCGACACAAACACCGGGCCCATTTAGGAGTGGCACTGCAGTGTCACGCAGGATGTCCCTTCCAAAAAACCCTCCCCAATCAGCACATGACGCAAAGAAAAAAAGAGGCGCAATGAGGTAGCTGACTGTGTGAGTAAGATTAGCGACCCTAGTGGCCGACACAAACACCGGGCCCATTTAGGAGTGGCACTGCAGTGTCACGCAGGATGTCCCTTCCAAAAAACCCTCCCCAATCAGCACATGACGCAAAGAAAAAAAGAGGCGCAATGAGGTAGCTGACTGTGTGAGTAAGATTAGCGACCCTAGTGGCCGACACAAACACCGGGCCCATTTAGGAGTGGCACTGCAGTGTCACGCAGGATGTCCCTTCCAAAAAACCCTCCCCAATCAGCACATGACGTAAAGAAAAAAAGAGGCGCAATGAGGTAGCTGACTGTGTGAGAAAGATTAGCGACCCTAGTGGCCGACACAAACACCGGGCCCATTTAGGAGTGGCACTGCAGTGTCACGCAGGATGTCCCTTCCAAAAAACCCTCCCCAATCAGCACATGACGCAAAGAAAAAAAGAGGCGCAATGAGGTAGCTGACTGTGTGAGTAAGATTAGCGACCCTAGTGGCCGACACAAACACCGGGCCCATTTAGGAGTGGCACTGCAGTGTCACGCAGGATGTCCCTTCCAAAAAACCCTCCCCAATCAGCACATGACGCAAAGAAAAAAAGAGGCGCAATGAGGTAGCTGACTGTGTGAGTAAGATTAGCGACCCTAGTGGCCGACACAAACACCGGGCCCATTTAGGAGTGGCACTGCAGTGTCACGCAGGATGTCCCTTCCAAAAAACCCTCCCCAATCAGCACATGACGCAAAGAAAAAAAGAGGCGCAATGAGGTAGCTGACTGTGTGAGTAAGATTAGCGACCCTAGTGGCCGACACAAACACCGGGCCCATTTAGGAGTGGCACTGCAGTGTCACGCAGGATGTCCCTTCCAAAAAACCCTCCCCAAACAGCACATGACGCAAAGAAAAATAAAAGAAAAAAGAGGTGCAAGATGGAATTGTCCTTGGGCCCTCCCACCCACCCTTATGTTGTATAAACAAAACAGGACATGCACACTTTAACCAACCCATCATTTCAGTGACAGGGTCTGCCACACGACTGTGACTGATATGACGGGTTGGTTTGGACCCCCCCCAAAAAAGAAGCAATTAATCTCTCCTTGCAAAAACTGGCTCTACAGAGGCAAGATGTCCACCTCATCATCACCCTCCGATATATCACCGTGTACATCCCCCTCCTTACAGATTATCAATTCGTCCCCACTGGAATCCACCATCTCAGCTCCCTGTGTACTTTGTGGAGGCAATTGCTGCTGGTCAATGTCTCCGCGGAGGAATTGATTATAATTCATTTTAATGAACATCATCTTCTCCACATTTTCTGGATGTAACCTCGTACGCCGATTGCTGACAAGGTGAGCGGCGGCACTAAACACTCTTTCGGAGTACACACTTGTGGGAGGGCAACTTAGGTAGAATAAAGCCAGTTTGTGCAATGGCCTCCAAATTGCCTCTTTTTCCTGCCAGTATAAGTATGGACTGTGTGACGTGCCTACTTGGATGCGGTCACTCATATAATCCTCCACCATTCTTTCAATGGTGAGAGAATCATATGCAGTGACAGTAGACGACATGTCCGTAATCGTTGTCAGGTCCTTCAGTCCGGACCAGATGTCAGCATCAGCAGTCGCTCCAGACTGCCCTGCATCACCGCCAGCGGGTGGGCTCGGAATTCTGAGCCTTTTCCTCGCACCCCCAGTTGCGGGAGAATGTGAAGGAGGAGATGTTGACAGGTCGCGTTCCGCTTGACTTGGCAATTTTCTCACCAGCAGGTCTTTCAACCCCAGCAGACTTGTGTCTGCCGGAAAGAGAGATCCAAGGTAGGCTTTAAATCTAGGATCGAGCACGGTGGCCAAAATGTAGTGCTCTGATTTCAACAGATTGACCACCCGTGAATCCTTGTTAAGCGAATTAAGGGCTCCATCCACAAGTCCCACATGCCTAGCGGAATCGCTCCGTGTTAGCTCCTCCTTCAATGTCTCCAGCTTCTTCTGCAAAAGCCTGATGAGGGGAATGACCTGACTCAGGCTGGCAGTGTCTGAACTGACTTCACGTGTGGCAAGTTCAAAGGGCATCAGAACCTTGCACAACGTTGAAATCATTCTCCACTGCGCTTGAGACAGGTGCATTCCACCTCCTATATCGTGCTCAATTGTATAGGCTTGAATGGCCTTTTGCTGCTCCTCCAACCTCTGCCTCTTAAGCATATAGAGGGTTGAATTCCACCTCGTTACCACTTCTTGCTTCAGATGATGGCAGGGCAGGTTCAGTAGTTTTTGGTGGTGCTCCAGTCTTCTGTACGTGGTGCCTGTACGCCGAAAGTGTCCCGCAATTTTTCTGGCCACCGACAGCATCTCTTGCACGCCCCTGTCGTTTTTTAAATAATTCTGCACCACCAAATTCAAGGTATGTGCAAAACATGGGACGTGCTGGAATTTGCCCATTTAATGCACACACAATATTGCTGGCGTTGTCCGATGCCACAAATCCACAGGAGAGTCCAATTGGGGTAAGCCATTCCGCGATGATCTTCCTCAGTTGCCGTAAGAGGTTTTCAGCTGTGTGCGTATTCTGGAAACCGGTGATACAAAGCGTAGCCTGCCTAGGAAAGAGTTGGCGTTTGCGAGATGCTGCTACTGGTGCCGCCGCTGCTGTTCTTGCGGCGGGAGTCCATACATCTACCCAGTGGGCTGTCACAGTCATATAGTCCTGACCCTGCCCTGCTCCACTTGTCCACATGTCCGTGGTTAAGTGGACATTGGGTACAACTGCATTTTTTAGGACACTGGTGAGTCTTTTTCTGACGTCCGTGTACATTCTCGGTATCGCCTGCCTAGAGAAGTGGAACCTAGATGGTATTTGGTAACGGGGGCACACTGCCTCAATAAATTGTCTAGTTCCCTGTGAACTAACGGCGGATACCGGACGCACGTCTAACACCAACATAGTTGTCAAGGCCTCAGTTATCCGCTTTGCAGCAGGATGACTGCTGTGATATTTCATCTTCCTCGCAAAGGACTGTTGAACAGTCAATTGCTTACTGGAAGTAGTACAAGTGGGCTTACGACTTCCCCTCTGGGATGACCATCGACTCCCAGCAGCAACAACAGCAGCGCCAGCAGCAGTAGGCGTTACACGCAAGGATGCATCGGAGGAATCCCAGGCAGGAGAGGACTCGTCAGAATTGCCAGTGACATTGCCTGCAGGACTATTGGCATTCCTGGGGAAGGAGGAAATTGACACTGAGGGAGTTGGTGGGGTGGTTTGCGTGAGCTTGGTTACAAGAGGAAGGGATTTACTGGTCAGTGGACTGCTTCCGCTGTCACCCAAAGTTTTTGAACTTGTCACTGACTTATTATGAATGCGCTGCAGGTGACGTATAAGGGAGGATGTTCCGAGGTGGTTAACGTCCTTACCCCTACTTATTACAGCTTGACAAAGGGAACACACGGCTAGACACCTGTTGTCCGCATTTCTGTTGAAATAGTTCCACACCGAAGAGCTGATTTTTTTGGTATTTTCACCAGGCATGTCAACGGCCATATTCCTCCCACGGACAACAGGTGTCTCCCCGGGTGCCTGACTTAAACAAACCACCTCACCATCAGAATCCTCCTGGTCAATTTCCTCCCCAGCGCCAGCAACACCCATATCCTCCTCATCCTGGTGTACTTCAACACTGACATCTTCAATCTGACTATCAGGAACTGGACTGCGGGTGCTCCTTCCAGCACTTGCAGGGGGCGTGCAAATGGTGGAAGGCGCATGCTCTTCACGTCCAGTGTTGGGAAGGTCAGGCATCGCAACCGACACAATTGGACTCTCCTTGTGGATTTGGGATTTCGAAGAACGCACAGTTCTTTGCGGTGCTACTGCTTTTGCCAGCTTGAGTCTTTTCATTTTTCTAGCGAGAGGCTGAGTGCCTCCATCCTCATGTGAAGCTGAACCACTAGCCATGAACATAGGCCAGGGCCTCAGCCGTTCCTTGCCACTCCGTGTGGTAAATGGCATATTGGCAAGTTTACGCTTCTCCTCCGACAATTTTATTTTAGGTTTTGGAGTCCTTTTTTACTGATATTTGGTGTTTTGGATTTGACATGCTCTGTACTATGACATTGGGCATCGGCCTTGGCAGACGACGTTGCTGGCATTTCATCGTCTCGGCCATGACTAGTGGCAGCAGCTTCAGCACGAGGTGGAAGTGGATCTTGATCTTTCCCTAATTTTGGAACCTCAACATTTTTGTTCTCCATATTTTAATAGGCACAACTAAAAGGCACCTCAGGTAAACAATGGAGATGGATGGATACTAGTATACAATTATGGACGGACTGCCGAGTGCCGACACAGAGGTAGCTACAGCCGTGAACTACCGTACTGTGTCTGCTGCTAATATAGACTGGTTGATAAAGAGATGTCGTAGTATGTATGTATGAAGAAGAAAGAAAAAAAAACCACGGTTAGGTGGTATACAATTATGGACGGACTGCCGAGTGCCGACACAGAGGTAGCCACAGCCGTGAACTACCGTACTGTACTGTGTCTGCTGCTAATATAGACTGGTTGATAAAGAGATGTAGTAGTATGTATGTATGAAGAAGAAAGAAAAAAAAACCACGGGTAGGTGGTATACAATTATGGACGGACTGCCGAGTGCCGACACAGAGGTAGCCACAGCCGTGAACTACCGTACTGTACTGTGTCTGCTGCTAATATAGACTGGTTGATAAAGAGATGTAGTAGTATGTATGTATAAAGAAGAAAGAAAAAAAAAACACGGGTAGGTGGTATACAATTATGGACGGACTGCCGAGTGCCGACACAGAGGTAGCCACAGCCGTGAACTACCGTACTGTACTGTGTCTGCTGCTAATATAGACTGGTTGATAAAGAGATGTCGTAGTATGTATGTATGAAGAAGAAAGAAAAAAAAACCACGGTTAGGTGGTATACAATTATGGACGGACTGCCGAGTGCCGACACAGAGGTAGCCACAGCCGTGAACTACCGTACTGTACTGTGTCTGCTGCTAATATAGACTGGTTGATAAAGAGATGTCGTAGTATGTATGTATAAAGAAGAAAGAAAAAAAAACCACGGTTAGGTGGTATACAATTATGGACGGACTGCCGAGTGCCGACACAGAGGTAGCCACAGCCGTGAACTACCGTACTGTACTGTGTCTGCTGCTAATATAGACTGGTTGATAAAGAGATGTCGTAGTATGTATGTATAAAGAAGAAAGAAAAAAAAACCACGGTTAGGTGGTATACAATTATGGACGGACTGCCGAGTGCCGACACGGAGGTAGCCACAGCCGTGAACTACCGTACTGTACTGTGTCTGCTGCTAATATAGACTGGTTGATAAAGAGATGTAGTAGTATGTATGTATAAAGAAGAAAGAAAAAAAAACCACGGGTAGGTGGTATACAATTATGGATGGACTGCCGAGTGCCGACACAGAGGTAGCTACAGCCGTGAACTACCGTACTGTGTCTGCTGCGACTGGATGATAAATAATGATATAAAAAATATATATATATCACTACTGCAGCCGGACAGGTATATATATTATATAATGACGGACCTGCTGGACACTGTCTGTCAGCAGAATGAGTTTTTTATAGAATTTAAAAAAAAACACCACACAAGTGAAGTCACACGACGAGTGTTTAACTTTTTCAGGCAATCACAATATAGTATACTACTAACTATACTGGTGGTCAGTGTGGTCAGGTCACTGGTCAGTCACACTGGCAGTGGCACTCCTGCAGCAAAAGTGTGCACTGTTTAATTTTAATATAATATGTACTCCTGGCTCCTGCTATAACCTATAACTGGCACTGCAGTGCTCCCCAGTCTCCCCCACAATTATAAGCTGTGTGAGCTGAGCACAGTCAGATATATAATATATACATAGATGATGCAGCACACTGGGCTGAGCAGTGCACACAGATATGGTATGTGACTGTCTTGTACTCCTGGCTCCTGCTATAACCTATAACTGGCACTGCAGTGCTCCCCAGTCTCCCCCACAATTATAAGCTGTGTGAGCTGAGCACAGTCAGATATATAATATATACATAGATGATGCAGGCATGCAGCACACTGGGCTGAGCAGTGCACACAGATATGGTATGTGACTGAGTCACTGTGTGTACCGTTTTTTTCAGGCAGAGAACGGATATATTAAATAAAACAACTGCACTGCTGGTGGTCACTGTGGTCAGTCACTAAACTCTGCACTCTCTTCTACAGTATCAGCCTCAGGTCAATCTCTCTCTCTCTCTCCTAATCTAAATGGAGAGGACGCCAGCCACGTCCTCTCCCTATCAATCTCAATGCACGTGTGAAAATGGCGGCGACGCGCGGCTCCTTATATAGAATCCGAGTCTCGCGAGAATCCGACAGCGTCATGATGACGTTCGGGCGCGCTCGGGTTAACCGAGCAAGGCGGGAAGATCCGAGTCGCTCGGACCCGTGAAAAAAAACATGAAGTTCGTGCGGGTTCGGATTCAGAGAAACCGAACCCGCTCATCTCTAAGCTACAGTAGAATATGATTGGTTACTAAGGACAATGCCTCCATTTTTGCTCTTTAGAAGGTGTGAGAAATCTCTCCCTATGTACCTTACCTTAACAGTAGGCAAATTTCCACCAGCAGTGTCGATGAATTTTGCTTTTGCCTAACAACACTACCAAGTTCTATATGGGCAGGTGATCTTGGTATCCCCCTTATGCCTCTTTATGTATTTCAGTACAGTACCTTCAGCCAGTACATGCCTCTCTGGAAACAGAGCCGAGCTTAAAAGTAGCAACAGTGGACAGAGGGGCTTTTACAGTCAGTTATTATATGTGTCTGGGTTTTGCAGGTTTTTACACTGCAGATGCTTCGCACACGCATCTATAGGTCTTACACAATTCAATAACACCTCCACTTGATGGGGTGAGGCTGCAAGGTAACAGGGTGTTCGCCCAGTAACAAAGTTTAGCATGGGCATGTTGAGGTCATTTTGACTTAACTGTGGGCTATACAAAGTGTATGTGAAGATGCGCCTGGTTTTAGGATTTCTTGTACCAGGGATAGGACTGGTGCAAGTGTGACTGCTATTTACTGTAACACAACAAACAGCCTAGCTAGAATAGATAAAAGGATTAAAGGATAGATTAAAGATAATTATAGCCAATGATTTATACGTTTTATTTTATGTAAAAATTGAGAAGAACCTCACCTACTATACTTAACATATACCCGAGCCCAGGTTAATTACAAAGTATTACAAAGTAATTACAGCCATTATTTATTGGACATGTCCTCAGGGCAAAGCTATAATTTTTTATGGAAACAGCACCCTACATTAAACTTTTGCCCTCTATCCCACCCTTGTTTAGAGATGCAAAAAGGCCATAATTAATAATTGTATTACATAGCACTTTATCTGCTTCATCCACAAACAGAGGCATACACTTGGTACATACAGTACTGTAATACTAAATACAGGTTGAGTATCCCTTATCCAAAATGCTTGGGACCAGAGGTATTTTGGATATCAGATTTTTCCGTATTTTGGAATAATTGCATACCATAATGAGATATCATGGTGATGGGACCTAAATCTAAGCACAGAATGCATTTTTGTTACATATACACCTTATACACATAGCCTGAAGGTCATTTTAGCCAATATTTTTTTATAACTTTGTGCATTAAACAAAGTGTGTGTACATTCACACAATTCATTTATGTTTCATAAACACCTTATACACACAGCCTGAAGGTCATTTAATACAATATTTTTAATAACTTTGTGTATTAAACAAAGTTTGTGTACATTGAGCCATAAAAAACATAGGTTTCACTATTTCACTCTCACTCAAAAAAGTCCGTATTTCGGAATATTCCGTATTTCGGAATATTTGGATATGGGATACTCAACAAGTAATAATAACCATAACAAGTGTCTAGCTCATATTCATCTTTCATTTCTGACATCTATTTATTTTATATGTAATATCTATCTGACCTATACATATCTACACATCTCACATCCACCTACATACTAGTCTAGTCCATGAGGGAGAATAAGTGTTGGTATGCCAGCTGTCGGGATCCCGGCGCCGGTATACTGTGTGCCGGGATCCCGTCAGTTGGCATACTGAAGACTAGAGATGTGCACCGGAAATTTTTCGGGTTTTGTGTTTTGGTTTTGGGTTCGGTTCCATGGCCGTGTTTTGGGTTCGAACGTGTTTTGGCAAAACCTCACCGAATTTTTTTTATCG
This sequence comes from Pseudophryne corroboree, assembly GCF_028390025.1. Taxonomy (NCBI): domain Eukaryota; kingdom Metazoa; phylum Chordata; class Amphibia; order Anura; family Myobatrachidae; genus Pseudophryne; species Pseudophryne corroboree. Next base: position 240,828,505 of record NC_086446.1, read on the forward strand.
GATTCGGGTGTGTTTTGGATTTGGGTGTTTTTTTCAAAAAACCCTAAAAAACAGCTTAAATCATAGAATTTGGGGGTCATTTTGATCCCAAAGTATTATTAACCTCAATAACCATAATTTCCACTCATTTTCAGTCTATTCTGAACACCTCACACCTCACAATATTATTTTTAGTCCTAAAATTTGCACCGAGGTCGCTGGATGACTAAGCTCAGCGACCCAAGTGGCCGACACAAACACCTGGCCCATCTAGGAGTGGCACTGCAGTGTCACGCAGGATGGCCCTTCCAAAAAACACTCCCCAAACAGCACATGACGCAAAGAAAAAAAGAGGCGCAATGAGGTAGCTGTGTGACTAAGCTCAGCGACCCAAGTGGCCAACACAAACACCTGGCCCATCTAGGAGTGGCACTGCAGTGTCACGCAGGATGGCCCTTCCAAAAAACACTCCCCAAACAGCACATGACGCAAAGAAAAAAAGAAGAGGCGCAATGAGGTAGCTGTGTGAGTAAGCTAAGCGACCCTAGTGGCCGACACAAACACCTGGCCCATCTAGGAGTGGCACTGCAGTGTCAGGCCGGATGGCCCTTCCAAAAAATACTCCCCAAACAGCACATGACGCAAAGAAGAAAAAAAAGAGGCGCAATGAGGTAGCTGTGTGACTAAGATAAGTGACCCTAGTGGCCGACACAAACACCTGGCCCATCTAGGAGTGGCACTGCGGTGTCACGCAGGATGGCCCTTCCAAAAAATACTCCCCAAACAGCACATGACGCAAAGAAGAAAAAAAAGAGGTGCAATGAGGTAGCTGTGTGAGTAAGATAAGCGACCCTAGTGGCCGACACAAACACCGGGCCCATCTAGGAGTGGCACTGCAGTGTCACGCAGGATGTCCCTTCCAAAAAACCCTCCCCAAACAGCACATGACGCAAAGAAAAATTAAAGAAAAAAGAGGTGCAAGATGGAATTGTCCTTGGGCCCTCCCACCCACCCTTATGTTGTATAAACAGGACATGCACACTTTAACCAACCCATCATTTCAGTGACAGGGTCTGCCACACGACTGTGACTGAAATGACGGGTTGGTTTGGACCCCCACCAAAAAAGAAGCAATTAATCTCTCCTTGCACAAACTGGCTCTACAGAGGCAAGATGTCCACCTCATCATCATCCTCCGATTCATCACCGTGTACATCCCCCTCCTCACAGATTATCAATTCGTCCCCACTGGAATCATCATCTTCTCCACATTTTCTGGAAGTAACCTCGTACGCCGATTGCTGACAAGGTGAGCGGCGGCACTAAACACTCTTTCGGAGTACACACTTGTGGGAGGGCAACTTAGGTAGAATAAAGCCAGTTTGTGCAAGGGCCTCCGAATTGCCTCTTTTTCCTGCCAGTATACGTACGGACTGTCTGACGTGCCTACTTGGATGCGGTCACTCATATAATCCTCCACCATTCTTTCAATGGTGAGAGAATCATATGCAGTGACAGTAGACGACATGTCCGTAATCATTGGCAGGTCCTTCAGTCCGGACCAGATGTCAGTATCAGCAGTCGCTCCAGAATGCCCTGCATCACCGCCAGCGGGTGGGCTCGGAATTCTGAGCCTTTTCCTCGCACCCCCAGTTGCGGGAGAATGTGAAGGAGGAGATGTTGACAGGTCGCGTTCCGCTTGACTTGACAATTTTCTCACCAGCAGTTCTTTGAACCCCTGCAGACTTGTGTCTGCCGGAAAGAGAGATACAACGTAGGTTTTAAATCTAGGATCGAGCACGGTGGCCAAAATGTAGTGCTCTGATTTCAACAGATTGACCACCCGTGAATCCTTGTTAAGCGAATTAAGGGCTCCATCCACAAGTCCCACATGCCTATCGGAATCGCTCAGTGTTAGCTCCTCCTTCAATGTCTCCAGCTTCTTCTGCAAAAGCCTGATGAGGGGAATGACCTGACTCAGGCTGGCAGTGTCTGAACTGACTTCACGTGTGGCAAGTTCAAAAGGTTGCAGAACCTTGCACAACGTTGAAATCATTCTCCACTGCGCTTGAGACAGGTGCATTCCACCTCCTATATCGTGGTCAGTTGTATAGGCTTGAATGGCCTTTTGCTGCTCCTCCAACCTCTGAAGCATATAGAGGGTTGAATTCCACCTCGTTACCACTTCTTGCTTCAGATGATGGCAGGGCAGGTTCAGGCGTTTTTGGTGTTGCTCCAGTCTTCTGTACGTGGTGCCTGTACGCCGAAAGTGTCCCGCAATTCTTCTGGCCACCGACAGCATCTCTTGCACGCCCCTGTCGTTTTTTAAATAATTCTGCACCACCAAATTCAAGGTATGTGCAAAACATGGGACGTGCTGGAATTTGCCCAGATTTAATGCACACACAATATTGCTGGCGTTGTCCGATGCCACAAATCCACAGGAGAGTCCAATTGGGGTAAGCCGTTCTGCGATGATCTTCCTCAGTTGCCGTAAGAGGTTTTCAGCTGTGTGCGTATTCTGGAAAGCGGTGATACAAAGCGTAGCCTGCCTAGGAAAGAGTAGGCGTTTGCGAGATGCTGCTACTGGTGCCGCCGCTGCAGTTCTTGCGGCGGGAGTCAATACATCTACCCAGTGGGCTGTCACAGTCATAAAGTCCTGAGTCTGCCCTGCTCCACTTGTCCACATGTCCGTGGTTAAGTGGACATTGGGTACAACTGCATTTTTTAGGACACTGGTGAGTCTTTTTCTGAGGTCTGTGTACATTTTCGGTATCGCCTGCCTAGAGAAATGGAACCTAGATGGTATTTGGTACCGGGGACACAGTACCTCAAACAAGTCTATAGTTGGCTCTGCAGTAATGATGGATACCGGAACCACGTTTCTCACCGCCCAGGATGCCAAGGCCTCAGTTATCCGCTTTGCAGCAGGATGACTGCTGTGATATTTCATCTTCCTCGCAAAGGACTGTTGGACAGTCAATTGCTTGGTGGAAGTAGTAAAAGTGGTCTTACGACTTCCCCTCTGGGATGACCATCGACTCCCAGCAGCAACAGCAGCAGCGCCAGCAGCAGTAGGCGTTACACTCAAGGATGCATCGGAGGAATCCCAGGCAGGAGAGGACTCGTCAGAATTGCCAGTGACATGGCCTGCAGGACTATTGGCATTCCTGGGGAAGGAGGAAATTGACACTGAGGGAGTTGGTGGGGTGGTTTGCGTGAGCTTGGTTACAAGAGGAAGGGATTTACTGGTCAGTGGACTGCTTCCGCTGTCGCCCAAAGTTTTTGAACTTGTCACTGACTTATGATGAATGCGCTGCAGGTGACGTATAAGGGAGGATGTTCCGAGGTGGTTAACATCCTTACCCCTACTTATTACAGCTTGACAAAGGCAACACACGGCTTGACACCTGTTGTCCGCATTTCTGTTGAAATACTTCCACACCGAAGAGCTGATTTTTTTGGTATTTTCACCAGGCATGTCAATGGCCATATTCCTCCCACGGACAACAGGTGTCTCCCCGGGTGCCTGACTTAAACAAACCACCTCACCATCAGAATCCTCCTTGTCAATTTCCTCCCCAGCGCCAGCAACACCCATATCATCCTCATCCTGGTGTACTTCAACACTGACATCTTCAATCTGACTATCAGGAACTGGACTGCGGGTGCTCCTTCCAGCACTTGCAGGGGGCGTGCAAATGGTGGAAGGCGCATGCTCTTCACGTCCAGTGTTGGGAAGGTCAGGCATCGCAACCGACACAATTGGACTCTCCTTGTGGATTTGTGATTTCGAAGAACGCACAGTTCTTTGCTGTGCTTTTGCCAGCTTAAGTCTTTTCATTTTTCTAGCGAGAGGCTGAGTGCTTCCATCCTCATGTGAAGCTGAACCACTAGCCATGAACATAGGCCAGGGCCTCAGCCGTTCCTTGCCACTCCGTGTGGTAAATGGCATATTGGCAAGTTTACGCTTCTCCTCCGACGATTTTATTTTAGATTTTTGAGTCCTTTTTTTACTGATATTTTGTGTTTTGGATTTTACATGCTCTGTACTATGACATTGGGCATCGGCCTTGGCAGACGACGTTGATGGAATTTCATCGTCTCGGCCATGACTAGTGGCAGCAGCTTCAGCACGAGGTGGAAGTGGATCTTGATCTTTCCCTATTTTTGGAACCTCAACATTTTTGTTCTCCATATTTTAATAGGCACAACTAAAAGGCACCTCAGGTAAACAATGGAGATGGAAGGATACTAGTATACTTATGGATGACGAGTGACTGACGACACAGAGGTAGCTACAGCCGTGGACTACCGTACTGCGTCTGCTAGTATAGAGATTATAATGATATAAATATATATATACTGCAGGTATATATAATATAATGACGGACCTGCTGGACACTGTCAGCAGACTCCTAAACTACTAGTATGAAGAAGATAGAAAAAAAAACCCCACCACAGGTAGGTATACAATTATGGACGAGCACTGACGACACAGAGGTAGCTACAGCCGTGGACTACCGTACTGCGTCTGCTAGTATAGAGATGATAATGATATAAAAAATATATATATATATCACTACTGCAGGTATATATAATATAATGACGGACTTGCTAGACACTGTCAGCAGACTCCTAAACTACTAGTATGAAGAAGATAGAAAAAAAACCCCACCACAGGTAGGTATACAATTATGGACGAGCACTGACGACACAGAGGTAGCTACAGCCGTGGACTACCGTACTGCGTCTGCTAGTATAGAGATGATAATGATATAAAAAATATATATATATATCACTACTGCAGGTATATATAATATAATGACGGACCTGCTGGACACTGTCAGCAGACTCCTAAACTACTAGTATGAAGAAGATAGAAAAAAAAACCCCACCACAGGTAGGTATACAATTATGGACGAGCACTGATGACACAGAGGTAGCCACAGCCGTGGACTACCGTACTGCGTCTGCTAGTATAGAGATGATAATGATATAAAAAAATATATATATCACTACTGCAGGTATATATAATATAATGACGGACCTGCTGGACACTGTCAGCAGACTCCTAAACTACTAGTATGAAGAAGATAGAAAAAAAAACCCCACCACAGGTAGGTATACAATTATGGACGAGCACTGACGACACAGAGGTAGCTACAGCCGTGGACTACCATACTGCGTCTGCTAGTATAGAGATGATAATGATATAAAAATATATATATATCACTACTGCAGGTATATATAATATAATGACGGACCTGCTGGACACTGTCAGCAGACTCCTAAACTACTAGTATGAAGAAGATAGAAAAAAAAAACCCCACCACAGGTAGGTATACAATTATGGACGAGCACTGACGACACAGAGGTAGCTACAGCCGTGGACTACCGTACTGTGTCTGCTAGTATAGAGATGATAATGATATAAAATATATATATATATATATATCACTACTGCAGGTATATATAATATAATGACGGACCTGCTGGACACTGTCAGCAGACTCCTAAACTACTAGTATGAAGAAGATAGAAAAAAAAAAACCACCACAGGTAGGTATACAATTATGGACGAGCACTGACGACACAGAGGTAGCTACAGCCGTGGACTACCGTACTGCGTCTGCTAGTATAGAGATGATAATGATATAAAAAATATATATATATCACTACTGCAGGTATATATAATATAATGACGGACCTGCTGGACACTGTCAGCAGACTCCTAAACTACTAGTATGAAGAAGATAGAAAAAAAAAACCCACCACAGGTAGGTATACAATTATGGACGAGCACTGACGACACAGAGGTAGCTACAGCCGTGGACTACCGTACTGCGTCTGCTAGTATAGAGATGATAATGATATAAAAATATATATATATATCACTACTGCAGGTATATATAATATAATGACGGACCTGCTGGACACTGTCAGCAGACTCCTAAACTACTAGTATGAAGAAGATAGAAAAAAAAACCCCACCACAGGTAGGTATACAATTATGGACGAGCACTGACGACACAGAGGTAGCTACAGCCGTGGACTACCGTACTGCGTCTGCTAGTATAGAGATGATAATGATATAAAAAATATATATATATCACTACTGCAGGTATATATAATATAATGACGGACCTGCTGGACACTGTCAGCAGACTCCTAAACTACTAGTATGAAGAAGATAGAAAAAAAACCCCCACCACAGGTAGGTATACAATTATGGACGAGCACTGACGACACAGAGGTAGCCACAGCCGTGGACTACCGTACTGCGTCTGCTAATATAGAGATGATAAAGATGATAGAGATGAACAAAAAAAATATAACACTACTGCAGGTAAATATTTATATAATATAATGAATGACGGACCTGCTGGACACTGTCAGCAGAATGCGTTTATAGAATAAAATAAAAAAAACCACAGGAGTGTTTAACTTTTTCAGGCAGACAATATACTGGTGGTCACTGGTCAGTCACACTGGCAGCAAAAGTGTGCACTGTACTCCTGCTATAACTGCACCCCAGTCTCCCCCACAATTCAGCTGTGTGAGCAGTGAGCACTCAGCACAGTCAGATATACATAGATGATATTATCATGCAGCACACTGAGGCTGAGCACAGATATGGTATGTGACTGTGTATCGTTTTTTTTCAGGCAGAGAACGGATTATATGAAATAATAAATAAAACTGGTGGTGGTCACTAGTAACTATCAGCAAAACTCTGCACTCTGAGTACTCCTAATGCTCCCCAAAATTACTAAGTTAGTAGTAAATCAACTCAAGTGTCTCTATCTATTCTAACGGAGAGGACGCCAGCCACGTCCTCTCCCTATCAATCTCAATGCACGTGTGAAAATGGCGGCGACGCGCGGCTCCTTATATAGAATCCGAGTCTCGCGATAGAATCCGAGCCTTGCGAGAATCCGACAGCGGGATGATGACGTTCGGGCGCGCTCGGGTTAACCGAGCAAGGCGGGAAGATCCGAGTCTGCCTCGGACCCCGTGTAAAAAGGCTGAAGTTCGGGGGGGTTCGGATTCCGAGGAACCGAACCCGCTCATCTCTACTGAAGACCACCCCTACTTTTGGATGTATCCAACAAATGCTGTGCAGGTTTTTCTTTTAACTGCAATTTAAATTTGAGTTGGATCCTTTCATTCTAGTTCTTGTGCAGATATTTTTTTTCCATTTCCCTATTCTCTCCCCCTGTCCTTCCCTACCATCTTTCCCCTTTTCTCCCACTAGTTCCGTCTCCCTATTCTTCCCCCTTTCCTCCTGTTTCTCCCTGTCCTTCGCCCTTTTTACCCATCTCCTCCAGGTTCTTCCACTTTTCCTCCCATGCAAGTAGGGTTTTGGTTACGGGAGGAGGGGTAGGGTAAGGGAGGCTTGGCAGTTCTTGACTTTCCCCACTTGAGAGGTGGCAGTGGACACTCTGCAGGTAGGGAAAGGGGGTGGCCAGTCAGTTTCGGACCTTCTTCCTCTGGTGGGGTGTGGGTGGGCAGTGTGCTGCAGGCAGCCAGTGAAAGCTGTGTGGGGAGAAAGGAGGTTATGGTCAGCCTCCCTCCAACTTTCTGGTGGACTTGTAGTAGATACATGGCTCTAGCTTGTTATATTATAGATTTGTGCTGTCTGCAATCTTTCTATGGTACTTTTGATATATATATTCTGTATACCACTGTGTGTGCTGTATATACAGTGTACATTTGTCTTAGTGCTGCCTGGATTCTGTACATCTGCCCTACTATCATGGGTGAACATTGGCCTTTACTGCCCATGGGCATCATACACACCTGTTTGCCCTGTGTGATAAACTCTGGTGGTCTTTCCACTCTCCATGCAGGCTACATTTACCCAGTGTGCCTAGAATATCTGCCCCTGCAGGCTTTCTACTGTCTGCTTGTAGCTACACTCTACCTGTTTGCTTCCCCACCCTCAAATTCCCTATCTTACCCCTCCCTATTATTTTCCCAAAAGTGCCCCCAATTATCTGCAGCAGCAGATCATCAGCTAAGGTTGGGGGTGGACTGATCCCTTGTTGATAGCAGAGGTGGAAACCAAAGGTGAAGGGGAGACCAGCATATGTGTGAGCAGTCCGCTACCCATGTAACATCATGGGCGCATTGTGAAAATGGTAAAAAAAACAGAGCCAAGAAAAATATCCAAAGAGATACAAGCACAGCTTATGGTTGGTAGTTTATCTCTCACCACTATTTGATAACTTTCCCCCAAACAGGGTTTAATGGAGATTTCTAAATTATTCAGGGAGATCACCACCATTTCAGAAAGAGTCAGCAATTATAATGTAAACATCAAAGGTTCCAGTCATTTTAGCTCCAGCTGTGGAGAGTGCACTGAAGGGGTGTGTTCGTCTCAGTGCTGGCTAGTGGGGTGTGGGGCTGCTGGCTGTTGTAGGCCTGGTGTATTAGTCCAGGGGTACTCTGTCGTTAAGTGGTGTATCTGACATGGTGTGATCTGTCCATAATCCATATACATCCAGGAGATCTTCCCCAGAGTTAAAACCCAGTATACTGTATGTACATCCAGGGGCTGGTTGGTCCTAGTGTGTCCTCAGTATCAGTTCAGAGGTGCTCTGTCTGTCGTCTGGTGGTGTAGCTGACAAAGGGTGATCTGTCCATATACATCCAGGGGCTCTGCCCCAGTGTTAAAAACCCAGTATGCATCCAGGGGCTGGTGTGTCTGACTCCTATCAGTATTAGTCCAGGGGTGCTCTGTCTATTGTCTGGTGGTGTATCTGACAAAGGGTGATCTGTCCATATCCATCCAGGGACTCTGCCGTATGTTAAAAAACACAGTATACATCCAGGGGCTGGTGTGTTCCACTCCTATCAGTATCAGTCCAGGGGTGCTCTGTCTATTGTCTGGTGGTGTATCTGACAAGGGGTGATCTGTCCATATCCATCCAGGGACTCTGCCCTAGTGTTAAAAAACCCAGTATACATCCAGGGGCTGGTGTGTTCCACTCCTATCAGTATAAGTCCAGGGGTGCTCTGTTATCTGGTGTATCTGACTAGGGGTGCTCTGTCCACCTAGGGATGATCTGTCTGTCCATCCATTAATGTAAAATTAAAATAATAAAAGCTAAAAAGCCTAAAATATAATTAGATATATTTTGTTTGTTTGTTTGTCTTGTACCCCAGTGTACTATACAATTTTTATTTTATTTTCATAATTACTGTGACACTGCCGGTGAGGCCGAAGTATATTATTATCTCAGACTTCTACACGTATTGTGCAACACTGTTGGTGAAATTAAACCACAGTGTTTGATTAATATTCCTGACTCATACATGTATTGTGCGACACCATGCATGAAGGTGGTACCACAGTAATATATTTTCGTAATTTCATACATGTATTGTGCGACACTGTTGGTGAAATTAAACCACAGTGTTTGATTACTATTCCTAACTCATACACATATTGTGTGACACTGTTGGTGAAGTTAAACCGTAGTATTTGATTACTAATCCTGACTTACACACGTATTGTGTGACACTGTGGGTGAAATTAAACTGCAGTGTTTAATTACTATTCCTGACTCATACACGTATTGTGTGACACTATGGGTGAAGGTGGAACCATAGTAATATATTTTCGGACTCATAGTGTCATACACATATTGTGTGACACTGTGGGTGAAATTAAACCGCAGTGTTTGATTACTATTCCTGACTCATACACGTATTGTGTGACACTATGGGTGAAGGTGGAACCATAGTAATATATTTTCGTACTCATAAGCCTATATTTACTAATATTCGTGTTTGAGTCGGTTTATGTAGTGTTTAAACTCGTTTTGTATCGGGTGCATTTTCATGCAACTTTTTGAAACTATGGCCCTCATTCCGAGTTGTTCGCTCGCAAGGCGATTTTAGCAGTATTGCACACGCTAAGCCGCCGCCTACTGGGAGTGAATCTTAGCTTCTTAAAATTGCGAACGAAAGATTCGCAATATTGCGATTACACATCTCGTAGCAGTTTCAGAGTAGCTTCAGACTTACTCGGCATCTGCGATCAGTTCAGTGCTTATCGTTCCTGGTTTGACGTCACAAACACACCCAGCGTTCGCCCAGACACTCCTCCGTTTCTCCAGCCACTCCCGCGTTTTTTCCGGAAACGGTAGCGTTTTTTCCCACACGCCCATAAAACGGCCTGTTTCCGCCCAGTAACACCCATTTCCTGTCAATCACACTACGATCGCCTGAGCGAAGAAAAAGCCGTGAGTAAAAATCCACACTTCATAGCAAATTTACTTGGCGCAGTCGCAGTGCGGACATTGCGCATGCGCACTAAGTGGAAAAACGCTGCGATGCGAAGAAATTTTCCGAGCGAACGACTCGGAATGACCTCCAATATACGCCAAGTTACTAAGCAGTTGAGTTTATGGTTTTCGCGTGTTTTCCGATGTCGATGCCAGCCGGTTTTTTTTTCCGGCACATTTACGTACGTGTTTTTGTTGTTTTTACAGGTTTTTTTTCTATGTTAAACGCGGCAGGGTTTTTTTTCAACCACGGCCGCATTTTCACTTTTAGTTTAGTTTTTCATCCCCGTTCGTGATTGCTTGTGTTTCAGATGTAGGAGTGTCTGTGCGCAACCATATAAATAATATGCCCCAAACCGTCCGCACCTCGTGGGTTTAGTTAGTGGTGAGGAGGGATGTTGTGCTGTGGAGGTTGGTGAGTAATTGGTTTGGTAAGGAGTTTTTTTGGGCGATTTCTGAGTGTAGTATTGTGTTTGAAAGTAGTCTTGTCATTCTTGTAGTCGTTTTTTTTGGTTTTGTCTCATTTTTTGTCCAAGTTTTTTTGATTTAGAGTCCCTTGTCTTGTGTGTGTGTGTGTGTGTGTGTGTGTGTGTGTGTGCACACACGTGTGTGTGTGTGTGTGTGTGTGTGTGTGTGTGTGTGTGTGTGTGTGTGTGTGTGAGTTGTGCAGTGGTGGTGGAGGAGTGTGTTGTTTGTTTTTATTTTTTCTGTGTTAATTGTTTAACCGGACAACTATGTCTGACTCAGAGGTGAGTGAGGTGGTGGGTGTGAGTGAGGGGGAGGAGGTTGGTCAGGTGGAGGAGGTGAGTGAGAGTGAGGTTAGTGAGGTGGAGGAGGTGGGTGAGGTTGCTGCAGCAGCCTCAAGTGACAGTGATAGTGACAGTCAGACAGCTCCGCAGCCACGCACCACTACTAAGACTGGGCGGAATGTAAAGTTTAGTTATGCAGAAAATGTGGCATTGGTGCGGGAGCTGATGAAGTATCAGCGGCAGCTATTTGGGCCTGAGTCCGCCAAGGTGCCAACACGGAAGAAGACGGTGTTGTGGGCGAAAGTTGTTGCTGCTGTAAATAGTGAGGGGGTGGTCAAGCGGACGGAGGATACGTGCCACAAACGGTACTATGACATAAAGCGACGTGTCAAGTCCAAAATGGCCAAGGAGGCGAAGTCGGCTCGCAAAACCGGTGGTGGACAGCCCTATATTGCCAGATATCTGGACTATGAGGAGCCCATGCGGAGTTTAATACCTCCTGAAGTAGTGTCTGCAACCCATGTCCATGATTCCGATCTGCCCAGGAAGGATGGTGAGTATGTGTATTTGCCTTATCATTCCATTACATTACTTCTGTCTTTATGTTTTTTGGTAATGTGTGTCATGTGACGTTGCATATTACTCCCATCTTCATGTGTGGGTCAGCCAATACATTGTTTTTGGTGTTTTTTTTTTTACCAAAGCCAATATAACATAGTACTTTATAGTATGTCATGTGGTTTTTTTACTGTACATTTTCCATGTGTGGTTTGGACTTGGTGTGTAATTGAATTGTACAGCAATAATGTTTTCCTTTGGCACATTTGCCAGTTTGCAAATTGGCCTATGTTTTTTTTTTCAGTTATCCATGTGCAATGTTTGAAAATCAGTGGTTGACATGTTAGAGGCTGGAGTAGTGTAAAGTGGCTTTGAAGCCAGTTACATGTGTCATTTCATTAGTACTGTATGTAATCTTGTTTAAGACAAAACCACTATTTTTTGGTACATTTAGAGTCTGTATTTGTACCCTGACACAACACTGCAGACTTAGTTACCGTACTATTATGATGGTTTTTTTTAAATGTGTTTTGGTTTTTGGCTCATATTGTGCTAATGTGTGTTTGTAGTGCCACATCACAGAGCATTTTCTAAATTGCATATTTCATTAATGACATAACATTTTTCAATGAAGATGTCTGTGTTTTGGGTAGTTAGTGTATGTATTAGTAATTGTGGGGCAGATTTATTAAGCCTGGTGAAGTGATAAAGTTGAAGTTGATAAATTACCAAACAATCAGCTCATAACTTACATGTTACAGGCTGGGTTTGCAAAATTTCACTTAGGAGCTGATTAGCTGGTGCTTTATTAACAAATAATAAGAATTTACTTACCGATAATTCTATTTCTCGGAGTCCGTAGTGGATGCTGGGGTTCCTGAAAGGACCATGGGGAATAGCGGCTCCGCAGGAGACAGGGCACAAAAAGTAAAGCTTTAGGATTAGGTGGTGTGCACTGGCTCCTCCCCCTATGACCCTCCTCCAAGCCTCAGTTAGGATACTGTGCCCGGACGAGCGTACACAATAAGGAAGGATTTATGAATCCCGGGTAAGACTCATACCAGCCACACCAATCACACTGTACAACCTGTGATCTGAACCCAGTTAACAGTATGATAACAGCGGAGCCTCTGAAAGATGGCTCACAACAATAATAACCCGATTTTTGTAACTATGTACAAGTATTGCAGATAATCCGCACTTGGGATGGGCGCCCAGCATCCACTACGGACTCCGAGAAATAGAATTATCGGTAAGTAAATTCTTATTTTCTCTATCGTCCTAGTGGATGCTGGGGTTCCTGAAAGGACCATGGGGATTATACCAAAGCTCCCAAACGGGCGGGAGAGTGCGGATGACTCTGCAGCACCGAATGAGAGAACTCCAGGTCCTCCTTAGCCAGGTTGTCAAATTTGTAGGATTTTACAAACGTGTTTGCCCCTGACTAAATATCCGCTCGGCAAAGTTGTAAAGCCGAGACCCCTCGGGCAGCCGCCCAAGATGAGCCCACCTTCCTTGTGGAATGGGCATTTACATATTTTGGCTGTGGCAGGCCTGCCACAGAATGTGCAAGCTGAATTGTATTACACATCCAACTAGCAAAAGTCTGCTTAGAAGCAAGAGCACCCTGTTTGTTGGGTGCATACAGGATAACAGCAAGTCAGTTTTCCTGACTCCAGCCGTCCTGGAACCTATATTTTCAGGGCCCTGACCACATCTAGCAACTTGGAGTCCTCCAAGTCCCTAGTAGGCGCAAGACACCACAATAAGCTGGTTCAGGTGAAACACTGACACCACCTTAGGGAGAGAACTGGGGACGAGTCCGCAGCTCTGCCCTGTCCGAATGGACAAACAGATATGGGCTTTTTTTAAGAAAAAAACCACCAATTTGACACTCGCCTGGTCCAGGCCAGGTCCAAGAGCATGTTCACTTTTCATGTGAGATGCTTCAAATCCACAGATTTGACTGGTTTTAAACCAATGTGTTTTGAGGAATCCCAGAACTACGTTGAGATCCCACAGTGCCACTGGAGGCACAAAAGGGGGTTGTATATGCAATACTCCCTTGACAAACTTCTGGACTTCAGGAACTGAAGCCAATTCTTTCTGGAAGAAAAATCGACAGGGCCGAAATTTGAACCTTAATGGACCCCAATTTGAGGCCCATAGACACTCCTGTTTGCAGGAAATGCAGGAATCGACCGAGTTGAAATTTCTTCGTGGGGCCTTCCTGGCCTCACACCACGCAACATATTTTCGCCACATGTGGTGATAATGTTGTGCGGTCACCTCCTTTCTGGCTTTGACCAGGGTAGGAATGACCTCTTCCTGAATGCCTTTTCCCTTAGGATCCGGCGTTCCACCGCCATGCCGTCAAACGCAGCTGCGGTAAGTCTTGGAACAGACATGGTACTTGCTGAAACAAGTCCCTTCTTAGCGGCAGAGGCCATAAGTCCTCTGTGAGCATCTCTTGAAGTTCCGGGTGCCAAGTCCTTCTTGGCCAATCCGGAGCCATGAGTATAGTTCTTACTCCTCTACGTCTTATAATTCTCAGTACCTTAGGTATGAAAAGCAGAGGATGGAACACATACACCGACTGGTACACCCACGGTGTTACCAGAACGTCCACAGCTATTGCCTGAGGGTCTCTTAACCTGGCGCAATACCTGTCCCGTTTTTTGTTCAGACGGGACGCCATCATGTCCACCTTTGGTAATTCCCAACGGTTTACAATCATGTGGAAAACTTCCCCATGAAGTTCCCACTCTGCCGGGTGGAGGTCGTGCCTACTGAGGTAGTCTGCTTCCCAGTTTCCATTCCCGGAATGAAAAACTGCTGACAGTGCTATCACATGATTTTCCGCTCAGCGAAAAGTCCTTGCAGTTTTTGCCACTGCCCTCCTGCTTCTTGTGCCGCCCTGTCTATTTACGTGGGCGACTGCCGTGATGTTTTATCCCACTGGATCAATACCGGCTGACCTTGAAGCAGAGGTCTTGCTAAGCTTAGAGCATTATAAATTTACCCTTAGCTATATTTATGTGGAGAAAAGTCTCCAGACTTGATCACACTCCCTGGAAATTTTTTCCTTGTGTGACTGCTCCCCAGCCTCTCGGGCTGGCCTCCGTGGTCACCAACATCCAAAACTGAATGCCGAATCTGCGGCCCTCTAGAAGATGAGCACTCTGTAACCACCACAGGAGAGACACCCTTGTCCTTGGATATAGGGTTATCCGCTGATGCATCTGAAGATGCGATCCGGACCATTTGTCCAGCAGATCCCACTGAAAAGTTCTTGCATGAAATCTGCCGACTGGAATTGCTTCGAAGGAAGTCACCATTTTTTTTACCACGGCCCTTGTGCAATGATGCACTGATTTTAGGAGGTTCCTGACTAGCTCGGATAACTCCCTGGCTTTCTCTTCCGGGAGAAACACCTTTTTCTGGACTGTGTCCAGAATCATCCCTAAGCACAGGAGACTTGTTGTCGGGATCAGCTGCGATTTTGGAATATTTAGAATCCACCCCTGCTGTTGTAACAGTATCCGAGATAGTGCTACTCCGACCTCCAACTGTTCCCTGGACTTTGCCCTTATCAGGAGATCGTCCAAGTAAGGGATAATTAAGACGCCTTTTCTTCGAAGAAAAACCATCATTTCGGCCATTACCTTGGTAAAGACCCGGGGTGCCGTGGACAATCCAAACGGCAGCGTCTGAAACTGATAGTGACAGTTCTGTACCACGAACCTGAGGTACCCTTAGTGATAAGGGCAAATTTGGGACATGGAGGTAAGCATCCCTGATGTCTCGGGACACCATATAGTCCCCTTCTTCCCGGTTCGTTATCACTGCTCTGAGTGACTCCATCTTGATTTGAACCTTTGTAAGTGTTCAAATTTTTTTAGATTTAGAATAGGTCTCACCTAGCCTTCTGGCTTCAGTACCACAATATAGTGTGGAATAATACCCCTTTTCTTGTTGTAGGAGGGGTAATTTAATTATCACCTGCTGGGAATACAGCTCGTGAATTTTTTCCCATACTGCCTCCTTGTCGGAGGGAGACCTTGGTAAAGCAGACTTCAGGAGCCTGCGCAGGGGAAACGTCTCGACATTCCAATCTGTACCCCTGGGATACTACTTGTAGGATCCAGGGGTCCTGTACGGTCTCAGCGTCATGCTGAGAGCTTGTCAGAAGCGGTGGAACGCTTCTGTTCCTGGGAATGGGCTGCCTGCTGCAGTCTTCTTCCCTTTCCTCTATCCCTGGGCAGATATGACTCTTATAGGGACGAAAGGACTGAAGCTGAAAAGACGGTGTCTTTTTCTGCAGAGATGTGACTTAGGGTAAAAAACGGTGGATTTTCCAGCAGTTGCCGTGGCCACCAGGTCCGATGGACCGACCCCAAATAACTCCTCTTCCTTTATACGGCAATACACCTTTGTGCCGTTTGGAATCTGCATCACCTGACCACTGTCGTGTCCATAAACATCTTCTGGCAGATATGGACATCGCACTTACTCTTGATGCCAGAGTGCAAATATCCCTCTGTGCATCTCGCATATATAGAAATGCATCCTTTAAATGCTCTATAGTCAATAAAATACTGTCCCTGTCAAGGGTATCAATATTTTTAGTCAGGGAATCCGACCAAGCCACCCCAGCTCTGCACATCCAGGCTGAGGCGATCGCTGGTCGCAGTATAACACCAGTATGTGTGTATATACTTTTTATGATATTTTCCAGCCTCCTGTCAGCTGGCTCCTTGAGGACGGCCCTATCTATAGACGGTACCGCCACTTGTTCTGATAAGCGTGTGAGCGCCTTATCCACCCTAAGGGGTGTTTCCCAAAGCGCCCTAACTTCTGGCGGGAAAGGGTATACCGCCCATATTTTCTATCGGGGGGAACCCACGCATCATCACACACTTCATTTAATTTATCTGATTCAGGAAAAACTACGGTAGTTTTTTCACATCCCACATAATACCCTCTTTTGTGGTACTTGTAGTATCAGAAATATGTAACACCTCCTTCATTGCCCTTAACGTGTGGCCCTAATAAGGAATACGTTTGTTTATTCACCGTCGACACTGGATTCAGTGTCCCTGTCTGTGTCTGTGTCGACCGACTAAAGTAAACGGGCGTTTTAAAACCCCTGACGGTGTTTTTGAGACGTCTGGACCGGTACTAATTGTTTGTCGGCCGTCTCATGTCGTCAACCGACCTTGCCGCGTGTTGACATTATCACGTAATTCCCTAAATAAGCCATCCATTCCGGTGTCGACTCCCTAGAGAGTGACATCACCATTACAGGCAATTGCTCCGCCTCCTCACCAACATCGTCCTCATACATGTCGACACACACGTACCGACACACAGCACACACACAGGGAATGCTCTGATAGAGGACAGGACCTACTAGCCCTTTGGAGAGACAGAGGGAGAGTTTGCCAGCACACACCAAAAACGCTATAATTATATAGGGACAACCTTATATAAGTGTTTTCCCTTATAGCATCTTTTTTATATATTTCTAACGCCAAATTAGTGCCCCCCCTCTCTGTTTTAACCCTGTTTCTGTAGTGCAGTGCAGGGGAGAGCCTGGGAGCCTTCCCTCCAGCCTTTCTGTGAGGGAAAATGGCGCTGTGTGCTGAGGAGATAGGCCCCGCCCCTTTTTCGGCGGCCTCGTCTCCCGCTCTTAACGGATTCTGGCAGGGGTTAAATATCTCCATATAGCCCCCGGAGGCTATATGTGAGGTATTTTTAGCCAAAAATAGGTTTTCATTGCCTCCCAGGGCGCCCCCCTTCCAGCGCCCTGCACCCTCAGTGACTGCCGTGTGAAGTGTGCTGAGAGGAAATGGCGCACAGCTGCAGTGCTGTGCGCTACCTTAAGAAGACTGAGGAGTCTTCATGCCGCCGATTCTGGACCTTCTTCTTGTTTCAGCATCTGCAAGGGGGCCGGCGGCGAGGCTCCGGTGACCATCCAGGCTGTACCTGTGATCGTCCCTCTGGAGCTAATGTCCAGTAGCCAAAGAAGCCAATCCATCCTGCACGCAGGTGAGTTCACTTCTTCTCCCCTAAGTCCCTCGTTGCAGTGATCCTGTTGCCAGCAGGACTCACTGTAAAATAAAAAACCTAAGCTAAACTTTTCTAAGCAGCTCTTTAGGAGAGCCACCTAGATTGCACCCTTCTCGGCCGGGCACAAAAATCTAACTGAGGCTTGGAGGAGAGTCATAGGGGGAGGAGCCAGTGCACACCACCTGATCCTAAAGCTTTACTTTTTGTGCCCTGTCTCCTGCGGAGCCGCTATTCCCCATGGTCCTTTCAGGAACCCCAGCATCCACTAGGACGATAGAGAAAACAACCACTTTATCATTTCACCAGGATTATTAAATCTGCCCCTGTGTCCTATGTCTGTGGCCTGTACATTATTTCCTGTGTTGCACTTTCCATCGTGCATTTGGCTATTGGCCAATGTGTGTATTTATTTAAAACATTTATGGTTTTGTACAGAAATTATGCACACATAAATAAGCATCCATTTGAGAAAGATTTAATGTTTGTAAACATAATGGGTGGATGTATCAACAATAGCATGAAGAAATTAGTTCTTTTATTTGTTTCATTATTTACAGTGTTGAAAAAAAGCAGTACTGGACGGCCTACAGTCACTCCCATGACATCTGATGATGATGACGCTGCGGAAGCAGGTAAAGTGTCTATTGTAGTATAGGTTATCTTTATAAAGGAATGGCCATAACAAAAGTACACTTTACATCCCAGGTCCATCCCAAGAAGTTTTTATCAGCAGAAGGAGGACTCCTGTAGCACACCAAACAAAAGTACATGTGGCAACAAAGAAAGCAAGGTCTGATGTCCAATCACAACCACAGCAGTCTACTCCGCCACGAAGATTGTCTACAGTTTCTTCGGTACCACCACTCCAAATTTTGGTCACACCTCCAAGACGCCAACCACACTCCCCTCATCTTGATTGTGAGTAAGAAACTGTAATGATGAAATAAATTAATCATCTCATAATAATCCATTTAATAATACTAATTAACTCTAAATTCCACAAAATCTGCTAAACTTACCGGAAAAAAAAACATCAAATGGATTCTGACCAAAATGGCCTTGTCCACATCCAGTAAAGATATGTATGTCCACTTCAGCCATACAACAGCAGATTGTGTTGAAGATGCTGCAAAATAAACACATGTGTAAGCTTGCAAAATAGTAATATTTTTTACCGCAATTTACCTTATGTGTTTGTCGTAACATTGGCACCAACATGCCAAAACATTAGTAAGTTTAAGATTTAAACACTATAAGGCCAAAAATTAAGATTTTAAGTGTGTTTTTATGGTGGAGTATGTCTGATCTACCATACAACTCATGTGCTTGTTTTAATAATGAAGTAACCAGACACATTTGCCACAAACAGGAATATGTCTGTTTTGTAGTTCTGAGTGATGATGTTGCTATGCTGGATATCTGAATGCACCATTTAAATACATGTGTTCCATGTTTATTGGTTTGCTTAAATTTTTCAAACATATGTCAAACTTACGCAAAAATGGTTCTAATTCTAGATTCTAGTACTGGTACCAGCATCCAGATGCAACAGCAGCAACACAGTGACATGGATGAGACAATCATGTTACAAATGCAGCCATTAATCCAAGGAATCAGCCACCCAGCACCTGTGAGTACACCACCACAGCAAAGCACTCCACCACCACAACACAGCCCAACAACACCAGTAGCACAAGGCCCTGATTAAGTGTTTTGGGACAGTTGGGCTACACAGCATGCCATTAATCAAGATTGCCTGCATAGGCAGACCCAAATTTTTGCAAACCTACCAGCTCACCTCAGAAGAATCAGCAGAAATATCAGTCGCCAAAATGAACCAACCACCAGAATTGCCAATACTATGGAAATCACACGTGCAGACATTACACATGTCATGGGCAACTTACAACGCATAATGGAAGAACAGCACAGACAACAGCAAAGCTACATCAACATCTTAGAAAACAATCAAATGATCAATGAATCTATCACCAGAATTTTAGAGAATCAAAATGCTGCAACACGTGAACTTAATGCCACCCTCACTAAGCTCAATGAAACACTCAGATCCCAGCACCATCAGCAACCAAGCAGCAGTTCTGGTACGACTACTCCGATTCTCTCACCAGTGTCCTCACCACCAAGGCGCTCCACCAGAGCACGCCAACACGACAGTGGTAAAGGCAAAGGCCAGTCCAAGCAGCCAACCACAAAATAATAAAAAATAGATACACCGGTCTCTGTATAGAGAAGTAAATAAACACATTTAGTAAGTGCAGGTTTGTCACAATATCTATTACACTTACCACCTTGTAAATTTTTTTAACATCATTAATTATAAATGTTACAAACAACAGCAGGATTTTGGCCAACACATTTATTATTTTTTAGGAGGAGGACAAAGTTATTTGATCTGCACATTGATGTTAGCATGCAGTAACAAGACCACTTGATTTTTTTCTAATCATTACTCTTTCTAGATTCCAATCATTCTTATATCCTGCAGGCAGACTAATTGGCAGCCATGCAGAATGTCTTTAGCATGCAGTAACAAGACCACTTGATTTTTTTCTAATCATTACTCTTTCTAGATTCCAATCATTCTTATATCCTGCAGGCAGACTAATTGGCAGCCATGCAGATTCATCCATGACCAATACAAAATACAATGTGATTGTTAACTCTTTTACCTTTCTTCTCTATACAACATTACAAGAATAACACAATTGAGTTGGCTAAAAAGATCCTAATATGTTGTGATAGAATTTAGATAATTCAGTGCCAAAATGAATGTCATTATTGTTGGGCCATGTTTGTGTGTGTTAAAAATGAGTAAACAGTTTCTTACACATGATGCAGAAACAAAGAAATTGTATTTTTTTTTAATAAGCACAAATAATGTGTATAATAATGGATATATGTGGCAATGTATTGACTTACAAATCAGCAAGTTTACTGCAGCAAACATTACGAAATAAATTATTTTGGATGATACTAAGTTTGTGTCCCTTAAATACGATGGAGCATCACACATAGGGACACATGTATTCCTCAAGGCTAACATATTATATGTGGAGGAGTGTTTAATTAGGACACAGGTTCTCAAACTCGGTCCTCAGGACCCCACACAGTGCATGTTTTGCAGGCCTCCTCAAAGAATCACAAGTGACATAATTAGCTCCACCTGTGAACCTTTTCAAATGTGTCTGTGAGTAATTCATACACCTGTGCTTCTACTGGGTTACCTGCAAAACATGCACTGTGTGGGGTCCTGAGGGCCGAGTTTGAGAACGTGTGCATTAGGACGTTACACACAATCATAAAGTAAAATACTAAATAAATTACTATGTGGATTATGTGTGCTTGTAATAAATTACCTGTGCAAGTTTAATAACACTTATCCAGACTTCATGCATGCCACTCATAATCTGTTGTTTTGAGTTTTAAAATAAACACAAGACACATGCTACATTTGTTTTGCATCAAGCGAGGGTATGTTTGTACTGTATGTCTCAAGGAGACAGACACATTCTGAGTAATGGTTTTTAAATGAAAAATGGGGCAACATATATTTAGGCTTACACAACAAATGAAAGAAGCAAACAAAAATAAGATTTTACTTACCGGTAAATCTATTTCTCGTAGTCCGTAGTGGATGCTGGGGACTCCGTAAGGACCATGGGGAATAGCGGGCTCCGCAGGAGACTGGGCACTCTAAAGAAAGATTTAGTACTATCTGGTGTGCACTGGCTTCTCCCTCTATGCCCCTCCTCCAGACCTCAGTTAAGGAAACTGTGCCCGGAAGAGCTGACATTACAAGGAAAGGATTTTGGAATCCAGGGTAAGACTCATACCAGCCACACCAATCACACCGTATAACTCGTGATAAACTTACCCAGTTAACAGTATGAACAATAACAGAGCATCAGATAAACCCTGATGCAACTATAACATAACCCTTATTTAAGCAATAACTATATACAAGCATTGCAGAAAAAGTCCGCCCAGCATCCACTACGGACTACGAGAAATAGATTTACCGGTAAGTAAAATCTTATTTTCTCTAACGTCCTAGTGGATGCTGGGGACTCCGTAAGGACCATGGGGATTATACCAAAGCTCCCAAACGGGCGGGAGAGTGCGGATGACTCTGCAGCACCGAATGGGCAAACACAAGGTCCTCCTCAGCCAGGGTATCAAACTTGTAGAATTTTGCAAATGTGTTTGAACCCGACCAAGTAGCAGCTCGGCAAAGCTGTAATGCCGAGACCCCTCGGGCAGCCGTCCAAGAAGAGCCCACCTTCCTTGTGGAATGGGCTTTCACTGATTTTGGATGCGGCAATCCAGCCGCAGAATGAGCCTGCTGAATCATGTTACAGATCCAGCGAGCAATAGCTTGCTTTGAAGCAGGAGCACCCACTTTGTTGGATGCATACAGGATAAACAGCGAGTCAGTCTTCCTGACCCCAGCCGTTCTGGTTACATAATTCTTCAAAGCCCGGACTACGTCAAGCAACTTGGAATCTTCCAAGTCACAAGTAGCCGCAGGCACCACAATAGGTTGGTTCAAATGAAAAGATGACACCACCTTTTGCAGAAATTGCGGACGAGTCCGCAATTCTGCCCTGTCCATCTGGAAAACCAGATAGGGGCTTTAACATGACAAAGCCGCCAATTCTGACTCACGCCTAGCCGGAGCTAAGGCCAACAGCATGACCACTTTCCACGTGAGATACTTTAGCTCCACAGTCTTAAATGGCTCAAACAGTGGGATTTCAGGAAACCCAACACCACGTTAAGATCCCAAAGTGCCACTGGTGGCACAAAAGGGCACTGAATATGCAGCACTCCCTTAACAAACGTCTGAACCTCAGGCAGTGAAGCCAGTTCTCTTTGAAAGAAAATGGATAGGGTCGAAATCTGGACCTGTATGGACCCTAATTTTAGGCCCACAGTCACTCCTGACTGTAGGAAGTGCAGGAATCGACCCAGCTGGAATTCTTCTGTAGAGCCTTCCTGGCCTCACACCAAGCACATATTTTCGCCATATACGGTGATAATGCTTTGCTGTCACGTCCTTCCTAGCCTTTATCCGCTAGGATCCGGTGGTCAACCGCCATGCCGCCAAACGCAGCCGCGGTAAGTCTTGGAACAGACAGGGCCCTTGTTGCAACAGGTCCTGTCTGAGAGGCAGAGGCCATGGGTCCTCTGTGAGCATTTCTTGCAGTTCCGGGTACCAAGTCCTTCATGGCCAATCCGGAACAATGAGTATTGTTCTCACTCCTCTTTTTCTTACAATTCTCAGCACCTTTGGTATGAGAGGAAAAGGAGGAAACACATAGACCGACTGGAACACCCACGGTGTTACTAGTGCGTCCACAGCTATCGCCTGAGGGTCCCTTGACCTGGCGCAATACCATTTTATTTTTTGTCGAGGCGGGACGCCATCATGTCCACCTGTGGCAGTTCCCGTCGATTTGCAATCTGCGTGAAGACTTCTTGGTGAAGTCCCCACTCTCGCGGGTGGAGGTCGTGCCTGCTGAGGAAGTCTGCTTCCCAGTTGTCCACTCCCGGAATGAACACTGCTGACAGTGTGCTTACGTGATTCTCCGCCCAGCGAAGAATTCTGGTGGCTTTTACCATCGCCACCCTGCTCCTTGTGCCGCCTTGGCGGTTTACATGAGCCACTGCGGTGATATTGTCTGACTGGATCAGAACCGGTTGGTCGCGAAGCAGGGTCTCCGCTTGACTTAGGGCGTTGTATATGGCCCTTAGTTCCAGGATACTGATGTGAAGGCAAGTCTCCTGCCTTGACCACAGCCCCTGGAAATTTCTTCCTTGTGTGACTGCCCCCCACCCTCGGAGGCTTGCATCCGTGGTCACCAGGACCCAGTCCTGAATGCCGAATCTGCGACCTTCGAGAAGGTGAGGACTCTGCAGTCACCACAGGAGAGACACCCTTGCTCTGGGGGATAGGGTGATTAACCGATGCATCCGAAGATGTGATCCGGACCACTTGTCCAGTAAGTCCCATTGGAAGGTATGGAACCTGCCGAAGGGAATGGCCTCGTATGATGCCACCCTCCTTCCCAGGACTCGAGTGCAGTGATGCACTGACACCTGTTTTAGTTTTAATAGATTCCTGACCAGTGTCACGAGCTCCTGAGCTCTCTCTATCGGGAGATAAACCTTTTTCTGGTCTGTGTCTAGGATCATGCCTAGGAGAGGCAGATGAGCTGTAAGAACCCACTGCGATTTTGGAATATATAGAATCCAGCCGTGTTGCCGTTTCACTTCCAGAGAAAGTGATACGCTGTTCAGCAACTGCTCTATTGATCTCGCTTTTATGAGGAGATCGTCCAAGTACGTGATAATAGTGACACCTTGCTTCCGCAGGAGCACCATCATATCCGCCATTACCTTGGTGAATATTCTCAAGGCCGTGGAGAGACCAAACGGCAACGTTTGAAATTGGTAATGACCATCCCGTACCGCAATTCTGAGGTACGCCTGATGAGGTGGATAAATGGGGACATGAAGGAATGCCTCCTTTATGTCCCGAGTCATCATAAAATCTCCCCCTTTCAGGCTTGCACTCACCGCTCTTAGCGATTCCAACTTGAACTTGAACCCTTTCAGGTATATGTTCAGGGATTTTAAATTCAATATGGGTCCGACCGAACCGTCTGGTTTCGGGACTACAACATGGTCGAATAATAACCCCCTCCTTGTTGAAGGAGAGGAACCTTGACCACCACCTGTTGAAGATACAATTTATGAATTGCAGTTAACACTGTTTCCCTCTCGTGGGGGGAAGCCGGCAGGGCCGTCGGTGAGGGGGCATCTTCTCACAGTCCAGCTTGTATCCCTGAGACACAATATCTATTGCCCAGGGATCTAACAGGGAGTGAACCCACTTGTGGCTGAACTTACGAAGGCGTGCCCCCACCGGGCCTAGCTCCGCCTGTGGAGCCCCAGCGACATGCAGTGGATTTTTGTAGAGGCTGGGGAGGACTTCTGTACCTGGGAACTAGCTGTGTTGTGCAGCTTTTTTCCTCTGCCCCCGCCTCTGGCAAGAAAGGACGCACCTCGGACTTTCTTGTTTCTTTATTCGAAAGGCTGCATTTGATAATGTCGTGCTTTCGTAGGCTGTGCAGGAATATAAGGCAAACTATCAGAATTACCAGCTATAGCTGTGGAGACCAGGTCCGAGAACCCTTCTCCACACAATCCTCAGCCTTCCAAATGCCTCTTAAGTCGGCATCATCTGTCCATTGCATTTTCTACAGGACACGTCAAGCAGAAATCGACATAGCTTTGACTCTAGGACCCAGCATACTCATGTCTCTTTGGGCATGTTTAATATATATATATATGTATACCTATCACTTAAGACAGCATCTTTAATATATATATATTTCTATATATACATATATATATATATATATATATATATATATGCATACTAGGGTCTCAATCTCTGCTGATAAGGTACCTGTCCACGCTGCCACAGCGCTATAAACCCATGCCGTCACAATCGCCGGTCTGAGTAGTATACTAGAATGTGCACGCTATCTGCAGGATCCCTGAGAATAGCTAGTGCTACCTTCTGGGCAAACGGGACACCCTAGGGTTCCCATCACATCCTGGCCCTAGTGGTGAAAGGATACTGCTTGAGAATGTTTTGTAGGAAGCTGCAGTCTCTTGTCTGGAGTTTCCCGCTCTTTTTCCTCATGAGAGGAGGGAAATTTACCTCAGCTTTCTTCCCCTTAACATGTGTACCCTTGTGTCAGGGACAAATGAGTCATTAGTGATATGCAAATCATCTTTTATTACAATAATCATATATTGAATACCTTTCAGCCATTTTGGCTGTAACTTTGCATTATCGTAGTCGACACTGGAGCCAAACTCCGTGTCGATATCAGTGTTTATTATTTCGGATAGTGAGCATTGTGAGACTCTGAAGGTCTCTGTGACATAGGGACAGACATGGGTAGATTTCCTGTCTGTTCTCTAATCTTTTGTGCAATAAATTCACCTCAGCACTTACACATATCCAAACAGGTGTCGGCGTTGTCGACGGAGACACCCTCTCACACACATATTTGCCCTATCTCCTCCTTAGGGGAGCCTTTTGCCACAGACATGTCGACACACACACAGGGGATGCTCTATTTGAAGACAGTTCCCCCACAAGGCCCTTTGGAGAGACAGAGAGAGAGAGTATGCCAGCACACACCCCAGCGCTATATGACCCAGGAATCACACAGTAACTTAGTGTTAACCCAGTAGCTGCTGTATATATTGTTTTTGCACCAAATGTATATGCCCCCTCTCTTTTTACCCTCTTCTATTGCAGGGGAGAGCCTGGGGAGCTTCTCTCAGCGGATCTGTGGAGAGAAAATGGTGCTGGTGAGTGCTGAGGAAGAAGGCCCCGCCCCCTCAGCGGCGGGCTTCTGTCCCGTTTCTGTGTAAAAATAATGGCGGGGGCTCGTACATATATACAGTGCCTGACTGTATATATGTATAATTTTGCCAAAAGGTATCTTAATTGCTGCCCAGGGCGCCCCCCCTGCGCCCTGCACCCTACAGTGACAGGAGTGTGTGGTGTGCTGTGGGAGCAATGGCGCACAGCTGCAGTGCTGTGCGCTACCTTAAGTGAAGACAGGAGTCTTCAGCCGCCGATTTCGATGTCTTCATGCTTCTGCTGCTTCTTTTCTTCTGGCTCTGCGAGGGGGACGGCGGCGCGGCTCCGGGAATGGACGATCAAGGTTAGGTACCTGTGTTCGATCCCTCTGAAGCTAATGGTGTCCAGTAGCCTAAGAAGCGCTACCTAGCTGCCGTGAGTAGGTTTGCTTCTCTCCCCTCAGTCCCTCGTAGCAGAGAGTCTGTTGCCAGCAGAAGCTCTCTGAAAATAAAAAACCTAACAAAATACTTTCTTTTCCAGCAAGCTCAGGAGAGCCCATTAGGAGCACACAGCTCTGGCCGGGCACAGATTCTAACTGAGGTCTGGAGGAGGGGCATAGAGGGAGGAGCCAGTGCACACCAGATAGTACTAAATCTTTCTTTAGAGTGCCCAGTCTCCTGCGGAGCCCGCTATTCCCCATGGTCCTTACGGAGTCCCCAGCATCCACTAGGACGTTAGAGAAACTTACCTTAAAAATAATGATTTATGAGGTCTTGTCTAACCTGCCTCCCTACATCTGTACTCCAAGTATCACCAGATGTCTCTAATTCCTCTGCTTGCTGGCTGCTTTCTTCATCCTCCTCCTCCTCAACATGTGGCAGATGTTGTTGCAAACACATGTTATGAAGAAAGCAGCAGCAGAACACAATTTGAGTCACATTCAAGGGACTATACAACAAAAGGCCACCAGACTTATCCAGACACCGAAACCTAGATTTCAGCACACCAAAACATCTTTCTATCACATTCCGCGTGGACTTATGTGCATGATTGTAATTGTGTTCAGCAGGGGTATCAGGTCGGGACAATGGAGTTAGAAGCCAAGAGAAACAGCCATATCCTCCATCACCTAAAAGACAGATATAGTAACGTGATTCATGTTAAGATACAGCAACACATAAGTAACACACTGTGGGGCAGATGTATTAACCTGGAGAAGGCATAAGGAAGTGATAAACCAGTGATATGTGCAAGGTAATAAAGGCAGCGTACAATCTGTTCCTAAATGTTAATTTACATATTGGAGCTGATTGGCTGGTGCCTTTATCACCTTGCACATATCAGTGGTTTATCACTTCCTTATGCCTTCTCCAGGTTAATACATCTGCCCCTGTATTTGGACAAAGTAGACACAGGCCTACACATATAAAATTACATACCCAGCAGCCATCCATCTGGCATTTGTCCATCCTCAAACTTATCAAAGAGGGATGACTGACTGAGGATGAAGGAGTCATGGCAGCCCCCAGGGTAACCAGCAACAACACTCATTATTTTGAGATTTGCATCACAAACCACCTGCACATTTGTGGAGTGCTCTAGATGACGATTAGTATAGATGTGCTGCCTGCCCCTAGGTGGTCTCAGCTGAATGTGTGTGCAATCTATGGCTCCCAGCACATTGGGCATGCCAGCCAGCTCATAGAAATCTACCCTGATGGCATGCCACTGAGACTCCTGGGTAGGGAAGCAGATTGAGGCATCGATGTGGGGCTGCAAAACAGCCAACACCTGTGTGTATATTTGAAAGAAAATTAAACCTGAGATTTTAGGACAGAACTGGCCACCGAGTGATTAAAACCAACCAAAAACAGAGGAGGTAGTTAGGTATACATCACCTGTGTTAATATTCTAGAAAATGAGGGCTGTGAGATTCCTATGACATCCCCAGACACAGCCTGAAAGCTGCCAGTAGCCATAAAGTGCAACACAGCCAGGAGTTTGTGCAGGCCTGAGACAGAGCGAGAGCGTGCTGTCTCAGGGTCTAGGCCCAGTTTGACAAGGTCATACAGACGGAAAATGTTGTTACGATTTAGATGGAACATCTGTATGACCGTATCATCGGACAATGCGTTCAAGTTTAAACGCCCCCTAAAAAAACGAGGCCTGCGCAGCCTCCGCGGTACCTGTACAACCTGCTGACCATGTTCAGTTTCTTGGCCCTGGTTACTTACAGGCTGATGTCTGATGCTGAGGAATCCCACACAAAATATCACTGGCCCACAGTCCTGCTGCCATTTCTGAGTGTAGGTGGATTGAAATGGGCCTAAGATCCTTTTATAGGCATCCTAATTCAGGTGTGAGTGATTTGTTAGTTGCAACACATGTAAACACGCCTGAAAAAAGCAGGTCTATTTTTTTGCCGCATTTTTTAACGAATCGCAAAAAAATACGACCACAATTGAGCACTCAGAGACTAACACCCAAATACGAATGAATAGTGAATACCCATGTTGTATGAAATAACAGCCGCGTTTGACCGATGGTCTATTCATTCGTATTTTTGAACTTTGCCGTTAAAACCATTACGAATAGCCCAAACACTGCCGAGATTTGTGCTTAGTGAATTCCCGTGTTGGGACTTAGAAAAAAAAACACAAATCGGTCAAACTTGGATTATTAGTAAATATAGGCCCTAGTGTCATACACGTATTGTGCGTCACTGTTGGTGAAATTAAACCACAGTGTTTGATTACTATTCCTGGCTCATACACGTATTGTGCGACACTATGGGTGAAGGTGGTACCACAATAATATATTTTCATACTCATAGTCTCATACACGTATAGTGTGACACTGTTGGTAAAATTAAACCACAGTGTTTGATTACTATTCCTGACTCATATTGTGACATTGTAGGTGGTACATTTCTTGTACAAATAGTGGTGTGTGCTGTACTCCACTTTGTTCGTGTTTGTGGATAGATATGGAGGATGAACAATTGAAAGGAGAGCAGGAAACAAAAACTAGTGGTGCAGGTGCTGCCACCAGTCATGATGATACAAGTCCGTCAACGTCATCTACTAAGGCCGATGCCCAAGGGCATAGATGGCTTAAGTCAAGGCATGTAAAATCAAAGAAGCAATATAATTTTACAGTGGAAAAGAAAAAAAAAACATCAAAAGTAAAGTTAGCTACAAAGAAAGATAACATTGGCAATATGCCATTCACCACACAAGTGGCAAGGAAAAACTAAGGCCTTGGACTTTATTTATGAGTGGTTCTGTCTCTTATGATGATAAGGCACAGGAACCAACTGTGTGCTCAGAAAAATCACAAATGCCTCAGGAGAGTTTAAGTATGTCCGCAGGTGCCATGTGTGAGCCTGACCTTTCCAAATCTGTACTGAGAGAGGAGGCTCTTTCCACCATTTGTGCTCCCTCTGCAAATGTGGGGATGAGCAGCACATGCTGACATGGAAATTGAGGATAAGAGCACCGGGGAACGCCCGCAGCAGCCCTCGACATATAGTGTCCATACAGGAGCTTGAAGAGGACCTGCAGGTAATGCACATTGCCGCTCACAGAGTGATTGCACCATTGGAAATAAGGCTCCTGTTAATCAATGAGAGAGAATCCACTGGGAGTATCCCTAGAGATATCGTGGTTGCAGAGAACACAATATAAACCATCCAGGGGGGTAACTATACACTTAAGCTATACAGGCTAATACAAATACAAATAGCCAGGATGTCGGCATTTTTGTCATCATTTATTTTGTATATACCCATTTTATGCTTCAACTAACCAGCTCCTATAATATCTTTGCTGGTGTAATAAGAAACAGCTATATATTCATTTGTATCATCTGCCTGGAGAAGTTTGTAGCAACAAGCTAAATCATAGCCTGTGGAGGGAGTGTAACAATATAACAAAATGGCATACCATCAGAAGTGTGAATGTATTCATGTTTGTATCTTTTGTGTATTTTTAAATAATCGGACATTTACAATATATCTACTCTCTATAGCCTAACTGCCCAATATATTAACTTATGTTTGTATGTTTCGTCTGATATTTTATTAAATATTGTTGAACTAAGCACGAGTTTCCCCATCCATTTATTGGAAGCCACGCAGCCAACCATATTTGATTTTGTGTACTATTTTATATAATAATACATTTACAGATAAGAATAATCTTTTTATTCACCAAGTGCAGTAATTCCACCTATTTACTTTTATGTTTGCCATTTGGGGTCCTAATGAAACCCTTTTAATTACTTGCAGCTATGGTGAAAATATATCTACATAATATATATATATATATATATACAGTATATATACAGGTTGAGTATCCCTTATCCAAAATGCTTGGGACCAGAAGTATTTTGGATATCGGATATTTCCGTATTTTGGAATAATTGCATATCATAATGAGATATCATGGCGATGGAACCCAAGTCTAAGCACAGAATGCATTTATGTTTCATATACACCTTATACACACAGCCTGAAGGTAATTTTAGCCAATATTTTTAATAACTTTGTACATTAAACGATGTGTGTGTACATTCACACAATTTATTTGTTTCCTATACACCTTATACACACAGCCTGAAGGTCATTTAATACAATATTTTTAATAACTTTGTGTATTAAACAAAGTTTGTGTACATTGAAACATCAGAAAACAAAGGTTTCACTATCTCACTCTAGCTCAAAAAATTCCGTATTTCGGAATATTTGGATATGGGATACTCAACCTGTATATATATATATATATACACACATTTTTTTATAATTATCAATGACATAGTGCAGGCCACTACAAATATTCTCTAATCTTTTTCCTGTCGCTGAAATGATTGGTTTGTTAAAGTGTGCGTGTCCTGTTTAATATATACAACACACGGGAGGGTGGGAGGGCCCAAGGACAATTCCATCTTGCACCTTTTTTCTTTGCATTATGTGCTGTTTGGAGCATTGCTGACTGTCTTCTTGTGTATACATTCTGTTTCCTAGATGTGGATGTTGGAAGTTTAAGTGCCATATGTTTGTGCACTGCTGTCACTTACCTTAGTCATCCAGCTACCTCGGTGCAACCTTTTGGTCTAAACTGGATGAAAACAATATTGTGAGATGTGAGGTGGTCAAAATTGACTGGAAATTAGTGGAAAGTAAAGTTATTGAGGTTAATAATACTGTAGGAACAAAAACAGGTCCAAAGTCTGTGGTTTTACCTGTTTTATGATTTAAAAAAAAAATACAGATCCAAAGCAAAACAGATCCAAAACATAAAGGAGACACAGATCCAAAACAAGAACCCAAGACCCAAGATTTGGGTAGGTGGACACCTCTAATTAAGACCCAATCGCCACTGGGGAAGCAATTCCATGAAATATACTACATTTACTTAAAATGGACACATTAGGATGCTGCAACCACCTGTTTTGTGTCATCTCTTCTAAGTGTAACTTATCCCACTCAGGGTGTTCCTACTGGTACCTTTTGTGCATGGACTATATAAACTGTTGAAGTTATTACCCAAAATGTCTGCACTATCCCTCACTGCTTATTGGGCCTAATTCAGAAGCGATCGCAGTAAGAATCCCTATGTAGACTGTGCTCGCGCAGCGTGCGCACTGTGGGTGCGCACCCAATGAGCCCAGTGAGATTATAAAAGCATCTCAGGGCTGCGATCGCCTCTGCCTGATTCAGGCAGGGGTGGGAGGGGGCGTGCTATCGCATACCTACAAGTCCCAACATGACCCTCTCCAGGAGGGACAAAATGCTCTACTCCTGGACTTTTCTCTTAATGTATGATTACCATCACCTGTGTTGAACAGGTAATGGATAAGAAAGGCGTTTCACCACAGGTGATGGCAATCATAAATTAAGAGGGAAGTCCAGAAGCAGAGCATTCTGTCACTCCTGGAGAGTCTCATGTTGGGAGGTATGCATTGGCATTAGAACACCGTTGGCGGGGACGGTCCAGACAACAGAGGCTTGTCCGGATCGTTGCGGAAGTGCTGAGACCCAGGACGCGGCGAGTAGCGGCCTGCAAGCATGCAGGAGCTGCGCTGGCAGGGAGCTAATGAGCGGGTGCAAAAGTATCACCGCTGTGCGATGCTTTTGCACCCTTGCGGGGGGTAGGGCCAGACATGTGGGGCGGACTAGCCTTTTGCTGGGCGTCCCCCCGCATGTCTGAGAAACTGATCGTAGATGTGCTAGGTAGCCCAGATGCGCTCTCAAAGCTGACAGTAATGGGATTGTCAGCCCCAATAGTAGGAAATATGTAGGTACAGAGTAACTAGCGCTGTGCTGTGTCTCCAATAATAAAAAATGGATGGATAGGTAAAAATATAACAATTCATTTAATATATAACAATGTACATTGAGCATAAAAAATTTACCCTAATAGGTCATTATTTCTTTAAAAGATACATGACGTGTATTTATATTACTGAGAAGCAAAAGTTTTTGTATATAACTGCCCAAAATATAAGTCCACAAATGGATCCCAGACAAATAGCATAGACTCCCAATAGGGTACCAAATAGTTCCGCTGGTATTACCCGTGGTGATGATTAGATCCAAATGCACTTTAAATCCTCAGCAAGCAAGCTGTCTGTGTGCAGTCCACCGTGTTTTCCAAATAATGCTGTATACAGTATGGTCACGATAAGCAGTTTTGAGGTCAGGGGAGTTCATTAGTAGTCCATATTTAGATCCATAGATGCAAGTGGAAGTAAACAGCAGCAGTTCCTCGTACTTAACGCGTTTCCCTAGGTGCGGTCATCTAGCTTCATCAGAAGTAGTTCTCAGTATCCAAAATGGGTCTATTAAAACCCCCTTGATTAACTGACGATTGTCAGATGCTTGCATAATCTAAAATTATCCATCCATAAAAATGCAATAGGAACACTTTTAGATTATATATACTTAATCCAAATTGGTATAGAGGCAATCCCACATGGATACTCATAAACTAAACACATCTTTAAAAAAACAAATATAGTTAAACCCTTTATGATGTCAAAGTTTAGTTTGTGGTCACATGACCGGAATGATCTTCACTCACCTGAAGAGATAGTGATTCTGCCCCAGGTGTGCCGCCCGCGTTCCTACACCGCTACCAAGCGGAGCCCGGCTAAGCTGGAAGCCCGCACTGTTGGTGCGACCCGTAGATCGTATGTCCGTGCGTGCATTGACGTGATGGTCCCGTCAAGTGCACCCTCGAAAGAGACGTGGAATGCACCTGGAGCCGTGTGGATCGCAATCACGTGACGTGAGGTTGTCACAAGATCGGCGCACACGGGGCTCAACCAATAACAATGTTCCTGGTCAAATAAGGCGCCCATAACTTTATTGTGATTACATAAACCTTTTTCTTAAGCTAGCTTATCACTAAAATAAAACGACACCACACACTGAAATAAAGACACGGACACGGTAGCTGGAGTTAAAGGTCAGACGATATTTATTGATCGCTGACCAACTCTTTAAACTATAATTGTGATCGAATTGGAATTAATTTAGATTATAGATTTAACTTTAGATTGGAGGATGGCAAAAGAAAGTCGCTACCAGACACCAGCTCCAGTCACCTAGATGAAAACCACCAAACCAAGGAGGGGAGTACCCAGACCCCGCCTCCTTCCTGCATAACCCGCATTGTGCTGGCCTCACCACTCTTTTCTCTGGCAAACGTTCGGTTCCCGCAGGGGAACGTCTAAATGTCCAACCGCAAGAGAAGGACACACCTGCCGTCCTTCTAAAGAGGGTGCCCCACAATGACCACTTATGCCTGTGTGACCGCTGGTTGGTAGCGACTTCCCGCCAATCTGGCTTTCAATAGCCAACTGAAGGAAACAAAAACAAATCAAATGCAATCCGGGAGGGCGGGCGGGCATACAATGAATGGCAAGAGGAAGTCTGAGGCACATGACCCTGCCCTATATACTATCCTAAGACCAACCCATTAAGCTTGATGGACAACCCTCTAATCCAATAGGAAAAACCACCGGAAAAAAATGATCTGCCTAGCAACTGCTTAGTCATCAAACAACCAATCACCAAAAGTTGGGCTCTTATATGGCCTCAGGCTTATGCAGCCTTCAGCTAATCTAAGGCGCCCATAACTTTATTGTGATTACATAAACCTTTTTCTTAAGCTAGCTTATCACTAAAATAAAATGACACCACACACTGAAATAAAGACACGGACACGGTAGCTGGAGTTAAAGGTCAGACGATATTTATTGATCGCTGACCAACTCTTTAAACTATAATTGTGATCGAATTGGAATTAATTTAGATTATAGATTTAACTTTAGATTGGAGGATGGCAAAAGAAAGTCGCTACCAGACACCAGCTCCAGTCACCTAGATGAAAACCACCAAACCAAGGAGGGGAGTACCCAGACCCCGCCTCCTTCCTGCATAACCCGCATTGTGCTGGCCTCACCACTCTTTTCTCTGGCAAACGTTCGGTTCCCGCAGGGGAATGTCTAAATGTCCAACCGCAAGAGAAGGACACACCTGCCGTCCTTCTAAAGAGGGTGCCCCACAATGACCACTTATGCCTGTGTGACCGCTGGTTGGTAGCGACTTCCCGCCACCAAAGGTTTACAAAACCGCCACCGCCATCCGAAACCAGCAAACAATAACCAACTAAGAACAAACTAAATAGCCCTAACGAAAAGGACCAAAAACATCCTCCAGGAAAATCTGCACTCCGTCCGGAGAAAGATGAACCCCATCCTCCTTGTAAAACTGCCGATTACGCAGCAGAAGTAAAGGATGCCTGACCGCTACTCCACCTATGGCCCTGACAAAGAGAGACACTGCCGAATTCACCTTCTTGCAGGCCTTCTCCAGAGCTGAGAAACGCATCGCACCACACCAATGAAAACGCGGAACTATCTCCGACCAAACAATGCGTACTCCTGGCCAGTGACAACGAATCGCCACCAAATCCGCCTTAATGGACAAAATTAAATCTATGCCCTTAACTCGACCTAAATCATTCCCACCTAAATGAAGGATAATACAACTAGGGCGACCCCAGCGGCGCTCACGGGAAAAAAGGAGCCGCAACAAATCACCCCACAGCATGCCTCTGACACCTAACCAGCGCAATTCCCTAGACCCAAAAACATCAGTTGCCCTAAGTGCCATGGGATGCCTCGCCGCCCAAAAAATATAGGAATGGCCAACCAGCCATACATGCTCCCCAAAATCAACGACAGCTGAAAAAGAAAAAACACCCTAATATCAGAATTGTGAACACATAAAACATACATAATGCATAACAGAATAACCCAAGTGAAGGAGAAAAATCAAAAACCCTCCCGTGGACCTTGATAGAACAGCCAATTGAAATTAGTCCCCCTCGGAGGAAAAATTTAAAAATTCACTTCACACCCTTGATTCCTGAACGGTAAGCGTTCAAAAACCGACGAGTAAACACGTTTTTGGGTTAGCACAACAGGCGCACCTACATCTTATCCAAATGGACATAAGACCTATAGGAGGCAGACTTCCAACGGTCCAGCTCCCGAATAGCTGCCGGGGATGAACCCGTAGCCGCCGCATGGGTAGCCGCCCCAATCCGAAAGGAATGGGTACTGAAGTCCGCCCCCCGCAAGCCCAATGCCGCCAAACATTTCTTAAACACAGCAGCAAATTGAAACTTCGTCAGCGGGCCAGCGTGCGCGTGCACTAGCAACTGGTCGCCCCCCGAAGGCCGCAACCGTATATACTCCTGCGTCAACCGCAGCGGGCAAACACCCGTTTCCTCCTGGGCCTCCAAGGACACCCAGCGACCCCGACCTGTTTGATCTGTCTTGGACGGCACAATCCTACAGAGCAACAGGCCATCCTGCATGCGCACATTCCCGTAAAGCAGACCCGACTCCCGCGATGCCTTGCTGCAGGCCACTAACTCGCTCACTCGGAAAGCCCCAAAAAAGGCTAGGGCATACGCACAACTAAACAAAGCCACCTCGAACTCCGAGGTCGCAATTTGAGGCAGCACACGCAGCAACTCTGTTAGAAGCTGCAACGTCACGGGTCTACGGGAGTCCGCGGGCGCCGGACGCAACCTAGCCCAACCTTTAAGCGCTCTGGAAAGGACAAAAGACCCGGTGGGGTCCGTCATCCCGTGGAGCCGCGAGTGAAAAGAAATGCCTGCAAGGGCAGCCGACATGGCCGCTTTTGACCTACCCGTTTGGTAATGTTCCCAAACAAAGGCCATCAAGACGTCAGCCGGGGACTCACCTGCCACACTGTACCTACTTTGAAAGACCGACCAATCGCGCCAGGCCGCATCATACGACCTGAGAGTGGAAGGAGCCAAAGCACACCTGG
This sequence comes from Pseudophryne corroboree, assembly GCF_028390025.1. Lineage (NCBI taxonomy): Eukaryota > Metazoa > Chordata > Amphibia > Anura > Myobatrachidae > Pseudophryne > Pseudophryne corroboree. Next base: position 240,864,940 of record NC_086446.1, read on the forward strand.
CCAGAGCAGCTAACCCGATTCGATAATCTGCCAGACAGAAGGCGGGTACGGTAAACCCTCCGCCGCCGCTCCCGGAACCAACGCCCGGAACTTATCAAATTGGAACCGAGACAGTGCATCCGCAATTCCGTTGTCGATTCCGGGAACGTGACGGGCCCTGAAATTAATATTGCGCCGCAAGCAAACTAACACTAGATGCCGTAGAAGCCTCACAGCCTGCGGAGAGGAGGAACGCTGATTATTAATCGCGTGTACCACCCCCAAGTTGTCGCAACGGAACGAGATGTCCCGATTCGAGAACTGGCAGGCCCACAATTCAAGAGCAACTATGATCGGGAACAACTCCAGAAAAAGGAGGTTCTTGGTAAAACCCTGCGTTACCCAAGAGGCCGGCCAGGCAGCAGCGCACCATGCCCAGGCAAAAAACGCCCCAAAACCCTGACTGCCCGAGGCATCCATGAACAATTGGAGCCACCTGCTGGAACAACAAGACGAAGGCCACAAAACCTCCCTGTTGAAGGACACCAGGAAAGAAACCCAAATCCGCAAATCATCCCTGATCTCGCGGGAAAGGTACACGGTGTGATGCTGCCGGACCGTCCCCGCCGTGGCCCGCTTAAGTTTGCGACAGAAAACCCTACCCATGGGGATAATCCGGCACGCATAGTTGAACGAACCCAGCAAAGACTGAACCTGCTTAAGCCGAACCCTGCGCTTGCCTAAACAATCATGAACTGAACCCAAAAGCTTACGCACTTTATCCTCGGGTAGGCGACAGCAATCCGCCACTGTGTCTATTTCAATTCCTAAATAGCTAAGACAAGTGCAGGGGCCCTCACACTTGTCCTGCGTGACGGGCACCCCCAAACTTTCGAACAAGTACCTAGCCACCAACAGAATATCCCCACAGATCGAACTGCCCCCTGGGCCCACAAAGAGAAAGTCGTCCAGGTAGTGAGCCACCCCGAGTTGGCCGGAGGCGGCCTGGATGCACCAGTGCAAAAACGTGCTAAAACTCTCAAAGTAGGCGCAGGAGACCGAACAACCCATGGGGAGACACCGATCCACGTAAAACTCGTCCCCCAGTTTGAAACCCAGAAACCGCAGGGAATCCGGATGCAGTGGAAGTAGCCGAAACGCCGACTCCACGTCCAATTTTGCCAACAGGCCCCCCGGACCACAGTCCCGCACCAAGCGCAGAGCGTCATCAAAAGACTGATAACGTACCCTGCACACGGCCTGCGGAATGGAGTCATTAACCGAAACGCCCGGAGGATGCGACAAGTGCTGTATCAGGCGGAACTTGCCTGGGGCCTTCTTGGGCACCACCCCAACGGGGGAAATGCACAAGGAGGGCAGAGGGGGAAAGGCGTAGGGCCCACACATGCGCACCAAGCAGATCTCCGCGTCCACCTTCCGCCGGACCTCCTGTGAGAATTCGCGAGCCGACTTCAAATTCTGGCGCGCCACCACGTGCACCGAATCCGAAATGGGCATACGAAAACCGTGTCGAAAACCCTCCAAGAGGAATGACGCTGCCGACTTGTTGGGGTATAAGCTCAGCCAGCGCCACAATTCGGGAACTCGAATCGGGGAGAAGGCCTTACTTGCCAATTCCCCCGGCCTCGGCTTGAGCGGAGAACTTACCGATCGCCGCCGAGGTGCAATCTTTGGCCGGGTGACTGGCCCCGCACAACTTACACGAGTGGTGAAAACGACAATTCACCCCCCTGGCGCATTTGCCCTTGTTATAGGCAAAACACTTTCCTTTCCCCACCGAGCGGGAACCCGTCGCGCCGGTCGCCCCGGGCTTCTTGACCGTGGCGTCCAGAGCGGGCTTAACCTGCTGTGTAACCTCCAACCACACCTCGACATCCTTAAAACCCGCGGGCAGGATGGGGTTACCATCTTGATTACGACGGAATTTCTCATCGTAATCCCGCCAAGCGGAACCTTTGGATTTTAAGTACATGTCATGCACTAAAACCAAGTATTTGACTAAATTGGAATACTCCGCGGGTCGCGATTCCGTGTAGCAAGCCGTAAAAACCAAAACCCCCGCAACCACTGGTGAAAATTGCGGAAAGCACTTTCCCCAATGCCACCCGGTTTCTTAGCTGCGTCAAAACCCTGCCGCATCTCATCCGTAAGGGTGAAGATGTCAACGTACTTCCCCTTCCGGATTTTTTCTCGCATCCGCTTACGAACCCCCCGTGTAACTGCCGTGTTGGCGCAATGCACCATCTCCGTATAACGGGGGGGGGGGGGGGTCGGGGGGAATTGCCGACGCCGGCGCTGCCACTTTCTGCGATTCCTTCGCCATGCGCCGCGCGATAAGTCTAGCTAATTTACGCAGGCGCCACGGAGAACCTGAAGAAACACTGCTAGACGAGGAGGAAGAAGAACTAGACGAACAGTGTGAAGGAATAGCGTGCTCACCAGTGCTTGAAGGACCCGGAACAGCATCGTCTGTTGCACCCGACTCCGGTGGCGGCAGAACCTCCCCCGTCGGTGCCGCGGCCGCGGCCCTCTCCGACCTCCGTCCCCTCCGCGACGCAGACCCGGAACCAGCCAGCACCTGTGAGGAAGAAACAGAAGGGACAACAGGCGCAGAGGAAACCAGCGCATCAATGGCAATGGGGGTAACAGGCGGGGAAGGAGTCCAAGCCCAGTCGCTCCGCGGCCGGGGGCCAGCGGGAAGCGGCGGGGGAGGACCCCCAACTGAGGGGTATGCAAAGGCGTGGGGGAAGGCAGCCCCGGCCCCCGTAGCGCCCCCTATGGTGTAAGCAGGCCGCCATGAAGGATGCGGCATGTAACTGACCGCCCCCGAAAATCCAGACGAAACCGGAAGGAACTGGGGAGGCGCTGGGGGGGCGGCAAAAATTGCGCTAACGGGTTCGCCCCAGCCGGGGACGGCCCGGAATGCGTGCCCGAAAAGGCAGGAGCGGGGAACCGTAACCCAGGGGGCCGCCGACCGACCACGTGGGCTGGACGCCGACGCCCGAGCTGGCAAAGTACGGGGAAAATTGTGGGGCGGACGTCACAGGTAGGCCTATGGAGGGCGCTCCGTCAGCCGCAGGGAACGCCGGCGCAAGAGGCCAGGGAAGGCCACCGGGGAAAAACTGACCCCCAGCGAAAACTTGAGGCGCGGCAAATGAGAGAGCAGGGCCGGGTAGGTGGAACGCCGCCGCGATGGACGACTGAGTCGCCACCAGCTGCAATGCCCCCGGCGGGCCGGGGGGAGGCGCCTGGAGCCTGACGCCCGGGGACGACGCCACGGGAAGCCGAGCAACGGGTGACTGGGAGCCCAGCCAAAAGGCTCCCGATGCGGGATTCCCATCCGGGAACCCCCGCCTTGCAACTTCAGGAGGGGTGTGCGTCGTGGCAGTCCCAGCCACGCCCCCCACCCTGAAAATCCCAGGGCCCGACCCCAGCACCCGATCCCCAACCCTATATATGGGCGCAACAGGCCCCCCTGTAGGGAGGGGTCCATCCGCATCAGCTGCGGTTCTGGTGACTGAGGGCACCTCACCCTGCTGTCCCAGATTTATAGTCCCTGCTTGCGCATTAATTATACAAGCATCTGACAATAGTCAGTTAATCAAGGGGGTTTAAATAGACCCATTTTGGATACTGAGAACTACTTCTGATGAAGCTAGATGACCGCACCTAGGGAAACGCGTTAAGTTCGAGGAACTGCTGCTGTTTACTTCCACTTGCATCCATGGATCTAGATATGGACTACTAATGAACTCCCCTGACCTCAAAACTGCTTATCGGGACCATACTGTATACAGCATTATTTGGAAAACCCGGTGGACTGCACACAGACAGCTTGCTTGCTGAGGATTTAAAGTGCATTTGGATCTAATCATCACCACGGGTAATACCAGCGGAACTATTTGGTACCCTATTGGGAGTCTATGCTATTTGTCTGGGATCCATTTGTGGACTTATATTTTGGGCAGTTATATACAAAAACTTTTGCTTCTCAGTAATATAAATACACGTCATGTATCTTTTAAAGAAATAGTGACCTATTAGGTTACATTTTTTATAATCAATTTACCTATCCATCCATTTTTTATTATTGGAGACACAGCACAGCGCTAGTTACTCTGTACCTACATCTACAATCAGATCTGAATTACCCCAATTGTGCTCTCTAGGTTTTGTTGTTTTATTTCTGTGTGACTTTCTGCTTGCTGTAATTCTAAATCCTTTATAGAATGCACCATGTTTTTGATGTCTGCAAAGCAACTTTGAGTCCGGCGGGAGAAAAGCACTATATAAAAAAAATTATTATTATGATGATGATGATGATGCAGCAGCTTATGAGATGCAATTAGACCAGCTCTGGATGTAGAGCAGATGCTGCTTAAGCAGTATGGAGCTATAGTTGAGACTTTATTTTGATCTGGATCAAGGCTAATTGAGCCAGTCCATAAACGTATCTAGAAAAACAACAAACACTGTACATTGGCCCTATTCAGGTACAGTAGTATAAAGCAGAGCTGCTGCTTCCTTGGAAGTAGCAGCTATTTTCATGTGGTAACACAGCTGAAGACATCTGGTATAAGTAGACACCACCTGCATACATGTGTGATCCAGTGATGTGCCTGAGGACGCAGCATCAGATGACTCTGAGACACCATTGGCCGGCTGAGTAATCCTGAGTTTATGCAGTCCAGCCACCACAGCTCCGTCGCTGAGGCAGGAAATTGTGTTGGAAGACGGAGACCCTGTCCTCTGCACTCCCACAAATGGAGGCAACACTTCTTCTGTTTTGTGAAACGGCTGCCATCGTCGCCCCCTTTCCACCCCCGGCTACAGATGACAATCACATCTGTAGCGCTTTGCATATGACAATACAGGACTCATACTGTATATGCGCAATACTGGTCCTGTGCATGTGCAATGTAACGGACATCGGTACATTGTGACTTTACACCTTATAAGTGAGTGGACCCGCATCATGCCCATTGTCCCTTCCTGACAAGACCACTGCTAACATTTTTGTGATCTTTTTGTTACACTAACGATTTTTATGTATTGCTTTTCGGGATTTTTGTTTCTGTATTTTATAGGGAAAACATGGATTTCTTTTTGTAGCATCAATGATAAATATCTATATGTGAAATACAAAATTCAGAAAAAAAAAATACTTTAAAGGCTCCACAATTTAATCAGTGTACTTTTAGGAGGCCTGACATAGCAAAAACACAGTGGGAAAAAGTATACAGTACATTTTATTTTTCACATTATTTTAACTAATAGGGTTGAGTCAGAAGAGAATGTTATAGGAGAGGCAGAAATGTAACTTTAGGTTAATAGATTCAGTATAAGAAGGATCTGAAAGTGACTTACAGCTAGGGAAGCCAATCCCGGGTCATTTTTTCAATCCCGGGTATCAGGATTGAAAAATGGCCAATCCCGGGATTCCCGGGATACCCAGGATTGGCTTTTAGCTATGTGGCCGCACCCTCCCCCCACCCCACCCCGCCCGCCCCGCACCATATACCGGCGGCGGGCGGGTGGGGTACATCCTCTGATCGCTGCTGGCGGCTCCCAGCAGCGGCTGACGGCGCAGCGTGACCTCTCACGCTGCGCTGGGGAGCCCGAAGAAAGAAGCCGGGCAGCGTCTGAGCTCCCTGTGGACGCTCAACACTGATCCCTCAATCCCCGGAATTGAATAACGGCCATTTTTGGCGCAAAATCCCGGGATCCCGCCGATCCCGACCCCGTGATTGGCCACCATACTTACAGCTTTCATTGGCTATATTAGAAAGGGGTGCTGGACAGACCTGCCATTTCTTTAACTCATACTTGCCTACTTTTGAAAAAACATTTCAGGGAGATTGTGAAAGTAACATCTATCAGTGCGGACGTGTACTGCTACATCTGAGAGGTGTGTCATGAAATGACTTACATCCAAATGTACAGTAAATGATATCCAATGTTAGTAAAATCTACTTGTTGAAGAAAAGATACTGATACATTGCAGGATTTGTTTGTGTATTTTGTTTTACAAGAGGTTCCATATACTGTAAGTGGCCATGAGAAACTTTATTTAAAATGCATGTAGACGTAGGGATCTGTGGCCCAAACGTAGTAAGCCTTTAAAAAGTTATTAAGTGGAGCACATAAAGAGTGATGAAGTACCAGCCAATCAGCCTCCTAACTGCCATGTTTGAAAAATGACAGGAGCCGATTTGTTGGTACAGGTTGAGTATCCCATATCCAAATATTCCGAAATACGGAATATTCCGAAATACGGACTTTTTTGAGTGAGACTGAGGTAGTGAAACCTTTGTTTTCTGACGGCTCAATGTACACAAACTTTGTTTAATACACAAAGGTATTAATAATATTGTATTAAATGACCTTCAGGCTGTGTATATAAGGTGTATATGAAACATAAATGAATTGTGTGAATGTACACACACTTTGTTTAATGCACAAAGTTATAAAAAAATATTGGCTAAAATGACCTTCAGGCTGTGTGTATAAGGTGTATATGTAACATAAATGTATTCTGTGCTTAGACTTAGGTTCCATCACCATGATATCTCATTATGGTATGCAATTATTCCAAAATACGGAAAAATCCCATATCCAAAATACCTCTGGTCCCAAGCATTTTGGATAAGGGATACTCAACCTGTACTTTATCACTCTTTAAGTGCTCCACTTTATAATTTTTTTTTAAGGCTTAACACATTTGGGCCATTGTGCCTTATAACCAATGCAGGAAATGGCACTGATGATTCCATTTGAATGTATGTACCTCTGATTTCTCCCCCCCTTCCCAAGAATGTAACAGCTACTTAATGGGGGTAAGGTGCCAGCAGGGAGATTGCTGATCTATCCAGGGAGGTAAGGAGATTGCTACAATTTCAGGGAGTCTCCTGCAGAATGCCGGAGGGTAAGCAACTATTCTCTAACTGCACAAACCTTTCCATATACAGTACTCTGTAGCACATGTGGTTTTTGACTCAGGTCTTACAAAATACACATCACTCCAAGAACTGAAGTCTTCTCAATTTACTATACCTCCAGATTATCAGACTCTAAGAAACACTGTATCAAATCACATTACACAATACTGGAAATTGCAATCAGATACAACATCTAGTTAATTCTTGGAAAATCTGTCTCCTAGAACTCTGTGTGTGAGACATGCAAGCAGAACTTCCTTCATTTACTTTCCTGTTTGACCCCACTCATGCTATATGCGTCTACATAACCAATCCATATTTTTCTTATTGTCATAGAAATTGTATCAACAGGAATGCTGCATCGTGAAGTTACATCAGCCTGTCAGAGCCCCACATTTTCATCAGCCACGGGGATCTGCAAGGCTTTAAGCTAACGCCGCCGGAGGAAAGTCTATTTCCGCTGGAGGAAAGGAAGGACACGCATACAGGAAGCCGCAGTACCAGCAGGGCTGGCTGGGCCATTACGCACAGTATTTACAAAAGATATACACCTGGCGCTATCATCATCAAAGTACCAGCGACTAGTCTCGGGGATTGAGTGCCAATAACCCCAAACATGAAAACAACATACAAACTATGAGACCGCGCTTCTTACTTTGATAAGCTTTTATCTGATGAAACACAATAAAATATAGATACCGGCCCGTATCTTAAAAATACATTACATTACACAACATATCATAATAATATCTTAACAATTAATTTGCCAAGTTTGAGCCTATCAGGTTTATATATATATATATATATATATATATATATAAATCTCCTGATCATGAGACTAAGATCTTATTTTAAATCACAGTCCCAAGGAATCTCCACTTGTAGTTTGTATAGCAATTTAATGGAAATAAATGATCAGCTGTATTATGCACAATGATTTTCTCATAAGCAATTTTCTCTCAGGTTAATGCATAATTTCACCTCTGGGGTAGGCTGTTAGTATGCATGCATATTTTAATGCTGGTTAGTACTATAAGCAGTTCTTTTAGGCACACCATGCACATGCACCAATAATACCTCTCCAAGATGCTGCCTATAGCTCACAGCATTGCCTGAAATTCCAAGCTGTTATGCAGAGTCCCTCCTGTTTCCCCTTAGCACTGGGGTAAGAGTACAGATGAAAGCTGGCCGGCTTAGCAGATGAATGCTGCACAAATCTTTCCCTCCTTGGGTGTCCTGTCAGTGACAAATGCGTTTCTCCGCCTCCAAATTCTTATCAGCGGCTTCCTCAGTGTCGATAATGACACAATACACATACCACCACTGGAAAGTTTTAACGCATCTGGGGGGAGACATAGGCTCCGGGATTAGGGGCCTATAGGTAAAGTTGCTCATAAAGAATTACCTTATTTACACAATCTATGAGACTCCCCCTCTGCACCGATGGTGACCCACCATCTTCCTATCAGCCCATTCTACTTCCCCATTTATTTGATATAAAACAACACTGGCATTATGCTGTCAGGTCCACTTTAAGGCATACTTACCGACTTTCAAAGTAACCTCTCAGGGAGAAGACCGGAGAGGTGACAAAGCTGGCACCTTTGGGGGTGGGGCTAGACTGTCAGTCACTAAGCCCCACCCCCAAAGGGCAGTGATTCATGGGACAGCAATGAGGGGCGGGGCTTAATGATGCAAATTCCATGTCTTTCATGTTGTCCCAGCCAAAAACAACACGATGGGGGACAGGGAGAATTTTATTTATTTTTATTTTATTTATTGTGTGTGTGTGTTTGTGTGTGGCATCAAATTCCTACCTTGCCCCGGGTGACAAAATTCCTAGTTTTGGCCCTGACCCCTACAATGGCTGCATTTCCCCTTCAGAATCTAATTCAAGCTTTTTTCATCCAACCCTCCCTCATTTACATCTTTGACCTTATCTCCCTTCATACTCCCGCCCACCTTCATCCTTCTACTCCTGCCTCCGGGATTTTCCATGTGCTGCTCCCTATCTCTGGAATTCTTTGCCTCTCCCTATGAGACCCTCTTCGCCATCCAGCTGCCCCATGCTCATTGTCTTCCCTATTTGTGTCACCCCTGTCCACCTGAACCTCCCCTTTAGAATGTAAGCACTCACAAGCAGAGCCCTCTTGCCTCATATGCTTTTCCTTCCCATACTTATACTATCATCTACTCCATACTCACTAATTCGGCACTTAACCCTTTGTTTCTGCCACCCTGCTGCTTTTATGAGTGCTATGACCGCTTATGTAGCGATGTTTATAAACTATGTAATTGTCAGGGGCGCTTTAAGAGAGGAGGATGCCCGGGTGCAGCCTCCTCTGTTCGGGCCCCCTCCTCTCTGCTGGCAGCGCTGACAGTCTGAGCACTAGAGCGCTCAGACTATACTGCGCATGCACAGATCACCGGGAAATTGGTGCGGCGGCCATTCTCCCTGAGATTTCTCTTCTGCGCATGCCAGAACTCTGTGAAAATGGCCGCTGGGCCATTTTCACAGAGTTTTAATACCAGAAAAAATTATATTGTGGGCGCTCTAAAAAGTAATTGATCTCAGCTGCTGGTTTTGTAAACACAATAATTTATTTATACAGTATTAAAAAATTAATTAATAGCTGTAAATTTTTCACAACACAACATAAAAACAATTAGAATAATACTATGGACACGTGTCCTATAACTCGAGACCTGCTACTTATTAGCACAGAATGCTGGTTAGTAATATAAATGTTTGCATGCATATATTAAGGATTAGTGGCCACTGATTAGTAGTAGTCCATTAAACTCAATGGCATGTTAGATGGTAGCAGAAGCAGTTCTTAGCTTTAGAAAACTTGTCAATACTTCATCAGTATATAGCTGTTTAAAGCATGTCCAGCTGTGTATTGTAGAGCTAGAATCTTATAGACGGATGTTTCCACGTCAGATTTACCTTCCCACGAGCATGGGGATAGTTCACTCACTGGCCAGTGTTGAATAGCGGCCGCTCTGCCGCGGCTTCTCGGTGCGGAGGTCCTGGGACTCGTCGGCTATGCCGTTGGGTCGTGTCCGCCTCGTCTGGCCGCAAAAACACCCGGGCTGAGTAGCAGGCCTGGAGCTGCAGGGGACGCTCACACGCCGCGGCTTCCGGGTTCGGTGCTTCCGGCTTCCGGCTGCGTACCACCTGCATTCCACGGTCGTTGGTTGGTCACCTGACATTTTCCTTCGCCTCTAAAAGGGGCAGTTTCATCAGAGGTATCCGTTTTAATACCACTGTGGACGTCGCCGCGGGACTCCGGAGGGGCGAGTATTTAGAAAATGGGTGCAGTGTGTGCAGTGGGGGCCCCCTCTGGACTCAGGGGCCCGTGTGCACCGCACACATTGCACCCATTATAGAAACACCAGTGGTACTCGTCCTGCAATGTCTTGTACTGTAAGCCACTGTTTACTTGTTTTGCTCATATGTTTATGTACTTTGCTAGGTGATGTGGAACCCTTGTGGTGCCATATAAAAATAAGGATAACAATACTCATAATAACCTAGAAATGCAGACTTAAGAGTAATAGGCCCTACACACTGGGCGACATGAGTGAAAGATATGAACGATCTCGCTCATTAATGAACGAGATACCGTTCATATCTTTCAGTGTGGAGGCACCAGCGATGAACGATGCGCGGCCCCGCAATCGTTCATCGCCGGTGCCCCGTCGCCTGTGCATGCAGGCCAATATGGATGATCTCATCCATATTTGCCTGCACTTCTATGGAGCTGGATGACGGGGGGAGTGAAGATACTTTACTCCCCCCGTCACTGCCCCCCCCCCCCCCCGCCGCCGGGTCGCACGTCGGCCGTATCTGCCGTCGGGCAGCTCGGCGGCGCATCGCGCAGTGTGTAGGGCCCTTAACTGTTGGTGCTGTACCATGCACATTGTGTTTTACTACTATGTGTAATACTGAATACTACACATATATTGTGATTGCCTCATCACTTCTATATCTTTGGGGAAAGTGGCCCCAAAATGTGTACAGCATACTTACCGACATTTTAAATCTCCTCTCCGGGAGATGCCCAGAGAGGAGAAGCAGGTGGGCGACGACGTGGGCGGGGCTGAAATAATGACATCATTAAGCCCCGCCTACTCTCCAGGAAAAGTTTACAAGTGATTAATATTTACAAATGGGGCAGAGCTAAAATGACACAATTAGAATATAATCGCATCATTAGGCTCCCCCCCCACCTCCGCCAGTCTGCGATTTTGCTGTGTTTTTCTCCACATTCTGCCCGCTTCACTAGGAAGTGGGCAGAATGCGGGAGGTGTGCCCACTCTTCCGGGGCTGCGGGGGACTACTCAAATAACCGGGTGTCTCCCGCAGAATACGGGAGAGTAGGTAAGTATGGTGTGCAGCCCTCCTCCGACCATACTGACAGACCACAGTGATGTCAAAGTGATGGGGCTGTCAATAATATTGAAACTTCCTATTGATGTTCAGAAGGAAACTCCAATGACTAAAGTTCTTAGGAATTGGAAACAACTCAAAAGAAATGGGAATGTGTTGTGACAGGCGAAGTCATCAGTGACTGGTGTATGAAATAGCAGATGCAGCCTGAACAGACTGGTGTCTCTAGCAGAAGATGATCAATGGGTAGCACTTGTACATATAGGCCAATGATAATGCACTTGGAAGCTCAATTGTATATTATATCCGTAGTCTGAAACAGTCCATGGTCTGATACACGTAGATGGCTTGGGTAGCGGCATTGTGTGAGCACATTCCAGGGTCTAGTACTCTTGTGGCAAACTGTAGTGCAAGGTGCTTAGGCAGAAGTGCTGTTTGAGCACAGTATAAGATCTGGTACACTTGCAGTCAACTAACAATATAGTACAGCAGAGAGCAAGCAGTAACCGAGACAGAGCACAAGGCAAGACAGTCAGTACACGGAGATCACAGGTTATGGGGCCCAGTTATCATTCAATATTTACGACTTAATCCTCAAAAGCACTTGCTTTCAAGGGGTAACCGCAAATATTTAGTACCCCCCAAATGTATGACAGGGGGACTGCAGCAGCAGACATCTCTAATATCTGCTGTGATCCTTCCATTCCTGCCTGCAGCTGAAACCCCTATGGGGATGTGATGCTGCCAGATTTACCAAGCTCTGGCATGCGAAGCAGTCCGAAGATTGGGCCCTGCAGCTACCGACATCTGAAGATGGCAATAGACTGCTGTAGCCTGTGGGCTACACATCATATAATTAGCCAGGAGAGGGTTCCCTTGGAATCCTACCCAGCAATGGCTGCTGTACATGCGTGGTCAGCAGATCTGTGCATGGGTGTGAGCCCTGGCACCACACTGAGCACATCACAGAGATGGGTTCTTTTCGGAGCCCCTGACCCTGCGGTTGCTCGGTCATACATCTTGATAAATGTGCCCCTTATAGAACACAACATGATGCACAAGAGACAGATTTAGGGGGTCATTCCGAGTTGATCGCAGCCAGCAACTTTTTGCTGCTGGTGCAATCAACTAATCTCCGCCTATGGGGGAGTGTATTTTAGCTTAGCAGGGCTGCATTCGCTTGTGCAGCCCTGCTTAGCTAAAAAAGTTTTGTGCAGTTGAAATGTAAGGCTGGAGCTACTTACCCTGTGAAACGGATCCAGCGACATTCCTCCCGGCTTTGACGTCAAACATCTGCCCTCCGTTTGCCTGGACACGCCTCCATCCAACGGTGAGTATCCGCCCCGGAACGCCTCCCTGCTGTCAATCTTCATGCGATCGGCGCTGCGTCTTCTTTTTTTGCTGGGCAACGATGCGCGTGCACAATGCGCACGCCGCACATGCGCAGTTCCGACCCATTTGCACCGCAGCGTGCGAATGGGTCGGAATGACCCCCTTAGACAATAACCTAGCAAAGTTATGCAGGCACTCACCAATTTGACTGACTGTCCCACTTACTCAGGACTGTGTCCTGACTTTAAGGACAGTTGGAATATGTGTACCATGGAATACAAATATAAACTTTCTTTGTTTAGAGCCCTTAATCAAGCCCTGGATGAACTTCCATCGACCCGCAGCTTCTACTCAACTTGCCTACTTTGAGTTTCTCCTTTCTGGGACAAGGCCGTCAAGGAGATGCAACTGACCACTCTGGTGCAAAGCTGTGCTCTTGAAACGTGGGTCTGTGGGGAGGGAGCATGATTAAAAGTACTCAATTTGCTGCCTTTTAGCCCTGCCACCTCCATACGGACTCGAGATTCCCAGGATTACTCATCCAGCTCACTTAACTAGGAAGTGGACGGGATGCGGGAGGTCCTCCTGGACTGCGGAGGACTACAAAATTGCACCTTCTGGGAGCATAGGTAAGTATGCTTCTACTTTGTATCCCTTCTGGGGACTACACATAACAATTACTACTTACAGTACCTGGTCTTAACTATAACTAGACTACAACACTATGGGAAATTTTTGTTATCCTTATTCTTAATCTGGCTCTGGACCTCGGCAGTTATTGTTCATTACTTCTGCTCTTCGGGTGGCTAGTCACACCCTAGCAATCAGCTGGTTATGCTCCTTCAGCTGTACCATCTCCCTTTCAGTGGGACCCTACCAGTGCATTACCCCTGTGAGCTTTTCATGCCCAAATCCAACACTAGGTATAGATCACCTTTAAATACCGTTGTGCCATCTAAAAAATTACTTTGACCAGTGGGTTATGTAGAAAAGATTAACAACTGTTTTCTACCCAGAATGTTCAACTAAACACAGTAGCCAGGTTCGAAAGACTGTTCCATATACTAGTACTGTTAAGTCTGAAATGTGACCTACAGAATCTCAGACAATATACTGTTTTAGGAAACCTCTATATCAGTTGCTCGAAACCATAACCCTCATTACTAGAGGTAAGTCAAAGGTGCCTACACTCCCTCATTCTGCAGGAGACTCCCTGAAATAGCAGCAACCTCCCTCACTCCCTGAATAGTCCATCAATCTGACTGCACCATATCCCCATTAGGCAGGCAAAGGGATGCAGAGGTTTGAAGCCACATAAGCACCCTGAGTTTTTGGGACTATTTGATTGAAGATAGGCAGGGCTAGCCTTAGTGATGGACAGGTTGAGGTCATGTGACCCAGTGGGCCTATCAGGCATTGTGTAGGAGGAGTGTATACAGGGGTATATAGTTGCAGGACTGGCAGCCATCTTCCTCTTGCCATTTTGGATTTCCTGAGGTACAGTGTCTGTCAGATTTGCTGTTTTGTACTGTATTTGTGCTTTCATTTGTCCCCCTTTTCCTGTTATTCCCCATATCAGGCTGTGCTGCATTTAGTTTCCCCCAGCGTTAGGGTGCCCCGCCCGCGTAGGTCTACTCCTCACCCCCTGCCGCCTGGCCGAGGCCGCCCACCCGCTGCCTGTAGCCGCAGACGGCGGCCATTCCTCCATCACGGCATCAGCGTCTGGCAGTGGGCGCGGCCGCAGATCTGTGCGCGCTGGGGATGGGGCTCTGTCCCTGGATAAAGGTGCGGCTGCCGCCGCATTGGGTTGTGGGTTAGCCAGCGAGTTGTGCGGTGCTGCTGACAGCGGCGCTGGGGCCCCCTTTTCAGTGGCCAGCTCCCCTGCGGGTGCTTGGCTGCTGGATGGTATTCCTCTACTCTCCCTAGGTCTGGTTGCTGCGGACGGGAGGTGCGGGGGGATTGGCTGCCGGGCCACCCATACCGCCTGTTAGGGATCCCAGTGTGCTGCTGTCCTGCGACAGTCCCTCTGCTGTTTCCTTGCAGCCCCTTTTAGATCAGGCATCGGGTGTTACGGCTGGTCAGGATTTGGGTATACATCCGGGTGCACTCCCGGTGTCCCAAATCCTGTGCCGACGTCCAGCAGCCCGTGTCTGGGAACGGGTACGCCTCCTGCTGGCCAACATGGTTTACTGCAGGTGGTGTCTGCGCACAGTGCCGTCTCCGCTACGCTTACCGGGCCGGTTAGCTTACCGCCAGCGGCTCCATCGGTTTTCCTGCTGGCTCCTTCCGTGTCAGCGGCCTGGTCGGGGGTTCAGCAATTTCCCGTTATGAGTTCGGCCGTATCAACTTGCTGTAGCGGTTCTCGGGCCCCTCTTTTTTCCACTTATTTGCCTGCGCCGTTTCCGCACTCACAGGGCTCTGTCACGTCATGGCCCATCGCTGTGGGTCCAGGGCTGCCCCCCTTTGCTGGGCCTTACGCCGGGGGATTTTCCCACGGGGCCCTCGCATAGACCCCCTATTGGTCAGCGTCTTTCCCGCAGGCCCCTTCCGCATTGGCACCCAGGTTACGTCGCGCAGGCTCCCTGGCCTCCCGCCTTGGGTGCGGCCGTTAGCGCGGCAATCACAGGCCCCGTGACCAGGTCAGTTTCCCCTGCCCAGATTCCCCTGTTGGCCCCCCTCCTTTACCTCCTGTACCCCCCCCCCCGGCTCCCGCCGGGTTTGTTCCTCCCCTGCCCCCCTCTTCTGTTTCCCCTTTAGGAGTCGAGGTATCGGCGGGGGTCTCTCCTCGCGTAAGATCTTCCGCAGCCTTGGTTCTTGGTTCTGGTGCCCAACAGGAGAAGTCGTCGTCGCAGGTGAGCGGCACTGCGGGAGCAGGTGAAGCTGGGGGATCTCGGGTGAGATGGTTACTCATTCTTCTTCCAACAGTTCTTCTAGTTCTTCTTCCGATTCTAGGTCTTCTGTGTCCCCTAGGCGCCTGTGTAAATTGGCCAGGCTTATTGCGCATCACATACACAAAAAGGATAGGAAGGCCAAAGGCAAGGGTGCTGCAGTTGCGTCGGAGCCCCCACTCTTTACGGAAATGGTGCACTGCGCGAACACGGCGGTCACCAGGGGTTTGAGGAAAAGGATGATGGAAAAGATTAGAAAGGGTAAATATGTTGACATGTTCACCCTTACGGATGACATGCAAAAGGCTTTCGATAAGGATAGGAAGGTTGGGGGCATTGGTGAGATTGTACTTCCGCTCCCGGGTCCCGGCCCTCTGATGCTGCCGAGGCACCCGGAAGTGGTAAATAAGGCACTTTCTCCTGTTAACTTGGCGGAATTAACTAAGTGGTTGGTTTCTTATCCTGACATCCCCTCCGGGCTATTTTTGTTAGAGGGTTTCCGTTACGGTTTTAGGCTTCCCATTGCGGATTCCGTCGTCGTGGTCTCCCATCGCAATTTGAAGTACGCGAGGGATTTTCCACTAGTGGTCTCCCGTAAGGTGCAGGCTGAAATTAGCTTGGGGCGCATGTGCGGGCCCTTTCCCGTCCCCTCCGTTGCCTTGGCTCTGCATTTCTCCCCTGGGTGTGGTTCCCAAGAAGGCCCCGGGTCAATTCCGCATTATTCAGCATTTGTCGCACCCTCATGGCGGTTCAGTCAATGACGCGATACCGGCGGAGTCCTGTAAAGTGCGGTATCAATCCTTTGATGAGACTCTTCAGTTTTTAAGGTGGCGGGTGGGTCCCGGCGCCCACATGGCCAAATTAGACATTGAGTCCGCTTTTCGCCTGCTCCCTATTCACCCCGACTCCCTGCGTTTTCTGGGTTTCCATTTAGGGGGTAGTTTCTATGTCGATAGGTGCTTGCCGATGGGTTGCTCCATATCTTGTGTCTACTTTGAGAAATTCAGCTCTTTTTTGCATTGGTGTATAGTGTCTGCCTCCGGTCACGCGGGGGTTGCCCACTATTTAGACGATTTTTTTCTTTGTAGGCCCAAGGGACAGTTCGGTTTGCAGGGATGTCCTGGGTTTTGCACAGCAGTTGTTCTGTCTTCTTGGGGTGCCTGTGGCCCCTGATAAGACTGAGGGGCCCATGGGTTGCCTCAGTTATGTGGGCATTGAAATCGACTCGGGGGCTGGTTGCTGCCGGCTGCCCTATGATAAGGTGCACAAATTGTTGGGTCTTATAGAGCAATGCCTCCTCAGTCGTAGGGTCAGATTGCAGCGGGTTCAATCGTTACTTGGGTCTTTTAATTTTGCCTACAGGATCATCCCCATGGGGCGTGTTTTCTGCTGTAAACTTGAGAGGTCCATGTCGGGTGTTTGCAAACCTCACCATACGGTGTACCTTTTGCGCGAGATCAGGGAGGATTTACAGGTCTGGTCCACTTTTTTGGTTTCGTGTAACAGGGAGGTGTTATGGCCAGCCGAGCGTTGTTTTGACGTTGCATTACAACTTTTTACTGACGCTGCCGGCAGTTCGGGCTTTGGGGCGTTTTTCAGGAGGGAGTGGTGCGCTGCACCTTGGCCTCTTTCATGGGTTACACGCGGTTTCACGAAGAACTTTTCTTTTGGAACTGTTCCCGTTGATAGTGGCTGTGGAATTGTGGTCATCTAGCTTGTCGGATCGGAGTATTGTGTTCCGCTGCGACAATCTGGGTGTGGTACATGCTGTTAATAATCAATGCACGTCCTCTCCGGAGGCTTTGCGCTTGTTGCATTATTTAGTGCTCAAATGCCTTAAACATAATATTGATTTCACGGCTAAGCATGTCCCAGGTATAGACAATAGAATGATGCGGGGTTGTGTGGTTTACCGGTTCCACCCTACCTTTGGAAGCTCGTTGACTAGGTTTCGGAACTGTGAGGTGTTTTATGGCTGGTTGTTTCTGTTCGCTGAAGGACAGTATGCTGGCGGGCGTCAGTAGTGCGCCCTCCTATGGTGAGTGGGTCCTGTCCATGCGGGGAGGACTCCTGCTTGGGTCACGGACGCCCGGCTTCAGTCAGCTGGTCTTGCGACCGGGCTGCTGGAGGGTTTAAGTGCGAATATTCAGTTTTAGTTTGTTGCGCCTGTTGCGCTAACCCAAAAATGTGTTTTACCCCTCAGTTCTTGAATGGCTAGCATTCAGGAATGGAGGGTGTGAAGTGAATTTTTAAATTTTCCTCCGAGGGGCCCGAATTACAATTGGCATCATTCACGGTCCACGGGAGGTTTTTTGAGTTTTCTTCTTCACTTGAGTTCTTCTTTGTGCATGTTTTTCATTGTGTCTCAATGTGTTGTGAATAGTTGCTGATGTTAGGAATTTTCTTTTGCAGCTGCATTGGATGTCTCGGAACAGATTTGGCTTATTGGCCATTCTTACATCTTTTGGGTGGAGAGGTATCCTATGCCGGGGAGAACATGTGATTTCTTTGGGGACAGGGTTGTCAGATGGTTGGGGGTTAGGGGTTTGCGTTGGGTTGGCTTGCTTCGGCTGCTGTTTCGCCACGAAGAAATGTGGGGTCAGCCCGGCTGGATCGTCATTCACCTTGTGGGGAATGACATGGGTCGAGTCAAGGGCATCGACCTTATCCTGAGTGTCAAGGCAGACCTGGTTGTGTTGCGAGCATCCTGGCCTCATGTGACAGTAGTATGATCTGACACTGTGCCCCGTTTTCACTGGCAGGTGCGGTTTCTTTTTCAGCCATTGAGAAAGCTCGTAAGAAAGTTAATACTGCTGTGTCAGTGTATGTTCAGGCAATAGGTGGTTTAGTGGTTAGGCATCCGCTTCTGGTTCTTCATAATTTACAGTTTTATAGAGAGGACGGTGTTCACCTTTCCCATACGGGTATTGGTGTGTTTTTGGAGAGTATTTTTCAAGTTTTGTCGGGTTGAATTTCTTTTTGTTTCTGGTTGGATGGTGGTCTGCGGTTTTGGAAAACCTTGTTGTGGCGGAAAGTCGCTACCAGCCAGCGGTCAAAGTTTACATAAGTGGTCATTGTGAGGCACCCCCTTTTGGTAAGACAGCGAGTGTGTCCTCCCCTTGCGGGTGGACTATGGACGTTCACGTGCGGTTTTGTCCAAGGCTCTGCTAGAGTAAAGGGGGTAAGTCCTGCACAGTGCGGTTTATGTTTTAGGAGGCTGTTGTGAGTCTCCTCCTAGTTTAATTGGTTTTATTATAGTTGACTAGTGCTGGTGAGTTGGTAGCGCCTGTTCTTGCCAATGCCATCCTCCAATATTTAGTTTAAAATCTAGGTCATCAAACAATAAATACCAGTTTTGACCTTTTAAATCTAGCTGTTGGTGTCCGTGTGGTTATTTCATAGTGCTAAACTAGCTAAGTTATAAATGTAAGTGTGTCACAATAAAGTTATGGGTGACTTATGCAACTGTTATATTCTTGGGGAAAGAAAAAATCTGAGATTCATTCCTTGCTTTGCTTATAAGGCACAATGATCCCTATGGCTACATGCATTTTAAATAAGGTTTCTCGTGGCCACTTACAGTATATGGAACCTCATATAAAACATAATACACAAACAAATCCTGCAAAATATCAGTGTCTTTTCTTTAATAAGTAGAACTTACTAACTTTGGGACTCATTTACATTTGGATGTAAGTCATTTTCATGACACCCCTCTCAGATGTAGCAGTACACGTCCGCGCTGATAGATGTTACCTTCACAATCTCCCTGAAATGCTTTTTCAAATGTAGGCAAGTGTGAGTTATGTTTTGAAGATTTCTGTCTGTGTAACAAGTGGGGTAATTACTGACCCAGTAAAATATATTTTCTTAGCTGTAAATGATTAAAGACATTCGCAAAATAGGACTTGTTGGCGGTACATGAGGGTTGCCTGCAGCGGAGAACCACTGTCTATATTATAATCACACTTGCCGACACCCTGGCTGCTCTCGCTCAGCAGGGGGGTGAGGCGGGGTTATGATGCATGGAGGGGGTGAGGCAGAATGGGGGCGTGGTTACCACAATCACATAATTTAAGCCATGTCCCTGCTCTGTAATGCCGATATTAGCGGCATTATACAGCAGTGGGCATGGCTATGATGACGCGATTCAGCGAGAATCACGTCATTGACTACCCGGACTGCCCACTTTATTAACTAAGTGGGCAGCCAGGCGGGGGGGGACAACACCTTAAAAATCTGGAGACTTGCCTGTTCTTCCGGGGGACTTGGAGGGCCATCCGATTTTCGGGGGCCTCCTGGCCATTACAGGGGAATAGGCAAATATTATTATAATTCATGAACTATAAATCATCAGTTTATTCAGTGCTGCACAATTAGCATGTGGTTAAGAAGGAATGCACTTATTAACTTTATCATCTACTGTACTTCAGAATTATCCAATGGTAAATCATATTACAACATTATGGGGTATATTCAATTAGTGTCGAAAACTGACGTCTGTCAAAAAGACGTCAGTTTTCGACTTTTTAAGGTCGAATAGTGATTCGACCTATTCAATCCCTGCAGTTTTTAGTCGACAAGTCGTGTAATTCGACCTGTCGAATAGTACATGAATCGGCGGTATAGCTGCCAATTCACATACTTTTGAGTGAAACGGGGCCAAATTCGACAGGATTTGGCCCCGTTTCCGACCATCTCAGTCCGACATAAAAAAATGTTGAACTGAGATGTGGGACCCAGAGGAGGAGAGGGGGAAGAGTCGCAGGGAGACGGGGGACAGCCGCGGGCATACAGGGGAGAGCAGCGCTACAGCTGGAGCCGGGTGGACACTGCCGTGAAGTCAGGCGGCTGTGAGACATCCTTCTGCAGCGCTGCTGTAGCGCTGCTCTCCTCCGTCTGCCCACGACTGTCCCCGCTGGTCTCCTCCCCTCTCCTCCCTCTCCGGTCCCTCATCTCAATTCGACTTTTTTAAAGTTGAATTGAGAGGAGATTGAAAAGGGGTTCAGTATGGTATGCCGGCGGTCGGGCTCCCGGCGACCAGCATACCGGCGCCGGGAGCCCGACCGCCGGCTTACCGACAGCGTGGCGAGCGCAAATGAGCCCCTTACGGGTTCGCTACGCTCGCCACGCTGCGGGCACGGTGGCGCTCTACGCGTGCCACGCTATTTTATTCTCCCTCCAGGGGGGTTGTGGACCCCCACGAGGGAGAATAAGTGTCGGTATGCCGGCTGCCAGGATTCCGGCGCCGGTATACTGTGCGCTGGGATCCCGTCAGTCGGCATACTGAAGACCACCCATTGAAAAGGGGTTGTCGGATCCATTCCGACAAATGCATGTTGGAATGGATCCGACCCTAATTGAATATACCCCATTATTTATTATTATACACTAGGTGCTTCATAGCGCCCTACGGGCGCTCTTCACACCGTCGAAAGGGGCTACGCCCTCTTAACCCCTGCACGCCTTGCTGCGGTTCAATATTTGTATGAGTATTACCTGCATTCCTAGGTTTGTTAGTGGTTAAATATTGCACGACGAAAGTGCTTCCAATGGTGAAGGGGGCGTAGCCCCTTGCGACGGCGTGAACAGTGCCTGCAGGGCATGATGTACAGAATGTAGCGGGTGCGGGGGGGACCGCAGATGAGGCAGGGAGTATGTAGATGCTGCGAGTGGACGGGGAGGTGGATGCAGGTGTGGGGGGAGGGGGTGCGGGACCTATACCTATGTCATTTTATTTGTAACAATATATAGGACACGGATAAGGATGTATGTGATATAGACATACCCGCATGAAGAGGTAAATGGTGTCATTAGACACAGAGGGGAGTGCTGGTACAATGCGGAGCAGGGGCAGCTGTGTCCTCTCTCTACACCGTACCATCCTTCAGGTGTAGCAACACGGACATGTTGCGCACGCAAGGTCTCCACGCGGCCGCAGGTGCACCAGTCCCCTCTGCATGCGCTATGTGCGCGCTCCCCTCAGGTGCAGTAGGAGGAGGGGGCAATGGCTGGAGCTGGTACCAGGGCCAATGGGCATGGACAGCGCGGTCATGTGCTCGGTGCTGGGCTTGCGCCCTGCGCTTGCTGTGTGAGGGATAGGGAGGAGGCGGCAGAGCGGAGCATCACCGATATACCGGTAACTATGGGGGGCACCGCAGGGGGTTATGGCTCCTGTACTCCTGGTGAGGGTTTGTCAGGGAGGTACCAAGGAGCCAGTGGTATGGACCGTGTATGGGATACAGGGCGGTAGGGAGGGGATACAGAGACGCGGGGCGGTAGGGAGGGGATACAGAAACGCAGGGCCGTAGGGAGGGGATACAGAAACGCAGAATGGTAGGGAGGTGATACAGAGACGCAGAGCGGTAGGGAGGGGATACAGAGACACAGGGCGGTAGGGAGGGGATACAGAGACGCAGAGCGGTAGGGAGGGGATACAGAGACGCAGGGCGGTAGGGAGGGGATACAGAGATGCAGAGCGGTAGAGAGGGGATACAGAGACACAGGGCGGTAGGGAGGGCACACAGACGCAGGGCGGTAGGGAGGGGATAGAGAGACGCAGGGCGGCAGGGAGGGGATAGAGACACGCAGGGCGGCAGGGAGGGGATAGAGAGACGCATGGCGGTAGGGAGGGGATAGAGAGACGCAGGGCGGTAGGGAGGGGATAGAGAGAAGCGGGGTGGTAGGGTGGGGATACAGAGGCGTAGGGAGGAGGGGATACAGAGACGTGGGACGGTAGGGAGGGGATAGAGAGACGCAGGGTGGTAGGGAGGGGATAGAGAGACGCGGGGCGGTAGGGAGGGGATACAGAGATGCAGGGTGTTAGGGAGGGGATACAGAGACGCGGGGCAGCAGGTAGAGGATACAGAGGCGGGGCGGCTGGGAGGGGATAGAGAGACGCAGGGTGGCAGGGAGGGGATAGAGAGACGTAGGCGGTAGGGAGGGGATACAGAGATGCAAGGTGTTGGGGAGGGGATACAGAGACGCGGGGCAGCAGGTAGAGGATACAGAGAGGCGGCTGGGAGGGGATAGAGAGACGCGGGGCGGTAGGGAGGGGATAGAGAGACGCAGGGCGGTAGGGAGGGGATAGAGAGACGCAGGGCGGTAGGGAGGGGATAGAGAGACGCAGGGTGGCAGGGAGGGGATAGAGAGACGCAGGGCGGCAGGGAGGGGATAGAGAGACGCAGGGCGGCAGGGAGGGGATAGAGAGACGCGGGCGGTAGAGAGGGGATAGAGAGATGCGGGCGGTAGAGAGGGGATAGAGAGATGCGGGCAGTAGGGAGGGGATAGAGAGACGCAGGGCGGTAGGGAGGGGATAGAGAGACGCAGGGCGGTAGGGAGGGGATAGAGAGACGCGGGCGGTAGGGAGGGGATAGAGAGACGCAGGGTGGCAGGGAGGGGATAGAGAGACGTGGGCGGTAGGGAGGGGATAGAGAGACACAGGGTGGCAGGGAGGGGATAGAGAGACGTGGGCGGTAGGGAGGGGATACAGAGATGCAGGGTGTTGGGGAGGGGATACAGAAACGCGGGGCAGCAGGTAGAGGATACAGAGAGGCGGGCGGCTGGGAGGGGATAGAAAGACGCGGGCGGTAGGGAGGGGATAGAAAGACGCGGGGCGGTAGGGAGGGGATAGAAAGACGCGGGCGGTAGGGAGGGGATAGAGAGACGCGGGGCGGTAGGGAGGGGATATAGAGACGCGGGTCGGCAGGAAGGGTCCCCAGTGAGGAAGCTAATGAAGAGAGGGGGAAAGTAGTGGAGGGGGAGGGCACCAGAAGAGGAGACTTGTGTAAAGTGGCGCCCACACATAGAATCAGTGGGTAGGATGGCCGGAGGGACTCACCGTTGAGGCTGTGGGCGGTTGCTGCAGGCTGGTAAACAGTAGTGTCCAGAGGCGTCACCGGGTCAGTATTACTGTTACACACATCTCTCAGCCCCCCCGCGCACGAAAAGGGGGCGTGGCCTGCTGTGAAAGGGGCGTGACCTCGCGGGTATGTTTTCTCTTGCTCCGGGGGTGTTTCCAGCTTGCCTGTAGATGCTGGCAGCCCCCGGAGACTGGAGTGTGTGTGCCGGCTCTTCTCTGTGACAGGAGGCGAGTGTTGCAGGAGATGACGTCACTGCAGCACTCGCCTCCTGTCACAGCAGGAGAGCGGACAGCTGGATGTGTGCGGAGGAGGCGGCGGGTCTGTGTACGCAGGGCAGGGAGGGCTATCAAAGCCTTCTCCTGCGCCACCGGTCCCTCCTAATGTGTATGCCGGGGGCGGCATCAGCCGTTGTTGTTGGCCCTGCGCCGCTGCCGGGGAGTCAGAGCTGCTGATGGGTGGGGGGAGGGGAGAGAGAGAGTTGGACAGGCAGCAGGAGCAGAGACTTGTTGACTCCGCCCACCGCTGTGACTCCACCCAGCGTTACGGCCAGGCACAGAGTCACAGATGTAGCCAAATATATAGGAGATTATTATTCATATGCATTTTCCATTCAACAATATTATCAAGTGCAGATAGTCAAACAATGAGTGCAATTAATGCTTGAATTGCTTTAATTACCAGAGACTGGTGCCTAGGAAATTACTGTGGTGTTTTGATTATCCAATAAGCTGTACAAAAGTGAATGTAACTTCATCCATTTTAGAAGACAGTTTGTCAGAGTGTAAGCAGAGATATTAATTAGGGGGTGGGAAATAGACCAGGGAGGGTCTGTAATGAGCCCTAGCTATGTATAGGCATTGGTAGTTATGTTTGTGCTGTGTCCTAGTACAAATGAGTCATGTTTTTATGGTGATGACAGTGAAACAGATACAGTGGCAGGGAACACCAAGATGATTGGGTGGAGTGCTTCTCACCATGGCCTCTGGGTGTTGACAGGCACTAATTCCAAGCAATTACATCATTAATCTACACAGAGTGGCTCAGTGGCTAGTATTGCTGACTTGAAGCACTGCACGTGTCCTATCTATATGGTTTCCATAGCTTCCTGTGTTTACATGTATTCACTGACAGTCTGAAATATATTGGTATGCCTATTTAAGAATTGGGGTGACATGTCCAGCAGCAATATTTGTGTTCTGTTTTTGCCATTTATTAATATTATTTTGTTTCTTCTTTTTTTTAGCTTTTTTAAATTATTTTTTTTTATCTGTGTTTATACTTTTGTATACAATTTCATTTCCTAATTCCACTTTGCATCTGTGAGCCAACTAAAGCACATCCACATCTGCAAATACTGACCTGCCAAATCAGTAATACCCCTTTCCCACTGACGCTAAAACCTGGGTTATTGCTGTGTTAACTCGGGTTGCGGCCCAGTGGAAACGGCTCCCTTTAAAAAATCCCGGACCCAGTGACCCGGGAATATTTTTCAGGTAGCTACCAGGCTTGGTCCTGGGAAGGACGATAAGGATGCAGTGTAAACGGGAAATCCGGGTCATCTGACCCAGGTCACGTTTACGGCATGCGGAGAGATTTCTTGGTGCTTGGATATGATGTCTCCAAGTGCTGCCAGAATTGAGACTGCACCCGTGTGCAATGTGAATGGCGCTGATCTGGGGATAACCCAGGTCTGGGCCCCAGTGGAAACAGGGTCGATCCAGGGTCTGACCCAGTTTGGAACAGGGTATAAATTAAACTGTATCACTATTGGACAGTATTGCTGATGCAGCTTAATATCTCTGATCTGACCTTAAAATAGTTTTTGTTAAATTGTGGCGACAAGTGCATTACCAGGGTTTGGGCCAGTCAGGGTAGGCTGAGTATCCCCCATCATGCTCCCTGTCAAACTCCTGAGATTTTATGTAAAACCAATTGGAATAATACAAAGAAGATATTTATAACATACACATCTTCTTTGTTTATTGTAGTCCTTTTTATAGCTAACACTCACCAGCTTTGTGGAGATCCCTGGATCTGAAGGGAGATGAGAGATGAGGCAGCAACAGCTCTGCCTCGGTTCTACAGTCAGACACTGCACTGCAGAACTGGAGTCCACACCAGAGGCAGTAATGCTGCACAGACAGGGAGCTGAGGGTGGGACTTGTGCACTGATGGACACTTGGATGTGTCATGTGACCAGGAAGTGTCCCATATTCGGAGCTCAGTCGGGAGGTGCTAGATCCTAGTGATCTTAAAGGACCTCTGACGACAGGGGGAGGAGCAAGGTCGGTGGCATAGCTCTTTCACTTTCCACGTCACCATCTATTCCTTTTGGTATCCTGGTGGCAAACGAAGTGGAGTAGCGTGGCGAGCGAAGCGAGCCCACAAGGCTAAATTTAGATTTCCATGTTGCGATCTTGCTCCTCCCCCTCTAGACATCAGGGGTCCTTTAGCCTAGTAGGATTTAGCCATTATCAGGCTCTCTCAGCTGCAAGAAGAGAAGACACCTGTATGTAGATAGGAGACTCAATGGACACTGTCGTCTAGTGTATTGAGGGGAGAGTTACAGTGAGTAGGGGGTGAGACAGGCTCCCATCATTCAGACCCATCCCCATGTGTGCCTCCCCAGCCATTCACCTCACCGCACTTCACTGGTTTGGCCTATCCCAATATCCCAATAAATAGGCACGTGTCACATTTTGCTGAATTCTACAAAACGTTAAAAAGTTTAAGCTACTATGCTTTGTGTCACTGTTTTGAGAGTTGAGACTAGTACAGAGCAGGTTAAATCATGATTGTATGTAGTTATATATTACAGGATCTCCCCACACCTCCTTTCTCTCTGTATGTGAAAATATATTATTCACACAACAATGTCATATGTATTCAATGCTCTTTCACATATAAAATACGTAAGTTGACAGCCCACCATTTACATGAAACAAGTTCTCCCAACATTCCTTCAGGTGCCCAAGTCTTCCTCTACAAAGCAAGTCATTGTTATTATGCTGAATATATAATTACCACAACCCAGGTAGGGAGTATAACAAAAGAACAAGCAGGGCGTTATGATTTGTGGAGAAAGAAAATGCAGGGGTTTGTGCCAGTACTGCTAACCTTGACAACACACCCACATGAACACAAACCTGTGCTCACAACAAGGAATGATTGTGGCTGAGTGCTGGTGCCAGGTGGTGGAGGTGATTATCTATCACAGGAAAGTGTTGAAACTCAGCAGCATTTCATAGTTGTAAGGACTGTAAGATGTGGATCTTACCTGTTTCATAATCATCTAATGACAAAACTATTTACCATCATCTAATGTTTTATACAAACACATACTTTGTGTCCCAGGGTGGTAGAAGAACTTTGTGTCCCAGGGTGGTAGAAGAATGAGCCAGTAAATGAACCAAGTAAAGTATCATAGTAGTATGTCGGCTGTATGAACAATGGTGGTAATTCAGACCTGATCGCTGGGCTGCTAACTTTGCTGTCCTGCGTTCAAATAGTTGCCACCCAGGGGGAGTGTAAATTCGCCGTGCAAGTGTGCGATTGCATGTGTATGCCGAGCTGCAAAAATCCAGTGTGCGCAGCCCAAGACTTACTCCTAAGGTGCGATCACAACAGATTGATCGGGGGCCGGGGCTGACGTCAGACACCCTCCCTGAAAACGCTTGGAAACGCCCGTGTTTTTCTGAACACTCTCAGTAAATGGTCAGTCACCACCAACAAATGGTCTCTTTCTGTCAATCACCTTGCGAACGTCCATGCAAATGAAAATTTCTCACCATCCTGCCGCTGACCGGCGATGCCCGTTGTTGTTGGCTGACGCGCGTGCGCATTGGGGCGCATGCGGAGTCTATTGCTGATCACCCGCTGTTTTTGCACAGCAGCGACCAGGTCTGAATCACCCTCTATGGCCCAAATGTATTAAGCCTTAAAAAGTGATACAGTGGAGACGGATAAAGGGGTCTATTTACTAAGCCATGGATGAAGATACAGTGGATGGAGATAAATAACCAGCCAATCAGCTCCTAACTGTCATGTCACAGGCTGTGTTTGAAAAATGACAGGAGCTGGTTGGCTGGTCATTTATCACTCTTTATCCATCTCCATTGTATCAGTTGCTAAATTTGGACCTATGTTCCAAACGGGCCTCCCATGGGAGAAGGGACAGGGAAGGGACACAGGTTGGAGCAGAGCATACTTGCCTACCTGACCCTCTCCATGAGGGAGAAAATGCTCTGTTCCTGGACTTTCCAGGTAATGTATGATTGCCATCACCTGTGGTGAAACACCTTTCTTATCAATTAACTAGCTCACTACAGGTGATGGCAATCATACATTACCAGGAAAGTCCAGGAACAGAGCATTTTCTCCCTCATGGAGAGGGTCAGGTAGGCAAGTATGGAGCAGAGGCTTAACAAAGAATGTGTGACTGGCACCACCTCCCAAGGCACAAGGCTGAGAGAGAAGCACAGTCACTACCCTGTTAATCCTACGCCACTTTGTTCTACTTTGTGGGGTGCCTGCAAGGAAAGTCACAGAGTGCAATATTAGGACAGGCCCGGCAGCCCCCTTCATGCTTCTCCATGGCTCTTTCAGTGCTGGCCATGTGACATCATGAAGTCATGAGAACCAGTTCGCCCCTTACGGCACTGAGTTGGAGGAGCAATGTACTGTGATCTTATGGGATGCAAGACAATTCAAACACGCTGCCAGCATTCAATCACACTGCTCCCAAAGGGCAGAAGCCCCATGCGTCACATTCGCATTGTCAAGAGAGATATCATTGCACGTCCCCATTACTAATATACAGTCCCACTACTTAATATAGTTCCTATAACTTTGTCAGGAGGCACATAATTCTTATGGGCGGTCCTGCATATAGGCAAATTTCCCACAGCATTAATCCTACACCAGTGTGGCCGGAGCCTGACATACCTACTCTGTGCTGGTTGAGTACACAGTTCTTCTGCTAGCTAATGCTCAGGCATAAATGTAACAAACTTTATCACAATTGATTTTCGGCGATTTCTGATGTTGTTTTAAAGCAGCAAACTGATGTTGTTTTAACGGCAAACTGTTTTGTTTTTTAACAACAATCTCCGCTTTAAATTCTGTGATTATTATTTTTTTGCATCTATAAAATTTTCTAAAAGTGTTTTATAGAAAAACCCCAGGATGGTCCCTGGAAATTTGGTACTGTTGTCAACTCAACCCTTGTTATAGTTCTTCTCCTACCTATATAAAAGCATCTCTTCTCTTCAGGATTCTCACTTGTTTTACTTTTTTATCTGGCTATTTCCCCCTGATCCAAAGGTTTATCACAGTTTGTGACAACAAACAGGTGCGGCTTTATTTTCTATATCTGGCAATCAGGAAATTATCATTGTGTAGGTGCTTTTTTAAGAAGCCTAATAAAACAAAAAGGATCCTCCTACTTTGTGGTGGGTTATGTGCTCAAGGTAATAGTTTGAAAATAACTTCCTGGTCCCACCCTGTGCAGAACATGGGAACACTAGTGGAAGCTGACAGTGTGCGTTGTCCTGTGACTCATCTGATTAGGTGTGCTGAGAAGCTGGCTCTCATCCCTCAAGTTTCAATGAGTGTCAGCTCATTATACATACCATATATCATACTGAGGAATTGGCAAAGCATTTAATAATCTCACATTGAACGTGAATCATTCTATTCTCGATAAACTATTTTTTTTAATTTTTTTTTTGCAGGTTACAAAGTAGTGTTTTCAGTGTCGGTATACAGTATTTTGAATCCAGGTCTCCTACCTCTATGACATATAATTAAAAAGTGTCAAGCTCATTGAATCTGATTTATAGACCCATTTGTGATGGGTCTATAAATTGATTTGAGCAACTACCACTTTGTGCATCACTGTTTTGAGAGGCATAGTTGGGATCTATAGTTAGAGGGTGTGCTGATCCTTGTAATGCCATCACGTAGCTTTGCTCTCAAATAATACATAAACATATGACCCAAAGTAGGTGCTATTATCATGTAGTGTAGCAGAGACGATATGGCCTGGCTGGTGGCAAATGTACGTTACTGAGATCTCTGTATTTTCTATTATTATGTAGGATGTACTGTGTATCTCTTTTGCTGGTCCTTTGCAGTGTGCTGAGGGGATTTGATTTGTTTTTCCTTGTCTAGATTAACTCCTCCCTGACAGGCACCTGTGATATGATAGGCCTATAAATTGGTTTGAGCAACTACCAACTGTATCACTGCTTGTAGGACTAACCTACACTAAGGGGTATATTTATTAAAATGCAGGATTATAGAACTGGAGATGTTGCCGGTAGCAACTAATCAGAGTCTACGTATCATTTATCTAGCACCTTTGAGAAGATAATAGCTGGAATTTGATTGGTTTCTATGGGCAACATTTGAGTTGAAAGCAGTTTGAGAAATGTCTGACTTAAGTTATACATGTTTTGTCCAACTGTAAATGAGGCTCTGTGGGGGAGATGTACTAAGCCTGAAAAGTGATAAATATCACTGTGATAAAGCACCAGCCAATCGGCTCCTAACTGCCATATTACAGGCTGTGTTTGAAAAATGACAGTTAGGAGCCGATTGGCTGGTACTTTATCACAGTGATAGTTATCACTTTTCAGACTTAGTACATCTGGCCCTATATGTTTAAATGCAGGTAACTGGTTGGGGAAATGTATCAAAGCTGAGCACATTACATAGATTTCTTCATTCCTTTGCAGGTTGTGTAAACTGTACATTAGACTAGTCATTTTTTCCTTCTAGTGGTATATCTTGAGTTTAAACAGATTCCATTTACACGATAATATCAATATTTCACAGTCTACTTCTATGAACATACGATCCTTTTGATTAAGTATGTTTACCATTTTAACCCAGCAAACTCAAGTTTTTTTAATTAAACACCACATTCCTAAAAAAGGTGGAATTTTCTCTGCGTTTTTCTAATAATGTGTAACAATAAATCTCCTTTGTGCAATATAATACATTTATTATAAACTATATAAATTTTTCTTAAACGTTGTGAGAAATACTCTATAATATTGTCAGCCACCACTCCGCAACCTTATATGCAGTTAGTGCCACTCTAGTTTGCAGGGTGATGATTAGCTTTATATCATAACTGCCGACTTTGCTGCCCCCTTCTGGAGGTGCATAGGGGACGTGGTGGCCGCAAAGGTGGACTGTGCATGGTGGCATAATTGTATCATTATGGCTCCACCCCCTCTATACAATGCAGAGAAAATAGGCATTGTATAGTGGGGGAGTGGGGCTATAATGATGCAGTTCAGCATGGATTGCGTCATCGGGTCCCATCACACTGCCCACTTGTACTCTGTAATTGGGCACCCACTGTGGGAAGTTGCAGGCAGCTGGGTGGGAGTGTGGGAGACTTGCCCACCTTTCCAGGGGGCACCACACGATTTTTGGGAGCCTCCCGGCCGTTCCGGGGGAGTAGGCAAGTTGGCTAATATCCTGTTATTTTCTTGTCATATTATGACGTAATCCCCACACAGTACAATCAATACAGGACATCTCCAGGGCCATAACTACGGAGTGGTGAGTGATGCTGCGGTCAAAGGGCTTGGGGGTGCCGCTGTTGCTGCCCCACGGCACTTGCATTCAGCTTGCAAGGTACCTGGACACACTGTAGCCATTTCAGCTGCTACAGAGCCGCCTAAAGACATTCTGGGCAGTGGTCTTCTTCCTGGTAATGGTGTCCCCATGCCCTCTGCGTGACATCATGACATTACATGTGCAGGTATGGCACAGGGTGGAATTTTGACCTGCTTCTACACCGGACATCTCTGTATCAGTGGCGGAACTACCGCCAGTGCAAGCTGCGCTTTGCACTGGGGCCCGCCACTGTCAAGGGACCCAAAGCCAGCACGGCATGTAATGAGTCAAACTGACTCATTACATACCTCCCAACATGACCCTCTCCAGGAGGGACAGAATGCTCTGCTTCTGGACTTCCCTGTTAATGTATGATTGCCATCACCTGTGCCGGTAACACCTTTCTTATACATTAACCTGTTCAAAGCAGGTGTTGGCAATCCTAAATTAAGAGAAAAGTCCAGGAGCAGAGCATTTTGTCCCTCCTGGAGAGGGTCATGTTGGGAGGTACAGTATGTCATTACATGCCGCTGTCCGCCCAAAGTCCCCCCCCCGCACATACCGCGTCACTTGGTCTGAGTTGGTCCCGTGCTGTGTTGTCAGCGTTGCGGCGTCACTGCGCACGACCCCACGCCAGCACGTCCCTGCTGCTGCCGCTGACTCCAAGGAGCTGAGCTGCTGAGCAGCGGCACGGCACTTCCGGCCACACTGACTAGGAATCAGGGGCGGAAGACCCGGAGGCAACGGAGTCTGTTGCCGCCAGGTTCCAGCCCTGAAGAGGGCAACTAGCTCCTCCACTGTCTCCCGACCATCTGCAGTGGCTGGCTGGGTAGGGGCAGGAAGACATATTCCCCCCGGCTGGTACACTTTACAGGTTTTGAGGCCGCTGCAACGGCAGCAAGGGAAAGGCTCCTCCTCCCTTTACATGCAATCAGGCAACGGCTGCAGCCAAGCTGACTGGGCAAGGAGATGTGATCGCTGCCCCCAGCCCGCTGCATCAAGTCATATTGCTGAGCTGCCGGCCACTGCCATAAAATGCTGCCATAGCAGCTCACCAGCCCATGCTGTCCCTGGCTCCGTTGCACGTGCTTGAACCCGGCTAGTTCTTTCGATTCCTTCTCCAGAAAGACAGAAGCTTGGCATGCACAGAGGAGAGCAGAGCTGCTGCCTGCTGTGGAACCTCTCATCCTGGGAGGAACAGCCACAATCATCCAAACAATGTCATGGTGATCTTTAGGTAATCAGTGTGTGGAGGGGGGGTGGGGGGGGGGGGTTGATAGGCATAAAGTATAGGTGATATGCATTATGTAAATAAGGGGAGTAATATGTATACAGTATATAAGGGGTGTGGGGGGAGGGATGATAGGCATTATGTATACAAGGGATGTGTGAATGCTTGGGATGATAGGCGTATATTTGGGGTGTGGGAGTTATAGGCATAAAGGCATAGGGGGAGTCTACGGGTGATAGGTATAAAATGCATAAGGGGTGTTGGGTTGTGTGATGTGCACAAAAACGGGACGCTGTCTGCCGTAATGTGTAAAAACAGGACGCTGTCTGCCGTAATGTGTAAAAACGGGACGCTGTCTGCCGTAATGTGTAAAAAGGGGATGCTGTCTGCTGTAATGTGTAAAAACGGGACGCTGTCTGCTGTAATGTGTAAAAGGTGGACTCTGTCTGCCATAATGTATAAAAGGTGGACTCTGTCTGCCATAATGTATAAAAGGTGGACTCTGTCTGCCATAATGTATAAAAGGTGGACTCTGTCTGCCGTAATGTGTAAAAGGTGGACTCTGCCGTAATGTGTAAAAGGTGGACTCTGCCGTAATGTGTAAAAACAGGACGCTGTATGCCGTGATGTCTAAAAAGGGGACGCTGTCTGCCGTAATGTGTAAAAACGGGTTCGCTGTCTGCTGTAATGTGTAAAAGGTGGACTCTGCCTGCCGTAATGTATAAAAGGTGGACTCTGCCATAATGTGTAAAAGGTGGACTCTGCCGTAATGTGTAAAAAGGGGACGCTGTCTGCCGTAATGTGTAAAAAGGGGTCGCTGTCTGCCGTAATGTGTAAAAACGGGACACTGTCTGCCGTAATGTGTAAAAGGTGGACTCTGTCTGCCGTAATGTGTAAAAAGGGGACGCTGTCTGCTGTAATGTGTAAAAAGGGGACGCTGTCTGCCGTAATGTGTAAAAGGGGGACTCTGTCTGCCGTAATGTGTAAAAACGGGACGCTGTCTTACATAATGTGTAAAAGGTTGATTCTGTCTGCTGTAATGTGTAAAAGGTGGACTCTGTCTGCTGTAATGTGTAAAAAGGGGACGCTGTCTGCCGTAATGTGTAAAAAGGGGAATCTGTCCGCCGTAAGGTGTAAAAGGGGCTCTACCTAGTGGCGCTACTGTGCGGCATAATTTGAATAATGGAGACTACTGTGCACTGTTATATGAATTGGTATTATTTTGTGGCCACACCCTTTCCCCATGAAGCCACGCCCCTATATTTTTTGCATGCGCCCATGGCACGCACTGCCCGTTTTACATAGAGGGGGCGGCTCCGATGCCGTTTCCTGCACACAGCGCTAAAACGTCTAGTTACGGCACTGTTGCTAGGTATCCATTTCCCTGGCCCTGAGCAGGTCCACCTCACCAGATCTTCTCCAGGGGTGAGGGGGTGGACTTGGACGGGATGGGGGGGGGGGTCCCAAGGCATTTTATCGCACCTGTGCCCACCGCTCGCTAGTTCCGCCACTGCTCTGTAGGTACTGTATATATGTATTCAAGGAGAAGTACATGTAACCCTTACACTCTTATTTCACGGTTCTCGTTATTGAAAAAATATATTTAGTTTTTTTACATTGTATTTTTATTAGTGATCAACACAAAATATTTCATCTGAAAAACAACAAAAGACACAATAAATGACTGTGTAAGTATTTATGTTTTTTTTTTAATTCAATATATTTTATTAGATTTTAAACAGTTACAGCAACTATAACACAAGCTTTTCCACATCAGAACGCATGCTTTGTTACATCAGAATATGCATGAAATAAGTATCTGTATTACTTAAACACAGCAACCTCAGTGACATCAGTTACCTTCATAGGTCACTTTTAACTGACTGAAGTTCCACCAATTAATATGTTTTTGTTGACTAATAGAAGCATACTTGCCGATTCTCCCTAAATGTAAGGCATACTTGCCTACTCTCCCGGAAAGGCCGGGAGGCTCCCGAAAATCGGGTGGCACTCCCGGCTCCCCAAGGAAGTGGACAAGTCTCCCGCATGCCGCTCACACCCCGCCGTATCCCACCACTCACCGCATCCCCCCGCACCGCGGTAACCCATCACACAGAAGGGAAGGGGGGGGGGGGGCGGCGATGACGCAATTTGTGCTAAATAACGTTATCATAGCCCCGACTTTACAATGCCGGTAATGTGGGCATTGTAAAGTGGGGGAAGGGGCTACGATGACGTGGCTGCATCACCACACCCCTGTACCACCTCTTCTATGCCCCGTACCGCCTCCTCGATGCCCCCTCCTATGCGACCTGGCTGCTCCCTATGGGAGGCAAGTATGAAGTAAGGAAGTGTGTGGTATGAAATGCCAACTTTCATAATGTTGTCCTGGTCATAGTCGACACTGTCAACATTCATCATGTAGACACTTAAGATGTGTGCCGACCCCCGTGTTTTGGTTTTGGATATTTATTAACTTTGTGTTTTGGTTTTGCCAACGCCTCCCTTACGTGTTTTTTGGTTTTGGCTCTGTATTTTTTTTTTTTTTTTTTTAGATTGATATATACAGCTAAAATCATATAATGTAGGCCTTTTTATGTACCTACAATATTATTAACCTCAATAACTTTCATTTTCATTAATTCCCACTCAATTTTGACCACATCACAGCTCACAATATTGTTCACCAACATATGCTACAGGCTGGCTGGCTAAACTAAGCAACAGAGCAGCAGCACAAACACACGGCAGTTATTACTGTTTGAAAATGTTCAGGAATTGAAAAATATAATTTCTTGGCCCATTATCCCTTTGCTTACTATCATCCTGTGGCTCAGACTATTAGGCACTTCTCTTGGCTTAATTCTTTAGATAGACTATTGTCACTACCAACACAGGCAATTAAGGTGATCTCTCATCACTATACTTTCCTACGTGGTGTCTTAGATTATGACAAACTTCAGACAGGCTTACCTCAATGGCTGCATTACTTCCCTGACTTAACATTGGACATACTGCCAAATTATTCCTGCTAGCTCATATATAGATTTTTTTTTAAAATATCTATCATAGAACATATATTAGTCTGCATTGTGTGTTTTTTAATGGGCTCCTTTCCCTGTCATTTATTTCCTCGTTGTCAGGATGACAATGCTAATTTATATAATTGTTTGTGGTCATGCCTTATGGTTAGAGCCTTCTGGCTTCAGGTCCGAAAATTCGCTCTGGATCATTTAGTTAATTTATTACCTTTAACTTCCACATGGGCCATACTGGGAATAATGCAATGGGGTCAAAATTCAGTATCGGGTGGTTGTCACAAACTCTTCCTAGCATTAAATGCACCTGCAATAAAACCCATACTACAGGTATAAATTCAGCCATGTGTGCACCCTTTTTCTCTTTTTAAGGTAACATTGTTCTACTTAATCAGGATGGATTGGCTTGAGACTTCTTTGGTCAAAGAGTCCAGAGTTGCTATTTTTGTTTAATGTTTGTTAGAGCTACATACAGGGTCGGATTGGCCCACAGGGGATAAGGGTAAACCCCCGGTGGGCCCCACTGCCTGTGGGCCCTCCTCCTCCACTAGCGATCAGGTTCCAGACTCTATCCTAGTGCACTTGAATTATGCATTATACATATGTTACATTATACATTATACATAAAATTTGGTTTATTATCTATTTACCAAGGGGCACAGAACATGTACTCTGTAATGGTTAGCCAAACTTCTGTGGTGGCAGGCCACGCCTCCACTGTAGCCTACCCACACCCTTAAACATGGGCCCCACAACAGCATTCCCCGGTGGGCCCCTCATGCCCCAGTCCTCCACTGGCTGCATATCTATACTTCCTGCACAAACATAACTAGACTTTTGTGGGCCCCATAGCAAAATTTTGAAAGGGCCCCCCAGCATTCTGCGAGAACATGAGGGGGTTTGGAGTCAGGAGAATCAGAGGGGAAGGGGTCTGACAGAGTAAAGGACGGGACCAGACAGGATGGAGACTAAGGTGTCAGTTATACTAACCCCCTTTCCCTTAGAGGGATATCCTTCCAATTTGCACAGCAGCCTTTTACATATTACTTTATTACTTTTTGGTTACTTTTTCTTCAATTTTCTTTATTTCATCTTGTGTTTTTACTTGTATTTGCTGGTTAATTTATGTTTGATATGACTTGAATCTTGTTTATGATCACCATTTGTATGTACTGTATGTACAGTGTGAAAACCCTCACTCACTGACGGGGATGGAAAGGGGGTTGGCATAATAACATTATTACTAATGCATGGCTTGCGTTTTGTGAATGATAACGCCCAAACAGACAATTGGATGAAAATTTGGATTGCACCTCCAGTGTGTAGAATTTCATAAGCTACAAAAATGGTCATGTCACTTTTTACCGTATCTCTCACTCAGGGCGGGATGTATTAACATACATTGCTGCCCATGTACTAACATATGCAATCAACAGCGCAATGCGGTGGCAGAGGCCCCCCACGATACCTGTGAGGTGGTGTGCGGGGGGGGGGGTCTCAGTCACCTCCCTGGGCTTTCCACCTGCTTACCTGCCGGGAAGCAGGCAGCAGGCTGTCCCCGGCTTCTCCTCCTCCTCCCTGCAGCCGGAAGGATCTCCGGATGTGTTGCTAGGGGGAGGAGGAGTTTACCTTCCAAGTCCAGGCTTCCTGGAGGATGGTATGTCGGGGGGGGGGGGGGGGGGGGGGAGGGGGGAGGGAGGGGTGGTCAGTGTCTGCGGTGGCTAGTTGCGGCAGCCGGCGATAATAAGCCCATAGGCTTCAATAATGTATACCGTCATGGGTGAAAACGTGATGGCCGAGTGTTAGTACATATGAAGATGCAATAAAACCGCCGAAAATGGGGGTTTTATTGCATTTTCCCTTTAGTACATCCCACCCTCAGTCACTGACTGACTGACTCATCACTAATTCTCTAACTTTCTGATATGTTAGGAAGCTGAAATTTAACATAAGTTGGGAAATAGGAAAACTACTTAATAAGAATTTTAATAACTTCCATTAAGGGGATGTACAGGGGGTTGACATAATGACGTCATTACCGAAGCGTGGCTTGTGTTGTGTGAACGATAACGGGCTAATGGACAATTGGATCAAAATTTTGATTGCACTTCCAGCGGGTAGAATTTAATAAACTACAAAAATGTTACTGTCACTTTTTAACATATCTGCTACGGGTGCTCCTTGGGTAATGCCATGATGACCTCCGGTTTTTGTTCCTCATTGAGGGGGTACAGCCTGAACATAGATCTTAATTTTTCTTTAAATTCTTTAAAAGGACTCATGCCAGCCGTCTTAGTATCTCCCGAGTATATGGGAAGCCATGGGGCCCCAAAATAATAATGCATCATGATCGGTGCAGCCTGTGATGACGCAGCTGGTAGTGACTGGCTTGGTGAAGCAGGTAACCTCCTTCGGACTGTAGTTGATTCAGACGCCTGAGGTTCCTACAGTTGAGAGATCCTGTATCCTGTTCGTGATGCCAAAATGTAACATTCAGAAAATCTTACACTACGGAAGTCAATATTAAGTACCGTTTTGCACAGGTTCTCTTCTTCAGGTAGAGAGGAGAAGGTAACGCATTTCTTCCAGACACAGAGGGGTATATTTACTAAGGTCCCGATTTTGGCCGAGATGATGTTTTTTCTTCAAAGTGTCATCTCGGGAATTTACTAAACTCAAATCACGGCAGTGATGAGGGCATTCGTATTATTTTGGAAGTCCTAGGAAAAAATTACGAATCAATACACCATCGGTCAAATACGCCTGGAATTTGGTAGAAATCGGTCATTTACTAAAAAGTGCAAATCACAAACACTGCCGACAATAGCCAAACACTGCCGTGCTAAAATACAAATCGTGAAAAAGTGCTAAAAAAAAACAGACCTGCTTTTTTTTTTACCGTGTTCGGATAGGCATGCACGGATCCATGAGATCCATGCATGTTTTTCAGTGGGAAGGGGTGGGAAAGTGTTATTTTTAAAAAAAAAATGCGTGGGGTCCCCCCTCCTAAGCAAAACCATCCTCGGGCTCTTTGAGCCGGCACTGGTTGAAAAAATATGGGGAAAAAAATGATAGGGGTTCCCCCATATTTAAACAACCAGCACCGGGCTCTGCGCCTGGTCCTGGTTCCAAAAATACGGGGGACAAAAAGCGTAGGGGTCCCCCGTATTTCTGAAACCAGCACCGGGCTCCACTAGCCAGATACATAATGCCACAGCCGGGGGACACTTTTATCTAGGTCCCTGCGGCCCTGGCATTACATACCCAACTAGTCAACCATGGCCGGGGTACCCTGGAGGAGTGGGGACCCCTTCAATCAAGGGGTCCCCCCCTCCAGCCACCCAAGGGCCAGGGGTGAAGCCCGAGGCTGTCCCCCCATCCAAGGGCTGCGGATGGGGGGCTGATAGCCTTTTTGTCAAAAAATGTATATTGTTTTTAGTAGCAGTACTACAAGTCCCAGCAAGACTCCCCCGCAAGCTGGTACTTGGAGAACCACAAGTACCAGCATGCGGTGGAAAACCGGGCCCGCTGGTACCTGTAGTACTACTACTAAAAAAATACCCCAATAAAAACAGAAGACACACACCTTGAAAGTAAAAGTTTAATACATACATCCACACCTCCATATACACATACTTACCTATGTTCACACGAGGGTCGGTCCTCTTCTCCATGTAGAATCCATGGTGTACCTGTTGAAAAAATTATACTCACAAAATCCAGTGTAGATGGCTCCTCTTCTTTTCTATTTGTAATCCTGGTACTTTGCAAAATAACAAAACGGACACCCGACCTCGCACTGAAAGGGCCCCCATATTTTCACATGGGACCCCTTTCCCCGAATGCCAGGAACCCCCCCTGACTTCTGTCTAAGAGGGTTCCATCAGCCAATCAGGGAGCGCCACGTTGTGGCACCCTCCTGATTGGCTGTGTGCTCCTGTAGTGTATGACAGGCAGCACACGGCAGTGTTACAATGTAGCGCCTATGCGCTCCATTGTAACCAATGGTGGGAACTTTGTGGTCAGCGGTGAGGTTACTTTCGGTCAACCGCAGACCACAAAGTTACCAGGATTACAAATAGAAAAGAAGAGGAGCCATCTACACTGGATTTTGTGAGTATAATTTTTTCAACAGGTACACCATGGATTCTACATGGAGAAGAGGACCGACCCTCGTGTGAACATAGGTAAGTATGTGTATATGGAGGTGTGGATGTATGTATTAAACTTTTACTTTCAAGGTGTGTGTCTTCTGTTTTTATTGGGGTATTTTTTTAGTAGTAGTACTACAGGTACCAGCGGGCCCGGTTTTCCACTGCATGCTGGTACTTGTGGTTCTCCAAGTACCAGCTTGCGGGGAAGGCTTGCTGGGACTTGTAGTACTGCTACTAAAAACAATATTCATTTTTTGACAAAAAGGCTATCAGCCCCCCATCCGCAGCCCTTGGATGGGGGGGACAGCCTCGGGCTTCACCCCTGGCCCTTGGGTGGCTGGAGAGGGGGACCCCTTGATTGAAGGGGTCCCCACACCTCCAGGGTACCCCGGCCAGGGGTGACTAGTTGGGTATGTAATGCCAGGGCCGCAGGGACCTAGATAAAAGTGTCCCCCGGCTGTGGCATTATGTATCTGGCTAGTAGAGCCCGGTGCTGGTTTCAGAAATACGGGGGACCCCTACGCTTTTTGTCCCCCGTATTTTTGGAACCAGGACCAGGCGCAGAGCCCGGTGCTGGTTGTTTAAATATGGGGGAACCCCTATCATTTTTTTCCCCATATTTTTTCAACCAGCGCCGGCTCAAAGAGCCCGAGGCTGGTTTTGCTTAGGAGGGGGGACCCCACGCATTTTTTTAAAAGATTTTAACAATGATTTCTATTTTAATAAAGGTGCACAATGAAGCCCAGCACGGATCTCTCAGATCCGGCCGAGATTCATTGTGTTAAAGTCGGCAGTGTTTTACAAGTCACTCACGTAAAACACTGCAAAAAAAAAACGAATGACATCGACATCGGTAAATACGAAAATGCAGAATACGACAGCTTAGTAAATTAGTCGTAATAAATTAAAAAAGTTGCAACTTTACACTTTCGATGTCATTCGTGATTGAACTTTAACCTCAGTTGGGAAATTATGAATTTTAGTAAATATACCCCAGAAAGTTAAAATTTACTAAATACAGTCTTTAATTACAAGGATTAATTAATTTTTAGTATGGCAAGGTAACACATGTGTAAAGAATGACAACACAGCTGTAGCACAGTAACAATGTACACCAAAGAATACCAATCATTTACTGTTACAATTATGTTATGCACACTACTGATACAGGTGTAATATTTATTGTACTGGAACTTCTATCTTCGTACTATGGATGGAATCTGATTAGCAATTCACAATAGAAACATTTAATGAACAAACAACTTTATCAAACACTTCACTTATCAGAACTATGCTTAGAATTAATGTTCTAAACTCAGTTTCAAACCAAAGTTAATATGTGCTGGCCAGGCACTAAGTGTTAGTGTACACAAGTTATATTGAATGTAATTCTCCAATACACTAATGAGGACAAAGCTACTGCTCCTACTCTATAGATATCACTCTCCTACTGAATCCTGGATAAATGAGCATGTACAAGATAATCCGTCGAATTTGTATGTTGCAAGCCCAGGCCTGGTTGACTCTAACTCTGACAACTAGGTGAAATGTGACGCTGCACTCTGTACCTTTTCCAGTTCCGAATATGGTCCACTGCTCGCATATATACTACATACTGTACTCCTCAAAGTAGCTACAGTAGCATTAACAGGGTCTATCTGTGGTTTAACTGCACAAACATAAGATTGGCGTAGAGTTTAGAATCCACTCCAAGGTAGGTCATTAACTATAAGTTATAAAGTGAGTGAGCTGTAAGTCTATCACTGTACTGTCTCAGTTCTCAGAATGATGATTTTAACAACTGAAAGAGCAGTTTGTCTGTCTCTTACTCCTACAAGGCAGATCCAGAGAAGCTATATGACAATAGTTAATGAAGGATAGCTTTTGCTGGCTAGGTACTTAGGGAATATGACTAAATGTTTAGGTTGCCACAGATTTATTCTGAATAACCAGGGTTTGCTTTCCTCTGTTGCAGATTGACTATATCAGTGATAAATGTGATGCTATGTGGCAGACAAGCTAGTTCACAGACCTGATCCTGGCAATACAACAGCACCTGCTGCTAAGACAGTGCTCCTTCCTCTCTTCCAGGCTTATCTGTCACTTAAGCTAGAGGGGTGACACAGCTGCTTATGACTTGCTTTGGTATCCCTAGAGGAGGTAAAGTCATAGTCTCTGCTTTACCCAGCCTCCATCACCTCAGGAGACTGTCCTCTGCTTGCCTACTCCCTCAGGAGTTCTCCTCACAGCAATCACATCAGGAGGTAAACCCTGCCTCCTACTCTTCCCGCTCTGCAGCACCCAATCAGCAGCTTCGATTCCTTCTGTTCTGCAGGTCTGCACCTGGATCCTAGTGCTCCACAAGTTGCTGTCGTTTGGTTGCTGGCGTTGCTTAGCAACCTAACCAAGGGGAAGCTGTCAACCCTTTCATCTGCAATGTGCCGTCTAGTGAGAAGTGAGGGTTCCTTTTAGGGAAAGTTTAGGTTTTTCACCCAGGTTGTCTCCAGTATCTGGGTGATGGTGTCTGCATGTATATATGACCCCCAAATGTCCATATAACAGGGGTCCATTACAGAGTGAGGCAACGTGGGTGGCGCTCGTTGATAAGATAATAAACATTTTAAAGGGACAATGCGCACAGAAGGAATGCACTGCAAAAAAGTGTATGGTCTTACAAGGAAGGGACATACTATGCCCCACACATTAAAGCCCCTGACACCATATTATGTCCCACACGGTAATGCCCTGACACTATATTATGTCCCCACAGTAATGCCCGGACCATATTATGGACACACACACAATAATAATGCCCCTTATGCCACAGTACCTGCCTTTTCTCAGGGATCCGTTATCCCCCCCCCAGCTGCTGCCATCACTTCCGGGCTCCAAAACAGCACCACCCGCTCCTCCTTGGCATCCCCCTGTGTGGAGCTCGCTCCTGACTTGACATTGTGATGTCACAACACAACAGAGCAGACTACTATGGATGGGAGGGGGGGCGCAGGAAGCAGTAGCTAGGAGGGTTCACGGCGTGCGCTCTATGCGGTAGAAAGACACTGATGCTGGCACACAGCATGGAATCTCCAGGACCCTGCTGCTGTGGACAGGACGCAGGCAGTTCCAGAATGACATTCCTGATTATGTCATCTTACAAAAGACCTTCAGGAACGGCGTTCTGTCTCAAAATAGCCCTGTATATGTACGGGGCTATATATCTCAAACAGCCCGGGACGCCACTGTATTGGTTAGTTGCTCAAGTGTCCCCTGGTATGGATGGACAGGTGAACAAAGAAGACAGGCAGCGGCACTCTGAGACTTTTCAAAGTATCAATATTTTAGAACATCAGTGCTGGTCAGTAACAGTGCAGGTTGGATACAGTGCTGGTTACAGTGCAGGTTGGATACAGTGCGGGTCAGATACAGTGTAGGTTGAATACAGTGATAGTAGTGTAGTAGTGTACTTACTGTGACAGCAGGCAGAAGGGTCCCCCGATGGTAAATGCCCTCGGTGGTGTCTTTAAGAATGATGATGTACCAAGCACTGCAGTTTACACAGTGTTCTGCTCACTGCCTGTCATGCCTGATTTGTGTATCTCTGCAGCGCAACAGCAGCCTGTGCTGACAAGAATGCTGGGATCCATTGGCTGAAAGTCGTGAGAACGGCTCTCTCAGCCAATCAGTGGTAAGCCTATTCATTTCAAAATCTGCGAAATCTGATATCCAGCATGGGCAAGATGATGTTTTGCCTCATTTTCGGATCTGAGGCAGGCCGGGAGATCGGAGTCCCAGTTCTAATCCATTCGGATCACGGTAATTTGGGTGGGCTCGATTCTCTGAGAACCGAGCCCACTCATCTCTAGTAGACACTAATGAAATGTCAACATATTGTCCCTGGGGGCCTGGCAGTGACATATCTGCTCTTGACTGCTGCAGGGAATCCATCACTTCCAGTGGAGTCATGTTGCCTGATGACAATTTAACAAATATAAATATCATAACTGTCAACATGGTAGTGTTGACATTATGAATGTTGATATTGTTATTGTCGACCAAATGACTACATCTCGTCAGGAAGTCTCCCTGAAATTGTGATGGTCTCCCTGGCCTGACTCCCTGCTGAGTCTAGCAATCTCGCTGAAATTGGGCTGGGTGGGACACACAATGATGACATCTTCCCCACTATGGAAGAAACACTAGGGAGAAGAAAAAGAATAGAGTGCGCTTCAAGAAAATGGCCATCGCTCTCCAGCACACTGATGGCTACATGAGTGGCTGTGTACCCAGGATGTGTGTTGAATTAATGGAGTCATATGCTTTATTAGTGTATATGTGTGCTACATTACAGTGTGTGGGCTTCATTAAGATGTGAAGATATGTATGCCCAAGGATGTGTAATACATTACAGGGAACGTATAGTGAATTGCATGAATGTGTTGCAAGAGAGTTAAATGGAGATCGTTAATCTTCAAAATAGTAGAGTTCAGCATGTTTATAAGGCACA
Source organism: Pseudophryne corroboree (assembly GCF_028390025.1). Lineage (NCBI taxonomy): Eukaryota > Metazoa > Chordata > Amphibia > Anura > Myobatrachidae > Pseudophryne > Pseudophryne corroboree. The sequence goes on from NC_086446.1 coordinate 240,908,915, forward strand.
GTCATGGTAAAACATCTTACATTAGTGGTGTCATGTTCTAAAGAGCAGACTTATTGCGGATTGGGCCTGATTCAGATGCGGACGCTAATGCAATCGCAGCTGTGATTCCATACCCAGTTTAATATGCTAAAGCTGCCACCTGGAAATGTACTGAGATGCCTACCGGTGGCCTCGCTAATATCAGCAACTGCGTACACAAACGCAGCAGTGGTTGCATTGACCATCTCAGTGACTATATGGTCACGCAGAGTGGCAGTGGTAAATGGGATGATGGTGTCATGTTTTCTGTGTACTAGGTGCAGTGTAGGCACCATGGCATGACGCGATCGTAATGCATACACAGATAATAATTGCTCCACTACGTTAATGTTGGTGTTGCGTCCGCATCTGAATCAGGCCCATTGTTTGCAAAGCTTAAATACTTGGTCAAAAGCACACACACATCTATCTATCTATCTATCTATCTATCTATCTATCTATCTATCTATCTATCTATTCACATACCGCAGGCATGTCCACACTGCGGCCCTCCAGCTGTTTAGAAACTACACATCCCAGCATGCCGTGATACAGCTTTAGCATTCTCTGACAGCAAAACTGTGTCAGGGCATGCTGGGATATGTAGTTTCGCAACAGCTGGAGGGCCGCAGTTTGGACATGCCTGACATACAGTATTCAGTATATTATTTTATATGTGCAAAACTATGTAACTGTGTTGGGGCTCATTTACAGTTGAACGCAACACAATTTTATGACGCCTTTCAGATGGAACAATACACGCCGTAGTTGCCAACTTTCTGGCTTCCTCTGGGATTGGGCAACCTGGTTGGCACAGCGGTGGGCGATGCAGGGGGCATGGCTTGGCACAGGGGGCGGGAAGGGGGTGTTATGCAGTGCAGGAGACTGTGGGTGGGGGCATGGCTGGTTATGCTATTGGGTGGGACCCACACCATTTTTATTTTTCAATGTTAAACCTTTTAAGACTTAAAGAAGCACTGCACAAATCAGTATGATCTCCCAAACACAGGCAGTTCTATTATTTTTTCAGTTTTACAGGTAGATTCTGTGTCAATATTAAACCTGACTGATAGTAAATGTGCAGTTTGTATAAAGTATAAACATCTATTAAAAAGTAGTGATTGTTGGCTTGATGGTCTAACTTATTCGAAAAATGGGGAGGGGGGTGGGGTTCAGTCGATTTTCAGCTGTTTTTGCCTTTAGTAAATCTCTAATTTGCAAAATCAACAGAAAATTCTGATCTAAACAATCTTTAGTAAATTTCAGACCCTCCAACATTTTACACATAAAAATTGGTACAAATTAGAAAGGGGTCAGGGCCACGGGTTAAGTGGGCATCTTCCCCCCTTTCCTATACTTTCAATAGAAATTTGCAGACTCAAAAATTGGTATAGGCCATAAAAAAAAGGCACTGTACCTGCCAAAAAGGTACAGTTGAAGGGTGTGAAATTTACCCCGAAGTCTGGCTGATGCTGCCCTATGTACTGTATTCAGGGCAGTCCCAGAGCAATGTAATGTTCTAGGGCTCTAAGCAATTATCTGGCTGGTGCCATAATAACAAAAATAAATAGTCCACTGAGTGAAAACAAATACTATATAGGGTGTAATTCCAAGTTGATCGCAGCAGGAATTTTGTTAGCAGTTGGGCAAAACCATGGCCCTCATTCCGAGTTGTTCGCTCAGTAATTTTCTTCGCATCGCAGCGATTTTCCGCTAATTGCGCATGCGCAATGTTCGCACTGCGACTGCGCCAAGTAAATTTGCTAAGAAGTTTGGTATTTTACTCACGGCATTACGAGGATTTTTCTTCGTTCTGGTGATCGTAATGTGATTGACAGGAAGTGGATGTTTCTGGGCGGAAACTGGCCGTTTTATGGGAGTGTGTGAAAAAATGCTGCCGTTTCTGGGAAAAACGCGGGAGTGGCTGGAGAAACGGGGGAGTGTCTGGGCGAACGCTGGGTGTGTTTGTGACGTCAAACCAGGAACGAAACTGACTGAACTGATCGCAGTGGCAGAGTAAGTGTCGAGCTACTCAGAAACTGCAAATAAATTTCTATTCGCAATTTTGAGAATCTTTCGTTCGCAATTTTACTAAGCTAAGATTCACTCCCAGTAGGCGGCGGCTTAGCGTGTGCAATGCTGCTAAAAGCAGCTTGCGAGCGAACAACTCGGAATGAGGGCCCATGTGCACTGCAGGGGGGGGGGGGCAGATAAAACATGTGCAGAGAGAGTTAGATTTGGGTGTGGTGTGTTCAATCTGCAATCTAAATTGCAGTGTAAAAATAAAGCAGCCAGTATTTACCCTGCACAGAAATAAAATAACCCACCCAAATCTAACTCTTTCTCATACTTGCCTACTTTTGAAAAGTAGTTTCAGGGAGATTATAGATCGCACTCTTAATGTGCCGCTCGGCGCACCATTGAGGGGGCGTGTCACATACCACCCAAGGGGTGTGTCTATCTCCACCTATGGGCGTATCTGTCAATCAGGGGTGTGTCCTGCAGTGGTAGGTGAAAACCGAAGTACAAAGCTCAGTACTGGCTACACAATGACATCGCAGCTATATTACACAGCAGGGCGACACACTGACATCACAGCTACATTACATGGCTACAAACTGACATCACACCAACATTACACAGCAGGGCTACACATTGACATCACACATGGGGGCTATATATGGTCATCACACCTACATTACACAGCAGAGCATAATACTGACATCACATCTACATCATTATACACATACAGTATATGTGTCATATACTGGATGTAGTCATGTGACCGGCAGACACATAACCTCCACCTACATCCCGTGACCAAAAGGGACTTTTCCCACTTGGCAGAGTTGCCACCGAGCCCGCAAGGGGCTAGCTAAACTTGCACACCCCCCCCTCCCGCCGGGATTCCACTATCGGGATCCCGGCATCGGTATGCTGACTGGCGGTCTCCTGACCGCCGGTCACGCTTACCGCTCCCGTCATATACATTTGACAGACTTTAATCCGGCCCTAGTGAGTACTACTAAATTTGACTTCTAATGTTGATTATTTACGTGCCACCTGGGGTGGGGGGATCTTATTCAGTGTCAGGGAAAGGGGGGGGGGGTCAGAGAAAGTGAGGAAATGAGAAGCAGAGCATGAGAGAGTGTCAGGGTGAGAGAGAGGGGTGAGAGGGGGAGAGAGGAATGCGAGAGATAGAGGATGTCAGAGAAAGTGAGGTAATGACAAAGTGAGAAGGGAGAGCGAGAGTGTCAGGGATAGAGTAGTGAGAGAGAGAGAGAGAGAATGTGTCAGGGATAGAGAGAGGGGGTGAGAAAGAGTGTGTCAGGGATAGAAAGAGAGGGGGGGTGAGAGAGAGGGTGTCATTGATAGAGAGAAGGGGTGAGAGAGAGGGTGTCAGGGATAGAGAGAGGGTGGGTGAGAGAGGGTGTCATTGATAGAGAGGGGGGTTGGAAAGAGAGTGTCATTGATAGAGAGAGAAGGGGTGAGAGAGAGTGTGTCAGGGATAGAAAGATAGGGGGGTGAGAGAGGTTGCGCTGAATAGAGAGGGAGAGGGAGTGAGTGAGACAGAGAGAGCGTGGGGGAGAGAGTGGGTGTCAGGAATAGAAAGGGGGAGAGAGTGTGCCAGGGATAGAGAGAAAGAGAGAGGGAGTGTGTGTGAGGGATAGAGAGAGAGAAGGAAGAGAGAAAGGGGGTGAGAGACGGTGTCAGCGATAGAGGGGGTGAGAGGGAGAGAGAGGGAGTCAGGAATAAAGAGAGAGGGTGAGAGAGACAATGTCAGGGATAGAGAGACAGGGAAGAGAGAGAAGGGGGTGAGAGACAGTGTCCAGGATAGGGAGCGAGGGAGAGAGGGAATAGAGAGAAGGGGATGACCGAGAGAGGATGGCAGGGATAAAGAGGGAGGGAAGAGAGAAAGGGGGGTGAGAGAGACAGTGTCAGAGATAGAGAGAGGGGGGTGAGAGAGGGTGTCAGGGATAGAGAGAGGGGATGAGAGGAAAGAGAGAGAAGGGAGTGAGAGAGAGGGAAGAGAGAAAGGGAGTGAAAGAGATGGTGATAGAGAGAGGGGTGTCAAGAATAGAGAGAGAGGGGGTAAAAGTGTCAGGGACAGAGAGGTGATGAGAGAGACGGTGTCAGGGACAGAGGGGGTGAGAAAGATGAATGAGAGAGAAGGGGGTGAGAGAGGGTGTCATTGATAGAGAGAGGGGAAGAGAGGGTATCAGGGATAGAGAGGGGGGTAAGAGAGAGGGAAGAGAGAAAGGGGGGTGAGAGAGAGATGGTGTCGGAGATAGAGAGTGAGGGAGTGAGAGTGGGTGTCAGGAATAGAGAGAGGGGGTGTCAGAGTTAGAGAGAGAGGGGGTGAGATAGTATCATTGATAGAGAGAGGGGGCATGCGAGAGGGGGTTGAGAGAGAGGGTGTCAGGAGTAAAGAGAGAGGGAGTAAGAGAGAGATGGTGTCAGGGATAAAGAGAGAGGGGACGAGGACGGTGTGATAGATAGATAGATAGATAGATAGATAGATAGATAGATAGATAGATAGATAGATAGATAGATAGATAGTGAAAGAGAGGGAAGAGAGTGTGTCAGGGATAGAGAGAGGGGGGTGAAAGAGAAGGGGTTTCAGACAGAGAGAGAGAGATCTGAAGGCAGTCAACACGGAGGTGGCTGTGGGGAGTTGCCGGCGTCAGACTTCAGCAGCCAGGCCCACGCGCTCGGAGAGGGGACAACAATGAAGAATGTACTGCTTCCACACTCCAGCCAGCAGCCCTCACCTAATTGACACCGCCGGAGTCAGGACCCTGTGAGGCGAGAGAGAGAGAGAGCATAGAGGGGAAACTGTGGGAAGGGGGCATTGGGGGTGCCGTGGATGGGGGAGGGGGATGTGAGGAGAGAGTGAGCAGGGGGGCAGGGGAGGGAGGGTGGGTTGGGGGTGCCGTAGATGGGGGATGTGAGGAGAGAGTCAGCAGGAGAGGCGATCCTGTGTGGGGAGGGGTGGGGGGTCAGGGGTGCTGTGGATGGGGGAGGTGGATGTGAGGAGAAAGCGAGCAGGAGGGGAATCTGTGTGTGTGGGGGGGGGGGAGTCTGGGGTGGCCTGGATGGAGGAGGGGATGTGAGGAGAGTGTGAGCAGCAGAAGGGAACCTGTGTTGGGGGTCGGGGGTGCCGTGGATGGGGGATGGGATGTGAGGAGGGGAGGGTCAAGGGTGCTGTGGATGGGGGAGGGGATGTGAGGATAGAGTGAGCAGCAGAGGGGAACCTGTGTGCCGGAGGGGTGGTGGGCTGTACTTCAATTTGCGGGGCAGTGGGGGACTCTGGTAAAAATGTTATAAAAGAAAAAAGAGGGTGGGTGCGCTATCAATAGCAGCTGGTAAGGGGATGGTAAGTCCCCTGAAGGTGCAATTAGCAGGACAAAAAGGAATGAATTACCAGCGCTGGCTGATTATAATTATAATTATTAAAATTACATAGGACTAAATAAAAAACAATCTATATCTCAAAAGGCTTATATTGTATAACAATTTATTACACATGAATATCCAGATTAAAAAATATAAAATATGAATGTAAAAAGTATATATAGGGAACACTCAATAATATAAACCACAGTATCTTATTATTCGTGAATCCACAATAGGCTTGTAGTTGTACTCAAGGGGACTGAGATCACTTGGCAATGTCCATCACTAATCGGTTAATAGCATAACTCCGATAAATTGGCAGATGTGAGGTATTTACCAGTGTTCTGTGAGCAGGTAATGTCCACCTGGTGTGTAGCTGGATCAGGTTAAACCTCTTGGCATGGAGGATTGGGTCCAGGAGGTGGATTCTGCTGATAAGAGATGTCCCAAATGGTATACACCGGAGTATCCGTGAAGCCAGTGGAGATAGTGGTATTGAGTGTCCCAATAAGGATGAAGCTCAACGCGTTTCGCTGGTTTAGATATTCCAGCTTCCTCAGGAGCAAGTGACTCTGGTAAAAAGCAGGAGCCTGCCCCAATATTACCCCCAGTGCAACATTACACACAGCATACACAGCCCTCCCTTCTCCATAATACACCCTGCACATTAAAGTATATACAGCATACATCCCCCATATTACACCCAGCAATTACATTACACAGTACCCCCCATATTACACCCAGCAATTACATTACACAGTACCCCCCATATTACACCCAGCAATGACATTACACACAGCCCCCCCCCATATTACAACCAGCACATTACATTACACACAGTCCCCCCATATTACACCCAGCACATTACATTATACACACAGCCCCCTCCCCAATATTACACCCAGCACATTACATTACACACAGCCCCTCTCCCCCATATTACACCCAGCACATTACATTACAGCCGCCCCCCCTCCCCATATTACACCCAGCACATTACATTATACATAACCCCTCCCCATATTACACAATGTACTAGATTACTCCCAGTCCCTGTGCCACATTACAGGACACACAGCACCCACCTAGCTATGTTGTTCCTTCCAATAAGGACTGGGGGCCGGCCCCAGGATAGTGTGGGTCTGTGGGAAGGCAGCACAGCACAGGCACATCCTATGGAGGAGCAGGAGGAGGGAATGTGCTGCTACACGCTGCCATCTGACTCAGTGTGGTGGGAGGGGCCAGCAACCAAGAAGCAAAGCCCAGCTTCAGACTGCCTCGCTCTCTGTGTACACGGCAAGGGGGAGATCGCTGCACACAATCCTGTGGTGGCCGGCTCTGAATTCTCCCGTGTCGGCCCCGCCCCCCCGATCTCCGGACTTGCGCATGCGCAGTCCAGAATTTTAACTTAGGACCCTCAAAATCCGGGAGGGCTGTCTAGGTGTGCGGGGCAGCGGGAGGCTCATGTAAAAATCGTGAGCCTCCCGCTGAATGCGGGAGGATAGGCAAGCCTGCTCTTTCTGCACATGTTATATCTGCCTCCCCTGCAGTGCACATGAGGGGTAATTCTGAGTTGATCGCAGAAGGAATTTTGTCTGCAGTTGGGCAAAACCATGTGCACTGCAGGGGGGGCAGATCATATAACATGTGCAGAGAGAGTTAGATTTGGGTGGGTTATTTTGTTTCTGTGCAGGGTAAATACTGGCTGCTTTATTTTACACTGCAAATTAAATTGCAGATTGAACACACCCCACCCAAATCTAACTCTCTCTGCACATGTTAAATCTGCCTCCCCTGCAGTGCACATGGGGGGTAATTCCAAGTTGATCGCAGCAGGAATTCTGTTAGCAATTGGGCAAAACCATGTGCACTGCAGGGGAGGTAGATATAACATGTGCAGAGAGAGTTAGATTTGGGTGTGGTGTGTTCAATCTGCAATCTAATTTGCAGTGTAAAAATAAAGCAGCCAGTATTTACCCTGCACAGAAATAAAATAACCCACCCAAATCTAACTCTCTCTGCAAATGTGATATCTGCCTCCCCTGCAGTGCACATGGTTTTGCCCAACTGCTAAAAAATTTCCTGCTGCGATCAACTTGGGATTACCCCCATGGTTTTGCCCAATTGCTAACAAAATTCCTGCTGCGATCAACTTGGAATTACCCCCATGGTTTTGCCCAACTGCTAACAAAATTCCTGCTGCGATCAACTTGGAATGGGTGTGGTTTTGACCTGTCGACCTAGAACATGTCGACCTAAAGACCCTGCCGACCTAGACACCCTGTCGACCTAGTTACTGTCGACCAATAGTGGTCGACCTAGACATTGTCGACCTAGTTACTATCGACTTTCAATCCGGATCCCCTTGGATTTACCCCCATAATACAAAGTGGAGGATGGCACAGAGCTACAACAGAGCTTACAGGCTATTCAAAGCCTGTTAGAAATACAGTTTACCAAACATTTGTCTCCGTGGCTCAGTCAGGTGATTAGCATGTCAATTGTGGCCACTACCGTCCCCCTAGTGCTAGTGTGAAGCGCAGAGGTACTGTAACTGGTTCCCTTTAAAGAGCAGGATGCCAGCTGTCTTCATTTAATACTCATGTGAAATGTTACGTCAGTGCTAGAATTTCAGTATTTTAGCAAACAGCTTCCAGGGACTCAAAGCTAAATATAGCCTATAATACTTTATTGGAGAAAACAAGTTGGCAGCGGATGTTCTCCATTATGCACAGCAGAGCCCATGACCGTTATACTACCTACAGTTCCTATGGCAGGAATCCCTTGGTCACATTTTGCTTTCCCAATTTAAAATTTTTGGTGTGTTACTCTATGGATACATCTGTTGAAAGTACAAATGTGTGCTCATATGCTATTGCCGCAGTCACGGCGAGCGCCCTTTCTAAGCATGCCAGGTTTTGTGCGCTGAATGTATTTTTTGCATATTTTTTCCACTGGAATAAATGTCATGAGAATGCGCTGATTAATTTAATATATGACACTTGTACAGCATATCTATGTGAGACTGATTCAAGCCAAGTTCCGGTTTGCTCCATGTGAGACTTTGTACATGGTTAAAACGTAAAACTTAATTTAAAAATAATTGGAAATGTAAAGACAACATTGCTATGCTACACCGCTCTACACCACGGACTTGAGCTAGGCATCTCGCATAGCATGGCGCATTGAGGGTAGATGTATAAAGTCACATCTGTATGTTGTGTGGTTTGTACTGTGTTTCAGGGGGTGTGGTATAGAAGATCGACAATGGTAAGGTCAACAGTCAATAAGTCGACCCCAAATGGTTGACATGCATTAGGTCGGCAGGTGCAAAAGTTACAAAAGTTTGACACATGAAAGATCGACAGTGGTCAATGTCAATAGTTACAAAAGGTCAACATTGTCAAAAGGTCAACGTGGCAATGGTCAACACAAATGGTTGGCACAATTGATGTCCTTGTGAATAGTAAATTAAGCAAATGTTGGAAAAACATGTAAAAACCAAACAAAATGTATTGGCCATATGTATCAACCATTGTCATGTCGATCTTATGCCCCTGTTGACCTTGCGCACTGTTGACCTTTTGTACCTGTCGACCTAATGCTTGTCAACCATATAGTGTCAACTTACAGGCTGTCGATCTATCAACCGGATACAGGTAGGCATATATATGAAAGTCTGCATGCACACCTGCACAGATTGACATTAATATTTCTATTAATTCACTACAAAGTGTATAAACTCAATACTCAGTGATGCTGTGCCCAACATATGGGCGAGCAGTTAGAATTACTGTAGGGTACAAGGGAGCAAAGCACTGGTGACCTGGATAGTGCTAGGGCGTAACAAGAGGATGGAGGGCCCAGCACGTCAGGGCATACAGTACAAACTAAAGGAAAGAGGGTAAACAGCTGGAGGGTAAGCTGGGAATGGTATATGAAGGAGAGGTAGAGAATAGTGACAAGTTATCAGGGCTGGTATGCTGTAATAGAAAAAGGTACGTTTTTAACTGGTTGAATCTAATTCCTGTAGATGAGAGTGTTTCATAGAATAGGGGCAATTTGAGCCAACTCAAGGAGACAAGTGTGAAAGTAATACCCCTTTCAGACTGCCAGCTTGTAACCTGGGTTATTGCACATGAGTGCGTATATCCTGTGTTGCTGTGCGGTCTGAAAGTGTCAGGGGAAATATCCCGGGTGAAGCGTTCGGGTAGCGAACAGGGTTAAACACGGATTCAACCCTGGTCACTGTGTGGTGTGAACAGGTTGCCGGGTCAATGCAACCCATTTCCCATTCGCACTGATGGACGAGCAGCTCTTGGAGATCATCTGATCTGCAAGCGCCTTCCCTGCACGCGCCACCGCTGACCACCAACCCGGAAATATGCAGGGATGCTGATGCCAGTGTGAAAGGGGGGTCGCACCCGGGAAGCATCATGTATGGCTCCCGGGTGAAAGGGGTATTAGTGACCAGGGTAGAAGAGGGGACTGTTGACAGATATGAGGTTAGGGATGTAGTGAGTGAACAAATGGTTTAAGTCTTTTGTACGTGAGGTGTTTGAACTGAATTCTGAGCAGATTTGGGAGCCAATTAAGCATGTTGCAGAGAGGTAGGCATACGCCGTACAGCAGTATAGGAAAATGAGATGAGCAACAGAGTTAGAAGTAGAATGAAGTGAGGAGAGGCCACAGAGACCAAAGAGGAGGAGGTTACAGTAGTCTAATCAGGAAATGATAAGAGACTGTACTGAGGTTTAGGTGACATCAGGTATAAGGAAGAATTCTGCTAATGTTCTGGAGCTAGCAGCGCTCTTTTAGAGAGCTGGACAAAATGTGAAGCATGAAGGGGGGCTGTGGATGACACCAAGACATGGCATTTGGGTGACAGAACAGAAGATAATATTATTATGAGAGAGAGGGAAAATAATGAAAGGAGCATCTTGTGCTGCCGATGGCTTTGCGTTTGGTAAAAAAGAGGGTGGCAAAGTTAAGGGCAGAGAAGGAGGAGGGCAACAGTAACACTGAAATGCTGGAATAACCCTCGATATCTGCTGAAGCAACATTTTAACAGGCTGGATATAAGAGCTCAGATAAGTATATCGTATATCCTAGATTACAGCTTAATTTATGGAATTCCAGTAAAAAAAAATTTGGAGCATGGATTCCATTATGGGTGGAAATATATGTACAAGGTATTCACTCATTTTGTTGTAAATTTTGCCAACAATTTAAAAAATCCCAGAACAATACTTTTCTGCTGCATAAAATACCCTAGAAACTTTGGTGAAATCTTTCTGTAACCTAGGATGAGAGCTCATTTGTTTACCAGTCAATCATGAGCTGATTACCAGCAAGAAGGGGGAATTTTCACAAGTGATGGAAGGCACCTTAAGGAAACAATATGTTTCACTGGTCTCTTTGTAATTGAAAGAGAAAAGTTGCTTGATATCCTGTAGTGCTCTTGAACAGCCTTTAAAATGGGTTGGGTATGCATCACCAGCGGTCAGGAGACCACTGGTCAGCATACCTCCGTCGGTGTCCCAACAGCGGAATGCCGGCAGGGGGAGCAAGCTCAACAAGCCACCGGGAAGAGAACGTAATGGGATTGCTAATGTGATCACTTTACTTTTACACATCGCAGGGACGACAATAGTACATTCTGGCAGAGTTTAATTTCTTATTGCCGCAAATTGCGACTGTGGCTGAAGACACCGACCCACATGGCCGCAGCGGCACTGAAGGGGTTAACCCCCATGCTGCTGCTTCATTTTTAAATGGACCTGTTGGTGCTTTGCGCCAATTTTAAATATAAGGCTCTTAAATATAAGAGCCATTTTTCAATGTTTGTTTAAAAATATAAACTTTAAATGTTTTGATGTGCTGTGGTCCCAGAACCTCTTCGGTGGCTGCAGCAATGCTGTTTGTTAAGCCCTGGTGCGCTGCACTCAGGGACTATATGTAAGGAGCTGTCCATGGGCTGAGTAATGAGTCTCAGCCCCAGAACACCTCTGAAGGGTACAGTGAGGCTGCTTGGTAAACCCTGGTGGACTACACAGGATAACTGCATGCAAAGAGCCGCTGCAGCCAGGACTCAGTCCCAGGGCTGCAGTGCTGTGTGGACTGGCTACTGGGGACCGAGACCTAGCTTCCTGCGCCCAAGCATTACAGGCATGGCTGTTGTGGCATGTTGTTAACCCCCAGTGCAATGCACCAGGAGAAGGTACCTGTAAAGCCCCAGGCTGCAGGAGGGGAGGCAGTACTATGCACTGATGGTGTAGTGTGTGGGTGTGGGATGCCACAGGCCAGAAGCCGATGCTGGGCACCCCTTTCCACGGGCCATCAGGCCGGAAGCCGGCAGTGCTCCCCGCATCGCAGGGTGAGCCCACAAGATGTAGTGCGTCATCACCGGGCGACTTGGGCAGCGAATCTGAGGCTGGCATGTCACCCAGCCCAGAAACCCCTGCGGCGGGGTTTTAAAGGCACGACGATGGAGAAGGGGAAGGAGGCTGCATGTGGAGAGGACAGAGAGAGGAGAGGGATCTCCTGCTGCCATTGCTGCTGTTCCTGCTGCTGCTCCTCCGGTTGCTGCTGCGGCTGACCATGGTGTTCCTGCTATCCAGACTTCTGCTGCTGCACCACTACCTCTGCCCCTGCAGAGGAAAAGAGAGGGTAGAAGGTCCAGCGACAAATGGAACGCAGGCCGGCGGTCAAGTAATGCCCTCAGTGAAGCTATTTCTCTATACTGTGGGTATTGTGTCAATACTGTGGGTATTGAGTAAGTACAAGGATACCAGTATGCCCTGGTGATGACAGACACCACACCAAATTCACGGTGGTCACCACCCACCCAGGCACAGACCGCTGACATGGCCACCAAGGCCATAGTAGAACAGTTTATCCGCAGGTATGGCTGCCCCAAATGCATCCATTCAGACCAAGGGGCATGCTTCCAAAGCCGAGTGATGGAATGCCTCTGTCAAATCTACGGCATGCAAAGATCTCGAACCACGCCTTACCACCCGGTGGAGAATGGGGCGTGTGAACGATTCAACCAAACCCTCCTGCAGTTGCTCAGGACCTTGGAGATAAAGCAAAAGAGGTGGTGGCCAGACGTCGTCCAGGAGTTGGTGTGAATATACAACAACTGAGTCCAAAACACCACAGGTTTTTTCCCCCTACCTCATGATGTTCGGTAGACCCAGTAGGAAATTACAAGACCTTGACCTTTCCCTGACGACAGGAGAAGGTTAGCAGACGCAGAGGCAGTGGGTCGAAGAGCTAAGACTCCGCCTGAAGACAGCTGGATAGATCGCCAAGCAGAATATGGAAGCCTCCACCCACCCTCAACCAGAACAATCCCTAGGCGGGCCCCTCATGGAGGGACAGCATGTCCGCGTCTGTGACCATTGGCCACACAACAAGCTGAGCGACTGATGGGAGACCCCAGCCGCCATTGTCCAACGGCAAGTATCACCTGAGAACCCGGTCTACGAGGTACGCTCTGAGGATGGCAGCAGAAGCGATCGTGTCATACACTGGAACATGCTGTGGCCCTATGCAGCCCTGGCACCACATCCCCTGGGGCCCACCTCCGTCGAACCGGCCTCCACCCCTGCCACACTTTACTGGTAGACACCCCCGAGGCCGCTTCCCACGGAAGGAGCAATGCAGCACGTGGCTCCACCCCCTTAACTGCCCTGCCAGTGTCACCAGAGTAGGGGACACCACTGTAACCACCCACAGAGAAGACCGGAGGCGTCGGGGTGGCTGCCTCTGTTTCAGGCTGTGCCACCCAGAAGGTCAAGCCGCAGCACGCTGGTGGTGCCGGCCCCGCGATTTGCAGACCCGGATTTCGACTGGACAAAAAATCAAATGTTTGTGGAGACCACAAAGGAAAAGGAGGGGGGGAGTGTGGGATGTCACAGGCCGGAAGCCGCTGCCGGACACCCCCTTCCCCGGGCCATCAGACCTGAAGCTGCGGCCGGGCGCCAACGGTGGTCCCTGCGTCATCAGGCAAGCCCACGTGGTGTGGCACGTCATCACCGGGTGATGCCGGCAGCAAATCCGAGGCCACCACATCACCGGGCCCAGAAGCCCCCGCAGCGAGGTTTTAAAGGCGCTATGCTGGAGAAGGGGGAGGAGGCTGCACGTAGAGAGGACAGAGAGAGGAAAGATTTCTCCTGCTGACGCTGCTACTGTTCCTGCTGCTGCTGCTCCTCCGGTTGCTGCTACAGCTGACCCCGGTGTGTTTTTGCTTTCGGGTTTTGGTTTTGGATCTGGATGATTTTTGAAAAAAAACATAACATCAGCTAAAATCACAGAATTTGGGTGTAATTCTGATCCTACGGTATTATTAACCTCAATGACATTCATTTCCACTCATTTCCAGTCTATTCTGAACACCTCACACCTCTCAATATTGGCCATCATTCCGAGTTGATCGCTAGCTGCTTTCGTTTGCAGCGCAGCGATCAGGCTAAAAAAATGGCACTTCTGTGCATGCATATGCGGCTCAATGCGCACGCACAACGTACTTTCACAAAAGCCGATGGAGTTTTACACAAGCTCTAGCGACGCTTTTCAGTCGCACTGCTGGCTGCAGAGTGATTGACAGAAAGTGGGTGTTTCTGGGTGGTAACTGACCGTTTTCAGGGAGTGTGTGTAAAAACGCAGGCGTGTCAGATAAAAACGCAGGAGTGGCTGGGGAAACGTAGGCGTGGCTGGGCAAACGCAGGGCGTGTTCGTGTGGTCAAAACAGGAACTAAATAGTCTGAAGTGATCGCAAGCTAAGAGTAGGTCTCCAGCTACTCAGAAACTGCACAATCTTTTTTTGTACCAGCGCTGCGAACCTTTCGTTCGCACTTCTGCTAAGCTAAAACACACTCCCAGAGGGCTGCGGCTTAGCGTTTGCATGGCTGCTAAAAGCAGCTAGCATGCAAACAACTCGGAATGAGGGCCATTGTTTTTAGGTTAAAAGGTTGCACCAAAGTAGCTGGATGACTAAGCTAAGTGACACAAGAGGGCGGCACAAACACCTGGCCCATCTAGGAGCGGCACTGCAGTGGCAGACAGGATGGAAGTTTTAAAAAAATAGGCCCCAAAGAACACATAATGCAAATAAAAAAAAAGAGGTGCAATATGGAATTGTCTTGGGTCGTCCCATCCACCCTCCTTTATGATGTTTAAACAGGACATGCACATCATTTCAGCGACAGGTGGTCACCCTGGAAAAAGCTTGCCAAGTTCTCCGAATCATAGCTAGCTACAAACATACCACCTCCTTCTTTGATGACTTTTCACATTATGAGAGGAGGCAAGAGGAAGAGGACAATGTCAAGATGGTGATTAAAAATTAGAGCGGCACACGCAATCAGGAACAACACACAGGCTTTCTCCTCCACTCCTATATTGGTGTGAAACGGAAAGGACTTCAACCAAGCAAATATATAATTACCACATTACTGGACAAACTGGAAAACTAGAGGTTAAAGTCTACAAATTTGTACACCCTTCTCCATGTTCAGGGATTAAGATAATCTCGGATTTAATGCTGGGATGCAAATAAACTAGTGTATACCACAATATAAAGATTGGATAGTTTCCCCTCCACGGATTCTGGAGAATCTTGTGGGTTTCTTTTTTTTTTTTTTTTTGCATTTTTATTTACATATTTAGTGGCAGATGCCTTTTTTTTGTTTTCCACAGCTCCCAGTTACACGCATGTAAGCATACCTGTGTGTCCCAGTTACACACATGTGAGCATACCTGTGTGTCTTGTTTATTTTTTTCATATTTAATTTTTTAATAAAGCAGCCCCTTAGATGGTTTAGCAGCCCCTCCTGAGCCCCCAAAGCAGCCCTGGATGGGGCAAGTTGATTTCGGGTGGGTTCGGTACAGTATTAAGCAGGACTGTGCAATGAATTTTTTCGTTATTCAGCCCCTGCCCTAGTGGAGTTTACCACTCTACAATCAAAAATCATTTCATACTATAAGTAGGACTGCAGGAGGAAGCAATGCTAACCTCTGTGCCCACAGCATGCCTCAGCCTTGCAAGCCAGACATCTTCCTGGCTGTAAGCCTTCGTGAGACTCCATACTGGGCCTTATTCAGTAACTGTTTGTGCCCCACAGGAACTCCTGGCCCATCTAGTGCTGCAGTGCAATCGAAAGCTGATGCAATGCAAGATCACTGAAACTCTGTACTTCTAACACCGCAAGTTCTTGCGATAACCCTACGCAGCCCTTAGGAAAAGGAGATACCTGTACAACAAATGCGCATCTTCTGAATAAATAATCCCAAAATGTGGAACATCAATAATAAATCAAAATTAAGGTTGACTAATTGGTGCCATTTATTTGAGTGAGTCCCTAACATGAAATAATTGAGAAGAACCTCTCTCTAATGCTCCGGCAGTTGCGCTGGATTATGATTCAGTCTCTTCTTAGTCACACTGACTTTGGCCACAAATGTGGTCTCTCCCCACTTTATTAAAAAACACTTCGTCAAAATAGCAATTTCCATTTTCACCTTTGCGACTATGTTTTCACAAATCTGTTTGTGATTTTGAAGCTTGGTTCATATCTGCTCTAGGCTTTCATTTAAACCTAGGATCAAGTACAGCAACACCACTGGAATTATACGGCAGCACCCCTGGACTTATACAGCATAGGCAGCCCCCCTGGAGAATTAAACAGCAGACAGGCAACAGCACCCCTGGACTTAATCGGCAGTGGGGCAGCACCCCTGGACTGATAGGGCAGCGGGGCAGCACCTCATACAGGACCAGTGTACTTTTATTTTAACAGCAGCACCCCTGTATTTTTACAGTATACAGGGCCAGTGTTTTTTAATTTTAACAACAGCACCCCTGTATTTTTACAGCATACAAGACATGGCCAGTGTACATTTATTTTAACAGCAGCACCCCTGAATTTTTACAGCATAAAAGACAGGGCCAGTGTACATTTATTTTCACTACACCCCAGACTTTTTTACAGCATACAAGAAAGGGCCAGTGTACATTTATCTTCACTGCACCTCCGATGTTTTACAGCATACAAGACAGGACCAGTGTACATTTATGTTAACAGCAGCAACCCTGAATTTTTACAGCATGAAAGACAGGGCCAATGTACATTTATTTTCACTGCACTCCAGATCTTTTAGAGCATACAAGATAGTTGGGAGGCTCCCTATCACTCGCTGCTCTGCTCAGTTCAGAGCAGAGCAGTGGTGAATCCGCGGTGAGGAGGGGCAGTTGGGAGGCTCCCTATCAGTCGCTTCTCAGTTCAGAGCAGAGCAGCAGTGAATAGATGCTGTTCGCATGCGCACAGCATCTATTCCAGAAAGGCAGAGGGACTGGGGGCATGGGCAGCAGCTCACAGAGCGCTGGCCATGCCCCCACTGTGACGAAAGTTGGAGGCGTGGCTCACGATCGCCATCATCCATGTGAGGGCATGCCCCTTTCAATAGGCCACATCCCATTTTTGGTGCGGGGAGTCTGTTGGGAGGTATGAACATATAAGAAGATTTTTTACAGCATATAAGACAGGACCAGTGTACATTTATTTTCACTGCACCCCAGATTTTTTACAGCATACAACACAGGGCCAGTGTACATTTATTTTCACTGCACCCCAGATTTTTACAGCATACAAGACAGGGCCAGTGTTCATTTATTTTAAAAGCACCCCTGTATTTTTACAGCATACAAGACAGGGCCAGTGTACGTTTATTTTAACAGCAGCACCCCATATTTTTTAGAGCATACAAGACAGCATACATTTATTTTCACTGCAGCCCAGATTTTTTACAGCCAGCACCCCGGTATTTTCACAGCATACAGGAGGACAGTGCCCCTGCCCCCTGTACAACACAGTGACAGCCAGCACAGCAACACCCATGTACAGCTGCAGCACCCCTAACAGCACATAAAACACCAGTGACAGCCAGTACAGAACCCCTAACAGCACAGGTACACCACAGCAGGGGCGGATTGGGATCAAAAACCAGCCCGGGAAATTTATGGAAGCAGCCCTAATAGGGGTGGTGGACTGTTGAGGGGGTGGAGTCTGTCAAGTGGGAGGGATTACTGCTCAAAAATTTAGGGACATGGCTTAGTGGGAAATGGGCGTGTCCACATAATAGTGGCAATTCACATTACACCAAACAGTAGTGCCACTTATACATAGTGCACCAGGTAGAACCTCCTATACACACTGTGCCAGTTTGAGCACGTTATACATATTCCGCCAGAGAGAGCACATTCTACACTTTGCGCCAGGTAGAGCACGGTATACACTTTGTGCCAGGCAGAGCACATTATACACATTGCACCAGGTAAAGCACATTATACATTTTGCGCCAGGCAGAGCACATTAAACACACTGCACCGGTGCTGTAACTAGGCATTTTAGCACTGTGTGCAAGAAATTTAATTGGCACCCCCCCATGCAAGATAGGAGCAGTACGCGCCGTAGGTGTGTAAAAAATATATAGAGGCGTGACTTCATGGGGAAGGGGCGTGGCCACAAAATAATACCAATTCATACTACGGTGCACAGTAGTCTCCCTTATTCAAATGACGCTGCACAGTAGCGCCACTTACACACATTACACCAGGTAGAGCCCCTTTTACACATTACAGCAGACAGTCCCCCTTTTTACACATTACGGCAGACAGCGTCCCCTTTTTACACATTACGGCAGACAGCATCCCCCTTTTTACACATTACGGCAGACAGAGTCCTCATTTTACACATTACGGCAGACAGCGTCCCCTTTTTTACACATTATGGCAGACAGCGTCCCCCTTTTTACACATTATGGCAGACAGCGTCCCCCTTTTTACACATTACGGCAGACAGCGTCCCCCTTTTTACACATTACGGCAGACAGCGTCCCCTTTTTACACAATAAAGCAGACAGCGTCCCCTTTTTACACATTACAGCAGACAGCGTCCCCTTTTTACACATTACGGCAGACAGCGTCCCCCTTTTTACACATTGCGGCAGACAGCATCCCCTTTTTACACATTACGGCAGACAGCATCCCCTATTTACACATTACGGCAGACAGCTTCCCCTTTTTTACACATTACGGCAGACAGCATCCCCTTTTTACACATTACGGCAGACAGCGTCCCCTTTTTTACACATTACGGCAGACAGAGTCCCCTTTTTACACATTTCAGCAGACAGCGTCCCCTTTTTACACATTACGGAAGACAGCGTCCCCTTTTTATACATTACAGCAGACAGCGTCCCCTTTTTTACACAGTACGGCACATATATAAAACTGCAGCAGAGCAGTGTAATAGGCCCTACACACTGGGCGACAATATTCAAAGATATGAACGATCTCATTAATGAACGAGATACCATTCATATCTTTGAGTGTGGAGGCACTAGCGATGAACGATGCGCGGCCCCGCATTCGTTCATCACTGGTGCCCCGTCACCTTGGCATGCAGGCCAATATGGACGATCTCGTCCATATTTGCCTGCACTGCTATGGAGCCGGGTGACGGGGCAGTGAAGAAACTTCACTCCCCCCGTCACTGCCCCCCCCCCCCCCCGTCACCGGGTCGCCGTCGGCCGTATCCGCCATCGGGCAGCTCGGCGGCGGATCGCTTAATATGTAGGGCCCTTAAGTCTGGTGATAATGTCGATTTATATACAGGAACGAAAAGCTATACCTTCTATACACTCTAAACACACTTTAAACCTTAGCCGCTGAGGCCGCTATACTTGGTACACACGGTACGTACTTTTTACACTAATAGCGTACAGAGTCCCGTACGATGTACGGACTCTGTGTACAAACGCCGCGCTGACGGTACAATGCACCCGCAGCGCGTACACACCCAATGAATATGCTTTAAACCTTATACAGCAATGCAATGCGTTACTAATACACTTTTAAACCATAGCAGGGAAAGGAAGACACAACACCGATTTGTAGTTAAATCACTGGTTTCCGACACCACAGCGTTATATTGCTAAAAGGGGGTTACAATATATACAATACAATATAAGACAATATAACAGAATAATGGCTACAGTCAATGGTACATATGTGAGTATATTCGCGTGCGCTTCCCGGTCCGGTCCTCTGTAATCTAATAGATAACGTTGTGAGTCTTGTGTCAGACCAGGCTGCAGCAGGCTTTATTTATACAATTCTTCCAAAAGCAATACAATGGATACTGTAATCCTTTTGTCCATTAGACACAGGAATGCACTTTTACAGTACAGGAGAGGTCATAGGTCGATTTGAATTGGTGGGCGATGTCTGTTCTAACTGCTCTTGTGGGTGGTCTCCTCTGGATTCCCGCCGCATACATAATGTACAGTAAATACAGTTTATATCTATATTCTGCTTCTGCACATAACTATCCGCAGGAACATGCGACCTTCCTCAAACCAACACCGGAATGTTACCCTTAAATACCCTACAGCTGGATACCAAACACCACCTTATGACCTTGTTCTGTCCCCTCCTATTCTGTAAAGGTGAATCCCCTTGTTCTGAAACCATTTAAACTGTTGTTATTTTCTGGTGTGGTGCAGGGGGACTATGTGTACATTGTGCACTATTTGGATTAAATATGTAATGTATTTTGATAGCCTTCCATGCGCTCACAAACTCTACCGTAAATACTCATACCACGCGCTAATGCGCAGGACCGCAGGAGCGACCATACGCAAACTGCGAATATGCGCACGCACAGGAGAGCAAGTACGCGCACGGAGGCCATCTGTGTGTAGTTTGCACATGATGTGTGTATTGCAATATTTTTCGACTTTGACAGTCCACCCTTTGGCAGTCACCAATAACTGCCACTATCTAATCACTAAACAGAAAAATATCTACACAATATCTACAGAAGTTTTGGATGGTCGGGGGAGAGTGGTAGGTAGGAAATGTATGACCTAGTGGGATAGTAAAAAGCATGTATGTATGATTCCATGTCTAAGGGGCATGTATCATCGTGCCGCATATGTTCTAAATAAGCTTTGAGGTATTGCGAAGTATACATTAAATCCTTCTCATCCCGCACTAAGGGTCTGTAAATGGGCTAACAAACACAACCGAGCTCTTGTCGGATTGTTCCAACAAATGGGGTGCACATTTAGTTGATGATACACGGAGGGGAGACATATGTGAGTGCTATTATATGTGGATATCACCTGTCGACTATGTGTGCTATTAACTGGAGGTTGCAGAGATGAAGATAAGACACATATCTAAAATACATTCACATAAACATTTACATAAACATTCTTGGGTAGGGCTGATGTCTTTTCCGGATGGGTGTATCTGGGCAGAGGGGGAGACAAAAGAAAAACGGGTGAAAGAAACAGGCCATGAAATTAATTTCCAATCCTTATCATAACACTGTCTCTATGGATGGGTCGTAAATTAAATCTGCTGCTACAACAATGCTCTCGCTCCCTAGACTCATCAACTTTGTGCCGTGCTTGCGCTGCATCAGAATTCGAACACACCTAAATGTCAAGCCAATAATTATGACGATTCCCAGGATACAAAGGAGAAACTTCCCTACACTCATAACAAAATTTTGAGCCCACTCTCCTAATCCTGAGAACCAATTTCGTGGGTTCAACCATGAGACCCAGCCGGTCAGCTCATTACCCACAGCCGTCAGGGTAAGATTGTGTCTCCTCCGGAACTCCCACTTCAACTGCAAGATATCGTCCATCTTTTGATCGATAATCTCCGTGGTGTCTTCAGTGCTGTTTGTAATATACGTACAGCACTTCACACCATATTGAGTTGCCAAAGTGACACAGTACCCACCCGTCACGGCTTTGATATAATTAAGGACCATCCTGTGCTGGATCAATTCCTTCTTGTAAGCTTGTAACTCCCTTCCCGTATACCTGAAGGTGTCGTCATACATCTCAGTGATATTATCTATTAAGTTCGCTAGCGCATGGATATACCTATAATTTATAATTCCTCTGGCAGTACGGGTGATGTCTAATGCGAGAAGGAATTGAAACCCGGTGGATTCGTGGATCAAATCAGAGGCTGCGTGCTCTGTCCTATCTATGAGGTGTCTCTTGACGATGTGTTCATAGTGAGTATAAGTATAAGGAGCATGAGCACTGCGGTGAACATCTCTCATCTTATCATGGGTTATGGTCATGACCTCTGGCAGTACTCTCCCAATATAACACAATCCCTCTGAGCTCGTGGCAAGCCACTTGTACGCCTTCCTCCCACATATGAAATAGGCATCATCCGGGAGAACATAGGGGACAGAATATGACATCACCATATTACAAACTTTCCACGTGAAAAACCCAATCCCTAGTTCTCCCATCTGCTCAGTACAAGTATCGGGCTGGATGATATGAGCACAATACCCTGGCGATACTTTTCCAACCCACATGGTCTTGCTTCCACGAGACTACCTATACCGAAAATACCTTCCACTGTTGGCTATTTGGCATACAAGTTCAGAGTCTATGGGTATCCTATCAGCTCTGTGTGAAAAGGTCATTGTCTGGTTATTCCACGTCACTTCCCAATTTTTCGGTTTTTGGTAATTGGAAATATTGAAACAAAATAAGGATCTATCTACATGATACTGGTGGAGCTTCAAACTAGGGGGCCTAGAAATATTGAATTTCTTGTCCACCGGTCTCCCACCCCGCAATTCGAGTACCTCATCTATTGCTAAAGGGTACGGTACTAATCCTGACTTGCTCTGACCTTGAGGTACTTGTGAGCACACCCAGCATTCTGTCTGGTTTAAGACCTTACCCACTAGTGAGTGGTAATCACTCAATGGATAACGGTCCATGTCGATGTTAAGGCTGGACTGACATCTCTGGATGCACCCATCCTCGACTATGTTCTCACAATTCCTACAAATGCAATTTTCCTCAGACAATAACCCTTCACAGTGCCTCCGATCTCCCTGACTACCAGAGCGCTTTCTGATACCCGCCTTTGCTCGAGTGATGTGTTGCTCCTGAGATTCTACAAATCCATCCTCGCCAGCAGAACCCATTCCAGATCCTTGCTCGACCTCTCTGGGACCCTCACCGTAACAGACTGTCCTGGTCAACAACAGGATTAACAGAAAAACCCAAAACGCAGTCTCTTGGGGTAGATCCATCTTGTTAAGAGGAGAGAAGGGAGACAAGAAGGGGGGGAGAAAGAGAAGAAGAGAAGGAGAGTAGTGGGAGATGGAAAAAGAAAAAAAACTGGTGCGACAACCGCTCTGGTCTTGTTGTTCTCCGCGCTCAGGTGCCGTTTCAGCAGTCCTGCCTCTCAACCTTCCCGGAACAGACACTCCAGTGATACGATGTTCTCTACACTCTGCTCTTTGTCACGGGTTCTCTCCGGGTCAGCGACGAGTGGACCCAAGTCTCTCTTTCGGCAACCTTTAATGCTGTCATGCTGGTTAGCAAGACTTGGTACGGTCCTTCCCACCTGTCAATGAGGCAACCTGAGCGTAGAAAATTTTGAATCATTACATAATCCCCAGGTTCAATGTCAAGACAATTACTGTTCGGTAGGTCAGGAATCACCAGCTTTAGATCTCTATTTTGATTTCTCAGCTGCTGGCTCATCCCAACCAAATATTTCACAGTCACTTCATTATTGCATTTCAAATCATCCTGGGGGTCTATCATTACATGAGGTTGTCGACCAAAAAGAATCTCAAAGGGTGATAGGTTAAGGGAAGACCTGTGAGTGGTTCTGATGCTGTACAATGCTAGTGGCAAAGCTTCTGGCCACAACAATCCAGTCTCAGCCATCACTTTGCTCAGCTTGTTCTTAATAGTTCATTCTCTCCACCTTCGCACTCGCCTGTGGTCGGTACGGAGTATGCAGCTTGCTATTAATTCCCATCAGTTTGCACATAACCTGAAAGACTTCACCTGTAAAATGGGTACCCCTATCGCTTTCAATTTTTCTAGGGATACCATATCTACACACAAATTCCTGCACAATTTTCTTTGCAGTGAACGTAGCAGTATTTGTGGCAGCAGGGAACGCTTCTACCCAATTGGAAAATACATCAATACAGACTAACACATATTTTAAATTCCTACAGGGTGGTAACTGTATGAAATCAATTTGTATTACCTGAAAAGGTCCGTCTGTCGAAGGGATATGGGATGGCTCTGTTGGTATTGACTTTCCAATATTCTTCCTCAAGCAAGTAAGGCATGTCATTGCTCTCTTACCTGCATGAGAAGAGAATCCTGGCACACACCAGTAGGCTCTCACTAGCTTGCACATACCCTCTTTGCCTAGGTGAGTCAGACCGTGTGCCGCCTCAGCTAGACCTGGAAGATATGCTCTGGGGGCCACTGGCTTACCGTGTCCACCTGTCCAGAGTCCTGAGGACTCCTGGCCATACCCCTTTGACCTCCAGACCGCCTTTTCCTGTGAAGAACACAAATTTTGCATTTCAATTAATTTTTGTGTGTTGATTATGTTGAATGTCATCAGTGATGTTCGTTTGTATGGGGGTGCTGGCTGCTGATTTAGCAGCTTCGTCTGCCCGGCTGTTACCAAGTGAAATTGGGTCTTGGTTGTAAGTGTGTGCTTTGCACTTGATAACAGCCACTCTGTCTGGTTCTTGTGTCGCTGTTAGAAGCCTTTTTATGTGGGATGCATGCGCCACAGGTGTGCCAGCTGCCGTCATGAAATTTCTGAGGCGCCATAGGGTCCCAAAATCATGCACCACTCCAAAGGCATACCTAAAATTTGTGTATATATTAGCTGACTTACCCTTGGCCAATTCACACGCTCTGTCTGTCTGTGGCAACTACCGTCAGTGTAAAAGGTAAAGTCTACGCCTTCCAGTGGGTTGTCACTAATGTCAGGTCTCGCAGTGAAAGTCTGATTCAGGTATTCCATACAATCATGTGTATCAATCTCTGCACTAAATCCTCCTTCACCATCATTCTCATCCTCCACCCAATGAATACGCTTTAAACCTTATACAGCAATGCAATGCGTTACTAATACACTTTTAAACCATAGCAGGGAAAGGAAGACACAACACCGATTTGTAGTTAAATCACTGGGTTCCGACACCACAGCGTAATATTGCTGAAAGGGGGTTACAATATATACAATACAATATAAGACAATATAACAGAATAATGGCTACAGTCAATGGTACATACGTGAGTATATTCGCGTGCGCTTCCCGGTCCGGTCCTTTGTAATCTAATAGATAACGTTGTGAGTCTTGTGTCAGACCAGGCTGCAACAGGCTTTATTTATACAATTCTTCCAAAAGCAATACAATGGAAACTGTAATCCCTTTGTCCATTGGACACAGGAATGTACTTTTACAGTACAGGAGAGGTCATAGGTCGATTTGAATTGGTGGGCGATGTCTGTTCTAACTGCTCTTGTGGGTGGTCTCCTCTGGATTCCCGCCGCATACATAATGTACAGTAAATACAGTTTATATCTATATTCTGCTTCTGCACATAACTATCCGCAGGAACATGCGATCTTCCTCAAACCAACACCGGAATGTTACCAGAATGTATTTATGTTACATGTTGTAATGTTATGTAATGTATTTTGATAGCCTTCCATGCGCTCACAAACTCTACCGTAAATACTCATACCACGCGCTAATGCGCAGGACCGCAGGAGCGACCATACGCAAACTGCGAATATGCGCACGCACAGGAGAGCAAGTACGCGCACGGAGGCCATCTGTGTGTAGTTTGCACATGATGTGTGTACTGCAATATTTTTCGACTTTGACACTGGTGAGTGCTGCCACTAACAAATAGCCTATAAAATAAATATATATATATATATATATATATATATATATATATACACATATACAATATATACATATACAGTATATATACACACACATATACAGTATATATATATATATATATATTCACAAACGTGGAGCGGCACTCGAAGGACTTCAGTCAGATAACAAAGGACACAGCGGTCACTAGTTTGTTAGAATCGACGTTTCGATAATTTAATATCGTCTTCAGGATACATACAGTGCATACAAGACAACATTTATATACCTACTCACCAACCCTGTAGTCACCACGCCACTGCTGCGGGCGCCGGGTCCTCGGACGACAGTGTGAATCCGTCGCGCACTTCCTGTGCGCCCGGCCGCTCGAGCGGTTGCCTGGAGACCAAACAATAACATGTGATGTCAACAAAAAACGAGTGTCACTGGGCAATGCTGGATTACATGTATCTAACATAGATGTACATACAGGGACAAAAACTAATGATTATACAAGTGCATGCTAACAACACATCATCTGAGTACCATCTAAAAACGTATATTATATACGACTTTATATGCTAGCATCCATAGACTAAATGCATCAAGAGAACATTGCTAATCCATAAAGAAAAACAAACAGTGGTAACTCAAGCTCCAGTACAAGACAGGCAAAAGTAATCTTAATTGGTAATGGTACAAAGTGTGTTATAAGTCATGCACATAGGATTTCCAGGGTCCAGAACCATCATGGAGCTAAATTGGATACCTAAAACGTGATGCTGACAGAAACAAAAATGAAAGAAACCGATAATTTTTTGAGAGAGAACATGTAAACTCTACACAATCTAAGAAAAACCATTATATACTTCACAGAAAACAATTCAGGGGAAGGTTTTCATTAAGACCTTTCGGTGCAATAGTATTCAGGCGGTATATCCACCTGGCTTCTCTCTGAAGTAGGGCCTTGCCCCTATCACCCCCCCTAAGTCGTTTAGGTTCGGTATCAATGATTTTGTAGCGTAATGTGGTAAGGCCATGTCCCATTAATCTAAAGTGACGGGCCACAGGTTGATTTGATGCACTGCTGGCCCCCTCTAGTGCATGTCTGATGGCCGACCTGTGTAGAGCCATGCGCTCCTTGAACATCCTGGTGGTTTTCCCCACATATATGAGACCACAAGGGCATCTAATAATGTACACCACGTAAGTACTGGTACATGTTAGTACATGGCGTATGGCGATCCGTTCCCCTGAATGTGGATGGGAGAAGGAATCACCATACTCCATGAAACTACACGTGGTGCAACCGGTACATCTGTAACAACCCGCCTTTCTAGTGAGGAAGGTAGTCAGCCCAACTTTTTTGGTATTAGAAACATCGTTCTTAACAAGCCAATCTCTGAGATTCCTATTTCTGGTATAACTGGCTAATACTTTAGTATTTTTGAGCATACTCAGTTCGGGATCTGTTGTCACCACAGGCCATAAGTTCTTTACGGTCTTCGCTATATGTGGACTAGCTGGACAGTATTGTTGAACAAATGGGATACAGTCACCAAGTCGTTTGTGACGGTCACCGGATGGGATTAAGGTTCTGGAGCGTGGGATAGCCAACGCTCTCTCTTTGGCTTTCACCAAGTCCCCATACTTGTATCCTCTGAGCATGAATTGCTTCATCAGGTCATTAATCTCTCGTTCAGCATTGACTATATCATCAGATATACGGTGTATCCGCAAGAATTGAGAGAACGGTAGACCTCTCTTTGTGGAATTAGGATGTTGGCTATTAGCATGCAAAATTGTATTGCGGTCCGTGGCCTTCTTGTACAATGAAGTACAGATTCTGCCATTTGCCACAGAGATTTGGACATCTAGGTAATTCACGGATTGTGTGCTCATCTGATACGTGAATTTGATGGTACTTTCCATGGTATTGATGGCTGTCATTAAAGTATTGAAGTCCTGTTCTGTCCCTGACCATATGAGGAACAGGTCATCAATATGCCGTGTAAAGAACAGAATCTTCGATGCAGTGTTGGTATCACTGAAGAAGGCATGGTGTTCCACCTCAAACATGTACGTATTCGCAAAGGCAGGGGCCACACAGGACCCCATCGCACAGCCTTGTTGTTGGACGTACCACCGAGAGTCAAATAGAAAATAATTTCTTTTTAGTGTTAGTTCCAATAATTTGATGAAAAATGAGATATCTGGGCCCAAGTACAGTGTGCTAGATGCCAGCAATCTGAAGACTGCATCTAGTCCCCCCGAATGGGGGATATTGGTATAAAGGCTAACAATATCTAATGTGCAGAGGAACACATTCTCTGGGAGTGTTTGTAACCTTTGTAGTTGGATTATTAAGGAAGTGGTGTCTTTTAAGTAAGTTTTCTGAGCTTGGACCACTGGCTGGAGGTAGATGTCTAAGTATTGGGAAATACGGTAATAGACAGAATGCCTCGCTGATATGATGGGGCGGCCTGGAGGGGAAATGGGGTTTTTGTGGATTTTAGGCAGTGTATATAGTACTGGGGCTACCGGATTCTCCTGGATGAGAGTGTCCCTGGTATTCTTGTTGATAAAGCCCTGTACCACTGCCTCATCCAAAACTCCTTTAAGCTCAAGATTAAATCTACTGGTAGGGTCCGTTGAAATCTCCAAATAAACGGAACTATCCTCCAGTTGTCTGTAGATCTCTTCTTTATATTTGTGTAAGTCTTGTAGAACAATCCCACCCCCCTTATCGGCGGGGCGGATGACAATACTATTGTCCTTACTTATGTTATTGTTTGGTCTCCAGGCAACCGCTCGAGCGGCCGGGCGCACAGGAAGTGCGCGACGGATTCACACTGTCGTCCGAGGACCCGGCGCCCGCAGCAGTGGCGTGGTGACTACAGGGTTGGTGAGTAGGTATATAAATGTTGTCTTGTATGCACTGTATGTATCCTGAAGACGATATTAAATTATCGAAACGTCGATTCTAACAAACTAGTGACCGCTGTGTCCTTTGTTATCTGACTGAAGTCCTTCGAGTGCCGCTCCACGTTTGTGAATATATATGATCTTTGGATCACTTGAGGAGGCACCGGGGCAATTGTATTTGTGTGTAAGAGTGCCGGTCTCCACACTGCAGTATATATATATATATATATATATAACATCCTGATGTAAATAGGACACAGCCAAGCTGCTGTGTCTTTCACTTGCCTGGCTGCTCCCTGGGAGGGAAACTGTCTGGGGCCAGAGGAAGCCTCTGGAGGCACGGCAGACTCTGGGCTGGGGGCTGGAGGTTGACTCTCGCCTGGATGCAGCCCCGGAGGCGGAGCCATCAGTGCTGGCTGACGGCCCGCTCCTACAAAGGCTTATGGGGGAGCTGAAGCGGCTGCACATGTACAGCAGCTCCTCCGGTGGCCATCTTTAAATTACTTTTAAGTTAATGCGGCCGCGATCGGAGCTAAGCTCCGCTCGCTGCAGCCGGCCAGTATGGGGGGGGGGGGTGACGGCGGCCACTGGGGAACGTACGGACCAGCCAAACGGAATCTGGTCCGGCGTCCCGGCGTCCCAATGCGCCTCTGCACCACAGTGACAGGAACAGCACCCCTACAGAGCATACACTGACCCCACCCGATGCCACCATCCACAGAGAGACAGAGGTCTGCTCTCTCACTCTCCGAGTCCAGAGTGAAAATGGCGGCAATGCGCAGCTGTTTATATGGAGTCCAAAACCTGCGCGAATCCGACAGCGGGATGATGATGTTTTGCCTCGTTCTGGTTTCCGAGCCTGGCGGGAAGTCCCGAGCCCGAACCTGCTCATCTCTAGTCAAAATTATTCATAGCCAAAATTGCACCGTGTATATAGTTAATATCGGTGGTTTTGGGCTCTGAGTTCAAGCCAAAATTGGCATTTAGCCAGAATCGCACCATGTGTATGCCTCTCAAGTCGACTATGGGGCTTATGTAATAACCTACAAGATGCAGGCTGTGCGGGAATTTGGGCAAGTATGTCTGTATTTTAAAAGTGGCAATCATTTACAAGGCAAAGCCAACCTGATTTTTCTTTGTAAATGACTGTCGATTTAAAAATCCGGCATACTCTTTGGAGTTCCCTCACAGCCTGCATCTCGCAGGTTATTACATAAACCCCCATATAGTGTGTGTAATATATAAAGCATGATGTAGACAAACACAAGGTTTCTGGGCGCAGCAGAGTGGAACATTGAGTGTGCTGTATAACAAACATAACAGAAAATGTAGTTACACATTCATTTCAAATAACAGAGAGCACAGAGCCTCTCAGGAGACAATGATGAAAATTTTAGCAGAGGCCACAGAGTGCAAAGGCTGGTATTACAGAAAACACTGAGTCACTGATGAGTAAGAGGTGAAGACATAGGACGTTTAGGTGACTGTGAAAATCGCTGTTGTTCCTGGATTTACAGCCAAGCAACAGCCTGGATAAAAAAAAAGAAAAGAAAAAACAAACACAAAAAATTAAGCATTTCCCATACATTAGGGGAATTCATTTGTAGGTGAAGGGTGCGAATTGCCGTTGCCGTGGTGTTTAAACGGTGGCAACGGCAGCCCATCTTGCACCCTTTCTTCTTGAACACTTTTGTGTGAGATCCTACTGCTGTAAAGCGCGTCAGCTGCCGCTGGGATTCGGCAGGGCAATTGCATTTGCCCAAAATTAAATTCCATCCATAATCTGTATAGCAAATGGTAATTATAGAGAGATTATGTTAACAGTCCAGTTGTATGAAACGTTCATAAACTCTTGTTAATGCTTACAGGTTGTTAGTAAGTAAGGTCGGAGCTGTAGTCAGACAACTGAGGCAGTTAATAAAAATGTAGAAAATAGCATATGTATTGTGGAATATTATGTCCCTTACATCTCTACAGTCCTCTTGTTATCGGGACAGTTCTTTTTCACGGAGACAAAAGGGGCATGAGGCCTTTGGGGCCTGATTCGGGGTTGCCGTTAGTGCAATATAGGCGATTTTTCACGCTGCGTGTGCTTCATAATCGAGCAACTACATGCGATGTAGGGCCTGATTAAGAGGGGGGCATTAATGCAGTAGCAGCTGCAACAAGCGGTGAATTTATGCAAACACCGCACCAACAGACTGTCTACTGAGACACCCACAGGCTGCAGCTCTAATCCACTGCATTGTGCAAATAATTGCACCATTGAGTAAACATCGGTCACACCATTGGACATTAGAGCAACCCTATGTTAGCGCGTGGTATGAGTAATTATGGTGGCATTTGTACTCGCATGGAAAAGCCACAAAGACATATCATATATTTAATCCATATAGTGCATAAATCACCCACTGTCTGCTCATCCTTCTAATAGCACACATAAATTATCCTCCTAGAAAGTCTAATACAATGTACCAGATGGCCGTGTTTATGCAAAGCTTTGAAATCCTATGAAGAAGGCAAATACCTTTGGATTCCCCCGTTGTTCTAGAGTTGTCCAGTATCTGCCGAAGACAATAAATACTGGATTGTCATTGTCTTATCTGAAGACAGGACAAACAAAAAGACAATATCCAGGAACCTAGGGGGTCATTCCGAGTTGATCGCTCGTTATTTTTTTCCGCAACGGAGCGATTAGCCGCTAATGTGCATGCGCAATGTCCGCAGTGCGACTGCGCCAAGTCAATTTGCTATGCAGTTAGGTATTTTACTCACGGCATTACGAGGTTTTTTCTTCGTTCTGGTGATCGTAATGTGATTGACAGGAAGTGGGTGTTTCTGGGCGGAAACTGGACGTTTTATGGGAGTGTGTGAAAAAACGCTACCGTTTCTGGGAAAAACGCGGGAGTGGCTGGAGAAACGGGGGAGTGTCTGGGCAAACGCTGGGTGTGTTTGTGACGTCAAACCAGGAACGACAAGCACTGAACTGATCGCACTGGAAGAGTAAGTCTCGAGCTACTCAGAAACTGCTAAGTAATTTCTACTCGCAATTTTGAGAACCTTTCGTTCGCAATTTTGATAAGCTAAGATTCACCCCCAGTAGGCGGCGGCTTAGCTTGTGCAATGCTGCTAAAAGCAGCTTGCGAGCGAACAACTCGGAATGAGGGCCCTAGTTTGACTGAAGAGAAACTCAATTAGCAATAGCAGACAAATTACAAACCAGACATTTAGATAGCTAAGGTAATAACAGTCATGGTCTGAACTCTTGGAAATGTGTATGTATATATATATATATATATATATATATATATGTTCCCTAACAAATTGTAATAACAGGAAGATGTATGTGTGTGTATGTATGTATATATATATATATATATGTATAGAGATATATATATATATATATATACAGGTTGAGTCTCCCTTATCCAAAATGCTTGGGACCAGAGGTATTTTGGATATGGGATTTTTCCGTATTTTGGAATAATTGCATACCATAATGAGATATCATGGCGATGGGACCTAAATCTAAGCACAGAATGCATTTATGTTACATATACACCATATACACACAGCCTGAAGGTAATTTTAGCCAATATTTTTTATAACTTTGTGCATTAAACAAAGTGTGTCTACATTCACACAATTCATTTATGTTTCATATACACCTTATACACACAGCCTGAAGGTCATTTAATACAATATTTTTAATAACTTTGTGTATTAAACAAAGTTTGTGTACATTGAGCCATCAAAAAACAAAGGTTTCACTATCTCACTCTCACTCAAAAAAGTCTGTATTTCGGAATATTTGGATATGGGATACTCAACCTGTATGTATATATATATATATATATATATATATATATATATATGGGTAAATGTATATCTTGAGGATGGAAATGGAAAATCATATCATGTGTGGGATCATATTGTTCAGAGTCACATAAACAGTAATCTGGTGGGTATAATAATATTGTCACATATTGCAATTATAAGTTATTAATAATACCAGATTTATGTATGATTAATGTGAGGGGTTTAACTGGTCATGGGGCGGGAACTCAGATGCAAACAACAGAAATCACATCTCAAGTCTTAGCCATCGCTCACCGCTTGAGCTGACCAATGATCCCTGGGGCACAGGATATGTCCCACCCCCGAACCAATGGAAGAAGAGCATACAGTTTCTATTGTATTCTGTTTTGATCAACTGTATAAAAAGCCAAGCTGCCTAGCCAGTCGGTAATCTCTCTCTGAAGGGTCATCATGCCTGATTCATCTGAGCACCGGGAACGTGTGGCGCTGGCGAAACCAAACGTATGTACCTTTGCATTGTAGCCTCTTTTCTCTTATTGTAATTGTAGATTTGTTGTAACCCCCTTTTTATCAATTATAAGTTGGCGGGTCAGATCCCAACTTCTTAAATACAATTGGTGTTGTGTCTCTCTTTCCCTGCTAAAGTTTATATAAGTGTATTTAAGTCACACGTGTAGCTGCAAAGTGCTCACGGCGTGTCTTTGTGTGTATGCACCGCGTGTACTTTGTACGTCCATTGCGGCGTTTGTACGCAAAGTGCGTACACGGTACGGGGCTTGTACGCTAACTGTGTAAAAAGTACGTAGGCTAAGGATTGATTACAGCAGACGCAGCGGCTTCATTTTAAAGTGTATTGTGTGTATTTTTAAAGTGTTGCTTTTAGTCCTGTAAGTAAATCAGCATTTACAATTGGGGACTCGATCCGGTTTTTCACATGCTCATAGGCTAGCAGAACATAGCAGACTTTAATCTATCAGCAAAGGATAGAAATACATCTTTAAGTCAAACCTTTTCCTGGTTGCTTGGATGTTTTAAAACTCTATTTTTGTGCTGTTAGATTGCGTCTGCTCTGTCTGGTCTACAGAGGTGCTGATAGAGCCCGGAGGTAAACAGGAAAAAAGCTATTTAAAAAAATCTGTGTAGTTTTTCTTGGCGAAAAAGCATACACAGGGCGTACCTATACTTTGCATACCCTATCACATATTGTTGCCACAAGGTATAGGTTTTTAAATCAGTTTAGATCTGTGTGTAATCGGATACATTTGTTCGCTATATAGATAAATTTGAATATAGTATGTTAAGGGAGTAAATGCATTATAAAAAATAGGATTTTAATACCTACCGGTAAATCCTTTTCTCTTAGTCCGTAGAGGATGCTGGGGATGCTTCAAGAATATAGATGGGATCCGCAGGAGACATGGGCACTTTAAGACTTTAAAAGGGGTGTGAACTGGCTCCTCCCTCTATGCCCCTCCTCCAGACTTCAGTTATAGGAACTGTGCCCAGGGAGACGGTCATTTCGAGGAAAAGGATTTATTTAATTTTTATTTAATTTTTAAACTAAGGTGAGATACATACCAGCTCACACCTCAAACACGCCGTACAACATGGCATTTAACAACAATGCATGCAACGGCATGACCAACATCAGCCACAGACTGACTGTACTTAACTCAACATGAGTGTAACCAAAACCAAACTGCAGATACAGCCCGCACTGGGACGGGCGCCCAGCATCCTCTACAGACTAAAAGAAAAGGATTTACCGGTAGGTATTAAAATCCTATTTTCTCATACGTCCTAGAGGATGCTGGGGATGCTTCAAGAACCATGGGGTTTATACCAAAGCTCTAGAACGGGCGGGAGAGTGCGGATGACTCTGCAGCACCGATTGACCAAACAAGAGGTCGTCCTCAGCCAGGGTATCAAACTTGTTAAACTTTGCAAAGGTGTTTGAACCCGACCAAGTAGCAGCTCGAGCAGCCACCCAGGATGAGCCCACCTTTCTGGTAGAATGGCCTTTCACCGATTTCAGTAACGGCAACCCTGCCGTAGAATGAGCCTATTGAATCGTATTACAGATCCAGCGCGCAATAGACTGCTTGGAAGCAGGAGTCCCAATCTTGTTGGGAGCCCACAGGACAAACAGAGCCGCTGTTTTCCTAATCCGCGCCGTTCTGGCGACATAGATTTTCAAAGCTCTGACCACATCGAGAGACTTCGATTCCGCCAAGGCGTCAGTAGCCACTGGCACCACAATAGGTTGGTTTACGTGAAATGAGAAAACCCCTTTTGGTAGAAATTGCTGACGAGTTCTCAACTCCACTCTATCAGCATGGAATATTAAATAGGGGCCTTTGTGAGAAAAAGCCGCCAATTCAGAAACTCGCCTTGCGGATGCCAAGGCTAACAACATGACTACTTTCCAAGTAAGGAATTTTAACTCAACCTTTCGTAAAGGTTCAAACCAAGGAGATTGCAGGAACTGCAATACCACATTAAGATCCCACGGTGCCACTGGGGGCACAAATGGAGTTTGGATGTGCAGCACACCTTTCACGAAGGTCTGAACTTCTGGAAGGGAGGCCAATTCTTTCTGAAAAAAAATTGACAAGGCCGAAATTTGCACTTTATTAGAGCCTAACTTCAGGCCCGCATCCACACCTGCTTGCAAAAAATGGAGCAAACGCCCTAGCTGAAATTCTTCCGTAGGAGCCTTCTTGGATTCACACCAAGACACATATTTTCTCCAAATACGGTGGTAATGCTTCGCCGTTACTTCCTTTCTAGCCTGAAGAAGAGTGGGAATGACTTTACTGGGAATACCCTTTCTGGCTAGGATTTGGCGTACAACCGCCATGCCGTCAAACACAGCCGCAGTAAGTCCTGATACACGCACGGACCTTGTTGTAACAGGTCCTCCCGAAGAGGAAGCGGCCAGGGATCTTCTATGAGCAACTCCTGAAGATCTGGATACCAGGCCCTCCTTGGCCAGTCTGGAACAATGAGTATCGCCTGAACCCTTGTTCTTCTTAAAATCTTTATCACCTTTGGAATGAGTGGAAGTGTAGGGAACACATAGACCGACGGAAACACCCACGGTGTCACTAGGGCGTCCACCGCT
The DNA here is from genome assembly GCF_028390025.1 of Pseudophryne corroboree. Classification (NCBI taxonomy): domain Eukaryota; kingdom Metazoa; phylum Chordata; class Amphibia; order Anura; family Myobatrachidae; genus Pseudophryne; species Pseudophryne corroboree. The sequence goes on from NC_086446.1 coordinate 240,943,979, forward strand.
ATTGCTTGAGGGTTCCTAGACCTGGAACAATATCTCTGAAGTTTCTTGTTGAGGCGAGACGCCATCGTGTCTATTTGAGGAATTCCCCAACGACTTGTCACTTCTGCAAAGACCTCTTGATGAAGATCCCACTCTCCTGGATGGAGATCGTGTCTGCTGAGGAAGTCTGCTTCCCAGCTGTCCACTCCTGGAATGAAGACTGCTGACAGAGCGCTTACATGTCTTTCCGCCCAGCGAAGAACTTTCGTGGCCTCGGCCATCGCCGCTCTGCTCTTTGTTCTGCTCTGGCGGTTTATGTACGCCACTGCTGTTATGTTGTCTGACTGAATCAAGACGGTCAGACCGCGAAGAAGCTGTTCCGCTTGCAGAATGCCGTTGTAAATGGCCCTTAATTTCAGAATGTTTATGTGCAGACAAGCTTCCTGGCTGACCATTTTCCCTGAAAGTTTCTCCCCTGTGTGACTGCTGCCCAGCCTCAGAGACTTGCATCTGTGGTCACCAGGATCCAATCCTGAATCCCGAACCTGCATCCCTCCAGAAAGTGAGAACTGTGCAGCCACCACAGAAGGGAGATCCTGGTCCTGGAAGATAGGATTATTTTCCGGTGCATGTCCAGGTGAGACCCGGACCACTTGTCCAACAGGTCCCACTGAAACACCCTGGCATGGAACCTGCCATACAGAATGGCCTCGTAGGCCGCCACCAACTTCCCCAGCAACCGAGTGCATTGAAGAACTGACACTTTTGCCGGTTTCAGAATCTGTTTTACCATGTTCTGTATTTCCAGAGCCTTTTCCACTGGAAGAAAAACTCTCTGTAATTCTGTATCCAGAATCATACCCAGGAACGACAGCCGTGTCGTCGGAACCAACTGTGATTTTGGCAAGTTTAGGAGCCAACCATGTTGTTGCAGAACCATCAGTGAGAGCGCAACATTCTTCAACAATTGCTCCTTGGACCTCGCCTTTATGAGGAGAACGTCCAAGTACGGGATAATTGTAATTCCCTGCTTGCGCAGGAAAACCATCATTTCCGCCATAACCGTGGTGAAAATCCGTGGTGCCGTGGACAGACCAAACGGCAACGTCTGAAATTGGTAATGACAATCCTGAACCGCAAACCTCAGGTATGTCTGATGTGGAGTATAAATGGGAACGTGTAAGTAATCATACCTTATGTCGACCGACACCATAAAATCCCCCTCCTCCAGACTGGAGATCACTGCTCGGAGAGATTCCATTTAGAGATGAGCGGGTTCGGTTTCTCTGAATCCGAACCCGCCAGAACTTCATGTTTTTTTTCACGGGTCCGAGCGACTCGGATCTTCCCGCCTTGCTCGGTTAACCCGAGCGCGCCCGAACGTCATCATGACGCTGTCGGATTCTCGCGAGGCTCGGATTCTATCGCGAGACTCGGATTCTATATAAGGAGCCGCGCGTCGCCGCCATTTTCACACGTGCATTGAGATTGATAGGGAGAGGACGTGGCTGGCGTCCTCTCCATTTAGATTATAAGAGACTGAGAGAGATTTACTGGAGCTGACTAGGAGGAGTACTGTTACTGTAGAAGTGTAGAGACTGAGTGGATAGAGTTTACTAGTGAGGACAGTGCAGTTTACTTTATAATCCGTTCTCTGCCTGAAAAAAGCGATACACAGCACACAGTGACTCAGTCACATACCATATCTGTGTGCACTGCTCAGGCTCAGGCCAGTGTGCTGCATCATCTATTATCTATATATAATATTATATATATCTGTCTGACTGCTCAGCTCACACAGCTTATAATTGTGGGGGAGACTGGGGAGCACTACTGCAGTGCCAGTTATAGGTTATAGCAGGAGCCAGGAGTACATAATATATTATATAGTGAGTGACCACCAGACACACAGTGCAGTTTATTTAATATATCCGTTCTCTGCCTGAAAAAAGCGATACACACAGTGACTCAGTCAGTCACATACCATATCTGTGTGCACTGCTCAGGCTCAGGCCAGTGTGCTGCATCATCTATATATATTATATATCTGTCTGACTGCTCAGCTCACACAGCTTATAATTGTGGGGGAGACTGGGGAGCACTACTGCAGTGCCAGTTATAGGTTATAGCAGGAGCCAGGAGTACATAATATTATATTAAAATTAAACAGTGCACACATTTGCTGCAGGAGTGCCACTGCCAGTGTGACTAGTGACCAGTGACCTGACCACCAGTATATATAATATTAGTAGTATACTATCTCTTTATCAACAACCAGTCTATATTAGCAGCAGACACAGTACAGTGCGGTAGTTCACGGCTGTGGCTACCTCTGTGTCGGCACTCGGCAGCCCGTCCATAATTGTATATACCACCTAACCGTGGTTTTTTTTTCTTTCTTTATACATACATACTAGTTACGAGTATACTATCTCTTTATCAACCAGTCTATATTAGCAGCAGACACAGTACAGTGCGGTAGTTCACGGCTGTGGCTACCTCTGTGTCGGCACTCGGCAGCCCGTCCATAATTGTATATACCACCTAACCGTGGTTTTTTTTTCTTTCTTTATACATACATACTAGTTACGAGTATACTATCTCTTTATCAACCAGTCTATATATTAGCAGCAGACACAGTACAGTGCGGTAGTTCACGGCTGTGGCTACCTCTGTGTCGGCACTCGGCAGCCCGTCCATAATTGTATATACCACCTAACCGTGGTTTTTTTTTCTTTCTTTATACATACATACTAGTTACGAGTATACTATCTCTTTATCAACCAGTCTATATTAGCAGCAGACACAGTACAGTGCGGTAGTTCACGGCTGTGGCTACCTCTGTGTCGGCACTCGGCAGCCCGTCCATAATTGTATATACCACCTAACCGTGGTTTTTTTTTCTTTCTTTATACATACATACTAGTTACGAGTATACTATCTCTTTATCAACCAGTCTATATATTAGCAGCAGACACAGTACAGTGCGGTAGTTCACGGCTGTGGCTACCTCTGTGTCGGCACTCGGCAGCCCGTCCATAATTGTATATACCACCTAACCGTGGTTTTTTTTTCTTTCTTTATACATACATACTAGTTACGAGTATACTATCTCTTTATCAACCAGTCTATATTAGCAGCAGACACAGTACAGTGCGGTAGTTCACGGCTGTGGCTACCTCTGTGTCGGCACTCGGCAGCCCGTCCATAATTGTATATACCACCTAACCGTGGTTTTTTTTTCTTTCTTTATACATACATACTAGTTACGAGTATACTATCTCTTTATCAACCAGTCTATATATTAGCAGCAGACACAGTACAGTGCGGTAGTTCACGGCTGTGGCTACCTCTGTGTCGGCACTCGGCAGCCCGTCCATAATTGTATATACCACCTAACCGTGGTTTTTTTTTCTTTCTTTATACATACATACTAGTTACGAGTATACTATCTCTTTATCAACCAGTCTATATATTAGCAGCAGACACAGTACAGTGCGGTAGTTCACGGCTGTGGCTACCTCTGTGTCGGCACTCGGCAGCCCGTCCATAATTGTATATACCACCTAACCGTGGTTTTTTTTTCTTTCTTTATAGTCATACTAGTTACGAGTATACTATCTCTTTATCAACCAGTCTATATTAGCAGCAGACACAGTACAGTGCGGTAGTTCACGGCTGTGGCTACCTCTGTGTCGGCACTCGGCAGCCCGTCCATAATTGTATATACCACCTAACCGTGGTTTTTTTTTCTTTCTTTATACATACATACTAGTTACGAGTATACTATCTCTTTATCAACCAGTCTATATATTAGCAGCAGACACAGTACAGTGCGGTAGTTCACGGCTGTGGCTACCTCTGTGTCGGCACTCGGCAGCCCGTCCATAATTGTATATACCACCTAACCGTGGTTTTTTTTTCTTTCTTTATACATACATACTAGTTACGAGTATACTATCTCTTTATCAACCAGTCTATATTAGCAGCAGACACAGTACAGTGCGGTAGTTCACGGCTGTGGCTACCTCTGTGTCGGCACTCGGCAGCCCGTCCATAATTGTATATACCACCTAACCGTGGTTTTTTTTTCTTTCTTTATAGTCATACTAGTTACGAGTATACTATCTCTTTATCAACCAGTCTATATTAGCAGCAGACACAGTACAGTGCGGTAGTTCACGGCTGTGGCTACCTCTGTGTCGGCACTCGGCAGCCCGTCCATAATTGTATACTAGTATCCAATCCATCCATCTCCATTGTTTACCTGAGGTGCCTTTTAGTTGTGCCTATTAAAATATGGAGAACAAAAATGTTGAGGTTCCAAAATTAGGGAAAGATCAAGATCCACTTCCACCTCGTGCTGAAGCTGCTGCCACTAGTCATGGCCGAGACGATGAAATGCCAGCAACGTCGTCTGCCAAGGCCGATGCCCAATGTCATAGTACAGAGCATGTCAAATCCAAAACACCAAATATCAGTAAAAAAAGGACTCCAAAACCTAAAATAAAATTGTCGGAGGAGAAGCGTAAACTTGCCAATATGCCATTTACCACACGGAGTGGCAAGGAACGGCTGAGGCCCTGGCCTATGTTCATGGCTAGTGGTTCAGCTTCACATGAGGATGGAAGCACTCAGCCTCTCGCTAGAAAAATGAAAAGACTCAAGCTGGCAAAAGCAGCACAGCAAAGAACTGTGCATTCTTCGAAATCCCAAATCCACAAGGAGAGTCCAATTGTGTCGGTTGCGATGCCTGACCTTCCCAACACTGGACGTGAAGAGCATGCGCCTTCCACCATTTGCACGCCCCCTGCAAGTGCTGGAAGGAGCACCCGCAGTCCAGTTCCTGATAGTCAGATTGAAGATGTCAGTGTTGAAGTACACCAAGATGAGGAGGATATGGGTGTTGCTGGCGCTGGGGAGGAAATTGACCAGGAGGATTCTGATGGTGAGGTGGTTTGTTTAAGTCAGGCACCCGGGGAGACACCTGTTGTCCGTGGGAGGAATATGGCCGTTGACATGCCAGGTGAAAATACCAAAAAAATCAGCTCTTCGGTGTGGAGGTATTTCACCAGAAATGCGGACAACAGGTGTCAAGCCGTGTGTTCCCTTTGTCAAGCTGTAATAAGTAGGGGTAAGGACGTTAACCACCTCGGAACATCCTCCCTTATACGTCACCTGCAGCGCATTCATAATAAGTCAGTGACAAGTTCAAAAACTTTGGGTGACAGCGGAAGCAGTCCACTGACCAGTAAATCCCTTCCTCTTGTAACCAAGCTCACGCAAACCACCCCACCAACTCCCTCAGTGTCAATTTCCTCCTTCCCCAGGAATGCCAATAGTCCTGCAGGCCATGTCACTGGCAATTCTGACGAGTCCTCTCCTGCCTGGGATTCCTCCGATGCATCCTTGCGTGTAACGCCTACTGCTGCTGGCGCTGCTGTTGTTGCCGCTGGGAGTCGATGGTCATCCCAGAGGGGAAGTCGTAAGCCCACTTGTACTACTTCCAGTAAGCAATTGACTGTTCAACAGTCCTTTGCGAGGAAGATGAAATATCACAGCAGTCATCCTACTGCAAAGCGGATAACTGAGTCCTTGACAACTATGTTGGTGTTAGACGTGCGTCCGGTATCCGCCGTTAGTTCACAGGGAACTAGACAATTTATTGAGGCAGTGTGCCCCCGTTACCAAATACCATCTAGGTTCCACTTCTCTAGGCAGGCGATACCGAGAATGTACACGGACGTCAGAAAAAGACTCACCAGTGTCCTAAAAAATGCAGTTGTACCCAATGTCCACTTAACCACGGACATGTGGACAAGTGGAGCAGGGCAGGGTCAGGACTATATGACTGTGACAGCCCACTGGGTAGATGTATGGACTCCCGCCGCAAGAACAGCAGCGGCGGCACCAGTAGCAGCATCTCGCAAACGCCAACTCTTTCCTAGGCAGGCTACGCTTTGTATCACCGCTTTCCAGAATACGCACACAGCTGAAAACCTCTTACGGCAACTGAGGAAGATCATCGCGGAATGGCTTACCCCAATTGGACTCTCCTGTGGATTTGTGGCATCGGACAACGCCAGCAATATTGTGTGTGCATTAAATATGGGCAAATTCCAGCACGTCCCATGTTTTGCACATACCTTGAATTTGGTGGTGCAGAATTTTTTAAAAAACGACAGGGGCGTGCAAGAGATGCTGTCGGTGGCCAGAAAAATTGCGGGACACTTTCGGCGTACAGGCACCACGTACAGAAGACTGGAGCACCACCAAAAACTACTGAACCTGCCCTGCCATCATCTGAAGCAAGAAGTGGTAACGAGGTGGAATTCAACCCTCTATATGCTTCAGAGGTTGGAGGAGCAGCAAAAGGCCATTCAAGCCTATACAATTGAGCACGATATAGGAGGTGGAATGCACCTGTCTCAAGTGCAGTGGAGAATGATTTCAACGTTGTGCAAGGTTCTGATGCCCTTTGAACTTGCCACACGTGAAGTCAGTTCAGACACTGCCAGCCTGAGTCAGGTCATTCCCCTCATCAGGCTTTTGCAGAAGAAGCTGGAGGCATTGAAGAAGGAGCTAAAAGGGAGCGATTCCGCTAGGCATGTGGGACTTGTGGATGCAGCCCTTAATTCGCTTAACAAGGATTCACGGGTGGTCAATCTGTTGAAATCAGAGCACTACATTTTGGCCACCGTGCTCGATCCTAGATTTAAAGCCTACCTTGGATCTCTCTTTCCGGCAGACACAGGTCTGCTGGGGTTGAAAGACCTGCTGGTGACAAAATTGTCAAGTCAAGCGGAACGCGACCTGTCAACATCTCCTCCTTCACATTCTCCCGCAACTGGGGGTGCGAGGAAAAGGCTCAGAATTCCGAGCCCACCCGCTGGCGGTGATGCAGGGCAGTCTGGAGCGACTGCTGATGCTGACATCTGGTCCGGACTGAAGGACCTGACAACGATTACGGACATGTCGTCTACTGTCACTGCATATGATTCTCTCAACATTGATAGAATGGTGGAGGATTATATGAGTGACCGCATCCAAGTAGGCACGTCACACAGTCCGTACTTATACTGGCAGGAAAAAGAGGCAATTTGGAGGCCCTTGCACAAACTGGCTTTATTCTACCTAAGTTGCCCTCCCACAAGTGTGTACTCCGAAAGAGTGTTTAGTGCCGCCGCTCACCTTGTCAGCAATCGGCGTACGAGGTTACATCCAGAAAATGTGGAGAAGATGATGTTCATTAAAATGAATTATAATCAATTCCTCCGCGGAGACATTGACCAGCAGCAATTGCCTCCACAAAGTACACAGGGAGCTGAGATGGTGGATTCCAGTGGGGACGAATTGATAATCTGTGAGGAGGGGGATGTACACGGTGATATATCGGAGGGTGAAGATGAGGTGGACATCTTGCCTCTGTAGAGCCAGTTTGTGCAAGGAGAGATTAATTGCTTCTTTTTTGGGGGGGGTCCAAACCAACCCGTCATATCAGTCACAGTCGTGTGGCAGACCCTGTCACTGAAATGATGGGTTGGTTAAAGTGTGCATGTCCTGTTTTGTTTATACAACATAAGGGTGGGTGGGAGGGCCCAAGGACAATTCCATCTTGCACCTCTTTTTTCTTTTCTTTTTCTTTGCATCATGTGCTGATTGGGGAGGGTTTTTTGGAAGGGACATCCTGCGTGACACTGCAGTGCCACTCCTAGATGGGCCCGGTGTTTGTGTCGGCCACTAGGGTCGCTAATCTTACTCACACAGCTACCTCATTGCGCCTCTTTTTTTCTTTGCGTCATGTGCTGTTTGGGGAGGGTTTTTTGGAAGGGACATCCTGCGTGACACTGCAGTGCCACTCCTAGATGGGCCCGGTGTTTGTGTCGGCCACTAGGGTCGCTAATCTTACTCACACAGCTACCTCATTGCGCCTCTTTTTTTCTTTGCGTCATGTGCTGTTTGGGGAGGGTTTTTTGGAAGGGCCATCCTGCGTGACACTGCAGTGCCACTCCTAGATGGGCCCGGTGTTTGTGTCGGCCACTAGGGTCGCTAATCTTACTCACACAGCTACCTCATTGCGCCTCTTTTTTTCTTTGCGTCATGTGCTGTTTGGGGAGGGTTTTTTGGAAGGGACATCCTGCGTGACACTGCAGTGCCACTCCTAGATGGGCCCGGTGTTTGTGTCGGCCACTAGGGTCGCTTATCTTACTCACACAGCGACCTCGGTGCAAATTTTAGGACTAAAAATAATATTGTGAGGTGTGAGGTATTCAGAATAGACTGAAAATGAGTGTAAATTATGGTTTTTGAGGTTAATAATACTTTGGGATCAAAATGACCCCCAAATTCTATGATTTAAGCTGTTTTTTAGTGTTTTTTGAAAAAAACACCCGAATCCAAAACACACCCGAATCCGACAAAAAAAATTCGGTGAGGTTTTGCCAAAACGCGTTCGATCCCAAAACACGGCCGCGGAACCGAACCCAAAACCAAAACACAAAACCCGAAAAATTTCAGGCGCTCATCTCTAATTCCATTTTGAATTTGTACTTTTTCAGAAAGAAATTGTGGGATTTTAGGTTCAGAATCGGTCTGACTGAGCCATCCGGTTTCGGGACCACAAACAGACTCGAATAAAAGCCCTCCCCCCGTTGTGACGGGGGTATCGTGACAATGACTTGATTTTGACACAGCTTTAGTATCGCCGCGCATACTACTTCCCTTTCTAGATGAGAAGCTGGCAAGGCCGATTTGAAAAAAACGTCTTGAAACTCTAATTTGTACCCTTGGGTTACTATTTCTAAAATCCAAGGATCCAGCTCCGAGTGCACCCAGACCTGACTGAAGAGTTTGAGATGTGCCCCCACCGGTGCGGACTCCCGCAGAGGAGCCCCAGCGTCATGCAGTGGATTTGGTAGAAGCCGGAGAGGACTTCTGCTCTTGGGAACTTACCACAGCCTGTGACCTCTTTCCCCGTCCTCTTCCTCTCACAGCAAGGAAGGAGTACCCTCGTCCTTTTTTTAATTTATTGGGCCGAAAGGACTGCATCTGATAGTGTGGCATTTTCTTCTGTTGTGCAGGAACATAAGGTAAAAATTATGACTTACCCGTGGTAGCCGTAGATACCAGGTCAGTGAGGCCGTCGCCAAACAAGACACTACCAATAAACGGTAAAGACTCCATCGCCTTCTTAGAGTCGGCATCAGCATTCCATTAATGAATCCACAATGCTCTCCTAGCTGAGACTGCCATGGCATTGGCCCTTGATCCCAAAAGGCCAATATCCCTTACAGCTTCTTTTAAATATGCTGCAGCGTCCCTGATATGACCCAGAGTCAAAAGCACGCTATCCCTGTCTAGGGAATCTATCTCAGATGACAAGTTATCTGCCCGCTTTTCAATAGCGCTACTCACCCATGCCGAAGCAACGGCAGGCCTGAGCAGTGAACCCGTAGTGACATAAATGGATTTTAGTGTATTTTCCTGTTTGCGATCCGCAGGATCCTTTAGGGCTGCCGTGTCGGGAGACGGAAGCGCACCTTCTTTGATAGACGCAATAGAGTTTTATCCACCGTGGGGGTTGATTCCCACTTTTCCCTGTCCCCAAAAGGAAAGGGATATGCCACTGGAATTCTTTTGGGAACCTGTGCCTTCTTGTCAGGATTTTCCCAAGCCTTTTCAAAGAGAGCGTTCAGTTCATGAGAGGGAGGGAAAGTTACCGCAGGTTTCTTTCCTTTATACATACAGACCCTAGTATCAGGAACAGCAGGGTCCTCAGTTATATGCAACACTTCTTTTATCGCCACAATCATATACTGAATGCTCTTAGCCAGTTTAGGATTTAATCTGGCATCACTATAGTCGACACTGGAATCAGAGTCCGTGTCGGTATCTGTATCTGTTAATTGGGCAAATGCACGTTTCTGTGACCCCGAGGGGGTCTGAGCTTGTGACAATGCATCTTCCATGGATTTCCCCCATGTCTGGCTTTTAGACTCAGATTTATCTAATCTCTTCGTCAACCGAGCCACATTAGCATTCAAAACACTCAACATATTCACCCAATCAGCCGTCGGCGGTGCCAACATGGTCACTCACCCAGTCTTTTCTGTTCCCACTCCAGCCTCCTCCTGAGAAGAGCACTCAGCCTCCGACATGTCGACACACACGTACCGACACCCTCAAGCACACTGGGGTTATGGGAGACAGACCCACAACAAAGCCTGTTAGAGAAACACAGAAGGAGTTCTGCCAGCTCACAACCCAGCGCCTGAACCGGTTCTGAAGCGAGTAAAATACTGCCCAGACCTGCTAGCGCTTTCACATTACAATAATTAGCACCAAATCTCTTGTGCCCCCCCCCCCCCCCCCCGTTTTGCACCCTGTTACTTGCACAGTAATGTGGAAGGCCAGGCTCAGCGTCTCTGCAGCTTCTGTGAAGAGAAAATTACGCTGGTCAGAGCTGTGAGGACTAAGCCACGCCCCCTTAATGGCGCGCTTCAGTTCCGCTTATTTTCATATTTTTATACTGGCGGGGGTCTGTAATCAGTGCCTAGGCACTTTATACTCTTTTGCCAGTGGCTAATATTGAGGATTAATGCTGCCCAGGGTGCCCCCCCTGCGCCCTGCACACTGCAGTGCCGTTCTGAATGTGGGAGCGTGGCGCACAGCACGGCCGCTGCGCGGTACCTCAAAAGCCGACTTCTGCCGTCACTGAAGTCTTCTGATCTTCTAATACTCTCCCGGCTTCTATCTTCTGGCTCTGCAAGGGGGGTGACGGCGCGGCTTCGGGAACGAGCAGCTAGGCGTACCAAGTGATCAGACCCTCTGGAGCTAATGGTGTCCAGTAGCCGAAGAAGCAGAGCCTTTGAACTCAGAGAAGTAGGTCTGCTTCTCTCCTCTCAGTCCCACGATGCAGTCCCTGAAAATAATAAACCTAACAAAGTATTTTTTTTGAGAAACTCTGGAGAGCTCCTCAGTGTGCATCCAGTCTCACTGGGCACAGAATCTAACTAGAGTCTGGAGGAGGGGCATAGAGGGAGGAGCCAGTTCACACCCCTTTTAAAGTCTTAAAGTGCCCATATCTCCTGCGGATCCCGTCTATACCCCATGGTTCTTGAAGCATCCCCAGCATCCTCTAGGACGTATGAGAAACACAAAACGCCGTTCTGGCCCAGTCGTAAAAGGGTTAAACAGAACAAGTGTGGGTTGTGTTAAGTGAGCGATTATAGTTTGTATTGCTCACATTTATAGAGATTGTGTGGGGTGTATTATTGCGGACGCATGTTTTGTAAACGTGGGCCGGACAAAGTACAGGATCGCGCACGTGGCGTAAAAGGCACGCACGGTCGCGTGTTTACGCAAAGTTGCGTAAGAGTGCGGACGCTAAGTACAAATTACACGATAGTTTGTTCAATTAAAAGGTGGGATAGTATACCTTAAATACAATAGCACATAACTATCCTATTTCAAAAGCAGATTAGTGTAAGACTTTTTGTCTAAACTGTAAGTGCCTCTGGGGTAAAACTGCCAATCAGAAAGAGTGGAAATTTTCTGTACAGAAAAACGCTGTGTATTTGTGTGAACTGAAAGCGGAGTGAGTGGATTTGAACCCCGGAAATTCGGGTCCCGTGGGTACACAAAGTAAGTGGAGGCTTGGTGGCGTGAGGCGGCTGACTCACGTTAATACAGATAGAGATAATACGCAAATCGTGAGGTGATTTGTAGAGGAGCGTGATATAGAAATGTGCATTGTGCAGAAGTATAGAAATTGTGAATTGAAGTTTAAAGGTTTTTTATTACGCTCCGGCTGAGGATCGCAGCTTGTATATTCGATTCCAGTGGTCGTAGAGCGGATAGGTAACAAGTACCTATACACTGTGCGATTGGACCGCATGTTTGTGGGTGCGATACATAGCGCAACTTGATACCCCTTCACGAGCTTTTGCGTAAAATCGCGGTATCATTAGCGCTGTGTAGAGCATACGCAAGCGTGATTTGTGTAAGTCAAAGAGGGAAGTTTTCGCTGGTCTCTCTCAGGAAAATCTTCAACGGTAGATATTCACTGGAAAAGGTAAGTTACTCCTAAAACTTCCAGTGAATAGAAGCCAGTTAGGGCCTCACTGGGTACGCGGTGGTCACTATTGGAGTGAGTCGTGGAACGTCAGCGGAGAAGGAGCGAGTGAAAGCGCTAGGTGTCTTTCACTGTCTATTTGTGTTGTGCATTTGGGGATTGCGTTTATAGGCAAAAAGTCTGCGATGGGATCCAATTGCACAAGCAGTGGGCATTTGGTAGCTAGGGTTCAGGCTGAAGAGTTGGGACCGAGAAGGTCAGAATTGCGGCCGAGAGGGTCAGCAAGGTTTATTATGTGTGAGAAATATGGTTCACACACGGAGGCTTTTTGCAATGAATGGGTACGTATGACTGCGGAAGATAGGGTATCATTCCCTAGGATGGGCAGCTTTGAGCCAGAGGTACTGCAGAATGTAGGTATTAGAATATGTCTGATCAAATCTAGAAAACAAAGGATCAGACATAACGATTGTTTAAATTTGTGGCAACAAGAAGGGAAGGTGCAAAGGGAACAAACTTGCAAGGCAAGTTTCAAACCTAGCAGGAATGAGGGCACGAACACACCATTACCGACACAAGTCGAAGGGGAGGAAGTGGCTACAATGAATGGTATATCTGTAAATGATAGAAAAATGCAGAATCAATGTGTTAACCTTAACCCTTGCAAGTTGTATTCTGTTTTGAACTCTCTCCAAGGTCATAGGTCAGAGGAAAATGATGCATCCATCCCACTCTCAGCCCTCATCCAGGCAGTCGCCTTACAGGAAATTCAGGTGGGTCCTGTCCAACCAGTAAGAGCAGTAACAGTATCTCCCACTGAAAGGACTGGTGAGATCACAGACATCGGTAAGTGTGAGACTGTTCATTACACAGAGACATTAACACCTCACAGTGAGCAGATTAGAAATGGAATGGTAGGGTTATACCCTGTCTTGGAAATAGTAACTCCCAATGGGAGAACCGATAGTCAGGGAGTAATCCTCACCAGAAATAATGCAATGTATTGCCCGTGGTCCAGATCAGAGCTGCGTCAATCATTTCAGAATTCCCCGATCCCCAGAAGCATTTAGACAGATGTCAGAAGTTTATCAGGGATTTGGGTAATACCCATGAACCGGCAAACAAAGATTGGCGGATATTCTTGAAAGCGTGCCTACCCCCTAATATTGACACCCAAAAATTTATTACGGATTGTAAATTAGAGTCGGATGGTCCTATGACTGACGAACACAATCAGGAGAACGTGGAACGAATTAACATGCAACTAGGATTGTATTTTCCCACTACTGTTAAGTGGAGAAAAATTTTCTCCATAAAGCAGAGAGAAAATAAAATGACATCTGAATATTTCTATAAAGCGTTGCAAATAATGGCTAGATACACTGGGGTATCGGATATAGGGAACAATGAGAATTACAGGGAGGTGGCTGTCTCTGTGCTAATGGACGGGCTCAATAAGGCATTGAGGGCCAGGGTGCAAACCTCTTTGCCAAATTGGAGAGGGGTCACGGTAGATAATCTTATAGAGTGTGTTATGGAACATCACAGGAATATCACTATATGCAGGGAACAAGAGGAGGAGAGGCTGAGGACTGAAAATATACAGGCTCTTACAGCAAAGTCCCATCTACCTGAACCCCAGACCATTGATGTTTGGAAAAGATCAAGACTATGTTACACTTGTAGGAAGGAAGGGCATTTTGCCAGAGATTGTAGGAGTAGTAGGACACATAGTCAATATAGACCCCCTAGACAGAAAACACAAGCCACATTATTAAACACATAGACGGGACCAAGGGACATATAGTAAGGTTTAACGAGCCATATAGAAAACACTGATTCGGCTAATGGGAAGAATGGAATATATGCAACATTACCCTTTGACAAAACTTGCTGGGGTTAAGATGGGGCCTCTAAACTTTTGCTTCTTTCTCTAGCAGAGATGGCCCCTGATTAACTTAACAGGAGCTTTGTTAGATATGAAATACATATAATGTGCTCCCGATCAGGAAGTGCAAAGTATGTTAGTCATCCACAAAGACTAATGTTACATTTCACTGTTCTAGATTCATGTCCATCACAGGTAGAGGAAATTATCTCAAAGATACCGGGTTCCCTATGAACTTAGGATGGACAGGACACTGGATTGATGGCTGGGATAGTCCCAGTAGAGATACAACACACATAGAATTTTTTTTAGGGGAGTAGACCAAGTAGAAAAGTCATTCCCCATAGTGCCCAATCCAGTTGTCAAAATTTATAAAATCCTCTCTGCCTCTACAAACTTATCTGTTACTAACCTCTATGTGATTTTTCTTCAAAGTTTCCTCCTCGTCTCTTACGTTCACCGACAGGAGGGTACAATACATGGACCCGATTACAGTTCAAACGCCACATGCCTACTCGGTCCTTCAGAGTTCTGCCCAAATCCAGTATATCTCACCAGCACAAGGACACCAGTATTACTGCACAAAAAGGGTGAAGAATGAGAATACTGGTGATGGGAGACTGTGTACAGACACCAATATGCATGATGGTGTGACAGCCTGTTGGTGAATGCCAAACCTGACATTTTTCTTTTTTTATTATTATTCCCCTCTCTTCTCTCATCCAGAGACGGTTTACTTCACACAACTGATGACACACGACAGTAAATTGCAATGAAAATTTGTGTTCCCTACAAGAAAAAGCGGTCTGGAAGGCGGAGGGATATAGTCAGGAATCCTCAGGACTTTGGACAGGTGGAGACGGTAAGCCAGTGGCCCCTAGAGCATATTTCTCAAGTCTAGCTGAGGCGGCACACGGTCTGACACATCTAGGTAAAGATTGTATGTGCAAGCTGGTAAGAGCCAACTGGAGTGCACCAGGATTCGCTTCTCATGCATATAAGAAAGCAATGACATGTCTTACTTGCTTGAGGAAGAATATTGGTAAGGCAATACCAACAGAGCCATCCCATATCCCTCCTACAGACGGACCTTTTCAGGTAATACAAATCGACTTCATACAGTTACCACCCTGAAGGAATTTGAAATATGTGTTAGTATGTATTGATGTATTTTCCAACTGGATAGAAGCATTCCCCTGCCACAAATACTGCGGTGTTCACTGCAAAGAAAATTGTGCAGAAATTTGTGTGTAGATATGGTATCCCTAGAATGATTGAAAGTGATAGGGGAACTCATTTTACAGGTGAAGTCTTTCAGGTCATGTGCAAACTGATGGGAATTAATAGCAAGCTACACACTCCGTACCGACCACAGGCGAGTGCGAAGGTAGAGAGAGTGAACAGCACTATTAAGAACAAGCTGAGCAAAATGATGGCTGAAACTGGATTGTTGTGGCCAGAAGCTTTGCCACTAGTGTTGTACAGCATCAGAACCACTCCCAGGTCACCGCTTAACTTATCACCCTTTGAAATTCTTTTTGGTCGACAACCGCATGTAATGATAGACCCCCAGGATGATTTGAAATGCAATATTGAAATAACTGTGAAATATTTGGTTAGCATGAGCCAGCAGCTGAGAAATCAACAAAGAAATCTAAATCTGGTGATTCCTGACCTACCGAACAGTAATTGTCGTGACATTGAGCCTGGGGATTATGTGATGATACGAAATTTTCTACGCTCAGGTTGCCTCATTGACAGGTGGGAAGGACCGTACGAAGTCTTGTTAACCAGCACTACAACATTAAAGGTCACCGAAAGAGAGGCTTGGGTCCACTCATCCCACTGCAAGAAAGTCGCTGACCCGGAGAAAACTTGTGACAAATATATATATACAGTATATATATATATATATATATATATATATATATATATATATGGATATATGTATATCTTGAGGATGGAAATGGAAAATCATCATGTGTGGGATCATATTGTTCAGAGTCACATAAACAGTAATCTGGTGGGTATAAGAATATTGTCACATATTGCAACAATAAGTTAATAATAATACCAGATTTATGTATGATTAATGTGAGGGGTTTAACTGGTCATGGGGCGGGAACTCAGATGCAAACAACAGAAATCACATCTCAAGTCTTAGCCATTGCCCACCGCTTGAGCTGACCAATGATCCCCGGTGCACAGGATATGTCCCACCCCTGAACCAATGGAAGAAGAGCATATAGTGTCTATTGTATTATGTTTTGATCAACTGTATAAAAGCCAAGCTGCCTAGCTGGTCGGTAATCTCTCTCTCTCTGAAGGGTCATCATGCCTGATTGATCTGAGCACGGGGACCGTGTGGCGCTGGCGAAACCAACCGTATGTACCATTGTATTGTAGCCTCTTTTCTCTTATTGTAATTGTATATTTGTTGTAACCCCCTTTTTATCAATTATAAGTTGGCGGGTCGGATCCCAACTTCTTAAATACAATTGGTGTCGTGTCTCTCTTTCCCTGCTAAAGTTTATATAAGTGTATTTAAGTCACACGTGTAGCTGCAAAGTGCTCACGGCGTGTTTTTGTGTGTGTATGCACCGCATGTACTTTGTATATCCGTCGCGGCGTTTGCACGCAAAGTGCGTACATGGTACGGGGCTTTGTACGCTAACTGTGTAAAAAGTACGTAGGCTAAGGATTGATTACAGCGGCCGCAGCGGCTCCATTTTAAAGTGTATTGTGTGTATTTTTAAAGTGTTGATTTTAGTCCTGTAAGTAAATCAAGCATTTACACCATCAGGGCGCAGGCGCAGTGTGTCCCAAATACATGTGCAGAATTAAAACATCGGATGCTTGCACCTTGTACAGAGCTGGTGAAACATTTGCCGATGGTGGTTGTTCATACATACAGAAAGATGCACCAATATATCTTAAAGATATGTCTGCTGTTCAATCTGCTATATACAGTATGCAGATGGGTACACCAATATAGCTGCAGATATATTGGTCATCTGCTGTGCTGTACAGCAGATGCCATATATCTGTGAAAGACGTCTTTCACAGACATACTGCTTGTACACACCTGCAGAGCGGCAAAAGATATATTGACCGATCAATTGATAGGCTAATATATCTGCTAGTGTGTACCCAGCATTAGATGCAGCCAACTGTGAACACATACAAAGATCCACATTTATTTCCAAGCACCCAAAGAGGCTACATCTGTGACCAACTATGATTCAAGCCCTTGGTGACCTGGAATAAGCTGTCCTAGTTCCCAGATTAGTAGTGTGTACTCCGAAAGAAACATCCTTGTTGTACTTAATGAAAGTGGTGGCTGTGGAACTTATAAGTCACACTTTCATGTGAAGGGTATGGAAGTGGGTTTTGGTAGTTGTTGAGAGCAGTAGGCTGAAGTTTTACCTAGGGTGACGAGAAACCTTGCACCAGCCCTGTACTTAATGGGTTTAATAGAATGATTTGCAGTGCAGGTATTCAGAGAACAGTGTATGGTATACTCTTGTGGTAATGTTAGAAAAGTGTATGTACAGACATTTATAGGAAAAGTGATCAGAGTAAGCCATTAGTTGTGGCAGCAGGACCAGCCTGTCTGAGTTGAAAAGGTTACACATCCCATAATAAATATTTGTACATAAGGGATCTTCTTTTTTGATATTTTGCTGAAAATTTGGGGTTCATATGTTACCGGTGTAATGTTATTTCCATGTCTGTCTTGATATGTCTTATTGTACTGGAAGTGTGTATCTTTAAATAAAAGAATATATAAAAAAGAACTGAGATTTTTAAGAACACATTCTCCCCCCTCATGTTAAGACACCTGTCTCTTCTTGCTGGCAGCTGCTCTCTTGCACAGTGCAATGTTTAGGCACTCAAAACCACACAGCTTCAGACTTGGTAGGAGAAGCTGCTACCACAGAGTATGTGCAGCCTGAGCCGGCTCCAGGCCTACTAGCACCCTGAGCGAGAAAATGTAAAAGCGCCCCCCCCCCATGCGCGCGCCGAAGGCGCGCGCGCTCCCGGAAAAGTGGGTGTGGCCTCTGGAAAAGTGGGCGTGGCCTCAACTTCATATCATCAAACTATAAACATATTTTCACACAATTAGCAGCCTTACACATAGTCACAGTAGTGTTCCTTACACACAATGTCTCCAGTATAGTGCCAGATACACATAATGTGCAGTGCCAGATAGACATGACATGCCCCCCAGCAGTGCCAGCTACACATGACATGCCCCGCAGCAGTGCCAGCTACACATGACATGCCCCGCAGCAGTGCCAGCTACACATGACATGCCCCGCAGCAGTGCCAGCTACACATGACATGCCCCGAAGAGTGCCAGCTACACATGACATGCCCCGCAGCAGTGCCAGCTACACATGACATGCCCCGCAGCAGTGCCAGCTACACATGACATGCCCCCCAGCAGTGCCAGCTACACATGATAGTGTTCACTTTTTAGGGCATGGTGCTGATCACAGGGAGAGCACATTTTTAAGTTAGGAGGGCAAAATGATGTACATACTGCTTGTTGTTCCCATACCTATATGCCAAAGAATGGACAGTGCGCGCCGAAGGCGCGCAGCAAAAATTGAGGGGAGTTACTTCGTGGGGAAGGTACGTGGCCACATAATAGTGGCAATTTGCATTACACCACACAGTAGTGCAGCTAATACACACTGCACTAGGTAGAACCTCCTATACACTTTGCGCCAGGCACAGCACTGAGACGCATTGCACCAGGGAGAGCACTGAGACACATTGCCTAGCCACAGACGCCTAGCGGGAACACTACATGACATGCCCCCCAGCAGTGCCAGCTACACGTGACATGCCCCCCAGCAGTGCCAGCTACACGTGACATGCCCCCCAGCAGTGCCAGCTACGTGACATGCCCCCCAGCAGTGCCAGCTACACGTGACATGCCCCCCAGCAGTGCCAGCTACATAAATGGCCACACAGTGCCAGAAATGCCCCCACAGTGCCAGAAATGCCCCCACACAGGGCCAGATAAATGCCCCCACAGAGCCAGATATGCCCCCAGTGTGCCAGATATGCCCCCAGTGTGCCAGATATGCCCCCAGTTTGCCAGAAATGACCCCAGTGTGCCAGAAATGCCCCCAGTGTGCCAGATATGCCCCCAGTGTTCCAGATATGCCCCCACGGTGCCAGAAATGCCCCCACAGTGCCAGAAATGCCCCCACAGTGCCAGAAATGCCCCCACACAGGGCCAGATAAATGCCCCCACAGAGCCAGATATGCCCCCAGTGTGCCAGATATGCCCCCAGTGTGCAAGAAATGCCCCCAGTGTGCCATAAATGCCCCCAGTGTTCCTGATATGCCCCCACGGTGCCAGAAATGCCCCCACATTGCCAGAAATGCCCCCACAGTGCCAGAAATGCCCCCACAGTGCCAGAAATGCCCCCACACAGGGCCAGATAAATGCCCCCACAGAGCCAGATATGCCCCCAGTGTGCCAGATATGCCCCCAGTGTGCCAGATATGCCCCCAGTGTGCCAGATATGCCCCCAGTGAGCCAGATATGCCCCCCACAGTGCCAGAAATGCCCCCACAGAGCCAGATATGCCCCCAGTGTGCCAGATATGCCCCCAGTGTGCCAGATAAATGCCCCCACAGTGCGATCCATAAATGTTTGACCCCCCCCCACCTAATACCTGAGGCGCTGAGTCTGAGAGGGGGAGGAGGAGTGCTGGCGGGAGTGCTGGCGGGCGGGAGAGTGAGGATCCGAGTGCGGGTGGGCGGGCGGCCACTTGTGTGCGCTATGCGCGGCGCCGGCGTCTGACGTTAGACACCGGCGCCGCGCAGCGCAGCGCACGCCGCACACACGGACGGCGGGGACAACGCTGCGCTGCACACACACACAGGGCCGGCTCCAGCTTCGAATATGGCGGCGCCAGCGCGCGGCGCCCATTAAGGGTGGCGCCCTGCGCGGCCGCTCTATTCGAACATGCCTAGAGCCGGCCCTGCCTAGGGGCACAAGCAGCTTCTGCTGAATAAATGATATGCAGCATGCATATATTCTATGTGTGACTGCAGCTCTATCTGCATACGAAATGCATTACTAATGAGCGCCATTATGTGTATAAGATGTACTACAGTACTTTGTGGCATATCGTATAGAAAGTAGAGATGAGCGCCTGAAATTTTTCGGGTTTTGTGTTTTGGTTTTGGGTTCGGTTCCGCGGCCGTGTTTTGGGTTCGAACGCGTTTTGGCAAAACCTCACCGAATTATTTTTGTCGGATTCGGGTGTGTTTTGGATTCGGGTGTTTTTTTCCAAAAACACTAAAAAACAGCTTAAATCATAGAATTTGGGGGTCATTTTGATCCCAAAGTATTATTAACCTCAAAAACCATAATTTACACTCATTTTCAGTCTATTCTGAATACCTCACACCTCACAATATTATTTTTAGTCCTAAAATTTGCACCGAGGTCGCTGTGTGAGTAAGATAAGCGACCCTAGTGGCCGACACAAACACCGGGCCCATCTAGGAGTGGCACTGCAGTGTCACGCAGGATGTCCCTTCCAAAAAACCCTCCCCAAACAGCACATGACGCAAAGAAAAAAAGAGGCGCAATGAGGTAGCTGTGTGAGTAAGATTAGCGACCCTAGTGGCCGACACAAACACCGGGCCCATCTAGGAGTGGCACTGCAGTGTCACGCAGGATGGCCCTTCCAAAAAACCCTCCCCAAACAGCACATGACGCACAGAAAAAAAGAGGCGCAATGAGGTAGCTGTGTGAGTAAGATTAGCGACCCTAGTGGCCGACACAAACACCGGGCCCATCTAGGAGTGGCACTGCAGTGTCACGCAGGATGGCCCTTCCAAAAAACCCTCCCCAAACAGCACATGACGCAAAGAAAAAAAGAGGCGCAATGAGGTAGCTGACTGTGTGAGTAAGATTAGCGACCCTAGTGGCCGACACAAACACCGGGCCCATCTAGGAGTGGCACTGCAGTGTCACGCAGGATGTCCCTTCCAAAAAACCCTCCCCAAACAGCACATGACGCAAAGAAAAAAAGAGGCGCAATGAGGTAGCTGTGTGAGTAAGATTAGCGACCCTAGTGGCCGACACAAACACCGGGCCCATCTAGGAGTGGCACTGCAGTGTCACGCAGGATGTCCCTTCCAAAAAACCCTCCCCAATCAGCACATGATGCAAAGAAAAAGAAAAGAAAAAGAGGTGCAAGATGGAATTATACTTGGGCCCTCCCACCCACCCTTATGTTGTATAAACAAAACAGGACATGCACACTTTAACCAACCCATCATTTCAGTGACAGGGTCTGCCACACGACTGTGACTGATATGACGGGTTGGTTTGGACCCCCCCCAAAAAAGAAGCAATTAATCTCTCCTTGCACAAACTGGCTCTACAGAGGCAAGATGTCCACCTCATCTTCACCCTCCGATATATCACCGTGTACATCCCCCTCCTCACAGATTATCAATTCGTCCCCACTGGAATCCACCATCTCAGCTCCCTGTGTACTTTGTGGAGGCAATTGCTGCTGGTCAATGTCTCCGCGGAGGAATTGATTATAATTCATTTTAATGAACATCATCTTCTCCACATTTTCTGGATGTAACCTCGTACGCCGATTGCTGACAAGGTGAGCGGCGGCACTAAACACTCTTTCGGAGTACACACTTGTGGGAGGGCAACTTAGGTAGAATAAAGCCAGTTTGTGCAAGGGCCTCCAAATTGCCTCTTTTTCCTGCCAGTATAAGTACGGACTGTGTGACGTGCCTACTTGGATGCGGTCACTCATATAATCCTCCACCATTCTATCAATGTTGAGAGAATCATATGCAGTGACAGTAGACGACATGTCCGTAATCGTTGGCAGGTCCTTCAGTCCGGACCAGATGTCAGCATCAGCAGTCGCTCCAGACTGCCCTGCATCACCGCCAGCGGGTGGGCTCGGAATTCTGAGCCTTTTCCTCGCACCCCCAGTTGCGGGAGAATGTGAAGGAGGAGATGTTGACAGGTCGCGTTCCGCTTGACTTGACAATTTTGTCACCAGCAGGTCTTTCAACCCCAGCAGACCTGTGTCTGCCGGAAAGAGAGATCCAAGGTAGGCTTTAAATCTAGGATCGAGCACGGTGGCCAAAATGTAGTGCTCTGATTTCAACAGATTGACCACCCGTGAATCCTTGTTAAGCGAATTAAGGGCTGCATCCACAAGTCCCACATGCCTAGCGGAATCGCTCCGTGTTAGCTCCTTCTTCAATGCCTCCAGCTTCTTCTGCAAAAGCCTGATGAGGGGAATGACCTGACTCAGGCTGGCAGTGTCTGAACTGACTTCACGTGTGGCAAGTTCAAAGGGCATCAGAACCTTGCACAACGTTGAAATCATTCTCCACTGCACTTGAGACAGGTGCATTCCATCTCCTATATCGTGCTCAATTGTATAGGCTTGAATGGCCTTTTGCTGCTCCTCCAACCTCTGAAGCATATAGAGGGTTGAATTCCACCTCGTTACCACTTCTTGCTTCAGATGATGGCAGGGCAGGTTCAGTAGTTTTTGGTGGTGCTCCAGTCTTCTGTACGTGGTGCCTGTACGCCGAAAGTGTCCCGCAATTTTTCTGGCCACCGACAGCATCTCTTGCACGCCCCTGTCGTTTTTAAAAAAATTCTGCACCACCAAATTCAAGGTATGTGCAAAACATGGGACGTGCTGGAATTTGCCCATATTTAATGCACACACAATATTGCTGGCGTTGTCCGATGCCACAAATCCACAGGAGAGTCCAATTGGGGTAAGCCATTCCGCGATGATCTTCCTCAGTTGCCGTAAGAGGTTTTCAGCTGTGTGCGTATTCTGGAAAGCGGTGATACAAAGCGTAGCCTGCCTAGGAAAGAGTTGGCGTTTGCGAGATGCTGCTACTGGTGCCGCCGCTGCTGTTCTTGCGGCGGGAGTCCATACATCTACCCAGTGGGCTGTCACAGTCATATAGTCCTGACCCTGCCCTGCTCCACTTGTCCACATGTCCGTGGTTAAGTGGACATTGGGTACAACTGCATTTTTTAGGACACTGGTGAGTCTTTTTCTGACGTCCGTGTACATTCTCGGTATCGCCTGCCTAGAGAAGTGGAACCTAGATGGTATTTGGTAACGGGGGCACACTGCCTCAATAAATTGTCTAGTTCCCTGTGAACTAACGGCGGATACCGGACGCACGTCTAACACCAACATAGTTGTCAAGGACTCAGTTATCCGCTTTGCAGTAGGATGACTGCTGTGATATTTCATCTTCCTCGCAAAGGACTGTTGAACAGTCAATTGCTTACTGGAAGTAGTACAAGTGGGCTTACGACTTCCCCTCTGGGATGACCATCGACTCCCAGCGGCAACAACAGCAGCGCCAGCAGCAGTAGGCGTTACACGCAAGGATGCATCGGAGGAATCCCAGGCAGGAGAGGACTCGTCAGACTTGCCAGTGACATGGCCTGCAGGACTATTGGCATTCCTGGGGAAGGAGGAAATTGACACTGAGGGAGTTGGTGGGGTGGTTTGCGTGAGCTTGGTTACAAGAGGAAGGGATTTACTGGTCAGTGGACTGCTTCCGCTGTCACCCAAAGTTTTTGAACTTGTCACTGACTTATTATGAATGCGCTGCAGGTGACGTATAAGGGAGGATGTTCCGAGGTGGTTAACGTCCTTACCCCTACTTATTACAGCTTGACAAAGGGAACACACGGCTTGACACCTGTTGTCCGCATTTCTGGTGAAATACCTCCACACCGAAGAGCTGATTTTTTTGGTATTTTCACCTGGCATGTCAACGGCCATATTCCTCCCACGGACAACAGGTGTCTCCCCGGGTGCCTGACTTAAACAAACCACCTCACCATCAGAATCCTTCTGGTCAATTTCCTCCCCAGCGCCAGCAACACCCATATCCTCCTCATCCTGGTGTACTTCAACACTGACATCTTCAATCTGACTATCAGGAACTGGACTGCGGGTGCTCCTTCCAGCACTTGCAGGGGGCATGCAAATAGTGGAAGGCGCATGCTCTTCACGTCCAGTGTTGGGAAGGTCAGGCATCGCAACCGACACAATTGGACTCTCCTTGTGGATTTGGGATTTCAAAGAACGCACAGTTCTTTGCGGTGCTTTTGCCAGCTTGAGTCTTTTCAGTTTTCTAGCGAGAGGCTGAGTGCTTCCATCCTCATGTGAAGCTGAACCACTAGCCATGAACATAGGCCAGGGCCTCAGCCGTTCCTTGCCACTCCGTGTGGTAAATGGCATATTGGCAAGTTTACGCTTCTCCTCCGACAATTTTATTTTAGGTTTTGGAGTCCTTTTTTTTCTGATATTTGGTGTTTTGGATTTGACATGCTCTGTACTATGACATTGGGCATCGGCCTTGGCAGACGACGTTGCTGGCATTTCATCGTCTCGGCCATGACTAGTGGCAGCAGCTTCAGCACGAGGTGGAAGTGGATCTTGATCTTTCCCTAATTTTGGAACCTCAACTTTTTTGTTCTCCATATTTTATAGGCAGAACTAAAAGGCACCTCAGGTAAACAATGGAGATGGATGGATTGGATACTAGTATACAATTATGGACGGACTGCCACGGTTAGGTGGTATAAAAAAACCACGGTTAGGTGGTATATATTGTAATACAATTATGGATGGACGGACTGCCTGCCGAGTGCCGACACAGAGGTAGCCACAGCCGTGAACTACCGCACTGTACACTGGTTGATAAAGAGATAGTAGTATACTCGTAACAACTAGTATGACTGACTATGACGGTATAAAGAATGAAAAAAAAACCACGGTTAGGTGGTATATATTGTAATACAATTATGGATGGACGGACTGCCTGCCGAGTTCCGACACAGAGGTAGCCACAGCCGTGAACTACCGCACTGTACACTGGTTGATAAAGAGATAGTAGTATACTCGTAACAACTAGTATGACTGACTATGACGGTATAAAGAATGAAAAAAAAACCACGGTTAGGTGGTATATATTATAATACAATTATGGATGGACGGACTGCCTGCCGACTGCCGACACAGAGGTAGCCACAGCCGTGAACTACCGCACTGTACACTGGTTGATAAAGAGATAGTAGTATACTCGTAACAACTAGTATGACACTATGACGGTATAAAGAATGAAAAAAAAACCACGGTTAGGTGGTATATATTATAATAATACAATTATGGATGGACGGACTGCCTGCCGAGTTCCGACACAGAGGTAGCCACAGCCGTGAACTACCGCACTGTACACTGGTTGATAAAGAGATAGTAGTATACTCGTAACAACTAGTATGACTGACTATGACGGTATAAAGAATGAAAAAAAAACCACGGTTAGGTGGTATATATTGTAATACAATTATGGATGGACGGACTGCCTGCCGAGTTCCGACACAGAGGTAGCCACAGCCGTGAACTACCGCACTGTACACTGGTTGATAAAGAGATAGTAGTATACTCGTAACAACTAGTATGACTGACTATGACGGTATAAAGAATGAAAAAAAAACCACGGTTAGGTGGTATATATTGTAATACAATTATGGATGGACGGACTGCCTGCCGAGTTCCGACACAGAGGTAGCCACAGCCGTGAACTACCGCACTGTACACTGGTTGATAAAGAGATAGTAGTATACTCGTAACAACTAGTATGACTGACTATGACGGTATAAAGAATGAAAAAAAAACCACGGTTAGGTGGTATATATTATAATACAATTATGGATGGACGGACTGCCTGCCGACTGCTGACACAGAGGTAGCCACAGCCGTGAACTACCGCACTGTACACTGGTTGATAAAGAGATAGTAGTATACTCGTAACAACTAGTATGACACTATGACGGTATAAAGAATGAAAAAAAAACCACGGTTAGGTGGTATATATTATAATACAATTATGGATGGACGGACTGCCTGCCGACTGCCGACACAGAGGTAGCCACAGCCGTGAACTACCGCACTGTACACTGGTTGATAAAGAGATAGTAGTATACTCGTAACAACTAGTATGACACTATGACGGTATAAAGAATGAAAAAAAAACCACGGTTAGGTGGTATATATTATAATACAATTATGGATGGACGGACTGCCTGCCGAGTGCCGACACAGAGGTAGCCACAGCCGTGAACTACCGCACTGTACACTGGTTGATAAAGAGATAGTAGTATACTCGTAACAACTAGTATGACTGACTATGACGGTATAAAGAATGAAAAAAAAACCACGGTTAGGTGGTATATATTATAATACAATTATGGATGGACGGACTGCCTGCCGACTGCCGACACAGAGGTAGCCACAGCCGTGAACTACCGCACTGTACACTGGTTGATAAAGAGATAGTAGTATACTCGTAACAACTAGTATGACACTATGACGGTATAAAGAATGAAAAAAAAACCACGGTTAGGTGGTATATATTATAATACAATTATGGATGGACGGACTGCCTGCCGACTGCCGACACAGAGGTAGCCACAGCCGTGAACTACCGCACTGTACACTGGTTGATAAAGAGATAGTAGTATACTCGTAACAACTAGTATGACACTATGACGGTATAAAGAATGAAAAAAAAACCACGGTTAGGTGGTATATATTATAATAATACAATTATGGATGGACGGACTGCCTGCCGACTGCCGACACAGAGGTAGCCACAGCCGTGAACTACCGCACTGTACACTGGTTGATAAAGAGATAGTAGTATACTCGTAACAACTAGTATGACTATGACGACGGTATAAAGAAAGAAAAAAAAATACCACGGTTAGGTGGTATATAATTATACAATTATGGATGGACGGACTGCCTGCCGAGTGCCGACTGCCGACACAGAGGTAGCCACAGCCGTGAACTACCGCACTGTACTGTGTCTGCTGCTAATATAGACTGGTTGATAAAGAGATAGTATACAACAATATACTACTATACTGGTGGTCAGGCACTGGTCACCACTAGTCACACTGGCAGTGGCACTCCTGCAGCAAAAGTGTGCACTGTTTAATTTTAAATTAATATAATATTATGTACTCCTGGCTCCTGCTATAACAACCTGCAGTGCTCCCCAGTCTCCCCCACAATTATTATAAGCTTTTATACATTGATGTGCAGCACACTGGGCTGAGCTGAGTGCACACAGACTGAGTCACACTGTGTGACTGCTGTGTATCGTTTTTTTCAGGCAGAGAACGGATATAGCAGAGAACGGATATATTAAATAAAAGTTAACTTAACAACAACTGCACTAGTCACTGTGGTAAACTCTGTCTGCACAATCTCTCTCTCTCTCTCTCTCTTCTAATCTATTCTAATGGAGAGGACGCCAGCCACGTCCTCTCCCTATCAATCTCAATGCACGTGTGAAAATGGCGGCGACGCGCGGCTCCTTATATAGAATCCGAGTCTCGCGAGAATCCGACAGCGTCATGATGACGTTCGGGCGCGCTCGGGTTAACCGAGCAAGGCGGGAAGATCCGAGTCGCTCGGACCCGTGAAAAAAAAAGTGAAGTTCGTGCGGGTTCGGATTCAAAGAAACCGAACCCGCTCATCTCTAATAGAAAGCGCACTACTGTGTGGTCTAATGTGAATAAAGAGCAATATGGTGTGGTGTAATGTGAATAAGGGGCACTACTGTGAGGAGTAACGTGGTACTACTGTGTGATGTAATGTGAATAAGAGACATTATTGTATGACATAATGTGAATAAGGTTGCAGTACTGTGTGGCGTAATGTCAACTGGGGGTATTATTGTGTAGCCATGCCCCTTCCCAGTAAGAACACGCCCTGTTTTGGGCTGCGCACCGAATGTGCACACTGTTCCTATTTAAAATATAGGGGGTAGGAGCACCAAAATAAGGACTGCTATGGGTGAGGGGTGATGGTGCTTGGAAAGGGGTACAGGGTCAGAGGCGGAACTAGCGTCTGTGCAAGGGGGCACCAGCCAAAATCTTGCCTAGGGCATCATATTGGTTAGGGCCGGCTCTGTGTGCAGCAGCTTAATTTCATGTCTTCTACTGCATGTTCTGGTTGCAGCTATAGTAAAATGTTATTATATATTGGCTTGCCATAATATTGTTTAAATCCGGTACAGCTATGATATACACAGGTTCTGTAGCTGCTTAATACCAGGTGAAATGCAGGTTTGAATTTAGCCAGTCCCAGAACCTGTGTAAATCATAGGTGTCCCGGATATTATAGCAAGCCTAGTTATATACCATTGCTATTGCGGCCATGATTTGAGTTACTGGCCAGAAGATGATATGACTGGAAACCGCCCTGCATTTGCCTATGACATTCTGGCATACAAACCGTCATGTTATATTCATATACTGTGTGATAGATCTACTGAGCACACATAATTTATGTAGACTTTAGAAGTCCCATGTGTTTTTTATAATGCATTTATGATGCAATTTTAATTTTCAGATATTAAATTAAGGCCTGTTTTTAAATTCTCCATTGTATACCCTTTCATGTCAGTACAAGAAAAATAGTGCATTACTATAATGTTTTCCTTCTATTCTTCAACTGTGTATTTCATTAGTTAATTAACATACACATATGGGCCCTCATTCCGAGTTGTTTGCTCACTCGCAGATTTTAGCAGCATTGCACACGCTAGGCCGCTGCCCTCTGGGAGTGTATCTTAGCTTAGCAGAATTGCGAATGAAAGATTAGCAGAATTGCGAATAGAAATTTCTTAGCAGTTTCTGAGTAGCTCGAGACTTACTCCTACACTGCGATCAGCTCAGCCCGTTTCGTTCCTGGTTTGACGTCACAAACACGCCCTGCGTTCGGTCAGCCACTCTCCTGTTTCTCCAGACACTCCCGCGTTTTATCCTGGCACGCCTGCGTTTTTCCGCACACTCCCAGAAAACGGTCAGTTTACGCCCAGAAACACCCACTTCCTGTCAATCACACTCCGATCACTTCAACGATGAAAATTCTTCGTTCGGACGTGAGTAACTCTACTAAGTTTTGTGGTAAAATACTTAGCGCATGCGCACTGCGTACCATGCGCATGCGCATTTTTGCCTTAATCGCTCCGTTGCGAAAATCGGCAACGAGCGAACAACTCGGAATGACCCCCATGAAACATTCCATCCAACAGACTAAACATTTTGTATACAGTGACCTAGGAGCTGTTCAGGCTACACAGTGCTGGAACATGAGCTGGACAAGTACGGTAAATATCAATGTTTATTGGCACCGACAAGTCATGTTTACTAGCACTGATGAGCTGTACAGCTGTTTACGTACTTAGCATAAAAGTAACACTTCACATGCTTAGTACATACACACACAGCACTATGTTTACTAACTTGCCAATTGGCAATGCTAATATAAATTGTTAAATTGTTGCTTTAAATTTGCATTAGCAGGTGGGATAATTACTGTCCCAGTAATTATGTGTATGATTAAAGAAATCCAGAAAACATGATCTGTTGGGGGTACTTGAGGTCTGACATTGAGAACCACTGGCCTAGGAGGTTTACTGTGACAAAACTTATAGAAAACATGCACAAAAGAGATGGTCTTATTATTAAATAGTACCTGAAATCAATCAGGATCCTGTTTAAAATGAAGCAGAACCCTTAAAAATATTTGCATATGTTGAAGTAAAGGGTGAACTGTAATGCCTCACCTTTCCTTTAACCAGGGCTGTTTCTAGGGCCGGGTAAGCCATGCAATCACACTGGGTGCCTGCAGCCAGTGTCTCCCCTCAGTATTCTATGCAGTCTGGTTGTCTGCATGGCATACTGTCGAAAATGTTCCTTCCAAAATGACCACCGCCATAGAGGAAACAGTTAAAAAGTATGCTGGGGGACCAGTAGTACCTATAGCATATCTTATATCAATTTTCGCGGGACAGTCCCATTTTTTTGGACTGTCCATCTGTCCCACCTGCGGGCCGCAGTGTCCCGCGGTGGGGTTGGGGGAGAGGACAGATGGGAGGCTCCTGTCACTGCTTCTCTGCTTAGCAGAGCAGCGGTGAATAGACGCTGTGCGCATGCGCACAGCGTCTATTCACGAATGACAGAGGGAGAGGAGGCATGCCAGCAGCTCACAGATCGTTGCGCATGCCCCCTTCAA
Source organism: Pseudophryne corroboree (assembly GCF_028390025.1). NCBI lineage: Eukaryota > Metazoa > Chordata > Amphibia > Anura > Myobatrachidae > Pseudophryne > Pseudophryne corroboree. The sequence goes on from NC_086446.1 coordinate 240,974,076, forward strand.
TGACGTACAAGGGAGACGTGGCTTACAATCACGACATCACAATGAGGACACGCCCCCTTTTTGGGAGCATGCACGGCTTCGCCGCGCATGAGTCCCGCTTCAAAGAAAATCAAAGTTGGGAGGTATGCCTATAGTATAAAGATACTAATGGTTCTCTAGCATCTTTCACCACTTTCTCCTTTAAGGCGGTGGCCAATTTGGGAGGGACATTTTCTAGAGTCTGTAGTATCAGGGGATGGAGACAGGCACGAACAGTAGTCCCCGGAAAGGCCAGGACCGCTGACCCATGTGGAATACTGCAGCTACTGTACATAAAAAGTGACGTGGGTGCCAAACTGGGGACGGCATGAAAACCCCTGACAACGAGCATGCAGTTTAAAAGTTGGTGTTGCCTTACTGTGGTGCATAATTTGGAACGAATTCCCTTGATCCCAGATTCTGTGTACACACTGGAAAGAGTTTTATGAAGGATCAAACTTTAGTACAAAAAACCATTGGTATAAAAAATGCCAACCCCAAATACTTGTTTATGTGCGAATGTAAGCTTCTTTCACCTAGTATTTCCCAAATCCAGTCCTCAGGGAACCATGGCCACACATCTAAAGAGTATCTTTCCAAGCAGCCAACTAGTTACCTAAAAAAAATGTAACCAATTTGTCTGAACAACCAGTGTTTGGCAGCAAATGGCCGATTCTGTACATTACCAGCATTACAGTGCACATTTTCCAAGTCTCCTCAAAGAATCATAATACAATCGCTGCAGCTGCTGCAACCAGTGAGGATAACAATACTAGTCCTTTAACGTCATCTAAAGCCAATGCTCAAGTGAATAGAGGGTTTAAGTCAGGGCTTTTGAAAGAGAAAAAAAATATTTTTACAGGGGTAAAGAGAAAAACGCCTCTATTAAAGGGAAAGTTTAGTGCAGAAAAACATATAATTGGCAACATGCCATTGACAACACGCGGTGGGAAGGAAATGTTCAGTCATTGGCCTTTATTTATGAGTGGTGGTTCTGAAACTGTCAGTGAGGCATCTTCTGCCTCTTATGACAATGCAAGACCATTTCACTCAGAGTCTAGAAGAGGATGAATGAATGAAAACCACTAAGGCAGTAGAACAAACTGTGTGTTCAGAACCGTCACACATCCCTGAGGAGAGTCTATGGGACGTTAACTATGTGTGAGTCTGACATTTGTCACACACAATATCCAACATATGGGTGGGTGGGTGGGTGGGTGGGTGGGAGAGCCCAAGGATATTTCCATCTTGCACCATCCTTTTCTGTCACTGCTGTGTGACAAGGTTTCATAGATGTGCAATAAACTGCCATGTATTTGTGCTGCTGCTCTGTCACTTAGTAACCTGCTAGCTCGCTGCAGCCTTAGGCCTAATCTGGATGAAAACAATATTATGAACTCAAAATTGACTGGAAATTAATGTTATTGAGGTTAATGATACCGTAGAAACAAAAAAAGGTCCAAATTCTGTGATTTTAGCTTTTTTATTTAATTAAAAAGAAAATACAATACCAAAACCAGTCTCAGCGTTTAGGCAAAAAAAACGGATGACGAATTAGAACAAATTAGAACCAAAACCAGCAATATGATCCAGTGCACATTTCTAATGTACTGTATGATAATGTTTAAACAGGTTATTGTATGCTGTACTTCTATTTATACTTAATGAACCAGTCTGGTGAAGCTTGGTAATCCGACCAAAGCACCTAACGTGCTCACGTATCTATAGGCTTACCCTGCTATCCTTTTAAACTGGGACACTCATGAATTAGGTTTCAGTGTGCAATCCCAGTGCTCGGGATACTGGCGGTCACATGACCAACAGCGGCATCCCAACACCGAAGATCCCAACATCGGACAGGGTAAGTATTGTAACCCTCCCCTACTTTAACCCTCCAGGGGTGTCAGCTAGGGCTAACTTCGGGGGTGTTGGCTACAGCTCACCCTCCAGGGGTGTTGGCTATGGCTATGGCTAACTCCACCTCCCTAGTGCCTAACACTAACCCCCCTAGTGCCTAACCCTTACCTTCAGAATGTCGGCTGTCAGTGGTGTCTGGATTCCAGTGAATTCGGCTATTGCCACACTAACTCACAACCATGATAATATCACAGATAATTGTATTGATACGCATGTTATTGCTAATAAATCCTCCCTATAAAAACAATCAAATATATAACTTTGCATTGAACAGCCCTTGTTCCTTTTTCCTTATTATCTGAATGGGGCCCAGTGGTTATTGTAGCACCTCGGTTCCTTTAATTGTAAAAAAAAAAGCATTTTGCTGGCACAGCAACAGTTAACAGAGTGGACAAGAGCCCGGTCACGTGTTCCATGCAGTGAGGTGGCATGATCTGATTGGACAGAGTCTGAGGAACAAGTAGAGCCTTGCGGGAAGAAGAAGGGAGTGACATTGTTGAGCAGGAGCCATTGCAGAGAGCAGATGTGTATGTGGAGCGGAGCAGAGCAGTGAACCGGAGAGTAACTCTGCAGAACAAAGGCCGCGAGGTATCGTGAGAGACAGGAAAGCGGGCATGGGACGCAGCAGCCGGAGACCAGAGCCCGCCAGGCCTATGCAGGGGCCCTGATGCTGTGGCCCGTTTCAGCAGTCTGCTGACGCCGCCTGGAGACAAGCGCAGGTGTGGAGGAGCCGCTGAGAGTATGAGTGAGTTACATAGACTGTGCTAATTGTTAAACTATAGCAGGATGAGTGCTAAAACCGATTTCTATTGACACATTATACACACCGCCCAGCTACCTAGGCACCTTAAGAACAGTGCTTGGAGGCATAATACAGTTAACTGCCACAGATTGATCCCTATCAATTGCTACAGAGTTATTGAAACCTAAAGACATATTTGCCAAAAAGACCCTGTGCATATTTGGATTGTAGTGACACTGTCTACAGAAGAGTAGAGATTTGATTACAAAATCTATATTTCTTTAGGGAGGTGCCTAAACCATTGTGCAACATGTTCAGTTTAAGCCACTTTATATGTCAGTACTCCTCTACAGCACAGTGACACTGTAGGATCTATGAGCTTCCATGTTTTTATTGCCAGTGAAGATCGGGACTGTGTGTAGGGATATTGAGGGAAAATAGAGATTGTATTTTTACTGAGTCTCAGTGACTTTAATTGATTTTTTGCAAATTACTCTTTTCTTGTTTATTTTTTTTCCATTGTCTTCTTGAAAATTGTACTGATTACTACTTGCATATCTGTGATTAGAGTGATTATAAATCAGTCATTAGGCCTGAGCCACATTGAGTCATCCAGTGTAATGTGAGCTGTAGTGAATTAGTCTTTATTGAATGCTACACACAGTGAATTAATCTTCTTGAATATCATCTTTGCCATCTTGATTGTTTGAACAAATTAATCTTCTATCTATCCAGCATTTATTGCAGTAAAATAAAGATTACTCTCCACAGATGTTGCTGTTAAATGACCTTCATGTTTACATATTAATCTTTCCTACCTTTCTGAACCACTCACATCAAAGAAGGTACGGGGGAAAAACATTTTAGGGAAGGGGTTCTTCATAAAAGCCACTGAACACCTGTGAAATCCATCTCTAACCACTTAGACACCCGCCGACCCCGGGATGTTACATTTTCAGAGAATGAGAAGCAGCATGGGTGCTTGAAATCATAACATATGGCCAGACTAACTAGGAAGTAAAGTTTAAAAAAGCATGAAACTGTGAACCTGAGAAAAACCATGCTGCAGATGTAACATGTGTAAAGAGATTTAGATTTGGGTGGCATGTGTCTAAACTAGAGATGTGTGACGGACCATTTTTGCTGGATTTGGATTTGACTCTGATTCATTGCCCGGCTTTGGATTTGCCTGACCACCGTGTCTGGTTTTGGAACTGGATTTTTTTTTCCAAAAATTGACAAACAAAAAGCTTAAATCACATAATTTGGGCCTGTTTTTGTTCCTAAATATCAATCCCGGGATTGAATCCTGGCCAATTTAAGCCCGGGATGATTGCCCACCCTAAACCCAGTGTTACTAATAAATAGCAAAGCAGTGAGCTTTTTTGGGGGGGAGCAGGCTGTTGCTACTCTTCTCACATACTGTGCTGCATGTCTCTCACTGTTTACTGGAGAAAAGCCATAATTAAGGGATGCTTATAACACAAGAGGGCCCTTCTACTGGGAACATCTAAAATAGATTGTGATCTATAATGGAAACAGTGAGTATAAATTAGCTGTAAAACGCCAACTGCCTTACACTGGACTTTTTCAACCATGTACCCTGCACACTGGATGAAGCTGAACTGGCTTGAGGGCATCTCATGCCCTGGACCTTTAGAATGTTAGGAACCTACCTGATGATGAGGTCACCTGGACACGGCGGACAGACCCATACAAAATTATGCTAAGAAACTCACTTTTACTTTGTGTTAAAGTGCATCATTTATTACAATTATTCTGATTAGTAATGTTTGGAGAGTGCACCTGCATTATTTTTTTATGTGTGTGGCACTACAAGTCTTAGCATGATGGCATCTCTCAATATGTTTAGGGTGTGCTTTTCATCCCACACATGTACACTGCATGAGGATGCAAGAAGTAGTTACCAGATCCTTCAAATTGCACAACCAGATCATCAGTCTTCCCCCAGACTCCAGGAACAGAATAGTATATGAGTCATTCACTTTGCAGATATCTAATCAAATATCACATATACATCCTAATCTTTATTAGTGTTTATATGGACAGATTCTGCCCTTCTCCTCCATTATGCATCTATTAAAAATGTGGAATTTCCAATTACAGTACAGACCAGTGCACATCATCACTGTCTGAGATGATGATTATTGACCACATCATATACATGGAAAAAGGGGGGGACCTGGACTGCACATCCTATTACTAAAGATATCAAAAGGTGCTATCATGCTGAGGCTTCTAATACTATGCTGGAGGAAGAGAGATGCAGATGCACACTCTTAGCGCTAAGAACACTGATAATAAAAATAATTTAAATAAACCCTCACAATTAACATGGAGTATAATTGAAGTTCTTAGCACACATTTGCGCAAATATGCGGGCCCATGTACCGCGGCCAGGTGACTTCCTCACATGGGTCCCTAACATTCCTAATACTATCACATTCTATTTATTTATTCAGGACTTACCTCTAAATAGGGCCTTATAATTGTGTGATCTGAAATGCAGGAACCCAGCTAATTAAAATGTTTTAATTACCTGGGTTCCTGCATTTCAGATCACACATTGATAAGGTCCTATTTAGAGGTAAGTCCTGAATAAATTTATAGAATCTGATAGTATTAGGAATGTTAGGGACCCATGTGATGAAGTCACCTGGCCGCGGTACATGGGCCTGCATATTTGAGCAAAGTTGTGCCAAGACCTTCAATTATACTCCATGTTAATTGTGAGGGTTTATTTAAATAATTTTTACTATCAGTGCTCTTAGTGCTAAGAGTGTGCATCTGCATCTCTCTTCCCCCACATCCTATACATGTCTGAGGTCAGCACTGATACAGTTAATGTAGACTATCCTCTTAAAAGCACAAAGCAAGTTACAAGCAGCTTTTCAAATTTGGATGGGGCCGCGAGCCATGATTGGCCAGCAGCCAATTAAGAGCGGCATCTGTGAGCCAATTGCAGTTCACCATGTCATTGCTCCACCCACTAACTCCGTCTTTTATTATCTGGCGCAAGCAGCTCAAAGCAGGTATGATGGTGGAGATGGAGTATAAGCTCCCGAAGATGCATGAAAGATGCCGGACAGAAAATGCGACCAGATGGGAAGATGGGCGCTGGAAAGCAGTTGACTGGAGGAGGTGGCAGAAGGATGACAGAAAATGCCAGACCAAGCTAAAAGACTCGTGGATGTCTACGCCATGGTAGTAGGGGGATTTATACAGCTTATACTGGTCCTCTTGCTGTGCAGTTGACATCCAGCGAGGGTCAAGTAAACAACGAAGTCAAGTCAACACTGAGAGGCAACAGAGGATCTGGCACTTGGCAAGCTGAGGAGTGGCGCTGGCTCGCGCACTGAAGTACTTGACTGTGGCCAGTGGCCTTTTCACAGAGTAGGGAGTCTGTTTGTAGACTCCGGGTGGGCCCCCTACCCTTCACGGCGCAGTAGACTCTTGCATTGTGCCAGAGTCTACTGTGCATGCACAGTCCTCCAAAAACATGGTGCCTACCATGTTCCAGAGCCTAAATTCCTACTGCATGGCAGCCATTTTGACAGTGATATTTTTACTGCGGCTGTAGATCCTACGCAGGACTCCAGTAAGTTAAGTAATAAAACATGGGTGTAATGTGTGCAGTGTGGGCCTCCCTGGACCCAGGCACACATTGCACCAATTGCACATATTGCATCCAATAATATGCCTGTGGCATATTATTAGAACTTCAAGCTTGTTCATTTTGCTAAATAAACTAGTTATACAAGTGGTCACCATTTTTGTGAATACCAAAATGCACATTTATGAAAACAGCTCAGCCACAGCATTGGAGTCAAATTTGATTGCTACAGTTGATCACCAAGAGGTGAGATAAAGTGAAAGAAGGGAACTCTTAGAGAACAGTTTTTATTTAATTCACTTCGCCTATCTCTCTAAAATCTTTGAAATTTTGAGAAGAAGCCCCATTTGGTGTGCCACAGAGTTTGCGACTTTGCAGCGGCATGTGACTTTTCCTTAAAATAGTGCTTTATTAATCATAAGTACTTAGGGCTTGGTTCAGAGTTGTACGCAAATACATTTGCATATGCGATTTCGCTCGCTGTGCAATTGCAAAAATATGCATCTGACTCAAACTGCGTGTGAATAGGGACACCCGCTGCCAGTCATCTCACATCCACCACTCACATACAAAAGTGGAAACATTGTATGCATGACAACAATCAAATTTATGATTGAGTTTACGTTGTCTCAGATAGACTGGCTCTCCTAAGACGATGAGTGCTCTCCAGCTGTGAGCAAATTCACAATGGCTGCATTTTTTTAGCTATCCCCGGTTACCTCCCCCCACACGCTGACTACCTATCACTCACTTTGCAAATAAATCCTCTGTGCATACACTATCCCAAATCAATCACTGCGCAGTGCTGCTTTGCAGCATGCGCAGTGGCAAATAATCACTTAATCTCGTACCACATTGACATTGCATCATAGGCGTGCACAGAACATTTTATTAGGGGGTGCACCGTTGAAGGGGCATGTTTAGCACTACCTACTGGGCAAGTCTAGTACAGCCTATTGGGCGTTTTGGCACTCAATGCAATATAAATCACTTACCACAAGGGGTGTAGCCACTGCAAATGGGGGCATGTCAACATGACACGATACCTTTTTCTCATCACTCTGGGAGCATTCCTTTCCATTCCATATGCCCCTTACCTATATGGTGGTTTCTCACAATGGGGAACCTCTGAATAAAAGCCCTCCCTGGGCAAACAGCGTCTTCAGTCGGTAATCACTATTCATGTAGGAAATTACATGGTCCAAAAGATGTCTGTTTGAGTAGGAAAATAACTAAGATCATCATCATGCAACAGAGAGGTTCAACCAGACTTGTGTCACCTCCTGCCCCTGCGTCTCTCAGCCACACCATCATCTTCTTCCTGTGTCTCTCAGCCACACTCTGATCTCCCGGCTGTATTTCTCAGTCACATCATCTCTAATCCTCCCTGCATTGTCTATCTGAATCCGATTCTTTTGGTTGCATCTGAGAACATTGGCGCAAAGTACAGATTTACGGTACTTTGCGCTGGCACAGGGCCGATTCTACGCATGTGCGAACGTGTCCTGTGGCATAGGACATAGGCTGGCATCAGACTGTCATTGATTGCCATTTCGGGGGCGGGGTGGGGGTGACGATGGGCTTTGTATGGAAAAATGGAGGTGTGTTGTCGCCATTTAGAAGATGGAAAGATGCCAAGGATCTCCGTCATAGGACACAGATTTCCTGGCCTCTGCCACCTAGTGGTGAGTGCTTTGATCCGATGCTGCTCAGAACACTAGTGCAGGAGGAGGGATCTGCAAGGAAGCAGCAGTGATAGCAAAACCAACCACATCTGAATTACCCCTTTAATTAACTAATTAAGATGCAAAATTCAGTAAAAAGTACATAATCTAGGCAAAAGATAGAGATCCTATACTAGTTACTCGCGCCACACTTTCATTATGCAGAATCGCTCTCTTTATACCTAATCCTATGTAACATAAAATGGTAACCTACATAGTTACATAGTTAGTGAGGTTAAAAAGAGGCAAAATGCCCATCGGCTGTATTCTGTATCCTGTATTCTGTGTTAAGCTGTTCATATTATGATGCGCCTGCTGAAGTAATGGTTTAGTACCAATTGACAACTATGATTCTTATCACTCCCAGATATTTAATGTCAATATGTTAAATGCTATAGCCCTGGATACATTTTCCAGTTAGAAATTTGTCCAATCCGTTTTTAAATGCATTTACAGAGTCTGCCATTATTACCTTCTCCGGCAGGGAGTTCCAAACCTTTATTGTCATTACCGTGAAGAACTCTTTCCTACATTGTGTACAGAATTTTCTCTCCTCTAGCCTCAGCGAGTGCCCACGTGTCCTATACTGAGTTCTTTTAATAAACAAATCTCCTGCTAATTCCTTGTAATGACCCTTTCCATATTTGAAGATATTAATTAGAGATGAGCGGGTTCGGTTCCTCGGAATCCGAACCCGCCCGAACTTCAGCTTTTTTTACACGGATCCGAGCGACTCGGATCTTCCCGCCTTGCTCGGTTAACCCGAGCGCGCCCGAACGTCATCATGACGCTGTCGGATTCTCGCGAGGCTCGGATTCTATCGCGAGACTCGGATTCTATATAAGGAGCCGCGCGTCGCCGCCATTTTACACGTGCATTGAGATTGATAGTGAGAGGACGTGGCTGGCGTCCTCTCCGTTTAGAGAAGAAATAGATAGGAGAGTGAGAGTGAGACAGTGACACTTCATTTACTGGAGCTTAGGAGGAGTACTCAGACAGAGAGTGCAGAATTTTGCTGATAGTATTAGTTAGTTATACTAGTGACAGAGTGAGACAGTGACACTTCATTTACTGGAGCTTAGGAGGAGTACTCAGACAGAGAGTGCAGAATTTTGCTGATAGTATTAGTTAGTTATACTAGTGACTGACCAGTGACCACCAGTGCAGTTTTATATTATTTAATATAATCCGTTCTCTGCCTGAAAAAACGATACACAGTGACTCAGTCACATACCATATCTGTGCTCAGCCCAGTGTGCTGCTGCATCATCTATGTATAATATCTGACTGTGCTCACACAGCTTAATTGTGGGGGAGACTGGGGAGCAATTAGGTTATAGCAGGAGCCAGGAGTACATATTAAAATTAAACAGTGCACACTTTTTTTCTGCAGGAGTGCCACTGCCAGTGTGACTGACCAGTGACCTGACCACCAGTATATAGTATACTATATTGTATTGTGAATGTCTGCCTGTAAAAGTTAAACACACGTCGTGTGACTTGTGTGGTGTTTTTTTATTCTATAAAATAAAAAACTCATTCTGCTGACAGACAGTGTCCAGCAGGTCCGTCATTATATAATATATACCTGTCCGGCTGCAGTAGTGATATATATATATTTTTTATATCATTATTTATCATCTAGTCGCAGCAGACACAGTACGGTAGTTCACGGCTGTAGCTACCTCTGTGTCGGCACTCGGCAGTCCATCCATAATTGTATACCACCTACCCGTGGTTTTTTTTTTCTTTCTTCTTTATACATACTACATCTCATTATCATCCAGTCTATATTAGCAGCAGACACAGTACAGTACGGTAGTCCACGGCTGTAGCTACCTCTGTGTCGGCACTCGGCAGTCCGTCCATAATTGTATACCACCTACCCGTGGTTTTTTTTTTCTTTCTTCTTTATACATACTACATCTCATTATCAACCAGTCTATATTAGCAGCAGACACAGTACGGTAGTCCACGGCTGTAGCTACCTCTGTGTCGGCACTCGGCAGTCCATCCATAATTGTATACCACCTACCCGTGGTTTTTTTTCTTTCTTCTTTATACATACTACATCTCATTATCATCCAGTCTATATTAGCAGCAGACACAGTACAGTACGGTAGTCCACGGCTGTAGCTACCTCTGTGTCGGCACTCGGCAGTCCATCCATAATTGTATACCACCTACCCGTGTTTTTTTTTTCTTTCTTCTTTATACATACTACATCTCATTATCATCCAGTCTATATTAGCAGCAGACACAGTACAGTACGGTAGTCCACGGCTGTAGCTACCTCTGTGTCGGCACTCGGCAGTCCGTCCATAATTGTATACCACCTACCCGTGGTTTTTTTTTCTTTCTTCTTTATACATACTACATCTCATTATCAACCAGTCTATATTAGCAGCAGACACAGTACGGTAGTCCACGGCTGTAGCTACCTCTGTGTCGGCACTCGGCAGTCCATCCATAATTGTATACCACCTACCCGTGGTTTTTTTTTCTTTCTTCTTTATACATACTACATCTCATTATCATCCAGTCTATATTAGCAGCAGACACAGTACAGTACGGTAGTCCACGGCTGTAGCTACCTCTGTGTCGGCACTCGGCAGTCCATCCATAATTGTATACCACCTACCCGTGGTTTTTCTTTCTTTCTTCTTTATACATACATACTACATCTCTTTATCAACCAGTCTATATTAGCAGCAGACACAGTACGGTAGTCCACGGCTGTAGCTACCTCTGTGTCGGCACTCGGCAGTCCATCCATAATTGTATACCACCTACCCGTGTTTTTTTTTTCTTTCTTCTTTATACATACATACTACATCTCTTTATCAACCAGTCTATATTAGCAGCAGACACAGTACGGTAGTCCACGGCTGTAGCTACCTCTGTGTCGGCACTCGGCAGTCCGTCCATAATTGTATACCACCTACCCGTGGTTTTTTTTTCTTTCTTCTTTATACATACATACTACATCTCTTTATCAACCAGTCTATATTAGCAGCAGACACAGTACGGTAGTCCACGGCTGTAGCTACCTCTGTGTCGGCACTCGGCAGTCCATCCATAATTGTATACCACCTACCCATGGTTTTTTCTTTCTTTCTTCTTTATACATACTACATCTCATTATCATCCAGTCTATATTAGCAGCAGACACAGTACAGTACGGTAGTCCACAGCTGTAGCTACCTCTGTGTCGGCACTCGGCAGTCCGTCCATAATTGTATACCACCTACCCGTGTTTTTTTTTTTTTCTTCTTTATACATACTACATCTCATTATCAACCAGTCTATATTAGCAGCAGACACAGTACGGTAGTCCACGGCTGTAGCTACCTCTGTGTCGGCACTCGGCAGTCCATCCATAATTGTATACCACCTACCCGTGGTTTTTTTTTCTTTCTTCTTTATACATACTACATCTCATTATCATCCAGTCTATATTAGCAGCAGACACAGTACAATACAATAGTCCACGGCTGTAGCTACCTCTGTGTCGGCACTCGGCAGTCCATCCATAATTGTATACTAGTATCCATCCTTCTCCATTGTTTACCTGAGGTGCCTTTTAGTTGTGCCTATTAAAATATGGAGAACAAAAATGTTGAGGTTCCAAAATTAGGGAAAGATCAAGATCCACTTCCACCTCGTGCTGAAGCTGCTGCCACTAGTCATGGCCGAGACGATGAAATGCCAGCAACGTCGTCTGCCAAGGCCGATGCCCAATGTCATAGTACAGAGCATGTCAAATCCAAAACACCAAATATCAGTAAAAAAAGGACTCCAAAACCTAAAATAAAATTGTCGGAGGAGAAGCGTAAACTTGCCAATATGCCATTTACCACACGGAGTGGCAAGGAACGGCTGAGGCCCTGGCCTATGTTCATGGCTAGTGGTTCAGCTTCACATGAGGATGGAGGCACTCAGCCTCTCGCTAGAAAAATGAAAAGACTCAAGCTGGCAAAAGCAGTAGCACCGCAAAGAACTGTGCGTTCTTCGAAATCCCAAATCCACAAGGAGAGTCCAATTGTGTCGGTTGCGATGCCTGACCTTCCCAACACTGGACGTGAAGAGCATGCGCCTTCCACCATTTGCACGCCCCCTGCAAGTGCTGGAAGGAGCACCCGCAGTCCAGTTCCTGATAGTCAGATTGAAGATGTCAGTGTTGAAGTACACCAGGATGAGGAGGATATGGGTGTTGCTGGCGCTGGGGAGGAAATTGACCAGGAGGATTCTGATGGTGAGGTGGTTTGTTTAAGTCAGGCACCCGGGGAGACACCTGTTGTCCGTGGGAGGAATATGGCCGTTGACATGCCTGGTGAAAATACCAAAAAAATCAGCTCTTCGGTGTGGAACTATTTCAACAGAAATGCGGACAACAGGTGTCAAGCCGTGTGTTGCCTTTGTCAAGCTGTAATAAGTAGGGGTAAGGACGTTAACCACCTCGGAACATCCTCCCTTATATGTCACCTGCAGCGCATTCATAATAAGTCAGTGACAAGTTCAAAAACTTTGGGTGAAAGCGGAAGCAGTCCACTGACCAGTAAATCCCTTCCTCTTGTAACCAAGCTCACGCAAACCACCCCACCAACTCCCTCAGTGTCAATTTCCTCCTTCCCCAGGAATGCCAATAGTCCTGCAGGCCATGTCACTGGCAATTCTGACGATTCCTCTCCTGCCTGGGATTCCTCTGATGTATCCTTGCGTGTAACGCCTACTGCTGCTGGCGCTGCTGTTGTTGCTGCTGGGAGTCGATGGTCATCCCAGAGGGGAAGTCGTAAGACCACTTTTACTACTTCCACCAAGCAATTGACTGTCCAACAGTCCTTTGCGAGGAAGATGAAATATCACAGCAGTCATCCTACAGCAAAGCGGATAACTGAGGCCTTGGCATCCTGGGTGGTGAGAAACGTGGTTCCGGTATCCATCATTACTGCAGAGCCAACTAGAGACTTGTTGGAGGTACTGTGTCCCCGGTACCAAATACCATCTAGGTTCCATTTCTCTAGGCAGGCGATACCGAAAATGTACACAGACCTCAGAAAAAGAGTCACCAGTGTCCTAAAAAATGCAGCTGTACCCAATGTCCACTTAACCACGGACATGTGGACAAGTGGAGCAGGGCAGGGTCAGGACTATATGACTGTGACAGCCCACTGGGTAGATGTATGGACTCCCGCCGCAAGAACAGCAGCGGCGGCACCAGTAGCAGCATCTCGCAAACGCCAACTCTTTCCTAGGCAGGCTACGCTTTGTATCACCGGTTTCCAGAATACGCACACAGCTGAAAACCTCTTACGGCAACTGAGGAAGATCATCGCGGAATGGCTTACCCCAATTGGACTCTCCTGTGGATTTGTGGCATCGGACAACGCCAGCAATATTGTGTGTGCATTAAATATGGGCAAATTCCAGCACGTCCCATGTTTTGCACATACCTTGAATTTGGTGGTGCAGAATTTTTTAAAAAACGACAGGGGCGTGCAAGAGATGCTGTCGGTGGCCAGAAGAATTGCGGGACACTTTCGGCGTACAGGCACCACGTACAGAAGACTGGAGCACCACCAAAAACTACTGAACCTGCCCTGCCATCATCTGAAGCAAGAAGTGGTAACGAGGTGGAATTCAACCCTCTATATGCTTCAGAGGTTGGAGGAGCAGCAAAAGGCCATTCAAGCCTATACAATTGAGCACGATATAGGAGGTGGAATGCACCTGTCTCAAGCGCAGTGGAGAATGATTTCAACGTTGTGCAAGGTTCTGATGCCCTTTGAACTTGCCACACGTGAAGTCAGTTCAGACACTGCCAGCCTGAGTCAGGTCATTCCCCTCATCAGGCTTTTGCAGAAGAAGCTGGAGACATTGAAGGAGGAGCTAACACGGAGCGATTCCGCTAGGCATGTGGGACTTGTGGATGGAGCCCTTAATTCGCTTAACAAGGATTCACGGGTGGTCAATCTGTTGAAATCAGAGCACTACATTTTGGCCACCATGCTCGATCCTAGATTTAAAGCCTACCTTGGATCTCTCTTTCCGGCAGACACAAGTCTGCTGGGGTTAAAAGACCTGCTGGTGAGAAAATTGTCAAGTCAAGCGGAACGCGACCTGTCAACATCTCCTCCTTCACATTCTCCCGCAACTGGGGGTGCGAGGAAAAGGCTCAGAATTCCGAGCCCACCCGCTGGCGGTGATGCAGGGCAGTCTGGAGCGACTGCTGATGCTGACATCTGGTCCGGACTGAAGGACCTGACAACGATTACGGACATGTCGTCTACTGTCACTGCATATGATTCTCTCAACATTGAAAGAATGGTGGAGGATTATATGAGTGACCGCATCCAAGTAGGCACGTCACACAGTCCGTACTTATACTGGCAGGAAAAAGAGGCAATTTGGAGGCCCTTGCACAAACTGGCTTTATTCTACCTAAGTTGCCCTCCCACAAGTGTGTACTCCGAAAGAGTGTTTAGTGCCGCCGCTCACCTTGTCAGCAATCGGCGTACGAGGTTACATCCAGAAAATGTGGAGAAGATGATGTTCATTAAAATGAATTATAATCAATTCCTCCGCGGAGACATTGACCAGCAGCAATTGCCTCCACAAAGTACACAGGGAGCTGAGATGGTGGATTCCAGTGGGGACGAATTGATAATCTGTGAGGAGGGGGATGTACACGGTGATATATCGGAGGATGATGATGAGGTGGACATCTTGCCTCTGTAGAGCCAGTTTGTGCAAGGAGAGATTAATTGCTTCTTTTTTGGGGGGGGTCCAAACCAACCCGTCATATCAGTCACAGTCGTGTGGCAGACCCTGTCACTGAAATGATGGGTTGGTTAAAGTGTGCATGTCCTGTTTATACAACATAAGGGTGGGTGGGAGGGCCCAAGGACAATTCCATCTTGCACCTCTTTTTTCTTTTATTTTTCTTTGCGTCATGTGCTGTTTGGGGAGGGTTTTTTGGAAGGGCCATCCTGCGTGACGCTGCAGTGCCACTCCTAGATGGGCCCGGTGTTTGTGTCGGCCACTAGGGTCGCTTATCTTACTCACACAGTCAGCTACCTCATTGCGCCTCTTTTTTTCTTTGCGTCATGTGCTGTTTGGGGAGGGTTTTTTGGAAGGGCCATCCTGCGTGACACTGCAGTGCCACTCCTAGATGGGCCCGGTGTTTGTGTCGGCCACTAGGGTCGCTTATCTTACTCACACAGTCAGCTACCTCATTGCGCCTCTTTTTTTCTTTGCGTCATGTGCTGTTTGGGGAGGGTTTTTTGGAAGGGACATCCTGCGTGACACTGCAGTGCCACTCCTAGATGGGCCCGGTGTTTGTGTCGGCCACTAGGGTCGCTTATCTTACTCACACAGTCAGCTAC
The DNA here is from genome assembly GCF_028390025.1 of Pseudophryne corroboree. Classification (NCBI taxonomy): domain Eukaryota; kingdom Metazoa; phylum Chordata; class Amphibia; order Anura; family Myobatrachidae; genus Pseudophryne; species Pseudophryne corroboree. The sequence goes on from NC_086446.1 coordinate 240,989,496, forward strand.
CTCATTGCGCCTCTTTTTTTCTTTGCGTCATGTGCTGTTTGGGGAGGGTTTTTTGGAAGGGCCATCCTGCGTGACACTGCAGTGCCACTCCTAGATGGGCCCGGTGTTTGTGTCGGCCACTAGGGTCGCTTATCTTACTCACACAGTCAGCTACCTCATTGCGCCTCTTTTTTTCTTTGCGTCATGTGCTGTTTGGGGAGGGTTTTTTGGAAGGGACATCCTGCGTGACACTGCAGTGCCACTCCTAGATGGGCCCGGTGTTTGTGTCGGCCACTAGGGTCGCTTATCTTACTCACACAGTCAGCTACCTCATTGCGCCTCTTTTTTTCTTTGCGTCAAGTGCTGTTTGGGGAGGGTTTTTTGGAAGGGCCATCCTGCGTGACACTGCAGTGCCACTCCTAGATGGGCCCGGTGTTTGTGTCGGCCACTAGGGTCGCTTATCTTACTCACACAGTCAGCTACCTCATTGCGCCTCTTTTTTTCTTTGCGTCATGTGCTGTTTGGGGAGGGTTTTTTGGAAGGGCCATCCTGCGTGACACTGTAGTGCCACTCCTAGATGGGCCCGGTGTTTGTGTCGGCCACTAGGGTCGCTTATCTTACTCACACAGTCAGCTACCTCATTGCGCCTCTTTTTTTCTTTGCATCATGTGCTGTTTGGGGAGGGTTTTTTGGAAGGGACATCCTGCGTGACACTGCAGTGCCACTCCTAGATGGGCCCGGTGTTTGTGTCGGCCACTAGGGTCGCTTATCTTACTCACACAGTCAGCTACCTCATTGCGCCTCTTTTTTTCTTTGCGTCATGTGCTGTTTGGGGAGGGTTTTTTGGAAGGGACATCCTGCGTGACACTGCAGTGCCACTCCTAGATGGGCCCGGTGTTTGTGTCGGCCACTAGGGTCGCTTATCTTACTCACACAGTCAGCTACCTCATTGCGCCTCTTTTTTTCTTTGCGTCATGTGCTGTTTGGGGAGGGTTTTTTGGAAGGGCCATCCTGCGTGACACTGCAGTGCCACTCCTAGATGGGCCCGGTGTTTGTGTCGGCCACTAGGGTCGCTTATCTTACTCACACAGTCAGCTACCTCATTGCGCCTCTTTTTTTCTTTGCGTCATGTGCTGTTTGGGGAGGGTTTTTTGGAAGGGACATCCTGCGTGACACTGCAGTGCCACTCCTAGATGGGCCCGGTGTTTGTGTCGGCCACTAGGGTCGCTTATCTTACTCACACAGCGACCTCGGTGCAAATTTTAGGACTAAAAATAATATTGTGAGGTGTGAGGTATTCAGAATAGACTGAAAATGAGTGTAAATTATGGTTTTTGAGGTTAATAATACTTTGGGATCAAAATGACCCCCAAATTCTATGATTTAAGCTGTTTTTTAGGGTTTTTTGAAAAAACACCCGAATCCAAAACACACCCGAATCCGACAAAAAAAATTCGGTGAGGTTTTGCCAAAACGCGGTCGAACCCAAAACACGGCCGCGGAACCGAACCCAAAACCAAAACACAAAACCCGAAAAATTTCCGGCGCTCATCTCTAATATTAATAATGTCTCCTCTTAGACGCCTCTTTTCTAGTGTATACATATTTAACCTAGTAAGCCTTTCCTCGTACTCCAGTGTCTCTAACCCTTTAATCAATTTAGTAGCTCTTCTTTGAACTCTTTCTAGTTCCCCGATATCTTTTTTATAATACGGTGCCAAGAACTGCACACAATATTCCAGGTGTGGACATACCAATGATTTGTACAGTGGCAGGATTACATCCCCGTCCCATGTCTCAATGTCCTGTTTAATGCACGCAAGCACTTTACTTGCCTACTTTGCTGCATTTTAACATTGTGTACTGTTATTAAGCCTATCATCTATGAGCACCCCCAAATCTTTTTCCACCAGTTACCCCTATATTTTCCCTATTTAGAGTGTACGATGCAAGTGTGTTTTTTGTCCCAAAATGCATAACTTTGCATTTTTCTATATTGAACCTCATTCTCCATTTAGATGCCCAGTTTTCAAGTTTAAACAAGTCATTCTGTAGAGACTCCACATCGCTTTCTGAATTAATTACCTTACACAGTTTAGTATCATCTGCAAAGTTTGACTGTGCTTTCCAGGCCTATTTCTAGATCATTGATAAATATATTGAACGCTGACTACTGGTGCCCAGCTGGAGAACATCCCATTGACCACTACTCATTGTACGCTGTTATCCAGCCAATTACTTATCCATGTACAAATAGTATATCCTAGGCAAAGTTCCCTTAATTTGATGATCAGCCTCCTGTGAGGCACTGTATCAAAGGCTTTTGCGAAATCTAAATACACCACATCCACTGCTTTTCCCTGGTCAAGATTCTCGATCACTTCCCTGTAGAAGCTAATTAAGTTGGTTTGACATGATCTATCCCTTACAAACCCATGCTGACTTTTGCTAATAAACTTAGTAGCCTGCAGATAATCCTCTATGCTATCCCTCAAAATGCCTTCCAGTATTTTTCCCACTATAGAGATTTAACTAACTGGTCTGTAGTTACCAGTATCATCGCTGCAAAGACATTAATTTAAAATCTCCAGCATTGACTATTGCACTGTCTTTCTTACAAGCCTTCTTGTAACCAGATTTATTCCATTTCAGACAAGGAAGATATTAGTTCTGCTCTGTACAGCCAGTCATTATATTGGTTTCCTGTATGAATCCACAATAAAGTACTTACAATTAATATATACAATATTATACCTTCAGGGGGTCGCAAAATATCTCCCTCTACTTTGCCCAAATCAGAGCAAATATCCAGGGGGTGTGGTATATAGATGTTTTACAGTGCATCCGAAAAGTATTCACAGCGCTTCACTTTTTCCACATTTTGTTATGTTACAGCCTTATTCCAAGATGGAATACATTTTTCCCACAAAAATTCTACACACAATACCCCATAATGAAAACGTGACAAAAAGTTTTTTTGAGATTTTTGCGAATTTATTAAAAATAAAAAACAAAGAAATCACATGTACATAAATATTCACAGCCTTTGCTCAATGCTTTGTTGATGCACCTTTGGCAGCAATTACAGCCTCAAGTCTTTTTGAATATGATGGCACAAAACTGCTATCTTTGGGCAGTTTTGCCCATTCCTCTTTGCAGCACCTCTCAAGCTCCATCAGGTTTGATGGGAAGTGCTGGTGCATAGCCATTTTCAGATCTCTCCAGAGATGTTAAGTTGGATTCAAGTTTGGGCTCTGGCTGGGCCACTCAAGGACATTCACAGATTTGTCCTGAAACCACTCCTTTGATATCATGGCTGTGTGCCTAGTCATTGTCCTTCTGAAAGATGATCTGTCGCCCCAGTCTGAGGTCAAGAGCGATCTGGAGCAGGTTTTCATCCAGGATGTCTCTGTACATTGCTGCATTCATCTTTCCCTCTATCCTGACTAGTCTCCCAGTTCCTGTTGCTAAAAAACATCCCCACAGCATGATGCTGCCACCACCATGTTTCACTGTAGGGATGATATTGGACTGGTGATGAGCGGTGCCTGGTTTCCTCCAAACATGACGCCTGGCATTCATGCCAAAGAGGTCAATCTTTTGGAGTAATTCAGACCTGATCGCTGGGGTGCATTTTTTTGCATCCCTGCGATCAGGTAGTCGCCGCCTACAGGGGGAGGGTATTGGATGTGTGCAGGTGTGCGATCACATTTGTTGCAGAACTGCACAAACATAAGTTTGTGCAGTTTCTACTCAGCCCAGGACTTACTTAGCTGCTGCGCTGATCGGGGCCGGAGCTAATGTCAGAAACCCTCCCTCCAAATGTCTGGTCCCTGCTGCGTTTTTCCAGACGCTCCTTGAAAATGGTCAGTTGCCACCCACAAACTCCCTCTTCCTGTCAATCTCCGTGTGCTCGCCGGTGTGTTTGGAATTTTTGCACCATCCTGTTGCTGACCGGTGATCTTCGTTGCTGTGGCCATCGCGCCTGCGCATTGCAGTGCCTGTGCAGTTCAGATTTTATCACAGGCTGTGAGAAAACGCAGCCTAGCGACCAGGTCTAAAGGGCCCCTTTGTCTCATCAGAACAGAGAATTTTGTTTCAGCTGCATTTTGGCAAACTTCAGATGGGCTGCCATGTGCTTTTTACTAAGGAGTGGCTTCCTTCTGGCCATTCTACCATACAGGTCTGATTGGTGGATTTCTGCAGAGATGGTTGTTCTTCTGGAAAGTTCTCCTCTCTTCACAGAGGAATGCTCATAGCTCTGACAGAGTGACCATCGGGTTCTTGGTCACCTCCCTGACTAGGGCCCTTCTCCCCCGATTGCTCAGTTTAGATGGCCGGCCAGCTCTAGGAAGAGTCCTGGTGGTTCCGAACTTTTTCCATTTACGGATGATGGAGGCCACTGTGATCATTGGGACCTTCAAAGCAGCAGATATTTTTCTGTACCCTTCCCCAGATTTGTGCCTCAAGACAATCCTGTCTCGGAGGTCTACAGACAATTCCTTTGACTTCATGCTTGGTTTGTGCTTAGACATGCACTGTCAAGTGTGGGACCTTATATAGACAGGTGTGTGCTTTTCCAAATTATGTCCAATCAACTGAATTTACCACAGGTGGATTTCAATTAACCTGTAGGAACATCTCAAGGATCATCAGTGGAAACAGGATGCACCTGAGCTAAATTTTGAGCTTCATGGCAAAGGCTGTGAATACTTATGTACATGTGATTCCTTCGTTTTTTATTTTTAATAAATTTGCAAAAATCTCAAAAAAAACTTTTGTTCGCATTGTCATTATGGGGTATTGTGTGCAGAATTTTGAGGGAAAAAATTAATTTATTCCATTTTGGAATAAGGCTGTAACATAGTTAATTGTGGAAAAAGTGAAGCGCTGTGAATACTTTCCAAATGCACTGAAAGAGTTTGTTGAATAAAGGGTTGAGATACACTTTTGGGAACCTTTTTTCTCATCTATGTCAACTAACAGGGCATGGAGCGTTTGTATCATTAACAAGGTCAATGGTTCTCCTGATGTAAACCATAGCTTGTCAGCCCGAATAATTCACACCTGGTCAGGATGTACCAGAGAGCATATGATCCCTACAGATCTGTTCCCTAACATTTTTGAGAATAGTTTTAAATTTAAATAGACATGGATTGAGAGCTAACGCATGCATTAGAAGCTATATCTTATTTGGTAAGCCCACAATCTCCACATATGTAGTGGCTGGATCAAATTTTGCCCCTGTATGATAGAGTTCAGGACTCTAGACAATATGGTCACATACTGGATAGTGCAGAGAAACTTTATATTAGTGTGTCTTGATGCCATCTGTCATGATTGTTAAGGCATCATGTTCTGATCTCCTAATGACATGCACCAAAAGACACATAGTGGAATCTGAATAATCTGATGCAAGTCTTATGAGCCTTATACAGTTGTTCTTTTTTCAGAACAGCCTTCTTTAGAGATATGGGAGTGGGCCTTGTGTGGCCTTAATGTATTAGGCCCATCTAATGTTATATTTCTATAGACTACCACTGACGGATGTTTCATAGGTTACTCAAATACGAGAAGTGTGCAGTAAGTTTCCGGATGTACAAAAAGTATTAGATTTACAAAGTGAACATTACAATTTTTCAAAGTATTCACCTGAGAGGTTTATGCAAAGTTGCATGTACTCAAACCACATAGTGAAGCAGCTGGACCGAAGTCTTCTACATGCTGAATGAACAACTTTACTGCAGCTTCCACTGATGCAAAATGAATCCCATGTACTGTATCTTGCGTTTGATTTGTGGGAAGACGAAGAAGTTGCAGGGGGCCAGGTCTGGACTGTATGGTGTATAACAAAGCTCCTGGCTGTGTTCATGGGTCAGAAAATACACCACTTTCCTGGAATTGTGGGCAGATGCATTGTCGTGATGGAGACGGGCACCACGAGCGTAAGTTCTTGGGCGGCGCCTGGAAATGGCTTCCAGTACCTGCAGCAGGCACTGGTTTGTGTACCAGTCCCCAGTGACGATGCGCTGTTACATGAGTATGGTAGCTACATGACCAGTCTTGGCCACAAAAAATAAGAATTTACTTACCGATAATTCTATTTCTCATAGTCCGTAGTGGATGCTGGGGACTCCGTAAGGACCATGGGGAATAGCGGCTCCGCAGGAGACTGGGCACATCTAAAGAAAGCTTTAGGACTATCTGGTGTGCACTGGCTCCTCCCCCTATGACCCTCCTCCAAGCCTCAGTTAGGATACTGTGCCCGGACGAGCGTACACAATAAGGAAGGATTTTGAATCCCGGGTAAGACTCATACCAGCCACACCAATCACACCGTATAACCTGTGATCTGAACCCAGTTAACAGCATGATAACAGAGGAGCCTCTGAAAGATGGCTCACAACAATAATAACCCGATTTTTGTAACAATAACTATGTACAAGTATTGCAGACAATCCGCACTTGGGATGGGCGCCCAGCATCCACTACGGACTATGAGAAATAGAATTATCGGTAAGTAAATTCTTATTTTCTCTAACGTCCTAAGTGGATGCTGGGGACTCCGTAAGGACCATGGGGATTATACCAAAGCTCCCAAACGGGCGGGAGAGTGCGGATGACTCTGCAGCACCAAATGAGAGAACTCCAGGTCCTCCTCAGCCAGGATATCAATTTTGTAGAATTTTACAAACGTATTTGCTCCTGACCAAGTAGCTGCTCGGCAAAGTTGTAAAGCCGAGACCCCTCGGGCAGCCGCCCAAGATGAGCCCACCTTCCTTGTGGAGTGGGCATTTACAGATTTTTGGCTGTGGCAGGCCTGCCACATAATGTGCAAGCTGAATTGTACTACAAATCCAACGAGCAATAGTCTGCTTAGAAGCAGGAGCACCCAGCTTGTTGGGTGCATACAGGATAAACAGCGAGTCAGATTTCCTGACTCCAGCCGTCCTGGAAACATATATTTTCAGGGCACTGACAACGTCTAGCAACTTGGAGGCCTCCAAGTCCCTAGTAGCCGCAGGCACCACCAATAGGTTGGTTCAGGTGAAACGCTGAAACCACCTTGGGGAGAAATTGAGGACGAGTCCTCAATTCCGCCCTGTCCGAATGGAAAATCAGAAAAGGGCTTTTTTCAGGATAAAGCCGCCCATTCTGACACGCGCCTGGCCCAGGCCAGGGCCAACAGCATGACCACTTTTCATGTGAGATATTTTAACTCCACAGATTTAAGTGGTTCAAACCAATGTGACTTTTGGAACCCAAAACTACATTGAGATCCCAAAGTGCCACTAGAGGCACAAAAGGAGGCTGTATATGCAGTACCCCTTTTACAAACGTCTGAACTTCAGGGACTGAAGCTAGTTCTTTTTTGGAAGAAAATTGACAGGGACGAAATTTGAACCTTAATGGACCCCAATTTCAGGCCCATAGACACTCCTGTTTGCAGGAAATGTAGGAATCGACCCAGTTGAATTTCCTCCGTCGGGCCTTACTGGCCTCGCACCACGCAACATATTTTCGCCAATTGCGGTGATAATGTTTTTGCTGTTACTTCCTTCCTGGCTTTGATCAGGATAGGGATGACTTCATCTGGAATGCCTTTTTTTCCTTCAGGATCCGGCGTTCAACCGCCATGCCGTCAAACGCAGCCGCGGTAAGTCTTGGAACAGACAGGGTCCTTGCTGGAGCAGGTCCCTTCTTAGAGGTAGAGGCCCCGGATCTTCCGTGAGCATCTCTTGAAGTTCCGGTTACCAAGTTCTTCTTGGCCGATCCGGAACCACGAATATAGAGCTTACTTCTCTCCATCTTATCAATCTCAGTACCTTGGGTATGAGAGGCAGAGGAGGGAACACATACCCTGACTGGTACACCCACGGTGTTACCAGAGCGTCTACAGCTTATTGCCTGAGGGTCCCTGGACCTGGCGCAATACCTGTCGAGTTTTTAATCATGTGGAAGACTTCTGGGTGAAGTCCCCACTCTCCCGGGTGGAGGTCGTGCTGAGGAAGTCTGCTTCCCAGTTGTCCACTCCCGGAATGAATACTGCTGACAGTGCTATCACATGATTTTCCGCCCAGCGAAGAATCCTTGCAGCTTCTGCCATTGCCCTCCTGCTTCTTGTGCCACCCTGTCTGTTTACGTGGGTGACTGCCGTGATGTTGTCCGACTGGATCAACACCGGCTGACCTTGAAGCAGAGGTCTTGCTAAGCTTAGAGCATTGTAAATGTCCCTTAGCTTCAGGATATTTATGTGAAGTGATGTCTCCAGGCTTGACCATAAGCCCTGGATATTCCTTCCCTGTGTGACTGCTCCCCAGCCTCGCAGGCTGGCATCCGTGGTCACCAGGACCCAGTCCTGAATGCCTAATCTGCGGCCCTCTAGAAGATGAGCACTCTGCAACCACCACAGGAGGGACACCCTTGTCCTTGGTGACAGGGTTATCCGCTGATGCATCTGAAGATGCGACCTGGACCATTTGTCCAGTAGGTTCCACTGGAAAGTCTTGCGTGGAATCTGCCAAATGGGATTGCTTCGTAGGAAGCCACCATTTTTACCCAGAACCCTTGTGCATTGATGCACTGAGACTTGGCTCGGTTTTAGGAGGTTCCTGACTAGCTCGGATAACTCCCTGGCTTTCTCCTCCGGGAGAAACACCTTCTTTCTGGACTGTGTCCAGGATCATCCCTAGGAACAGAAGACAAGTCGTCGGAACCAGCTGCGATTTTAGAATATTGAGAATCCAATCGTGCTGCCGCAACACTACCTGAGATAGTGCTACACCGGTCTCCAACTGTTCCCTGGATCTTACCCTTATCAGGGAATCGTCCAAGTAAAGGATAACTACAATTCCCTTCCTTCGAAGGAATATCATCATTTCGGTCATTACCTCAGTAAAGACCCGGGGTGCCGTGGACCATCCCTACGGCAGCGTCTGAACTGATAGTGACAGTTCTGTACCATAACCTGAGATACCCTTGGTGAGAAGGGTAAATTTTGACATGAAGGTAAGCATCCTTGATGTCCCGAGACATCATGTAGTCCCCTTCTTCCAGGTTTGCAATCACTGCTCTGAGTGACTCAATTTTGAATTTGAACCTCTGTATGTAAGTGTTCAAAGATTTTAGATTTTTAAAATCGGTCTCACCGAGCCGTCTGGCTTCGGTACCACAATAGTGTGGAATAATACCCCGTTCCCTGTTGCAGGAGGGGTACCTTAATTATCACCTGCTGGGAATACAGCTTGTGAATGGCTTCCAAAACTGCCTCCCTGTCAGCGGGAGACGTCGGTAAAACAGACTTTTGGAAACGGCGAGGGGAATACGTCTCGAATTCCAATTTGTACCCCTGAAATATTACCTGAAGGATCCAGGGGTCTACTTGCGAGTGAGCCCACTGCGCACTGAAATTCACTGAGAACGGGCCCCCACCGTGCCTGAACTTGTAAAGCCCTAGCGTCATACTGAGGGCTTGGCAGAGGCGGAAAAGGGTTTCTGTTCCTGGGAACTGGCTGATCTCTGCAGCCATTTTTCTCTCCCTCTGTCACGAGCAGAAAAGAGGAACCCTTTTGTCCGCTTGCCAACCAGGACTGCGCCTGATAATACGGCGTCTTATTTTGAGAGGCGACCTAGGGTACATCCCCTTTTTTAAGGCAATACTTCCAAATGCCGTTTGGAATCCCTGACCACTTTACTGGTAGAATACAACGCACTTATACTTGATGCCAGTCGGCAAATATTCCGCTGTGCATCATGCATATATAGAAATGCATCTTTTAATTGCTCTATAGGCAATAATATACTGTCCTTATCTAGGATATCAGTATTTCCAGTCAGGGAATCCGACCACGCCAACCCAGCACTGCACATCCAGGCTGAGGCGATTGCTGGTCGCAGTATAACACCAGTATGTGTGTAAATACATTTTAGGATACCCTCCTGCTTTTTATCAGCAGGATCCTTAAGGGCGGCCATCTCAAGAGAGGGTAGAGCCCTTGTTCTTACAAGCGTGTGAGCGCCTTATCCCCTGTAGGGGGTGTTTCCCAACGCACCCTAACCTCTGGCGGGAAAAGGTATACTGCCAATAACTTTTTAGAATTATCAATTGTCATCGGGGGGAAACCCACGCATCATCACACACCTCATTTTATTTTTCAGATTCAGGAAAACTACAGGAAGTTTTTCCTCACCAAACATAATACCCCTTTTTTGGTGGTATTCATATTATCAGAAAAGTGTAAACATTTTCCATTGCATCAATCATGCAATGTGTGGCCCTATTGGAAATCACGGTTGTCTCTACACCGTCGACACAGGAGTCAGTATCCGTGTCGGCATCTGTATCTGAGGTAACGGGCGCTTTAAAGCCCCTGTATGAGACGTCTGGACATGCACAAGCTGAGTAGCCGGCTGTCTCATGTCAACCACTGTCTTTTATACAAAGCTGACACTGTCACGCAATTTCAACAGTACATCCACTCAGGTGTCGACCCCCTAGGGGGTGACAACACTATTACAGACACTCTACTCCGTCTCCACATCATTTTTCTCCTCATACATGTCGACACCAACGTACCGACACACAGCACACACACAGGGAATGCTCTGATAGAGGACAGGACCCACTAGCCCTTTGGGGAGACAGAGGGAGAGTTTGCCAGCACACACCAGAGCGCTATATATATACAGGGATAACCTTATATAAGTGTTTTTCCCTTTATAGCTGCTGTATTGTTTATACTGCGCCTAATTTGTGCCCCCCTCTCTTTTTTAACCCCTTTCTGTAGTGTAGTGACTGCAGGGGAGAGCCAGGGAGCTTCCCTCCAACTGAGCTGTGAGGGAAAATGGCGCCAGTGTGCTGAGGAGATAGGCTCCGCCCCTTTCTCGGCGTCCTTATCATCCGTTTTTCTGTATGTTTTGGCAGGGGTTAAATGCATCCATATAGCCCAGGAGTTATATGTGATGCATTTATTTTAGCCATATAAGGTTTTTATCGATTTATTGCGTCTCAGGGCGCTGCCCCCCCAGCGCCCTGCACCCTCAGTGACCGGAGTGTGAAGTGTGCTGAGAGCAATGGCGCACAGCTGCGGTGCTGTGCGCTACCTTATCTGAAGACAGGATCGTCTTCTGCCGCCGATTTCACCGGACCTCTTCGCTCTTCTGGCTCTGTAAGGGGGCCGGCGGCGCGGCTCCGGGACCCATCCAGGCTGAACCTGTGATCGTCCCTCTGGAGCTAATGTCCAGTAGCCTAAGAAACCCGATCCACTCTGCACGCAGGTGAGTCCGTTTCTTCTCCCCTTAGTCCCACGATGCAGTGAGCCTGTTGCCAGCAGGTCTCACTGAAAATAATAAACCTAAACTAAAACTTTCACAAAGAGCTCAGGAGAGCCCCTAGTGTGCACCCTTCTCGTCGGGCACAGAAATCTAACTGAGGCTTGGAGGAGGGTCATAGGGGGAGGAGCCAGTGCACACCAGATAGTCCTAAAGCTTTCTTTAGATGTGCCCAGTCTCCTGCGGAGCCGCTATTCCCCATGGTCCTTACGGAGTCCCCAGCATCCACTTAGGATGTTAGAGAAACAGCCACCATCTGCTTGGCCATGCTGCCCTCATGTTGGAACATCTGTGATGGCACACCTCCAACTGGAGTCTACAGGGCTGACTGGCCATGGTTACCCTGGCATCCACCTCAACTATTGTCTGCATGGCAGCAACGTTGTCCTCAGTGATGGCAGACACAGGTCAGCCCCAGCGCTACTTATTCCAGGTCACCCATGCCGAAATTCTGCAAACCAATCAAACACAATGGTTTGGGACGGTTTTTTCTCCCCAAAAGCAGCTCGCAGTCTGTCAAAACAGTCCTGCTATCGCAGACTATTCTTGTAGTTGTAGAAGATAATGGCTCTCCAGTGGCCTCTGTTGAGCTCCATAATGAGTTTGTGAAGGAATTAAACATACTGACGTCTTTGGTGTGCAGTGCTGCTCACCTATATATGGTTCTGTGCCTTGATATTTCACAAGAACATTAGTCAGAGATTACAATTCACAACCAGACAGTCAGATTGTGTCTACTCTACCTATGCACTGCACATCCAGAAACTTATTGCACACCTTTCATAGATGTATATAGGATGGTGGGCAAGACCTAGATTTAAAGGGCACATATAATTGGATATAGACTGCAAATTAATCAAAGGATGGATGGCGACCGTAGGATCAGGAGCCACTCCACATGTCATGGATGATCAGCTTCTCCCTGGTCCCGATGGCAAACTACCGCAGGGCTACCTGTAATCTAATGATGTCACATGTTTAGGGGGTGATTTTGTGCCCTGCTATGGCTCTGTATGGTTACAATTCTGAGAGTGGACTACTATGGCACATAGGTGGCTGGTAGGAACTAGGTTGAGATGGCTGTTGCCCCTGGGCTGCAGCACCATCCAAGGTGTGCATGGGGGAGCTGGCCAGGACATATGAACATACATGTGCAGTTGTATGTAACATATGTCCTGGCTTCCTTCCCGGGAATTATCAGCCGCCGCAGCATGGGACACACCGCTTAGCTTGTTAATCGTCATTTAGCCCGCCCCCGGACTCCTGTAAAACCCGCTAATGGGAGTCCAAAGGCAGGTTAAATGATGATTGACAGACTGAGCAGTGTGTCCCATGCATTCTCACCACAAGCCTGTACGTTGGAACCCAGTCAGCGGTCCGTGACATGTGTATCGGGTGTAGCAAAGCCCAAACTCCCTTGTGGGGGTCCCTGTTGAAGGTTACCGGTATGTTAGACTCCATACCAACTCAAATGTACAGTCAGCATCTACTCTATTTCTGAGAGTTGTGACAGTGTTATTTTGGCGTATAATGTAGTTTTGTATTATATGAAGTAATGCTTAGATTATTTATTAAGTAGGGGACGAAAAAGGTAAGATGTGATATGCTGAGACCCAATCAGGTATACTGGCAGGACCAGAGATTGTCTGGGGGCCTAATTCAGATGTGGTTGTTCTTGCTGTTGCTTTTGCTAGCTTTTGTCATATGCTATTGCGATTATATGCTAATATGGTTAGAAGCTAACCTGAACATAGGGACGCCCACTGCTATTGCATAATTTCCATCCAACGGCGTGCAATTGCTACTACATCGGTACCATAGTCGCAAATCAGGTAATGTCGCAGAGTCTGAGTGTCTCTGTAGATGTGCAGGCTGAGATGCTCTCCAGGGACGGGTGGTCTTCAGTATGCCAACTGACCGGATCATGGCGCACAGTATACCGGCGCCGGGATCCCGACAGCCGGCATACCGACACTTATTCTCCCTCGTGGGGGTCCACGACCCCCCTGAAAGGAGAGTAAAATAGCGTGGCGCGTGTAGCGCACCACCGTGCCCGCAAGGGGCTCATTTGCGCTCGCCACACTGTCGGTAAGCCGGCGGTCGGGCTCCCGGCGCAGGTATGCTGGTCGCCGGGAGCCCGACCACCGGCATATCGTAGTGAACCCCCAGGGACGCAGAGGTCTCTCCAGTAGCAAGTAAATATCACAACTGCTAATTTATGCAAGCCAAGAAAATGCCAGCTGGATGCCCATGACACGCCTGTGTTTACCCGACCACTCCACTATGCGACTAATTCCTCGTTATGACCACAATTGCATTGGCCACTGAGTAGGTGAAGGCTGTCACTGAAGTACTAGAGAAGAGGGCTGTGAGAACAGAAGGGGGAGGACCCAGCTCCAAGGAGCTTACAATCTAGTGCGCATGCATACTGCGGCTCAGACACATGCACAGTAAGAAAACATTGGCCGTTCAGTGTACAATATCGTTGCAACTGCATCTGAATTAGGTAAATATCACCGAACATTGCTTTACAGTACCAGGTAATCATGCCACATCCTTTCTGCATACCACCTTCTCCCTGCATACCACCTCCCTGCATACCACCTCCTCCTCCTTGCATACCACCTCCTTCCTGCATACCACCTCCTCCCTGCAGCCTCCTCCCTGCATACCACCTCCTTCCTGCATACCACCTCCGTCCTGCATATACCACCTCCGTCCTGCATACCACCTCCATCCTGCATACCACCTCCTCCCTGCATACAACCTCCTCCCTGCATACCACCTCCTCCCTGCACACCACCTCCGTCCTACATATACCACCTCCTCCCTGCATACTACCTCTGTACTGCATACCACCTCCTTCCTGCATACCACCTCCTTGCATACCACCGCCTTCTTGCATACCACCTCCATCCTGCATACCACCCCCTCCCTGCATACCACCTTTTTCCTGCATACCACCTACGTCATGCATATCACCTCCTCCCTGCATACCACCTCCTCCCTGCATACCACCTTTTTCCTGCATACCACCTAAGAATGCCAAATTGATTTCTCACAAATATTTAAAATGCCCGCTCTAATATATATTGTAAATGCCTGCATCTCTTATTAAAATATCCCATGAATGTGCGCTATACATCGCAAAACACTGCGACCCATAAGAGAAAACAATACACCCACACATTATCTGAGTTCCAAAGCTCATTGATTTATATATTTGTTATTAAAATGATATGGATTCAATATATATTACAAAGTACAGTATACCTTTAGTTACATGATTACAACTCACACAGTAAGCAGTTAATACATAAAGTTACATACAGTTACATGCCATTACATACAGTTTCAGTTACAGGCCAGCGATACAATTACCATTCCCTACAATGCATCTTATGTCTCTCTCTCTCAGTAAATAAATACAGGAACTGATCTGCCAGCAAGTCCATCATCGTCTCAGACCTTACAGCCACTAACTTCCTGTGTGGTCAATCTGTTATCTAGTTTCTGGGGGAGGGATTCACGATGAGTCACCAGTTCCTTTGTATATGCTGAACAGGTTCAGCCTTGGGGACGTCCAAAGGGGCTGACCTGAGCTTCCTGTCCACTGTCCTAATAAGATTTTTTTAGCTTTCATACATGTAATCATAATTATCCGCTGCAATGTCCCACAACAAGCATCAAAATAATCTACACATCAATCTGGTTGCTTCAATAGTAAATATGACCGGTCTATCTGGTTTCGTTCAAATAATACACATACATGACATTACTTCATTATATACAATTCTAAATCATCATGATGTCTGGCGCTTGATACCACCACAATTATGTACTGCATGAAATAAGTGTCGAATCCATCTCTGTGGCATGTCCGTGTAAATGCGTGTGTTACCATATATTGCTGTGCTCGCTGTGTGTATTTGCAAGTATAGCGACTTATATGTGTGTAGTTTGTATGTTCTCTTTATGTAATATTTTTTTGACTTCGACAGTCCACCCTTTGGCAGTGAACAATAACTGCCAACAATTATTAACATAAGAAAAAATATTTCATACCATAATCGGTGACCTAGACACAAGTATGTATGCATTTCGCAAATCAGACACTTGACTATATTTGGGGAAAACAGGGAGGAGGATGAGACATCCTCTATATGCACTCGGCGGTCACGGGACCACTGGTTGGATGTGGGACAACATTCAACCTATAGAGTATGCTGGGACAGTGCTTTGGCCTATAATGTCTGATTTGCGAGGAACATTTCACACATACATGTACCTACGTCTTTGTACACTGATGTTTGGATTCGATTGAGGTTCTGCTGGGTAGATGAAGAAGACACAAACAAATCGTGACAGTGACATATAAAATTTTCATGATGCTATCATTTTCTGAACATTGTTTCCATTTCTGGAACGTATGCTAGGTCTGTTTAATCTTTGAACAAGGGTTATAAGTAGTGTCCTTCCTAAATAACATAAACCTTCTGAGTTCGGGGAGAGCCACTCATAAACCTTTCTTCCACATATATTAATGAGCTCTTTATCTGCAATGTGTGAATAGCCATTGTCTGATTGTTCCTGATTACCTCAGAACTCCATAACTACTAGAACTTTGATTTTTCTCTGACTTTAACAAACTGATCGGCTAATCCTGGGATCCTATAAGGAAATCACTCCTTCCTCCAGAACCAGTTCCAGTCCCACACTCGACTCCTCATAAAAAAACCTCGCAAAAATAGAATATCCTGAAAGAAAATGTTTGTCAGCGGGAAAGAGAGAAAAGAGAAATAGAACAAAACAACTCTTGTTCATAACAAATCAATTACAATGACTGGTCTTTCTGCAATCCTTTAGTACGCTCAGGTAGTGTTCAACAGTGCCGCCTCTCAGTCTTCACGGAACAGAGTCTCTGGTGATACTTTTGCGATCTCTTTGCCTTGCTCTTTGAACACACAGTTCACTTTGCTCTCCACCTTGCTCTTTGAACACACAGTTCACTTCGAACACACACTTCACAAACTCGATGAATGTGAGCAATAAACTACTTTGTCACGAGTTCTGTCCGGTCAGCGACCTTCTTGCAGTGGGACGAGTGGACCCAAGTCTCTCTTTCTTGGTATGGTCCTTCCCACCTGTCTATTAGGCAACCTGAGCGTAAGAACAATCACACAGTCTCTTGGTTCACAATCAAGACAATTAGCATTTGGCATACCAGCAATCAACAGTTTCAAGTTCTTTTGTCAAGTTCTCAAATGCTGGTATTGTACTGTCACCTCATTGGTGTATTTCTGATCATTGTGCGGATCAATCATGACATGAGGTTGTCTTCCAAAAACAACCCAAAAAAAAGACACAAATACAAAAACAAAAACAAATTTTGAAGAGGGTGATTCATCGAGTGAAGTTCTGGGAGTGGTTCCGAAGCTACATAATACTAGTGGCATTATCTATGATCACAATAGTACAATTTCAAGTTTTTCTCCTACTTCTAGGGGTACCATTATCTACACACAAATTTCTGCACAATTTTTCTTTGCGGTAACCACAGCAGCATCCGTGGCGGCAGGAAATGCCTCTACCCAGTTTGAGAAAACATCAGTGCACACCAATACATAACAATAATTCCTAAAGGGTGTTAACTGTACGAAGTAGATTTGTATTTCCTGAAATGATCCGTCTGCAGTAGGAATATGGGATGGCTCTGTTGGTATTGCTTTACCAATATTCTTCCTCAAGCAAGTAAGACAGGTCATTGCTCTCTTACCTGCATGAGAATAGAATCCTGGCACACACCAGTAGGCTCTCATCAGCCCGCACCTACCCTCTTTGCCTAGATGAGTCAGACCGTCTGCCACCTCAGCTAGACTTGGAAGGTATGCTCTGGGGGACACTGGCTTACCGTGTCCACCTGCCCACAGTCCTAAGGACTCCTGGCCATACCCCTTTGTCCTCCAGACTGCCTCTTCCTGCAGGGAACACAAATTGTTTTGTATCTTAATTTAACTATCACGTGTTTGCAATGTAGAGTACCATGAGTATAACTCAAAAAAAAAAAAAAAAGAAACATCTCTAGAGGAGAGAAGGAAGAAGAAAATGAAAAAGAAAATGTCAGGTTTGTCATTCACCAACAGGCATATCAGTGTCTATACAAAATGTCCCTTCACCAGTATTCCCATTCTCCACCCTTTGTGCATGACAAGGCACACTGCAGTAATACTGGTGTCATTGTGCTGTTGAGATATACTGGGTTTGGGCAGAACTCTGAAGGACCTAGGCATGTGCAGTTTGAACTGTACTTTGGTCTATGTATTGTACCACCCTGTGTGAACGCAAAAGATGAAGAGGAAAACTGTAGAGAAACAGAATAGAGGTTGGTGACAGATGAGTTTGTAGAGGTGGAGAAGATTTTATAAAAATTTGACAACTGGATTGGGCACTACAGGGAAGTGATTCTCTACTTGGTCTATACCCCTTAAAAAAAATCTGTGTGTCTTATCTCTACTGGGACTATCCCAGCCATCAATCCAGTGTCCTGTCCATCCTAAGTTCATAGAGAACACGGTATCTGTGAGATAATTTCCTCTACCTGTGATGGACATGCCTAGAACAGTAAAATGCGACATTAGCCTTTGAGGGGCGTCTAGTATATTTTTTACTTCTTGAGGATGGTTCTCAGGTATATCCAAGAAGACACCCTCAGGAGTACAATATATGACACACTGCATTTTACACACTAAGTCTCTGCCGAGTAGATTAGTCGGAGCCGATGCAGCCAGCAGAAAAGACTGTTTGGTTTGCAAGGGCCCTATCGTAATCTCTGCAGGTCTACTCAAAGGGTACTGTTGCATCGTTCCTGTTACTCCCATTGCCCGAATCTGTGTTTTCTATATGGCTCGTGATTCCTTACTATATGTCCCTTGGTCCCGTCTATGTGTTTAATAATGTGGCTTGTGTTTTCTGTCTAGGGGATCTATATTGACTATGTGTCCTACTACTCCTACAATCTCTGGCAAAATGCCCTTCCTTCCTACAAGTGTAACATATTATTGACCATTAGGGATCTGGGGTTTGGACTGATGGGTCTTTCCTGTATGTGCCAGTATACTATCCGTCCTCAACCTCTCCACCTGTTGTTCTCTGCGCCTAGCACTATTCTTGTGATGTTCAATAGCACACTATCTAAGATTAGCTACTGTGACCCCTTTCCAATTTTGCAAAGAAGTCTGCACCCTGACACTCACTGCCTTATTGAGCCCATCCATTTGCACAGAGACAGCCACCTCCCATTTGCCGAATTAGTGTTTACCAGTGATCTTATCCAGATGGAGAGTTTTCTATTACTGCAAGATACAAAAACAAAAAAAAGTTTAACAAGCTTCTAGGTCATGCGAAGTATTTCATTCAATCCTTCTCATCCCGTATTAAGGGTCTGTACATGGTCCAACAAACATTTCCAAGCTCATCTTTACTAGGGGCATTACTAGGAATGAATACTTCTTATATGGTAACTGAAAGAAATACCCGGGGGTTACCTTGTCTCTGTCCGCTTTCCTACTGGCAAATACTGACGTTACTTTCTTGATTTTTTGTTTTATTTTTTGGGTTTTACTATATATGTACACGAATGATACCATACTTACCTGTTCCACTGGTCTCAGCTACTTCCCCCACAGGCTACTGCTCTTCTTTTACCGGTTGGATACTCCTCTGGGTGCATGAGAAATGGCTGAAACGATCAGGTCACCTTCTCTTCCTAAATAAAACTTCAACATTCATTAGTACATATATAGGTTACAGTCATATTTTTCATATTTTTGTTATTTTCTATAGTTTGTATGCTGGCCGTAACTGCTTCCACATCTACATAAGGCGGTGTACTTGCATTCTCTTTTTTTCTTCCTACTTATTTATTGTTGCTACAAGTTCAAACAGTTCTTATATTTCCATTCTTGTCTTATATGACTTTGGTTAAACATACCACCTGCAATACCTTAGGATCAAACTCACCAACCCCTCTTGCTGTCACAGGTTTAAACAATTTGTATGTCTGACCCTTTGTTTTCGGGATTTTATCAGACATATTTTTATCCTTAAGTTCTGCAATACCTCTGGTTCAAAGCTGCCCACCGTAGGGAATGGTACCCTATCTTTGTCAGTCATACGTACCCATTCAGACAAAAAGTCTTCCGTGTGTGATCCATATTTACCACACATAACAAACCTAACTGACCCCTTGGGCCGCGTCTCTTCAACCTAAACCCTGGCTACAAAAGGTCCACCGCTTGTGCAATTGGATCCTATCGCGGACTTTTTCCTTTTTACGCAATCCCCAATGCACAATACGAATAGACGGTGAAAGTTCTTAGAGCGCTTTCACCTACTCCTTCTCCGCCGAGTACCACGACTCACTCCAATAGGGACCACTGCGAACCCAGTGAGGCCCCTATCTGGTTTCTATTCACTGGAAGTGTTTAGGAGTGACTTACCTATTCCAGTGAATATACACCGCTGGAGATTTTCCTGAGAGAGACCAGCGAAAACTCCCTATACACTTATACACAAATCACGCTTGCGTATGCTCTACACAGCGCTAATGATACCGCAGTTTTACGCAAACGTTCGTAAAGGGGTATCAAGTTGCACTGTATATATCGCACCCACAAACGCGCGGTCCAATTGCACAGCGTATAGGTACTTGTTACCTATCTGCCGTACAACCACGGGTCAATGTACAAACTGTGACCCTCAGCCTGGAGCGTAATACAAAAACCTTTTTACTTCAATGCTTCGCAATACTTATGCACTATCACGCTCCTTTGCAAATCACCTCACGATTTGCGTATTAAACCTTATACTAACGTGAGTCAGCCACTTCACGCCGCCAAGCCTCCTCTTACTTGATGTACCACACGACGGGATCCCGATTTCCCGGGGTTCAAATATCCACTCACTCCTACGTTCGCTCACTCAAATACACTTTGTTTTTCTGTACAGAAAATTTGGATTCATTCAGGTTGGCAGCTTTACCCCAGAGGCAATACAGTTTTTAAACTAAATTTAGAGTAACCTGCTTTTGAAATCTGATAGTTATGTTCTATTGTATTAAATGTCTACTATCCCACCTTTGAACTAAACGACACTATTGTGTGGTTTTATTATGCGCACACAACCCTACGCAAGCTTGCGTAATTACGCAACTGTGCATACCTCTATGCACATGTGCGGACTTGCGCCATGTGCACGTTTTTGTACGCTGTCCTCATGTTTCGTATCACGTGTACCAATGTGCGTACGCAATAAAACAACTCACACAACTTTGATAAATGTGAGCAATAAAAACTACTATTGCCCACTAAACACAACACACACTTGTTCCGTTTAACCCTATTACGACTGGGCCAGAACTACGTTTTGTGTCTTTATACTTACTTCCTTAAACACTGTTATTTTAGTTTTAACTATATAGCAACAAATGTATCCTATTTCACACAGATCTATAATGACTCTAGCAATAATCAATAATTTAAATGACATGATTCAGATTGAGTAGCTATCCTGCAGAACATACACTGATATAAACACACACATAATTATAATAATATTATATATAATATACCATTCACTGGTCTCCTATGAGACACCTTACCCATTCAGTGCTTCTAATTTGCATATCAGAGGTTCATATGCATGTTCAAGAGGGTAGTGGGACAGGTTAATTAACATTTCAATGGCTATCCTAAACTAGCAAGCAGATTTAACTAAATCCTGGAGGAAAAAGAAAAAAACTTTGTTTATATCTGTGTGTAATTCTTACATCAAGTATTCATCTGTTAACTCTCACTAGGCCCAGCTGAAACTATTTGTAATTGACTATGGCATGGGTTATATAAATGCATTGGTAACTCATAAATGGTGTTTGATGTGACCAAGGAAAGCTGATTATTCTGAGCAGTGAAAATCAGCCATTTAGAAAATGACCTTCCCAAAATGGCCGCTGCTCCTCCCCCTTCCACATCCGTGAGGGTTACACAAAATGGTGGACAGGCCATGTGGTTAGTACAAAATGGAGGACAGACCATGTGGCTTCCTTTGTCACAAAGAAATCACACATCATACAAGCACCAGAAGTTATTTTAGGCCTGAGTTTAAAATAAAAACTATATCAAGGCTATGCAGCAACTTTTAAAAATACTTTTAAACCTACTTAAACAGATAAACAATCCAATCTGAATCAAACACAATGTGACTTATTTGAACCTTGTTTTTGCAGCAATAAAAATACATTTTAGCATCTTAAATATTTTGAGAAACGCATTGTCCCTTGAAATTTCATATCATTGGCTTACTGATACCACAACAATACATTAACGTGGATGTTATTTTCATCAGCTTCGCAATGCGTCCATCGGAGCCGGTCAATTACAGCCGCGTTTGTAATGTACAGTGCATCATTAAGACCCTGATATCCCGTAAGAGCCCTCATCTAAGAATGCCAAATTGATTTCTCACAAATTTTTAAAATGCCCGCTCTAATATATATTGTAAATGCCTGCATCTCTTATTGCCATATCCCATGAATGTGCGCTATACATCGCAAAACACTGCATCCCATAAGAGAAAACAATACACCCACACATTATCTGAGTTCCAAAGCTCATTGATGTATATATTTGTTATTAAAAGGATATGGATTCAATATATATTACAAAGTACAGTATACCTATAGTTACATGATTACAACTCACACAGTAAGCAGTTAATACATAAAGTTACATACAGTTACATGCCATTACATACAGTTTCAGTTACAGGCCAGCGATACAATTACCATTCCCTCCAATGCATCTTATGTCTCTCTCTCAGTAAATAAATACAGGAACTGATCTGCCAGCAAGTCTATCATCGTCTCAGACCTTACAGCCACTAACTTCCTGTGTGGTCAATGTGTTATCTAGTTTCTGGGGGAGGGATTCACGATGAGTCACCAGTTCCTTTGTATATGCTGAACAGGTTCAGCCTTGGAGACGTCCAAAGGGGCTGGCCTGAGCTTCCTGTCCACTGTCCTAATAAGAGTGATTTTTTTAGCTTTCGTACATGTAATCATAATTATCCGCTGTAATGTCCCACAACTTCACAACAAGCATCAAATGAATCTACACATCAATCTGGTTGCTTCAATAGTAAACATGACCGGTCTATCTGGTTTCGTTCAAATAACACACATACATGACATTACTTCATTATATACAATTCTAAATCATCATGATGTCTGGCGCTTGATACCACCACAATTATGTACTGCATGAAATAAGTGTCGAATCCATCTCTGTGGCATGTCCATGTAAATGCGTGTGTTACCATATATTGCTGTGCTCACTGCGTGTATTTGCAAGTATAGCGACTTATATGTATGTAGTTTGTATGTTCTCTTTATGTAATATTTTTTTTACTTCGACACACCTCCGTCCTGCATATCACCTCCTCCCTGCATACCACCTCCTCCCTGCATACCACCTCCTCCCTGCATACCACCTCCTCCATGCATACCACCTCCTCCCTGCATACCACCTCCTCCCTGCATACCACCTCCTTCCTGCATAACACCTCCTCCCTGCATAACACCTCCTCCCTGCATACCACCTCCTTCCTGCATAACACCTCCTCCCTGCATACCACCTCCATCCTGCACACCACCTCTGTCCATCATATACCACCTCTTTCCTGCATACCACCTTCGTCCTGCATACCACCTCCATCCTGCACACCACCTCCTCCCTGCATTTGCGATGCGATCATTTCTCAGATGAACATCAAGACCGTCAGTCGCGATGTTCATCTGCGACGGCAGGCTGTGTAAGCTTCGTCCGCACCTGCCCTCGTCCCTCTCCAGTAATGCATTTGCCTGTCAGGCAGAGGCATTTGCATACTTGTGCCGTGATTCGTAGGACCCGCCCTGCACATGCACATAACGAGTCCTGCGCACATCGGGGTAATGCAGTAAGCATCACATCAGCGATCCTTACTGAATTAGTCCATAAGTCTTATAAAATTGAGAGGCTGTGACGGCTTCCCAGCTTCAATAGGATGTAGCTTTTTTCAGATTTAGGGGATGATGTCTCAAGCACTGAAAAGAATAGAGAAGTGGACCAGTGGAGACTTAACAGCAGCCAGTCAGCTTTGAGGTAGCATTGTTTAAAATGATAGGTAGAAGATGATTGGTTTCTATAAGCAACTACTCTACTTATCTACTACTCCACTCTTTTCAATGCTTGATACAGTACATCAACCACTTTATGGGTGGGGTATGAAATATCGACAGTTGGGATTCTGACAGTCAGAAGACAAACAGCGAGATCCCGACAACCTCCTGCAGCCTAACCCTATCCTTCCCCGCCCCCACAGCCTAGCCCGATCCCTAACATTGCGCCTAACCCCTACCCAGGTACTTACCTCCGAGATGTGTCAGGATTGTGACTGTCGGGATCCTGCTCTTGGTCTTTGACTGCATCCCGCCTAAATATGTCAACTCCAACACAAGCAGCTCAAGGGATGCTCTTTTCTATGATATTTTAAACCCTGGCCTACTGTGAATAGACTCCTTCAAATGGCATGTCGAGGCCCAGCTAGCAGTAAGTCACAGCTAAATGTGGACTGCGGAGGATGTTCAGTAAGTGAAAGCCTCGGGGGTGCTCTTCGATGATCATAAACATTTGGCCAGCTAGTACTTGGAAGGGTTACCCTAAAAAACACAGTTTTAGCTGCTAAACCATAGATCTGAGTGAGTATGGGCAGGATGTAATGGAGACCGAGTGGTCCCGATGTGTGGGATGCCGACTGAACTCTGACTTTATTTTAAAGGGGTAATCATTTACAAGGCATGGTTATGTCTTTTAAATGACTGCCCTTTTAAAATAATGTTTGAGTTCGTCCGGCATCCCTCACATTGGCCCTCATTCCGAGTTGTTCGCTCGTTAGTGGTTTTCGCAACGGAGCGATTTGTCGCAAACTGCGCATGCGCAATGTTCGCAGTGCGTCTGAGCCAAGTAAATTTGCCAAAAAGTTAGGTATTTTACTCACGGCTTAACGAATAAATTTCTTCGTTCTGGTGATCGGAGTGTGATTGACAGGAAGTGGGTGTTTCTGGGCGGAAACTGGCCGTTTTATGAGTGTGTGCAGAAAAACGCTGCCGTTTCCGGGGAAAACGCGGGAGTGGCTGGACGAACGCTGGGTGTATTTGTGACGTCAAACCAGGAACGAAACTGACTGAACTGATCGCAGTGGCAGAGTAAGTCCCGAGCTACTCAGAAACTGCTAAGAAATTTCTATTCGCAATTGTGCTAATCTTTCGTTCGCAATTCTGCAAAGCTAAGATTCACTCCCAGTAGGCGGCAGCTTAGCATGTGCAATGCTGCTAAAAGCAGCTAGCGAGCGAACAACTCGGAATGAGGGCCATTGGGTGAACTCGGTTTCCATTACATCCCGCCCCATGTATCTGATCAGGTCTGCTCTGCTCTGTTCCATTCCCCAATGCCTGTCCTGATCCTATGTATTACTTCTTATACCCACTGCAAAGTGTTGTGGTACTTTACAAATGGTGATTCTTTTCTTGCTGATGACAAAACTTATCAAAAGAGTATGTGGTGATATAACTATGTAGCTAGCTAGCTACATAAATAGGAAGAAGGAAATGTATTTGAAAAATGTTTTGTCTGAAGTAGGAAACAATAAATTGTTATTGATGGTATTTTTTTTTTTTTAATGACTTGTTACTAATCTTATCAGCATTATCTCACTCCATATGTGTTTTTATTATGTTCTGACGCGTTGCAAAATTGTTTTATGTATATGCACATTTACATTACACCAATGTGAGGTCAAACCTTATTGATGATGTAGGGAAGGATGAACACGCAGGAAACCCAACTTTCATTATCAGATCCAAATACCACAGTGTGTTAATGTAACACCCTTAGTAACCTACATTCAACTTGGTGTTCTTATCACATGTACAATCATTTGCAAGAGCAGTGCTTACTACTAGAGAAGTTAAAAAACAGTCCTTACACTATGTCAGCCTTCTAAATATAACTGCAACACACTCTGCAAAGTATATCTAACAAATAAGCTGCAAAATACATCTACTAGGTTGAGAGGGGAGTGTGTTCTGTGCAGACGTTCCCTCTATCGCCAGGTCCCTCTATAGACGGAGGTGTGCTGACATCACAGCAATACCAGGGCTGAATTAAAGGTCACATAGGCATGGGAGTTGAAAATGTTAAAGGACCTATACTGGGAATGGGAGGAGCTGTGACCAGTGCAGTGTGGGTGTGGCCAGAACCATGTGGTTGTGTACACCCCTTCACTATTGGCCCTACTGTCTCCCTAAATACATTTTTTTTAAAATATTTTTGTGAGAGGTACAATTTTAATACTTAAGATGATGGGCCTATTTTTATGTGGAGGCCTGGTGCTTAAGCTCCATCTGCCCGATTGTTATCTTCCCCCGAAGCACGATCTACTGCATATGCATGGGCTGTCCGTGTGTCGTACATCTCCATCCTCCATTGAGATAGGATGTGTCCCTTAGTATCTCTCTACTGCTTGGTACTATATCCAAATACTGTAAATACCCCTGTCACCACTTGTCAGACTGAATATCTGTTAACCCTGCATGTACCCTATACTCTCCTGGCTACATCTGTATGACTGCTGTATACACCTACATTAACTGTGTGGTACGTATATTGAAATATTTTTCTGCTGTTTAATAAACCCATGAAATTGGCTAAATTATCTGCCAGGCAGACTGACCTCAATCACACACAGGGGACACACGTCAACAGAATAGGTTTTGCCAATAGCTAAACATACTGCATATCCAAAATTATAAGGACAACCAAACATCACACCCAAACCTGCTTGTTGTACATTTCATTCCAAAGCCACAGGCATTATAATTCAGTTGTACCCCATTTACAGTTATAAAAACTTCCACTCTTCTTGGAAGGCAGTCCACTAGATTTAACAGATGTTCTCTACATTGTGTGGCAGCCTTTAAGAGATTGATGCACTCTGTATGGTGGTCACTAGGATGCACCCCATATTGTATGTCACAATAATGCGATCTCCATTGTATGTTATTATGTACTCTTATTATATATTATATGATGGTCTCTGGAATGCTCTTTGTATTATAAACTGTCAATAGGATTAAGAGCAGTCTAGCATTGTCTAAAATGAGAGCCACACCACTTGCATGATGGTGTCATTGAACTAAAACCCCTTTCTAGACATCAGTTGTGATAGTGATGGTGGCGCTATGAGTGTATTAGTCTACGATGGATGAAACGCTTCATCATACCCTAGGTGCAGGATTTATGTGTTACCAAATGACCTCATCATTGCAACGTACTGCATGTGGCCAAAATTGGTATTTGCCAATCCCAGCTCTATGCTACAGTATATTGGGGGTAATTCTGAGTTGATCGCAGCAGGAATTTTGTTAGTAGTTGGGCAAAACCATGTGCACTGCAGGGGAGGCCGATATAACATGTGCAGAGAAAGTTAGCTTTGGGTGGGTTATTTTGTTTCTGTGCATGGTAAATACTGGCTTCTTTATTTCTGCACTGCAATTTAGATTGCAGATTGAACACACCACACCCAAATCTATCTCTCTCTGCACATGTTACATCTGCCTCCCCTGCAGTGCACATGGTTTTGCCCAACTGCTAAAAAAGATCCTGCTGCGATCAACTCATAATTACCCCCATAGTTACAACAGGTTCTCAAACTCGGTCCTCAGGACCCCACACAGTGTATGTTTTGCAGGTAACCCAGCAGGTGCTCGGGTGTATTGCTGACACATTTTAAAAGGTGGAGCTAATTATTTCACTTGTGACTCTGGGGCAGATGTGTTAAGCCTGGAGAAATGATAAATCAGTGATAAAGAAGTGATAAGTGGAAGGTGATAATGCACCAGCCAATAAGCTGCTAACTGTCACTTTTCAAACCTGTAATGATTGGCTGGTGCATTATCACCTTCCACTTATCACTTCTTTATCACTGCTTTATCACTTCTCCAGGCTTAATACATCTGCCTCTATCCTCCATATTACCATGCTTGAAATGCTTGAAATTTAGCATTACAGCGTTGTAATTTACACAAAGGTTTTCTGCGGTGCATTATTTTTAGTGGATAAATACAGTGCCTGTAGCCACACACTGAGTGACTGACTACTGACATCCATGACAAAGCAATTTACGTCACTTTGACACTGAACTCAGCTCAGACTCAAAAAACAAATCGGATTTTCCACACCGTATAATTTTTTCTCCATGGACCTAATTCAGACCTGATCGCTAGCAGGCGATTTTTGTACTGCTGCGATCAGATATTTGCCACCTACAGGGGGAGTGTATTTTAGCTGTGCAAGTGTGCGAACGCATGTGTAGCAGAGCTGTACAAACAGATTTTGTACAATCTCTGCGCAGCCCAGAACGTACTCAGCCGCTGCGATCACATCAGCCTGTCCGGAACTAGAATTGACGTCATCAACCCTCCCTGCAAACGCATGGACACGCCTGCGTTTTTCCAGACACTCCCTGAAAATGGTCAGTTGACACCCACAAACGCCCTCTTCCATACCCTCCAACATTTTACAGTTAAAAATCGGTACAAATCAGGGAAGGGGGCGTGGCCACGGGTAATACGCCCCTTTTCCTATACTTTCAATGGAATAATGGAGAGTCAAAAATTGGTACAGATCATAGAAAAAAGGTACTGTACCTGCCAAAAAGGTACAGTAGGAGGGTATGCTCTTCCTGTCAATCTCCTTGCGAGCGGCCGTGCAAATGGATTCTTTGCACAAACCCATCGCAGAGCGGCGATCCACTTTGTACCCGTACGACGCGCCTGTGCATTGCGGTGCATACACATACGCAGTCTGGACCTGATCGGCCCCTGTGCGAAAACGCACAGCAGCAATCAGGTCTGAATTACCCCCATATACCATATCACTAACACATCCCTCTGCCTGTCCTAAAACGAATCCTTGAAAATTAGTCTTTATTATGAAATCATAGATCTTCCAGATGGCTGTGTTATAAGAGGAACAGCATTAACCACAAAACTTTTTAGCTACAACTGTAAATATATCTATTAAAAAAAAAAAGTTTAACTCGTATAATGCCAGTGAAGTGAACAGTGAAAAGTGAATAATGGCCACTCCATTTTTTTTTTAAGTGCACCGAGCAGAATGTTAGATTACATTTGCTCCCAGCGACGGAGTGCTGCATGTTGTACGTGATGTTAGAGTTACTGTATGTATGAGGTAGGCCATTGTGAGAGCAGTACAGGAAGAGACAGCCATGGCTTTTTTCAGGGGATTTCCCAACTCTCCACAGCACTGAGCTTCTTGTAAGCTGCATCACATGACTTGGAGCAACCTCCCAATACTTACTGTCATTGCAATTAACTCTGTCAGTAACAGATGCTCAGCCCATAATTACAGTTTGTGTAATACGTCCTGATCCCACACACTAAAATATGCCATAGATAAACAGTCTCCTGTATTGTGACTCAGCAGTCTAATGTTGGCCTTCTGCTGCTGTAGCAGGGAGCTGAGACTGTATGTGTGACTATGTGATTTTGGTTCCGTGCAGGATAATACGATTTACAGTATATAAGACAAGTATTGTCTAATCAAACTATAATCACTACTTTGAAATTCTGGGAACAGAAAGGTAACACAATAAGGAAATACATACAATTTTTAGTTTAAAGTATAGTGTACTGCATTGGTATGCTGGTGTTAGACATACAACTATGGCAAGAGTCATACTGGGTTAAAAAAACAGCCCTGGCATAAACCAAATCTGCCCACTTATGTACCCGCGCTTATCTTAATGATGTCACAAAAGTCTCCTTGACTCAGCTAACATCTCTCTGTACTGGCAATATCCCTGTAGCCTGCTGACCCAGTACTGACCGAGAAAAAATTGGCCCGCCTCAATTTTAGGAAGAACAGTTTTGTTTTGCAGGGTCTGCAAGGGACAGGGATGTGGGATAGTGGCAGCACTTTGTCAAACTGTAGGCACTTTTGGCAGGAAATATGAGGGTATTTAGCATTGGTCAGGCAGGGCTTATTTGTGTCTTATTTTTGTGTGAGAATATCTTGAGAGCTATACATAAGGGACTGAGGTCAGACCACTAAGTAGTTGAAGCCCATGACGCTTATGTATATATCAGGTCAGGTTGACTGGATGAGGCTTAACTGTCACTGATAAAAAGAAAAAAACAGTAGTCCACAGCCAATCTGGTAAACGTCACAATTGCCAGTCTGAGCCTGATTATGGCCCTATAGACAGTTGCTGGCATATTGCAATCCACTTAATAATATCTGGCTAAGAGATGATATTTGTAGGTAAATAAGTATTAGAACATAGCCTGGCATTCGTTACTGTAGTAACAATCCTGTCGAAATATTAACCCCAATGTTATTAAGCGGAATAAACTCAATCAACTTGTGACTCTCCAACTGTTGGGGAACTACAAGATCTAGCACTCCATGAAAAATGCAACAATAAAATTCTGGAGTTTAGGAATAGTTTGGCTCTCTAAAGTATAAACAATTAATGAATTTCAATTCCTCTATGATAACAAAATAGTTTTGATTATATTACATGTTAAAACGTTTGTATACCTTCAACTCAGTGGTGTAGATTAGGAGTGGTGTAGATTAGCAGTGGGGTAGATTAGCATCGGGATAGACTAGCAGTGGGGTAGAATAGAAGTGACGTAGATTAGCAGTGAGAGTAGCAGTGAGGTAGACACTGGCAGTGAGTGTGACAGATTAGCATTGGGGTAGATTAGCAGTTGTTTAGACTAGCAATCGAGTAGAATAGAAGTGGGGTAGATTAGCAGGCGCATAGATTAGCAGCAGGGTAGATTAGCATCGGGGTAGATTAGCAGTGGGGTAGAATAGAAGTGACATTGATTAGCAGTGGGGTAGATTAGCAGTCGGGTAGAATAGAAGTGGGGTAGATTAGCAGTGGCATAGATTAGCAATGTGGTAGAATAGAAGTGTCATAGATTAGCAGTGAGGTAGATTAGCAGTGACATAGATTAGCAGTGGGGTAGATTAGCAGTGACATAGATTAGCAGTGTGTAGGATTGCCAGATCATCCCTT
Source organism: Pseudophryne corroboree (assembly GCF_028390025.1). Taxonomy (NCBI): domain Eukaryota; kingdom Metazoa; phylum Chordata; class Amphibia; order Anura; family Myobatrachidae; genus Pseudophryne; species Pseudophryne corroboree. The sequence continues at coordinate 241,020,006 of NC_086446.1, forward strand.
TAATCCTGGAGACCTGTGGTTTACACAGGTTTTGTGGCTGATTAAAATCAGGTGGAATGCAGGCTCGAATTTAATCAACCACAGAACCTGTATTATTCATAGGTCTCCAGGATTAAAGGGATGAGGTGGCAACCCTAGCAGTGGGGTAGATTAGTATCAGTGTAGATCATACTTGCCTACCTGACCCTTTCCATGAGGGAGAAAATGCTCTGTTCCTGGACTCTCCTGGTAATGTATGATTGCCATCACCTGTGGTGAAACACCTTTCTTATCAATTAATTAACTCACCACAGGTGATGGCAATCATACATTACCAGGAAAGTCCAGGAACAGAACATTTTCTCCCTCATGGAGAGGGTCAGGTAGGCAAGTATGGTGTAGATTAGCCGTGGGGTAGAATAAAAGTGAGGCAGAAAAGACTCGAAAAGCCTGCATAGGTTTGAGAGAATATAAACACCCTGTTTTTTATTGAAGCAAAACTGGTTAGAACAAGTATTTGCTTGATATTGGTCTATTGGTGGTTACGAAGCGTCAATCAAGGAGTTAGCCAGTTAGGAGGTTTCGTGTAGGTGGGTTGTTAAATTATATGAAGGCTGGCAGAGGATTTCAACTTCCTCTTGGCATTTTGTGATCCCTCCCATCCACTATACGAAGGATTACATTTTCTCAAAAGTTTTTTTAAATTGGAATAAGATTTATGGTTTTATTCCAGCAATGCAAGGCACAGCAGGTGGAAAGCAGTTCTCCTCGGCGGCTCAATTTAGCGCAGCAGAGCTAGGCTAGCATTTCCACTTTGAGAAAGGCAAATCAGTCACTACCTTAGGGGAGGACCAGGTAACCATCTTAGGGAGGGACCAGCACTGTGCTAGTTAGGGAGATGGTTCTACCCAAGATGGAATGCACAAGGGGCGGAAAGTCTGCCCCCATTTTAGTAATTCAAACTTTATATAGGGGCTATGGCTGAGGGTGCACTGCTTCTTTTTGCAGCACTGCCGATCTGGCACAGTACAGAGGAGCGCTGTGTTGTGGATTGTGACCTCTGGAGGAGCTTGACACTGAATTCTCCAGTGTAGGATGATCTCATGCTGGACAACAGTTCAGAGAGGAATGGCCAAATGGCCTTCTAGCTCTAGATGCCTGGACCCTCTACCACTCTCTGGGCCTGATTCAGAGTTGTACAATAACCCAGTGGGTGCTAGGCATTGACTTTAATCACACAGGAATTGTTATAACCCACATACGAAGTCACAGATGAAGCACAAACAGATCGTGAGAAAAAGTTGCGGCTGCTCATATCAGAGCCAAATCAGTCTTAGTTGCACACAGATGTACAAATACTGCCAGTGGTCAGTGTGCACTAGTAGTGTAGTTTTGTCAAATCTAGGTGTTTTAATCATGCAAATAAGACGCACATTTGTATAAAAAAAGATGCTCTGTATCGAAAAAAAAGACGCTTGGCATGGCCAAGTTGCACGGGACCTGGCTCACCAAGATGGGATATTTGGCACGACTTGAGCCACAGTGTATGAGGACACATTGGTATTATTTCCTTGTGCAGCTTCTATAACCACCAGTGTGTCAATAAGGGAACAGTTGAGTATAAAATAAAAAAAGTATGTCCTACTGATCGAAAAGACATCTTTTGGTTACAAATTATGCATTTAAATACAAAGATCACTCTTATAGACTGATTAGTTGTTGAGAGAGTACATTTTTACATGACTGCAGGAGATCATGCAGCTGGAGGTCAGCACTGTGTTATGCACACCACTATCACTCACCTGCTAAGCCCTAAGGCACTCTTCTCCTTGCTCCATCTCCAGCTTCACTTCCTCACACTTCCCTTCCAATTCTCTCTGCCATGATTGTTGCCTCCCCTGCTTCCTGACCAGCTCTTCTTACTCACACCTTCAGAATTTGTCCTGCACTTCCTTCAACCTCTGGAATGCCCTCCCAAACACAATTAAGTGTTCGCCAGCCTCTCAGCTTTTAAACATATTTTAAAACTCATTTTCTTATTCAATTTACCCCCACCTATCCTCTCCAGCCCATGCTTTCCTCTCCCACTTTGGGGCAGATTCAGTTATGGTAGTTGATGTCTGTTTGCACCTGAACAGGGTTCAAGTAGAAACAGCCTGTGACATATCACGCGATGCTACCAGAAGCTGTTTAAGTGGCTCTAGTGGCTACTTCATGTCCGCCCATGTTCCCTCTACAAAGTATGCTCCCTCACAAGCAGGACCCGTTCTCCTATTGTTTTCTAAGCAATTATGTAGTTTGGCAATGTACTGTAATGGACATTGCCCACACGACTACTCTGTACTGCCACAGTTGTGTGAGTACACACGATAGTCTTTTGTTATCCAGCAGCACATGGTGCTATACATTTTGCACCTCTTCTTACTCCTATTTCCCACCCAAACCTGTCTACACCACTACTTCAGGTTACGTTATTATTATTTAAGCTATATATTTATAATATTCACTCCGCAGCGCCTCATCTTGTTGTTGTGGCCGGCAGCCAGGAAGCCAACAGAAACCTCGTCAGTGCACTACAGGAAACGTGCTCAGCGCACAGATAGGAGCCAGATATGCGGCATCCCAAGCAGGCGGTCGTGGGTGGCTCTGAGTGTTGTGCAGCAGGTCAGGTCTCTGGGCAGAGGGAGGGAATGTGGACAACCCCCCAGAAGTCTCGTGGTACCCAGATGTTACCACCCTAGTCTGTGTGGCGTCTGTGTCCTCCAGCATGCACCATAATATGAGGCAATAGTAGCGGAGTCATTTGGATTCAGGGAGGTAAGGACACAACAAGGGACTCATTGGTAATCATGAGGAGTACGGGTCCCTGGCCCTCTTCTTACTGTGCCACCCCTTCCTCTCTGTGTTCTGTTCCAGCCTTGTGTCTCTCTTGCTCCCCCCCCCAGTGTTCTGTCAAAGTCACTGTCCTGTCACCCCTGTGTCCTTTCACTTTGTCACCCTCTGTGTCCTGTCACTGTGTCGCCCCCCTGTGTCCCATCACTGTGTCACTCCAGTGTCCCATCACTCTGCCAACCCCCATGTCTTGTCACTGTCACACACCCCCCTCTGTGTTTTGTCCCGGCTATCGCCTCCCCCTCCCCCCCTCCCCCCAGTCTTCTGTCACAGAATAATAACATGAATAAGGGGAAACATGAATAACATGAATAAGGGGCATTATCGTGTGGTGTAACGTAAATAAGGGGCACTATCATGTGTGCATAACGTGAATAAGGGGCACCACCGTGTGATGTGACGTGAATAAGGGCCACTACTGTGTGGTGTAATGTGACTAAGGGGCACTACTGTGTGACATAATTTTAATTGGTGGTACTAATCCACGCCCCTTTCTTGTGAGACCACATCCTTTTTTGTGTCGTGAAGTATGGGAGGGAAGGCGCAAATTTATAGTTTGCAGGTTGTCACCGTACACCCTGGCACTGGCCCTGATCAGAGGTGCCTCATATCGTAATGTAGGCCTGGAACCTGTGGCTCCCCATGTGCTGTGAAACTACAGGTTCCAGTATACCCTGACATATGTCTGCTGGTAGTACATGATGGGCTTTTTTTAGTTTCATTACTGTTCCTGGTGAATCATACGATGTATAGATCATAAACTCATGATGATAGCTATATATCCCCAAATGGCTTTCCTTTTCATGTTGAATCTTCATAGTCAAGTGATTACTAAACATACTGGGAGAATCATGGGCTTCCTAGAGCTGTGGTTTATTTTTTATCCTGGGATCCTTCTGGGGAAATCTTTTTTCACTGCCCAGATCTAACAAGGAAGCAATATAGCCTGAAATAGAAAAATAAAACTTACGCCTGAACTTTCTCTGAAGCTTCCCTATTTCCCTTCACCAGTAATTCCCCTTATAGTTGTTTACTGAAACATAAATAGAGATCACCATGAGCCTAGCACTGCGATGTTGTGTCCACTCACCATGTACAGCTGGCCTGTCACATGGTAACACTTATATTGACATTAGACAAAGTTTCCTCATAGGAACACAATATCACATATTGCAAAATGTATTTACATCCCACACTTATAAAGGTATATACTATGTAGTTAGCTTGTAGGGTTTTTAAAATGTTGACAAGCACAAGGGGATAATGGCATGCAGGGTTGGGCTGGCCCACAGTGGTACTGGGGAAACCCCTGGTGGGCCCCACTGGCCAGGAGGAACCCCTTCCTCTAGGGATCAGGTTCCAAACTGTGCACTTGAATTGTACATTATACATGTTACCTTAAACTGCAAAGGACTGTGGTGTATTTTCTACAGTGCATCGCTGTTATTAATCTGGTACATTATCATCATGCAGTAGCAGTATTTACTATATATATTTATCAAGGGACCCAGCCAATACAATCTCTAATGGTTAGTCAGGACTCTGTGACGGCTGGCCACACCCCCTCTGGAGACAGTCCACACAGCTAAACATGTGCCCCTACCACTGCATTCCCCCGGTGGGCGCTTCATGCCCCATTCCAACACTGGTGGCATGTAAAATCCTCAAATATATTTGGGGAATACCGCACAGGATATAATAGAGATATAATTTAATCAGTACCAAAATTAGAAAATAACAAGAAAACTAAGTTTTCTAATTTTTAAACAGTTTGGTGGTGCACCCTGAGTCAGTATTAAGACATAGAACAACAGGGAGAAAAGAAGACTCTTTTTTGGGTGCACTCTTAACGTGAACAATGTATAGACTGAACGAGATGAGATATAATATTTAAAATCAATTTTTATTATCACAAAATTAAGATACTTAGTGGTTAATGAGAAAAAAGACAGTCAAAAAAGAACAATATAGATAATTAGCAAAATTGCTGATATAATAATTATGATAATAAAGTCCTGGCTGACGGAGTTAGATCTAAGTGCAGTAAATAAATAACTGGGATATGGAGTGGTACGTTCTACTAACCATAAATTAACAAAATTGAAACCCTGTCCTATATTGGTGCCAAAATAATGCCTCAATAATGATTGTAATTATTAATAGAAAAAAGAACAGAGAGAGATAAGAAGGCAGAGTGAATCTGCTGTCAGTGTTAGACACTGAGCATGTAGGACCAATGCGTGCTCTACTAAACTGAGTCTTCCTCAATGGTCTCCCACTTGAGTACTGACCCAGCCCAACACTGATTAGCTTCCAAGTTCGGACGGTTTCGGGCGTTTCCAGTGTGGTACGATAGTAGGGGTGTAGTACGGCTGACCGGCGGTCTCCTGACCGCTGGTCAGCTTACCGATGCCGGGATCCTGGCGGGGAGGGGCGAATGCAGCAAGCCCCTTGCGGGCTCGCTGCGCTCGCCACGCTGCGAGCTCGGTGGCGACCTACGGTCGCCACGGGTTCTATTCCCACTCTATGGGTGTCGTGGACACCCACGAGTGGAAATAGTCCCTGTTGGTCGGCATGCCGACCATCGGGACAGTGACCCGTCGGGCTGGTGGAGGAGGTCATGTGACTGTCGGTCAGCTGACCGGCGGTCACATGAATACCACCCGATAGTAGGGAAAATGAACGCTAATAGGGAGCTCTGGAATCACTGATGAGAGTTCACGAATTACATAGTATCAAAGCAAAGTGACAGAAATTAGCCAATAGAGGAAAATAGATGGATCTGCTGCCAATGTTAGACGGGGATATACCCTGAATCAGTGGTGAGAGTCCATGAAATTGAGTATAGATGGAAACAAAGAAGAGGAGTACACAAATGTACCTGTACCGATAAAGTAAATCAGGTTATCAAAAAAGAAGAAGCATATGTTCAAATGGACTAATCAGAGTTATGCATACATACAGATATACAGTTGTTGAAATGAGACCAAATAATAATATGTGATCTCTATGCTTGTATTGTTAAGGTATAGGGTACAGTGTCTCCACCCAATACTGATAAAAATTACAACTGGATTGTTACTGGGCACAACAACAGTATTGCAATCTCTGGAATAATACTAAATGTGTTAAAGAGGTGTTTTGAATGATAGTATTCTTCTAAGTAAACAATGCAAAATGACAATATATCCAGTAGTATTGCTGCAAAAAAGAAGAAGGGAGGGGGGAGAGAAGGCTGGATTGATCATATACACAACTGAAGTGCAATCTCTGTGAGGGATACAATGTATTCCAAAAACTAGTCTGTGTTTGGAAACAGAACTAGGAACGGAAGTAATAATGTAGCAAATACAAAGACAGTGTTCCTTAAACAGGCTGAGAATTCTGGATAAGTTTCTAAATCACAGCACATGTATAGATCAATAATCCCAGCGTATATTGCTAATTAGGCATAGAAATGAAAGATGAGATCAGGGAAAACACCTAGGATTCTTAAGATACAAAACGTATCAATTTTAAATGTATGGCAAAAGACATGAACGCTGACTCAGACCAGCAGGGGCTAATAGGTGTCCAATCTATGCGGGTCTCATTCTGATCATAACAGGTGGGAGAAAATTAGATATTACCCGCGATGACTGTCAGGATAAAGTGACCCCTTCCATGCTGAAGTCTGTTCCGAATGGTGATGGAGGAGTGCACGGTGCCGCCGGCCCGGCAGCCCCAGGCAGGTGCAGGAACACGTCCGCTGCTCAGTTCAAACGTGGTGATGTCGGAAGAAGCACAGGACCACCGCAGGAAAGGAGAAGGAGGACATCCGATGCTCCAGTCAGCCCAAGCGAAACACTGTCAAAAGAGGCACGGGACACGGGTGGGTAGGAAGAACGTCCGCTACTGCAGTCAGCCATGACAAAGGTGAAGTCAGAAGACGCGTTTCACCCGTACGCCGGGCTTGATCACTTCCTGTTGTGGGCTGGGTCCCTGCAGGCTTTTAACGTGAATGAAGCTGGTTCAGATCCAATCAGTGAAAGGGTGTGTCCCTTAATTAGCTGCTGATATCCTAGGACTCTGAGGGAATTGTTTGCGATCAGGGCTTGACAGGGGGGCCCATAAATGATATCACATTAAAAAAAAAATGCAAGAGAGAAACAAAGATTAAAACACAACCAACAATAAAGAGTATATATTTGTCAGTCTATAAAGAGTATATATTTGTAAGTCTATATATAATTATATACACACTAGGTACTACTTGCTAGCAATTAAATGATAGCATTAGCTCAATTTATCATTGGTGCAGAAATTTGAACGACGCTCATGGAATATCAGTGAAGTGTCTCCTCAGAGAGGGATAAAGTCACAGAGCTACAGGTGTTTTATGATTTCACAAAATAAATCGTATATGATACTGAGATTTTTGTAGACAATGAGAAAATAAAAAAATGAAAGAATGGGCATTAGGAGTACATAAAGTACTGTGATTGAGCATCAGACAGATAAGTCTAATTAGTAGCGCAGCATGGTGTTAAAACAGCCTTATAAAAATAAAAGGAACAGGATGTATCCAATAGAATAGATGAATAAATAAGTGTCGGGTCTATGTGGCCTGATTATTAGTGTGAGAGAGTGAGTATCCAGCGATGTGGGAGCGGTGGGAGCGCGGGGGGGGGGGGGGGGGGGGTTGGGAAAAGGAAAGAAAAAGAAACAAAAGAAAGGTGACTGCAGCCTCTATATTAATTGATGTCAAAGTAAAAGGTAAACCAAATGTGTTCTGCCATTACAGTGGGCTGGAGTATGGGTGCTACCTGTACAAATATGTGCATGCCTGTGGACACGTATTAATTTTCAAAGTATGTGTGGATTGGAGGGGGTGTACATCAATTGAAAGTGGTGTGCTTGGGGAATTGCACAAATACAGATGGATTAGGAGGTGATAAAAATAAGGAGGTATGCTAATGGCGTGGTGATGCTATGTGTGAGGATTAATATAGAGGCCAGGATCCCAATTAACTTCCGTGCTTTGAGGTAGCAATGCTAAACACTGTACCTCTGTGCTAACCCTTCTTTTCTGGACTATTCTGGATTTACAAGTGTGTTCACACAGCTTACTTTATACCCCACTATTTTCTGCCTACACCTACTGTATATTTTAACTTCACTCTCCATCAATGAATCTCACCCCATTCCAATAATGTTAATTCTCTTTTGTACATTTCAATGTTTTTTTAGTTGTCAATTTATATGGGCAGGATTACAAGCAGAAAAATCCCCCCACAAGCTATATAGTACTTAGGGTTCTATATATCAAGGTTTATTTTCAGGATATCAGCAAAAAACACCAATTTTCGGGGAGTTGGTGTACTTGTAGAGATTAAATAAACCCCAGATATATATTCAGGGTGCTGCAGCAGATATCGGAAATATCTGCTCAATCCCCCATTTTCAATTGTAAATACTATACAATACAAATAGTTTTTACTGTCACAAGAAACATTAAAAAAAAGGTCTAAGTGAAATGACAATGCAGTACACCTGCACCAAAAGTGGGACTGTTTTATGTAGGCTTCTATGAGGGCTACCTATTTGCCAAATTTTCCACGCTCTACATTGTAGCCTATAAAAAAGAAAAGGTTGGTGCCAATGGTGCCACTAATTGAGGTGGTAAGCAAAGGTAGAGATAAATAATAAGATTTTACTCACCGGTAAATCTATTTCTCGTAGTCCGTAGTGGATGCTGGGTACTCCGTAAGGACCATGGGGAATAGACGGGCTCCGCAGGAGACTGGGCACTTCTTTAAAGAAAAGATTAGGTACTACATCTGGTGTGCACTGGCTCCTCCCTCTATGCCCCTCCTCCAGACCTCAGTTAGGGAAACTGTGCCCGGAAGAGCTGACATTACAAGGAAAGGATTTGGAATCCAGGGTAAGACTCATACCAGCCACACCAATCACACCGTACAACTCGTGATAACTATACCCAGTTAACAGTATGAACAACAACTGAGCCCCATTAAACTGATGGCTCAGAACAAAAAACCCTATAGTTAAGCAATAACTATATACAAGTATTGCAGAAAGTCCGCACTTGGGACGGGCTCCCAGCATCCACTACGGACTACGAGAAATAGATTTACCGGTGAGTAAAATCTTATTTTCTCTGACGTCCTAGTGGATGCTGGGTACTCCGTAAGGACCATGGGGATTATACCAAAGCTCCCAAACGGGCGGGAGAGTGCGGATGACTCTGCAGCACCGAATGAGCAAACTCAAGGTCCTCCTCAGCCAGGGTATCAAACTTGTAGAATTTTGCAAACGTGTTTGATCCCGACCAGGTAGCAGCTCGGCAAAGTTGTAAAGCCGAGACCCCTCGGGCAGCCGCCCAAGAAGAGCCCACCTTCCTCGTGGAATGGGCTTTGACTGATTTAGGATGCGGCAGTCCAGCCGCTGAATGTGCAACTTGATTCGTGCTACAGATCCAGCGAGCAATAGTCTGCTTAGAAGCAGGAGCACCCAGCTTGTTGGGTGCATGCAGGATAAACAGCGAGTCAGTTTTTCTGACTCTAGCCGTCCTGGAAACATAGATTTTCAGGGCCCGGACTACATCCAGCAACTTGGAAGCCTCCAAGTCCCGAGTAGCCGCAGGCACCATAATAGGTTGGTTCAAATGAAACGCTGATATCACCTTAGGGAGAAATTGGGGACGAGTTCTCAATTCTGCCCTGTCCATATGGAAGATCAGATAGGGGCTTTTACATGACAAAGCCGCCAATTCTGACACACGCCTAGCCGAAGCCAAGGCCAAAAGCATGACCACTTTCCACGTGAGATATTTCAACTCCACGGTCTGAAGTGGCTCAAACCAATGTGATTTTAGGAAATCCAACACAACGTTGAGATCCCAAGGTGCCACTGGAGGCACAAAAGGAGGCTGAATATGCAGCACTCCCTTAACAAACGTCTGAACTTCAGGCAGTGAAGCCAGTTCTTTTTGAAAGAAAATAGACAGGGCCGAAATCTGGACTTTAATGGATCCCAATTTTAGGCCCATAGTCACTCCTGACTGTAGGAAGTGCAGAAATCGACCCAGCTGAAATTCTTCTGTCGGGGCCTTCATAGCCTCACACCAAGCAACATATTTTCGCCATATGCGGTGATAATGTTTTGCTGTCACATCCTTCCTAGCTTTTATCAGCGTAGGAATGACTTCAACCGGAATGCCCTTTTCCATCAGGATCCGGCGTTCAACCGCCATGCCGTCAAACGCAGCCGCGGTAAGTCTTGGAACAGACAGGGCCCCTGCTGTAGCAGGTCCTGTCTGAGAGGCAGAGGCCAAGGGTCCTCTGAGATCATTTCTTGTAGTTCCGGGTACCAAGTCCTTCTTGGCCAATCCGGAACGATGAGTATAGTTCTTACTCCTTTCTTTCTTATTATCCTCAGTACCTTTGGTATGAGAGGAAGAGGAGGGAACACATAAACCGACTGGTACACCCACGGTGTCACTAGAGCGTCCACAGCTATCGCCTGAGGGTCCCTTGACCTGGCGCAATATCTTTTTAGCTTTTTGTTGAGGTGGGACGCCATCATGTCCACCTGTGGCCTTTCCCAACGATTTACAATCAGCTGGAAGACTTCTGGATGAAGTCCCCACTCTCCCGGGTGGAGGTCGTGCCTGCTGAGGAAGTCTGCTTCCCAGTTGTCCACTCCCGGAATGAACACTGCTGACAGTGCTATCACGTGATTTTCCGCGCATCGGAGAATCCTTGTGGCTTCTGCCATCGCCATCCTGCTTCTTGTGCCGCCCTGTCGATTTACATGGGCGACCGCCGTGATGTTGTCTGACTGAATCAGCACCGGCTGGTTTTGAAGCAGGGGTTTTGCCTGACTTAGGGCATTGTAAATGGCCCTTAGTTCCAGAATATTTATGTGTAGAGAAGCCTCCTGACTCGACCATTGTCCTTGGAAGTTTCTTCCCTGAGTGACTGCCCCCCAACCTCGGAGGCTTGCATCCGTGGTCACCAGGACCCAGTCCTGTATGCCGAATCTGCGGCCTTCGAGAAGATGAGCACTCTGCAGCCACCACAGCAGAGACACCCTGGCCCTCGGGGACAGGGTGATCAGCCGATGCATCTGAAGATGCGATCCGGACCACTTGTCTAACAGATCCCACTGAAAGATCCTTGCATGGATCCTGCCGAATGGAATTGCCTCGTAAGAAGCTACCATCTTTCCCAGGACTCGCGTGCAGTGATGCACCGACACCTGTTTTGGTTTTAGGAGGTCTCTGACCAGAGATGACAACTCCTTGGCCTTCTCCTCCGGGAGAAACACCTTCTTCTGTTCGGTGTCCAGAATCATACCCAGGAACAGCAGACGCGTCGTAGGAACCAGCTGCGACTTTGGGATATTCAGAATCCAGCCGTGCTGTTGTAGCACTTCCTGAGATAGTGCTACTCCGACCAACAACTGCTCCCTGGACCTCGCCTTTATAAGGAGATAGTCCAAGTACGGGATAATTATAACTCCCTTCTTCCGAAGGAGTATCATCATTTCGGCCATTACTTTGGTAAATACCCTCAGTGCCGTGGACAGACCAAACGGCAACGTCTGGAATTGGTAATGGCAGTCCTGTACCACAAAACGGAGGTACACCTGGTGAGGTGGGTAAATGGGGACATGTAGGTAAGCATCCTTGATGTCCAGTGATACCATGTAATCCCCCTCTTCCAGGCTTGCAATAACCGCCCTGAGCGATTCCATTTTGAACTTGAACTTCCTTATATAAGTGTTCAAGGATTTCAAATTTAGAATGGGTCTCACCGAACCGTCTGGTTTCGGTACCACAAACATTGTGGAATAGTAACCCCGTCCCTGTTGAAAGAGGGGAACTTTGATTATCACCTGCTGGAGGTACAGCTTGTGAATTGCCGCCAGTACTACCTCCCTGTCCTGGGGAGTAGCTGGCAAAGCTGATTTGAGGTAACGGCGAGGGGGAGACGTCTCGAACTCCAGCTTGTATCCCTGAGATACCACTTGCAGAACCCAAAGATCCACCTGTGAGCGAACCCACTGGTCGCTGAAGTTCCGGAGACGGGCCCCCACCGCACCTGGCTCCACATGTGGAGCCCCAGCGTCATGCGGTGGACTTAGTGGAAGCAGGGGAGGATTTTTGTTCTTGGGAACTGGCTGTATGGTGCAGCTTTTTCCCCCTACCCCTGCCTCTGGGCAGAAAGGACGCGCCTCTAAACCGCTTGCCTTTCTGAGGCCGAAAGGACTGTACTTGATAATATGGTGCTTTCTTAGGCTGTGAGGGAACCTGAGGTAAAAAAGTCGACTTCCCAGCTGTTGCTGTGGATACGAGGTCCGAAAGACCGTCCCCAAACAATTCCTCACCCTTATAAGGCAAAATTTCCATGTGCCTTTTAGAATCAGCATCACCTGTCCACTGCCGGGTCCATAATACCCTCCTGGCAGAAATGGACATTGCATTAATTCTAGATGCCAGCCGGCAAATATCCCTCTGTGCATCCCTCATATATAAGACAACGTCTTTAATATGCTCTATGGTTAGCAAAATAGTATCCCTGTCGAGGGTATCAATATTATCTGACAGGGTATCAGACCACGCTGCATCAGCACTACACATCCATGCTGAAGCAATTGCAGGTCTCAGTATAGTACCTGAGTGTGTATATACAGACTTCAGGATAGCCTCCTGCTTTCTATCTGCAGGCTCCTTTAAGGCGGCCGTATCCTGAGAAGGCAGTGCCACCTTTTTTGATAAGCGTGTGAGCGCCTTGTCCACCTTAGGGGATGTCTCCCAGCGTAACCTATCCGTTGGCGGGAAAGGGTACGCCATTAGTAACCGCTTAGAAATTACTAGTTTCTTATCTGGGGAACCCCACGCTTCTTCACACAATTCATTTAACTCATCAGATGGGGGAAAAGTCACTGGCTGCTTTTTCTCTCCAAACATAATACCCTTTTTTGTGGTAACCGGGTTAATGTCAGAAATGTGCAACACATTTTTCATTGCCGTAATCATGCATCGGATGGCCCTAGTGGATTGTATATTTGTCTCATCCTCGTCGACACTGGAGTCAGACTCCGTGTCGACATCTGTGTCTGCCATCTGAGGTAGCGGGCATTTTTGAGCCCCTGACGGCCTCTGAGATGCCTGAGCAGGCGCGGGCTGAGATGCCGGCTGTCCCAAAGCTGCGTCATCGAACCTTTTATGCAAGGAGTTGACACTGTCGGTTAATACCTTCCACATATCCATCCACTCAGGTGTCGGCCCCGCAGGGGGCGACATCACACTTATCGGCACCTGCTCCGCCTCCACGTAAGCGTCCTCATCAAACATGTCGACACAGCCATACCGACACACCGCACACACACACAGGGAATGCTCTGACTGAGGACAGGACCCCACAAAGTCCTTTGGGGAGACAGAGAGAGAGTATGCCAGCACACACCAGAGCGCTATATAACAGAGGGATATACACTATACACAAAGTGAATTTTCCCCCTATAGCTGCTTATATCACAATTTGCGCCTAAATTTATGTGCCCCCCCTCTCTTTTTTACCCTTTCTGTAGTGTATACTGCAGGGGAGAGCCTGGGGAGCGTCCTTCCAGCGGAGCTGTGAAGAGAAAATGGCGCTGGCTGTGCTGAGGGAGATAGCCCCGCCCCTTCAACGGCGGGCTTCTCCCGCTTTTTATAACGTTAATGGCGGGGGTTTCTGCACATATACAGTGTTAAACACTGTATTATGTGCTTTTTATTGCCAAAAGGTATATTAATTGCAGCCCAGGGCGCTCCCCCTCAGCGCCCTGCACCCACCAGTGACCGGAGCGTGTGGTGTGCTGTGGGAGCAATGGCGCACAGCTGCAGTGCTGTGCGCTACCTTATTGAAGACCGAAGTCTTCAGCCGCAGATTTCCTCCGGTTTCTTCCGTCTTCTGGCTCTGCAAGGGGGACGGCAGCGCGGCTCCGGGAACGGACGATCGAGGTCGGGCCCTGTGTTCGATCCCTCTGGAGCTAATGGTGTCCAATAGCCTAGAAGCACAAGCTAGCTGCAAGCAGGTAGGTTTGCTTCTCTCCCCTAAGTCCCACGTAGCAGTGAGTCTGTTGCCAGCAGATCTCACTGAAAATAAAAAACCTAACAAATACTTTTCTTTTTAGTGAACTCAGGAGAGCCCACTAAGTGCATCCAGCTCAGGCCGGGCACAGATTCTAACTGAGGTCTGGAGGAGGGGCTATAGAGGGAGGAGCCAGTGCACACCAGATGTAGTACCTAATCTTTTCTTTAAAGAAGTGCGCAGTCTCCTGCGGAGCCCGTCTATTCCCCATGGTCCTTACGGAGTACCCAGCATCCACTAGGACGTCAGAGAAATGGTGATAGTAATAAGAGTAAAAAGAATGGAATAATTCTTACCTTAGATGTGGTATAGGAGATGAAGTGCTGAGACTAGAAGCGTGTTTCAAGGTGTTCCATAGACTGATGATAAATTATCTCTGCATGACTGTACCATGTAAGTAAATAAAGGTACCAGAAAGAAGCTTGTCTTTAGCACTGAGATAGAAGTAGAGGGGCACCGGATCCTATCACTACACAAAAGTACTGTAGCCAGGGTTTCGGTAAGTACAAGTCCCAAATGCCAAACAGGATCATGGTGAAGAGTTATGCAGGGTCCATCTGGGGTCGACGTGTTTCGAGATTCTGGGAGCTCTTTCTCCAGGCCAGTGGGTCTCTGCAGTCACACACGTCTAAAATACTATAAAAAATGTAATCTCTGGGTCTGAAACCAGAAGTCAAATGCAGTATTTCCGATTATGAAGAAAGAGCCCAGTGACAATTGGGGAGACAAGGGATGGCCTTCCATGAGTGGGTAAGTATTGGAATATGTCTCCTAGGATGATATGGTCCAGAATAATTTATGGCAGTCCTGCATGAACCAGATGTTGTTGGTGGCACTCATGTCACTTTCAGTCTAGACCAGAGGTTCCCAGGCTCCAGTGCGGGAATGGAAGTATAGTTCATTCATTACTTGCAATCTGGCAAGGGGAACTTCTTGGTGGCCATAAATCTGTTCCTTAAAGTGGGGGAGATGGAGCCATAGGGTCCCTCCCTAGTGTGGTCAGCAGACCGGGCATGCATAGAAGAATGCCAGGGTCCCAAAGAGAAATGAAATGTTCACATTAGTGATCACATCACTTCTAACACATTGCAGCGATTCATTCATATCAGAGCCTCTGCCATTGTTATTGCATGTGTAGTTTAATATATTTGGGTGATCCTTATTTTCTTATTGCCGCAAAAAGTAAACCACTGGACAGTGTTATTAATATATAATAACTTCACTTTTAACATAAAAAAAGACATTTAAACCAGATGCAAATACAAACATCTTCTGTATTCCCCATGAAAAGATCTGAAGGAGATATGCTTTCATGCTGCAGACCAAATTAAAATATCAATGTAATACATCAGCCACACTAGTATCAGTAGGAAGACTTCAGGGTATCAGTAGAAAGGATTCAAATGCACTCAGCCAATCAGAAGCGGCTGACAGTCATCGTCATCATTATCATTATCAATTCATATTTCCTAGTTATTCTAATTTCATATCCATATTTGTGGACAATAGACGAAAGCAGTTACTCAGGGGAAGTGTGTATGTTGTCACTCTTTCTAGTTCCGGACAGGTACAGTAAACACTTTTTCAAGATTTATCTGCTCAAGTTTCTCTCAGAATAATCCTTATCTCTGTGGTATGGGCAGAGACTACAATCCTGTATGATGACCAGTACAATGTGCTCGCTCATTCAATAGCTTACATACAGTATCTTACTTCATATGATTGTATGATTCATTTTCCTGTTAGGTGTGATCAACATCCAGTAACACAGCTGGGAGTGTTGAAGAGGAACTAAATTAGTTTGTATTTTATGAATAAAAGAGATGCTAGTACAGTACATTTTCTCACACTGTACCTTGGAAGAACTGATATCGGGCATAAAACTCTCGCTTTGAATATGCTGGCTCTCCAGGAATAATCACGTTGGCACACTTCCCTATGAAAGCAGCCACAGCTTCACACAGCTGACACGCTGAACTAGGACAGTATAAAATCTATTGTCATTCGCCATTATAATGAAAATATGAAACAGCTGTCCAGCTCTTGCCAAGACAGATGTGGATAAAAAAGGCATGACTGTGCTTCCCCAATGCTGCCCTTCTCTCTGCCCCAATGCTGCCCTACTACTTGCCCCAATGGTGCCGTACTCCCTGCCCAAATGCTGCCCTTCTCCCTACCCCAATGCTGTCCTACTGCCTACCCCGCCCCCAATGCTGCCCTTCTCCAGTTCTCACACATTTTCATACCTCTTGTATGGTGCAGCTATTGCTTAAAGTGCTGCCAACAATTAGATTTTTTGATTTGTATTCATTTATGATATTAATATGGACCTGCAACTGGTACCATGTACAATATTGTAAATCCAACCATGGGCTTATTTCTTTCCTGTTTTTGTTTAAAAAAAAAATGCCCTAATGTTCCCATGGCTGATTGAGTGTTGACCCTCTGCAGAGATTGGAGCAATTGATAGATAGATAGATAGATAGATAGATAGATAGATAGATAGATAGATAGATAGATAGATAAAACACAATACTATGGTATTCATTCCCTTCCATCTCAGACAAGCCTATATTACTTAGCAGCTTACCCAGGTTTTGACTGGCCCACAGGGGTACAGGCGAAACCCCCGGTGGACCCCGCTGCATGGGCCCCCACCTCCTCTTCTAGGAATCAGGTTCCAGACTGTGCACTTTAGTTATGTATTATATATATATGTTACATTATACTGCACAGGACTATGGTGTATATTTTCTACAGTGCATTCATGTTATTAATCTGGTACATTATCATGCATACTATATATATTTATCAAGGGGCCAGTGGCGTAACTACTGCCCCCGCAGTCCTCGCGGTGGCTTGGGGGCGAGGGGCGAGGGGGCGCCACTGACTTAGAACAGATTGACATGCGGACGAGCGTCCGCATGTCAATCTGCGGTCTCCTTCCCTCCGCTGCTGTGTTGGAGGGACACGGAGGGCACCGCGCGCGCCTCTCCAGTGTCCCTCCTGGCTCTCCGGCCGGTCTAATAAAGGAAGTGCCGTTCGTGAGCTCTGATTGGCTCACGAACCGGCACTTCCTTTATTAGACCCGCAGGAGAGCCAGGAAGGACACGGGAGAGGCGCGCGCTGTGCCCTCCGTGTCCCTCCAATACAAAGGAGCGGCGGGGGGGGGGGGGAGGGGGGAATAGGGGAGCAGGCACTGTGGGGGAGTATCTGGCACTGGGGGCATATACCTGGCACTGTGTGGAGGAATATCTGGCACTGGGGGCATATACCTGGCACTGTGGGGCAATATCTGGCACTAGGGGGAGCAGGCACTGAGGGGGCTTATGTGACACTGGGGGAATATCTGGCACTGGGGGCATATATCTGGCACTGTGGGGGAATATCTGGCACTGGGGGGAGCAGGCACTGAGGGGGCTTATGTGGCACTGTGGGGGAATATCTGGCACTGGGGGCATATACCTGGCACTGTGGGGGAATATCTGGCACTGGGGGCATATACCTGGCACTGTGGGGGAATATCTGGCACTGGGGGGAGCAGGCACTGAGGGGGCATATGTGGCACTGTGGGGGAATATCTGGCACTGGGGGCATATACCTGGCACTGTGGGGGAATATCTGGCACTGGGGGCATATGTGGCACTGGGGGGGGGGTATATTTGGCACTGTGGGCATGTACCTGGCACTGTGGGGGCATATGTGGCACTGGGAGCACGGCCCTACCAACAAGCACTACCCCCTAGCAATGAGCATGACACCCTGAGCATGAAAATCCCTGGCACCGTGCATGGAACCAAGATCATGAAACCCCTGGCAACGAGCAGGTAATTTAAAAGTAATTAGAAGCCTTACTGTAGAACTTAATGTGTAATGGGCATTACGGTGTGTGGCATAATGTATCACGGACATTGCGGTGTGTGTCATAATGTGTCAGGCATTACGGTGTGTTGTATACTATATCACGATCATTGTGGTATGTGGTATAATGTCTCAGGGTCATTGCGGTGTGTGTCATAATGTGTCACAGACATTGTATGTGCTATAATGTATCAGGGGCATTGCAGTGTGTAGCATAATGTATAACGGGCATTGCGATTCCTGTCATAATGTGTCACAGGCATTACGGTGTGTGGCATAATGTGTCGGGGGCATTACAGTGTGTGCATATTGTGTCATGTGCATTATTGTGTGTGGTATAATGTCTAAGGGCCATTGCAGTATGTGGCATAATGTGTACTGGGCATTACTATAAGGAGGAAAAATGACAAATAATGTAAGGGGCATGAATCAGGATGATTTTTCTTTCCTGTGGTGGCTAACGTCTGGGCGTGCAGGTTGCAAAACTGGGGTATAAGGTAGTCTTTTCCTGCAATGGCACGCCCCTTTATGCGGAGCCACGCCCATTTCAACGAAGCCACACCCCTTTTTTGGCGGCGCCTATGGCGCGCGTAGATTTTGTCCCTTTACTACTGCCAATTAAGGGGGGGGGGGCGCCGAAGAATTTTTTGGCTTGGGGGAGAAAAATTTCTAGTTACGCCACTGCAAGGGGCATAGACATGCACTCACTAATGGTTAGCCAAGCCTCTGTGGTGGCTGTCCACACCCCCTCTGGAGATTGGCTACACCCCTTAACATGAGCCCCTAGAACTGCATTCCCCCGGTGAGCCCTTTATGCCTCAGTCCAACACTGACTGCCTCATCTTCTAGAGGAAGGCCCAAACAAACAATTGGACACCCGTCCCTACAGATGACTGACCCAATGTTGAGTTACTTTTATCCTGGAACCAGAGGCAGATGGGTTCCATGGAAAAATGTTAAAATCTGGTTCAAGCACTTATAGCACTACATGTGTCAATGTACTTTGACAGCCTATAAATGTCCTTAAATGTTGGATATTGTAGAATTACAAGTATAATGGGGGTCATTCCGAGTTGATCGCTAGCTGCTGTTGTTCGCTACATAGCGATCAGTGAAAAAAATGGCTAATCTGCGCATACGTATGCACCACAGTGCGCACGGGCGTCGTACGGGTATGAAGTCCATTGTAGTTTTGCACTGGTTCTAGCGACGATTCCAATCGCACAGCCGAACACAAGGAGATTGACAGAAAGAGGGCGTTCATGGGTGGCAACTGACCGTTTTCTGGGAGTGATTGGAAAAACGCAGGCGTGGCCGGGCGTTTGCTGGGTGGGTATCTGACGTCATTACCGCAGCAATCATCGCACAGGATAAGTAACTACAGGGCTGGTCTTGTTTTGCACAAAATGTGTTTGCAGCCGCTCTGCCACACAGGCGTTCGCACTCCTGCTATGCTAAAATACACTCCCCCGTGGGCGGTGACTATGCATTTGCACGGCTGCTAAAAACTGCTAGCGAGCGATCAACTCGGAATGACCCACCATATACTATCACTTGCTGTGCCACACATATGCACTGCTAAAAACTGCTAGCGAGCGATCAACTCGGAATGACCCACCATATACTATCACTTGCTGTGCCACACATATGCACTACAAGTGTTGGCCCGCTAATATATAAATAATAGTGCTCTCTTATATAAAAGTAAATAATTACATTTACCCATTTATTACAGGTGAAACTCAGAAAATTAGAATATCATTAAAATTTCATTTATTTCAGTGATTCAACTTAAAAGGTGAAACTAATATATTATATAGACTCAATACATGTAAAGTGAGATATTTCAAGCCTTTATTTGTTATATATTTTGATGATTGTGGCCTACAGCTTAAGAAAACCCCAAATCCCAAATCTCCGAAAATTTGAATTTTTGCAGCCCTACGATCAGATAGTCGCTATCTACAGGGGAGTGTACTTTCGCTGTGCAAGTGTGGGAATGCATGTGTAGCAGAGCTGCACAAACTGAATTTGTGCAGTCTCTGCACAGTCCAGGACTTACTCAGCCGCTGCGATCACATCAGCCTGTTCGGGGCCGGATTTGACGTCAGACACCCGCCCTGCAAACGCTTGGACACACCTGTGTTTTTCCAAACACTTCCTGAAAATGGTGAGTTGACACCCACAAACGCCCTCTTCCTGTCAATCTCCTTGCGAATGCCCGTGCGAATGGATCCTTCACACAAACCCGTCGCTGATCGGCGATGCCTGTTGCTGTGGTCCATCGCACCTGTGCATTGCAGTGCATACGCATGCGCAGTGTGGATCTGGTCGCCCGCTGTGCGAAAACACACAGCAGTGATTAGGTCTGAATTACCTGCTTGGTTTGGGCCCCTTTTGCATGAATTATTGCCTCAATGCGGCGTGGCATGGATTCTATCAGCCTGTGGCACTGCTGAGGTGTTATGGAAGACCAGGATGCTTCAATAGCGGCCTCCAGCTCTTCTGCATTGTTCGGTCTCATGTCTCTCATCTTTCTCTTGGCAATGCCCCATAGATTCTCCTTTCTCTTTAGCCCAGGTAAGACGCTTCTGACGTTTTTTGTTCAGGAGCGGCTTGACAAGAGGAATGCGGAATTTGAAGCCCATGTCCAGGATCCGTCTGTGTGTGGTGGCTCTTGATGCACTAACTCCAGCCTCAGCCCACTCCTTGTGAAGCTCCCACACACGTTTGAATGGCCTTTTCCTGACAAGAAAAAAAGAACTGGTCTGTTGCTCAGTGGTCCAAAGTCCTCTTTTCTGATGAGATCAAATTTTGCATCTAATTTGGAAACCAAGGTCCCAGGGTATGGAGGAATAATGGTGAAGCACAAAATCCAAGATGCTTGAAGTCCAGTGTGAAGTATCCACAGTCTGTGTTGATTTGGGGGAGCCATGTCATCTGCTGGTGTTGGTCCATTATGCTTTATTAAGTCCAGAGTCAACGCAGCCATCTACTAGGACATTTTAGAGCACTTCAGCAGACAAGCTTTATGGAGATGCTGACTTCATTTTCCAGTAGGTCTTGGTACCTGCCCACACTGCAAAAGTACCAAAACCTGGTTCAATGACCGTGGGGTTACTGTGCTGGATTGGCCAGCAAACTCACCTGACCTGAACCCCATAAAGAATCTATGGGGCATTGCCAAGAGAAAGATGAGAGACATGAGACCGAACAATGCAGAAGAGCTGAAGGCCGCTATTGAAGCATCCTGGTCTTCCATAACACCTCAGCAGTGCCACAGGCTGATAGAATCCATGCCACGCCGCATTGAGGCAGTAATTCATGCAAAAGGGGCCCAAACCAAAGTACTGAGTACATATGCAGGATTATACTTTTCAGAGGGCTGACATTTCTGTTTTTAAAATCCTTTTTTTATTGATTTTATGTAATATTCTAATTTTCTGAGATTTGGGTTTTTCTTAAACTGTAAGCCACAATCATCAAAAATATAACAAATAAAGGCTTGAAATATCTCACTTTGCATGTAATGAGTCTATATAATATATTAGTTTCACCTTTTAAGTTGAATTACTGAAATAAATGAACTTTTGCACGATATTCTAATTTTCTGAGTTTCATCTGCATAAATAAATATAATTTTTATATATTGCCTCACAAAAGCCAGTCAGCTAATTAAGAGCAGTCTCTTGCACCACTCTGCCAATCGTGCATAGAGTATGAGAGTGATCTGTTCTGTCCATCAGGATTTTTATTCCCAATGTGAATTGCTTTGGAACTAGAATATTTGATTATTTCAGCTAACTATTTACTAGGGAACTATAGAGATCAATAATAATGAAATTATGAATGCAGCCATATTAAATGTTTATCCGCTTGGGGGGTGGAGTTTCACTGAATGACGCACCGCGTCATTTCGCGGAGTACTATGAAAGGAAGGAGTGGAGCTAGCGGGCTGTGGGGTTTGTAGTGCAGCAAGCATTACAAACCCCTGGCAACGAGCATGACACCCATCCCAGAGCATAATACCCCTGGCAACGAGCAAGACACCCAGCCCATGAAACCCCTGGCAAATAGCATGACACCAGTGCCGTAACTAGGTATTTTGGTGCTGTGTGCAAGAAATGGCATTAACGCCCCCCTACGCAAGACAGGAGCAGTGCGCGCCTCAGGCGTGCAAAAAATATATAGGGGCGTGGCTTCATGGGGAAGGGGCGGGGCCACAAAATAATGCCAATTCACACTACGGTGCATAGTAGTCTCCATTATTCAAATTACGCTGCACAGTAGAGCCACTACACCAGGTAGAGCCCCTTTTTACAAATTACGGCAGAAGGCGTGCCTTTTTACACATTACGGCAGGCAGCGTCCCCCTTTTTACACATTACGGCAGACAGCGTCCCCCTTTTTACACATTACGGCAGACAGTCCCCCTTATTACACATTACGGCAGACAGAGTCCCCCTTATTACACATTACAGCAGACGGCATCCCCTTTTTTACACATTACGGCAGACAACGTCCCCCTTATTACACATTACGACAGACAGCGTCCCCCTTTTTACACATTACGGCAGACAGTCCCCCTTATTACACATTACGGCAGACGGCATCCCCTTTTTTACACATTACGGCAGACAACGTCCCCCTTATTACACATTACGGCAGACAGCGTCCCCCTTATTACACATTACGGCAGACAACATCCCCCTTATTACACATTACGGCAGAGTCCCCCTTATTACACATTACGGCAGACAGCGTCCCCCTTATTACACATTACGGCAGACAGCGTCCCCTTTTTGTACACATTATGGCAGACAGCGTCCCCCTTTTTACACATTGCGGCAGACAACGTCCCCCTTATTACACATTACGACAGACAGCGTCCCCCTTTTTACACATTACGGCAGACAGTCCCCCTTATTACACATTACGGCAGACGGCATCCCCTTTTTTACACATTA
This sequence comes from Pseudophryne corroboree, assembly GCF_028390025.1. Taxonomy (NCBI): domain Eukaryota; kingdom Metazoa; phylum Chordata; class Amphibia; order Anura; family Myobatrachidae; genus Pseudophryne; species Pseudophryne corroboree. The sequence goes on from NC_086446.1 coordinate 241,042,843, forward strand.
CGGCAGACAACGTCCCCCTTATTACACATTACGGCAGACAGCGTCCCCCTTATTACACATTATGGCAGACAACGTCCCCCTTATTACATATTACGGCAGAGTCCCCCTTATTACACATTACGGCAGACAGCATCCCCCTTATTACACATTACGGCAGACAGCGTCCCCTTTTTGTACACATTATGGCAGACAGCGTCCCCCTTTTTACACATTACGGCAGCCAGTCCCCCTTTTTACACATTGCGGCAGCCAGTCCCCCTTTTTACACATTGCGGCAGCCAGTTCCCCTTTTTACACATTGCGGCAGCCAGTCCCTCTTTTTACACATTGCGGCAGACAGACACCAGAGAGAGAGAGAGAGAGAGAGAAAGAGAGAGAGACAGAAGGGGAGAGAGAAAGAGAGAGAGAAAGAAAGAAAGAAAGAGAGAGAGACAGAAAGAGAGAGAGAGAGCTATATACTTACCATCTCTCAGGCTCCTCGTGCTGGCAGAGATCCCAGGCAGCCACAGTGGAGAAGGAGGAGGAGGGAGGGGGACTTGAGCTGCAGCAGCGCTATGTCATTGGTAGCGGTGCCGCTTCAGCACTCCCCTCTCCTTCCGTACTGGGAGCCACATTGTCTAGAAGGAGAGAGAATTGACTGCATAGGAAAGGAAAGAGTTAAACATCTGGGGAGGGGTGGACCTAGCTGTTAGGAAAGTACAGCCCTTTTAAGGGGAGGGTTTGATATATATAGGGAAGGTGAGGCCATCTTAGTTCTCTTGGTGGATTTGCTTTTAGGTGAGTGCTGCAGTGCAAGCAAAATTTTGTTTCTCAATCTACTGTGAAAATATTACACAGTGTAACACCCCCCCCCCCCCCCTGCTTTATTGTTAATACTCCTCCTCTCCACCTTATCATTATATTCGCTGCCATGGCTGCCCGCCCCCAGCGCGTTTTACGGGCCCCGGCTCGGTACCGTGGGTCAGACGGTCGAGCGGGGCCTGATGATGTAGTGGGTGGCATGGGGGACGGGGCTCCGTCCCTCGGGGCCTCCGCAAGTGAGGGCGCGGGCATCGGGAGCCGGGCCCGGTTGGGCTCGCCGCCAGGAACCGAGCCGGTCACACCGGCCGGGCGAGGGCGGCGTGGGGGACCAGGGGTCCTTGCAGGCCGCCCTAGGATCGACGGACGGCGGCTGTCCCCTCCGGGAGCCGCTGAGTCCGTGATCGGGTCGGGCGCCCGCGGGCGCGCGAGTGCGCGCCGCGGGGGGCGCTCGGCGGTTGCGAGCCCTAGCCCTCCTCCCTTGCCGCGGCCGAATGCTAGTGCCGGGCGGGGGGAGAGGACGGGAAGGGGAGCTGGCGGTCGCCGCGCGGGGCCTGTGCAGGAGCCTCGCGCGGCGGCCGAGGAGGAGACGCCGGCCGGGAGTTCGACGGCGGGTAGAGGTGGGCCGCGCGCACGGGGTGCGCGCGCGCCCACGCTCGCTCCGGGCGGCGCCGGCCGCGCACGTGTGCGCGCAGCGGCGCCGCTGATGCACCGGCCATCCATTTTGACTCCCCGGATGCCGGAATCCGGCAGGGGGAGAGGACACAGCAGGGGGGTGCAGCGTTTGCCTCTGGTAGGCAACGCTGAGCCGAGAGGGATGGCGCCACGTGATGGGGCCACAGCAGAGAGTACAAGGGGGGGCCACGCGCAGCATGCGCGTGCGCACACCGGGAGTCGTGCGACACGCGGGGGAACACGCGCGGGTACGCAGTGGGTCTCTGTGACTCCTCATACCACTCCTGCAGAAGTAGGACGCAGCGGGTCCCGCGGGCGGAGGGGAGACAGAGAATGGGTCAGCGGCCGCAGGGCCGCGGCACGGGCCGCTGCACACGACAGCGGGTCCTCCCCGGGACCGGGGGATTCTTCTGCTTCTATGGGAAGGGGGGAAGCATGCTCAGAAGTGGAGAGCGAATGGTCTGGTCGGGGGGCTCTCGCTTTCCCGTCGGATCAGGAGGGACCGGGTGCCCGGGTCACGTCGGCCGGTAGGCGGGCGCGGGCTCACGCCCAGGCAAGGTCCGGAGGTCCTTCGGGGGCTGTTGACGGGGGTCGCAGCACGCGGGATCCTCCCGGGGCCCTAGCGTCGGCCCTGGCCACAGTAGTAGAGGCTTTGGGGCCGTTAGCTGCAGCGGCTTCCCCTAGGACAATGTCTGATTTCGGACAGGCTGCCGGAGGCAGTGGGTCCGGCAGGCAGAGGACCTCGGCGGCGCAGCGGGTGGCACGAGCCTGCTAAGAACTGGGGGCGGCCGCTGCGGAGCTGGAGCTAGGTACGGACCAGGAGCGGCAGGGACGCGCGCTCACAGGGCATACCACGCGGGGGGCCCGGCGTGCGCCGCAAGCATGGGCCGGGCCCTCTTCTGCTTTGTCTTTCACAGAGAGCCGAGAGGAGGGGGATTTGGCGGAATTCGTGGAGGACGACGATTGGACTGAGGAGGATGAGGATTCCAGGTCGGAAAGGTCGATGGCATCCGGTGAGTTGGCACAGTCTATATCAATTTCCCCCACGAGCTCGAGTTCGCATAGCTCTTCGTCTTCCTCCTCTTCCTCTTCTTTGTCATCGCAAGCGTCCGACGTAGACAGTACTTCTAGGGCAAAGAAGAAGGCGGCAAAATTTGCCAAGCGGGCAGCAAAACAGCAGAAGAGGCGTAAGCGGCGCAAACGGGTTAGTGAGGAAGAGCGTAGGGCAAAGAAGCGGCGCGATCTGCCTGGGGTAGTGCGCTGCGAGTACACCGCGGTTATGCGGGGGCTGCGAGACAGCTGCCGCAAGACGATACGTAGGGGTGACTTCGTGGACTTATTCGTTTTGACTAAGGCCATGAAGAAGGATTACAAAGCGGCAGCCGCTAAGAAAGGCATGGGGACAGAGGTCTTCCGGTCTTTTGATAATTGGCTGGCCGGTTTCTGGGTTTTTGCGGCATGCTATTTGGAGGATAGGCCGGAGGAACACATGAATGTTATCCGGTACCTGCATCTCGTTCACGACATGCAGCGCACGTCCCCGGGCTCGGAATGGCGCCGGTATGATCAGGAGTTTCGAGAGAAACAGGACGGGCTACGGGTCATGGATTTCGGGTTCAAGGACGTGGAAGTCTGGCTCAAAGTGACCCGGGCCTCACAGCAGGAAGAAGAACCCCAGAAACAGGGAGCAGGTGGGCGTCGGGCAGGGTCATCAGCCCACTGGTCAGGCGCGGACGGAGGATTTGCCAGGACAGGCGGATTGGCCGTTCGCGTGGGCGGGCGTTCCGCCACGCGAGGGAAGTGTTTCGCTTTTAACAGCGGAACATGTTCCTTTGGCAAGCAGTGTCGTTTTCGTCACTCCTGCCAGCAGTGTGGAGGAGCCCACCCAGCCTCCTCTTGTTTCAAAGGTGGTCGACAGGGAAATCGGGGAAAGCAGGCGTACCCTAAGCAGGCCGCGAGCGGGACCGCTCGGCAGAGCCCCAACGCCAGTTAAGCTGGAAGCAATGGGTAAGTGGTTGGATTTGTATCCGAATAAAAGGGATGCAAAATTTTTGTTCGACGGTTTTAAGTTTGGTTTTCGCTTGCCTGTTGCGAGCGAAGTGTCAGTGCGCGCACAGAGGAACCTCCAGTCTGCCCGAGCTTTGCCGACTGTGCTGCGGGAGAAAGTGGATAAGGAGGTCAGGTTGGGCAGGATGGAGGGGCCATTTAGGTCACCCCCGGTGGATGACTTGGTCATCTCCCCGGTCGGGGTGGTACCGAAGAAGACTCCAGGCGCTTTTCGGCTCATCCAGCATCTTTCTTACCCGCCGGGGGCATCGGTCAACGACGCAATACCGCCAGCTCATTGCTCGGTGGTATACCAGTCATTTGACGAGGCGCTAGAGATGGTCCGCAGCTACGGGAGCGGGGCCCTCATGGCTAAGATTGATGTTGAGTCAGCCTTTAGGTTACTGCCATTGCATCCAGACTCATTCCGTTTTATGGGTTTCCGGATTGGGGCGGAGTATTTCATCGACAAATGTTTGCCGATGGGATGTTCCGTCTCATTCTCATTTTTCGAGCGCTTTAGCACGTTTCTTCATTGGTGCGTGGAGTCTGCGTCAGGCGGTCACGGAGTTGCCCATTACCTAGATGATTTCCTGTGTGCGGGTCCGGCTAATGACGCAAGGTGCGGCGACTTGCTGTTTAGCATCCGGGCTCTTTTTTTACCACTTCGGTGTGCCGGTAGCCGTGGACAAAACGGAGGGCCCGGACTCCTGCCTATCATTTTTGGGGATTGAAATTGACACGGTGGCAGGAGAATGTCGCCTGCCCCGAGACAAGGTGTCGAAGCTCCGCGAAACCATTTGCCGGTTCAATGGCTCGCGTAAAGTTACGCTACGGCAGGCGCAGTCCCTGCTGGGCATGCTGAACTTTGCTTGTCGGGTTATACCGATGGGCAGGGTTTTCTGCCGGAAGCTTGAGAGGGCGACGGCGGGGTGTGCCAGGCCTCATCATTTCGTTCGATTGTCCTCCGAATTAAAAAGGGATTTGGCCGTCTAGGCTTCGTTCCTGGAGGAATTCAACGGAGTGAGCATATGGCAAGCGCCAGCTGTGGACAGCGAGCAGTTGCAACTGTTTACCGACGCTGCAGGTGCCTCTGGATTCGGTTGTTTTTTGGAGGGATCTTGGTGTGCGGCATCCTGGCCGGCAAACTGGCATAGCGAGGGTCTTACAAAAGATCTGGTGCTGCTGGAGCTTTTTCCCTTTATGGTAGCATTGGAGGTCTGGGGCGATCGGTTGGCTAATCGCAGCATATTGTTTAGATGCGATAATCTGGGCGTAGTGCATGCGATTAATAACCAGAGGGCTAAATCGCTGGTGGTTCTGCGGGTGCTCGGGCAATTGCTTTTGACGTGCTTGCGTAGGAACCTATGGTTCCGGGCACAGCATGTGCCCGGTTTGGAGAACGGAATTGCTGACGCTTTGTCGCGTGGACAGTGGTAGAGGTTTTGGGTTTTGGCACCCGAGGCCGAGGAGCAAGGTTTTCACTGTCCCGGTTATGTTTGGCAGGTGATCGGGCCGGAATGGAGGGTCTAGCATTGCGGTCAGTCGCGCCAGCCACGCTCAAGGCTTACGGACAAGCTTGGAGCGAGTGGGAGGAGTTTTTCCAAGGTCGTCAGCAACAAGGTAAGAGCAGGCATCGGCTGATGCTTTCTTTTATTTGGCAGCTTTACGTTTCCGGTAGGTCCCGAGTGGTGGTATCACGGTACTTGGCTGGCGTCTCATTTTTCTGCAAGCCGCGAGGCGTCCCTGATGTGACAAAAAGCGAGGTTCTGCGGAAGGCAATGAAAGGGTGGGCGCGAGTAGCGCCGACGCCACCAGATAGGAGGCGGCCCATCGATGCGGCCTTGTTTCCGGCCGTCATCGCGGCGGTGGGGCGAGTCGCGTCGTCCAGGTTTGAGACGCTTTTGTTTAGTTTGGCGTTCTCAATGGCTTACCACGGGGCCTTTAGGGTTTCGGAGTTGGTAGCGCCTTCCAAGAGAGCAGATTCGCGCATGCTGGTCGGAGACGTTGTAGTGGGTGAGAGGTCCTTGCTGTGCAGATTGCGGCGCTCGAAGACGGACCAAGTGGGGAGAGGGCGCTGGGTCACTATGGTCCCAGCGCTAGAGGGGAGCGTTTGTCCAGTGGGTCTGGCAATGCAATATGTGGGGGTGCGACCCGTTAAGGAGGGGTCATGGCTATTGCATTATGACGGGCTACCAGTCACGAAATACCAGTTCCGTTGGATGCTGGGTCGTTGTTTGGCGAGCTTGGGCCTCCCACCCGCTGCTTTCGGTACCCATTCCTTTCGAATAGGCGCGGCGACGTCGGCTGCTGCGGCGGGTTTTTCCAGAACGGAAATCCAGGCGGTGGGGCGATGGAAGTCGTCAAGCTATAGACGATACATTCGCCCCGTCGCGTGAGAAGTCGGTTTGCACCTAGCGCTTTGTTTTATTTGCAATGTATTATGTTGTTCCAGTTCTGTGATTTTATGGTGTTGTGCGTCTGTTGGTGTTTCCCCCTTTTTATCCTACTCAGGGATTAGCTACTCGCCGTTGCTGGCATGAGTCGGCAGCGGGGGTCTGGAGTGATTTTGCGATTTTTTGCCTGACTTGACGGACTGAATTCTAATCTACAATTCGGCTAATCTGGTCTAATCAGAGTCCCTCAGCAGGTCTTTACGCTTTCACCTCCAGCTGAGTTATTACATGTGTTTCCCATTTTATACCCCCCCCCCCCCCTCCCTGTTTTATTTTGTTTGTTTTATTTGACCTTTCCCCTTTGTGTCTTTAATTGCGCTTTAAATTGGCAACGAAGCATGGTGCAGTTCGGCTAGGCCGTGACTGCTGCAATAGCGAGATCTAAAGTTTTTCTTTTTGGCAGATCCTTCAGTGTAAACAATTAATAAGCCTCTTAGTAATCAATTTTACCCCTCTTTTCCCCTTCAGGATGGTTTGACGACAATTTGGCTATTTGGGTGGTTGGCCACTCTTACATTTACTGGGCGGCCAGGTTTGTGGCCTCGGAAGGGGCTCAGGCATTGCTTGGAGCACAGGGTGTCAGATGGCTTGGCTGGCGAGGAATGATGTGGGGTGAGCTGAGGAGTAGGTTAGTGAGTCAGGCCAGCAAGCATGGAATCCCTAGGGTCCTGGTTGTCCATCTAGGTGGCAACGACCTGGGGAAGAGGACATCCTTGGATCTGCGGTGGGCCATGATACATGATCTGGCAAGTGTGGCCGCAACATGGACCAATTGTGTGTTGGTTTTTTCAATGATGGTGCCAAGATTGTGTTGGAGGGGTGTGGCGGATGGGCGCCAGATTGACGAGGCCCGGAAAAAGGTGAACGGGGCGGTGGCAAAGTGGGTGCTGTCCCACAGAGGGAGGGTGGTTCGCCACCCGAGGATTCGGTTCAGAGACAGCCACCTTTTCCGGCATGATGGAGTACATCTATCCAATGAGGGGATGATGTTTTTTCTGGAGGATCTAGGTTTTGCTTTGCAGGAGTTAGGGTAGGTTTATGGTGGCGGTGCGAAAGACTTTGGGGATGAGTCTTTCGCTGTTGGCGGAAAAGAACGGCAGTTTTGTATTGTAGGGAAAACTGTAGTGTTTTACAGTTTGTTGTGGTTTAGGTGCACTCACCTCCATCGACTTATGGCCGCTTGACCACCCGTCCGGGAAGGCAGCGGCAGGGCACCCAGGAGCGGTGGGTAGTCACTGTGGGGGTTGAGTTGTCACCTATTACCGGTTTATGATAAGTTTTAGTAAATTTATAGGGTTAGTTATTTAAGGTTAATTTAGGTTAATTGAGCCGTTCTTTTGGGCCGCCACCATATGCCGGCTGGAGCGGCATATTAAATTAATTTCTTTATTACAGGTTTCCTAATGGATAGGGACAAATAAATAGCTAGCAATTTTCTGCCAAAATTCAAGTCTCTGTGTCGTTATTTCTGGTTCTAGGTTACGAATGCTTTACTTTCAAAGAAAGGGGTCCACCAAATATCACTAGGATGTTTAGGAGAGAGAATTGACTGCATAGGAAAGGAAAGAGTTAAACATCTGGGGAGGGGTGGACCTAGCTGTTAGGAAAGTACAGCCCTTTTAAGGGGAGGGTTTGATATATATAGGGAAGGTGAGGCCATCTTAGTTCTCTTGGTGGATTTGCTTTCCCGCCCTCCCGCCCTGGTACTAAGAGATTCTGGCACGTGGTGCTTTGGCGTTAAGTTGTTGGCTGGTTTATCGTTGGCTATTTATTGGCGGAAAAGAACGGCAGTTTTGTATTGTAGGGAAAACTGTAGTGTTTTACAGTTTGTTGTGGTTTAGGTGCACTCACCTCCATCGACTTATGGTCGCTTGTCCACCCGTCCGGGAAGGCAGCGGCAGGGCACCCAGGAGCGGTGGGTAGTCACTGTGGGGGTTGAGTTGTCACCTATTACCGGTTTATGATAAGTTTTAGTACATTTATAGGGTTAGTTATTTAAGGTTAATTTAGGTTAATTGAGCCGTTCTTTTGGGCCGCCACCATATGCCGGCTGGAGCGGCATATTAAATTAATTTCTTTATTACAGGTTTCCTAATGGATAGGGACAAATAAATAGCTAGCAATTTTCTGCCAAAATTCAAGTCTCCGTGTCGTTATTTCTGGTTCTAGGTTATGAATGCTTTACTTTCAAAGAAAGGGGTCCACCAAATATCACTAGGATGTTTAACAGCCCTGTTTATAGGCATTTGAATTAAGCTGCTCTCAACTACAATCTCCAAGGCACACACATTCTAGGTCCAGTTCCTGCAAAAAGGATCTTGTCACCTGACAGCTGACTGTGCCTCTTTTTGTCTCTCTTATCATGTAAGAAATGTTTATGGCTGATACAGTGAAGTAACAAGCTACAGGTGGTATTCTAAACATGTCAGTAACAAGTATTCATTCAGTGCATGATAACTTACAATATTTTCCTCTGTTGTGCTGCCAGCGATGTTCATTCCACAGTATCTTACACAGAAAGGGAAATAGTTTCCAACAAACTATTTTCCCCTCCCATTTATCATGTGGTGATACAAAATCTGCCACCATGAAAATGTGCTGCATTATGTGATCCCAGTGACTGCAGTTGATAATTCTACAGATTCAAACAACAGAAATTATTAGTTTTTTTTCTTTGTGTTCTCAAATATTAAATAAAGGGACCTATTTATCACATAAATATTTCCAGGATTGCCCCTGAAAACATGTATTTTCGGGGGGGTGCACACAAATGTTAAATGAATGTATCTACGGGAGACCACAGATTGCTGCTTAATTGCTGTCTTTAACCAAGCACATTCCAGAGCTCGGCCTCTAGGCTACACTCTGCTTAAGTTAACAGGAGAGGGATTTGTAAGATCCCTCCCTAGGCTGCATTCTCCACTCGCACATGCACCTTCAGCAGGCTGTGCATGCTCGGTGGTGCTGCCACAGAAACTGAAAGTAAAGTAATCACATTAGCCATATCTCCCAACTTTCAGGTGGTATGAATCATCACTCCGCGCCCGTGTGGGAAAAGGGGGTGAGCTTTGCTGTAATTCCGCGATCTGTGAGCTGCTGGCCATGCCCCCAGTTCCTTTTGTCTCCGTGAATAGATGCTGCGAGCATGCGCACAGTATCTATTCACCGCTGCTCTGTGTGAGTGACAGGAGCCTCCCAACTGCCCCCAACCGTGTGACACTGCAGCCTGCGGGTGGGACAGCGGGACAGTCCCAAAAAACAGGACTGTCCTGCGAAAACCGGGACAGTTGGGAGGTATGCATTAGCTCCTGTCACTTTGTGTGTATTTTAATACAGTCTAGCTGTATATAATTTATATTGCTGCGCTAAGCTGCGATAAAAAAGTATAATTATCTAGTATAAAACCCGATAACTACCAAATGGGTCCCAAAATGATTAAGAGTAACATGCAAGTTAGTTTATATAACAGCTAGATAAGCTTAGAAAACTATAGGTGGACCTGCACTAGCCCTACCCTTGGTGAAGGTGATGCGACTGAAAGAGGCCCAGTCTCTGAACAGCCCACAGAACACATAGCCTATGTGTGAATGTCCTGCTGCCATTCAATAATACCGTGCCCACTCAGTTACAAGTGAAGATACTGTTGTGAGGGGTAAGACTCTGATTGCTTATAATTGTGCAGTCAAATAAAAATCAAGAGATCTATGGGGGTCATTCCGAGTTGTTCGCTCGCAAGCTGCTTTTAGCAGCTTTGCACACGCTAAGCCGCCGCCTACTGGGAGTGAATCTTAGCTTATCAAAATTGCGAACGAAAGATTAGCAGAATAGCGAATAGACACTTCTTAGCAGTTTCTGAGTAGCTCCACACTTACTCGGCAACTGCGATCAGTTCAGTGCTTGTCGTTCCTGGTCTGACATCACAAACACACCCAGCGTTCGCCCAGACACTCCTCCGTTTCTCCAGCCACTCCCGCGTTTTTCCCAGAAACTGTAGCGTTTTTTCACACACTCCCATAAATCGGCCTGTTTCCGCCCAGAAACACCCACTTCCTGTCAATCACACTCCGATCACCAGAACGAAGAAAAAACCTTGTAATGCCGTGAGTAAAATTCCTAACTGCATAGCAAAATTTACTTGGCGCAGTCTCACTGCGGACATTGCGCATGCGCATTAGCGACTAATCGCTCCGTTGCGAGAAAAAAATAATGAGCGAACAACTCGGAATGACCCCCAATAAGCAGAAGAAAGTTTGCACATCTTTGAATCATGCCTAGAGACGTTCATTTTTCCTTACCATGACTAAATAGGTTTAGCAATCCTTTGCTTGGCTGAGGTTTATACATTACATGCAGTTAACAAAAAAATAATTTAACTATGAAAGTATAAATTTCTGTGGGCGGAATGTACTATCAATGGGTGGTACATTCCGCCAAATATCAAATTGATACTAATCACTTATGTACTAACATGCAATTCAAAAAGAGCTGGCCTTTGCGGTGTCAGCACTTCCGGGGTTCAACCCCGGGAGTTCCTCTGCGCATGCAAATTACTAAGATGCTGCTGAAGCTATCTCCTGGGGTTCACTACGGCTGGCCGGCGGTCGGGCTCCCGGCGCCCAGCATATCGGCGCCGGGAGCCCGACCGCCGGCTGACCGACAGTGTGGCGAGCGCAAATGAGCCCCTTGCGGGTTCGCTGCGCTCGCCACGCTACGGGCACGGTGGCGCGCTACGCGCGCCACACTATTTTATTCTCCCTCTATGGGGGTCGTGGACCCCCACGAGGGAAAATAAGTGTCGGTATGCCGGCGGTCGGGCTCCCGGCGCCTGTATACTGAGCGCCGGGAGCCCGACCGCCGGCATACAGAATGCCACCCATCTCCTGCCCTTTATTTGCATAAAATGCTACAGGCATATAATTGCTGCAAATACAAGAGACAGAGGTGACTAATAAAGAGATAAAGAAAAAAGAAATACTTCAGTCTGTATTATTTCTGGTACATTACACCTTTATAGACATCACTGGTTTTATATGGTAATGTAACACTTGCAAAACAGACTAGTGCTTCTGAGTACTCCTCGCATGTAACCCAAAAAGGATTTTCCCAGTATGTGATCATAAGACACAGATGGAGTTTCACATCTCTGGCAGAAGAATAGCCTCACACAGAGCGGCTTGTTATGCGTGCCACTTATCTCACTGTACTAGCTAGGGATATATCAGCAGACAGGAGAAATACACAACAATAAGCAAATGTGGACTTGATGAAATTGTTCTATATATTGTAGTTGTGTGTTATACTGTATTTCTGCAGGATCTTTTTCACACTTCCTCACCTGACCAAGATCACAAACATGAAAGTAGAGGCTAGAAAAGTCTGTGAGGTGATGTTGAAGCATGATGACACTGTGTAGACATAGCACAACTCCAGTACTGAGGAAATGATGCAAGAATACAGCAATACTGATACATGATTCATTTCCATTCCCTACCCTTATAATATACACATATAATCCTCTCCAGCCACATGGCAATCCATAGGAGACAATAGTGATCTCAATGAGGGCCTGATTCAGAAGTGACAATCTCGATGTCAGACGCAGTGGAGTGATTTTATACCACCAAAGTCACACTGTGCATGAGCAGTGATTGGCTAGTGATTGTGGATGCACAGAAGATTTATTTGCAAAGTGAATGACAGGCAGTGAATGTTTGGGGGTGGTAATAGGGGGTGGCTAGAAAAATGCAGGCGTGTCGGGACAGTGTTCTGGCCATACCATAATCAGATACTGAGAATTTGTACTCAACAGGAGAAGTCCCGGCACCTTAGGCCAGGGCCATACATAACGGCCAAGCGGGTCCCACTGAACGGGACCTGCTTGGCCGGGAGAGCGGTTTTTGTGCACATAGATCCTGTTCTGCGGGATCCCGCAGAACAGGATCCGGCCAGTGACACACGGGATTTCAAAAGAGCACAGTGCAGCACAGCCGCACTGTGAAGTGAACACATACATTGAAATGTATGTGTTCACATTGAAATCTTGCCGTCCTGTCATCCAGCTCAACTGCAGCATTCCGCTGTTGTATTCGGCGGCAGCGTGGCTACCGCATATGTGTGGGCGCCTGCATAGGCGCCCATGTGCAGTCTCCTTCTTGCCAAGCGGGTCCCGCTGAATGGGACTCGCTTGGCCGCTATTCGTGGCCCTACCCTAAGGTGAGATGCTCCTTCTGAGATAGCAAAGGGTTGCTCAGAGATCCGCTGATGCATCCTATGTGCGTCCAATGTTCCCGCTCAAGTACATAAGCGGCGGCAGTGGACGCCTCTGTGCACAAGATGGCTGCTGACTCATTAGCATATTTTGGCAAGTCCACTGTGAAAGAAATCATCGCAACTGTGCATGCAACTGCCTGCACCTCTGGGCCAGGCCCTGAGTGAGGAACAGTGATATTACTTTCATTGTAAATCAAAGTGAAATGACCAAACATTTTACCTTTTAAATGTTTGTATGCAGACAAGGCTAGTAAGGAATACATTCCCAGGAAATGTCACCAAAGCCTTTATAATAATGCCCCCAATTAATTAATGCATCATGATTATGATAATTACTTATCTTGTATAGAATAAGTATAATCCGATATTTTCAGCAGCTACTGTAGTTAGATTAGAATCTACAGTCACTATTTATCACATCCTAGCTTTTAACGCAGAGTGTACAGTAGGCTGCAAGGGCCAATTCTAGGAACTTTGGGCCTGATGCTGAGTTTCACGTATACCAGTAAGTATAACATAGAAATTGCAAATTGTCTCTGAACATCAAGAAATGGCTACACGCATATGCATGTACTGTATGGGACGTTTATACTCACAACTGGAGAGACGTAACTGGAGAGGGCAGGAGTGTACTACCACAGGCTGTACAGTGTAATGATTTGTGCATGTAATTGAGAACCATTGCAGGCTGCAACAGAGAGGTATACATTATATGCATTTCAGTGGCGGAACTAGTGAGCGGTGGGCCCAGGTGCAACAAAATGCTTTGGGCCCCCCTCATCCTGTCCAAGTCCACCCCCTCTCCCCTGGAGAGGATCTGGTGTGGGGGAGCTGCTCAGGGCCAGGGAAATGGATATCTAGCAACAGCCGTAGGCGCGTGCAAAAAATATAGGGGCGTGGCTTCATGGGAAGGGGTGTGGCCATAAAATAATACCAATTCATATTGCGGTGCACAGTAATCTCCATTATTCAAATTACACCGCACAGTAGCGCCACTACACCAGGTAGAGCCCCTTTTACACATTACGGCGGACAGATTCCCCTTTTTACACATTACGGCAGACAGCATCCCCTTTTTACACATTAAGGCAGACAGAGTCTGCCTTTTACACAATACGGCAGACAGCGTCCCCTTTTTACACATTACAGCAGACAGCATCCCCTTTTTACACATTACGGCAGACAGCATCCCCTTTTTTACACATTATGGCAGACAGAGCCCCCTTATTTACACATTACGGCAGACAGCGTCCCCTTTTTACACATTATGGCAGACAGAGTCCACCTTTAACACATTACGGCAGACAGCATCCCCTTTTTACACATTACAACAGACAGCGTCCCCCTTTTTACACATTATGGCAGACAGAGCCCACCTTTTTACACATTACGGCAGACAGTGTCCCCTTTTTACACATTATGGCAGATAGTCCCCCTTTTTACACATTACGGCAGACAGCGTCCCCTTTTTACACATTATGGCAGATAGTCCCCCTTTTTACACATTACGGCAGACAGTCCCCTTTTTACACATTACGGCAGACAGAGTCCACCTTTTTACACATTACGGCAGACAGCACCCCCTTTTTACTTATTACGGCAGACAGCGTCCCCCTTTTTACACATTATGGCAGACAGAGCCCACCTTTTTACACATTACGGCAGACAGTGTCCCCTTTTTACACATTATGGCAGATAGTCCCCCTTTTTACACATTACGGCAGACAGCGTCCCCTTTTTACACATTATGGCAGATAGTCCCCCTTTTTACACATTACGGCAGACAGCGTCCCCTTTTTACACATTACGGCAGACAGCGTCCCTTTTTACACATTATGGCAGACAACATCCCCTTTTTTACACATTACGACAGAAAGCGTCCCCTTTTTACACATTACGGCAGAGTCCACCTTTTTACACATTACGGCAGACAGCGTCCCCTTTTTACTTATTACGGCAGACAGCATCCCCCTTTTTACACACTATGCAGACAGAGTCCACCTTTTTACACATTACGGCAGACAGCATCCCCTTTTTACACATTACGGCAGACAGCATCCCCTTTTTTACACATTACGGCAGACAGCACCCCCTTTTTACTTATTACGGCAGACAGCATCCCCCTTTTTTACACATTACGGCAGACAGAGTCCACCTTTTTACACATTACGGCAGACAGCACCCCCTTTTTACTTATTACGGCAGACAGCGTCCCCCTTTTTACACATTATGGCAGACAGAGCCCACCTTTTTACACATTACGGCAGACAGCGTCCCCTTTTTACACATTATGGCAGATAGTCCCCCTTTTTACACATTACGGCAGACAGCGTCCCCTTTTTACACATTACGGCAGACAGCGTCCCTTTTTACACATTACGGCAGATAGCGTCCCCTTTTTACACATTACGGCAGAGTCCACTTTTTTACACATTACGGCAGACAGCGTCCCCTTTTTACTTATTACGGCAGACAGCATCCCCTTTTTACACACTATGCAGACAGAGTCCACCTTTTTACACATTACGGCAGACAGCATCCCCTTTTTACACATTACGCAGACAGCATCCCCTTTTTTACACATTACGGCAGACAGCATCCCCTTTTTACACATTACGGCAGACAGAGTCCACCTTTTTACACATTACGGCAGACAGAGTCCACCTTTTTACACATTACGGCAGACAGCACCCCCTTTTTACTTATTATGGCAGACAGCGTCCCCCTTTTTACACATTATGGCAGACAGAGCCCACCTTTTTACACATTACGGCAGACAGCGTCCCCTTTTTACACATTACGGCAGATAGTCCCTCTTTTTACACATTACGGCAGACAGCGTCCCCTTTTTACACATTACGGCAGACAGCGTCCCCTTTTTACACATTATGGCAGACAGCGTCCCCCTTTTTACACATTATGGCAAACAGAGTCCCCTTTTTACACATTACAGCAGACAACGTCCCCTTTTATATATTACGGCAGACAGAGTCCCTTTTTTCACACATTACGGCAGCCAGTCCCTCTTTTTACACATTACAGCAGACAGCGTCCCCCTTTTTACACATTACGATAGATAGACAGACAGACAGAAAGAAAGAAAGAAAGAAAGAAAGAAAGAAAGAAAGAAAGAAAGAAAGAAAGAAAGAAAGAATAGATTATACTTACTGTGTCCGCTGGCTCAGACAGTCAGGCAGATAGGTGCAGGCAGTCAGGCAGATGATGATCCCGGGCAGGCAGGGAAGGAGGAGGAGGGAGGGGGACTGGAGCCGCAGCAGCGCAGTGTAATTGGTGGAGGCGCCGCTGCAGATGTCCTCTCCTTCCACATAGGCTGGCCGCCGCTGCTGTGATGAGGGAAGTGCATCCCAACATTCACAGCGGCGGCAGTCAGCCTATGAGGAAGGAGAGGGGCAGCTGCAATTACAGTGTGCTGCTGCGGCTTCCTCCTCCCTCTCCCTCCTCCTCCTCCTTCTCCCTGTGGCTGTTTCCCTGCTGCTCCTCTCCTCTGGCCCGCAGCACACAGCGGCAGGTGCCATGTAATGAGTCAGTTTGACTCATTACATGCCGCGCTGGCTTTGGGCCCCTTCACAGTGGCGGGCCCCAGTGCAAGGCACCGCTTGCACTGGTGGTAGTTCCACCACGGATGCATTTATAAGCAATGTGGAGCCCTAAGGGGACGCTATTAAGATGCCGACTGTCAGGATCCTGGCAGTCGTAATACCCGGGAATCCCAACACCCATCAAAATGCCAATAGCGGAATCCCGACAGGGTCAGCAGGCCTACGCCGGAATCCAAGCAGCAGCATCCCATCCTTAACTATAGCCGCCAGGTTAGGTCCGGGGAGGAGGTTAGTTGTAGGTGCCACCAGGGGGAATAGGCTGCAGGGGTGGGGGATTAGGGTTAGGCACCACTAGGGGAGGTTAGGTTTAGACACTAAGGGGGAAGGGTTGTGGTTAGGCTCCGGGGAGGGAGGGTTAGGTTTAGGCACCATTGGGGGAGGTTAGGATTAGGCACCTCCGGGGGAGGTTAGGGTTAGGCACCACCAGGGGAGGTTAGGGTTGGCTGCGGGAAGAGAGGGTTAGGGGAGAGGGTGGGAACATACTTACCTTACCCCTGTTGAGATTTCACAGATCGGGATTCTGGTGTTAGTATTGTGACCGCCAGCATCCCGTCCGGCAGTCTATCATACTGAACCCGTCTTAAGGGCTAGAGCAAATACACACTAGTAATGATGATAGACAGCACTACCTAACATGCAGTTAGTAATAATTATTACTATTATTAACAGCTGCTCCAATAAGTAGCTGTCTTGGCGGGTGTGAAAACCTGTACAATTGTTGCTGCTTCCGGTTCTCACTAGTGGTCATTGTATGTGCAATATTAGAAGTACAGCTACACAGGTCCTACTGGCTTACAGTTGTTTGATTTTTTTAAAAATATTTTTTGTATAGATAATATCTTTTTACATTTATTTTGCCATTGTTTACATAACATATTTATTTGTTATGTAATAGCAGAGATGTTGGAGTACATTAACATATTCTACCATATCCAGTCAGCTGTTCAGTGTTGCAGCCTTAGAACAGAGCTTAATGTTCCAAGATTGGGTTACAGTGGTGTGTCAAGTTACAGCAGAAGAATTGTGTGGTGCTTGATACACATGTAAACAAGTTCTATAATGACCCCCTACAGTTTGAATGGAGCATTACACCTCTTATCATCTCTAAGACGTGTGAAGAGAGATGCCGTGGTCTGCCTAGAATATTCTGATTTCCTTTGCCACCATGTATCAGTTTTCTGAGCTTGTTTTTTAATTGTACCAGAATAATAAGCAAAAAGCAATATAGGGAGTTATGTCCACAGCCGGACTAGCACACAAGGGTGCAGGGGAAACCCCCACAGGGCCCGGCTGCATGTGGGCCCACATCCTCCGTTGTGTTTCATGTTCCAGACTGTGCACTTGAGTAATACATTATACAGTACATGTGTTAGATTATACTGCACAGGCAGGGGCGTTTTAAGAGAGTAGGGGACCCACGTGCAGCCTCCATCGCGGGCCCCTCCTCTCCAGAAGCAATAGACTCTGGCATAATGCACAGGTCTCCGGGAACATGGCGCCTGCGCCTTGTTCCCGGGGGACACCTCCAGTGGTCATGCGCAAATCACTTGTAAATGGCAGCGGCAGCCATTTTCCGAGTGATCTGTGCCCGCACAGCAGGGCCTCCGGAGGGGTAAGTATATTCTATGGGTGCAGTGTGTGCGGTGTGGGCCCCCCTGGAAGCAGGGGCCCGTGTGCACCGCACACACTGCACCCACTATAGAAACGTCAGTGTGCACAGGACTATGGTGTATTTTCTACAGTGCATTCTTGTTATTAACCTGCTACATTATCATGCATGTACTAGTAGTATTTACTATATTTATTTTTCAAGGGGCCCAGACCATGCAATCTTTAATAGTTAGCCAAACCTCTGTGGTGGCTGGCCACACCCCTAGGCATGAACCCTACTACACAGTCCTCACAGTGTATGCTTATTCTCATATAGTGGTATAAGATAGATCGCTGGAGTGGAATAAGAAAAACTTTGTTTTGGTTTTTTGAAAAGAATGTGATTAGGAGTATATGTCTGTCTGTCTGTCTGTCTGTCTATCTATATATATTGTATAGTCCACATCGAGAGTAGAGCTCACAATAACTATCTCAGACACGTACTGTATCCTGAGTTGCAAAAATCTCAAGAGAGTCCTGTATTGTTCAGAAGGTCCAAATGTAGTCTTGAATAAAGGAGAACACTTATAAGGCTTGTTTGAAGGTGTTCAGGTTTAATAACTCATAGCAACAGAACACTTGTGCATGTCAATGTTTCGGTCCTCTGGGGATCTTTGTCAAGACGTATTTGTTGCTGGATTGAAAGGAGCAACCCCATTTGTGTGCACAGGTGCTCCTATAAATTCCACACTGTCTCCCCCAAGCCTGGCATGTTAAAGAAATACAGTAGACCTGCTAAAAACAGTCTCACCTTCACCATATTTTGTGCTTCCTGTTTGTATTTCACTTGTTGAACACAAAACCGGAAGTGCCGCAAAATTGTCCACTCATCACACTTGCCTACTCTCCCAGAACAACCGGGAGGTTCCTGAAAATCGTGTGGCACTCCCTGCCCCCTGGGTTAGTGGGCAAGTCTCCTGGAGCCATCTGCATCCCTCCACCCAGCTGCCCACTTACCGAGAAAAGTGGGCAGACCGGGTGGCCAATGACGCGATTCACGCTGAATTGTGTCATCGTAGCCATGCCCACCACTGCACAATACCGATAATCTTGGCATTGTACAGCAGGGGGAATAGCTATGATGATGCAATCACGCAGCCACTCCCCCACCCATAGACTCTTGCTCCATGTCACGCCCCCTTTCCTCGCCCCCTATGCCAAGCCATGACCCCACACACACACACACACACACACACACACACACACACACACATTACCTACCGCTGTGCTGACCTGGCCAGAAAGTCGGCAACTATGCCATTCATGTGCAATGCACCACCTGCACAATGGAGCAATCAGTATATAGGGAAAGTAAGTTAACCAGATAATATAATAGTATAGTATGATAGCTAAACAGCATACATCACTTCATAGTTAGAAACAACTAACAAAGTGCCAAGTAGTTTCCAGTCACAGAACATCACTTCTGGACATGTACAAGCCAGTTCAGCATTATTTCAAGCCCAACTCCATTTTATTCCAGTCCAGTTCCAAGACCGATTCCACTACATTCAAGTGCTGTTCCAGCTTGGTCAGCACTCCAGTTCGGTTCTTGTCCCAGAAGTGTCATCATTCCGGTTCCAGCCCGGTCAGCACTGCGGTTCCAGGAAGGTTCTACTCTAGTTCAGTACCAGTTCATGCAAGAAGTCTCATCATTCTGATTCTAGTCCAGTCAGTACGTTAGTCCAGTTTTCAGTTCCTTTACACTAGAGATGAGCAGGTTCGGATTTACTCGGTTCTTTACGTCAGAATTATCGCCATTTCTTATTTTCTTATTTACGGGGAATCACCATAAATAATAAGCACACATCAAGTGTGGTTAGTAAACAATCAGATGGCAAATTATTAATCAATACCAGACCAGCTAAAAAGTCACTGGTGTCACGTATTTAACTCCCCAACCCAACAAAGGGTTGGAGGTAGAAATCCACAAATTGAGCAATAGGTTGTAATATTGACCCTCTGGATGAAATTATAGGCCTACCATGGGTGTCACGTAGTGACTTTTGGCAACGTATATATGATAGGACAGACAGGGTACTCAACGGGAAGAAAACTATACCTTGCATCGTCAATCCATGAGTTAGTGAGTGAAAGATTAACCAGGTCATCTACTTCCCCATAGGATTGAAATTCAATGTCTTAGGTCCTCACGGAATATTCGGTTAACAAAATGTAATTGTATGTATTTTGATGTGTAGAATTACTATAATGTGGTATAAAAAATAATAATAAAAAAATAAGAATTTACTTACCGATAATTCTATTTCTCGGAGTCCGTAGTGGATGCTGGGGTTCCTGAAAGGACCAAGGGGGATAGCGGCTCCGCAGGAGACAGGGCACAAAAAGTAAAGCTTTAGGATCAGGTGGTGTGCACTGGCTCCTCCCCCTATGACCCTCCTCCAAGCCTCAGTTAGGTACTGTGCCCGGACGAGCGTACACAATAAGGAAGGATTTATGAATCCCGGGTAAGACTCATACCAGCCACACCAATCACACTGTACAACCTGTGATCTGAACCCAGTTAACAGTATGATAACAGCGGAGCCTCTGAAAAGATGGCTCACAACAATAATAACCCGATTTTTGTAACTATGTACAAGTAATGCAGATAATCCGCACTTGGGATGGGCGCCCAGCATCCACTACGGACTCCGAGAAATAGAATTATCGGTAAGTAAATTCTTATTTTCTCTATCGTCCTAGTGGATGCTGGGGTTCCTGAAAGGACCATGGGGATTATACCAAAGCTCCCAAACGGGCGGGAGAGTGCGGATGACTCTGCAGCACCGAATGAGAGAACTCCAGGTCCTCCTTAGCCAGGGTATCAAATTTGTAGGATTTTACAAACGTGTTTGCCCCTGACTAAATAGCCGCTCGGCAAAGTTGTAAAGCCGAGACCCCTCGGGCAGCCGCCCAAGATGAGCCCACCTTCCTTGTGGAATGGGCATTTACATATTTTGGCTGTGGCAGGCCTGCCACAGAATGTGCAAGCTGAAATGTATTACACATCCAACTAGCAAAAGTCTGCTTAAAAGCAAGAGCACCCAGTTTGTTGGGTGCATACAGGATAACAGCAAGTCAGTTTTCCTGACTCCAGCCGTCCTGGAACCTATATTTTCAGGGCCCTGACCACATCTAGCAACTTGGAGTCCTCCAAGTCCCTAGTAGGCGCAAGACACCACAATAAGCTGGTTCAGGTGAAACACTGACACCACCTTAGGGAGAGAACTGGGGACGAGTCCGCAGCTCTGCCCTGTCCGAATGGACAACAGATATGGGCTTTTTTGAGAAAAAAACCACCAATTTGACACTCGCCTGGTCCAGGCCAGGTCCAAGAGCATGTTCACTTTTCATGTGAGATGCTTCAAATCCACAGATTTGACTGGTTTTAAACCAATGTGTTTTGAGGAATCCCAGAACTACGTTGAGATCCCACAGTGCCACTGGAGGCACAAAAGGGGGTTGTATATGCAATACTCCCTTGACAAACTTCTGGACTTCAGGAACTGAAGCCAATTCTTTCTGGAAGAAAAATCGACAGGGCCGAAATTTGAACCTTAATGGACCCCAATTTGAGGCCCATAGACACTCCTGTTTGCAAGAAATGCAGGAATCGACCGAGTTGAAATTTCTTCGTGGGGCCTTCCTGGCCTCACACCACGCAACATATTTTCGCCACATGTGGTGATAATGTTGTGCGGTCACCTCCTTTCTGGCTTTGACCAGGGTAGGAATGACCTCTTCCTGAATGCCTTTTCCCTTAGGATCCGGCGTTCCACCGCCATGCCGTCAAACGCAGCTGCGGTAAGTCTTGGAACAGACATGGTACTTGCTGAAACAAGTCCCTTCTTAGCGGCAGAGGCCATAAGTCCTCTGTGAGCATCTCTTGAAGTTCCGGGTACCAAGTCCTTCTTGGCCAATCCGGAGCCATGAGTATAGTCCTTACTCCTCTACGTCTTCTAATTCTCAGTACCTTAGGTATGAAAAGCAGAGGATGGAACACATACACCGACTGGTACACCCACGGTGTTACCAGAACGTCCACAGCTATTGCCTGAGGGTCTCTTAACCTGGCGCAATACCTGTCCCGTTTTTTGTTCAGACGGGACGCCATCATGTCCACCTTTGGTAATTCCCAACGGTTTACAATTATGTGGAAAACTTCCCCATGAAGTTCCCACTCTGCCGGGTGGAGGTCGTGCCTACTGAGGAAGTCTGCTTCCCAGTTTCCATTCCCGGAATGAAACACTGCTGACAGTGCTATCACATGATTTTCCGCCCAGCGAAAAGTCCTTGCAGTTTTTGCCACTGCCCTCCTGCTTCTTGTGCCGCCCTGTCTATTTACGTGGGCGACTGCCGTGATGTTTTATCCCACTGGATCAATACCGGCTGACCTTGAAGCAGAGGTCTTGCTAAGCTTAGAGCATTATAAATTTACCCTTAGCTATATTTATGTGGAGAAAAATCTCCAGACTTGATCACACTCCCTGGAAATTTTTTCCTTGTGTGACTGCTCCCCAGCCTCTCGGGCTGGCCTCCGTGGTCACCAACATCCAAAACTGAATGCCGAATCTGCGGCCCTCTAGAAGATGAGCACTCTGTAACCACCACAGGAGAGACACCCTTGTCCTTGGATATAGGGTTATCCGCTGATGCATCTGAAGATGCGATCCGGACCATTTGTCCAGCAGATCCCACTGAAAAGTTCTTGCATGAAATCTGCCGACTGGAATTGCTTCGAAGGAAGTCACCATTTTTTTACCATGGCCCTTGTGCAATGATGCACTGATTTTAGGAGGTTCCTGACTAGCTCGGATAACTCCCTGGCTTTCTCTTCCGGGAGAAACACCTTTTTCTGGACTGTGTCCAGAATCATCCCTAAGCACAGGAGACTTGTTGTCGGGATCAGCTGCGATTTTGGAATCTTTAGAATCCACCCCTGCTGTTGTAACAGTATCCGAGATAGTGCTACTCCGACCTCCAACTGTTCCCTGGACTTTGCCCTTATCAGGAGATCGTCCAAGTAAGGGATAATTAAGACGCCTTTTCTTCGAAGAAGAACCATCATTTCGGCCATAACCTTGGTAAAGACCCGGGGTGCCGTAGACAATCCAAACGGCAGCGTCTGAAACTGATAGTGACAGTTCTGTACCACGAACCTGAGGTACCCTTAGTGATAAGGGCAAATTTGGGACATGGAGGTAAGCATCCCTGATGTCTCGGGACACCAGATAGTCCCCTTCTTCCCGGTTCGTTATCACTGCTCTGAGTGACTCCATCTTGATTTGAACCTTTGTAAGTGTTCAAATTTTTTTAGATTTAGAATAGGTCTCACCTAGCCTTCTGGCTTCAGTACCACAATATAGTGTGGAATAATACCCCTTTTCTTGTTGTAGGAGGGGTAATTTAATTATCACCTGCTGGGAATACAGCTCGTGAATTTTTTCCCATACTGCCTCCTTGTCGGAGGGAGACCTTGGTAAAGCAGCCTTCAGGAGCCTGCGCAGGGGAAACGTCTCGACATTCCAAACTGTACCCCTGGGATACTACTTGTAGGATCCAGGGGTCCTGTACGGTCTCAGCGTCATGCTGAGAGCTTGTCAGAAGCGGTGGAACGCTTCTGTTCCTGGGAATGGGCTGCCTGCTGCAGTCTTCTTCCCTTTCCTCTATCCCTGGGCAGATATGACTCTTATAGGGACGAAAGGACTGAAGCTGAAAAGACGGTGTCTTTTTCTGCAGAGATGTGACTTAGGGTAAAAACGGTGGATTTTCCAGCAGTTGCCGTGGCCACCAGGTCCGATGGACCGACCCCAAATAACTCCTCTTCCTTTATACGGCAATACACCTTTGTGCCGTTTGGAATCTGCATCACCTGACCACTGTCGTGTCCATAAACATCTTCTGGCAGATATGGACATCGCACTTACTCTTGATGCCAGAGTGCAAATATCCCTCTGTGCATCTCGCATATATAGAAATACATCCTTTAAATGCTCTATAGTCAATAAAATACTGTCCCTGTCAAGGGTATCAATATTTTTAGTCAGGGAATCCGACCAAGCCACCCCAGCTCTGCACATCCAGGCTGAGGCGATCGCTGGTCGCAGTATAACACCAGTATGTGTGTATATACTTTTTATGATATTTTTCCAGCCTCCTGTCAGCTGGCTCCTTGAGGACGGCCCTATCTATAGACGGTACCGCCACTTGTTCTGATAAGCGTGTGAGCGCCTTATCCACCCTAAGGGGTGTTTCCCAACGCGCCCTAACTTCTGGCGGGAAAGGGTATACCGCCCATATTTTCTATCGGGGGGAACCCACGCATCATCACACACTTCATTTAATTTATCTGATTCAGGAAAAACTACGGTAGTTTTTTCACATCCCACATAATACCCTCTTTTGTGGTACTTGTAGTATCAGAAATATGTAACACCTCCTTCATTGCCCTTAACGTGTGGCCCTAATAAGGAATACGTTTGTTTATTCACCGTCGACACTGGATTCAGTGTCCCTGTCTGTGTCTGTGTCGACCGACTAAAGTAAACGGGCGTTTTAAAAAACCCTGACGGTGTTTTTGAGACGTCTGGACCGGTACTAATCGTTTGTCGGCCGTCTCATGTCGTCAACCGACCTTGGCGCGTGTTGACATTATCACGTAATTCCCTAAATAAGCCATCCATTCCGGTGTCGACTCCCTAGAGAGTGACATCACCATTACAGGCAATTGCTCCGCCTCCTCACCAACATCGTCCTCATACATGTCGACACACACGTACCGACACACAGCACACACACAGGGAATGCTCTGATAGAGGACAGGACCTACTAGCCCTTTGGAGAGACAGAGGGAGAGTTTGCCAGCACACACCAAAAACGCTATAATTATATAGGGACAACCTTATATAAGTGTTTTCCCTTATAGCATCTTTTTTATATATTTCTAACGCCAAATTAGTGCCCCCCCTCTCTGTTTTAACCCTGTTTCTGTAGTGCAGTGCAGGGGAGAGCCTGGGAGCCTTCCCTCCAGCCTTTCTGTGAGGGAAAATGGCGCTGTGTGCTGAGGAGATAGGCCCCACCCCTTTTTCGGCGGCCTCGTCTCCCGCTCTTAACGGATTCTGGCAGGGGTTAAATATCTCCATATAGCCCCCGGAGGCTATATGTGAGGTATTTTTAGCCAAAAAAGGTTTTCATTTGCCTCCCAGGGCGCCCCCCTCCCAGCGCCCTGCACCCTCAGTGACTGCCGTGTGAAGTGTGCTGAGAGGAAAATGGCGCACAGCTGCAGTGCTGTGCGCTACCTTAAGAAGACTGAGGAGTCTTCTGCCGCCGATTCTGGACCTCTTCTCGTTTCAGCATCTGCAAGGGGGCCGGCGGCGAGGCTCCGGTGACCATCCAGGCTGTACCTGTGATCGTCCCTCTGGAGCTAATGTCCAGTAGCCAAGAAGCCAATCCATCCTGCACGCAGGTGAGTTCACTTCTTCTCCCCTAAGTCCCTCGTTGCAGTGATCCTGTTGCCAGCAGGACTCACTGTAAAATAAAAAACCTAAGCTAAACTTTTCTAAGCAGCTCTTTAGGAGAGCCACCTAGATTGCACCCTTCTCGGCCGAGCACAAAAATCTAACTGAGGCTTGGAGGAGGGTCATAGGGGGAGGAGCCAGTGCACACCACCTGATCCTAAAGCTTTACTTTTTGTGCCCTGTCTCCTGCGGAGCCGCTATCCCCCTTGGTCCTTTCAGGAACCCCAGCATCCACTAGGACGATAGAGAAAGTTAGTTTAATGGTACAGGGTATAGGAAAGCATAGTAACTGTTCCTTGAAACATCCATCTTATTCTGTTAGTGTCGCACTTTCACTTGTTGACTAGTCACTTTAGTTATAGTAACTACTTAATTAGTAATTTGATAAAACAATTTGTGAGATGTGGCTATACAGTGTATTTATATTCTAACTGTTGCAATAATATATTAATGAGTATGAAGTGTATTTCCTAGACTCATTCAGGTGGAGATAAAATCGAAGAACCTACCTTTGTTCCTGTTTAATAAAGTGATTGTGACTTTTATTTAATGTAATTTACTGTATTTGGGGATGGGGACCACCTGCCTCTCTGATGTAGAGGGATAGAAGAAGCCACAGGAAGGACTCACATTTGAGGTGTTACATTTGTACATTATATAAATAACTGATAATAAATGACATGGGAACAGTAAGCAATTCATTCCTTGAATTCAAGCTATCTCAACCTGGTACAAGTGAACACCTTGATCTGTTAGTGAAAGTATATCATTCCAAGACAAAAAAGTGGAAATACAGCTGGAAAGATTTTATACAAATCTCTAGGCACCTGCACCTTGAGAGCATCTTGTATTGTGTCTCAACTTTAATTTGCTACTTTTGTACAAATTATTTTGCAGGGATTTTTTTTTTTTTAATCCATCCAGTAGCTACTTGTGGTGGAGTATAGACATACTAAGCATTCACCTTTATGCTTCATTATATTTCCACTACCTTCATCTTATTCACTACTGATGATCACGAATTCCTCAATACCTGTGTGGCATTAGCAGTGAAGTACATACCTCTTTCAGGAGTCATTGGTGCTTTGCAAAGTTAGACGTCACACCTCTTCCTTGAGTACCATCAAATCAGACATATTGTATTGGAACTATCAAATGTGCTCTCTCTTTCACTTACCTGGATACCACTAAATATGGTAAAGACAAACGGCAGGCCTTGTGAGTGCCCAGGAAAACAGAGAACAGATTTAGCACAAGATAATTTGAATAATGAGAAGAAGACATACATGTACTCTAGGACACCGGGCATAAACTGTCAGTTAACTGTCAAGAGATTTGCCAGCATCAATAGACAAAGGATTGCTTGGGTTTTGATATATGATACGCTGGTATCATTAGCTTCCAAACATCAGCTGTTATGGGGGCACAGATAAATCTAACGATAACCACTGCCTACACCCTTCTGATCACTGCAGCGACACAGGTGGTGGTTATAGATGGATCTATCTGTGGGGACTGCTGGGAGAACCTGTCACTTGCCGGCAGCTGTCAGTGCCTGGTACAATAAAGTTTTGGATTTTTTATTGAGATACGGCGCTCATGATGTTATAATGTCATGCTGCCATGCACCGCTGATAGGAACCACGTGGTGTGGAGCAGCAGCAGCCAGAATACACAGAAGG
The DNA here is from genome assembly GCF_028390025.1 of Pseudophryne corroboree. Lineage (NCBI taxonomy): Eukaryota > Metazoa > Chordata > Amphibia > Anura > Myobatrachidae > Pseudophryne > Pseudophryne corroboree. Next base: position 241,069,560 of record NC_086446.1, read on the forward strand.
CAATTGTCTGTGGGCTCCTGCTGGAGGGAATCAGGGACTAGAGCCGGAGATACACTGTTGGACTGGAGACCGAGGAAGGCTGACTGGAGAGACACTACGGGGCTAGAGCTAGCTGGAGAGACACTGCAGGGATGGAGAAAGCAAAGGGCTGACTGGAGAGACACTAAGGGTCTGGAGACAGAAGGGAGTTAGCTGGAGAGACACTGCAGGGATGAGACAGAAGAGGGCTGACTGGAGAGACAATGCGGGGATGGAGACAGAATTGGGCTGGGCTAGAGAGACACTGCAGGGATGAAGACTGGAGACAGAATGGGACTGGACTGGAGATAGGGCCGGTTCAAGCCCGCTCTGCGCCCCGGGCAGGAAACGGGGCGTGGCTTAATACAGGGGGCGTGGTCAGTTACGCCCCCTGTACATTAGTAGCGCCGCTTGAATGCTGAGCGTTGCACGATGACGTCATCGCGCACCGTTCAGCAAAGGTACTCTCCACGAAGGGAAACTAGACGCTACGTGTCTAGTTCCCTTCACAGGAGGCACAGACGGGGGACACAGCGGGCAGCGGAGGGCACAGCAGTGGCGGATCTTGCCATGGTGCGGCGCCCTCCGGATGGCGCCAGCGCCCTCCGGAAGGCGACGCCCCGGGCAAAAGTCCTGCTTGCCCGTGGCAAGATCCGCTACTGACTGGAGAGACACTGTGGGGATGGAGACAGAAGAGGGTTGGCTGCAGGGACACAGCAGGGATAGAGATAGAATGGGTCTGGGCTTGAGAGACACTGCGGAGATGGAGACAGAAGGGGGCTGGGCTCGAGAGACAGCTCTATTTCACCTTTGGGCACCTGGTATGAACTTACACCCCTGATATGATAAATATGATTTTAATAGTATTATGACATTATTTTCTACCTAGGAAAAAGTCCACATGCTTGAAGTGAATTGAGCAGTTTGAAGTGAAGGTGGCAAGAAGCTTCACATATATATTCAGTAGGGATATTGGACAATAGTTGGAGCACAGAGATGGGTCCTTATCTCCTATAGATATAACAATAATGTGGGTCTCCAATGATTGCCTAGAATAGACATCTTGATTAAAACCTCCTATAGATGCTGACAGTAGCAGGGACATTTTAATGGCCTCATCTAATTAAGAGAGTCAAAAGGGTTGCGCTAACACATTTTTAACCTCCTCCAAGATCTTGAGAAATCGTATGTGGTAGATCATTGAGACTAGAATAGTAATTATATGGCAGCTTAATTTATTATATTTCTAGTCATTATTTATTTAAATTCCATTAGTTATTTTTATTGAGTTTAATTTCTACTTCTGTATTCTATTATTGTAATCTTCTTTTCCACATCCAATACTTAAAATTCAATTTCCACACCTATACAGTATACCTGTACACACGGTGCTATGAGAGAGAGTAAGTAGCAGGTACAAACAAGCTGGGCCCAGATTTTTCTGGGCACATAGTAGTGTAAGGGAGGTGCAACCCCACCCCCAAGATGGCATAGCAACTCCACCACATGTGACAACACCCCCTAATACTGGTGCCAGCCACCATCATTTATTTTCACCTTGATCGCAATCTGTGCACAAGGTCTTACAACTCATCTCTGGGAGACATCCAAGCAAAGGATGACAACAAAAAATAATTCCACCCAGCTCGCCATGGTAACAATAAAATAAATATCTTAATTGAAAGTACTACATCCGCAATTATGTATCCAAAATTTAAGGAACTTGTCTTCTCTCAGCTCAGTTGACTTCATGCTTATAAACTTACAGAATAACAATGCAGGTTAGAAAAAAGTACTGTTTAAATTGTATTTCATTTTATGAGTATATTATAATCTTATTAATATTATAATCACTGCAACAAAGTAGAAACAACTAATTTAGCTTACCAAAATACAAATGCCTCATCCTCATCCTCATCATCTACAAATGCTGAGTCTCATCACTGTCATCGCCTACCTACATAAATTAGCATAGGCAGCTCCTAATGACAGAGCCTGGTTATCAGGGATCAGAACAGTGCATTTCACAATTGGAGGAGTTCCCAGGGTTCATCCAGAGTGCTTCTAAAGCATTTCATTATGAAGAAATCACATTCTGTATTAGCTAATTAATAGGTATCAGTTATTATCTAATAACTGAATGGTGCCACTGCATATAAACATTTCGGTTACTGTTTAATATAAGCTTTAGGGGTCTATGTACCAGCCCTAACTGCCATGTTACAGACTCTGTTTGAAAACTGACGAGGAGCTGGTGAGTTGGTACTTTATCTCCGTCCATTTTATCTCTCTCCAAGGCTTAGTACATAGGGGGTTATTCCGAGTTGATCGCTAGCTGAAAATGTTCGCTGCGCAGCGATGAAGCAAAAAAAACTGCACTTCTGCGCATGCATATGCAGCGCAATGCGCACGCGCGACGTACTTTCACAACGGCCAATGTAATTTTACACAAGGTCTAGCGAAGCTTTTCAGTCGCAATGTCCGCCGCAGAGTGATTGATAGGAAAGGGGCGTTTCTGGGTGTCAACTGGCCGTTTTCAGGTTGTGTTCGTAAAACGCAGGCGTGCCAGAAAAACCGCAGGCGTGCCAGGAAAAACGCAGGCATGGCTGGGCGAACGCAGGGCGTGTTTGTGACGTCAAATCCAGAACTGTATGGTCTGAAGTGATCGCAAGCGCTGAGTAGGTCTGGAGCTACTCTAGAACTGCCCAATTTTATTTGTAGCCGCTCTGCGATCCTTTCGTTCGCACTTCTGCTAAGCTAAAATACACTCCCAGAGGGTGGCGGCCTAGCGTTTGCACGGCTGCTAAAAACTGCTAGTGAGCAATCAACTCGGAATGACCCCCATAGACCCCTTAGACCTAAATGTGAACTGAACGGCTTTGAAGCAATTTACAGAAGATACTGCAACTGCTGATTAATAGCTGATACTTGGTAATTCTGTACTTCAAAAAGTGTGTGCGCTCAGAGGCGGAACTACCGCCAGTGCAACCAGTGCGTTTCACTGGGGCCCGCCTCTGTCCAGGGGCCCAAAGCATGTAATGAGTCAAACTGACTCATTACATGCCGCTGTGCGCTGCGGGCAACCGCTGTCGCAGCACACAGCCGCCCGGAGAGGAGAGGAGCGCAGCGGTACGGGGGAGAAGGAGGAGGAGGGAGGTGGAGGAGGGAGCCGCAGCAGCGCTCTGTTACTGGTGGAGGCGCTGCTGCCCCTCTACTTCACTATAGGCTGTCTTCCGAGAACAGCCTACAGTGAAGCAGAGGGGCAGCAGCAGCAGCGCCTCCAGCAATAACACAGCGCTGCTGCGGCTCCCTCCTCCTCCTCCTTCTCTCCTGCCCGGGAATCGTCTGACGCTGCACCGAGGAGCCTGAGCCAGCGGAGAGGGTAAGTATAATTCTTCTTTCTTTCTGTTCTCTTTCTTTCTTTCTTTCTTTCTTTCTTTCTTTCTTTCTTTCTTTCTTTCTTTCTTTCTTTCTTTCTTTTCTACAAAAAAGGGGGACTGTCTGCCACAATGTGTAAAAAGGGGAAATCTGCTTGCCGCAATGTGTAAAAATGGGAAATCTGCCTGCCGAAATGTGTAAAAAGGGGGAATCTGCCTGCCGCAATATGTAAAAAGGGGGAATCTGCCTGCCGCAATGTGTAAAAAGGGTGAATCTGCCTGCCGTAGTGTGTAAAAAGGGGGAATCTGCCTGCCGCAATGTGTAAAAATGGGAAATCTGCCTGCCGAAATGTGTAAAAAGGGGGAACCTGCCTGCCGCAATATGTAAAAAGGGGGAATCTGCCTGCCGCAATGTGTAAAAAGGGGGAATCTGCCTGCCGTAGTGTGTAAAAAGGGGGAATCTGCCTGCCGCAATGTGTAAAAACGGGGAATCTGCTTGCCGCAATGTGTAAAAAGGGGAATCTGTCTGCCGTAGTGTGTAAAAAGGGGGAATCTGCCTGCCGCAATGTGTAAAAAGGGGGAATCTGCTTGCCGCAGTGTGTAAAAACGAGGAATCTGCTTGCCGCAATGTGTAAAAAGGGGGAATCTGCCTGCCGCAATGTGTAAAAAGGGGGAATCTGCCTGCCGCAATGTGTAAAAAGGGGGAATCTGCCTGCCGCAATGTGTAAAAACGAGGAATCTGCTTGCCGCAATGTGTAAAAAGGGGGAATCTGCCTGCCGCAATGTGTAAAAAGGGGGAATCTGCCTGCCGCAATGTGTAAAAAGGGGGAATCTGCTTGCCGCAATGTGTAAAAAGGGGGAATCTGCCTGCCGTAATGTGTAAAAAGGGGGAATCTGCTTGCCGCAATGTGTAAAAAGGGGGATTCTGCTTGCCGCAATGTGTAAAAAGGGGGAATCTGCCTGCCGTAATGTGTAAAAAGGGGGAATCTGCCAGCCGTAATGTGTAAAAAGGGGGATGCTGTCTGCCGTAATGTGTAACAAGGGCACGCTGTCTGCCGTAATGTGTAACAAGGGCACGCTGTCTGCCGTAATGTGTAACAAGGGCACGCTGTCTGCCGTAATGTGTAACAAGGGCACGCTGTCTGCCGTAATGTGTAACAAGGGGACGCTGTCTGCCATTATGTGTAAAAAGGGCACGCTGTCTGCCGTTATGTGTAAAAAGTGTACACTGTCTGCCGCTATGTTTAACAAGGGCACGCTGTCTGCCGTTATGTGAAAAAAGTGTACGCTGTCTGCCGCTATGTGTAACAAGGGCACGCTGTCTGCCGTTATGTGTAAAAAGGGTCCGCTGTCCGCCGCTATGTTTAACAAGGGCACGCTGTCTGCCGGTATTTGTAAAAAATGTACGCTGTCTGCCGCTATGTGTAACAAGGGCACGCTGTCTGCCGTTATGTGTAATAAGGGGACGCTGTCTGCCGTTATGTGTAAAAAGTGCACGCTGTCTGCCGTTATGTGTAAAAAGGGCACGCTGTCTGCTGCTATGTGTAAAAAGGGCACGCTGTCTGCCGTTATGTGTAAAAAAGGGGGACGCTGTCTGCCGTAATGTGTAAAAAGGGGACGCTGTCTGCTGTAATGTGTAAAAAGAGGAATCTGTCCGACGTAAGGTGTAAAAGGGTCTCTACCTGGTGTAGTGGTGCTACTGTGCGGCGTAATTTGAATAATGGAGACTACTGTGCACCGTTTTATGAATTGGTATTATTTTGTGGCCACACCCCTACCCCACAAAGCCACGCCACTATGTATTTTTGCGCGCGCCTAAGGCGCGCACTGCCCCTGTTTTGCATGCAGGGGTGGGGCTCCAATGCCGTTTCTTGCACACAGTGCTAAAATGTCTAGTTACGGCACTGTTGCCAGGTATCCACTTCCCTGAGCAGGTCCCCCTCACCATATCCTCTCCAGGGGTGAGGGGGTGGACCTGGATGGGATGGGGGGGGGGCAAGCCATTTTGTCGCACATGGGCCCACCGCTCGCTAGTTCCGCCACTGTGTGCGCTATACATTAAAATAACATCAGGGATTCATGCTTAATAGTACCCTTATTCCCATTAACAGCAGATCAACGTATTTTGACAGAACTTAACTGCTGCTATGAAGCTGGGTTGTATTTCATGAGAAAGCATTTTTTAGGAGATCTGTAACAGGAGAGAGGTAACCTCATACAGAGGCGAATCCCGCATAAGCCATTTGAATGTTGAATTTCATAAAGGGAAAGGGTTTTTGGGAATGGGCTTGGTCTGAGTAGTGTCCTGAACATGCTGACCCTTCGGGGAATCCCCCCCCCCCTGCCTTCCCAGAATTGTCTATCATGTGGTCCAGGGGTCATCAATAACAAAGTGTGACACAGCAGATCATAGCATAGGAACACAGGACACAAACACTCGTGCTCTGATCCAGCAGCCAATGACGGGGTAGTATCACTTTGACAGAGCTCTAAACTAGGAGAAGCAGGAAGTGATGACTAATGTAAGCAGAATGTTTTCAGCCAGCAGAGCGTAATCCAAATAACCATTCCACTGCTGGTAAAACACTCAGCTGGACTGGATTATCTTCAGCTATAGCTGTGCTAGGGAAGATCCATGGTCTAAAATGCAATTGGATCCAATGTGAAAAGACATCTTGTAACATTCATACTCATGTGACGTGACAGGACATTTTACAGTCTGTAGTCATACGAAAATTTATGATGGTAGTCTTCTCACTCACTCTCACTACATGAATGTATTATTATTATTATTATTATTATTATTATTATTACTACACACACCACACACACACACACACACACACACACACACACACACACACACACAGCTCTAGGGTTCATTGTTGTCAGGAACTAGAGATGTGTGGCGGGCACTTTTCGTGTTTTGTGTTTGGTTCTGGATCCCCACTCGTATTTTGGATCTGATTTTTTGGGGGAAAAACAGCTAAATTCGCATAATTTGGGGGTAATTTTGATCCTACAGTATTATTAACGTCAATAACATTCATTTCCACTCATTTTCAGTCTATTCTGAACACCTCACACCTCACAATATTGTTTTTAGGCCAAAAGGTTGCACCGAGGTGGCTGTATGACTAAGCTAAGCAACACAAGTGTGTGGCACAAACACCTGGCCCATCTAGGAGTGGCACTGCAGTGGCAGACAGGATGGCAGATTTAAAAAATAGGCCCCAAACAGCACATAATGCAAAGAACTAAAAGAGGTGCACCGAGGTAGCTGTATGGCTAAGCTAAGCGACACAAACACCTGGCCCATCTAGGAGTGGCAGTGCAGTGGTAGAAAGGATGGCACTATTCAAAAACTAGGCCCCAAACAGCACATCATGCAAAGAAGAAAAAGAGGTAGCTATATGACTAAGCTAAGCGACACAAGTGTGCGGCACAAACACCTGGCACATCTAGGAGTGCCACTGCAGTGTCAGACAGGATGGCACTTAAAAAACTAGTCCCCAAACAGCACATGATGCAAAGAAAAAAAGAGGTGGCCCAAGGTCGCTGGATGGCTAAGCTAAGCGACACAAGTGGGCGGCACAAACACCTGGCCCATCTAGGATTGGCACTGCAGTGGCAGACATGATGGCAGATTTTAAAAATAGGCCACAAACAGCACGTGATGCAAAGATGAAAAAGTGCAGTACAGGCGAGTGTACACCACACAGGGCAAACCCTGTAAATATAAATTTGATAATAATATAAGTAATGCATATAACCCTTTTATTTGGAGTAAATAATATACAGCACAGGACATCACCACTGGACTTATGGCAGCACAAGACACCACCACTGGACTGATGCAGCACAAGACAGCACCACTGGACCGGACTTATACGGCAGTACCCCCTGGACTTATACGGCAGCCGCAGTACCCCTGGAGTTGTACGGCAGTGTCAGACAGGATGGCACTTTAAAAAACTAGTCCCCAAACAGCACATGATGCAAAGAAGAAAAAGAGGTGCAAGATGGAATTTTCCTTGGCCCTCCCACCCACCCTTATGTTGTATAAACAGGACATGCACATTTTAACAAACCAATCATTTCAGCGACAGGGTCTGCCACACAACTGTGGCTGAAATGAGTGGTTTGTTTGGGCCCCCACAAAAATAGAAGCAATCAATCTCTTCTTGCACAGACTGGCTCTACAGAGGCAAGATGTCAACCTCATCCTCATCCTCCAATTCCTCACCACTTTCAGGTGTGTACATCCTCCTCCTCACAGAGTATGAATTCGTCCCCACTGGAATCCACCATCACAGGTCCCTGTCTACATTCTGGAGGCAATTGCTGCTCAAGGTCTTCCTGGAGTAATTTATAATTCATTTTGATAAACATCATCTTCTCCACATTTTGTGAAAGTAACCTCCTATGCCGATCGGTTACACTAAACACTCTTTCGGAGTACACACTGGACGGGGGGCAACTTAGGTAAAATAAAGCCAGTTTGTGCAAGCGCATCCAAATTGCCTCTATTTCCCGCCAGTATACAAACGGACTGTCTGACATGCCTACTTGGATGCTGTCACTCATATAATCCTCCACCATTCTTTCAATGGTGACAGAATCATATGCAGTGACAGTAGACATGTCAGTAATCGTTGGCAGGTCCTTCAGTCCAGACCAGATGTCAGCACTCGCTCCTGACTGCCCTGCATCACCACCAGCGGGTGGGCTAGGAAATCTTATCCTTTTCCTCGCAGCCCCAGTTGCGGAATAAAAAGAAGGAGGAGCTGTTGACGGGTCACGTTCCGCTTGAGTTGACAATTTTCTCAGTAGCAGGTCTTTGAACCTCTGCAGACTTGTGCTGCCGGAAAGAGATATACAATGTAGGCTTTAAACCTAGGATCGAGCACGGTGGCCAAAATGTAGTGCTCTGATTTCAACAGATTGACCACCCGTGAATCCTGGCAAAGTGAATGAAGGACTCCATCCACAAGTCCAACATACATTGCGGAATCGCTCCATCTTAGCTCCACCATCAATTTCTCCAGCTGCTTCTGCAAAAGCCTGATGAGGGGAATGACCTGACTCAAGCTGGCAGTGTCTGAACTCACTTCACATGTGGCAAGTTTGAAGGGTTGGAGAACCTTGCATAAGACGGAAATTATTCTCCACTGGGCTTGAGTCAGGTGCTTTCTGCCTCCTTTGCCTATATCGTAGGTGGATGTATAGGCTTGAATGGCCTTTTGCTGCTCCTCCATACTCTGAAGCATATAGAGTGTTGAATTCCACCTCGTTACCACCTCTTGCTTCAGGTGTTGGCAGGGCAGGTTCAGGAGTGTTTGCTGGTGCTCCAGTCTTTGGCACGCAGTGGCTGAATGTCGAAAGTGGGCCACAATTTTTTGGGCCACCGACAGCATCTCCAAATTAATTGTATGTGCAAAACATGGGACGTGATGGAATTTGCCCAGATGTAATGCACGCACAATATTGGTGGTGTTGTCTGATATCACATATCCCCAGGAGAGTCTAAGTGGGGTAAGCTATTGTGCGATGATGTCCCTCAGTTTCCGTAAGAGGTTGTCAGTGGTGTGCCTCTTATGGAAACCGGTGATACACAGCATAGCCTGCCTAGGAACGAGTTGACGTTTGATAGATGATGCTGCTGGTACCGCTGCTGTTGTTGCTTTGGGAGGCAATACATCTACCCAGTGGGCTGTCACAGTCATATAGTACTTAGTCTGCCCTGTTCCACTTGTCCACATATCCGTGGTTAAGTGGACAGTGGGTACAACTGCATTTTTTTAGAACACTGAGGACACTTTTTCTGATGTCTCTGTACATTCTTGGTATCGCCTGCCTACTAAAATGGAATCTAGATGGGAATTGGTACCGGGGACACACTACCTCCATCATTTCTCTAAGCCCCACTGAACTAATGGCTGATACCGGACACATGTCTAACACCAAAATATCTGTCACTGCCTCAGTTATCCGCTTTGCAACAGGATGACTGCTGTCATCTTTCATCTTCCTCACAAAGGACTGTTGGACAGTCAATTGCTTACTTGAAGTAGTACAAGTGGTCATCCGAATTCCCCTCTGGGATGACCATCAACTCCCAGCAGCAACAACAGCAGCGGCAGCAGTAGGAGCACAACACAAGGCTTCTCCGGAGGAATCCCAGTTAGGAGAGGACTCCTCAGTCTTTCCAGTAACATGGCCTGCAGGACTACTGACGTTCCTGACTGAGAAGGAAGTTGACGTTGAGGGAGTTGGTGGTGTGGCTTGCAGGAGTCAGTGAACTGCTTACGCTCTTATCCAAAGTTTCTGAACTTGACAATGACTTTTGATGAATGCGTAGCAGGTGACATATAAGGGAGGATTTTCCTAGGTGGTTAACGTCCTTACCTCTACTTATTACGGATTGACAAAGGCAACACACGGCTTGACACCTGTTGTCCGGATTTGTGAAGAAATAATTCCACACCAAAGAGGTGGCTTTTTTGGTATTTTGCCCAATCATGACAATGAGCTTATTCATCTCACGGACAACAACTGTCTCCCCCGGTGAATTATTTAAACAAACCACATTACCATCAGAATCCTCCTCGTCAACTTCCTCTTCAGCGCCAGCAACACCCATATCCTCATCCTGGTGTACTTCAACAGTGACATCTTCAATTTGAATTTCAGAAACTTGACTGTGGGTGCTCCTTCCAGCACTTGCAGAGGGCGTGCAAATGGTGGAAGGAACCTCTTCCCGTCCAGTGTTGGGAAGGTCAAGCATCGCAACCACCGACACACTTGAACTCTCCTTGGGGATTTGTGATACCATTTTAGAACGCACAGTTCTTTGCTGTGCTTTTGCCAGCTTAACGTTTATAATTTTTCTAGCAGGAGGCTGAGGGCTTCCATCGTGAAGCTGAACCACTAGTAATGAACATAGGCAAGGGCCTTAGCCGTTCCTTGCCACTCCATGTCGTGAATGGCATATTGTCAAGTTTACGTTTCTCCTCAGACCATTTCAATTTATTTTTTGGGAGTCCTTTTACTGAACTTTGGCTTTTTGGAGTTTTACATGCCCTCTACTATCACATTGGGCATCGGCCTTGGCAGAAGACGTTTATGGCATTTCATCGTCTATGTCATGACTAGTGGTAGCAGCTTCAGTACAAGGAGGAAGTGGTTCCTGATCTTTCCCTATTTTATCCTCCAAATTTTTTTTCTCCATTATTTTTCTGGAGTTATATAACACAAGATGCGGCACAGGAGAGCGTACCCCTACACCACACAGGGCAAATCCTGTAAAAATTATTTGGATTAAATATTAATAACCCCTTTATTTGGAGTAAATAATATACAGCACAGGACAGTACCTCTGGACTTATACGGCAGTACCACTGGACATATACGGCAGTATCACTGGAATTATATGGCAGTACCACTGGACTTATACGGCAGTACCACTGGACTGGATTAATACGGCAGTACCACTGGACATATACGGCAGTACCACTGGACTTATATGGCAGTATCACTGGAATTATACAGCAGTACCACTGGACTTATACGGCAGTACCACTGGACTGGATTTATACAAAAGTATCACTGGACTTATATGGTAGTATCACTGGACTGGATTTATACGCCAGCACCACTGGATTTATACGGAAGTACCACTGGACATATACGGCAGTACCACTGGCAGTACCACTGGACTTATACGGCAGTACCACTGGACATATACAGTAGTATCACTGGAATTATATGGCAGTACCACTGGACATATACGGCAGTATCACTGGAATTATATGGCAGTACCACTGGACTTATACAGCAGTATCACTGGAAATATATAGCAGTACCACTGGACTTATACGGCAGTATCACTGGACTGGATTTATATGGCAGTACCACTGGACTTATACGGCAGTACCACTGGACTGGATTTATATGGCAGTATCACTGGAATTATACGGCAATACTACTGGACTTATATGGCAGTATCACTGGAATTATATGGCAGTACCACTGGACCTATACAGCAGTATCACTGGAATTATATGGCAGTACCACTGGACTTATACGGCAGTATCACTGGAATTATATGGCAGTACCACTGGACTTATACGGCAGTACCACTGGACTGGACTTATACGGCAGTATCACTGAACTGGATTTATACAGCGGTATCACTGGAATTATACGACCGTACCACTGGACTTATACGGCAGTGCCACTGGACTGGATTTTTACGGCAGTATCACTGGGCTTATACGGCAGTACCTCTGGACTTATACGGCAGTATCACTGTACTGGATTTATACAGCAGTACCACTGGCTTTATACGGCAGTAACTCTGGGCATATACAGTAGTATCACTGGACTGGATTTATACGGCAGTACCACTGGACATATACGGCAGTATCACTGGACTTATATGGCAGTACCACTGGACATATATACGGCAGTACCCCTAGACTTTTACGGCAGTATCCCTGAACTTATACAACTGCACCACTGTACTGGACTTATACGGCAGTACCCCTTGGCTTATACGGCAGTACCCCTGAACTTATACAGCTGCACCTGTGTACTGAACTTATACGGCAGTACCACAAGACTTATACGGCAGTACCCCTGAACTTATACAGCTGCACCACTGTACTGGACTTATACGGCAGTACCCCAAGACTTATATGGCAGTACCCTGGGCGTATACGGCAGCACAGGGACACCACCACTGTACTGATGCAGCACAACACAGCACCACTGCAATGGACTGGACTTATACAGCAGCACTGGACATATGGCAGCAGAGGACACCACCACTGTGACTGGATCGATGCAGCACAAGACACTACTACTGTACTGATGCAGCACAACACAACACCACTGCAATGGACTGGATTTATACAGCAGCACTGGACATATGGCAGCAGAGGACACTGCCAGTGTGACTGGACTGATGCAGCACAAGACACTACCACTGTACTGATGCAGGACAACACAGCCAGGGCCGGCGCTACCCGCTCAGCAAAGGGATGCAGTGCAGGTAGGCGCCAGGCTGGGAGAGGCGCTGTCCCTGCACTGCATCCCTGTGCAGCGCCTGGGCCCCCTGCTGCTACTGCTGGCGCCGCTGCCTGTCACACCATTTGACAGGCAGCGGCGCCGGCAGCTTGAAGCCTCCCCTTACCTTTCTGCAGTGTCCTCCGTATCCTGGCCAAAAAGGGGGCGGGGCTACATGGCGCCGAGGGGCGGAGATACACGGGACCAGGCTGCAGAGCCTGAGGAGGACAGAAACTGTGACCAGCCAGATGGTATGTGGAGGGAAAGTGTTTGTGTGTGTGTGTCTGTGTGTGTGTATGTATGTATGTATGTATGTATGTGTGTGTATCTGTCTATGTGTATGTGTGTGTGGGTGGGGGGTATAATTTATAGAAATGGCACTTCTGAGTGGTTGAAGTGGGCCGGTGCCAGTATGCAACGGTATGGCATATCGGCACTTCGCCACTGACCCGGAAGGTTTTTTTTTTTATTAACTAATAGCAGTATGCAGTGCAGACCATAGGTGTGTGAACCCCTCACTCGCACGCTTGCTACCGATTAATGTCCCCCCCCTGCTGCCGATTAATGTGCCCCCCCCTTGGGGCGCCAGGTCAGGTCTGGTTCGTGTGCCGTGCAGTGTGGAGATGGAGGAGCGGGACACGGTGCCGCGGCTCCTGTGTGAGGCTGCTGCCACCGTCCACGGAGGAAGTGACGGCGGATGTGAACTATGGAGAGCAGTGACCACGGAGGGAATGATGGCTGCCGGGACCCAGGATCTACAGGGAGCAGGTGACATTCTTGTTTTACTTAGCGAGCACCTTTCACTACCATACTGCCCCCCCTGCTCAGCACCACTGCTGCCATACTGTTCCCCCCCTGCTCCGCACCACTGCTACCATACTGCCCCCCCCCCTGCTCCGCACCACTGCTCCCATACTGCCCCCCCTGCTCTGCACCACTGCTGCCATACTGCCCCTGGCCTGCTCCCATACTGCCCCCCTGCTCTGCACCACTGCTCCCATACGCCCCCCCCCTGCTCCGCACCACTGCTCCCATACTGCCCCCCTGCTCCGCACCACTGCTCCCATACTGCCCCCCCTGCTCTGCACCACTGCTCCCATGCTGCCCCCCTGCTCCGCATCACTGTTCCCATACTGCCCCCCCTGCTCCGCACCACTGCTCCCATACTGCCCCCCCTGCTCTGCACCACTGCTCCCATACTGCCCCGAACTACTGCTCCCATCCTGTGCTATAATGCTATACCTATACCGTGTGCTGTAATGTGATTTTTGGCTCATTCCATGTGCTATAATGTGAATTTCGGCTCATTCTGTGTGCTTTAATGTGAATTTCAGCTCATTCTGTGTGCTATAATGTGAATTTTGGCTCATTCTGTGTGCTATAATGTGTGCTATAATGTGAATTTTGGCTCATTCTGGGTACTATAATGTGAATTTCGACTCATACCGTGTGGTATAATGTGAGCTTCAGCTCATTCAGTGTGCTATAATGTGAATTTCGGCTCATTCTGTGTGCTATAATGTGAAAGGGGCACGAGTACTAGATAGTATAAGGGGTCCTACTATTGTGGTACGTAATGTGTATAAGGGGTATATGGAGTGGTACATTACACTTATGGACACAACCCCTTTTGAGTGACGATGCCCCCTTTTCCGGAGCGCGCAGAATTGCAACCTTCATTTTTCCATACTCCCACTTCAAAATTTCCACTTCGACCACTGGGGCATTATATGTAACCGGTGCTACTACAGGGGCTATTATGTATATAACCAGCGCTACTACAGGGGCTATTATGTGTATAAACAGTACTGCTACAGGGGCTATTATGTGTATACAGTACGGATGGTATAATGATTAGCATTACTGTCTCACAGCACTGAGGTCATGGGTACAATTCCCACCATGGCCCTAACTGTGTGGAGTTTGTATATTCTCCCCGTACTTGCGTGTGTTTCCTCCGGGTACTCCGGTTTCCTCCCACAATCCAAAAATATACTGATAGGTTAACTGGCTACTAACAAAATGAACCCTAGCGTGAATGTGTCTGTGTGTACATGTGATAGGGAATATGGATTGTAAGCTCCACTGGGGCAGGGACTGATGTGAATGAGCAAATATTCTCTGTAAAGCGCAGCGGAATATGTGTGCGCTATATAAATAATTGGTAATAATAATAATAATATAAGCAGTGCTACTACAGGGGCTATTATGTATATAACCGGCGCCACTACTGTGGACATTGGGGGTCATTCTGACTCGATCGCAGCGTGCTTTCGTTCGCACAGCTGTGGCTGGGTCACTACTGCGCACACACGGGAACCGTAATGCGCACGTGTGTTGTTGTCCGTCGCCAGGTAACGACGAAGGGAAAGAAGAAAGTGATCGAAGCGGCGATCGTTTGAAGATTGACTGGCGGTGGGCGTTCCTGGTCGGCAATACAGCGTCCGGAGCCGTTTTCAGGGAGTGGTAAGAAAATCGCAGGCATGTTTGAAGAAACGCAGGCGTGTCCAGGGCGGGTGTTTGACGTCAGAGCCAGGGCCGAACAGGCTGAAAACGTCGCAACTGGCAAGTAAGTCTAGCCTTACTTACAAACTGCACAAATTTATTCCCCATAGCAGGGCCGCATAAGCGAACGCAGCCTTGCTATGGGAAACCCCACCCCCCAATAGGCGAAGTATAGTTGATCGCACGGGCTGCAAAAAGCAGCTTCATGCGATCAACTCGGAATGAGGGCCATTATGTGTATAAACAGCACTACTATGCCCGGAGTAATGTGAATAAGATTGTGCTTCTATGTGGTGTAATTTGAAATGGGGGTACTATTGTGTGGCCATGCTCCTTCCTTGTGAAACCACATCCCTTTTTGCCGCATACTGTCCCTTTGTAAAATATGGGAGTGCGCAAATTTATAGTTTGCAGGGGGGCGCCGAACACCCTAGCACCGGCCCTGAACACAGCACCACTGCACTGGACTTATACAGCTACACTTTACATATGGCAGCAGAGGACACCACCACTGTAACTGGACTGATGCAGCATAAAACACTACACTGGACTCAGGGCCGGTTCAAGGGCGCAGAGCGCCCCGGGCAGGAAAGGGGCGTGGCCTAATACAGGGGGCGTGGTGAGTCACGCCCCCTGTACATTGAAAGCGCCGCTTGAATGCTGAGCGGTGCGCGATGACGTCATCGCGCACCGCACAGCAAAAGGTCCTCTCCACGAAGAGAAACTAGACGCAATGCGTCTAGTTCCCTTCGTGGAGAGGACCTTTGCTGTGCGGTGCGCGATGACGTCATCGCGCACCGCTCAGCAGTTACTCTCCACGAAGGGAAACTAGACGCATAGCGTCTAGTTCCCTTCACAGGAGGCGCCGAGGACGGGGACGGCAGCGGGCAGCGGAGGCGGACGGGGGACACAGCGGGCAGCAGTGGCGGATCTTGCCACGGTGCGGCGCCCTCCGGATGGCGCCAGCGCCCTCCGGAAGGCGGCGCCCCGGGCAAAAGTCCTGCTTGCCCGTGGCAAGAACCGCCACTGACTGGACTGAGCAGCACAAGACAGCACTGGAATCGCCATCCCACTTTCCCTCCCGCACAGACACTGAGGATGGAGACACGTCCTCTCGCTACACTCTCCAATTCCGGAGTGAAAATGGCGGCGACGCCGTGCTCGGATTCGGGCTCGGGTAGTGGAGTCCTGTAGGGTTCGGTTCTCAAGGAACCGAACCCGCTCATCTCTATCAGGAACCAATGAACCTACCTGTATGTTTTGGATTTGTGGGAGGAAAGTGGTGCACCCGGAGGAAACCCACGCAAACACTGGAATAAGATACAAACTCCACACAGAATGGGCCTTGGTGGGTGCTGAACCCGGAACTCAGGGCTGTGAGGCAGCCAGCCTCACAGCACATTATTTATATGGTAATCATCCAGATTAGGTTTCAAATGGCTCTTAGCGGTGTCCTTCAATAAACTTGCAGACAGAAAAAATGCTGTACACAGGGCATATGTGTTTCCCAAGGATGTGGTTAAAAGATACATCCGTATACATAGAAAAAAGCTGGATTCACACTAGAGATGAGCGCCTGAAATTTTTCGGGTTTTGTGTTTTGGTTTTGGGTTCGGTTCCGCGGCCGTGTTTTGGGTTCGAACGCGTTTTGGCAAAACCTCACCGAATTTTTTTTGTCGGATTCGGGTGTGTTTTGGATTCGGGTGTTTTTTTCAAAAAACACTAAAAAACAGCTTAAATCATAGAATTTGGGGGTCATTTTGATCCCAAAGTATTATTAACCTCAAAAACCATAATTTACACTCATTTTCAGTCTATTCTGAATACCTCACACCTCACAATATTATTTTTAGTCCTAAAATTTGCACCGAGGTCGCTGTGTGAGTAAGATAAGCGACCCTAGTGGCCGACACAAACACCGGGCCCATCTAGGAGTGGCACTGCAGTGTCACGCAGGATGTCCCTTCCAAAAAACCCTCCCCAAACAGCACATGACGCAAAGAAAAAAAGAGGCGCAATGAGGTAGCTGTGTGAGTAAGATTAGCGACCCTAGTGGCCGACACAAACACCGGGCCCATCTAGGAGTGGCACTGCAGTGTCACGCAGGATGTCCCTTCCAAAAAACCCTCCCCAAACAGCACATGACGCAAAGAAAAAAAGAGGCGCAATGAGGTAGCTGTGTGAGTAAGATTAGCGACCCTAGTGGCCGACACAAACACCGGGCCCATCTAGGAGTGGCACTGCAGTGTCACGCAGGATGTCCCTTCCAAAAAACCCTCCCCAAACAGCACATGACGCAAAGAAAAAAAGAGGCGCAATGAGGTAGCTGTGTGAGTAAGATTAGCGACCCTAGTGGCCGACACAAACACCGGGCCCATCTAGGAGTGGCACTGCAGTGTCACGCAGGATGTCCCTTCCAAAAAACCCTCCCCAAACAGCACATGACGCAAAGAAAAAAAGAGGCGCAATGAGGTAGCTGACTGTGTGAGTAAGATTAGCGACCCTAGTGGCCGACACAAACACCGGGCCCATCTAGGAGTGGCACTGCAGTGTCACGCAGGATGTCCCTTCCAAAAAAAACCTCCCCAATCAGCACATGATGCAAAGAAAAAGAAAAGAAAAAAGAGGTGCAAGATGGAATTGTCCTTGGGCCCTCCCACCCACCCTTATGTTGTATAAACAAAACAGGACATGCACACTTTAACCAACCCATCATTTCAGTGACAGGGTCTGCCACACGACTGTGACTGATATGACGGGTTGGTTTGGACCCCCCCCAAAAAAGAAGCAATTAATCTCTCCTTGCACAAACTGGCTCTACAGAGGCAAGATGTCCACCTCATCTTCACCCTCCGATATATCACCGTGTACATCCCCCTCCTCACAGATTATCAATTCGTCCCCACTGGAATCCACCATCTCAGCTCCCTGTGTACTTTGTGGAGGCAATTGCTGCTGGTCAATGTCTCCGCGGAGGAATTGATTATAATTCATTTTAATGAACATCATCTTCTCCACATTTTCTGGATGTAACCTCGTACGCCGATTGCTGACAAGGTGAGCGGCGGCACTAAACACTCTTTCGGAGTACACACTTGTGGGAGGGCAACTTAGGTAGAATAAAGCCAGTTTGTGCAAGGGCCTCCAAATTGCCTCTTTTTCCTGCCAGTATAAGTACGGACTGTGTGACGTGCCTACTTGGATGCGGTCACTCATATAATCCTCCACCATTCTATCAATGTTGAGAGAATCATATGCAGTGACAGTAGACGACATGTCCGTAATCGTTGTCAGGTCCTTCAGTCCGGACCAGATGTCAGCATCAGCAGTCGCTCCAGACTGCCCTGCATCACCGCCAGCGGGTGGGCTCGGAATTCTGAGCCTTTTCCTCGCACCCCCAGTTGCGGGAGAATGTGAAGGAGGAGATGTTGACAGGTCGCGTTCCGCTTGACTTGACAATTTTGTCACCAGCAGGTCTTTCAACCCCAGCAGACCTGTGTCTGCCGGAAAGAGAGATCCAAGGTAGGCTTTAAATCTAGGATCGAGCACGGTGGCCAAAATGTAGTGCTCTGATTTCAACAGATTGACCACCCGTGAATCCTTGTTAAGCGAATTAAGGGCTGCATCCACAAGTCCCACATGCCTAGCGGAATCGCTCCCTTTTAGCTCCTTCTTCAATGCCTCCAGCTTCTTCTGCAAAAGCCTGATGAGGGGAATGACCTGACTCAGGCTGGCAGTGTCTGAACTGACTTCACGTGTGGCAAGTTCAAAGGGCATCAGAACCTTGCACAACGTTGAAATCATTCTCCACTGCACTTGAGACAGGTGCATTCCACCTACTATATCGTGCTCAATTGTATAGGCTTGAATGGCCTTTTGCTGCTCCTCCAACCTCTGAAGCATATAGAGGGTTGAATTCCACCTCGTTACCACTTCTTGCTTCAGATGATGGCAGGGCAGGTTCAGTAGTTTTTGGTGGTGCTCCAGTCTTCTGTACGTGGTGCCTGTACGCCGAAAGTGTCCCGCAATTTTTCTGGCCACCGACAGCATCTCTTACACGCCCCTGTCGTTTTTTAAAAAATTCTGCACCACCAAATTCAAGGTATGTGCAAAACATGGGACGTGCTGGAATTTGCCCATATTTAATGCACACACAATATTGCTGGCGTTGTCCGATGCCACAAATCCACAGGAGAGTCCAATTGGGGTAAGCCATTCCGCGATGATCTTCCTCAGTTGCCGTAAGAGGTTTTCAGCTGTGTGCGTATTCTGGAAAGCGGTGATACAAAGCGTAGCCTGCCTAGGAAAGAGTTGGCGTTTGCGAGATGCTGCTACTGGTGCCGCCGCTGCTGTTCTTGCGGCGGGAGTCCATACATCTACCCAGTGGGCTGTCACAGTCATATAGTCCTGACCCTGCCCTGCTCCACTTGTCCACATGTCCGTGGTTAAGTGGACATTGGGTACAGCTGCATTTTTTAGGACACTGGTGACTCTTTTTCTGAGGTCTGTGTACATTTTCGGTATCGCCTGCCTAGAGAAATGGAACCTAGATGGTATTTGGTACCGGGGACACAGTACCTCCAACAAGTCTCTAGTTGGCTCTGCAGTAATGATGGATACCGGAACCACGTTTCTCACCACCCAGGATGCCAAGGCCTCAGTTATCCGCTTTGCAGTAGGATGACTGCTGTGATATTTCATCTTCCTCGCAAAGGACTGTTGAACAGTCAATTGCTTACTGGAAGTAGTACAAGTGGGCTTACGACTTCCCCTCTGGGATGACCATTGACTCCCAGCGGCAACAACAGCAGCGCCAGCAGCAGTAGGCGTTACACGCAAGGATGCATCGGAGGAATCCCAGGCAGGAGAGGACTCGTCAGAATTGCCAGTGACATGGCCTGCAGGACTATTGGCATTCCTGGGGAAGGAGGAAATTGACACTGAGGGAGTTGGTGGGGTGGTTTGCGTGAGCTTGGTTACAAGAGGAAGGGATTTACTGGTCAGTGGACTGCTTCCGCTGTCACCCAAAGTTTTTGAACTTGTCACTGACTTATTATGAATGCGCTGCAGGTGACGTATAAGGGAGGATGTTCCGAGGTGGTTAACGTCCTTACCCCTACTTATTACAGCTTGACAAAGGGAACACACGGCTTGACACCTGTTGTCCGCATTTCTGGTGAAATACCTCCACACCGAAGAGCTGATTTTTTTGGTATTTTCACCTGGCATGTCAACGGCCATATTCCTCCCACGGACAACAGGTGTCTCCCCGGGTGCCTGACTTAAACAAACCACCTCACCATCAGAATCCTCCTGGTCAATTTCCTCCCCAGCGCCAGCAACACCCATATCCTCCTCATCCTGGTGTACTTCAACACTGACATCTTCAATCTGACTATCAGGAACTGGACTGCGGGTGCTCCTTCCAGCACTTGCAGGGGGCGTGCAAATGGTGGAAGGCGCATGCTCTTCACGTCCAGTGTTGGGAAGGTCAGGCATCGCAACCGACACAATTGGACTCTCCTTGTGGATTTGGGATTTCGAAGAATGCACAGTTCTTTGCTGTGCTGCTTTTGCCAGCTTGAGTCTTTTCATTTTTCTAGCGAGAGGCTGAGTGCTTCCATCCTCATGTGAAGCTGAACCACTAGCCATGAACATAGGCCAGGGCCTCAGCCGTTCCTTGCCACTCCGTGTGGTAAATGGCATATTGGCAAGTTTACGCTTCTCCTCCGACAATTTTATTTTAGGTTTTGGAGTCCTTTTTTTACTGATATTTGGTGTTTTGGATTTGACATGCTCTGTACTATGACATTGGGCATCGGCCTTGGCAGACGACGTTGCTGGCATTTCATCGTCTCGGCCATGACTAGTGGCAGCAGCTTCAGCACGAGGTGGAAGTGGATCTTGATCTTTCCCTAATTTTGGAACCTCAACATTTTTGTTCTCCATATTTTAATAGGCACAACTAAAAGGCACCTCAGGTAAACAATGGAGATGGATGGATTGGATACTAGTATACAATTATGGACGGGCTGCCGAGTGCCGACACAGAGGTAGCCACAGCCGTGAACTACCGCACTGTACTGTGTCTGCTGCTAATATATAGACTGGTTGATAAAGAGATAGTATACTCGTAACTAGTATGTATGTATAAAGAAAGAAAAAAAAACCACGGTTAGGTGGTATATACAATTATGGACGGGCTGCCGAGTGCCGACACAGAGGTAGCCACAGCCGTGAACTACCGCACTGTACTGTGTCTGCTGCTAATATATAGACTGGTTGATAAAGAGATAGTATACTCGTAACTAGTATGTATGTATAAAGAAAGAAAAAAAAACCACGGTTAGGTGGTATATACAATTATGGACGGGCTGCCGAGTGCCGACACAGAGGTAGCCACAGCCGTGAACTACCGCACTGTACTGTGTCTGCTGCTAATATAGACTGGTTGATAAAGAGATAGTATACTCGTAACTAGTATGTATGTATAAAGAAAGAAAAAAAAACCACGGTTAGGTGGTATATACAATTATGGACGGGCTGCCGAGTGCCGACACAGAGGTAGCCACAGCCGTGAACTACCGCACTGTACTGTGTCTGCTGCTAATATATAGACTGGTTGATAAAGAGATAGTATACTCGTAACTAGTATGTATGTATAAAGAAAGAAAAAAAAACCACGGTTAGGTGGTATATACAATTATGGACGGGCTGCCGAGTGCCGACACAGAGGTAGCCACAGCCGTGAACTACCGCACTGTACTGTGTCTGCTGCTAATATATAGACTGGTTGATAAAGAGATAGTATACTCGTAACTAGTATGTATGTATAAAGAAAGAAAAAAAAACCACGGTTAGGTGGTATATACAATTATGGACGGGCTGCCGAGTGCCGACACAGAGGTAGCCACAGCCGTGAACTACCGCACTGTACTGTGTCTGCTGCTAATATATAGACTGGTTGATAAAGAGATAGTATACTCGTAACTAGTATGTATGTATAAAGAAAGAAAAAAAAACCACGGTTAGGTGGTATATACAATTATGGACGGGCTGCCGAGTGCCGACACAGAGGTAGCCACAGCCGTGAACTACCGCACTGTACTGTGTCTGCTGCTAATATATAGACTGGTTGATAAAGAGATAGTATACTCGTAACTAGTATGTATGTATAAAGAAAGAAAAAAAAAACACGGTTAGGTGGTATATACAATTATGGACGGGCTGCCGAGTGCCGACACAGAGGTAGCCACAGCCGTGAACTACCGCACTGTACTGTGTCTGCTGCTAATATATAGACTGGTTGATAAAGAGATAGTATACTCGTAACTAGTATGTATGTATAAAGAAAGAAAAAAAAACCACGGTTAGGTGGTATATACAATTATGGACGGGCTGCCGAGTGCCGACACAGAGGTAGCCACAGCCGTGAACTACCGCACTGTACTGTGTCTGCTGCTAATATATAGACTGGTTGATAAAGAGATAGTATACTCGTAACTAGTATGTATGTATAAAGAAAGAAAAAAAAACCACGGTTAGGTGGTATATACAATTATGGACGGGCTGCCGAGTGCCGACACAGAGGTAGCCACAGCCGTGAACTACCGCACTGTACTGTGTCTGCTGCTAATATATAGACTGGTTGATAAAGAGATAGTATACTCGTAACTAGTATGTATGTATAAAGAAAGAAAAAAAAACCACGGTTAGGTGGTATATACAATTATGGACGGGCTGCCGAGTGCCGACACAGAGGTAGCCACAGCCGTGAACTACCGCACTGTACTGTGTCTGCTGCTAATATATAGACTGGTTGATAAAGAGATAGTATACTCGTAACTAGTATGTATGTATAAAGAAAGAAAAAAAAACCACGGTTAGGTGGTATATACAATTATGGACGGGCTGCCGAGTGCCGACACAGAGGTAGCCACAGCCGTGAACTACCGCACTGTACTGTGTCTGCTGCTAATATATAGACTGGTTGATAAAGAGATAGTATACTCGTAACTAGTATGTATGTATAAAGAAAGAAAAAAAAACCACGGTTAGGTGGTATATACAATTATGGACGGGCTGCCGAGTGCCGACACAGAGGTAGCCACTGCCGTGAACTACCGCACTGTACTGTGTCTGCTGCTAATATAGACTGGTTGATAAAGAGATAGTATACTCGTAACTAGTATGTATGTATAAAGAAAGAAAAAAAAACCACGGTTAGGTGGTATATACAATTATGGACGGGCTGCCGAGTGCCGACACAGAGGTAGCCACAGCCGTGAACTACCGCACTGTACTGTGTCTGCTGCTAATATAGACTGGTTGATAAAGAGATAGTATACTCGTAACTAGTATGTATGTATAAAGAAAGAAAAAAAAAACACGGTTAGGTGGTATATACAATTATGGACGGGCTGCCGAGTGCCGACACAGAGGTAGCCACAGCCGTGAACTACCGCACTGTACTGTGTCTGCTGCTAATATATAGACTGGTTGATAAAGAGATAGTATACTCGTAACTAGTATGTATGTATAAAGAAAGAAAAAAAAACCACGGTTAGGTGGTATATACAATTATGGACGGGCTGCCGAGTGCCGACACAGAGGTAGCCACAGCCGTGAACTACCGCACTGTACTGTGTCTGCTGCTAATATATAGACTGGTTGATAAAGAGATAGTATACTCGTAACTAGTATGTATGTATAAAGAAAGAAAAAAAAACCACGGTTAGGTGGTATATACAATTATGGACGGGCTGCCGAGTGCCGACACAGAGGTAGCCACAGCCGTGAACTACCGCACTGTACTGTGTCTGCTGCTAATATAGACTGGTTGATAAAGAGATAGTATACTACTAATATTATATACTGGTGGTCAGGTCACTGGTCACTAGTCACACTGGCAGTGGCACTCCTGCAGCAAAAGTGTGCACTGTTTAATTTTAATATAATATTATGTACTCCTGGCTCCTGCTATAACCTATAACTGGCACTGCAGTAGTGCTCCCCAGTCTCCCCCACAATTATAAGCTGTGTGAGCTGAGCAGTCAGACAGATATATATAATATTATATATAGATAGATAATAGATGATGCAGCACACTGGCCTGAGCCTGAGCAGTGCACACAGATATGGTATGTGACTGAGTCACTGTGTGCTGTGTATCGCTTTTTTCAGGCAGAGAACGGATTATAAATAAAAGTGGTGGTCACTGGTCACTATCAGCAAAACTCTGCACTGTACACTACTGAGTACTCCTAATGCTCCCCAAAATTAGTAAATCAAGTGTCTCTCTAATCTATTCTAATTCTAAACGGAGAGGACGCCAGCCACGTCCTCTCCCTATCAATCTCAATGCACGTGTGAAAATGGCGGCGACGCGCGGCTCCTTATATAGAATCCGAGTCTCGCGATAGAATCCGAGCCTCGCGAGAATCCGACAGCGTCATGATGACGTTCGGGCGCGCTCGGGTTAACCGAGCAAGGCGGGAAGATCCGAGTCGCTCGGACCCGTGAAAAAAAACATGAAGTTCTGGCGGGTTCGGATTCAGAGAAACCGAACCCGCTCATCTCTAATTCACACTAGATACACAGAAAAAAAGAAAATGGACTGAAAACGTAGATCCAGGGGTCGGTTCTGCGCATGCGCGGTGGCCGCAATGCGCAGGCGTGTTGTTGCCCAGTGATGGCCATCGCTGGTCAACGACAACAAGAACGAAGAAAGCGATCGCTGCTGCAATCGCAAGAACATTGACAGGAGGAAGGCATTCCAGGGCGTCAACTGATCGGTTTCTGGGAGTGGTGCAGTGAACGCAGGCGTGTCCAGGCGTTTGCAGGGCGGGTGTCTGACGTCAATTCCGGGACCTGTCAGGCTGAAGACATTGCAGCGGGTAAGTAACTCCAGAGCTACTCAGAAACTGCACAAAATGTTTTTGCATAGCTCAGCTGCACAAGCGTTCGCAGCCTTGCTGTGCAAAAAACCCTCCCCCATAGGCGGCGTCTAGTTGATCGCACGGGCAGCAAAAATTTGCTTCGTGCGATCAACTCGGAATGACCACCTAAGCCAGATCCATGCTACATTTACAGAAAAAAATTGTATACAAGCTAAAGGCACAGAAAGAGCAAAATCCATATTATATGCACAAAAACGTTAGATCCATACTAAATGCACGGAAAAAGACAGATCCACCAGTTTGGTCCAGATGGATCAATAATAAATACACTGAAAATGCCAGATCCACATTAACAGCTTGATTCATACTAAATAACTAGAAATAAATTGTATCAATTCTAATTACTTAGAATTAAAAAGAAGTAAACAGTTGAATCCACCCTAAATTCACACAAATCCACCCTGCACCATACAAACACTCATGGATCCATGCAAAACATACCTGGATATTGCTGGTTCCAACAAAACTACTCAGATCAACACAAAATGTTGTGCAAATTTAGTATAGAACTGGCTTTTTCTGGGTGGATGGGTGGGTGGGCGCCGGGCGGGTGAGAATTTACTGTGGCTTTTTTATGTATTTTAAGGGATCCAGCTTTAACCCTCTTTCATTCCCTCAATCAATATGTATATATATAATTGGGCAGCACAGATGGTGTAATGGTTAGCAATACTGACACACAGCGGTCTTGGGTCGATTTCCTCTACATTCCTAACTGTGCAGAGTTTGTATTTTCTCCCAGACTCCTGTATGGGCTTCCTCTAGGTGCTCCAGTTTCCACTCATAAACCAAAATTATAATGGTAGGTTAAGAATTAACTCTAGTGTTTATGTGTGTGTACATGTGATAGTGTTTATGTGTGTGTACACGTGGTAGGGATTGTAAGTTACACTGAGGCAGAAACTGATGTAAACAAATAAATATTAAGGGGTATATTCAATTAAAGTTGGATCCACTCCGACATGCATTTGTCGGAATGGATCCGACAAGGGCTATTCAGTGAATGGCCAAATCTGGCAGGATTTGGCCGTTCCTGACCATCTCAATCCGACTTTAAAAAAAGGGTCTGAGGGATCTGAGAGGAGGAGATGGGGAAGCCGCGGGGAGACAGGAGAGCAGCGGGGAGACGGGGAGAGAAGCGGCTACAGCAGCGTAGCGCCGTAGCAGGAGGATGTGGCACCGCCGCCAGACCTCACGGCAGCATCCACCCGGCTCTAGCAAGCTCTGACATCATCAAGCCCCGCCCCACATATGGAAAACGCAGTGATTTGCAGATCCACGGGATAGAGGTGGGGCTAAAATGTACTGCCCACTTCACTGGGCTGCCGGTAGGATGCGGGAGATCTGCCTGCTCTTCCAGGAGAGCAGGAGGCTACCCTAAAAATCGGAAGCCTCCCACAACTTCCAGGAGAGTAGGCAAGTATGATTTGGGAATGTTGGAGACACTGGATAGCTTTTAGTAGTCCTTGCTGTGGAACAGTGCGGACAGATGAAAGCAAGGTATATGCTGGGCACACCTATGCTTGCTTCCACCGATATATCGCAAGCGGGTGTATACAAACTATATGTCTGTGAACAACGCTCACAGACATATCGCATCAGCCCTGCAGCACAGGAGATATATTGGCTAGTCTGGCTGTGTGTACAGGTGACCCACCGACCACCCATACACTGGCTGCAGGGACCATCAACACTGACTTCACAGCTGGGTGGGCAAATTCAATTACCGCCCAGCTGTGATGTGAGGACCAACATATCAAGTGGCTGATCGATAAGTGTATATGCTTACCTCAATTGGCCGACTGGGGGACATTTCACTATGGTGTGTACCCAGCATAAGAGGGCGGGTGGTTGGGATTTAAGATAGTCATGCATGCTGCAATATGCCATGTACACAGCAATATTTCCACCCAAACATTTTACAATGTTTATCATGCCATGTGTAGCAAAAACAAACAGTAAACAATAAGCCTATCCATTGAATTTATAGCAAAATGAACAGTAGACAGTAAGCCTACTCAGTGAGGTGGCTTACAGAATGGATCTGGTGGGTAAAACGTTCTGTCATCCATAGGTTCAGGTGAAGTGTGTATTCATCGAAATCATACGAAAGTGATGTCATTAAGCATGGTCTGGTAGATACAAATTAGTGTCAGTGTGTCTAATGGTGGATTCATTTCAGATGGTTTTCTATATCATGATGACATTTTGCTTGCTCTGTGTGGTTCTATCAAGATGTATCTGGTTATCCTCTATTGGAACAGATCTTAGACATGATTAAATCACAGCATGTGTGACCAGTTGTTGGCTGCTGATAGTGAGAGAATGTAGAGGAGGGGGAGCTGTAAGATTAGAAATCATAGAGGGACATTTGATAATTTGTTAAATTAATTGCTTAACTAGTTAACTAGTTTGAACGAGCAGTAAGCAAATAAATCAAGCACTTAACAACAGAAGAATTAGCCATACATACATTTTAAACTAAAAAAATAAATAAAAATGGTTCTGTATAGCACTCAATTAGGTATCTATACATATAAATGTGAAAGACCTCACTCACTCACTCACTCACTCACTCACTCACTCACTCACTCATTAATTCTCTTACTTCCCTGAATATTATGAAGATGAATTTTAACAAAGGTATTCTTCAGGTGGGAAATAGTAAAACTATGTCATTAGAATTTAAAAAAATCCTCCCTAAGGGGATGAAAAGGGGTTGACATAATGACATAATTACCAATGCGTGGCTTGCGTTGCATGACCGATAATGCCCAAATGGACAATCAGATCGAAATTTGGATTGTATCTCGTGTGTGTAGAATTTAATAAATTACAAAAATGGCCCTGTCACTTTTTACCATATCTGCTACAGGTGCTCCTTGGGTAGCGCCAAGAACCATGGATTAATATTTACTTACATCAAGATGTCTCCAATTTACATCTATATAGATTTACCAAATGTTTAGCACTCATATATATTTACAAACATGAAAATCAGAAACTACCGTGCAAAGAACGGGAAGAACAGCTAGTCATTGATATTACTGTAAATAAGGAAGAATGGCCGCCCACATATAACCAACTCTTTTCCGATGCCTAAATTAGAAGCTAGCGAGTTATTAAGCTGCTGAAATAGTTGTAAACTAGGAAAAGTAGGAAGTCATAATAATGAAACATGTACAGTAGGGTTTGAAATAAACAATAAAAATTAACCAGGTAATGATCATCGGAAGCAGTATCTGCACATCAATGCTCATTTGATGGAGAGCAGTGTGCTATAAATTATAGTCTCCGCAGTCCGCACCATATAAAATCTACAAGGATGACCCCACAGTATTGTAAATATATACCAAATTTCCTATTTACAGGTATGTATATAGTTTCTGTGCTATTATTAATAAGGCTGGAAGCTGCCATTTTACTTACAGTGCATCCGGAAAGTATTCACAGCGCTTCACTTTTTCCACATTTTGTTATGTTACAGCCATATTCCAAAATGGATTCAATTCATTTTTTCTCTCAAAATTCTACACACAATGGTCCTCATTCCGAGTTGATCGCTCGCTAGCTGCTTTTAGCAGCAGTGCAAACGCGAAGCCGCCGCCCTCTGGGAGTGTATCTTAGCTTAGCAGAAGTGCGAACGAAAGATTAACAGAACTGCACAGGAAAAAATTCATGCCGTTTCTAAGTAGCTCCAGACCTACTCCTATCTTGCGATGACTGCAGTCTGTTTAGTTCCTGGTTTGACGTCACAAACACGCCCTGCGTTCGGTCAGCCACTCCTGCGTTTTTGCCTGGCATGCCTGCGTTTTTTAGCACACTCCCTGAAAACGCAGAGTTGCCGCCCAGAAACACCCACTTCCTGTCAATCATACTACGAACACTCGAGCGACTGAAAAACGTTGCACGAGCTTGGGTAAAACTACAAAGTTTTGTGTGAAAGTACAATGCGCATGCGCAGATTTGCCGCTTTTTCACTTGATCGCTGCGCTGCGAAAAACGGCAGCAAGCGATCAACTCGGAATGAGGGCCAATACCCCATAATGACAATGTGAAAAAAAAAATTTTGTGACGTTTGCAAATTTATTACAAATAACAAACGAAGACATCACATGTACATACGTATTCACAGCCTTTGCCATGAAGCTCAATATTGAGCTTAGGTGCATCCTGTTTCCACTGATCATCCTTGAGATGTTCCTACAGCTTAATTGCCCTTTACACATATGCCGAACACTATTGCACAACCAACCCACCCGCACTCACATGGCTGCTAATACTGTGACCTCTGCCTCTGCTTGGATACAGATGTGTCATCATCATACATCTTGCCTCAATATGCCATGCAGCAGGAGATGCCTTTTCTGCCGAAAAGTCGGGCACCTTTTGATGAAAATGCATTTTATTTGCATTGCTATATGACTAGGGTGCACAAGCAGCTTCTGCTGATTAGAATGATATGCGACATGCCTATATTCTGTGTGCGACTGTGCCTGTATCTGCATACAAAATGCATCGTTACAGTGATTTCCAGGAATACATTGTAATGTAGCATTTCGATACAGCCGCAGTCACATGAAACCCTGCTCCAGGGTGCTCTAGACCTCAGACTGGGGCTACGGTTCATCTTTCAGCAGGACAGCGACCCTAAGCACAGAGCAAAGATATCAAAGGAGTGGCTTCAGGACAACTCTGTGAATGTCCTTGAGTGGCCCAGCCAGAGCCCGGACTTGAATCCGATTGAACATCTCTGGAGAGATCTGAAAATGACTGTGCACCGACGCTTCCCATCCAAACTGATGGAGCTTGAGAGGTACTGCAAAGAGGAATGGGTGAAACTGCAGAAAAATAGGTGTGCCAAGCTTGTGGCATCATATTCAAAAAGACTTGAGGCTGTACTTGCTGTCAAAAGTGCATCAACAAAGTATTGAGCAAAGGCTGTGAATACTTTTGTACATGTGATTTCTTAGTTGTTGTTGTT
Organism: Pseudophryne corroboree; assembly: GCF_028390025.1. NCBI lineage: Eukaryota > Metazoa > Chordata > Amphibia > Anura > Myobatrachidae > Pseudophryne > Pseudophryne corroboree. The sequence goes on from NC_086446.1 coordinate 241,099,472, forward strand.
TTTATAATTTAGCAAAAATCACAAAAATCTTTTTTCACGCTGTCATTATGGGGTGTTGTGTGTAGAATTTTGAGGGAAAAAATTCATTTATTCCATTTTCGAAAAAGGCTATAACATAAAAAAATGTGTAAAAAGTGAAGTGCTGTGAATACTTTCCAGATGCACTGTACTTAAGAGAACAATGGCACTGGTGGCCAAATCCAACCAATATATTTTGAAGAACTCATCCTACAGTACATGGGTAAGGTGTTTGTATTCAGCAAGTTCCAAGAATGACAGTACTGCATGGAAAATGAGCCCCATTCTACCAATGTTCAAACACCTATTCTAAATACACATACTTTAATTGTGAAGTTTTGGCAAAATCACTATATATATATATACATTGTTTTATGTAGCTTTTATCTTCTCTATACATGCTTTTAAATGAAACTGCGCCGTCCCACCCTGTCCCCCTGTTTTTGACGAGGAGATCCGTTCTGCAGATGTGCATAATATAATGTTTAAATATTTAAAAAAATACTTTTTCAATTTGATTAAATAAAATACATTTAAAAAAAACAATGTTTTAACGCTTTTGAAGGGAAAAATCGTCAGTTAAGTGGTTAAGAGTCATCAGTTTTGCTTACCTGATATTTTGGAATGAGCCATATTCCTAACTTTTGAGCCGCTGTAAATATTATTGTTTTTTTAAAAACAGTACACACTATGTTGCTTTTATCTTCTCTTTACGTGCTCGGTTTCTAAGTGTCATCAGCCTGAAAGTATTTGAAGCTAAGTTGCTATTTATTTTTTTAATAACTACACCTGACTGCACAGGTTTTATTCACCAACACTATTAGGCGCTTTTATTTACTCCATTTTTCTATCTTTATTCACATACTGTATAAGAGCTGCCACTCATTCACTGATGAGGTGTGTTGTGTAAAGAAACTATTCTTGAACCCGGTTGTTCTATTAGATATACACAGGCGCTGTTCTTCACTGCTCTTATATATATATATATATATATATAGTCCAAGAATAGGCACTCTCCAAAATTCAATGTGCTTTTTTTCACAGAGAAAATTTCAAAGCATACATAGATGCATGGCAGGAAGGTCAGCAACGTTTCGGTCCAACAGGACCTTTGTCAAGCTTTTCATCATTTATATGCCAATAACAAACAAACAATAAGCAGAGCTAATCGCAGCGACGTTTGGCATTTGCCAGAGAACACCAAGATTGGCAAATTCGCCATTGGCGCCATGTTCTCTTCACAGATGAAAGCACGTTCTCACTGAGCACATGTGACAAACGTGACAGAGTCTGGAGACGCCAAGGAGAACGTCCTGCTGCCTGCAACATCCTCCAGCATGACCGGTTTGGCAGTGGGTCAGAAATGGTGTGGGGTGGCATTTCTTTGGGGGGCCGCACAGCCCTCCACGTGCTCGCCAGAGGTAGCCTGACTGCCATTAGGTACCGAGATGAGATCCTCAGACCCCTTGTGAGACCATATGCTGGTGCGGTTGGCCCTGGGTTCCTCCTAATGCAAGACAATGCTAGACCTCATGTGGCTGGAATGTGTCAGCAGTTCCTGCAAGATGAAGGAATTGATTCTATGGACTGGCCCGCCCATTCCCCAGACCTGAATCCAATTGAGCACATCTGGGACATCATGTCTCGCTCCATCCACCAACGCCACGTTGCACCACAGACTATCCAGGAGTTGGAGGATGCTTTAGTCCAGGTCTGGGAGGAGATCCCTCAGGAGACCATCCGCCACCTCATCAGGAGCATGCCCAGGCGTTGTAGGGAGGTCATACAGGCACGTGAAGGCCACACACACTACTGAGCCTCATTTTGACTTGTTTTAAGGACATTACATCAAATTTGGATCAGCCTGTAGTGTGTTTTTCCACTTTAATTTTGAGTGTGACTCCAAATCCAGACCTCCATGGGTTAATAAATTTGATTTCCGTTGATAATTTTTGTGTGATTTTGTTGTCAGCACATTCTACTATGTAAAGAACAAAGTATTTAATAAGAATATTTCATTCATTCATTCAGATCTAGGATGTGTTATTTTAGTGTTCCCTTTATTATTTTGAGCAGTGTATATACAAAAAAAAAAAAAAAAAAAAAATATATATATATATATATATATATATATATATGTGCAAAAGTTTTAGGCAGGCGTGGAACAAATGCTACAGAGTAAGAATGTTTTCAATAATAGAAGTCGCATTTGCCCTGTTAGTGCACCGTCCGCATCCACTCCAATTGGCTGCCTACTCCACCATGTGCTCCACTGATGACTGCTCCGTGCTCCTTCCGCCTCCCTGTGTGCTTTACAGCATCCACCATCTAGCGCCTGCAGCCCCAACTCCCTTGGCGAAAGAGGGCAGCGTCCCAAGCTCTCCCTTTCTCCAGGCCATCAGGTACATGGCTGTCGGCCACGTTACTCTACCTCAGGATTCCTCTCCCCAGTAGCTCTGCCTCCTCCGTCTCCTGCAGTGTCTAACAAGGGACTGGAGCACAGAAGTCATCCCTTAGCAGCAAGAAATGTAAGCAGCGGCAGCATAGCTGCTCAGGGGGGATTAGGGGAGTGGGTCTCTCTCTCTTACTTACACACACACACACACACACACACTGATCACTGACACTATACCCTGCTGACAATCACACACACTCACACACGTACACACACACTATGCTCACTGACACTACACCCGACAGGGGAAGGGGATGAGGCAGAGGAGGAAGGAGGTGTAGGTGCTCTATCTGGCATAACGTGTACAAGGGGCTCTGCTGTGGTGTAACATGTATAAGGGGATCTACTGTGCGGTGTAATGTAAGTAACAGAAGCTACCGTGGGATTTAATGTGAATAACGGACCCTACTGTGCTGTATAATGTGAGTAACAGACACTTCTCTGGTGTGTAATGTGAACAATGGATGCTACCGTTAGGTGTTACGTGAAATACAGACCCTACTGATAAAGCTGAATATTTATCTTATATAAAACCCTTTATGAGGTCTAAGAACACTGTACGCTATTTACGTATGGAGTACCGTAAGGGTACGCACGTTGCGTAGCAATCGCTTAGCCGTAGTCGAGACGCTCAAGCGTCACGTTCGCTCACGGCCAAGAGATCACGGGCAGGCACGCTATTGGCTGCTGACTAACGTAATGATTCGCTATAGCGTAGCGGACGCTCGGGACCAAGAGGAGATCACCAGCGGCGCTGACGCTAACAATGTTAAACCTTTGTATCTAAACCATAAACAGTGTATTGTGCAGTAAAACCTTAGTGTAATGATAGAGTGTAAATGCAACACAGTATAACCTTATTAACTCAAAAGCTGTTTGAGCGTCACCGACGCTCTGAGAATACTAAACACTATAAGAAATACACAGATACCTGGGCTTAGGGTCCAACGCCTAATAAATATATATTATGAATGATATACTTGCAAAAGAATTAACACAATACAAGTCATACACTACAATATAACATAGACTACCTAACCAGATAACTACACAGGAAATACAATACAATACAATTACGTTTTAAGGGAAAAATAAGAGAGAAAGAGGAGAAGAGAGAGAGAGAGAGAAATGGCCCACAATAACAGTAAGAACAATATGGTTGCGGAGAAACACTTACGCACAAGGGGAAACGATCGCATGCGCCTCTGGACATCCAGCTCCCGATTTTCAGCAATGATAACCGTTGAAGAGTGAGAGCTGGATGTGATCGGCTTGTCTATTTATGCCCCACACACAATACAATTCAATGGTCCCTACAATCTCATTGTTCATTGGACACAGGAATTCCTCCTCGCACTATAACAAAAGGTCATAGGTTGATTCATACAGGTGGGCTGTGACTATTTCCAACAGCTCAGGTGGGTGGGATACTGGGTTTCCCGCCGCATGACTAAGTAAGAGCAAATAATAGTAAATGGACATAAACTTCTTATGTCCATAACTATTCGCACGAGCGATTAATCCGCTCCAAACCAACACCGGAATATTGCTATTTAAATACTCTTCCGATGGGTACCAAACACCACTGTATGACCCCTGTTAGACCCTTCGTACAATACAAAGAGGGATCCCTCTGTCCAGGAACATGCTATATTAACTAAACTTTCAGAATCTATCAAAGGGACCATGATCTACAAAATACATTATATAGTGAAAATATGTAACGATTGAGTCGCACGCTACGATCACATAAACTCTACCGTAAATACGCATACCGTGCGCCTGCGGGTGCCCGCGACTGTGAGTATGCGCACGTACGGGAGAGCGTACGCATGCGCAGCACGGACCTGTGTGAGGTGCAAATATGGTAGTGTGCATAGAGATATTTTTCTGACTTTGACAGTCCACCCTTTGGCAGTCAACAATAACTGCCATCTTCTAAAACATTTCAAAAAGAGAAAAATATATGTCAGGGGTTAATACATTTCCATGGTTGGGTAAGGAGGAGAGAGGAGAAGGTGTGAAGAGGGTATGACCTAGTGAGATAGCAGAAGCATGTGTGTATGAGTCCATGTTTGGGGGGTCATGTATCATCGTGCCGTACGTGTGGTACATCAAGCTTCGAGGTATTGCGAAGTATACATTTGAATTCCTTCTTATCCCGTGGTACGGGTCTGTGGATGGGCTGTCAAACTTTACCGAGCTCTTTTCGGCTTTTGGTTGTAACAAAATGGGGGAGCACATTTTAGTTGATGATACATGAATGGGGGAATATGTGATTGCTGATATCTGTGCCTGGATTCCCTATCGACTATGTGTGTCATTACCTGAGGGTTGTAGAAATGAAGATAAAGAACACTTATGGTAAATGCTGTGGTATTCTATGTCAGGTTAATGTACATTTGTCGGTTGAAGTCTTGTTCGGTGTCTGTTGGTTGCAGTCTTCTTTGTGCTTTTGCCCATAAGGTGCGAGCAAAAGCTGTCAATGTCCATAGATTTACAAAAGTGTTGGGCTAGCGTAATTTTAAAATTTCTAGGAAAACTGGGGATCTATGGCAAAGTTCATCAAAAATCTGTGCATCAGGTTGTCAAAACTTCTTCTTTAATCCCTCTGTTGTCTGTATATCGGCTCATCAAATTCCTCGTCCAAGTGGGTCTTTTTACCTTGGAGGAAACGGAAAAACAGGTGAAAGAAACGGACCGTAGAAATCGCATTTTCATCACATCATTGTTTCTACATTTGGGTCATAAATCAGATCCATGGGAATTACAGTTTCCTCACTCCTTAAACTCATTACCCTAGTACGACGATTGCACTTCATTAAAGCCTGACCGCATCTAAATATCAAACCAATTGATATGACAACACCTAAGATACATAGGAGAAACTTCCCAACATCCATTATGACTCCTTGAGCCCACTCTCCTAAACCAGAGAACCAATTTCGCGGGTTCAACCATGACACCCAACCAGTCAGCTCATTACCTACAGCAGCAAGAGTGAGATTGTGTCTCCTGCGAAATTCCCACTTCAGTTGGAGAATATCGTCCATCTTTTGGTCTATGACCTCGACCGGGTCCTCGGTGCTATTCGTAATATATGTGCAACATTTCACGCCGTATTGTGTTGCCAGTGTGACACAATATCCGCCTGTCACTGCTGTGAGGTAATTAAGAACCATTCTATGCTGTACCAGTTCTGTTTTATAAGCTTGAAGTTCTCTTCCAGTATACCTAAACGTGTCATCATACATTTCAGTGATATTATCTAACAAATTTGCAAGCGCAGATATGTATTTATAATTCAGCACTCCTCTGGTGGTGCGAGTGATGTCTAACGCGATTAGAAACTGAATCCCGGTGGATTCATGGATCATGTCAGAGGCCGGATGCTCTGTTCTTTCTATCAGGTGCCGTTTAACTACGTGCTCGTAATGGGTGTGAGTATAAGGAGTTTGGGCAACACGGTGTATGTCTTTCATTTTGTCATGTGATACAGTCATTACTTCAGGCAGTACTTTTCCAATATAACACAATCCTTCAGAGTTTGTGGCAAGCCACTTATACGCCTTTCTCCCGCATATGAAATATGCATCATCGGGGAGAACATATGGGACGGAGTAAGACATAACCATATTACACACCTTCCATGTGAAATCTCCTAACCCTAATTCTTCCATCTGCTTAGTACACGTATCAGGTTGTACGATATGTACACAGTATCCTGGTGATACCTCTCCAACTCTCGTAATCCTATTTCCTAAGGTATACCTATATCGGAAAGATTTTCCTCTACTGGCTATGTGGCGTATAAGCTCTGTATCTGTAGGCATTCTATCTGCTCTATGCGAAAAGGTCATGGTTTGGTTACTCCATGATACTTCCCAATTTCCTGGCTTTCGGGGATTGGAGATGTTGAAACATAATAGGGACCTATCCACATGGTATTGGTGGAGCTTCAAACTAGGAGGGCTGGAGATATTAAACCTCCTGTCCACCGGTCTCCCACCACTTAACTCAAGTACCTCCCCTAACGTTAAAGGAAATGGTACTAGCCCTGATTTGCTATGACCTTGAGGTACTTGAGAGCATACCCAACAATCTGTTTTATTTAACACACTACCCACTAAGGAGTGATAGTCACTCAATGGATGCCGGTCCATATGGATATTAAAACTGGATTGGCATTTCTTAATGCACCCATCCTCCACTACGTTGTCACAGAGCCTACAGATACAGTTTTCTTCAGCTAACAATCCTTCACAATTCCTTCTATGGTCAATGCTATCGGATCGTTTTCTGATACTCGCCTTTGCTTGTTGATTATGTTGTTCTTGGAAAACTACGCCTCCATCTCTGTCATCAGAACCCATTCCAGAACCTCTCTCGACCTCCATGGTACTCTCGCCGGAACAGACTGCTCTGGTCAACATCATGGTCAACAGGAAAATCCGGATCACAGTCTCTTGGGGCAAGTCCATCTTGTAGGATGAAACGGAGAAGAATGAGAAGGGGAAAAAAATAATTTGAGGGAGAGGGGATGGGAAGTTGGAGAAAAACAATAAAAGGGAACAGGGGATCGACAACTGCTTTTGGTCTTGTGATTTTCAATGCTCAGGTGCCGCCTCAATCCTCCTGGAACAGACACTCCAGTGATACAACCTCTACCGTCTGTTCCTTATCACGGGACCTCTCTGGATCAGCAACCTTCTTACAGTGGGACGAATGAACCCAAGTCTCTCTCTCAGCAACCTTCAATGCTGTAGTGCTAGTCAATAAGACCTGGTATGGTCCTTCCCATCTGTCAATAAGGCAACCTGAGCGTAGAAAATTCCGTATCATTACATAATCCCCAGGTTCAATGTCATGACAATTACTATCTGGTAAATCAGGAATCACTAACTTCAGATTATCATTTTGATTCCTTAACTGTTTACTCATGTTAATCAAGTATTTTACAGTCACTTCATTGTTACACTTCAAATCATCCTGAGGGTTAATCATAACATGCGGTTGTCGACCAAACAAGATTTCAAAGGGAGACAGATTAAGAGGGGACCTGGGAGTGGTTCTGATGCTGTACAGTACAATGGGTAAAGCTTCTGGCCATGTCAATCCTGTCTCTGCCATCACTTTACTCAGTTTATTTTTAATAGTGCTGTTCACTCTTTCCACTTTCGCACTCGCCTGTGGACGGTATGGAGTATGCAGCTTGCTATCAATTCCCATCAATTTACACATTCCTTGAAAGACATCACCTGTAAAATGGGTACCCCTATCACTTTCAATTATTCTAGGGATACCATATCTACATACAAATTCCTGCACAATTTTCTTAGCAGTAAACATAGCGGTATTTGTGGCCGCCGGAAATGCTTCGACCCAATTTGAGAAAACATCTATACAAACAAGTACATATTTCAAATTTCGACACGGGGGTAATTGAATAAAGTCAATCTGTATTACCTGGAAAGGGCCTCCGGCAGGTGGGATATGAGATGGTTCTGTAGGTATTGCCTTTCCGATGTTCTTTCTCAAACAGGTAAGGCATGACATTGCTCTTTTACTCGCATGAGATGAAAATCCTGGGGCACACCAATATGCTCTTACCAACTTGCACATCCCTTCCTTGCCCAGATGAGTCAGCCCGTGAGCTGCCTCAGCTAAACATGGAAGGTATGCTCTGGGGGCCACTGGTTTACCGTGTCCATCCGTCCAGAGTCCTGAGGACTCCTGGCCATATCCTTTTGCCTTCCAGACTGCCTTTTCCTGTGTGGAACACAAATTTTGCATCTCACACAACTTCTGTGTGTTGATGGTATTAAATACCATCAGTTGTGTGGTGTCTGTCTGTCTGGGGGTAGCAGCTGCTAACTTAGCAGCTTCGTCTGCTCGGCTGTTACCAAGTGATACTGGGTCTTGGCTATATGTGTGTGCTTTACATTTGATAACAGCCACTCTGTCGGGTTCCTGTATCGCTGTTAGAAGCCTTTTTATGTGAGCTGCATGCGCTACCGGTGTACCAGCTGCCGTCATGAAATTTCTGAGGCGCCATAGGGCTCCGAAATCATGGACTACCCCGAATGCGTATCTAGAGTCGGTGTAGATATTGGCTGATTTGCCCTTAGCCAATTCGCATGCTCTGGTTAGGGCGACCAGTTCAGCAACCTGGGCTGAGTGAGGTGGGCCTAGCGGTTCCGCTTCTATGGTGCCTTGGTCATCTACGACTGCGTATCCAGTACACAAGTCTCCCGAGTCTGACTGTCTATGACAACTACCGTCCGTGTAGAACGTAAGTTCTACATCTTCCAGTGGGTTGTCACTGATGTCAGGCCTTGCGGTAAAATTTTGGGTCAAATATTCCATACAATCATGTGTGTCTTCCTTTGTATTAAATCCTCCTTCCCCACCACTCTCATCCTCCACCCTTTGTGCCTGTCCAGGCACACCTGGGAGATATGTTGCAGGATTTAATGCACTGCATCTCCTTATGGTGATGTTTACGGGGGCCATTAGTGCCAATTCCCATCTTGTAAACCGCGCTGATGAGACGTGCCTGGTTTGGGCAGAATTCAGCAAGGCTGACACTGCATGTGGTGTATGAATTGAGAGGTTGTGACCTAGCACTACATCTTCGCTTTTCGTTACTAGCAATGCTATCGCAGCAACGCTTCGCAAGCATGTGGGGAGGGATCGCGCTACCATGTCTAGCTGAGCGCTGTAATATGCTACTGGCCTGCTGGCATCACCGTGCTTTTGGGTTAGTACGCCTGCCGCGCAACCAGCACTTTCTGTTCCGTATAGTTCAAAGGGTTTCCCATAGTCTGGCATACCTAATGCTGGTGCCTGCGTTAGGCACTGTTTAAGTCTCTCAAATGCTGTCTCAGACTCGTCTGTATGCGAAATCCGATCAGGTTTGTTTGAGGAGACCATCTCCTGCAAGGGTAACGCTAGAATGGAAAACCCTGGGATCCAGTTACGGCAATACCCACACATTCCTAAAAACGTTCTGATCTGTTGCTGGGTTTGTGGCAGAGTCATGTCTCTAATTGCTTGAATTCTATCAGCGGTCAGGTGTCTCAGTCCTTGTGTTAGACAGTGTCCCAAATATTTTACCTTAGTTTGGCATAATTGCAACTTGTCTTAGGAAACCTTGTGTCCTGTGTCTGAAAGATGAAACAGGAGCTGTTTCGTATCCTTCAGGGATGCTTCCAATGAATCAGAACACAGTAGTAGATCATCCACGTACTGTATTAATACTGATCCACTCACTGGTTGGAAAGACTGTAAACAATCATGCAAAGCCTGGGAAAATATACTTGGACTATCTATGAATCCTTGTGGTAATCGAGTCCATGTGTATTGGACTCCTCTGTATGTAAATGCAAACAAATATTGGCTGTCAGGGTGCAGAGGTACCGAAAAGAAAGCGGAGCAGAGGTCAATAACAGTGAAAAATTTCGCAGTGGGAGGGATTTGCATTAGGATGACAGCTGGATTTGGCACTACGGGGAACTGACTCTCAACTATTTTGTTAATCCCCCTTAGATCCTGCACTAGCCGGTAACCCCTCCCCCCACTCTTTTTCACAGGGAAGATGGGACTATTGGCAGTGCTGGACGTTCTTACCAGAATGCCCTGTTGTAGCAAGCGCTCTATTACTGGGTAAACTCCTAACTCCACCTCTGGCTTCAGAGGGTACTGTGGGATTTTTGGAGCTATCCTTCCATCTTTTACTTGTACAACTACCGGAGCTACGTTTGCCATTAATCCAGTGTCCTGTCCATCTTTAGTCCAAAGTGACTCTGGTATCTGGGATGTCATTTCCTCTACTTGGGATGGAGTCCTATTTGTCATAATGGTATGTGACATTAATTTTGACGGGAGTCTAACATGTCTCGCACTTCCTGAGCGTGATTCTCAGGTATGTCCAAGAATACACCTTCAGGAGTACAATAAATGACGCACCCCATTTTGCACAACAAGTCTCTTCCCAGGAGATTAGTCGGTGCCGATGCAGCTAGCAAAAAGGAATGCTTGGTATGTAAAGGCCCTATTGTAATCTCGGCTGGTTTGCTAACAGGGTAGTGCTGGACTACTCCTGTTACTCCCATGGCTGGAATTGTCCTACCAGTGGTTCTCATGCCCACTGTCGAATTTATCACTGATTTGGCCGCCCCCGTATCTACAAGAAAGTTTAATGATTTACCAGCTACATTGATTGCAATTTCTGGTTCACTCCCAAGACTTGCAATCAATTTTACTGGCTGCAGATTACAGGTATGGCCACACCCCTATTGGGTATGGTGACCTCCCTGAATCCCGCTGGCAGCAACAACTTGTGATGGAGTTAGCTGGGAACTACCAGAGGCGTGCCAGTCTCTGTTCGGGGGATATCTTTTTGTTTCCCCTGCATGTGGCTCATAACTCCGTTTCTGCGGACCCTGATCCCAATGTCGTGTATCGTGTCGTTGTCTAGGGGGTTGATAAGATTTTTGTATATTTCTCGATCTACAGTCTCGTGCAAAGTGTCCCTGTTTGTGACAAAAATAACATGTTACCACATTTGACTTACCCACAGGGTTTGGTGATATTAACACAGGCTGTTTTGTGGTCAAGGCCTGTATACTTACTGCCATTAACTTATCACCTTGTTGTTCCCTGTGTCTGGTGATATTCCGGTCGTGATCAATAGCAGCCTCTCTCAAAGTAGCCACAGACAGACCTCGCCAACATGGTTGTGTGGTCTGTACCCTAGTCTTTAATGACTCTTTTAAACCATCCATCAGTACCGATACTGCTACTTCTCGATGGTTTATGTTTGTTTTAATGTCCTCTATGCCTGTGTATTTTGCCATCTCTAATAATGCTCTGTGAAAATACTCTGTAGCTGTTTCTGACTCCTTTTGTTTAATGGAGAATATCTTGTTCCATTTAACTACCGCTGGGAAATACTCTTTTAACTGTAAGCTTATTCTTTTTACATTGTCTTTGTTGTACACTTCTGTAAGAGGTACATCCTGATCTAATCCACAGTCAGCTAAAAATTGAGTTGCGTCAACATTGGAGGGTAAACATGCTCTCAGCAATATCTGCCAGTCTTTGTTGTTGGGCTCTAACGTGTTACCTAGGTCTCTGATGTATTTTTGGCTGGCAACTAAGTCTTTTCTAGGGTCAGGGAATTCAGACACTATGGTCCTTAATTCCATTCGGGAAAATGGGCTATACATGGCAATGTTCCTAACAGGAGTGACTCCTGAAGTGTCTGTTTTCCCATTTGGAACTACTATTACCTTAACAGGATTAACTCTAACAACCTCATTCTGTGTAGATTCTACAGGCTGTGGTGAAATAGTTTCAGCATAGTGTATGGTGCCGTACTTACCCGTTGATACGACCTCACCTATCCCTCCGCTAGGGGCCTTTGTTACTAATCTCGGGGGTGGAGCTGTGCCTACTGTGGTCTCTGCTATGGTGGCTGCTAGAGAGAGCGCTGAAATTGTTGCCTATTCGTCCTCTTGATCACACTCCTGAGGAAAGTTCAAAACAGGGTACAACTTGCACGGGTTAATACTTGCATTGGTTAATTGGTTAACATTATCTTTAACATTTACACAGTTGCTAAGTGTTTGTTTGTTACACCTTAGTGCGTCATTCTCCGCAACCAATTTCTCTCCTGATATGTATGGTGGCGGTGGGGCCGTGGCTATCAGTTTCCTGATCGAGCCAGATCCCGCCGCCTGAGCCAATCCTCTCTGTATGTCACCCTCCTGTTGCCACAGCTGCAAATAATCATAATGCTTGATTCGTCTCTTTGCTGATTTAATGAGACATATCCTTCTCCTTAAATTCGTTAACACTTCTGTGCTGAAGCTACCTACTCTTGGGAATTTCTCCCCGTCATGTACTGTCATTCTCTCCCATTCATCACATAAAGCTTCTGTGTGACTTCCGTACTTTTCACACATTACGTACCTTGCCGACCCGACTGGTCGGTTTATGGAATCAACCCGAACCGAGGTTGATCGCCCCCTTCCTGAAAACTGGCCCCCATAATTTGCAGGTGTTACGGACCCTTACAAAAAACCAAGATATTCACGATAGGTTGACGGTAAGGTTTACCGAGCACCTTACTCACTCTGCCCACGCCGACCAATACGACCTGATCACACCGATATGGTGCTGGCGTACTCGACCCAGGGCACCTATTAACCTTTGTTTACTGGAACATGCGAGGGATATCCGCAGAACACTTACTCTTTCCAGTAAAGGTGAGGTTGTTGGATAATTCCTGAGTGACCAGCGAACTTCCCTTTGTAAAAATAAAAAATTACACAAATCACGTCAGAATGTACAAATAGCGTTTATGACCTTCGTACACAAATAGTACCGGTCAGGTTTACTAATGCACACAATTACGTGCGGTACAATCGTTCAGCACATAAGCAACTAATCTTATGTACGGAGCGACCAGCGGAATCGAAAATTGCGGCTGCGAATTCCTTCAGCAAGAGCTTGTATGGCCTATATGGGTGTTGCACCAACCCTTTTAGGTGTTGTGCCTGTGGACTGTATAGCGGACTTCCTTGTCTGCTGTACCTGAACCTGCTGGTCTGCTATGACCTCCTGGTCTGTTACAGTATGACCTCCTGGTCTGCTATACTCTAATGCTCAATTTTTTTATGTTTAACCAAGGATGCCTCCCTAGCCACCGTGCATGTCACTTACACGTATGTACCTCACGAGAACTCGATGATTTCTTTTGGTTCAATCCTCAAAATTGTAAAAACACACTCACTCACCACATATACACTTTTGTTTCTATTTCTATTTCTGCGCAGAAATTTCTCTTTAGACCAGATGTGTTACAAATTAGGAGAAGGATCTGTTAATTTAAATTTCGAATTTAAAATAGATTTGCGCTATTTATCGCCTGTTGCGTTACTTAAAAATCAACACTATCGTGTGACTTGAGTTACGTGGGCGTACCCAGACGCTCCGTTGCGTAATTTACGCTGCGTGCGTCGGCCTTTGCGTACGCGAGTCTCCCTTTGTTAGAGACACGTGTACACCAGTCTTTGTCTACCGTAACACAACTAACACGTTTTATCAATGTAGATGATCCTCGATCATCTACCGCACACCACACCAATCTCTCCTTTTACCTTTAGGTAGAGCTGTGTGTATTTCTATACCTTAACTGTATTACCTTTACTCTTTAACTATGAAATAGCGGCAAATCTCTCTTAGTACGTTTATCAATTATACAATGGCAAACAGGAGAGTGATATATGAAAATACACGAATGAAAAGAAATGCAGATATGCGTGCGTGTGTACGCAAGACAGAAATAAACAGTTTAAAAAAAAAAAAGACACTATCGTTTTGTTCTTACCTCCGGTCCCGGATTCCTTCAGCACCCTTTACTAAGCGAAGCAGACGCTTATCCAAACAGCACTACGAGGAATATGACCTCCCGCCATTTGCTGCTGGATAATGTCTGCTGAAATTACCTAGTGCAGATATGTGAAGGACGGGCGAGCCGCCAATTGATAAAGCTGAATATTTATCTTATATAAAACCCTTTATGAGGTCTAAGAACACTGTACGCTATTTACGTATGGAGTACCGTAAGGGTACGCACGTTGCGTAGCAATCGCTTAGCCGTAGTCGAGACGCTCAAGCGTCACGTTCGCTCACGGCCAAGAGATCACGGGCAGGCACGCTATTGGCTGCTGACTAACGTAATGATTCGCTATAGCGTAGCGGACGCTCGGGACCAAGAGGAGATCACCAGCGGCGCTGACGCTAACAATGTTAAACCTTTGCATCTAAACCATAAACAGTGTATTGTGCAGTAAAACCTTAGTGTAATGATAGAGTGTAAATGCAACACAGTATAACCTTATTAACTCAAAAGCTGTTTGAGCGTCACCGACGCTCTGAGAATACTAAACACTATAAGAAATACACAGATACCTGGGCTTAGGGTCCAACGCCTAATAAATATATATTATGAATGATATACTTGCAAAAGAATTAACACAATACAAGTCATACACTACAATATAACATAGACTACCTAACCAGATAACTACACAGGAAATACAATACAATACAATTACGTTTTAAGGGAAAAATAAGAGAGAAAGAGGAGAAGAGAGAGAGAGAGAGAAATGGCCCACAATAACAGTAAGAACAATATGGTTGCGGAGAAACACTTACGCACAAGGGGAAACGATCGCATGCGCCTCTGGACATCCAGCTCCCGATTTTCAGCAATGATAACCGTTGAAGAGTGAGAGCTGGATGTGATCGGCTTGTCTATTTATGCCCCACACACAATACAATTCAATGGTCCCTACAATCTCATTGTTCATTGGACACAGGAATTCCTCCTCGCACTATAACAAAAGGTCATAGGTTGATTCATACAGGTGGGCTGTGACTATTTCCAACAGCTCAGGTGGGTGGGATACTGGGTTTCCCGCCGCATGACTAAGTAAGAGCAAATAATAGTAAATGGACATAAACTTCTTATGTCCATAACTATTCGCACGAGCGATTAATCCGCTCCAAACCAACACCGGAATATTGCTATTTAAATACTCTTCCGATGGGTACCAAACACCACTGTATGACCCCTGTTAGACCCTTCGTACAATACAAAGAGGGATCCCTCTGTCCAGGAACATGCTATATTAACTAAACTTTCAGAATCTATCAAAGGGACCATGATCTACAAAATACATTATATAGTGAAAATATGTAACGATTGAGTCGCACGCTACGATCACATAAACTCTACCGTAAATACGCATACCGTGCGCCTGCGGGTGCCCGCGACTGTGAGTATGCGCACGTACGGGAGAGCGTACGCATGCGCAGCACGGACCTGTGTGAGGTGCAAATATGGTAGTGTGCATAGAGATATTTTTCTGACTTTGACACTACTGTGCAATGTAATGTGAATTGATACGATTCTGTGGCCACACCTCTACCCCATGAACCCACGCCCCCTATACAGTATGTTCCTGGGCACATGCCTGCCTCATGCACTGTCCCTATTTTAAGTATCGGGTGGGAGACTGCACCAAATCTCTTTCTGACACAGGGCACCAAAATGACTAGTTACAGCACTGATAGAAGTGTTAATTGTGTGACACCCCATCAGAGTTGCCACAGACATTTAACTTATTTCTGCGCCCTTTTCCCCCCTCTACAAAATGCAGCCTGGCTAAACGCTTTGAGATTTCAGCAAGGAAAGGGTTAAGAACATTTTCTATGCTATAGCTGTCATGCGCTGGGACAGTTAACAGCCGTGTGCCGAGTCTGTTGGCAGTTGGGCGGCGGCCATCTTAAGAGGATGGGCAGAGTGGAACAGGACCTAGGAGCAGAAGGTGCTGAGCTGTACTTAACCTGATTTGGTGGTGTACATGGTGACCAAAGGAGACTCCTAATCTGATCTTCAGTAAATCAGAGTCCAGCAGCTGACAAAGAGAGTGTCTATGGAGTGGTGAGCAGATTACGTCAACCCTGAGGCAAAATAGCTACATCTAGTAAGATTCAGGAGACCCATTGCATTCTCACACTCCATAATAGGAGTCTCAGTAATTGTTGAATGATCACAGACTCCCTGCTGAAATACCCTGGTATACAAGAGAACACATTTTTATACAGTAAATTAGCCAGTTTCTATAGTACCAACACCCTTTATGAGACTGATAAGAGCCATCAAATAGTAGTAAGCAGACAGTCACGTGCTGCAGTTTTCACATCACACAGCCAGAACTTTGTAGCGCAGTAAGGAACATTACTGTCTTAGTTACACAGACAGCTTAAAGCAGGGGTAGGAAACCTCTGGCCCGCGGGCCGTATAAGGCCCGCAAAGCCGTTTGCTCCGGCCTACCCGCTTGTGTCAGTGAGACACGCCGCCGCTCAGTCTGGCAGCAGCGTGTCTCAGATGTCAGGGCAGGGAGGAGAGCGCAGCTACATGTCCGGCGGCAGGTAAGATCTCAAACCAGCCGCCGGTTCGTGAGCCAATCAGAGCTCGCGGACCGGCAGCCAATCAGAAACCGCCGCTGCCGGTCCGCGAGCTCTGATTGGTTCACAAACTTGCGGCTGGTTTGAAGTCCTACACGCCGCAGCCCGACATAGCTACGCTCTCCTCCCTGTCCTGACCCCCTGACACCCGAGACACGCCGCCGGATGGCGCAGCAGCAGCGGTAAGCAGCACAGTGGGGTGGGGGGGAGGGGCACTGTGGGGGCATTTGTGGATCTGGCACTGTGGGGACATTTGTATACCTGGCACTGTGGGGGCATTTGTGGAACTGGCATTGTGGGGGCATTTGTATACCTGGCATTGTGGGGGCATTTGTATACCTGACACTGTGGAGGCATTTGTATACCTGGCACTATGGGGGCATTTGTGAATCTGGCACTGTGGGGGCATTTGTATACATGGCACTGTGGGGGCATTTGTATACATGGCACTGTGGGGGCATTTGTGGATTTGGCATTGTGGGGGCATTTGTGGATTTGGCAGTGGGGGCATTTGTGGATTTGGCACTGTGGGGGCATTTGTGGATTTGGCACTGCGGGGGCATTTGTATACCTGACACTGTGGGGGCATTTACGGATCTGGCACTGTGGGGGCATTTGTATACCTGGCACTGTGGGGGCAATTGTGGATCTGGCACTGTGAGGACAATTGTGGATCTGGCACTGTGGGGGCATTTATGGATCTGGCACTGCATTATTGGGGGCATGTGTATCACGTCCCATTTTAATTGGCCACACCCATTTTTTGGGCTACTGGGGGGCAGGGTAATTTTTTAAGTTGAGAATTTTTGTATGGCCCCCGAAGGATTTTATAAATATCCAAATGGCCCTTGGTAGAAAAAAGGTTCCCCGCCCCTTGCTTAAAGGATTCAGGACTCAATATCACAGGGGCCTGTAGCTGATGTTGTACTGCTCTCAGTCAGACAGCGTAAATGTAACAATTGAGTACAGTATCCTTTTTGGAGCACAGGTTAGTTACTAGAGATGAGCGGGTTCGGTTCCTCTGAATCCGAACCCGCCCGAACTTCATGTTTTTTTTCACGGGTCCGAGCGACTCGGATCTTCCCGCCTTGCTCGGTTAACCCGAGCGCGCCCGAACGTCATCATCCCGCTGTCGGATTCTCGCGAGGCTCGGATTCTATCGCGAGACTCGGATTCTATATAAGGAGCCGCGCGTCGCCGCCATTTTCACACGTGCATTGAGAGTCATAGGGAGAGGACGTGGCTGGCGTCCTCTCCGTTTAGAGAAGAGAGAGACACAGTAGAGACGAGAGAGACACAGT
The DNA here is from genome assembly GCF_028390025.1 of Pseudophryne corroboree. Lineage (NCBI taxonomy): Eukaryota > Metazoa > Chordata > Amphibia > Anura > Myobatrachidae > Pseudophryne > Pseudophryne corroboree. Next base: position 241,117,289 of record NC_086446.1, read on the forward strand.
AGTAGTAATTTTGGGGAGCATTATTAGGAGGAGTACTACTATACTACTATACTACTTGCTGAAGTGATATAGATTAGATAGTGTGACTGTAAGTGTATTGTATTATCTGACTTGTGGGGGAGACACTGACAGTGGGGAGCAGTTAGAGTCTGAGAGCAGGACTCAGGAGTACATATAACGTACAGTGCACACTTTTGCTGCCAGAGTCAGTGCCACACTGCCATTGTTTGTGACCACACTGACCACCAGTATAATAATATATTTTGTGATTGTCTGCTTAGGACTCGGAGTACTAGTTGCAAGTTGCAACGTGAGTGACCTGACCACCAGTTTAATAATCAATCACCACCAGTTTAATATATATATATATATATATATATAATTGTATATAATATATATATATATATATATATATATATAATATTGTATACCACCTACCCGTGTTTTTTTTTTTTTTTCATTCTTCTTTATACATACTACTATAGTAGCTTACTGTAGCAGTCTGCGGTGCTGCTGACCTGACAGTGTCCAGCAGGTCCGTCATCAGTCATTACATAATAAATATATATAGTACCTGTCCGGCTGCAGTACTAGTGATATTATATTGATTTCATCTCATTATCAATAATTTATCATCCAGTCTAGACTCTATATTAGCAGCAGACACAGTACGTTAGTCCACGGCTGTAGCTACCTCTGTGTCGGCACTCGGCAGTCCATCCATAATTGTATACCACCTACCCGTGGTTTTTTTTTTTCTTTCTTCTTTGTACATACTACTATAGTATAGTAGCTTACTGTAGCAGTCTGCGGTGCTGCTGAGCTGACAGTGTCCAGCAGGTCCGTCATCAGTCATCATTACCTAATAAATATATTATCTACCTGTCCGGCTGCAGTACTAGTGATATTATATATACATACATATATATATTGATTTCATATCATTATCATCCAGTCTATATTAGCAGCAGACACAGTACGTTAGTCCACGGCTGTAGCTATCTCTGTGTCGGCACTCGGCAGTCCATCCATAATTGTATACCACCTACCCGTGGTTTTTTTTTCTTTCTTTCTTCTTTGTTCATACTACTATAGTATAGTAGCTTACTGTAGCAGTCTGCGGTGCTGCTGAGCTGACAGTGTCCAGCAGGTCCGTCATCAGTCATCATTACCTAATAAATATATTATCTACCTGTCCGGCTGCAGTACTAGTGATATTATATATACATACATATATATATTGATTTCATATCATTATCATCCAGTCTATATTAGCAGCAGACACAGTACGTTAGTCCACGGCTGTAGCTACCTCTGTGTCGGCACTCGGCAGTCCATCCATAATTGTATACCACCTACCCGTGGTTTTTTTTTTTCTTTCTTCTTTGTACATACTACTATAGTATAGTAGCTTACTGTAGCAGTCTGCGGTGCTGCTGAGCTGACAGTGTCCAGCAGGTCCGTCATCAGTCATCATTACCTAATAAATATTATCTACCTGTCCGGCTGCAGTACTAGTGATATTATATATACATACATATATATATTGATTTCATATCATTATCATCCAGTCTATATTAGCAGCAGACACAGTACGTTAGTCCACGGCTGTAGCTACCTCTGTGTTGGCACTCGGCAGTCCATCCATAATTGTATACCACCTACCCGTGGTTTTTTTTTTTTCTTTCTTCTTTGTACATACTACTATATTATAGTAGCTTACTGTAGCAGTCTGCGGTGCTGCTGAGCTGACAGTGTCCAGCAGGTCCGTCATCAGTCATCATTACCTAATAAATATATTATCTACCTGTCCGGCTGCAGTACTAGTGATATTATATATACATACATATATATATATTGATTTCATATCATTATCATCCAGTCTATATTAGCAGCAGACACAGTACGTTAGTCCACGGCTGTAGCTACCTCTGTGTCGGCACTCGGCAGTCCATCCATAATTGTATACCACCTACCCGTGTTTTTTTTTTTTCTTTCTTCTTTGTACATACTACTATAGTATAGTAGCTTACTGTAGCAGTCTGCGGTGCTGCTGAGCTGACAGTGTCCAGCAGGTCCGTCATCAGTCATCATTACCTAATAAATATATTATCTACCTGTCCGGCTGCAGTACTAGTGATATTATATATACATACATATATATATTGATTTCATATCATTATCATCCAGTCTATATTAGCAGCAGACACAGTACGTTAGTCCACGGCTGTAGCTACCTCTGTGTCGCCACTCGGCAGTCCATCCATAATTGTATACCACCTACCCGTGGTTTTTATTTTTCTTTCTTCTTTGTACATACTACTATAGTATAGTAGCTTACTGTAGCAGTCTGCGGTGCTGCTGAGCTGACAGTGTCCAGCAGGTCCGTCATCAGTCATCATTACCTAATAAATATATTATCTACCTGTCCGGCTGCAGTACTAGTGATATTATATATACATACATATATATATTGATTTCATATCATTATCATCCAGTCTATATTAGCAGCAGACACAGTACGGTAGTCCACGGCTGTAGCTACCTCTGTGTCGGCACTCGGCAGTCCATCCATAATTGTATACCACCTACCCGTGGTTTTTTTTTTCTTTCTTCTTTGTACATACTACTATAGTATAGTAGCTTACTGTAGCAGTCTGCGGTGCTGCTGAGCTGACAGTGTCCAGCAGGTCCGTCATCAGTCATCATTACCTAATAAATATATTATCTACCTGTCCGGCTGCAGTACTAGTGATATTATATATACATACATATATATATTGATTTCATATCATTATCATCCAGTCTATATTAGCAGCAGACACAGTACGGTAGTCCACGGCTGTAGCTACCTCTGTGTCGGCACTCGGCAGTCCATCCATAATTGTATACCACCTACCCGTGGTTTTTTTTTTTCTTTCTTCTTTGTACATACTACTATAGTATAGTAGCTTACTGTAGCAGTCTGCGGTGCTGCTGAGCTGACAGTGTCCAGCAGGACCGTCATCAGTCATCATTACCTAATAAATATATTATCTACCTGTCCGGCTGCAGTACTAGTGATATTATATATACATACATATATATATTGATTTCATATCATTATCATCCAGTCTATATAGCAGCAGACACAGTACGGTAGTCCACGGCTGTAGCTACCTCTGTGTCGGCACTCGGCAGTCCATCCATAAGTATACTAGTATCCATCCATCTCCATTGTTTACCTGAGGTGCCTTTTAGTTGTGCCTATTAAAATATGGAGAACAAAAATGTTGAGGTTCCAAAATTAGGGAAAGATCAAGATCCACTTCCACCTCGTGCTGAAGCTGCTGCCACTAGTCATGGCCGAGACGATGAAATGCCAGCAACGTCGTCTGCCAAGGCCGATGCCCAATGTCATAGTACAGAGCATGTCAAATCCAAAACACCAAATATCAGTAAAAAAAGGACTCCAAAATCTAAAATAAAATTGTCGGAGGAGAAGCGTAAACTTGCCAATATGCCATTTACCACACGGAGTGGCAAGGAACGGCTGAGGCCCTGGCCTATGTTCATGGCTAGTGGTTCAGCTTCACATGAGGATGGAAGCACTCAGCCTCTTGCTAGAAAAATGAAAAGACTCAAGCTGGCAAAAGCACCGCAAAGAACTGTGCGTTCTTCGAAATCACAAATCCACAAGGAGAGTCCAATTGTGTCGGTTGCGATGCCTGACCTTCCCAACACTGGACGTGAAGAGCATGCGCCTTCCACCATTTGCACGCCCCCTGCAAGTGCTGGAAGGAGCACCCGCAGTCCAGTTCCTGATAGTCAGATTGAAGATGTCAGTGTTGAAGTACACCAGGATGAGGAGGATATGGGTGTTGCTGGCTCTGGGGAGGAAATTGACCAGGAGGATTCTGATGGTGAGGTGGTTTGTTTAAGTCAGGCACCCGGGGAGACACCTGTTGTCCGTGGGAGGAATATGGCCACTGACATGCCTGGTGAAAATACCAAAAAAATCAGCTCTTCGGTGTGGAAGTATTTCAACAGAAATGCGGACAACAGGTGTCAAGCCATGTGTTGCCTTTGTCAAGCTGTAATAAGTAGGGGTAAGGACGTTAACCACCTCGGAACATCCTCCCTTATACGTCACCTGCAGCGCATTCATAATAAGTCAGTGACAAGTTCAAAAACTTTGGGTGACAGCGGAAGCAGTCCACTGACCAGTAAATCCCTTCCTCTTGTAACCAAGCTCACGCAAACCACCCCACCAACTCCCTCAGTGTCAATTTCCTCCTTCCCCAGGAATGCCAATAGTCCTGCAGGCCATGTCACTGGCAATTCTGACGATTCCTCTCCTGCCTGGGATTCCTCCGAAGCATCCTTGCGTGTAACGCCTACTGCTGCTGGCGCTGCTGTTGTTGCTGCTGGGAGTCGATGGTCATCCCAGAGGGGAAGTCGTAAGACCACTTTTACTACTTCCACCAAGCAATTGACTGTCCAACAGACCTTTGCGAGGAAGATGAAATATCACAGCAGTCATCCTACTGCAAAGCGGATAACTGAGGCCTTGGCATCCTGGGTGGTGAGAAACGTGGTTCCGGTATCCATCATTACTGCAGAGCCAACTAGAGACTTGTTGGAGGTACTGTGTCCCCGGTACCAAATACCATCTAGGTCCCATTTCTCTAGGCAGGCGATACCGAAAATGTACACAGACCTCAGAAAAAGAGTCACCAGTGTCCTAAAAAATGCAGCTGTACCAAATGTCCACTTAACCACGGACATGTGGACAAGTGGAGCAGGGCAGGGTCAGGACTATATGACTGTGACAGCCCACTGGGTAGATGTATGGACTCCCGCCGCAAGAACAGCAGCGGCGGCACCAGTAGCAGCATCTCGCAAACGCCAACTCTTTCCTAGGCAGGCTACGCTTTGTATCACCGGTTTCCAGAATACGCACACAGCTGAAAACCTCTTACGGCAACTGAGGAAGATCATCGCGGAATGGCTTACCCCAATTGGACTCTCCTGTGGATTTGTGGCATCGGACAACGCCAGCAATATTGTGTGTGCATTAAATATGGGCAAATTCCAGCACGTCCCATGTTTTGCACATACCTTAAATTTGGTGGTGCAGAATTATTTAAAAAACGACAGGGGCGTGCAAGAGATGCTGTCGGTGGCCAGAAGAATTGCGGGACACTTTCGGCGTACAGGCACCACGTACAGAAGACTGGAGCACCACCAAAAACTACTGAACCTGCCCTGCCATCATCTGAAGCAAGAAGTGGTAACGAGGTGGTATTCAACCCTCTATATGCTTCAGAGGTTGGAGGAGCAGCAAAAGGCCATTCAAGCCTATACAATTGAGCACGATATAGGAGGTGGAATGCACCTGTCTCAAGCGCAGTGGAGAATGATTTCAACGTTGTGCAAGGTTCTGATGCCCTTTGAACTTGCCACACGTGAAGTCAGTTCAGACACTGCCAGCCTGAGTCAGGTCATTCCCCTCATCAGGCTTTTGCAGAAGAAGCTGGAGACATTGAAGGAGGAGCTAACACGGAGCGATTCCGCTAGGCATGTGGGACTTGTGGATGGAGCCCTTAATTCGCTTAACAAGGATTCACGGGTGGTCAATCTGTTGAAATCAGAGCACTACATTTTGGCCACCGTGCTCGATCCTAGATTTAAAGCCTACCTTGGATCTCTCTTTCCGGCAGACACAAGTCTGCTGGGGTTGAAAGACCTGCTGGTGAGAAAATTGTCAAGTCAAGCGGAACGCGACCTGTCAACATCTCCTCCTTCACATTCTCCCGCAACTGGGGGTGCGAGGAAAAGGCTCAGAATTCCGAGCCCACCCGCTGGCGGTGATGCAGGGCAGTCTGGAGCGACTGCTGATGCTGACATCTGGTCCGGACTGAAGGACCTGACAACGATTACGGACATGTCGTCTACTGTCACTGCATATGATTCTCTCAACATTGAAAGAATGGTGGAGGATTATATGAGTGACCGCATCCAAGTAGGCACGTCACACAGTCCGTACTTATACTGGCAGGAAAAAGAGGCAATTTGGAGGCCCTTGCACAAACTGGCTTTATTCTACCTAAGTTGCCCTCCCACAAGTGTGTACTCCGAAAGAGTGTTTAGTGCCGCCGCTCACCTTGTCAGCAATCGGCGTACGAGGTTACATCCAGAAAATGTGGAGAAGATGATGTTCATTAAAATGAATTATAATCAATTCCTCCGTGGAGACATTGACCAGCAGCAATTGCCTCCACAAAGTACACAGGGAGCTGAGATGGTGGATTCCAGTGGGGACGAATTGATAATCTGTGAGGAGGGGGATGTACACGGTGATATATCGGAGGATGATGATGAGGTGGACATCTTGCCTCTGTAGAGCCAGTTTGTGCAAGGAGAGATTAATTGCTTCTTTTTTGGTGGGGGTCCAAACCAACCCGTCATTTCAGTCACAGTCATGTGGCAGACCCTGTCACTGAAATGATGGGTTGGTTAAAGTGTGCATGTCCTGTTTATACAACATAAGGGTGGGTGGGAGGGCCCAAGGACAATTCCATCTTGCACCTCTTTTTTCTTTTCTTTTTCTTTGCATCATGTGCTGATTGGGGAGGGTTTTTTGGAAGGGACATCCTGCGTGACACTGCAGTGCCACTCCTAAATGGGCCCGGTGTTTGTGTCGGCCACTAGGGTCGCTAATCTTACTCACACAGTCAGCTACCTCATTGCGCCTCTTTTTTTCTTTGCGTCATGTGCTGTTTGGGGAGGGTTTTTTGGAAGGGACATCCTGCGTGACACTGCAGTGCCACTCCTAGATGGGCCCGGTGTTTGTGTCGGCCACTAGGGTCGCTAATCTTACTCACACAGCTACCTCATTGCGCCTCTTTTTTTCTTTGCGTCATGTGCTGTTTGGGGAGGGTTTTTTGGAAGGGACATCCTGCGTGACACTGCAGTGCCACTCCTAGATGGGCCCGGTGTTTGTGTCGGCCACTAGGGTCGCTTATCTTACTCACACAGCTACCTCATTGCGCCTCTTTTTTTCTTTGCGTCATGTGCTGTTTGGGGAGGGTTTTTTGGAAGGGACATCCTGCGTGACACTGCAGTGCCACTCCTAGATGGGCCCGGTGTTTGTGTCGGCCACTAGGGTCGCTTATCTTACTCACACAGCTACCTCATTGCGCCTCTTTTTTTCTTTGCGTCATGTGCTGTTTGGGGAGGGTTTTTTGGAAGGGACATCCTGCGTGACACTGCAGTGCCACTCCTAGATGGGCCCGGTGTTTGTGTCGGCCACTAGGGTCGCTTAGCTTAGTCATCCAGCGACCTAGGTGCAAATTTTAGGACTAAAAATAATATTGTGAGGTGTGAGGTATTCAGAATAGACTGAAAATGAGTGTAAATTATGGTTTTTGAGGTTAATAATACTTTGGGATCAAAATGACCCCCAAATTCTATGATTTAAGCTGTTTTTTAGTGTTTTTTTAAAAAAAACACCCGAATCCAAAACACACCCGAATCCGACAAAAAAAATTCGGTGAGGTTTTGCCAAAACGCGGTCGAACCCAAAACACGGCCGCGGAACCGAACCCAAAACCAAAACACAAAACCCGAAAAATTTCAAGTGCACATCTCTATTAGTTACCCTGTTTTACTAACTACTCATCGGAAGCCCTTCCAGAGATAGAGAGAGTGCTCATAACAGGGACAGAGACACCTTAGATGCCTATATTGCATTTAAGGGTGAGTCAGGATCAAGTGGCACAGTCGTAAACCTAGTTATTGCCTGACACAACCATGTGTATATAGCAGAGAGCCTCCTTTAAGAGAATAGTACCTACAGTACAGTCAGCTAATATAACATCCAGAGTAGCACAATAGACCCACAGTTGCCTAAAAATAGTGTGCTGCACCATATTAGAACTTGCAAAACTGCCTGGTTGGACAGAACCAGCTACACTTTATTTGTTGTAATCCATCCATCCATCGCTACATTCATCCCAGATTTGTATTAACTGTTCTCGGGATATAACTTTCCTAGAAAGGTGCACTATACTCAATGTAGCTAGCTACATAACTAAAGGCCCCAATTATGAAGGTGTGTACACACGGTGAGATCCTTGCTATGTCCGATTTTGACTATGCAATTTCCCTTGAACTCCCCCAGAGCACAGATAGCACAGATTTTGACTATCTGTGCTTGAGATTTTGTCTATGTACAATTTTGACTAAGTGCCAATTTTGACTATACTTTGTACTAGATAGTACACTAGATAGTCAAGATTGACTTGCCTGTCTATCTAGCCTTACGATACAGACCCCACGGGACCGCGCATCGGGATCAAATCTGTATCGCAAGCTGCCTAACACCTTGAGATATGCACTAACTTTTCATAAGATTTCTCATACGTCCTAGAAGATGCTGGGGTCCACTTCAGTACCATGGGGTATAGACGGTTCCGCAGGAGCCATGGGAACTTTAAGACTTTTCAAGGGTGTGAACTGGCTCCTCCCTCTATGCCCCTCCTCCAGACCTCAGTTTTAGAAATGTGCCCAGGCAGACTGGATGCACTCCAGAGGAGCTCTACTGAGTTTCTCTGAAAAGACTAATGTTAGGTTTTTTATTTTCAGGGAGAACTGCTGGCAGAAGTCTCCCTGCTTCGTGGGACTGAGGGGGCAGAAGTAGGAACCAACTTCCTAAAGAGTTTCATGGCTCTGCTTCTGGCTGACAGGACACCATTATCTCCTGAAGGGAACTGAACGCTAGCCGTGCCTAAATGCTCACTCCCACAGCACGCCGTCACTCCCTTCACAGAGCCAGAAGTCAGAAGACAGGTGAGTATTAGAAGACAGATCTTCAATCAAGAAAGTGACGGCTAAAGGTACCACGCGGCTGGTGGGAGCGCAGCGTGCCATACTGCCCACACAACACAGGCACTGCAGGGTGCAGGGCGGGGGGGGGGGGGCGCCCAGGGCAGCATGAAACCTATTGAAACTGGCATAAATAAGGGGCATAAGTTGCTGAGGTACAGTCCTACCCCCGCCAGTAAAAAAAAAATTACCTCATAAAAGCTGAGGAGAAACACGCCATTGAAGAGTGGAGCTTTCTCCTCAGTCAGCCAGCACACTGCTCAGCGCCATTTTCTCTCCTTCCAGGCTGCAGAGAAGAACGCTGGTCCTCCTCCACTGCTGAACAAGTATCAGGGTGCAAAACCGGGGGGGCCACAGTGAATTTGGTGCTATATAATTGTTTGATTAACATTATAAAAGTGCTGCATGTCGGTGGGCATTTTGTGTTCACAGTAGTGATGAGCGGATTCGGTTTTACTCGGTTTTACTCGGTTCACAGAATCTTATTGGCTATCCAAAACACGTGACATCAGTGAGTCAATAAGATTCTGTTTTGAGAACCGAGTAAAACCGAATCCGCTCATCACTAGTTCAGACATTGTGTTACTGGCGCTGGGTTGTGAACTGGCAAATCCTATCTGTGTCCTTCTGACAGATTTTACTGTGGGTCTGTCTCCTATAAGTCCCGGAGTGTCTGTGGTGTGGTTGTGCACGTGTGTGACATGTCTGAGGCAGGGAACTCTTCCTCTGTGGGAGACATGTTAGGGACACAGAGGTGTAATATGACGCCAAGAGCCTGACTGGGTGAAAGGTTACATGATAGTGTGAATCATATCAGTAAGAGGTTGGACTGAATCTCATGAAGAAAATAATCTGTTGAAGATGTGATTTTTAATAGTTCTGCCTTTCATCCACAGGGACTCCTCTGGGTCACATACAAATTTGCACAAGTAGTACAAACTGATACCAAGACGGACTCTGATTCCTGTGTCGACACTAGTGATTCCAGGGGAATAGGTCCTAAGTCAGCAAAAAGCATTCAAAACATGTTTTAGCTATAAAGGAGGTGTTAGAAGTTACGAAGCCCCCTCTTTTACCACAAGGAGAGGGTTTACTTTAGTAAAGAAGTAATGTCATTTTCCCTCCACCTCAGGAGTTGAACAGTCTCTTGGAGGGAGTCGGATTTAACCTGAAAAGAAATTTCAGGTTCCCAAAAGGAATTCAGGCAGCTTACCTTTTTCCAAAAGGTGGGAGTCACCCCGCATTTTAGACAGGGCCCTGTCATAAAAGAGAAAAGGTTTCTCCCTGCGCCTGGAATGGCTTCACTTAAGGAGCCGACAGACCGCAAGTGAGTGAGGTGATCTATTGATGTGGCCAATGGGACACTACTCAGGCCTACCATTGTCTGTGAGTGGGTAAGTAGTGCTATTGAAAAGTGGTCAGAAAACTTGTCATTAGACATTGACACAATAGATGGAGACGAGATACTCCTAACGTTAGGTCATATCAAAGACGCTGCTACGTACATACTAGAAACCATGAAATATATTGGTCTCTTGGGATCAAAAACCGCTACCATGGCAGTATCGGCTCGGAGGGCGTTGTGGATTCGCCAGTCGAATGCTGATGCAGATTCCAAAAGAAATATGGAGGCTCTCCCGTATAAAGGTGAGGCCTTGTTTGGTGATGGGCTGGATGCGTTAGTCTCGGCGGCTACCGCAGGTAAGTCGACATTCTTGCCTTATGCTCCTACACCGACGAAAAAGACACATCACTCTCACATGCAGTCCTTTCAGCCCAACAAATACAAAAAGGCCAAAGGTTCCCCCTTTTTTGCAGGTAGGGGAAGGGGAAAAGGAAAGAAATCTGCAGCGTCTCCCGGATCGCAGGAGCAGATGTCCACCCCTGCTTCTGCCAAATCTGCAGTATGATGCTGGGGCTCCCTTGCGGGAGTCCGCTTGGGTGGGAGCACGTCTGAAACTTTTCAGTCAAATCTGGATTCAATCTGGCCTGGACCCATGGGTCTTACAAATAGTGTCCCATGGGTACAAGCTAGAGTTTCAAGACGTCCCCCCATGCCGATTTTTCAAATCGACCTTGCCAGCTTCTCTTCCAGAAAGAGAGGCAGTAACAACGGCAATTCAAAAATGATGTCAGGATCAGGTCATTGTCCTGGTACCCTTGTCACAGCAAGGAGAAGGTTTTTATTCAAGCCTCTTTGTAGTTCCGAAGCCGGACGACTCGGTCAGACCGATTTTAAACCTGAAAAATCTGAATCTCTTCCTGAAAAGGTTCAAGTTCAAGATGGAATCCCTGATGGTAGTGATTTCAAGTCTGGAGGAGGGGGACTTCATGGTGTCAGTAGACATAAAGGATGCTTACTTGAATGTTCCCATTTATCCTCCTCACCAAGCTTATCTGAGATTCGCAGTACAGGATTGCCATTACCAGTTCCAGACGTTGCCGTTCGGACTCTCCACGGCACCGAGGGTATTCACCAAGGTGATGGCGGAGATGATGGTTCTCCTTCGTCAAAAAGGAGTCAATATAATTCCTTATCTGCACAATCTCCTGATAAAAGTGAGATCCAGGGAACAGTTGGTGCAGAACATCGCACTCTCCCTGTCAATACTCCAACAACACGGTTGGATCATGAATTTTCCAAAGTCGCATTTGGAACCGACGACAAGATTGTCCTTTTTAGGGATGATTCTGGACACAGAAGTACGGACAGTATTTCTTCCAGTGGAAAAGGCTCTGGAAATCCAGAAAATGGTCAAACAAATATTGAAAGCGTGTCGATCCATCAATGCATTTGGTTGTTGGGGAAAATGGTAGCAGCCTACGAGGCCATATAGTTTGGCCGATTCCATGCCAGAGTATTCCAGTGGGACCTGTTGGACAAGTGGTCCGGATCCCACCTACACATACACCGGAAAATAATCCTGTCCCCCAAAGCCAGGATTTTGCACCTGTAGTGGCTACACAGTTCTCACCTACTAGAGGGACGTAGGTTTGGGATTCACGACTGGGTCCTAGTAACCATGGATGCAAGTCTCCGAGGCTGGGGAGCTGTCACACAGGGGCAAAGCTTCCAAGGAAAATGGTCAAGTCAGGAAGCCTGCCTTCACATAAACGTTCTGGAATTGAGAGCCATTTACAGTGGCCTTCTACAAGCGGTACATCTTCTTCAAGATCATCCCGTGCAGATGTAACAGCAGTCGCGTACATAAACAGGCAAAGCGGAACGAAAAGCAGAGCGGCAATGGCAGAGGTGACAAGGATTCTCCTCTGGGCAGAGCTCTGTCAGCAATTTTCCTTCCGGGAGTGGACAACTGGGAAGCAGACTTCCTCAGCAGACGGGATCTCCATCCAGGAGAGTGGGGCCTCCACCAAGAAGTCTTCGCCGAGGTGACAAGTCTTTGGGGAGTTCCTCAAGTAGACATGGTGGCATCTCATCTAAACAAGAACCTTCAGAGATATTGTTCCAGGTCGAGAGACCCTCAAGCAATAGCAGTGGATGCACTGGTGATCCAGTGGGTGTTTCGGTCGGTATATGTTTTCCCTCCACTTCCACTGATTCCAAAAGTTCTCAAAATAATAAGAAGAACAAGAGTTTGAGCAATCTTCATTGCCCCAGACTGGCCAAGGAGGGCTTGGTATCCAGATCTTCAGGATTTGCTCATAGAAGATCCTCGGCCTCTTCCTCCTCGAGAGGACCTACTACAGCAGGGGCCGTGTGTGTATCAAGACTTACCGCGGCTACGTTTGACGGCATGGCTGTTGAGCGTCGGATCCTAGCCCGAAAGGGTATTCCCAAGGATCTCATCCCCACTAGGAGTAACAACTAAACATTACCACCGTATTTGGAGAAAATATGTGTCTTGGTGTGAATCCAAGAAGTATCCTACGGAATAGTTTGAGTTGGGACGTTTTCTCCATTTTCTGCAGGCTGGTGTGGATGCGGGCCTTAGATTGGGGTCAGTCAAGGTCCAGATTTCGGCCTTATCAGTTTTCTTTCAAAAACAATTGGCCTCCTTTCCAGAAGTTCAGACGTTCGTGAAAGGGGTTCTGCACATCCAGCCTCCATTTGTGCCTCCAGTGGCACCATGGGACCTTAATGTGGTGTTGCAGATCCTTCAATCAGATTGGTTTGAACCTCTGCATGAGATAGAATTAAAGTTTCTGCTGCGGGGTACACTGGGCTCCACAAGGAATGGACAGTGGGGAGTAGAGTAGGATCTTGATCCGAGGCACCAACAGGCTCAAAGCTTTGACTGTTCCCAGAATGCATAGCGCCGCTTCCTATATCACTCCGCCTCCCTGCACAGGATCTCAGTTTTGTAGTTGGTGCTGCAGTAGCAGGCACTTAACAGAGGGGCTGCTCCAAGCAGCCCTGAGAAGAGCTTTTTTTCTGAGGAAAAAAGTGAAGACTTCAAGGGCAGCAGCAGTGTTACATGTTAGTGGACATTCACGGCTGCAGCTCCGGCTCTCCCCAGCGGCGCTGTACACTCCCGAGCCCTGGTTGCCGGGTAACTACAGCAGGAGACTCCGGTTTTCTTCTTCTCAGGCACACACGACGGGGACTCTCCGGGATCGTGTGGCCGCGCTTCGGGAGGTGGTAAGTGGGATCCGGCGCGGTCAGTGGGAGGCGGGCCGCGCTCTGGCGGTGGACACTGTGGCAGTACAGGCGATCCCACTAGATCACCAGGGCATGGGACAGGTCAGGTTTTCTCTATAAACCGTTTTATTAGAGCCCGCAGTACCCGGTGGTTTTGCCAGCAGGGGGATAGAGCTTGGACCTCGGCTACATGGTCCTCTGTGAACACGTTCATAAGGTTCTATGCCTTCGATACTGCCGCTTCCCAGGATGCTTCCTTTGGACGCTGGGTTCTTGTGCCCGCTACAGTGCGTCCCCTCCCATAAGGAACTGCTTTAGGACATCCCCATTGTCCATTCCTTGTGGAGCCCAGTGTACCCCGCAGCAGAAAACGAGTTTTATGGTAAGAACTTACCTTTGTTAAAACTCTTTCTGCGAGGTACACTGGGCTCCACAAGGCGCCCACCCTGACGCACTTAGCTTCTTTGGGTTGGTATGGCATTAGCCGCTGACACGTCTCCTGTCGCGAGAATGCGGTGTTGTGGCTACTAACCGTTGTCGTCTCTTTTCCTGCTACTGCATTGGACTGGTTAACTAAAAACTGAGATCCTGTGCAGGGAGGCGGGGTGATATAGGAGGCGGCGCTATGCATTCTGGGAACAGTCAAAGCTTTGAGCCTGTTGGTGCCTCGGATCAAGATCCTACTCTACACCCCATTGTCCATTCCTTGTGGAGCCCAGTGTACCTCGCAGAAAGAGTTTTAACAAAGGTAAGTTCTTACCATAAAACTTGTTTTCTCACTTGGAAAGTGGTGATGCTTTTGGCCTTGGCATCCGCAAGGCGGGTGTCTGAGTTGGGGGCCTTGTCTCACAAGAGCCCTTACCTGATCTTCCATGAAGATAGGGCAGAGTAAAGAACTCGTCAACAATTTCTTCCAAAAGTGGTTTCGTCCTTCCACATAAACCAACCTATTGTGGTGCCAGTAGCTACTGACACTTTCACTGAGTCACAGTCTCTAGATGTGGTTAGAGCTTTGAAGATTTATGTCGCAAGAACAGCTCAGTTACGGAAAATAGAGACTCTGTTTGTCCTGTATGCTCCCAGCAAGATTAGGTGTCCTGCTTCTAAGCAGAATATTGCGCGTTGGATCAGAGGGACGATTCAGCATTCTACGGCAGGCTTGCCGGTACCGAAGTCGGTGAAGGGCCATTCTTCTAGGAAAGTGGGCTCATCCTGGGCGGCTGCTCGGGGCGTCTCGGCTTTACAACTTTGCCGAGCAGCTACTTGGTCAGGGTCAAACACATTTGCAAAATTTTATAAGTTTGACACTGGCCGATGAGGACCTCAAGTTTGGTCAATCGGTGCTGCAGGGTCATCCGCACTCTGCCGCCCATACTGGAGCTTTGGTATAACCCCAAGGTACTGAAGTGAACCCCAGCATCCTCTAGGACGTATGAGAAAATAGGATTTTAATACCTACCGGTAAATCCTTTTCTCCTAGTCCGTAGAGGATGCTGGGCACCCGACCCAGTACGTACTTTACTTGCAGTTTGTTCTTTATAGTTACACAAGTTGTGTTTCATTTGTTTTCAGCATGTTGCTGTAAAAAGTTCATGCCTGTTGGCGTGTGTCATGTTGAATGCCATGTTGTGCAGCATGGTTGAGGTGTGAGCTGGTATGAATCTCTCCATTAGTATAAAAGTAAATCCTTTCCTCGAAATGTCCGTCTCCCTGGGCACAGTTACTATAACTGAGGTCTGGAGGAGGGGCATAGAGGGAGGAGCCAGTTCACACCCTTGAAAAGTCTTAAAGTGCCCATGGCTCCTGCGGAACCGTCTATACCCCATGGTACTGAAGTGGACCCCAGCATCCTCTACGGACTAGGAGAAAAGGATTTACCGGTAGGTATTATAATCCTATTTTTGACTATATAGTCAAAATCTTACAGATTTATCTCACTGTGTGTACACACCTTAACAGGTGATTGTTAAAAACTTGATATTAGTGTGTAAAGATTGTCAAATGTAGATATTGTTTCTTGTGCTTTATTGTTCTTTGTGTGAAAATGGTATGTGACTAGCATACTCATTGAGGTTAATCTAAATTGCAATCATATGAGATAATCTCACATTTCTACATCTGAGAAAAATTTATAGCAGTGTTTCAGTTAAATAAAAAATTCATATAGAGAAATTGTGTAATTATTGTCTGTGTGCAATATATCCTGAACTATATTGTGAGTTGCTGGTGAAACTTATTCCTGTTAGAAGTTATAGACACTAGGTCCAGGTGAGGATCACCAGAAGAGATAAAGTAACACATTAAACCAGAGGGTTAGACTTCTTAATACTTACCTGTAAATTGTTGACTTTAGTGATACCTACTTCAGGATGTCACAATTGTTTCATTTTTATCAATTAGCAAAATGCAAAGTGAATGAACAGAGGACAGATACAAATCAAATCAATATTGGGCGTGACTGCCCTTTGCCTTCAAAACAGCTTCAAACTTCTAGGTGCACTTGCACACAGTTTTTGAAGGAACTCAGCAGGGAGATTGTTCCAAACATTTTGGAGAACTAACCACAGATCTTCTGTGGATGTAGACTTGCTGAAATCCTTCTGTCTCTTCATCTAATTCCAGACAGACTCGATGATGTTGAGACCAGGGCTCTGTGAGGGCCATATCATCACTTCCAGGACTCCTTGTTATTCTTTACGCTGAAGATTGTTAATGGCATTGGCTGTATGTTTGAGGTCGTTGTCCTATGGTAGAAGAATTTGGAGCCAATCAGACACCTCCCTGAAGGCATTGCATGATGGATAAGTATCCGCCTATAGGGCGTGGCTTGGCTGGCAAGTGGAGAGGACGTACAGTGTCCCAGCTCTCCCCAAACGGCACACATTAAAGCCCCTAATCCCCTATTCCCGCACCCCTGATAAACAAAAAGATACCCAGAGGGCCCTCCTTACCCTGCTGCTAACTCCTGGGGGACCCGCGGAGTCGGGGAGCGCTTTTAAGCGCTCCTGCGGGCTGCGGCCTACCCCCCCAAACGGAAGCCGGGGCCTGGAGTGGAGAAGACAGCCGACGGCACCCGCCCACCATCCACCAGCTACACATGGGCTCCCTGCTGGGAACGAGCAGCCCTCTCTGCACATACCGAGACCCGCCGGCGGGACGGATCTCCACGAGGCGGTGAGTGCGCTCCATAGCCGGAGCCCGCCCTGCGACTGCTGCGTCAACTACCCGCACTGATCCGCCAGGTCATTCACGGGCTGGCTCCCTCCCTTCCGCGGCTCCGAGTCACGGCTGCTTCTCCCACCCGGACCACACAGCTGCTCTGCGGCCTCGGGGAAGGGACACTCTGAGGTCACACCTCACACGCTCTGAGGTCTGCAAAGCCCACTGTACTCCTGGACACCCGGCCTTTGAAGAACACTGACCTGCCAGGCACAATACACCCCACATTAAAACACACTCCCACCTCACCTGCATACTCTCTGCTCTTGGGGCTGGGTTGTGGTGCTGAGGGGGGCTCCATCGCTCACCTGCAGGCCGGGGCCTAGTTCCCCTTCTGAATCCGGGGTCTCCATTCCTAAATAATACCCAGCAGGCACCGGTACTCACCAAGCCACAGGCTCTATATTGCAGCTCACATCGAAGACTCCCCCTAGTGGAGTAATTTACTGAAGAAATATACCTCTGCTTGAATGAGAGATATTATATGATCACATTTCAGCATCTCAGATCCTATAATGCTTTAAGATATACATTTAAACCGGCTGCCGTGGACACTGACGCCGTAATGTGCCGCTGATGCCAACCCACGGGGAGCCATACCGCTGAAGGCACTTTTATGCCAATCATGTAATCATATCTCACCTCGTCAACTCGATCCCGGGAAATTAAGCATCTCGACGCAAGCTGAGTGATGTCCAAGAACAAGAAATCTTCCCAGAAGACCGGCAAACCGACTCCTCGGGGGAACATGTCGCAATCTGCAATGAGGCCCTTCTTACAATCTACTTCGCCCGCTCCATCTAACAACCCTCCTGCAGCAACCTCCCCCATTCTCCCGCCAGCTCCCCACCCGTCTTCTCCAAGCGCAGATACACCATATGCTTGCCCCTCGGGTGACAAAGGCCTGCAAGATATATTAGCTTACATGAAGACCCTACCCACTAAACAAGACTTACAAGACACAGTGAGACGGGAACTGGCTGCTATGAGACAAGACATTTCCCACATCTCTGACCGGGTGTCGAGCTTGGAAGATCATCAAACCTCCTCTGATACTTTTCTAAAGTCATTGACGACCGTCATTGAAACTCAATCATCGGAGATCCGCTCCCTTCAGCTGCGGTTGACAGATTTGGAC
Source organism: Pseudophryne corroboree (assembly GCF_028390025.1). Classification (NCBI taxonomy): domain Eukaryota; kingdom Metazoa; phylum Chordata; class Amphibia; order Anura; family Myobatrachidae; genus Pseudophryne; species Pseudophryne corroboree. Next base: position 241,135,114 of record NC_086446.1, read on the forward strand.
AATAGAGAGAGGAGAAACAATATTCGCATACGCGGCCTACCAGCAGAAGTTCCTCCAACTGGCCTGATCGACGCCCTAACGAAGATCTTTAACGAGATCCTAGGTAGCGACCCTAATGATACCATTACCTTTGATAGGGCCCATCGCGCTCTGAAACCAAGGGGCCTCCCCGCAGATAGACCACGAGATGTCATATGCAGGCTGCATTATTTCTCCCAAAAAGAAGACATCATGCGCAAAGTGCGCCAACTTGATGGAGTGGACTTTAACGGTTCCGCGATACAAATATACCAAGACCTGTCCTGGCACACATTACAACAACGTAAAGCCCTCAAGCCCCTGACGGAAGAATTTTGCAAACGTCAATTGAAATATCGGTGGGGCTTTCCCTTCAGCCTCTAGGTCTCTTCATCCGGAAAAACCCACACCCTAAACTCCCACTCGGATCTCCCAGAGTTTTGCATGGGACTTGGCATACCAAAACCTGACCTACGCGATTGGGACTTCCCTATTCCAGATTTACCATCTTTCCAACCCCTGAACACAGGACCACCTTGGCAGGTGGTACGAAAGGCTGGAGGGAAAGGCACAACTGGATCCCCTCCCAACAAAGATTCACATGTTACCTGACCGATTATCTAGACCCTTTTGTTTGCCCTAGTCCTACTTCTGGAACCTCTGCAGGTTACAGCGAGACACTATTCTTGGATTATAGCGTGATACCACTTCACGCTAATGAAGAACCTCCATGTGAACTTCCGCTGATACTGAGGCCCTGACCTCACCTCCCCAATACGTAATGGGTCATTGATTATTACTATGTCTTGTGCTATTATTACGGGACTTCTTATATATTTTTCACTATTTGAAGATTTCCTTATGTTGATAAGGTTTAAGATTTATAGCTTATTTACACTCAGTTAGTTTATATATGTATATTGTTTACTACAATGTCTTATCTCATTATCACTATGCCTTTGGCGGTGGCTCCCTTATCCGCCCCACACCCGCCTCTGGCTGTTTGGCCTCTTGGGTGTCCGATCCTTAGACGGATCGGTTACCCCAATGCAGGTTTTTTTGAATGTTGTTTGAATGTTATTATAGTTTTTTCTCCATGCTCTGTCCCTTTTCTTTTTATCCTCCCTACTTCTCTTTCTCTCCTTTCACTGACCATTCTGAACTCAACGCACTCCATCATAATACATATCTCCCATGACGTCCACCGGCAAAATTAAAATTGCTTCGATTAATGCGAAGGGTCTAAATGTCCCGGAGAAAAGGTCATCTCTTTTAAGGTCCCTTTGGGCCGATAGAATAGACGTTGCAATGGTCCAGGAGACGCATTTTAAAATTTCTGCTAAGAATCCTCCCCTGACCAATTACCGCTACCCCCAGGCTTTTTACAATAACAATCCAGATTCTAAATCGAAAGGCGTAGCGATAGTGTTTTCTAGGACCCTCCAGCTGTCAGACATCTCGGTCCATAAATTGGTCCCGGGTCGTCTCCTGATGGTGCGTTGTAAAATATGCACCTGTTCATACACATTTATTGCACTCTACGCCCCAAATAAGGATCAGGTTCCATTTTTCCGCAATGCACTCCTCCGAGTGGAGCCACTCCTTTCTGGGGTGGTGGTTCTTGGAGGTGATCTGAACTGGATAATGGATCCATCACTAGATTCATCTTCTAATGCTCCCCGGACTTCCCAACGCCAATACCGACAGGTTAGGAAAATGTTTCACGACCTCCAACTGGCTGACTCCTGGCGGATTCTTCACCCCTCAAACAGGGACTACTCTTTCTATTCCCCCCCACACAATGCCTATTCCCGCCTCGATTATATATTTTTGAGTCACAGACATCTCCCCTTATTGATAGACTCTTCTATAGGCTCGATAACCTGGTCTGATCATGCCCCAGCACACATGACGCTTTCGACCCCCCAGAATACCCCAGGTCAATGGACCTGGCGCCTCAACGAGTCACTGCTGCAAGATCAATATTGCAGAGGTGAAATAGAAAAAGCTCTGACTGAGTTCTTCTCCATGAATGACACCGATGATGTCTCAAAGATTACCCTATGGGAAGCACATAAATGCACCATACGAGGTAAACTCATACAGCTGGGGACATTTATGAAGAAGCAGAAATCAGCATTAATCACTAAACTGCTAAACCAACTACATCGTCTCGAATCCCTACATAAATCGACTATGTCGGAAACTGATTACCTAGAGCTGCTAGATACACGGGCCCAACTAAAGAAATCCCTTACTGATAGCATCCAACTCTCTGTACGAAAATGTAACTCTAAATACTACCAATGGGGTAATAAACCTGGACGCCTTTTGGCCCAGGCTCTCAAGGCCCAACACTCCTCCTTATACATTAATACTGTAAAGGACCTCGGGAATACCCTCCGATTCAAAACCCCAGAAATCGCGGCAAGCTTCAAACAGTACTACTCCCTTCTATATAATCTAGAAAATCGACCGGACAACACCGCTCCCCCATACGATTATTTACAGGCAAAGGCATACTTATAAAAGGTGTCCTACCCCGTCTTGCTACCTTTAGACAGGGAAGCATTGGAACTACCCTTTACCCAACAAGAACTGGAGACTGCCCTGACCATGACGCCGTCTGGTAAAAGCCCAGGACCAGATGGCTTCACCATCACCTATTATAAACAATTCAGAGATCTCACTTCTCCTTACCTTCTCCAAGCCTTTAATTCAATATCCGCAGACACCCATTTCTCTAGCCAATCCTTGGAAGCACACATCTCCGTTCTGCCCAAGTCTGGTAAGGACCCCTCGGTATGCTCCAGCTATAGACCCATATCTCTCCTAAACGTCGATGTCAAGCTCTTCCTAAAATTAATGGCAATCAGATTGAACGCATTCCTGCCTTCCCTAATCCACAACGACAAGGTGGGGTTTGTCCCTGGCCGCGAGGCCAAAGATAACACCACTAAGTTACTGAACCTGATTCATATCGCATCCCAAGGTGGCCCACCCACAGTGTTATTGTCCACTGATGCTGAAAAGGCTTTTGATAGGGTCGGTTGGGGCTTTATGAGGTCCGTGCTGGAGCATATTGGACTGGGTCCCCAGATGCTTAATAGGATAATGGGTCTTTATGGATCTCCCACAGCACGGGTACGAGTGAATGGATCTTTGTCCGAATCCTTCCCCATTAGCAATGGGACAAGACAGGGTTGCCCATTATCTCCTCTACTTTTTGTCCTCTGTATCGAAGCTCTTGCTAGAGCTATTAGGGCCAATGAAGACCTCAAGGTCTTGATGATTGCTGACACGGAGCACAAACTTTCCCTGTTTGCGGACGATCTACTAGCCACAATAACACACCCGATCTCCTCCCTCCCCCACTGTATGCGAGAGCTATCCCACTTCGGATCACTCTCCAACTTCAAGATCAACATGTCCAAATCATGTGCCTTGAACATCTCCCCCCCCCCCCCCCCCCGACACCGTAGCTAAACTTAAACAATCCTTCCCCTTTACTTGGAATGCCTCTCATTTGTCTTACCTGGGAATACAACTACCAAACGTCCTATCTCACTTATACACTTTAAACTTTACCCCCCTCCTCCGAACACGCAGGGCTGATTATAGCAGATGGTACCTCAGGCCACTCTCTTGGCTGGGGAGGGTGAACATTGTAAAGATGAATACTCTCCCTAAACTACTCTACAAACTACAAACCCTCCCCATACAGATCCCAGACTCCTGGTTCAGATCCATCCAACTTTTAATACAACAATTCATCTGGTCTCGGAGACGACCAAGAATAAGCCGATCCATTATGATCCGCTCTACCCGAAGTGGTGGTTTTCAATTGCCTGACATTAGAGGCTACTACTGGGCAATACTGCTCAATAGGGTTCTGGACTGTACGAGGAGTCGAGACACAAAGCAATGGGTGACTATAGAGGGACTATACATGCAACAATTCCCAGAGATCTTTCCCTGGCTCCCCTCCCTGCCCAAACCCCCCTCCCCTCACCCAACTATTACAGCGACCCTCTCCTTCTGGAAAAAGGCACGCCGTTGGCCCTTCCTCTCCTCTGATTTTGGCCCACTGACCTCTTTTCTAGCCAACCCCGACTTCCAGCCCGGCTTAACACCCTCTACTTTCGTGACTGGGCCCTCGAGGGCCTCTTTAGAGTGGGTCAGATGGCAGTATCCTCAGGAGTTAAGCAATTCTCAGAAATACGATCCAAGTGGGAAATCCCGCAACGCGACTTTTGGAAATACCTGCAACTTAGACACTTTTTGCACTCCGAGCGTAGGTATCTCCAGGCCTCACGAGAGTTAACCCAGTTCGAGGGGATGTGCGTCGCCACATGCCCCCCCCCAGCACACCATCTCCTCACTTTATAGGCTACTGCAGACCCCAAACGCCCAGATGCCCATACCCTTTAAGCTGGCCTGGGAAAGAGATCTCGGGATCTCCCTGACAGACAAAGACTGGCAGACGATATTCCTCAAATCCCACAAAAGCTCAGTCTGCATACAAGTTAGGGAAACCCAATATAAGCTCTTAATGAGATGGTACAGGCATCCCTCTCTCCTCCACTTCATGTATCCTGGAGTGACGGACAGATGCTGGAGATGTCTCAGCGCCACAGGTTCCCTAATGCATATCTGGTGGAACTGTCCCTTACTAAAACCATTCTGGAGGGATGTTATATCCACCTCTCAAGACATACTTCACACACCCGTTCCCACAGACCCAGCCTTCTGGTTACTTTCCCACTTCTCAATCTCACTGGCTCAACATAACACGTCGTTACTTCGACACCTGTCTAATGCAGCGAGGGCGGTCATCCCCACATTATGGAGATCACAACTTCCACCCACTAGGAAATTATGGTTTAACAGAATTAGTTATTACATGAATATGGAAAATATCCTTCTGGTCTCCAGAGATAAACTCTCGGAGTTTATGACCATATGGATGCCCTGGATGGAGTATGTGTCTTCCAGGGATTATAAGGACTATGTCTACGCTGTCAAATGATTTACCCACGCAATTGATTGAACAGATAGATTGTACCCCCCAATTTGATAGCTATCCCCAGTCTGGTCACACATTGCTCTCTCTCTTCTATTCCTCTCTTTTCATTCCTCTCTCTCTTCTACTACTTCTCCACAATGCTATTAGGGATACTACGATTGCATTATAGTATGGATTGATGCCGAAAGGACATCAGATGGATGTTACAGAAACACCTACTAACGCTAGTGCCTATACTAAACCCCAGCGATGGGGACGATGCGCTACCCTACTCTTTATAGCTATGATATATTAGACCTTCATTTGTGTCCTGGCGATCTCCTTCTTCTTTTGTTGAAACGTGATGCAACCCCTGTATTGTTATATTGTTCTAAATAAAAACAGATTATACAAAAAAAAGTATCCGCCTATATTTCTCAGAATAAAAGCAACAGGGCAACGTTGAGGACCATAGACGCAGCGGTCAGCCAAGCAAACTTAGGGTCTAATTCAGAATTGATTGCAGCAGCAAATTTGTTAGCAGTTGGGCAAAACCATGTGCAGTGCGGGGGGAGGTGTGGACAGATATAACATGTGCAGAGAGAGTTAGATTTGGGTGGGGTGTGTTCAAACTGCAATCTAAATTGCAGTGTAAAAATAAAGCAGCCAGTATTTACCCTGCACAGAAACAAAATAACCCACCCAAATCTTAAGGCCCATATAGACGGGAGAGATGTGTGCTGAGTGTACCGCTCAGCACACATCTCTCCCGCCGCTCAGCACAGTGCGATGTGGGGGAGGACATCAGATGAAATGAGCGACGTGCTAGATTGGTCTGCATGCAGGCCAATCAAGCACTGGCGATAGCGATGTGCGGGGCCGCGCATCGCTATCGCTGAGGGGGGTACACACGAGTGATCTGTGCTTAAAATCTAAGCAATCTAGTCATATTGCTTAGATTTTAAGCATGGATCTCTCTCTCTGTGCAAATTTTATATCTGCTCCACCTGCAGTGCACATGATTTTGCCCAATTGCTAACAAATTTGCTTCTGCAATCAACCCTGAAATACCCCCTTAGTACTTAGGATTGAGAATAGTAACCTGTGCAGCAAGGCACATTGCCTATGTTTGCCACGTGAGGGGATGCAGTACACTAATGGGAGCTTTTAGTAGGGCAAAAGTGAAAAAACATACAGAAAACTTGTGTCAATCCTTTTTTTGTGTCGACAATTTCCATATCAACCTTTTGACCCTAACAACCTTTTGATCCTGTTGAGCTTTTTCACATCGACCATTTGGGGATAACCTATTGACTATAGACCTTTTTACTGTAGATCTAATGAACCAAACCGAAGCCACACATGTGTAATGGGGGAAGGGGGGATCAGAGGCAGACATGGGTAATGGGGAACATAATAATGGGGCACCCCCTTTCATTTGGGAAAAATGTATTTTTTTATTTTTTTTATAACTTTTTATTAAAGCATCACATCATATAGATCAAATGTGGTGTTTCGATTTCTGAACAATAAATGTAAAAACATCACATCCACAACATCTTATCAAAGCATCAAAAACAGCAATTTTATCACCTTCCATATATCATGTCACAATTACACATGGCAGAATCCAATCAGTATATAAATCAAACAATAATCCAAATATCCCCTTTATCAGGGACACGGGGAGCCTAGAGTCTGAAGGAGCCAAAGTATCCCAGAAAATGCAAAGTGTCAAGCACTGTAGGAGTCTTCCCCAGTAACAATCTAGTCTCATACCATTCTGTCTTCCTTAGGGAATTTCTAATCCTTATTTGGAAATCTGCTGGCAGAGAAACAATATGGATTTCCCAAGAATCAAAAAATGCAGAAACACATTTTTCTGTATCTAAAGTTGTCTCCAACCAATCTAGTTGAACTATATTATGCAGGAAAATGTTCATTTTACTTTATTCAAATGCAGCAACACGGTGTGCACAGGCATGCATCGGTACAGGGGAGGGGGGACAAGGGGGCGAGAGTCAGTGTCATGGGGTGCAGTGCGCTGAAGAAACGAATACCGTTTGCCTGTCGCCTGCATGTCTCTGACTGCAGTGCTGCTGACTAGGCCAGGCGATCCCCCCACTTCCCTAGGACCGCCGTGCATCTTTGCACACTTTTGCTGCACTTGAATAAAATCAAGTAAAAATGTCCTTAAATGACAGGGGATACCTGTTTCTTGGTGACCCTCCCCCTCCCCGAATCTGCTTGTGCATGCGTACCTTGTTGCCGCATCACCACCACCACCACGCACAAGACAAAACCTGTGCAAGTGAGACAAACTAAAGTCTACGTTTATAGCACTCCCGGTCACATGGGCACTGTGTGAGTGGAATTATGCATTGGAAGTGTCCATGTGATCTTTAAGAATTTTCATTTTACGCCATCTTTGCACTTTTATTTAGATATAGTTTTATTTTTCAATGGTATTTTGTTGCTAAAAGAAATATTACTCAAATAAATAACTAGAAAATATTAAGACAGACGTGTGAACTAAAAAATTGTGAAAGAAAAAATGCATCATTGAATAAAATGGATAATCATTCGGCAACAATGGGTAGGCACTGCTAGTAGTAGTTGCATAAAAAGGGTATACCAAGGTGTATTTGGGCGCTGAGTAGATGAGATGCCTTGCTAAGCTGCAGCCAAATTTAGAGGGAAGTCACTCCCACTATAGCAGTGAAATACAACAAAATGGAGGATGTGCTCAAAATTAAATAAAACAGTGGTAACTAATTTCCAAATATGTCAATTAAAAAAGACAATTTAATAAAAAGCCACAATGGTATACATTAAACAACATACAACATGAATTCATGTAATTTAAAAGGAATATATTACCCTGGATATTGGGTCAGGACATGTATTTTTTATTTTTTTAAATCTGTTTATTATTAAAGAGAAAAATACACGTGTAACACACACACTGCACACAATAGCTGTATAGCGACAATATCAAATCTCAGGTTGTATAGGAATGTACAACATTATTTCCATACAGGAGCAATCACGTACATTAGTAGAGAAAGTGATAATAACAGTAGGTTACGGGTAATGCTAAATATATTGCAAGGATCTGTCATTTCTCGGTGTCATGCCATTAACAGTGTGTATATGCTAGTCTAAAACAGTGTTCCTGAAAACAGTAAAGTTGGGATTAGAAGGGTGGTGATCCCCTCGTAAGCATTTCTATATTGTACCATGTAGTATATTTAACCACTTTCCGCATGTTATCACGAATTGGTTGTGGCAAGGTTATCACATAGGGTAGCCATATTGTAAAAAACTTGGAAGAGTTGGATTCCGCTCTAAGAGAGCATTCAATCCAGTCCATTTGGTATAGATATGTCAGTCTAGGAAATAAAAGGGTTATGGGTATAGGGGTTCCGTGTATCCATTGGGATAGTATGGTCTTTTTCGAAGCTGCCGCTATCCGAGCTAATAGCAGTTTATTGCCTGTAGATAATGAGCAATGATCAGAATCATATTGATTCCAGAAAGCCCAGAGTAAAGTTGGTTTGATAGGGAAGTTTAGAGTCGTTGTAATATAATTACAGACGTCTTTCCAAAATAGCTGTATTATAGGACATGACAAAAGACAGTGGATGATGTCAGCATCATGTGTGGAGCACTTGAAGCAATTGGAGTTATCAGAGATGCCCGTGAGGTATCTGAGACGGGGAGTATAATATGCCCTGTGCAATATTTTTAAATGCATTTCTGCATAGGAGGAGGATACTAAATATTTCTTAAGTAACAAGTGCCAATGTATTATGGTCTGTAGAGGGATGTCTGGTAGAGTGGTCGACCATTTAGCTAGGCCCGTGGTTTGACAATCTAGGTCAAGTTGGCGTCTGGTGTGTGCATAAATAAAGGATGTTGGATAGGAAGACTGGGGGTTTAAACGCAGTTGGGTGTCCAGGGAAAGTTATAATCTGCTGGCCGTAAACGTGTTATCAATTGTGTTGCAAAGCTGCGTACTTGAAAATATGCGAATAGTGGTATATGTAAGTTCGGGAATTTAATCTTTAATTGCGACAAGGTAAGTACTTCGGTGCAGGTGACATTTAAGAATTGATATACTAAACGTAAGCCTTGGGAGTACCAAGTCTTGATAATAGCATCTGTGTCTCCGCCTTGAAAGTCTGGGTTATGCAGGAGCGGTTGGAATAGAGAGCAGGTAGTTGTCAGCCCTTTGCGTTTTCGAAGATGTTGCCACGCTTTGTATGGAGCGAGTAGCAGCTAGAGATGAGCGCCTGAAATTTTTCGGGTTTTGTGTTTTGGTTTTGGGTTCGGTTCCGCGGCCGTGTTTTGGGTTCGAACGCGTTTTGGCAAAACCTCACCGAATTTTTTTTGTCGGATTCGGGTGTGTTTTGGATTCGGGTGTTTTTTTCCAAAAACACTAAAAAACAGCTTAAATCATAGAATTTGGGGGTCATTTTGATCCCAAAGTATTATTAACCTCAAAAACCATAATTTACACTAATTTTCAGTCTATTCTGAATACCTCACACCTCACAATATTATTTTTAGTCCTAAAATTTGCACCGAGGTCGCTGTGTGAGTAAGATAAGCGACCCTAGTGGCCGACACAAACACCGGGCCCATCTAGGAGTGGCACTGCAGTCTCACGCAGGATGTCCCTTCCAAAAAACCCTCCCCAAACAGCACATGACGCAAAGAAAAAAAGAGGCGCAATGAGGTAGCTGTGTGAGTAAGATTAGCGACCCTAGTGGCCGACACAAACACCGGGCCCATCTAGGAGTGGCACTGCAGTGTCACGCAGGATGGCCCTTCCAAAAAACCCTCCCCAAACAGCACATGACGCAAAGAAAAAAAGAGGCGCAATGAGGTAGCTGTGTGAGTAAGATTAGCGACCCTAGTGGCCGACACAAACACCAGGCCCATCTAGGAGTGGCACTGCAGTGTCACGCAGGATGGCCCTTCCAAAAAACCCTCCCCAAACAGCACATGACGCAAAGAAAAAAAGAGGCGCAATGAGGTAGCTGACTGTGTGAGTAAGATTAGCGACCCTAGTGGCCGACACAAACACCGGGCCCATCTAGGAGTGGCACTGCAGTGTCACGCAGGATGTCCCTTCCAAAAAACCCTCCCCAAACAGCACATGACGCAAAGAAAAAAAGAGGCGCAATGAGGTAGCTGACTGTGTGAGTAAGATTAGCGACCCTAGTGGCCGACACAAACACCGGGCCCATCTAGGAGTGGCACTGCAGTGTCACGCAGGATGTCCCTTCCAAAAAACCCTCCCCAATCAGCACATGATGCAAAGAAAAAGAAAAGAAAAAAGAGGTGCAAGATGGAATTGTCCTTGGGCCCTCCCACCCACCCTTATGTTGTATAAACAAAACAGGACATGCACACTTTAACCAACCCATCATTTCAGTGACAGGGTCTGCCACACGACTGTGACTGATATGACGGGTTGGTTTGGACCCCCCCCAAAAAAGAAGCAATTAATCTCTCCTTGCACAAACTGGCTCTACAGAGGCAAGATGTCCACCTCATCTTCACCCTCCGATATATCACCGTGTACATCCCCCTCCTCACAGATTATCAATTCGTCCCCACTGGAATCCACCATCTCAGCTCCCTGTGTACTTTGTGGAGGCAATTGCTGCTGGTCAATGTCTCCGCGGAGGAATTGATTATAATTCATTTTAATGAACATCATCTTCTCCACATTTTCTGGATGTAACCTCGTACGCCGATTGCTGACAAGGTGAGCGGCGGCACTAAACACTCTTTCGGAGTACACACTTGTGGGAGGGCAACTTAGGTAGAATAAAGCCAGTTTGTGCAAGGGCCTCCAAATTGCCTCTTTTTCCTGCCAGTATAAGTACGGACTGTGTGACGTGCCTACTTGGATGCGGTCACTCATATAATCCTCCACCATTCTATCAATGTTGAGAGAATCATATGCAGTGACAGTAGACGACATGTCCGTAATCGTTGTCAGGTCCTTCAGTCCGGACCAGATGTCAGCATCAGCAGTCGCTCCAGACTGCCCTGCATCACCGCCAGCGGGTGGGCTCGGAATTCTGAGCCTTTTCCTCGCACCCCCAGTTGCGGGAGAATGTGAAGGAGGAGATGTTGACAGGTCGCGTTCCGCTTGACTTGACAATTTTGTCACCAGCAGGTCTTTCAACCCCAGCAGACCTGTGTCTGCCGGAAAGAGAGATCCAAGGTAGGCTTTAAATCTAGGATCGAGCACGGTGGCCAAAATGTAGTGCTCTGATTTCAACAGATTGACCACCCGTGAATCCTTGTTAAGCGAATTAAGGGCTGCATCCACAAGTCCCACATGCCTAGCGGAATCGCTCCGTGTTAGCTCCTCCTTCAATGCCTCCAGCTTCTTCTGCAAAAGCCTGATGAGGGGAATGACCTGACTCAGGCTGGCAGTGTCTGAACTGACTTCACGTGTGGCAAGTTCAAAGGGCATCAGAACCTTGCACAACGTTGAAATCATTCTCCACTGCACTTGAGACAGGTGCATTCCACCTACTATATCGTGCTCAATTGTATAGGCTTGAATGGCCTTTTGCTGCTCCTCCAACCTCTGAAGCATATAGAGGGTTGAATTCCACCTCGTTACCACTTCTTGCTTCAGATGATGGCAGGGCAGGTTCAGTAGTTTTTGGTGGTGCTCCAGTTTTCTGTACGTGGTGCCTGTACGCCGAAAGTGTCCCGCAATTCTTCTGGCCACCGACAGCATCTCTTGCACGCCCCTGTCGTTTTTAAAAAAATTCTGCACCACCAAATTCAAGGTATGTGCAAAACATGGGACGTGCTGGAATTGGCCCAGATTTAATGCACACACAATATTGCTGGCGTTGTCCGATGCCACAAATCCACAGGAGAGTCCAATTGGGGTAAGCCATTCCGCGATGATCTTCCTCAGTTGCCGTAAGAGGTTTTCAGCTGTGTGCGTATTCTGGAAAGCGGTGATACAAAGCGTAGCCTGCCTAGGAAAGAGTTGGCGTTTGCGAGATGCTGCTACTGGTGCCGCCGCTGCTGTTCTTGCGGCGGGAGTCCATACATCTACCCAGTGGGCTGTCACAGTCATATAGTCCTGACCCTGCCCTGCTCCACTTGTCCACATGTCCGTGGTTAAGTGGACATTGGGTACAGCTGCATTTTTTAGGACACTGGTGACTCTTTTTCTGAGGTCTGTGTACATTTTCGGTATCGCCTGCCTAGAGAAATGGAACCTAGATGGTATTTGGTACCGGGGACACAGTACCTCCAACAAGTCTCTAGTTGGCTCTGCAGTAATGATGGATACCGGAACCACGTTTCTCACCACCCAGGATGCCAAGGCCTCAGTTATCCGCTTTGCAGTAGGATGACTGCTGTGATATTTCATCTTCCTCGCAAAGGACTGTTGAACAGTCAATTGCTTACTGGAAGTAGTACAAGTGGGCTTACGACTTCCCCTCTGGGATGACCATCGACTCCCAGCGGCAACAACAGCAGCGCCAGCAGCAGTAGGCGTTACACGCAAGGATGCATCGGAGGAATCCCAGGCAGGAGAGGACTCGTCAGAATTGCCAGTGACATGGCCTGCAGGACTATTGGCATTCCTGGGGAAGGAGGAAATTGACACTGAGGGAGTTGGTGGGGTGGTTTGCGTGAGCTTGGTTACAAGAGGAAGGGATTTACTGGTCAGTGGACTGCTTCCGCTGTCACCCAAAGTTTTTGAACTTGTCACTGACTTATTATGAATGCGCTGCAGGTGACATATAAGGGAGGATGTTCCGAGGTGGTTAACGTCCTTACCCCTACTTATTACAGCTTGACAAAGGGAACACACGGCTTGACACCTGTTGTCCGCATTTCTGGTGAAATACCTCCACACCGAAGAGCTGATTTTTTTGGTATTTTCACCTGGCATGTCAACGGCCATATTCCTCCCACGGACAACAGGTGTCTCCCCGGGTGCCTGACTTAAACAAACCACCTCACCATCAGAATCCTCCTGGTCAATTTCCTCCCCAGCGCCAGCAACACCCATATCCTCCTCATCCTGGTGTACTTCAACACTGACATCTTCAATCTGACTATCAGGAACTGGACTGCGGGTGCTCCTTCCAGCACTTGCAGGGGGCGTGCAAATGGTGGAAGGCGCATGCTCTTCACGTCCAGTGTTGGGAAGGTCAGGCATCGCAACCGACACAATTGGACTCTCCTTGTGGATTTGGGATTTCAAAGAACGCACAGTTCTTTGCGGTGCTTTGCCTTTTGCCAGCTTGAGTCTTTTCAGTTTTCTAGCGAGAGGCTGAGTGCTTCCATCCTCATGTGAAGCTGAACCACTAGCCATGAACATAGGCCAGGGCCTCAGCCGTTCCTTGCCACTCCGTGTGGTAAATGGCATATTGGCAAGTTTACGCTTCTCCTCCGACAATTTTATTTTAGGTTTTGGAGTCCTTTTTTTACTGATATTTGGTGTTTTGGTTTTGACATGCTCTGTACTATGCCATTGGGCATCGGCCTTGGCAGACGACGTTGCTGGCATTTCATCGTCTCGGCCATGACTAGTGGCAGCAGCTTCAGCACGAGGTGGAAGTGGATCTTGATCTTTCCCTAATTTTGGAACCTCAACATTTTTGTTCTCCATATTTTAATAGGCACAACTAAAAGGCACCTCAGGTAAACAATGGAGATGGATGGATTGGATACTAGTATACAATTATGGACGGGCTGCCGAGTGCCGACACAGAGGTAGCCACAGCCGTGAACTACCGCACTGTACTGTGCCTGCTGCTAATATAGACTGGTTGATAAAGAGATAGTATACTCGTAACTAGTATGTATGTATAAAGAAAGAAAAAAAAACCACGGTTAGGTGGTATATACAATTATGGACGGGCTGCCGAGTGCCGACACAGAGGTAGCCACAGCCGTGAACTACCGCACTGTACTGTGTCTGCTGCTAATATATAGACTGGTTGATAAAGAGATAGTATACTCGTAACTAGTATGTATGTATAAAGAAAGAAAAAAAAACCACGGTTAGGTGGTATATACAATTATGGACGGGCTGCCGAGTGCCGACACAGAGGTAGCCACAGCCGTGAACTACCGCACTGTACTGTGTCTGCTGCTAATATATAGACTGGTTGATAAAGAGATAGTATACTCGTAACTAGTATGTATGTATAAAGAAAGAAAAAAAAAACACGGTTAGGTGGTATATACAATTATGGACGGGCTGCCGAGTGCCGACACAGAGGTAGCCACAGCCGTGAACTACCGCACTGTACTGTGTCTGCTGCTAATATATAGACTGGTTGATAAAGAGATAGTATACTCGTAACTAGTATGTATGTATAAGGAAAGAAAAAAAAACCACGGTTAGGTGGTATATACAATTATGGACGGGCTGCCGAGTGCCGACACAGAGGTAGCCACAGCCGTGAACTACCGCACTGTACTGTGTCTGCTGCTAATATATAGACTGGTTGATAAAGAGATAGTATACTCGTAACTAGTATGTATGTATAAAGAAAGAAAAAAAAACCACGGTTAGGTGGTATATACAATTATGGACGGGCTGCCGAGTGCCGACACAGAGGTAGCCACAGCCGTGAACTACCGCACTGTACTGTGTCTGCTGCTAATATATAGACTGGTTGATAAAGAGATAGTATACTCGTAACTAGTATGTATGTATAAAGAAAGAAAAAAAAACCACGGTTAGGTGGTATATACAATTATGGACGGGCTGCCGAGTGCCGACACAGAGGTAGCCACAGCCGTGAACTACCGCACTGTACTGTGTCTGCTGCTAATATAGACTGGTTGATAAAGAGATAGTATACTACTAATATTATATACTGGTGGTCAGGTCACTGGTCACTAGTCACACTGGCAGTGGCACTCCTGCAGCAAAAGTGTGCACTGTTTAATTTTAATATAATATTATGTACTCCTGGCTCCTGCTATAACCTATAACTGGCACTGCAGTAGTGCTCCCCAGTCTCCCCCACAATTATAAGCTGTGTGAGCTGAGCAGTCAGACAGATATATAATATATATAGATGATGCAGCACACTGGCCTGAGCCTGAGCAGTGCACACAGATATGGTATGTGACTGACTGAGTCACTGTGTGTATCGCTTTTTTCAGGCAGAGAACGGATATAATAAATAAACTGCACTGTGTGTCTGGTGGTCACTCACTATATAATATATTATGTACTCCTGGCTCCTGCTATAACCTATAACTGGCACTGCAGTAGTGCTCCCCAGTCTCCCCCACAATTATAAGCTGTGTGAGCTGAGCAGTCAGACAGATATATATAATATTATATATAGATAATAGATGATGCAGCACACTGGCCTGAGCCTGAGCAGTGCACACAGATATGGTATGTGACTGAGTCACTGTGTGCTGTGTATCGCTTTTTTCAGGCAGAGAACGGATTATATTATGTACTCCTGGCTCCTGCTATAACCTATAACTGGCACTGCAGTAGTGCTCCCCAGTCTCCCCCACAATTATAAGCTGTGTGAGCTGAGCAGTCAGACAGATATATATAATATTATATATAGATAATAGATGATGCAGCACACTGGCCTGAGCCTGAGCAGTGCACACAGATATGGTATGTGACTGAGTCACTGTGTGCTGTGTATCACTTTTTTCAGGCAGAGAACGGATTATAAATAAAAGTGGTGGTCACTGGTCACTATCAGCAAAACTCTGCACTGTACACTACTGAGTACTCCTAATGCTCCCCAAAATTAGTAAATCAAGTGTCTCTCTAATCTATTCTAATTCTAAACGGAGAGGACGCCAGCCACGTCCTCTCCCTATCAATCTCAATGCACGTGTGAAAATGGCGGCGACGCGCGGCTCCTTATATAGAATCCGAGTCTCGCGATAGAATCCGAGCCTCGCGAGAATCCGACAGCGTCATGATGACGTTCGGGCGCGCTCGGGTTAACCGAGCAAGGCGGGAAGATCCGAGTCGCTCGGACCCGTGAAAAAAAACATGAAGTTCTGGCGGGTTCGGATTCAGAGAAACCGAACCCGCTCATCTCTAGTAGCAGCGGGTTCGAGCGGATGGACGTCAGTGTGAAGGGGTCTGGAAAATGTAATATGGTAGACAAAGTACCATGGGATAGCATACTCTGTTCCAAAGATATATTAGTGTAGTCAGAGGAACCTCTCACCCAGTCAAGGGCATATCTGTAATTAGCGGCTAAAGAATAGTCTTCTGGGCATGGTATATTCACGCCACCCAGCGTTGTCTGTTGTTTCAGTTTAAAAAGGGCTATACGTGGACGTTTGTTTGTCCATATGAAAGTATTAAGGGCCTTGTTAATTGTTTGTATATCTCGTTTGGTCAGAAGATATGGGAGCATTTGGATCGGGTATAGTAGACGGGGAAAGGAGATCATTTTATATAAGTGGCATCTACCTATATATGAGATTGGTAAGGTTTGCCAGCGTGTAAAATCTTCAATCATTTTGTTAATGGCACGGGAAAAGTTCAGTGGGTACAGTTCGGCTAGGGTTGGTGAGAAGCGTAAGCCCAGGTAGGTTATGAAACCAGACGCCCATTTAAAGGGAAATCTGGAGCCCCAATTTCGTGCGGCCTTGGGTCCAAGAGCCAAAGCTTCTGTTTTATCGAAATTGATTAAGAAGCCCGAGATCAAGTGGAAATCATGTAGCGTGGTCAGTAATGAAGGGAACGCCTTTATAGGATCACTAAAATATAATAAAAGGTCATCCGCAAAGGCTGAAACCTTCACTGGTTGTGTGCCAATTTTTATTCCTTCCCAGGCAACATTTTGCACGCAAGTGCGTATCAGTGGATCTAGAGCTAGGTTAAAAAGTAAGGGAGATAGGGGGCATCCCTGGCGCATACCTCTATGTAAAGAAAAGGCCGGTGTGTTCAATCCATTAATGGTTAGGTGGGCTTGTGGATTAGAGTAAAGCATACTGAAGACTTTAGTGAACCCCTCTCCGAATTGTTGAGTGTGGAAAATTCTAAGTAGATGTGCCCATGATACACGGTCAAACGCTTTGTCAGCATCACAGCTGACCACAAGTGCCTTAGATGTTGTGGAGTCTTTGACACTATGTATTGCTGCTATCAGGGTTCGTACATTATGTATTGATGTTCTAGTTTTAACAAACCCCGTTTGGGCAGGATGTAAGATACGCATTAGTATCGGTTGGAGACGAGCGGCCAATAATTTGGTGAATAGTTTTAGATCTTGGTTAAGAAGAGATATGGGTCGGTAGGACTGGACATATGATGGGTCTTTACCCGGCTTAGGGAATACTACTATTCTAGCTTCTGTGAATCTCGGGGGTGGTGGGGACCCTTTCAGCAGTGAGTTAAACAACGTCAATAAATATGGTGTTATGTGGGGAGCTAGCATTTTGTAATATACTGCTCCAAACCCATCCGGGCCTGGTGATTTTCCATTGTGAAGTGACTTAATCAAGAACAACAGCTCTGTGTCTGTTATAGGGCACGTTAGTGATTCTCGTTCTTCCTCTGTCAATGTAGGTAAGTTAGCTTCGTCCAAAAACTTCATACCCTCTGTGGGCCTATCTAAAGGTGCCGCGTATAAGTTTGAATAGTATTGTAGGAAGGTGTTTGACATAATTTGTGTGTCCATAGTTGAGGAAGTCGGGTCGGTATGTAAGCTAGTTATACGGGAGGGGGCAGTAGATGATCTCACTAAGTTGGCCAATAATTTACCCGACTTATTACCCCCTCAGAAGAATTTATTCCTCTGTACGTCATAGGAGAAACTGGCTCTCTCGGTGCAAAGTGCATCATAGAGATGTTTTGCGTCAATATAATTTTGTCTGTTGTCTGAAGAATCATTTAATGTCAGTGTATTATACGCTGCGGTCAAAGCCTTGCTCAGGTCACTCAACTGGGTATTCAGATGTTTATGTTTTCTGGAAACGTATTCTAATATTTGTCCTCTGACAACTGGTTTGGAGGCCGACCAAAACAAATTAATGTCGTTCTCATGAACCTTATTATCCTCAGTGTAGTTAAGGAAGGCTCTGGTGAGAAATTGTTTAAAGTCCTCAGAAGTTTCTAGGTAAGCGGGGAAGCGCCAATTATAGGACCTAGGTAAGGGAGTATCTAGGTTGATTGATAACCAAATCGGAGCATGGTCCGAGAGTGAGATTGGTTCAATTTTAGTATCCACTACATGATGTAAAAGAGAATCAGTGATTAACCAATAGTCTAATCTGGAGGAGGAATGGTGCAGGTGGGAGTAGAAGGTATATTCGCGAGCGTCTGGGTTACGAATTCTCCAGGGGTCGGACAGTCGTAGAGAAGTGGTGAGTAAGGTGAGTGAGGGTGGAGTGGTGATCGTATGAGTACCGGATATAGTTGTTTTGTCAATAACAGCTGACTGTACACAATTAAAGTCTCCTCCCATGATAATTTCTCCCTCTGCCCAATCTTGCAAATTTTTGTAGATATCAGAAAAGAATGATGCGTTAGGGCCATTAGGGGCATATATGTTGGCTATCGTATAGGGCGTATTTAGTATTTTTATTTTCAAAAACAGGAATCTACCCTCTTGGTCGACCAAGCTATCTAAGATAGTGGCAGGGAGTGATCTATTGAGGATAGTTAGTACGCCTCTACGTTTGGATGTGAAGGAAGCTGTTCTATACTCTCCAACCCACGTATCCCGTAATACATTCGGATCTGACATCCGCCAATGAGTTTCCTGCAATAATACTATATCTGGTTTCAGTCGTTTCAGACAGGCCAGGACCTTTTTCCGTTTAATTGGAGTATTAAGCCCATCTACGTTCCAGGACACTAATCTAAATCGTGACTGCATTATGTGGAAGGATCATGAGTCGACGGCATTCAGCCGATACCAACCCTAGGCCATCCACGGGGAGTAATATACCATAACTGTCGATCCCAGTCCGTCCCAGCGAGCGGACCGATGTGGATCGTTGATGATAAATAATAAGTGTAAAACATCAGATACATTCCTATCATTATACGTAAACCATGTGTGTGCACAGTGTCAATATTATGAACTAAGTTATAAAACCATTTTAACTTTTTGCGAACCCAAATGGGCGCCCTGTTAAACAATAGCAATCTCCAAATGGAGAGCAGTAAAACATGTGAGGAGGATATTCTCCAACCTGGTAACCAGGAGCACCATATTCTAAAACAATATGTCAAAAGATGAGAAAAGAGGGTGAGGGGAAAGGGAGGAAACAAACAGAACAATGTCAGAGACAATTGTACAGGGGAAAAGTTATACAGAGAGAAAATTAGTAGAACACAACCAATATGGTGCTGTCGCACCGTAGCCTTCTCCAGGCTTCGGTCGCTACAGTAAGCCTTCTTCACAGTGTATAAATACCTAATATTCAGCTTATCAAACAAAAAGGCGTTATTTGACTGAAACATTAAAGAGTCAAGTAATGGTGGCGATCAACCCACTTGAGAAGGATGTATTAAGTCAGTCAGCATCATCTGTACCCGATAGAAGAGCTGCATCCAAGGAGTTCACAAAATTTCTAGCCTCTTGCGCTGTTTCAAAAAAGTGGATTTTTCCACCATAGGTGATTCTCAGCTTGGCTGGATACAATAACGCAAACCTGTGGCCCATCTCGAAGAGGCGTTTGCAAATAGGTGAGAATTCTCGTCGTCTTGCAGCAACCAGATATGAGAAGTCTTGGAATAATAGAATTCTGGAGTCTTGGTATCGGAGATCTGTGTGTCTTCTATAGGCCTCCAGCAACCGAACCTTATCGGCGTAGTTGAGAATTCTCATGATGACCGGCCTGGGTCTATCTCTGCCGGACTGACTATCAGGACCAATTCGATGGACACGTTCCACTAAGATGGAACCTGTGGCAGATACGCATCCTAGCTCTCTGGGTAACCACTGGGAGACCAGAGCCATGAGTTCGGAGAATTTCACAGATTCTGGTAAGCCCACCAGACGTACATTATTTCTTCTATTCCGATTTTCCAAATCTTCTAATTTGTCTTGCAGAGATGCCATCAGCTTGTAGTGTTCCACCTGAGTTGTTTTAGCTGCTGATAGATCATCCTCTAAATCCGAGATTCTTTGCTCTGCCTCCGAGATACGTTGATCATGGGCTGTGAGTTGTGCGAGCGCTGAATCTAGAGAGGTTTTCAAAGGTGCCAGTTTTTGATCTAGCAGGGATGATAGTATGTTTGTGATTTCATTCGTGGAGAGGGATTTAGATGGATCCATAATTGGTGCGGGTTGTCCCCGGGGGCTAGAGCCTTGACTATACGTCGGGAAGACAGGGGCACTACTAGCGGGATTTTCACGATTTTTGCCTTTACCCGACTGAGCACCCCGTGGGTTCCGTAATGATTTAGACATGAATTTGTCCATAGCAATTATAGACTCACTGTGCACTTCTAGCCTGCAATCTGCAGGGGGCGTCAGGCTTATGTTTCTTCTATGTGCTTCCACGTTACTCCTCTCCTTTTCTCTCTTTCCCTCTCCTTCCCTCTCCTTATTGAAGTTTGAAGGTATGAAAATGTATAATATCGGGGGGGGGGGGAGGGGGGTGTCAGGTGGGGGAGGTTTTATTCAGTTGCTGATGCTTCAGTATCTGGCTAACCAGCATAAAAATAGATAGTGTCTCAATATGAGTATGGAGAATGCAAGGCCCTCTGGTGGATGAACTGCAGGTAATAATTGAGGGTCCAGTCACCGCTGTCCAGTACACCTCTTTGCAATATCACTGCCCTGCTACCTCCTTGCTCCGCTGGGGTCCCTCAGATAAGTGTAGTGATGTGTGAATGTACTTACAGGGCCCAGCAGGAGTGGAGTAGCAGAGATGTGGCAGCTGGGAGCCGTAGGCGTGCAGCTGGGGCCGTCTCCGGTCGTCCTGCGGCCTCGTCCCGCGTTGCGGTGTTCAGCGGCTCTGTGTAGTGAGGGTGTGCGGCGGGTGGTAAGGAAGGTCCCTCAGCCGCGGCCAGCGGCAGTGCGGGTGTCCGGCGTCCATGAGCTATTCACGGCCGGATCTGTGAGTCTCCGGAGCCACCTCCGGTGTGGGGTGAAAATCGAGGCCCCGGCTTGTGGGCTTCTCCTAGGCCGCAATCCGCGGGAGCAGTAAAAACTACTCCCCGATTCCGCGGCTCGTTCAGGGGTGCTGCAGGGGGAATAAGGGGGACAGGAGGGGCACTAAGTGTCAGTTTGAAGCCCTGGAGTGGGTTATTTGATGAGTTAGGAGCCCCGTTTTGCAGGAGCTCCTGTGATGCACTTCTGTCTCCTTCTGCAGCCAGGCCATTCCCCCCAGGACATGTATTTTTAATGCAGAAAAAGGAGTCTGTTCCAAAAAGTGCCCTTTGTTGCAAAAGGAGTCCAGTGAGCAAGAGTTTCTTGTGTATGTAGAGAGTCTAGTAGGTGAAAATACGTGCACCATTAGAGGAGTTGGCAATATAAGTAGTCCCGTTTTGTTGGTGGGTACCTCCTGCAATACGGTGTTTGGAGTAGATTAAGCCTCTCATAAACTCTTCTGGTTAGCTGGCACATAGCAAGGGCTGGTCCAAATGGAAAAGTCATCCTGGTCCAATAGGTAACACTAACGCGTTTCGCTGCATATAGCTTGCAGCTTTTTCAAAGGTATGGTGTGTTGTCTGTGTTTGGGGTTTATGTGTTTGGGGTTTATATACCCTGAACAAAATGGTGGCTTAATTAGCACCTGGGTGTATAATTCCATTGATCAAATACAATATGCCTACAAACAATTAAAACATATATATGTGTGAGGACACTGGGTTTATGTGCACTTATTATGGGAGCAGCCTTCAGAAAGGCTGCCCTTTACAGCTCTGTGCGGTTACCCCAGTGCCCGGTATGGGTCGGGCATCACACAGTAAGGCCACAATAGCAAGGTACAAAACGCACCTTTATTTCATATTTAACATTGCATATGAAAACCATAACCACCTTTGTAACACACTATACGGGTAGCACCACTACATAACAAACACAGACTAAACTACTATGAAAAACCACACAAGGAACTCTCCCCGTCCCTAAGCAGTTAATAGTCACCTCAGGCAATATGTGAGCTGGGACACAGCATGCTGGGAGGATCCTGCTGTCTGCAAAAAGGCCACTGGTGAGCTGGTTGTGAGTTCTGGCTGCTCGGCCTGCTTGTGATGAATCCCGGCCGCTCGGCCTGCTTGCGATGAATCCCGGCCGCTTGGCCTGCCTGTGATGAATCCCGGCCGCTTGGCCTGCTTGTCCTCTATTTCTGAGAATAGGAGGCACTGGGGAGTCACCAGCTTTTGGCCGGCCCACTCGACCCAATTACCTAGGACAGTTCCTGTGAGAGCGGCTAGCCCTGCCTGTGTCTCTGCTGCTGGGGAGCTGGCTCTGCTGGAGGGTATGCTGTTGGTCTGGCTGATGTCAATAAGCCTAGCTGGGACTGGAGGGATCTCAGCCTCCTCCACTCTGGATATTGGGTATAAATGAATCATGGTTAGCATTAGTACACACAGAGCCGGCCATAGGCATATGCAAAATAGGCAATTGCCTAGGGGCATCATCAGCTTCTGCTGATTAAAATGATATGCGACATGCCTATATTCTGAATGTAGCATTTCATATGCAGATACAGCCACAGTCTCACACAGTATATTGGCATGCTGCATATCAGTTTAATCAGCAGAAGCTGCTTGTGCATCCTAGCCACATAGCAATGCAAATAAGATGCATTTTCATTAAAAAAAAAGTGGCCGACGTTAGCATTGATGCAAGATTTGTGAGGACACATCTGTATCCAAGCAGAGGCAGAGGTCACAGTGTTAGTGGAAGTGTGAGTGCTGTGTGCATGTGACTGGATTGGTTGTGCAGTAGTGTTCAGAATATGTGTAAGGAGCATTATGTGTGTCATGTAAAAATGCATTAATAATGTGCAACATATGTGTAAAGGGCCACTATGTGTGTCATTATGTGTATAAGGGCATTAATAATGTGCGGCATATGTGTAACAGGGTACTACTGTATGTGTGTCATTATGTGTATAGGGGCACTAATAATGTGCAGCAAATATGTAGGGGGCACTATGTGTGTCATTATGTGTATAAGGGCATTAATAATGTGCGGCATATGTGTAAGGGACATTATGTGTAACAGGGCATTAATAAAGGTTGTCATAATGTGTAAGGTGCATTATGTTTATAAGGACATTAATGTGTCTCATATGTGTAAGGGGCATTACTGTGTGGAATTGTGTATAAATGCATTACTAATGTGTGGCATTATGTGTATAAGGTGCTCTACTATGTGGCGTTGCAAATAGAAAAGGCACTACTGTGTCGTCTAATGTGAATAAAGAGCAATAAGGTGTGGTGTAATGTGAATAAGGAGCAATTCAGTGTGATGTAATGTGAATAAGGGGCTCTACTGTGAGGAGTAACGTTTATAAGGTAAAGTGATACTACTGTGGGATGTAATATGAATTATGGACACTATCGCAAGATAAAATGTGAATAAAGTTGCAGTACTGTGTGGCGTAATTGGAATTGGGGTTACTATTGTGTGGCCATGTCCCTTCCCAGCAAGAAGATGCCCCTTTTTGGGCTGTGCGTCAAATGTGCAAACTGTTCCTATTTAAAATATAGGGGGTACAAGGACTGCTATGGGTGAGGGGTAATGGTGCTGGGAAAGAGGTGCAAGGTCAGAGGCAGAACCAGCGGTGGTGCTAGGGGGCACCAGCCAAAATCTTGCCTAGGGCATCATATTGGTTAGGGCCGGCTCTGAGTACACATTGGTACAAAATACTGTGGTAAATTTTGGGATGTGATATTAGTATAGTAGCCTCTTATCTTCTTTAATATAGTTATACTGTTGCGCCATAATGGTGGTGTTTGACATTTTTCGTTCCACACTGTCTGGTTTAGTATGGGTAAATAGAAGTGATGTCTCCTATTGGCGCTGGTCCTGAATCCATGACCCCACCCCTTTTATTCTGGCGGTGAGTGTGGCAATAAATGATGTGAGTGTCTGAATAGACGGGTGGTCAACGTAAAAAAAATGTACAGATTTATTGCACAATACTGACACAGACTTACACATTTAAACCACATAAAATCAACACAGTTGGTATGGGCCAGATGGAAAGCCAAAAAATTGAATTAGTCCTACTGATGTTAGAATCTGAGCCACAGGTGTAATTGGTGCAAGGTACTCCCGGGAAATACCCTGCATCTGGCTCTGAGAGGCTTTTCCCCAAAAGTAGAGCTCCCAACAGGTCCAAACATCCTCAACTGGTCCACAGCACTGGATGACTCACCGACGCGTTTCGGGACACTTCAGGTCCCTTTTTCAAGGCTTGATGTCCCCCAGTGCTGATGGAATAATTGCTGACCATGTGTCCAATGTCACTTCTGGTCCGGAGCTTACCGGAACCGGAAGTGACGTCCATTTGCGTTCCACCCGATGACCGGAAGTCATATGCGTTCCACCTGACCGGAAGTGTCCCGCAAAAAGGTCCTCCCGCAGGTAAACAATGGATTGGTCGATTTACTTGGTTCCATATTTCCAATTTTAATTCTGGGATTTCTTTAATGGTGGGCCTTAGTTTCAAGTTTCATGACTACTGGTCAATTGCCTTGACATCTATAGTCATAAAAACATTTGAACATTTAGTGCTAAACCATCTGAAAGTGATGGCAGGTCCACGCCTGGACTGCTTGCAGTTTATCTATCGGACAAATACGTCAGTTGATGATGCAGTCAATATGCGGCTGCATCATATTTTGCGACATGCTGACCTGCCTGGAACAAATGCAAGGGTCCTGTTCATTGACTTCAGTTTAGCATTCAACATGATTGTTCCAGGGATATTGTTCTCCAAATTGTTGAATTTGGGGGTTCCGGATTCCACTTGTGAATGGATTGTTGATTTTCTGACAGATATTAGACAGCATGTGAAAGTAGGAATGTAGGATTAGCACAGGGCCCCCCAAGGGTGTGTCCTTTCCCCCATGCTTTTCTCTCTGTATACCAAGGAGTCAGCATACAGAAGTGGTGGACTAGTTTGCCCTGTGGTGTTGCAAGAACAGTATCTGGACTCTAGTTTGACACTGTCTAAGATGACACATTAGGTCAATGCCTATTTGTCGACATTGAGTAGGTCAACACAGGAAATAGGTTGACACGGCCATTAGATCGACATGAACAAGGTCGACATGGAAAAAGCACAGTCTTCAGACTTAAACACCATCAAACTGGTTTGGGGATGAACTGTACAGAAGGGTGAAAGCAAACCAACTACAGTACAACACATTTGTGCCAATTTCTGCATCATTGTTGTTAAGAACTTCCCAAACAATATTTGATTTCATATATATTACCAATAATTCTTTTGACATGGTTATATACCTGTGCAGTCCTCTAGCACTGTCATAGCTCTATCTAATCATGTATTCAGCATACAGTAGTTTTCAATGGTGACAAAAAAGGAAGAAATCGACAAGCAGTTAAAATAGGGAAAAGGAAAAAGTCTTGTGACAGAATTTCTGACTGACCCTTTTCAGAAAAGGGAAGGTTCACAAATGATAGTACATGTATCTATTTTTGTATAAATTCTGTGTAGTCTACAGTAGATTGAGAAACATAAGCCATGTCAGCAGAAAATGTTTTGTGAAATGGATAAAACTTGGACTACAATGAGTCAGATAAGGTTTCCTGTGCAGAGTAAGTAACAAAAGCCATAATGTACATTATACAGTAACACTGCTGGTCTAACCTCACACGCTGACAACAGGATAGGATACTGTATAAGAATGTGTACTGTACACACTGTGACAGCATTAGACGTTAAACCGTATAATAATGCTCAACATCATGTACAAATGACGGGACAATCATTTAAAACCTTTTGTTTCCATATACAAAGGGGGCTCATCCACACGTCTCCTTCCAACTGTAACTATTTTGAAACTGTTAAATGATGTTCTCCTTGTATTTATGTTATTTTACCCAAGAAGAAAGTAAAAGTCACCTATACTTTTGAAGTGTGTCCTGAATACATCTTTAGCCCCTGAACATCCATGTGCCAATTAGCAAATGTGGGAGAAGGGTGCTAAAACCTCGTCTTACCTTCACTGCAAAGTGTGACTAGTTATATTATATATGGTATATCAAAAGTGCTAAGGACAAGTCGCACTCATACTCCGCATTGCCAGGATCAAGGAGGGTATGCCTACAAGTCCACTATGCCTTCTTTCAGGCACTACACACAGAATGTATTTAGACATTACATTTCTATATATCTCCCATTACAGCACCTAGAAACTTGGAGGCATCCTCCTTTGAGAGGGCATTCCGCTCCAGGGCCGAAACTAGGATTTCGTCACCCAGGGCAAGGCAGTAATTTGGCACACAATTCCCCCCCCCCCCCCCCATCCAGCCCACACCCCCAAAAAACAAACAAAAAAACCCAAGCCATGTCAAAACTAAAATAATCAGATTATCAAAAATTTTGAAGAAAAGAGGATACTATTGGACAATATTCCCCTATGTGCCCCATATGCCCTAAGCGTCACATGCCCCCCCAGCAGCGTGTTCCACTACATGCCCCCCTGTGTGTCCCCGTACAGTGCACTATACCATAACCCTTGATCACTGCACTACATCACTATACTACATCCCCTACACTCTGAACTACATTACTACACTACATGTCCCTATACACTGCACTACATAACCTATACTACACTATACTACATCCCCTACACTCTGAACTACATCACTACACTACATGTCCCTATAAGCTACACCAAATCCCACTAATCTGGGAGGCAAAGCGAAGGTTGATACTACTAACTGGGAGCACAGTGCCAATAATAACGTCTGTCTTTAAACTCACCACAAAGCTGCTGTAGTGATACTCTGTGAGAGTTGGAGATTGTCCAGGCTCTTAGTTTCCACTGTCAAGTGGATAGCTAGCAAAGGTATCCTTTTATTTCTGTAACATCGGTGACTGCACCTGTTAACAAGCAAAAGCCTGGGGCAGCGTGTCCTCTCAATGGTGTGTAGCCGGCAGCTTGTTATTAGAGATGTGCACTTGAAATTTTTCGGGTTTTGTGTTTTGGTTTTGGGTTCGGTTCCGCGGCCGTGTTTTGGGTTCGACCGCGTTTTGGCAAAACCTCACCAAATTTTTTTTGTCGGATTCGGGTGTGTTTTGGATTCGGGTGTTTTTTTCAAAAAACCCTAAAAAACAGCTTAAATCATAGAATTTGGGGGTCATTTTGATCCCAAAGTATTATTAACCTCAAAAACCATAATTTTCACTCATTTTCAGTCTATTCTGAATACCTCACACCTCACAATATTATTTTTAGTCCTAAAATTTGCACCGAGGTAGCTGTGTGAGTAAGATAAGCGACCATAGTGGCCGACACAAACACCGGGCCCATCTAGGAGTGGCACTGCAGTGTCACGCAGGATGGCCCTTCCAAAAAACACTCCCCAAACAGCACATGACGCAAAGAAAAAAAGAGGCGCAATGAGGTAGCTGTGTGAGTAAGATAAGCGACCCTAGTGGCCGACACAAACACCTGGCCCATCTAGGAGTGGCACTGCAGTGTCACGCAGGATGGCCCTTCCAAAAAACACTCCCCAAACAGCACATGACGCAAAGAAAAAAAGAGGCGCAATGAGGTAGCTATGTGAGTAAGATAAGCGACCCTAGTGGCCGACACAAACACCGGGCCCATCTAGGAGTGGCACTGCAGTGTCACGCAGGATGGCCCTTCCAAAAAACACTCCCCAAACAGCACATGACGCAAAGAAAAAAAGAGGCGCAATGAGGTAGCTGTGTGAGTAAGATAAGCGACCCTAGTGGCCGACACAAACACCGGGCCCATCTAGGAGTGGCACTGCAGTGTCACGCAGGATGGCCCTTCCAAAAAACACTCCCCAAACAGCACATGACGCAAAGAAAAAAAGAGGCGCAATGAGGTAGCTGTGTGAGTAAGATAAGCGACCCTAGTGGCCGACACAAACACCGGGCCCATCTAGGAGTGGCACTGCAGTGTCACGCAGGATGGCCCTTCCAAAAAACACTCCCCAAACAGCACATGACGCAAAGAAAAAAAGAGGCGCAATGAGGTAGCTGTGTGAGTAAGATAAGCGACCCTAGTGGCCGACACAAACACCGGGCCCATCTAGGAGTGGCACTGCAGTGTCACGCAGGATGGCCCTTCCAAAAAACACTCCCCAAACAGCACATGACGCAAAGAAAAAAAGAGGCGCAATGAGGTAGCTGTGTGAGTAAGATAAGCGACCCTAGTGGCCGACACAAACACCTGGCCCATCTAGGAGTGGCACTGCAGTGTCACGCAGGATGGCCCTTCCAAAAAACACTCCCCAAACAGCACATGACGCAAAGAAAAAAAGAGGCGCAATGAGGTAGCTGTGTGAGTAAGCTAAGCGACCCTAGTGGCCGACACAAACACCTGGCCCATCTAGGAGTGGCACTGCAGTGTCACGCAGGATGGCCCTTCCAAAAAACACTCCCCAAACAGCACATGACGCAAAGAAAAATTAAAGAAAAAAGAGGTGCAAGATGGAATTGTCCTTGGGCCCTCCCACCCACCCTTATGTTGTATAAACAGGACATGCACACTTTAACCAACCCATCATTTCAGTGACAGGGTCTGCCAGACTGCCACACGACTGTGACTGAAATG
Source organism: Pseudophryne corroboree (assembly GCF_028390025.1). NCBI lineage: Eukaryota > Metazoa > Chordata > Amphibia > Anura > Myobatrachidae > Pseudophryne > Pseudophryne corroboree. The sequence continues at coordinate 241,163,910 of NC_086446.1, forward strand.
ACGGGTTGGTTTGGACCCCCACCGAAAAAGAAGCAATTAATCTCTCCTGGCACAAACTGGCTCTACAGAGGCAAGAGGTCCACCTCATCATCATCCTCCGATATATCACCGTGTACATCCCCCTCCTCACAGATTATCAATTCGTCCCCACTGGAATCCACCATCTCAGCTCCCTGTGTACTTTGTGGAGGCAATTGCTGCTGGTCAATGTCTCCACGGAGGAATTGATTATAATTCATTTTAATGAACATCATCTTCTCCACATTTTCTGGAAGTAACCTCGTACGCCGATTGCTGACAAGGTGAGCGGCGGCACTAAACACTCTTTCGGAGTACACACTTGTGGGAGGGCAACTTAGGTAGAATAAAGCCAGTTTGTGCAAGGGCCTCCAAATTGCCTCTTTTTCCTGCCAGTATAAGTACGGACTGTGTGACGTGCCTACTTGGATGCGGTCACTCATATAATCCTCCACCATTCTTTCAATGGGGAGAGAATCATATGCAGTGACAGTAGACGACATGTCCGTAATCGTTGACAGGTCCTTCAGTCCGGACCAGATGTCAGCATCAGCAGTCGCTCCAGACTGCCCTGCATCACCGCCAGCGGGTGGGCTCGGAATTCTCAGCCTTTTCCTCGCACCCCCAGTTGCGGGAGAATGTGAAGGAGGAGATGTTGACAGGTCGCGTTCCGCTTGACTTGACAATTTTCTCACCAGCAGGTCTTTGAACCCCAGCAGACTTGTGTCTGCCGGAAAGAGAGATCCAAGGTAGGTTTTAAATCTAGGATCGAGCACGGTGGCCAAAATGTAGTGCTCTGATTTCAACAGATTGACCACCCGTGAATCCTTGTTAAGCGAATTAAGGGCTCCATCCACAAGTCCCACATGCCTAGCGGAATCGCTCCGTGTTAGCTCCTCCTTCAATGTCTCCAGCTTCTTCTGCAAAAGCCTGATGAGGGGAATGACCTGACTCAGGCTGGCAGTGTCTGAACTGACTTCACGTGTGGCAAGTTCAAAGGGCAGCAGAACCTTGCACAACGTTGAAATCATTCTCCACTGCGCTTGAGAAAGGTGCATTCCACCTCCTATATCGTGCTGAATTGTATAGGCTTGAATGGCCTTTTGCTGCTCCTCCAACCTCTGAAGCATATATAGGGTTGAATTCCACCTCGTTACCACTTCTTGCTTCAGATGATGGCAGGGCAGGTTCAGGCGTTTTTGGTGTTGCTCCAGTCTTCTGTACGTGGTGCCTGTACGCCGAAAGTGTCCCGCAATTCTTCTGGCCACCGACAGCATCTCTTGCACGCCCCTGTCATTTTTTTAAAAATTCTGCACCACCAAATTCAAGGTATGTGCAAAACATGGGACGTGCTGGAATTTGCCCAGATTTAATGCACACACAATATTGCTGGCGTTGTCCGATGCCACAAATCCACAGGAGAGTCCAATTGGGGTAAGCCATTCCGCGATGATCTTCCTCAGTTGCCGTAAGAGGTTTTCAGCTGTGTACGTATTCTGGAAACCGGTGATACAAAGCGTAGCCTGCCTAGGAAAGAGTTGGCGTTTGCGAGATGCTGCTACTGGTGCCGCCGCTGCTGTTCTTGCGGCGGGAGTCCATACATCTACCCAGTGGGCTGTCACAGTCATATAGTCCTGACCCTGCCCTGCTCCACTTGTCCACATGTCCGTGGTTAAGTGGACATTGGGTACAGCTGCATTTTTTAGGACACTGGTGACTCTTTTTCTGAGGTCTGTGTACATTTTCGGTATCGCCTGCCTAGAGAAATGGAACCTAGATGGTATTTGGTACCGGGGACACAGTACCTCCAACAAGTCTCTAGTTGGCTCTGCAGTAATGATGGATACCGGAACCACGTTTCTCACCACCCAGGATGCCAAGGCCTCAGTTATCCGCTTTGCAGCAGGATGACTGCTGTGATATTTCATCTTCCTCGCAAAGGACTGTTGAACAGTCAATTGCTTACTGGAAGTAGTAAAAGTGGTCTTACGATTTCCCCTCTGGGATGACCATCGACTCCAAGCAGCAACAACAGCAGCGCCAGCAGCAGTAGGCGTTACACGCAAGGATGCATCGGAGGAATCCCAGGCAGGAGAGGAATCGTCAGAATTGCCAGTGACATGGCCTGCAGGACTATTGGCATTCCTGGGGAAGGAGGAAATTGACACTGAGGGAGTTGGTGGGGTGGTTTGCGTGAGCTTGGTTACAAGAGGAAGGGATTTACTGGTCAGTGGACTGCTTCCGCTGTCGCCCAAAGTTTTTGAACTTGTCACTGACTTATTATAAATGCGCTGCAGGTGACGTATAAGGGAGGATGTTCCGAGGTGGTTAACGTCCTTACCCCTACTTATTACAGCTTGACAAAGGCAACACACGGCTTGACAAATGTTGTCCGCATTTCTGTTGAAATACTTCCACACCGAAGAGCTGATTTTTTTGGTATTTTCACCAGGCATGTCAACGGCCATATTCCTCCCACGGACAACAGGTGTCTCCCCGGGTGCCTGACTTAAACAAACCACCTCACCATCAGAATCCTCCTTGTCAATTTCCTCCCCAGCGCCAGCAACACCCATATCCTCCTCATCCTGGTGTACTTCAACACTGACATCTTCAATCTGACTATCAGGAACTGGACTGCGGGTGCTCCTTCCAGCACTTGCAGGGGGCGTGCAAATGGTGGAAGGCGCATGCTCTTCACGTCCAGTGTTGGGAAGGTCAGGCATCGCAACCGACACAATTGGACTCTCCTTGTGGATTTGGGATTTCGAAGAACGCACAGTTCTTTGCGGTGCTTTTGCCAGCTTGAGTCTTTTCATTTTTCTAGCGAGAGGCTGAGTGCTTCCATCCTCATGTGAAGCTGAACCACTAGCCATGAACATAGGCCAGGGCCTCAGCCGTTCCTTGCCACTCCGTGTGGTAAATGGCATATTGGCAAGTTTACGCTTCTCCTCCGACAATTTTATTTTAGATTTTGGAGTCCTTTTTTTACTGATATTTGGTGTTTTGGATTTTACATGCTCTGTACTATGACATTGGGCATCGGCCTTGGCAGACGACGTTGCTGGCATTTCATCGTCTCGGCCATGACTAGTGGCAGCAGCTTCAGCACGAGGTGGAAGTGGATCTTGATCTTTCCCTAATTTTGGAACCTCAACATTTTTGTTCTCCATATTTTAATAGGCACAACTAAAAGGCACCTCAGGTAAACAATGGAGATGGATGGATACTAGTATACTTATGGATGGACGAGCGACTGCCGACACAGAGGTAGCTACAGCCGTGGACTACCGTACTGTGTCTGCTGCTAATATAGACTGGATGATAATGAGATGAAATCAATATATATTATATCACACTAGTACTGCAGCCGGACAGGTAGATATATTTATTATGTAATGACTGATGACGGACCTGCTGGACACTGTCAGCTCAGCAGCACCGCAGACTGCTACAGTAAGCTACTATAGTAGTATGTATAAAGAAGAAAGAAAAAAAAAAAACACGGGTAGGTGGTATACAATTATGGATGGACGAGCGACTGCCGACACAGAGGTAGCTACAGCCGTGGACTACCGTACTGTGTCTGCTGCTAATATAGACTGGATGATAATGAGATGAAATCAATATATATTATATCACACTAGTACTGCAGCCGGACAGGTAGATATATTTATTATGTAATGACTGATGACGGACCTGCTGGACACAGTCAGCTCAGCAGCACCGCAGACTGCTACAGTAAGCTACTATAGTAGTATGTATAAAGAAGAAAGAAAAAAAAAACCACGGGTAGGTGGTATACAATTATGGATGGACGAGCGACTGCCGACACAGAGGTAGCTACAGCCGTGGACTACCGTACTGTGTCTGCTGCTAATATAGACTGGATGATAATGAGATGAAATCAATATATATTATATCACACTAGTACTGCAGCCGGACAGGTAGATATATTTATTATGTAATGACTGATGACGGACCTGCTGGACACAGTCAGCTCAGCAGCACCGCAGACTGCTACAGTAAGCTACTATAGTAGTATGTATAAAGAAGAAAAAAAGAAAACCACGGGTAGGTGGTATACAATTATGGATGGACGAGCGACTGCCGACACAGAGGTAGCTACAGCCGTGGACTACCGTACTGTGTCTGCTGCTAATATAGACTGGATGATAATGAGATGAAATCAATATATATATATATAATATCACTAGTACTGCAGCCGGACAGGTATATATATTTATTATGTAATGACTGATGACGGACCTGCTGGACACTGTCAGCTCAGCAGCACCGCAGACTGCTACAGTAAGCTACTATGGTAGTATGTATAAAGAAGAAAGAAAAAGAAAAAACCACGGGTAGGTGGTATACAATTATGGATGGACGAGCGACTGCCGACACAGAGGTAGCTACAGCCGTGGACTACCGTACTGTGTCTGCTGCTAATATAGACTGGATGATAATGAGATGAAATCAATATATATATATATAATATCACTAGTACTGCAGCCGGACAGGTAGATATATTTATTATGTAATGACTGATGACGGACCTGCTGGACACTGTCAGCTCAGCAGCACCGCAGACTGCTACAGTAAGCTACTATAGTAGTATGTATAAAGAAGAAAGAAAAAGAAAAACCACGGGTAGGTGGTATACAATTATGGATGGACGAGCGACTGACGACACAGAGGTAGCTACAGCCGTGGACTACCGTACTGTGTCTGCTGCTAATATAGACTGGATGATAATGAGATGAAATCAATATATATATATATATATATATATATAATATCACTAGTACTGCAGCCGGACAGGTATATATATTTATTATGTAATGACTGATGACGGACCTGCTGGACACTGTCAGCTCAGCAGCACCGCAGACTGCTACAGTAAGCTACTATAGTAGTATGTATAAAGAAGAAAGAAAAAAAAAAAACACGGGTAGGTGGTATACAATTATGGATGGACGAGCGACTGCCGACACAGAGGTAGCTACAGCCGTGGACTACCGTACTGTGTCTGCTGCTAATATAGACTGGATGATAATGAGATGAAATCAATATATATTATATCACACTAGTACTGCAGCCGGACAGGTAGATATATTTATTATGTAATGACTGATGACGGACCTGCTGGACACAGTCAGCTCAGCAGCACCGCAGACTGCTAGAGTAAGCTACTATAGTAGTATGTATAAAGAAGAAAGAAAAAAAAAACCACGGGTAGGTGGTATACAATATTATATATATATATTATATACAATTATATATATATATATATATATATATATATTAAACTGGTGGTGACTGGTGGTCAGGTCACTGGTCACACTATCAGCAACTTGCAAGTAGTACTCCTAAGCAGACAATCACAATATATATTATACTGGTGGTCAGTGTGGTCACAATGGCAGTGTGGCACTCTGGCAGCAAAAGTGTGCACTGTACGTTATATGTACTCCTGAGTCCTGCTCTCAGACTCTAACTGCTCCCCACTGTCAGTGTCTCCCCCACAAGTCAGATAATATACAGTCACACTATCTATCACTTCAGCAAGTAACTAGTACTCCTCCTAATGCTCCCCAAAATTACTACTGTGTCTCTCTCTACTGTCTCACTCTCTTCTCTATAAACGGAGAGGACGCCAGCCACGTCCTCTCCCTATGAATCTCAATGCACGTGTGAAAATGGCGGCGACGCGCGGCTCCTTATATAGAATCCGAGTCTCGCGATAGAATCCGAGCCTCGCGAGAATCCGACAGCGGGATGATGACGTTCGGGAGCGCTCGGGTTAACCGAGCAAGGCGGGAAGATCCGAGTCGCTCGGACCCGTGTAAAAAAACATGAAGTTCGGGCGGGTTCGGATTCCGAGGAACGGAACCCGCTCATCCCTACTTGTTATCGGTTGGTGCTGGGCAGACAGCCGGGATCATAGCCTGCTGAAAAACACACCACCAACACCTTGCTTCTATAGTTTGTATGGTGCACTACACGCTAGCCGGAGCACTGCATGGCAAAGAAGAGAGTTTAAGACAGTAGCCGGCATAGGAGAGATTCCAGGTACTGGAGCTCACCCGCACAGCATCGGAACCAGCTGTGGGCAGACAGGTGGGTCAGAGACACTGCCCGGGTGTCTCACTGGAGCAGCACAGCACTGCAGGTAAATAAAAACCCCAAAACCCCACTCCTTTGTAACTCCTTGGCGCCCCTTCAAATCCTGCACCCGGGCGCATGCCCCCTTAGGGCCCCCCCCCCCCCCTAGTTGAGGCCCTGTCCCCTCATTCAAATTTCTCATACGTCCTAGAGGATGCTGGGGTCCACTTTAGTACCATGGGGTATAGACGGTTCCGCAGGAGCCATGGGCACTTTAAGACTTTTTCAGAGTGTGACCTGGCTCCTCCCTCTATGCCCCTCCTTCAGACCTCAGTTTAGAAAATGTGCCCAGGCAGACTGGTCGCACTCTAGTGGAGCTCTACTGAGTTTCACTAAAAGACTTTATGTTAGGTTTTTTATTTTCAGGGAGACTGCTGGCAACAGTCTCCCTGCTTCGTGGGACTTAGGGGGAAGAAGTAGGAACCAACTTCCTGAATAGTTTCATGGCTCTGCTTCTTGCTGACAGGACACCATTAGCTCCTGAAGGGAACTGAACACTAGCTGCGGCTATGCGCTCACTCCCGCAGCACGCCGTCACCCCCCTAACAGAGCCAGAAGTCAGAACACTGATGAGTAGTATTACCGGAGGTCTGCAGAGAGGGATCTCCGGTCATCATGACAGATTAAGGTACCGCGCAGCGAGCGAGAACGCTGCGCGAGCATGCTATCCATAACACAGTGCACAGCAGGGTGCAGGGGGGGGGGGGCGCCCTGGGCAGCATGAAACCTACTCTCACTGACAAAAGGTGGCATATGATGCTCTGGCACAGTCCTACACCCCCGCCAGTATAAATATCTAGTTCAATAGCTGAGGAAAAACGCGCCATTGCAGGGGGCAGGGCTTCTTCCTCAGGCAGCCAGCACACTGCTCAGCGCCATTTTCTTCCAGCACACAGCAGGGGAAGAAACGCTGATCCTCCTCTCCACTTCTGAATCAAGTAACAGGGTGCTAAAGGGGGGGAGAGTGTATATTGTGGTACTATAACCTAATATTGGCAATATATATATAGCGCGGAAAGTCTCTGTGTACAAAGTACGTGACACAGGGATTTTTTTTTCTTTAGGCGCTGAGTTGTGGACTGGCAATTCCTTTCTGTGTCCCTCTGACAGATTTTACTGTGGGTCTGTCCCCTATAAGCCCCGGAGTGTCTGTGGTGTGATTGTGCACGTGTGTGACATGTCTGAGGCAGGGAGCTCTTCCCTTGAGGGAGCCATTTTAGGGACACAGAGTTGTAATGTGGTGGCGCTGCCGGCACACCATGATCCTGAATGGGTGAAAGAATTACGTGATAGTGTGAATCATATCAGTAAGAGATTGGATAAGTCTGAGTCTCATGCAGAAACCTGGAGAAAATCCGTGGAAGATGTGAGTTTTAGTAGTTCTGCTTTTTCATCCACAGGGGATCCCTCTGGGTCACATAAAAGGTAATTTGCACAAATAGTACAAACTGATACCGACACGGACTCTGATTCCTATGTCGACACTAGTGATTCCAGGGGAATAGATCCAAAATTAGTGAAAAACATTCAATACATGATTGTGGCTATAAAGGAGGTTTTAGAAGTTGCGGAGCCACCTCCTTTACCACAGGAGAAGGCTTACTTTTATAAAGAAAAGAAACTTAATGTAACTTTCCCTCCATCTCATGCACTGAACAGTTTATTTGAGGGAGTCTGGGTAAACCCTGAAAAGAAGTTTCAGATTCCAAAAATAATTCAGGTAGCGTACCCTTTCCCTGCAGAGGACAGGAAAAGGTGGGAGTCACCCCCTGTTTTAGACAGTGCCTTGTCACGGTTAACAAAAAAGGTGATTCTCCCTGCACCTGGGACGGCTTCACTAAAAGAGCTGGCAGACCGCAAGTTAGAGAATACGTTGAAATCTATTTATGTGGCCAATGGGACATTACTCAGACCTACCATTGCCTGTGCGTGGGTGAGTAATGCTATTGAAAAGTGGTCAGAAAACTTGTCATCAGAAATTGACACAATAGATAAAGACGAGATACTCCTAACTTTAGGTCACATCAAAGACGCTGCTGCGTATATGCTAGAAGCCATGAAAGATATTGGTCTCTTGGGATCAAAAGTCGCTACCATGGCAATCTCGCAATCTCCGCACGGAGGGCGTTGTGGATTCGCCAATGGAATGCTGATGCAGATTCTAAAAGGAATATGGAGGCTCTCGCGTACAAAGGTATGCCCTTGTTTGGAGATGGGCTGGATGCCTTAGATTCTGCGGCTACCGCAGGTAAGTCGACATTCTTGCCTTATGCTCCTGCACCGGCGAAAAACACACATCACTTTCAGATGCAGTCCTTTCGGCCCAATAGATACAAAAAGGGTAAAGGTTCCCCTTTTTTTGCGGGTAGAGGAAGGGGAAAAGGAAAAAAGCCCACAGTGTCTCCAGGATCACAGGAACAGAAATCAACCTCTGCTTCTGCCAAACCTGCAGCATGACGCTGGGGCTCCCTTGCGGGAGTCCGCTCAGGTGGGGGCACGTGTGAAACTTTACAGTCACTTATGGGTTCAATCTGGCCTAGACCCGTGGGTCGTACGAATAGTGTCCCAAGGGTACAAACTGGAGTTTCAAGACATTCCCCCATGCCGATTTTTCATATCGGCCTTACCAGCTTCTGTCCCAGACAGGGAAGTGGTAGCAGCAGCAGTACAAAAATTGTGTCAGGAACAAGTCATTGTCCTGGTTCCCTTGTTACAACAAGGAGAAGGGTTTTATTCAAGCCTATTTGTAAATCCGAAGCCGGACAGCTCGGTCAGACCAATTCTAAAACTGAAAAATCTGAATCTCTACCTGCAAAGGTTCAAGTTCAAGATGGAATCTCTGAGGGCAGTGATTTCCAGTCTGGAGGATGGGGAATTCATGGTGTCAGTGGACATAAAGGATCTCTACTTACATGTTCCCATTTATCCTCCGCATTAAGCTTATCTGAGATTCGCAGTGCACGATTGTCATTACCAATTTCAGACGTTGCCGTTCGGACTCTCCATGGCACCGAGGGTGTTCACCAAGGTGATGGCGGAGATGATGGTCCTCCTTCGACAGCAAGGAGTCAATATAATTCTTTCCCTGGACGATCTCCTGATAAAAGCGAGGTCCAGGGAAAAGTTGGTGCAGAACATTGCACTCTCCCTGACAGTACTTCAACTGGTCCGCATCCCATCTACACATGCATCAGAGGATAGTCAAGCAATAGCAGTGGATGCACTGGTGACCCAGTGGGTGTTTCGGTCGGTATATGTTTTTCCTCCACTTCCACTGATACCAAAAGTTCTCAAAACCATAAGAAGAACGGGAGTTCGAGCAATCCTCATTGCCCCAGACTGGCCAAGGAGGGCTTGGTATCCAGATCTTCAGGAGTTGCTCATAGAGGATCCTCGGCCTCTTTCTCTTCGCGAGGACCTGCTGCAGCAGGGGCCGTGCGTGTATCAAGACTTACCGCGGCTACGTTTGACGGCATGGCTGTTGAGCGCCAGATCCTAGCCCGATATGGTATTCCCAAAGAAGACATTCCCACTATTATTCAGGTCAGGAAAGGAGTAACGTCTAAACATTACCACCGTATTTGGAGAAAATATGTGTCTTGGTGTGAAACCAAGAAGACTCCAACGGAAGAGTTTCAGTTAGGACGTTTCTCCATTTTCTCCAGGCGGGTGTGGATGCAAGCCTACGATTGGGATCTATCAAGGTCCAGATTTCGGCCTTGTCTGTTTTCTTTCAGAAACAATTGGCCTCCCTTCCAGAAGTTCAGAGTGCGTACTTTACCTGCAGTTTAGTTATTAGAGTTACACAAGTTGTGTTATCTTAGTTTTCAGCATGTTGCTGCAATTGGTTCATGCCTGTTGGCGTGTGTTATGTTGAATGCCATGTGTGCGGCATGGTTGAGGGTGTGAGTTGGTAGATATCTCACCACTAATTTAAGTAAATCTTTTCCTCAAAATGTCAGTCTCCCTGGGCACAGTTCCTCCAACTGGGGTATGGAGGAGGGGCATAGAGGGAGGACCCAGTTCACACTCTGAAAAAGTCTTAAAGTGCCCATGGCTCCTGCGGAACCGTCTATACCCCATAGTACTGAAGTGGACCCCAGCATCCTCTACGGACTAGGAGAAAAGGATTTACCGGTACGTATTAAAATCCTGTTTTTGTGCTCCAGTAGTGTCTGTAATGTCTTATAATCAGTGTCATCACCAGACAGTAACTCCCTACAGAACTAAACTCAGAATTAAGTCCATGGATGGTGTTACAGGAATACAGGAACTACTTCATTTTTCTAGTGATCATCAGGTAATAACACCGATACTATAGGAAGCTATAAGAAGTACAGACATGGGGAACTTTTAATATCCAGATATCCACCACCCTAGTTTTAATAAATTCAATGGTGCCATAACTTGATATATAGGTTTTTAATATTGTGTGACTTGTTATACTGTATGTAGACTTGCCCATTCATTTTGTTCAAACTAGCAAAAAATAATCAATGCAGATGGCATAAGCAGGCCATTTCCAACGGAAATACCCATAAGAAAGTGAAGAGAGATCTCTGTCTTGGGAGAATAAACTGACAAATAAAAATCTCATCGCATATCACAATATTGCTCATTTTCACCCTTCTGAGCGACATTGTTTAACACATAGGTCTTCAACCTGTGGCCCTCCAGCTGCTGCGGAACTACACATCCCAGCATGCCCTGCCTCAGTTTTACCATGCCTTAATAGCAAAACTGTGGCAGGGCATGGTGGGATGTGTAGTTCCGCAGCAGCTGGAGGGCCACAGGTTGAAGACCCATGGTTTAACATATCGGCCAGTGTGTACACCACGACTTACAGATGAAGCCACGCTAGTCGTGGCTCTGTCTGTGACTAGGCGAGCCCGCCCGTGCGCGCCGAGAGCGTCTCCCTCTGGGCGTATGCACCCACGATGGAGACGCGCCCTATTCACTTGAATGGAGAGTGCTTACGTATGGGCGGGCACGCGCGTGTCCGGACAGAGATGCTCAGAATGGGAGTGTCTCTGTGCACTCCCAGCGTGACTAGGCAGATGGATCACCTAGTCATGCCGGGAGTGCACGTCTGCGATGGAGCCGCCTCAGATGAATGCGACTCCATCTCTATGAACAATGCGTGCTCCCGTGCATCATTATTGCCCCCCTCCATAGCCTGTGCATGCAGGCCAGTTTGAACTAATCGTCCAAAAGTCCACATACGGACTGGCCGCTGCATGACGTCAAGTGATATCGCACGGTGTGTACGCACTATGGCCCTCATTCCGAGTTGTTCGCTCGCAAGCTGCTTTTAGCAGCATTGCACATGCTAAGCCGACGCCTACTGGGAGTGAATCTTAGCTTAGCAGAATTGCGAACGAAGTATTCGCAATATTGCGAAAATATTTTTCTTTGCAGTTTCTGAGTAGCTCGAGACTTACTCTTCCAGTGCGATCAGTTCAGTGCTTGTCGTTCCTGGTTTGACGTCACAAACACACCCAGCGTTCGCCCAGACACTCCCCCGTTTCTCCAGCCACTCCCGCGTTTTTCCCAGAAACGGCAGCGTTTTTTCACACACTCCCATAAAACGGCCAGTTTCCGCCCAGAAACACCCACTTCCTGTCAATCACACTCCGATCACCAGAACGAAGAAAAAACCTCGTAATGCCGTGAGTAAAATGCCTAACTTCTTGGCAAATTTACTTGACGCAGCCGCAGTGCGAACATTGCGCATGCGCAGTTAGCGGAAAATCGCACCGATGCGAAGAAAAATAACGAGCGAACTCGGAATGAGGGCCCATGTAGGCAACCCGGGAGAGGAGGGGAAACATTATGCAATATCGCTCATGGAGCGTATCGCATAGTGTGTACCCACCATTACTCAAATTGTCTAGTTACCCAGGGAAGTCGATAGAGTTCACCTGAAAGCTTGAATCCCAATTGTCCCAGTGAGATGCTTCTCTGAAAAATATAAAAAATCTTCCTCTGTAATATGCAACTGCTTCAGAGCAGTAGGTGTAGGCTGCAGAGGAACTGAGGGGACAGCAATGACAGAGTCACTGAGTTCCTCTAGGGGATCACAGGCAAATCCAAAAATCGATCCAAACGAGATATCAGACTATTAAATTTGTCGTCAAAGTATACCAGCAGAACTTTACTTATCTCTGTCATCAGAGAGGTAGTGGCGGCAGTTACAGCAGGCATCAGAATAGACATTCCCATTTTTAAGTTTGTGGTGACCGCTGTATATACTGAGCATTACAGAGTCCCAGGTTGAACCCGCTGACAGCAGGAATGAGTATAGCGAGGCAGGCAGTCGTCAGGAGAGTGTTCCTCAGACCACAGGAGACGAGCAGCAGGGGGTCGCAGAAGAATCAAGTCCAAGCAGCGCAATGCTGCGGATGGAGATAGCAGGTCCAGACACACAGGCACAGTCACCGCCCACAGCCCCCGCAGGCAGCCTCCAGAACAACAAGTCAGCGCCGCAATAGATGTCCCCTCACGGGTTCAAGTAGGGAGACAGCTGGGATTGTAGTTCCAGTCCATCTGGGAGGAAGCTAGGCAACCTTCAGTAGCTTCACACCAACAGCAATGCAGTAATCATGCAGGCCATTCATGCCGATGGGGGGAACTCCGGCAGAAATCCCAGAGCCACAATGTTCACCAATGTGATACTCCCTTTGTAAGGAATGTAGGCGGATCACTAAGGGAGTTTTATCCCACAGGAGAGAGCAGGATGGTGGCAGATAGAATTCAGGCTCAGGAGCAGAGCTAAAACACAGCCATGCTCGAGGCACCGCCCACAGGAAGTCCTCAGACTAGGTTTAAAAGCCTAGAATGTATTTTTTTTTTTTCACTTTAACATTTTTATGAATTTTTATCATTTGTCTCTTCAAACAGGGCCGGATCTAAACCTTGTGGCGCCCAGGGTGAAAAAATAGGGGCGTGGCTTCATGGAGAAGAGGCGTGGTCAGGTATGCCCCTGTAGCTGTGCCCTCAGTAGTTGTGCCCCTAGTACTGTGCCCTCTGTAGAGTTGTGCCCCCTGTAGAGTTTTGCCCCTAGTAGTATTGCCCCCAGTACAGTTGTGCCCCCTGTAGAGTTGTGCCCCCAGTACTGTGCCCCCTGTAGAGTTGTGTCCCTTAGTTGCGCCGCTTACAAAAAAAAATAAGATTTTACTTTCCGATAAATCTATTTCTCGTAGTCCGTAGTGGATGCTGGGGACTCCGTCAGGACCATGGGGATTAGCGGCTCCGCAGGAGACAGGGCACAAAAATAAAGCTTTAGGATCAGGTGGTGTGCACTGGCTCCTCCCCCTATGACCCTCCTCCAAGCCTCAGTTAGGATACTGTGCCCGGACGAGCGTACACAATAAGGAAGGATTTTGAATCCCGGGTAAGACTCATACCAGCCACACCAATCACACCGTACAACTTGTGATCTGAACCCAGTTAACAGTATGACAACGTAGGAGCCTCTGAACAGACGGCTCACAACAAGAACAACCCGATTTTTTTGTAACAATAACTATGTACAAGTATTGCAGACAATCCGCACTTGGGATGGGCGCCCAGCATCCACTATGGACTACGAGAAATAGATTTATCGGTAAGTAAAATCTTATTTTCTCTAACGTCCTAGTGGATGCTGGGGACTCCGTCAGGACCATGGGGATTATACCAAAGCTCCCAAATGGGCGGGAGAGTGCGGATGACTCTGCAGCACCGAATGAGAGAACTCCAGGTCCTCTTTAGCCAGGGTATCAAATTTGTAGAATTTTACAAACGTGTTCTCCCCCGACCACGTAGCTGCTCGGCAGAGTTGTAATGCCGAGACCCCTCGGGCAGCCGCCCAGGATGAGCCCACCTTCCTTGTGGAATGGGCCTTGACAGATTTAGGCTGTGGCAGGCCTGCCACAGAATGTGCAAGTTGAATTGTGCTACAAATCCAACGAGCAATCGTCTGCTTAGAAGCAGGAGCACCCAGCTTGTTGGGTGCATACAGTATAAACAGCGAGTCAGATTTTCTGACTCCAGCCGTCCTTGAAATATATATTTTCAATGCCCTGACAACGTCCAGCAACTTGGAATCCTCCAAATCGCTAGTAGCCGCAGGCACCACAATAGGCTGGTTCAGGTGAAACGCTGACACCACCTTAGGCAGAAAATGAGGACGCGTCTGCAGTTCTGCCCTGTCCGAATGGAAAATCAGATATGGGCTTTTATACGATAAAGCCGCCAATTCTGACACTCTCCTGGCTGAAGCCAGGGCCAGTAGCATGGTTACTTTCCATGTAAGATATTTCAAATCCGCCGATTTGAGTGGCTCAAACCAATGGGATTTGAGAAAATCCAAAACTACATTAAGGTCCCACGGAGCCACTGGGGGCACAACCGGGGGCTGTATATGTAGTACTCCTTTTACAAAAGTCTGGACTTCAGGAACTGAAGCCAATTCTTTCTGGAAGAAAATCGACAGGGCCGAAATTTGAACCTTAATGGACCCCAACTTGAGGCCCATAGACAATCCTGTTTGCAGGAAATGTAGGAATCGACCCAATTGAAATTCCTCCGTGGGGGCCTTCCTGGCCTCACACCACGCAACATATTTCCTCCAAATGCGGTGATAATGTTGTGCAGTCACCTCCTTCCTGGCTTTAACCAGTGTAGGAATGACCTCTTCTGGAATGCCTTTTTCCCTTAGAATTCGGCGTTCAACCGCCACGCCGTCAAACGCAGCCGCGGTAAGTCTTGGAATAGACACGGTCCCTGCTGAATCAGGTCCCGTCTTAGAGGTAGAGGCCACGGATTTTCCGTGAGCATCTCCTGAAGTTCCGGGTACCAAGTTCTTCTTGGCCAATCCGGAGCCACGAGTATCGTTCTTACTCCCCTTTGCCGTATAATTCTCAGTACTTTGGGTATGAGAGGCAGAGGAGGAAACACATACACTGACTGGAACACCCACGGTGTTACCAGAGCGTCCACAGCTATTGCCTGAGGGTCTCTTGACCTGGCGCAATACCTGTCCAGTTTTTTGTTGAGGCGAGACGCCATCATATCCACCTTTGGTTTTTCCCAACGGTTCACAATAATGTGGAAGACTTCTGGAGGAAGTCCCCACTCTCCCGGGTGTAGATCGTGTCTGCTGAGGAAGTCTGCTTCCCAGTTGTCCACTCCCGGAATGAACACTGCTGACAGTGCTATCACATGATCTTCCGCCCAGCGAAGAATCCTTGCAGCTTCTGCCATTGCTCTCCTGCTTCTTGTGCCGCCCTGTCTGGTTACGTGGGCGACTGCCGTGATGTTGTCCGACTGGATCAACACCGGCTGACCCTGAAGCAGGGGTTTTGCCAGGCTTAGAGCATTGTAAATCGCTCTTAGCTCCAGTATATTTATGTGAAGAAACATCTCCAGGCTTGACCATACTCCCTGGAAGTTTCTTCCCTGTGTGACCGCTCCCCAGCCTCTCAGACTGGCATCCGTGGTCACCAGGACCCAGTCCTGTATGCCGAATCTGCGGCCTTCTAACAGATGAGCACTCTGCAACCACCACAGAAGAGACACCCTTGTCCGTGGCGATAAGGTTATCCGCTGATGCATCTGCAGATGCGATCCGGACCATTTGTCCAGCAGATCCCACTGAAAAGTTCGTGCGTGGAATCTGCCGAATGGGATTGCTTCGTAAGAAGCCACTATCTTTCCCAGGACTCTTGTGCATTGATGCACAGACACTTTTCCTGGTTTTAGGAGGTTCCTGACAAGTTCGGATAACTCCTTGGCTTTCTCCTCCGGAAGAAACACCTTTTTATGAACCGTGTCCAGAATCATTCCCAGGAACAGCAGACGTGTTGTCGGGGTCAACTGAGATTTTGGAAAATTCAGAATCCACTAGAGATGAGCGGGTTCGGTTTCTCTGAATCCGAACCCGCCAGAACTTCATGTTTTTTTTCACGGGTCCGAGCGACTCGGATCTTCCCGCCTTGCTCGGTTAACCCGAGCGCGCCCGAACGTCATCATGACGCTGTCGGATTCTCGCGAGGCTCGGATTCTATCGCGAGACTCGGCTTCTATATAAGGAGCCGCGCGTCGCCGCCATTTTCACACGTGCATTGAGATTGATAGGGAGAGGACGTGGCTGGCGTCCTCTCCGTTTAGAATTAGAATAGATTAGAGAGACACTTGATTTACTAATTTTGGGGAGCATTAGGAGTACTCAGTAGTGTACAGTGCAGAGTTTTGCTGATAGTGACCAGTGACCACCACTTTTATTTATAATCCGTTCTCTGCCTGAAAAAAGCGATACACAGCACACAGTGACTCAGTCACATACCATATCTGTGTGCACTGCTCAGGCTCAGGCCAGTGTGCTGCATCATCTATTATCTATATATAATATTATATATATCTGTCTGACTGCTCAGCTCACACAGCTTATAATTGTGGGGGAGACTGGGGAGCACTACTGCAGTGCCAGTTATAGGTTATAGCAGGAGCCAGGAGTACATAATATTATATTAAAATTAAACAGTGCACACTTTTGCTGCAGGAGTGCCACTGCCAGTGTGACTAGTGACCAGTGACCTGACCACCAGTATATAATATTAGTAGTATACTATCTCTTTATCAACCAGTCTATATTAGCAGCAGACACAGTACAGTGCGGTAGTTCACGGCTGTGGCTACCTCTGTGTCGGCACTCGGCAGCCCGTCCATAATTGTATATACCAGTGACCTAACCGTGGTTTTTTTTTCTTTCTTTATACATACATACTAGTTACGAGTATACTATCTCTTTATCAACCAGTCTATATATTAGCAGCAGACACAGTACAGTGCGGTAGTTCACGGCTGTGGCTACCTCTGTGTCGGCACTCGGCAGCCCGTCCATAATTGTATACTAGTATCCAATCCATCCATCTCCATTGTTTACCTGAGGTGCCTTTTAGTTGTGCCTATTAAAATATGGAGAACAAAAATGTTGAGGTTCCAAAATTAGGGAAAGATCAAGATCCACTTCCACCTCGTGCTGAAGCTGCTGCCACTAGTCATGGCCGAGACGATGAAATGCCAGCAACGTCGTCTGCCAAGGCCGATGCCCAATGGCATAGTACAGAGCATGTCAAAACCAAAACACCAAATATCAGTAAAAAAAGGACTCCAAAACCTAAAATAAAATTGTCGGAGGAGAAGCGTAAACTTTTTTGGTTTTTTGGAAGGGACATCCTGCGTGACACTGCAGTGCCACTCCTAGATGGGCCCGGTGTTTGTGTCGGCCACTAGGGTCGCTAATCTTACTCACACAGTCAGCTACCTCATTGCGCCTCTTTTTTTCTTTGCGTCATGTGCTGTTTGGGGAGGGTTTTTTGGAAGGGCCATCCTGCGTGACACTGCAGTGCCACTCCTAGATGGGCCCGGTGTTTGTGTCGGCCACTAGGGTCGCTAATCTTACTCACACAGCTACCTCATTGCGCCTCTTTTTTTCTTTGCGTCATGTGCTGTTTGGGGAGGGTTTTTTGGAAGGGCCATCCTGCGTGACACTGCAGTGCCACTCCTAGATGGGCCCGGTGTTTGTGTCGGCCACTAGGGTCGCTAATCTTACTCACACAGCTACCTCATTGCGCCTCTTTTTTTCTTTGCGTCATGTGCTGTTTGGGGAGGGTTTTTTGGAAGGGACATCCTGCGTGACACTGCAGTGCCACTCCTAGATGGGCCCGGTGTTTGTGTCGGCCACTAGGGTCGCTTATCTTACTCACACAGCGACCTCGGTGCAAATTTTAGGACTAAAAATAATATTGTGAGGTGTGAGGTATTCAGAATAGACTGAAAATGAGTGTAAATTATGGTTTTTGAGGTTAATAATACTTTGGGATCAAAATGACCCCCAAATTCTATGATTTAAGCTGTTTTTTAGTGTTTTTGGAAAAAAACACCCGAATCCAAAACACACCCGAATCCGACAAAAAAAATTCGGTGAGGTTTTGCCAAAACGCGTTCGAACCCAAAACACGGCCGCGGAACCGAACCCAAAACCAAAACACAAAACCCGAAAAATTTCAGGCGCTCATCTCTAGAATCCACCCGTGTTGTTGCAGCACTACTTGGGTTAGTGCTACTCCGTCCTCCAGCTGTTCTCTGGACCTTGCCCTTATCAGGAGATCGTCCAAGTAAGGGATAATTAATACGCCTCTTCTTCGCAGAAGAATCATCATTTCGGCCATTACCTTGGTAAAGACCCGAGGTGCCGTGGACAATCCAAACGGCAGCGTCTGAAACTGATAATGACAGTTTTGCACCACGAACCTGAGGTACCCTTGATGTGAAGGGCAAATTGGGACATGCAGGTAAGCATCTTTTATGTCCAGGGACACCATAAAGTCCCCTTCTTCCAGATTCGCTATCACTGCTCTGAGTGATTCCATCTTGAACTTGAATTTTTGTATGTACAGGTTCAAAGATTTCAGATTTAGAATAGGTCTTACCGAGCCGTCCGGCTTCGGTACCACAAATAGCGTGGAGTAATACCCCTTTCCCTGTTGTAGGAGGGGTACCTTGACTATCACCTGCTGAGAAAACAGCTTGTGAATGGCTTCCAATACCGTCGCCCTGTCTGAGGGAGACGTTGGCAAAGCAGACTTTAGGAACCGGCGAGGGGGAGACTTCTCGAATTCCAACCTGTAACCCTGAGATACTACCTGCAGGATCCAGGGGTCCACCTGTGAGCAAGCCCACTGCGCGCTGAAATTCTTGAGTCGACCCCCCACCGTTCCTGAGTCCGCTTGTAAAGCCCCAGCGTCATGCTGAGGGCTTTGCAGAACCCGCGGAGGGCTTCTGTTCCTGGGAAGGAGCTGCTTGCTGCCCTCTCTTACCCTTTCCTCTGCCTCGGGGCAGATATGACTGTCCTTTTGCCCGCTTGTTCTTATAGGACCGAAAGGACTGCGGCTGAAAAGACGGTGTCTTTTTCTGTTGGGAGGGGGTCTGAGGTAAAAAGGTGGATTTCCCGGCAGTTGCCGTGGCCACCAAATCCGATAGACCGACGCCAAATAATTCCTCCCCTTTATACGGCAATACTTCCATATGCCGTTTGGAATCCGCATCACCTGACCACTGTCGTGTCCATAAACTTCTTCTGGCAGATATGGACATCGCACTTACTCTCGATGCCAGAGTGCAAATATCCCTCTGAGCATCTCGCATATAAAGAAAAGCATTGCTCTAAAGTCTGTAAAATACTGTCCCTACCCAGGGTATCAATATTTTCAGTCAGGGAATCTGACCAGACCACCCCAGCACTGCACATCCAGGCTGAGGCGATGGCTGGTCGCAGTATAACACCAGTATGTGTGTATATACTTTTTAGGGTAGTTTCCAGCCTCCTATCAGCTGGATCCTTGAGGGCGGCCGTATCAGGAGACGGTAACGCCACTTGTTTTGATAAGCGTGTGAGCGCCTTATCCACCTTAGGGGGTGTTTCCCAGCGCGCCCTAACCTCTGGCGGGAAAGGGTATAATGCCAATAACTTTTTTGAAATTAGCACTTTTCTATCTGGGTTAACCCACGCTTCATCACATACATCATTCAATTCCTCTGATTCAGGAAAAACTACAGGTAGTTTTTTCACCCCCCACATAATACCCCTTTTTGTGGTACTTGTAGTATCAGAGATATGCAAAGCCTCCTTCATTGCCGTGATCATATAACGTGTGGCCCTACTGGAAAATACGTTTGTTTCTTCACCGTCGACACTAGATTCAGTGTCCGTGTCTGGGTCTGTGTCGACCGACTGAGGTAAAGGGCGTTTTACAGCCCCTGACGGTGTCTGAGACGCCTGGGCAGGTACTAACTGGTTTGCCGGCCGTCTCATGTCGTCAACTGATTTTTGTAATGTGCTGACATTATCACGTAATTCCATAAACAAAGCCATCCATTCCGGTGTCGACTCCCTGGGGGGTGACATCACCATTACCGGCAATTGCTCTGCCTCCACACCAACATCGTCCTCATACATGTCGACACACACGTACCGACACACAGCAGACACACAGGGAATGCTCTATTGAAGACAGGACCCCACTAGCCCTTTGGGAAGACAGAGGGAGAGTTTGCCAGCACACACCCAAGCGCTATAATATATATGGGAACAACCCTATATAAGTGTTGTATCCTTATAGCAGCTAAAATATAGTAATATCGCCAAAAAAAGTGCCCCCCCTCTCTGTTTTACCCTGTTTCTGTAGTGCAGTGCAGGGGAGAGTCCTGGGAGCCTTCCTCACAGCGGAGCTGAGCAGGAAAATGGCGCTGTGTGCTGAGGAGAATAAGCCCCGCCCCCTATTTCGGCGGGCTCTTCTCCGGAGTTTGTGAGATCTGGCAGGGGTTAAATACATCCATATAGCCTCAAGGGCTATATGTGATGTATTTTTAGCCATAAAAAGGTATTATACATTGCTGCCCAGGGCGCCCCCCCAGCGCCCTGCACCCTCCGTGACCGCTGTGTGAAGTGTGCTGACAACAATGGCGCACAGCTGCAGTGCTGTGCGCTACCTCAGGAAGACTGAAAAGTCTTCTGTCGCCTGCTTCTGGACCTCTTCCATCTTCGGCATCTGCAAGGGGGGTCGGCGGCGCGGCTCCGGGACCGGACTCCATGGCTGGGCCTGTGTTCGATCCCTCTGGAGCTAATGGTGTCCAGTAGCCTAAGAAGCCAATCCATCCTGCACGCAGGTGAGTTGACTTCTCTCCCCTAAGTCCCTCGATGCAGTGAGCCTGTTGCCAGCAGGACTCACTGAAAATAAAAAACCTAAAAACTTTTTCTAAGCAGCTCTTTAGGAGAGCCACCTAGATTGCACCCTGCTCGGACGGGCACAAAAACCTAACTGAGGCTTGGAGGAGGGTCATAGGGGGAGGAGCCAGTGCACACCACCTGATCCTAAAGCTTTATTTTTGTGCCCTGTCTCCTGCGGAGCCGCTAATCCCCATGGTCCTGACGGAGTCCCCAGCATCCACTAGGACGTTAGAGAAAAATAATTAATACTTACAATCCCCACTCCTACTTCCCGACCGCTACTGCCCTCTGTCTCCGTCTCTGGCCGCCAGGGACATCTCTCCCATAGCACCGCATAGACACTAGAGGTCAATAATGACCTCTAGCGTCCATGTGCCACTCCCACAATGCAGTGCGGGTGCGCTATGACTTCATGACGCACCGGCAGCAGTAGCGGATCTTGCCACGGCGGCAGCACCCTCTGGAAGGCGGCGCCCCGGGCAAAAATCCTGCTTGCCCGTAGCAAGATCCGCTACTGTCTTCAAAGTCACTTGCCAGAAGCAGGTCATTGATTTGAGCAGGTTTGCAGTGAGTTCTAAACCCACCGCTTGGTAAATCTAGGGTTTCTATAATTATATTGGAAAAAACATTGACACAGTCATTTAATGTTCTATTTAATTATAAAGTGTTGGTTTTCAGCAGTTTTGGAGTGGGTTTGATCTGCTGGGATCTCAAACACGCTGCATAGTAGATTTAGGTCCATGTGGCTTAATGTGTGAGTGTCTGTAGATCCTAATAGCCTAGACTCAGTCTCAGACTTCAAGAGAAAACATATTCGGGAATATATACTGAATAACAATAACAAATTATACTGGAATGAAAATAAATTTCAGTACATTTTCTTTTCACATCATGACAAGAAAAATCATCTGGAAAACATTTCTTTCTAAGATTTTTGGAACATCTTCTGCAATCATCACAATGAGCTTTCCAACATAACACTTTCTTCTTTCCAAACTCCTGGGAGTCTTACTCTAAAAGTCTCTGATGAAGATTCAGCTCTGACTTTACCCTTAGATCAGTTCATTATCGAGAGCGATAAGCTGTTTGTGAGAAGAAATTTGTGTTCTGGAGCTCTGGGCACAAACATATAGGAAAAAAATGGAATCAGGAGACTTCAATAGCCATCAAAAACAAATGTATTAATTAATTGTGATCATATCTCTCTACTGGGTATTACAGCTCTTGAGAGCAACAAGTCACATGTCACATATTCCAAGGCACTATGGGGGTTAGAAGCGACAGCCATAAAGTGCTAGAGAAATAGCTGGAAAGCTGGCACCTCATTACCATCATCATTGAATAAAAAACTGCTCTACTGTGTTTCTCGGTGACATGCGCAACCACACAGCACAACCGCTTATTACTTAGAAATGTATTGCCCCCTATAAGCCTACATCTTAAGGAGCAAGTATTATAATACATTACACTACATTATATGATAGGCTGCATATTACAGAAGTGAAAAACATGGACAATATAAACAAAAGTCTTTATGCCATGGTTGCTTTCACGTATGTACAGAAAGTCAATATGTTATGAGTGCAGGTCCTTTGTTATCTGAGAGAGAACCTTTGGTAACATAACTACTAAAGAAATAGGTGAACAAGCTTAAAGTACAATGAAACCGGGATGGTATTTGAACAACAGAAGTCTACATTATGGTTCATTTAAGATACCATGATGCCAATATCAGGTTGACCTAACTTTTAAACTATCTTTAGAAAAAAAACTCTGGCTGCATAGTCCTTTATCCAGAATGTAGAGGCTTTCTACTACTCCCAATACCCCTAGTATCAACCCAGCAGGGATCTCTGGAACAATAAGTTAAGCATAGCACATTATTAATTGATTTCTTTGTTAAACCAGAAGCTTGTGGTGGATCCCTCATGTTTGGTATATGCCACTAATATGGCCTTGCATTTTTTTATTCTTTTTCTTAGGAGAGGTCGTGTTTTGACTAGAGTTTTTAAAGTTGCTTATAGATCCAGAATATTGATACATTTCCTCTGCAGACAGGACTGAAGAGCTATAGTTCCCAAACCCTTAGGACTCACATCTGTTTTAATGAATTCCAGACAATAAAACTGCATACACATTTGCCAATCGTCTGCCCGATGTGCCCGCCCAGTTTCCATGTTTACATGTGCCCGCCTAGTTGTGATGGCAGTCGGGCGGTTGCCTGACCGCCCACACACACAGCACAATGCGCCGATATATCTGCAGATATATCAGCCATCAGTTGTTCTGAACAGCTGACACGATATGTCTTTGTACGACGACATTCACAGACATATCGCTGGTATACACCCACCGACGCACCCATGATATTTTGGGCGTTCAACTTAATACACACTGGCCAATTCAATGTATCGACCAGTGTGTACCAAACTTAAGTGGTTTATTTACTAAGCGTTGGGTTCTATAACCTGACATTTCCAATTGTGTTTAAACCCGAAATTTAAAAGGGCAATGCTTTTACCAGCTGTGTTTTGCTAGTAATATCTTTCTCTTTTTAAATTTCAAGTATAAACACAATCAGAAGTGCCAGGTTTTAGAAACTGAAGTTTAGTAAATAAACCTCTATAAGTCTTGGCCAACGTCTACGTATGAACCTGGAGTAGGAACTAGGGTTCTTCTTGATTAACAAGTCGTTCATACCAGTAAGCGCCATCATTGCTGACGTGAGTTTGGTAAAAACTAGAGATGAGCGGGTTCGGTTCTGTCACGATCCGGGTATCTGGACGCCATTACTTACCCTTCAGATGCCTCCTAAGGCGGGCTCAGCATTCCAGGACCAGATTCCGCTGTTCCTGAGTTTCCACATGCAGAGTGTCAGAGTGGTGTTTTCATCAGCCGCGGCCTCCGCTGTGCCCGCGTGGTTAAATGTGCATCTATCAGCCTGGCGTCTCCTGTCTCCGGTGGCCGGCGCCGCCATTACTGTTTCCCAGACCACATGGATTACAAACCAAACTTCCCTCCAAGTGTCTGCATGGGCGCAGCCATCTTGGATTCTGTCATCTGATCATTTCCACCAATCTGCTGTTTGTATTGTTGATTTGCATAATTGCCTAGCCAACCCCTTCCTTGCTGCAGGTATAAGTAAGCTGTGCCTGAGCAAGGAAGACGTCAGTGCTTTGGTTGTCAAACCTAGTTCCTGTTTGTCTCTCTTCTATGATTATCTTCCAGGTTCCAGCTCCTGTCTCAAGACTTCCACCATAGAGACCCGCACCAGCATTCCACCTGCGGTGTAGCCTGACTCTCCAATCCATTGTGGATTCATCTGTTTCCAGCTACAACACTACCTGCTTCCAGCCTCAGCTTCCAGCAGAATACAGCTTCCCTTAAAGGGCCGGTGTCCTTTCTACACTTTACCACTCTCCACCGGAATTATTATTTCTCCGCTCTCAAGTTCTACATTTCAGTTCACATTTCATCGCTCCCAAAGTTCATTTATTATTTAACTGGTTCCAGCCAGTATCCACTCCGTGCTAACAACAGTCTGGTTCCAGCCAGTATCCACAGCAGCTGTTTTACCTTCAGCAACCCAGCTCTTCCTGGAACACCAGCTGGTACAATCCTGGGTTATCTCCATTGCTACAGCCGGGCCTGGTAAGGACTTTCCATCTAGAAGATCATAAGAACTATCTCACACTACCAGTGCCCTGTGGCTCCTGCCATGCTGTAGTACTCAGGAACTGTATTTATTCTTTGCTGACTTTTACGTTTTCTTTTATTGCTGCTGTGATGCGGAGTTGTCATAATAAACATCATTGACTTTTATCTAAGTTGTCGTGGTCACGCCTTCGGGCAGTTATTATCCATGTTACTTACATGTCCAGGGGTCTGATACAACCTCCCAGGTTCCGGTACATCTCAGCCCCTACAACTGAGGCTGCCTCCCGTCAGCTCAGGCCCTCAGTTGTGACAGTAAGCACTGACCTAATGAATCCAGCCGGAGACCAGGATCAAGCGGCTAGGCCGATGCAAGAACTGGCAGCCCGACTAGAACATCAGGAGGCTGCACAGGGCCACATCATCCGCTGTCTCCAGGATCTCTCTACTCGGCTGGATGGGATTCAGACCACTCTCCGTGGATCAGGCGCGTCTGGTACGTCAACCACAGTGACTCCAGCTATAACCCCACCCACCTTACCCATTCCTGCTCCACGTCTTCATCTTCCAACGCCAGCAAAATTTGACGGATCTCCAAGATTCTGCAGGGGATTTCTCAACCAGTGTGAGATTCAGTTTGAGCTACAACCTGGCAATTTCCCCAGTGACCGTACAAAAATTGCCTACATTATTTCTCTTCTCAGTGGCTCAGCCCTCGATTGGGCATCACCGTTATGGGAGAGGTCCGACACCCTGCTATCTTCTTACACTGCATTCGTGTCAACATTCAGGCGCATCTTCGACGAGCCAGGCCGGGTAACTTCAGCTTCGTCTGAGATTCTCCGTTTACGCCAGGGATCACGTACTGTAGGACAATATCTTATACAGTTCCAGATCCTGGCATCCGAACTGGCATGGAACGACGAGGCCCTGTATGCTGCATTCTGGCATGGTTTATCCGAGCGTATTAAAGATGAGTTAGCTACCAGAGACTTACCCTCCAAGTTAGATGAGTTAATCTCACTTTGTACGAAAGTTGACTTACGTTTCAGAGAGAGAGCAACTGAGCGTGGAAGATCATCTGCTCCAAAATCTTCTGCTCCTCCTCCTCGCCAACTGTCACCAACTAAAGATGAACCCATGCAAATTGGCCGTTCCCGTTTAACTCCTGCTGAGCGCCGAAGACGTCTCTCCGAGTTTCTCTGTTTGTACTGTGCAGCTCCGTCTCACACCATTAATGCCTGTCCCAAACGTCCGGGAAACTCCAAATCCTAGCTCGCCAAGGAGAGGGCCGGCTAGGAGTAATGATCTCCTCTCCATCTCCTCAAGATTGTAACCTCCCAGTCTCGCTTCAAGTTGCTCAACGTTATCAGAACGTCATTGCCCTCCTGGATTCCGGAGCAGCTGGGAACTTTATTACCGAAGCCTATGTTAAACGGTGGTCCCTACCCACCGAGAGACTTCCTTCGTCCTTTTCCTTAACTGCTGTGGATGGCAGTAAAATTTTTGATACAGTTATTTCTCTAAGGACTCTACCAGTTCGTCTGAGAGTGGGAGTTCTTCATTCCGAACTTATTTCACTTTTAGTGATTCCAAGAGCCACACATCCTGTGGTCCTGGGCCTTCCATGGCTCCGTCTTCACAATCCTACAATTGATTGGACGACTACGCAAATCCTGGCATGGGGTTCCTCCTGTACTAAGACATGTTTGTTTAAAGTGTTGCCTGTCTGTTCCTCCTCCCCCAGGTCGTCTGATGTTCCACCTCCTCCATATCAAGATTTCACGGATGTGTTCAGTAAAGCTTCTGCTGATATCCTTCCCCCTCATAGAGAATGGGACTGCCCGATTGATCTCGTTCCAGGGAAGGTTCCACCTCGAGGCCGAACTTATCCGTTGTCTCTCCCCGAGACGCATTCTATGGAGGAATACATAAAAGAGAACCTAGCAAAGGGGTTCATTCGACCTTCTTCTTCTCCAGCCGGCGCAGGCTTCTTTTTTGTAAAGAAGAAAGATGGTGGTCTGCGGCCGTGCATCGACTACAGAGGTTTGAACGACATTACCATCAAGAACCGCTATCCTTTACCCCTGATTACTGAGCTCTTTGACAGAGTTAGCGGAGCTACCATCTTTACAAAGCTGGACCTGAGAGGTGCATACAATCTCATCCGGATCCGTGAGGGTGACGAGTGGAAGACCGCATTTAACACCCGTGACGGACATTATGAGTACCTCGTCATGCCCTTCGGATTGAGCAATGCTCCAGCTGTCTTCCAGCATTTCGTCAATGAGATCTTCAGAGACATTCTATACCGTCATGTCGTGGTCTATCTAGATGATATCCTCATTTTTGCCAACAATTTAGAGGAACATCGTTTCTGGGTAAAGGAGGTTCTGTCCCGTCTCCGTGTCAATCATCTTTACTGCAAATTAGAGAAATGCGTCTTTGAAGTCAAGTCCATTCCGTTTCTAGGGTACATTGTGTCCGGTTCCGGACTAGAGATGGATCCTGAGAAACTACAAGCAATCCAGAATTGGCCAGTACCCTTAACCCTCAAAGGGGTCCAGAGGTTCTTAGGGTTCGCCAATTATTACCGAAAGTTTATACGAGACTTTTCCACCATTGTGGCGCCTATTACTGCTTTCACCAAGAAGGGTGCTAACCCGTCCAAGTGGTCTGAAGAAGCCATGCAAGCTTTTCATCTTTTAAAACAGAGGTTCATCTCTGCACCTGTCCTGAAACAGCCTGACGTCGACTCTCCTTTCATCTTAGAGGTGGATGCCTCCTCCGTTGGAGTAGGAGCGGTGTTATCTCAGAGGGCTAAAGATGGTCATTTACATCCTTGCAGTTTCTTCTCACGGAAGTTCTCCCCAGCGGAGCGCAACTATGCCATTGGCGACCAGGAGTTGCTAGCCATCAAGCTCGCTCTAGAGGAGTGGAGATATCTGTTGGAGGGAGCTTCTCATTCAATCACCATCCTTACAGACCACAAGAACCTTCTATATCTAAAAGGCGCACAATGTCTCAACCCTCGTCAGGCCAGATGGGCACTTTTCTTTTCCAGGTTCGACTTTAAACTCCAGTTCTGTCCGGGCTCTCAGAATCGCAAGGCCGATGCCCTTTCCCGCTCATGGGAGCAAGAAAATGAGTCAGAGTCTTCAGACAAGCATCCTATTATAAATCCGTTGGCATTCTCCACGGTAGGGATGGACTCTACGCCCCCATCAGGGAAAAGTTTTGTGAAGCCGACACTAAGGAAGAAGCTCATGCATTGGGCCCATGCTTCCCGTTTTGCCGGACATACAGGTATCCAAAAAACCCTGGAGTTTATCTCTAGGTCCTATTGGTGGCCAACTCTGAAAAAGGACGTTTTGGAGTTTATTGCATCTTGCCCAAAGTGTGCTCAACATAAAGTATCCCGCCAGTCGCCTGCGGGGCAACTGGTTCCACTATCTGTTCCCCGTCGACCATGGACCCATTTGTCGATGGATTTTATTACAGATTTGCCCATGTGCAACAAGTTCAATACCATCTGGGTGGTAGTTGACCGGTTCACCAAGATGGCACACTTCATTCCTCTCACCGGTCTTCCGTCAGCTTCCAAGTTGGCTCAAGTATTCATACAAGAGATCTTCCGACTCCACGGTCTTCCAGAAGAAATTATCTCAGATCGAGGAGTTCAATTCACAGCCAAATTCTGGCGAAGTTTATGTCAAGTCCTCCAAGTCAAGTTAAAGTTTTCCACGGCTTACCATCCTCAGACCAATGGTCAAACTGAGAGGGTGAATCAGGACTTGGAGGCCTTCCTCCGCATCTATGTGTCCTCCTCTCAAGATGACTGGGTTCAATTACTTCCCTGGGCCGAGTTCTGTCATAACAACCAGTATCATTCTTCATCTTCTTCAACACCATTCTTCACCAACTTTGGATTCCACCCTAAAGTCCCTGAGTTCCAACCGCTTCCAGCAACTTCTGTTCCCGCAGTGGATATCACCTTGCATCAGTTTGCCAATATCTGGAAGAGCGTACGATCAGCTCTGCTCAAGGCATCGTTCAGGTACAAGAAGTTTGCGGATAAGAAGCGTCGAGCAGTTCCTGCTCTCAAGGTGGGTGATCGGGTATGGTTATCCACGAAGAATTTGAGGTTAAGAGTTCCCAGTATGAAGTTTGCACCTCGCTACATCGGTCCTTTTAAAATTGATCAAGTCATCAATCCTGTTGCTTACAGACTCCAGTTACCTCCCTTCTTAAAAATACCCAGGACATTCCATGTTTCCCTGTTGAAACCGCTAATCTTGAATCGGTTTCATTCCTCACTTCCACCAACTCCGAAAGTCCAAACTCAACGAGGCGTTGAGTATGAAGTGGCCAAGATCCTGGACTCACGTCACCGTTACGGTCAACTTCAGTATCTCATTGACTGGAAGGGCTATGGTCCTGAAGAACGCTCTTGGACCAATGCCTCTGACGTCCATGCTCCTGCCTTGGTCCGAAATTTCCACGCAAAGTTTCCTTTAAAGCCTAAGAAGTGTCCTGGGGCCACTCCTAAAGGGGGGGGTGCTGTCACGATCCGGGTATCTGGACGCCATTACTTACCCTTCAGATGCCTCCTAAGGCGGGCTCAGCATTCCAGGACCAGATTCCGCTGTTCCTGAGTTTCCACATGCAGAGTGTCAGAGTGGTGTTTTCATCAGCCGCGGCCTCCGCTGTGCCCGCGTGGTTAAATGTGCATCTATCAGCCTGGCGTCTCCTGTCTCCGGTGGCCGGCGCCGCCATTACTGTTTCCCAGACCACATGGATTACAAACCAAACTTCCCTCCAAGTGTCTGCATGGGCGCAGCCATCTTGGATTCTGTCATCTGATCATTTCCACCAATCTGCTGTTTGTATTGTTGATTTGCATAATTGCCTAGCCAACCCCTTCCTTGCTGCAGGTATAAGTAAGCTGTGCCTGAGCAAGGAAGACGTCAGTGCTTTGGTTGTCAAACCTAGTTCCTGTTTGTCTCTCTTCTATGATTGTCTTCCAGGTTCCAGCTCCTGTCTCAAGACTTCCACCATAGAGACCCGCACCAGCATTCCACCTGCGGTGTAGCCTGACTCTCCAATCCATTGTGGATTCATCTGTTTCCAGCTACAACACTACCTGCTTCCAGCCTCAGCTTCCAGCAGAATACAGCTTCCCTTAAAGGGCCGGTGTCCTTTCTACACTTTACCACTCTCCACCGGAATTATTATTTCTCCGCTCTCAAGTTCTACATTTCAGTTCACATTTCATCGCTCCCAAAGTTCATTTATTATTTAACTGGTTCCAGCCAGTATCCACTCCGTGCTAACAACAGTCTGGTTCCAGCCAGTATCCACAGCAGCTGTTTTACCTTCAGCAACCCAGCTCTTCCTGGAACACCAGCTGGTACAATCCTGGGTTATCTCCATTGCTACAGCCGGGCCTGGTAAGGACTTTCCATCTAGAAGATCATAAGAACTATCTCACACTACCAGTGCCCTGTGGCTCCTGCCATGCTGTAGTACTCAGGAACTGTATTTATTCTTTGCTGACTTTTACGTTTTCTTTTATTGCTGCTGTGATGCGGAGTTGTCATAATAAACATCATTGACTTTTATCTAAGTTGTCGTGGTCACGCCTTCGGGCAGTTATTATCCATGTTACTTACATGTCCAGGGGTCTGATACAACCTCCCAGGTTCCGGTACATCTCAGCCCCTACAACTGAGGCTGCCTCCCGTCAGCTCAGGCCCTCAGTTGTGACAGGTTCGTTGAGATCCGAACCCCCCCGAACTTCACCCATTTTACACGGGTCCGAGACAGCCTCGGATCTTCCTGCCTTGCTCGGTTAACCAGAACGCGCCCGAACGTCATCATCCCGCTGTCCGATTCTCGCGAGATTCGTATTCTATATAAGGAGCGGCGCGTCGCCGCCATTTTCACTCGTGAATTGGAGATTGAACGGAGGGGACGTGGCAGTGTTCTCTCCCTGAAAAGCTCCGTAATCTGTGCTCAGTGTGCTGAAAATATCTACGTTCTCTGCCTGAAAACGCTCCATATCTGTGCTCAGTGTGCTGCAAATCTTTGTGCTCAGTGTGCTGCATTGTGGGGACTGGGGAACACCAGTATAATAATATATACTATTCTATAGCTTCTATACTGCTTGTCAGGACACATGTGTCACAGTTACACCGCTCTGTACTGATATATATATATATACAGTAATATATATACTATTCTATAGCTTCTATACTGCTTGTCAGAACACATGTGTCACAGTTACACCGCTCTGTACTGATATATATATACAGTAATATATATATACTATTATATAGCTTCTATACTGCTTGTCAAGACACATGTGTCACAGTTACACCGCTCTGTACTGATATATATATATATACAGTAATATATATACTATTCTATAGCTTCTATACTGCTTGTCAGAACACATGTGTCACAGTTACACCGCTCTGTACTGATATATATATACAGTAATATATATATACTATTCTATAGCTTCTATACTGCTTGTCAGGACACATGTGTCACAGTTACACCGCTCTTTACTGATATATATATACAGTAATATATATACTATTCTATAGCTTCTATACTGCTTGTCAGGACACATGTGTCACAGTTACACCGCTCTGTACTGATATATATATATATACATTAATATATATACTTTTCTATAGCTTCTATACTGCTTGTCAGGACACACGTGTCACAGTTACACCGCTCTGTACTGATATATACAATAATATATATACTTTTCTATAGCTTCTAGTATTACAGTGCAGCATTTTGGTGACCAACAGTATACATATATAGTACAGTACAGTAGGCCATTGCTATTGATATATTACTGGCATATAATTCCACACATTAGAAAATGGAGAACAAAAATGTGGAGGGTAAAATAGGGAAAGATCAAGATCCACTTCCACCTCGTGCTGAAGCTGCTGCCACTAGTCATGGCCGAGACGATGAAATGCCATCAACGTCGTCTGCCAAGGACGATGCCCAATATCATAGTAGAGAGCATGTAAAATCCAAAACACAAAAGTTCAGTAAAATGACCCAAAAATCAAAATTAAAAGCGTCTGAGGAGAAGCGTAAACTTGCCAATATGCTATTTACGACACGGAGTGGCAAGGAACGGCTGAGGCCCTGGCCTATGTTCATGGCTAGTGGTTCAGCTTCACATGGGGATGGAAGCACTCATCCTCTCGCTAGAAAAATGAAAAGACATAAGCTGGCAAAAGCACAGCAAAGAACTGTGCGTTCTTCTAAATCACAAATCCCCAAGGAGAGTCCAATTGAGTCGGCTGTGATGCCTGACCTTCCCAACACTGGACGGGAAGAGGTGGCGCCTTCCACCATTTGCACGCCCCCTGCAAGTGCTGGAAGGAGCACCCGCAGTCCAGTTCCTGATAGTCAAATTGAAGATGTCACTGTTGAAGTACACCAGGATGAGGATATGGGTGTTGCTGGCGCTGAGGAGGAAATTGACAAGGAGGAGTCTGATTTTGAGGTGGTTTGTTTAAGTCAGGCACCCGGGGAGACACCTGTTGTCCATGGGACAAATATGGTCATTGACATGCCTGGTCAAATTACAAAAAAAATCACCTCTTCGGTGTGGAATTATTTTAACAGAAATGCAAACAACAGGTGTCAAGCCGTGTGTTGCCTTTGTCAAGCTGTAATAAGTAGGGGTAAGGACGTTAACCACATAGGAACATCCTCCCTTATACGTCACCTGCAGCGCATTCATCAGAAGTCATTGACAAGTTCAAAAACTTTGGGTGACAGCGGAAGCAGTCCACTGACAACTAAATCCCTTCCTCTTGTAACCAAGCTCCTGCAAACCACACCACCAACTCCCTCAGTGTCAATTTCCTCATTAGACATGAAAAACAATAGTACTGCAGGCCATGTCACTGACAAGTCTGACGAGTCCTCTCCTGACTGGGATTCCTCCGATGCATCCTTGAGTGTAACGCCTACTGCTGCTGGGAGTCGATCGTCATCCCAGAGAGGAAGTCGGAAGACCACTTGTACTACTTCCAGTAAGCAATTGACTGTCCAACAGTCCTTTGTGAGGAAGATGAAATATAACAGCAGTCATCCTGCTGCAAAGCGGATAACTCGGGTCTTGGCAGCTGCGGTGGTGTTAAACGTGTGTCCGGTATCCACCGTTAATTCACAGGGAATTAGAGAATTGTTTGAGGTACTGTGTCCCCGGTACCAAATACCATGTAGGTTCCATTTCTCTAGGCAGGCGATACCGAGAATGTACACAGACGTCAGAAAAAGAGTCACCAGTGTCCTAAAAAATGCAGTTGTACCCAATGTCCACTTAACCACGGACATGTGGACAAGTGGAGCAGGGCAGACTCAGGACTATATGACTGTGACAGCCCACTGGGTAGATGTATTGCCTCCCGCAGCAAGAACAGCAGGGCGGCACCAGTAGCAACATCTCACAAACGCCAACTCATTCCTAGGCAGGCTACGCTTTGTATCACCGCTTTTCATAAGAGGCACACAGCTGACAACCTCTTACGTAAACTGAGGAACATGATCGCAGAATGGCTTACCCCAATTGGACTCTCCTGGGGATTTGTGACATCGGACAACGCCACCAATATTGTGCATGCATTACATGTGGGCAAATTCCAGCACGTCCCATGTTTTGCACATACATTGAATTTGGTGGTGCAGAATTATTTAAAAAACGACAGGGGCGTGCAAGAGATGCTGTCGGTGGCCCGAAGAATTGCGGGCCACTTTCGGCATTCAGCCACCGCGTGCCGAAGACTGGAGCACCAGAAAACACTCCTAAACCTGCCCCGCCATCATCTGAAGCAAGAGGTGGTAACGAGGTGGAATTCAACCCTCTATATGCTTCAGAGGATGGAGGAGCAGCAAAAGGCCATTCAAGCCTATACAGCTACCTATGATATAGGCAAAGGAGGGGGAATGCACCTGACTCAAGTGCAGTGGAGAATGATTTCAACGTTGTGCAAGGTTCTGCAACCCTTTGAACTTGCCACACGTGAAGTCAGTTCAGACACTGCCAGCCTGAGTCAGGTCATTCCCCTCATCAGGCTTTTGCAGAAGAGGCTGGAGAGATTGAAGGAGGAGCTAAAATGGAGCGATTCCGCTAGGCATGTGGGACTTGTGGATGGAGCCCTTAATTAGCTTAACCAGGATTCAAGGGTGGTCAATCTATTGAAATCAGAGCACTACATTTTGGCCACCGTGCTCGATCCTAGATTTAAAACCTACATTTTATCTTTCTTTCTGGCAGACACAAGTCAGCAGAGGTGCAAAGACCTGCTGGTGAGACACTTGTCAAGTCAAGCGGAACGTGACCCGTCAACAGCTCCTCCTTCACATTCTCCCACAACTGGGGCTGTGAGGAAAAGGCTAAGAATTCCGAGCCCACCCGCTGGCGGTGATGCAGGGCAGTCTGGAGCGAGTGCTGACATCTGGTCCAGACTGAAGGACCTGCCAACGATTACTGACATGTCGCCTACTGTCACTGCATATGATTCTGTCACCATTGAAAGAATGGTGGAGGATTATATGAGTGACCGCATCCAAGTAGGCACGTCAGACAGTCCGTACGTATACTGGCAGAAAAAAGAGGCAATTTGGAGGCCCTTGCACAAACTGGCTTTATTTTACCTAAGTTGCCCCCCCTCCAGTGTGTACTCCAAAAGAGTGTTTAGTGCAGCCGGTCACCTTGTCAGCAATCGGCGTACGAGGTTACTTCCAGAAAATGTGGAGAAGATGATGTTCATCAAAATTAATTATAATCAATTCCTCCGTGGATACATTCACCAGCAATTGCCTCCTGAAAGTACACAGGGACCTGAGATGGTGGATTCCAGTGGGGACGAATTAATAATCTGTGAGGAGGGGGATGTACACAGTGAAAGGGGTGAGGAATCAGACAATGAGGAGGAGGTGGACATCTTGCCTCTGTAGAGCCAGTTTGTGCAAGGAGAGATTGATTGCTTCTTTTTTGGTGGGGGCCCAAACCAACCAGTCATTTCAGTCACAGTTGTGTGGCAGACCCTGTCGCTGAAATGATGGGTTTGTTAAAGTGTGCATGTCCTGTTTATACAACATAAGGGTGGGTGGGAGGGCCCAAGGACAATTCCATCTTGTACCTCTTTTTTCTTTAATTTATCTTTGCATCATGTGATGTTTGGGGCCAATTTTTTTAAGTGCCATCCTGTCTGACACTGCAGTGCCACTCCTAGATGGGCCAGGTGTTTGTGCCGGCCACTTGGGTCACTTAGATTAGTTATCCAGCGACCTTGGTGCAAATTTTAGGACTAAAAATAATATTGTGAGGTGTGAGGTGTTCAGAATAGACTGGAAATGAGTGGAAATTATGGTTATTGAGGTTAATAATACTATGGGATCAAAATGACCCCCAAATTCTATGATTTAAGCTGTTTTTGAGGGTTTTTTGAAAAAAAAACACCCGAATCCAAAACACACCCGAATCCGACAAAAAAATTTCAGGGAGGTTTTGCCAAAACGCGTCCGAATCCAAAACACGGCCGCGGAACCGAATCCCAAACCAAAACACAAAACCCAAAAAATGTCCGGTGTACATCTCTAGTAAAAACCCATTGCCATTTGTCACTAGATTAAGTAAGAGACTGAAACTGAAAATGTTCAGGCTGGATTGCGAATCTGAGGCAGTCATGACTCTCAAACAAGTGGAAATGCATACCTGATGTCCATGGATACCAGGAAGTTGTTATTCTCTCTACTACATATAATTTCTCTCAGAGACTCCATCTTGGACCTATCAAGTCAAAGATGGATGTTCAGATCTTTCAGGTTCAAACTGAAACAGAAAAGTCTGTCTGGTTTCTGGAACAAGAAAAGTATTTGAATAGAATTCCAATATAGATGTTTTTAGTGCAGCTGCAGCACCGATGTGGGACTTCAGAAAGGTAAGTAATTAAACATGGATGCAGTGTGTGCGATGTGGGGCCCTTGTGCACTGTACACATTGCACCCATTATAGAAACGTCAATGGACCTCCAACAGATAAAATCATTTTGTCTTCTCTCCAGGAATACCTTCTAGGATGTGGCTTCACAGATCTAAGATATAGCCCTTGTCTGTGATTCCTCTCCTCCTGGTATTTGAAGGCGAAAACAACCACTGATCCCTAAAGAGAAGAAGACACGGTTCAGCCACAGAAATTCCCAGGTGTTACTTCTCTGAAGGCTTATTTGTTTCCCTTAAGGGAGATACACACCTAGAGATGTGTGCTGAGCGATCTAGCACAGACCACTCAGCACACATCTCTCCCCCAGCTCAGCACTCAGCGCGATGTGTGCTGAGCGAGGGGATGTACGGGGGGATGCTCACTTTACACAGCGCTGAAGGGCTCAATCTAGCACTGGTGATAGCGATGCGCAAGGACGTGCATCGCTATCGCTAGGGGGCATACACACGAGAGATCCGTGCTTAATTTCTAAGCAATCTAGTCAGATTGCTTAGATTTTAGAATCAGAATCTAGCTGTTATCTTCTAGAATGTGCTAAATGAATGATAAGTAGAATCTGATTGTACGACATCTCAACTTCTGTAAACCCGCACTTTTGTAAATATACCCCCAGGTAGTCAGAAAACAGTTCGATTTACCAACCTCTTTGGTAACCCAGATCTACGACATGAAAATAGTCTGTACAATTTGCTAGGATTTTCTAACTGAAACTTTATCGAGGAAGCATTAAGAGAACTGTGGTCTTCTACAACTGCACTGTAGGGGCATCCATGTTTCTAGTGGAGGATAACACAATTTTTAAAAGGAATTTATATTTATTACTTTATATACAGCTAGTTCAGGTACCAGGGGAAGGTTGGCAAAGGTGTAATGAGTGTGGCTCAGTACTGAGTTTTACTTAAGGAAGGAATGAGAATAAAAGGAATGTGTATATATTTCAGATACCCATGTCAGATACATAAAGATGTTAGTGTGTTGCAGTGTCAGATTATGGTGGTTGTATCTTCAATGATGGAGAATTAGGTAGGGGTTTAGAGTGCAAAGAAGCTTCTTTACAAATACAATATAGGGTATTGGTATTAATCAGCTATGAC
Source organism: Pseudophryne corroboree (assembly GCF_028390025.1). Classification (NCBI taxonomy): domain Eukaryota; kingdom Metazoa; phylum Chordata; class Amphibia; order Anura; family Myobatrachidae; genus Pseudophryne; species Pseudophryne corroboree. The sequence goes on from NC_086446.1 coordinate 241,200,670, forward strand.
GCACTATACACTACACAACATATGTCACAATCCATCAGAAACAAATCCAACAAAATAATTTCTTTCCACTGGGCTATTTCTTTGTGGAGTATGTATGTCGTGTCCCCAATACAGCCCCCTGTGACTTTTAAAACATAACCTCATTGTTTGCTCATTGGCACAGTAAGACCCGGTAACATGACTGAACAACTGCAAAACCCTTTTGATCGGACTAGGAATTACATTAACAACATTCTTCCGATGTTTGAGGCAGAACTCAGCTCCTCTTTACCACACTGGGGTTTTCCAGATCTTGGCGCAGTCGCTACTGCAACTTGAAAGTATTTCTTCTGAATGAATTTATAAGGTGCTTGATGCCATCCATTATGTGTAACAGCTTTAAAGAAAACAAAGCTGGAGATAAGACTGGATTTTATACTGTAACCTCTTTACACTGATACCAGTTTGTTAAACATCCTATGGAAAATTTTTACTTGGAGCATATCCTGCATTTTATCATACTACTTGTACAGGTATTTCTCTGACGTCCTAGTGGATGCTGGGGACTCCGTCAGGACCATGGGGATATAGCGGCTCCGCAGGAGACAGGGCACAATAATAAAAGCTTTAGGATCAGGTGGTGTGCACTGGCTCCTCCCCCTATGACCCTCCTCCAAGCCTCAGTTAGATTTTTGTGCCCGACGAGAAGGGTGCAATCTAGGTGGCTCTCCTGAGCTGCTTAGAATAAAAGTTTAAGTTAGGTTTTTTATTTTCAGTGAGTCCTGCTGGCAACAGGCTCACTGCTACGAGGGACTTAGGGGAGAGAAGAAAACTCACCTGCGTGCAGGATGGATTTGCTTCTTAGGCTACTGGACACCATTAGCTCCAGAGGGAGTCGGAACACAGGTCTCACCCTGGGGTTCGTCCCGGAGCCGTGCCGCCGACCCCCTTGCAGATGCCGAAGTTGAAGAGGTCCAGAGGTTCAGAAACAGGCGGCAGAAGACTTTCAGTCTTCATAAGGTAGCGCACAGCACTGCAGCTGTGCGCCATTGTTGTCAGCACACTTCACCAACAGTCACCAACTGTCACTGAGGGTGCAGGGCGCTGGGGGGGGCGCCCTGGGCAGCAATGTATAATACCTTTTTATGGCTAAAATACATCACATATAGCCCTTGAGGCTATATGGATGTATTTAACCCCTGCCAGATCTCACAAACTCCGGGAGAAGAGCCCGCCGAAAAGGGGGCGGGGCCTATTCTCCTCAGCACACGGCGCCATTTTCCTGCTCAGCTCTGCTGTGAGGAAGGCTCCCAGGCTCTCCCCTGCACTGCACTACAGAAACAGGGTTAAAACAGAGAGGGGGGGCACTTATTTGGCGATATGATTACATATATAAAAATGCTATAAGGGAAAACACTTGTATAAGGGGTTGTCCCTGTATAATTATAGCGTTTTTGGTGTGTGCTGGCAAACTCTCCCTCTGTCTCCCCAAAGGGCTAGTGGGGTCCTGTCCTCTGTCAGAGCATTCCCTGTGTGTGTGCTGTGTGTCGGTACGTGTGTGTCGACATGTAGGAGGACGATGTTGGTGAGGAGGCGGAGCAAATTGCCTGTATTGGTGATGTCACTCTCTAGGGAGTCGACACCGGAATGGATGGCTTATTTAGGAATTACGTGATAATGTCAACACGCTGCAAGGTCGGTTGACGACATGAGACGGCCGGCAAACAAATTAGTACCTGTCCAGGCGTCTCAGACACCGTCAGGGGCTTGTAAAAACGCCCATTTACCTCAGTCGGTCGACACAGACACGGACACTGACTCCAGTGTCGACGGTGAAGAAACAAACGTATTTTCCTTTAGGGCCACACGTTTCATGTTAAGGGCAATGAAGGAGGTGTTACATATTTCTGATACTACAAGTACCACAAATAAGGGTATTATGTAGGGTGTGAATAAACTACTTGTAGTTTTTCCTGAATCAGATAAATTAAATGAAGTGTGTGATGATACGTGGGTTTCCTCCGATAGAAAATTATTGGCGGTATACCCTTTCCCGCCAGAAGTTAGGGCGAGTTGGGAAACACACCTTAGGGTGAATAAGGCGCTCACACGCTTATAAAAACAAGTGGCGTTACCGTCTCCAGATACGGCAGCCCTCAAGGAGCCAGCTGATAGGAAGCTGAAAAATATCCTAAAAGTATATACACATATACTGGTGTTATACTACGACCAGCAATCGCCTCAGCCTGGATGTGCAGCGCTGAGGGGGCTTGGTCGGATTTCCTGACTGAAAATATTGATACCCTTGACAGGGACAAGATTTTATTGACTATAGAGCATTTTAAGGATGCATTTCTATATATGCGAGATGCGCAGAGGGATATTTGCATTCTGGCATCAAGAGTAAATGTGATGTCCATATCTGCCAGACGACAGTGGTCAGGTGATGCAGATTCCAGACGGCACATGGAAGTATTGCCGTATAAAGGGGCGGTCCATCGGACCTGGTGGCCATGGCAACAGCTGAAAAATCCACCTTTTGTTACCCCAAGTCACATCTCAGCAGAAAAGGACACAGTCTTTTCAGTCTCAGTCCTTTCGTCCCCATAAGGGCAGGCGGGCAAAAGGGCCAGTCATATCTGCCCAGGGGTAGAGGAAAGGGAAGAAGACTGCAGCAGGCAGCCCATTCCCAGGAACAGAAGCCCTCCACAGCTTCTGCCAAGTCCGCAGCATGACGCTGGGGCCGTACAAGCGGACTCAGGTGCGGTAGGGGGTCATCTCAAGAGTTTCAGCACGCAGTGGGCTCACTCACAAGTGGACTCCTGGATCCTACACGTAGTATCCCAGGTGTACATTGGAAATTCGAGACGTCTCCCCCTCACAAGTTCCTGAAGTCTGCTTTACCAACGTCTCCCTCCGACAGGGAGGCAGTATTGGGAACAATTCACAGGCTGTATTCCCAGCAGGTGATAATCAAAGTACCCCTTCTACAACAAGGGAAGGGGTATTATTCCACACTATATTGTGGTACTGAAGCCAGACGGCTAGGTGAGATCTGAAATATTTGAACACTTACATACAAGCGTTCAAATCAAGATGGAGTCACTCAGAGCAGTGATAGCGAACCAGGAAGAAGGGGACGATATGGTGTCACTGGATATCAGGGACGCTTACCTACATGTCCAAATTTGCCCTTCTCACCAAGGGTACCTCAGGTTCGTGGTACAGAACTGTCACTATCAGTTCAGACGCTGCCGTTTGGATTGTCCACGGCACCCCGGGTCTTTACCAAGGTAATGGCCGAAATGATGATTCTTCTTAAAAGAAATATGGACGCTTTCCTGATAAGGGCAAGGTCCAGAGAACAGTTGGAGGTCGGAGTAGCACTATCTTAAGTAGTTCTACGACAGCACGAGTGGATTCTAAATATTCCAAAATCGCAGTTTTTTCCGACGACACGTCTACTGTTCCTAGGGATGATTCTGGACACAGTCCAGAAAAGGATGTTTTCTCCCGGAGAAGAAAGCCAGGGAGTTATCCGAGCTAGTCAGGAACCTCCTAAAACCAGGAAAAGTATCAGTGCATCATTGCACAAGGATCCTGTGAAAAATGGTGGTTTCTTACAAAGCGATCCCATTCGGTAGATTTCACGCAAGAACCTTTACGTGGGATCTGCTGGAAAAATGGTCCGGATCGCATCTTCAGATGCATCAGCGGATAACCCTGTCTCCAAGGACAAGGGTGTTTCTTCTGCGGTGGCTGCAGAGTGCTCATCTATGAAAGGGCCGCAGATTCGGCATTCAGGACTGGGTCCTGGTGACCACGGATGCCAGCCTGAGTGGCTGGGGAGCAGTCACACAAGGAAAAAATTTCCAGAGAGTGTGATCGAGTCTGGAGACTTCTCTCCACATAAATATACTGGAGCTAAGGGCAATTTACAATGCTCTAAGCTTAGCAAGACCTCTGCTTCAAGGTCAGCCGGTATTGATCCAGTGGGACAACATCACGGCAGTCGCCCACGTAAACAGACAGGGCGGCACAAGAAGCAGGAGGGAAATGGCAGAAACTGCAAGGATTCTTCGCTGGGCGAAAAATCATGTGATAACACTCTCAGCAGTGTTCATTCCGGGAGTGGAAAACTGGGAAGCAGACTTCCTCAGCAGGCATGACCTCCACCCGGGAGAGTGGGGACTTCATCGGGAAGTCTTCCACATGATTGTAAACCGTTGTGAAAAACCAAAGGTGGACATGATGGCGTCCCGCCTGAACAAAAAACTAGATATTGCGCCAGGTCAAGGGACCCTCAGGCAATAGCGGTGGACGCTCTGGTAACACTGTGGATGTACCAGTCAGAGTATGTGTTCCCTCCTATGCCTCTCATACAAAAAGTACTGAGAATCATAAGAGGGAGATGAGTAAGAATGATACTCGTGGTTCCGGATTGGCCAAGAAGGACTTGGTACCCGAAACTTCAAGAGATGTTCACGGAAGACCCGTGGCCTCTACCTTTAAGAAAGGACCTGCTCCAGCAGGGGCCTTGTCTGTTCCAAGACTTACCGCGGCCGCGTTTGACGGCATGGCTGTTGAACGCCGGATCCTGAAAGGGCATTCCAGATGAAGTCATCCCTACCCTGGTCGAAGACAGGAAGGATGTAACCGCAAAACATTTTCACCGCATTTGGCGAAGATATGTTGCGTGGTGTGGGGCCAAGAAGGCCCCTACAGAGGAATTCCAACTGGGTCGTTTCCTACATTTCCTGAAAACAGGACTGTCTATGGGCCTAAAATTAGGGTCCATTAAGGTTCAAATTTCGGCCCTGTCGAATTTCTTCCAGAAAGAACTGGCTTTAGTGCCTGACGTTCAGATGTTTGTAAAAGGGGTACTGCATATACAGCCTCCTTTTGTGCCCCAGTGGCACCTTGGGATCTCAATGTTGTTTTGAGTTTCCTAAAGTCACATTGGTTTGAACCACTCACCCCTGTGGACTTAAAATATCTCACATGGAAGGTGACGATGCTATTAGCCCTGGCTTCAGCCAGGCGTGTGTCAGAATTGGCGGCTTTATCATATATAAAGCCCTTACTTAATTTTTCATTCTGACAGGGCAGAATTGAGGACTCGTCCTCAATTTCTCCTTAAGGTGTTTTCTGTTTTTCACATGAACCAACCTATTGTGGTACCTGCGGGTACTAGGGACTTGGAGGACTCCAAGTTACTTGACGTTGTCAGGGCCCTGAAAAATATGTTTCCAGGAAGGCTGGAGTCAGAAAATCTGACTCGCTGTTTAGCCTGTATGCACCCAACAAGATGGGTGCTCCTGCTTCTAAGCAGACGATTGCTCGCTGGATTTGTAATACAATTCAGTTTACACATTCTGTGGCAGGCCTGCCACAGCCAAAATCGGTAAAAGCCCATTCCAAAAGGAAGGGGGCTCATCTTGGGCGACTGCCCGAGGTGTCTCGGCTTTACAACTTTGCCGAGCAGTTACTTGGTCAGGGGAAAACACGTTTGCTAAATTCTACAAATTTGATACCCTGGCTGAGGAGGACATGGAGTTCTCTCATTCGGTGCTGCAGGGTCATCCGCACTCTCCCGCCCGTTTGGGAGCTTTGGTATAATCCCCATGGTCCTGACGGAGTCCCCAGCATCCACTAGGATGTCAGAGAAAATAAGATTTTACTTACCGATAAATCTATTTCTCGTAGTCCGTAGTGGATGCTGGGCGCCCATCCCAAGTGCGGATTGTCTGCAATACTTGTACATAGTTATTGTTACAAAAATCGGGTTATTCTTGTTGTGAGCCATCTTTTCAGAGGCTCCTTCGTTGTTATCATACTGTTAACTGGGTTCAGATCACAGGTTGTACGGTGTGATTGGTGTGGCTGGTATGAGTCTTACCCGGGATTCAATATCCTTCCTTATTATGCACGCTCGTCCGGGCACAGTATCCTAACTGAGGCTTGGAGGAGGGTCATAGGGGGAGGAGCCAGTGCACACCACCTGATCCTAAAGCTTTTATTATTGTGCCCTGTCTCCTGCAGAGCCGCTATATCCCCATGGTCCTGACGGAGTCCCCAGCATCCACTACGGACTACGAGAAATAGATTTATCGGTAAGTAAAATCTTATTTTTCCATCATTTTCAGTGCATAACCCTTATGGCAACTTTAGCCATATAAGGTAATGATTGCCAAATTTAAGACCAACTGTGTTTTTTAGCTACATCTGTCATGATGTTCAGACAAATACAAGTATGTCTAGTACTGTGTGTTTAATAACAGTAATTCACTTTCTTACAAGAAACCTCTAAGCTTATACCATTTATTATAGCTGTAGTAATAGGACGTAGGGGTCTGTTTACTAAGTCGTGAAGAGAGATAAAGTGGACAGAGATAAAGTACCAACCAAACAGCTCCTAACTGTCATTTTTCAAACACAGCCTGCAACATGGCAGTTAGGAGCTGATTGGCTGGTACTTTATCACTGTGATATTTATCACTTTTCAGGCTTAGTACATCTGGCCCTTTATCTCCATCCACTTTATCTCTCTCCAAGGGTTAATAAATAGACTCATATTGCTCTAAGCAGGGCATCAGTCTGAGATCCTCTATAGTCCTGGTGCTGAAGTCTGAAGTCCAATACCCCATGGGGTATATTTACAAAAATTCAATTTTGGAATAATTTTATGAATCTCCAAAATTGATTGAAATAGATTACTTTTGGTTTTCTAAAATCCTTAAAAAATCCCTAATTTACTAAAATTAGATTTTTCATTTGATTTTCAAACCAAATTCAATGTTGATTCATGTTTGGAAGGAAATTAGAGTTGCATTTACGAAATCCCTTCCAAAATCGAACCTCAAATTCCCAGCAAAATCGAACAGAAACTTCCTCATTGCTTCCTATTGGTCCAAACGTATCATATGCACAATAATTAAAGGGGAAGCTCTCACTTTACACTGTTGTATACATGAAAACTTAAGTGATTTAAAAAAAAATACTTACAGTACAGCTGAAATATTTGGAAATAAATTTAGCCCTAATCTACCTTCCAGTCTCCCTTCTACTTTCTGTGCTCACATAGTCAGTTGTTGTTAAAAAAATGTTGCCTGCTCCCTGTTTATTGCATAATCTGGAGGGAGTGAATTATTTAATGAGCAATTATGCAATAAACATCAGAAGAGCACAATAGCAAACACTTTTTTTCAAATGATATAATAATATGCCTTCCAAATACTTTTTTTTTTTTTAAATAAACCAAAGATGCATTATGTCAGGGGTTGGGTGGCTATATGTCCCTCTTTATACTTATGCTCAGCAGGAGTTTGTGGATTTGACAATGGAGTCAGAAGCCAGGAGCAACAGCCATAGCCTAAATAACCTTTATTTGTGGAAGGGGAACAAATTAGAACAATATAGCAACAATTACTATTACCTTCTTTATTAGCACATACTCGTACCTTACACAACAACCATCCCTCTGGCATTTGTCCCACAAGAATTTTTGCAGACAGGGATGAATTGCTGAGTATGTAGGCATCATGTAATGAACCAGGATAGCCAGTTACAACACTCATGATTTTAAAATTCATTATATCATCATGTCAAATTGCCCAATATTGTGCTGTGGTGCTATCTATTGCACATTCATGCAATAAGTATAAAGTCTATAAGTATAAATATGTGCACTATTGAGCTCATGAAGCTGCTGATGGTGCTTTGACTGACCTTTCAGGGTTATCTCAGTCAGGTGGTGATTTGAATTTTGCAGGTAGGTGCACAATATACTGTACTATAACCTTGGACATCCATTATTACTGCTTCCACACTGCCCTACATGATTTAGGGTACTTAAAAAGTCATCACTATCGATTTCATACCATTAGAATTGTGTTTAGAAGCCAAAATCGAATGTCAGACATCATTCTAAACATTTTTTGGATTTGTGGTTCGATTTTAAGTTCAATTTCAAATTGATTTGCAAATCGAATTTTAATAAACGAGGGGAATTTATGTTGGGCTATGGGAAAACATTAATATTTTTCAGAAATTCGATTTCTATTGGTTTGTGAGTTGAATTTGTCTTTAGAATCAATTTGACATTTGATTTGGTCTTAAGTAAATCTCTTTAATCCAAATTGGAATGGAATTCAAATGGAATTTGAATGTCAAATCCCTTGAAACTCCAAAATCGAATTTTAGTAAATATACCCCCAGGTGTTACTAATGCATGCATTGTCATACCAAACCTTTAATTGCATCTGCAATACTATAGGCAATACTAATACATGACTATATATGAACTGTGCCATCATTTAATAAAAGAGCAGTGCCCATAATTGTTGTTTTTGATTTGTACTGTAAGCCACCACAGTGCTCAGCAATGCCACAAAAAAAGGGAAGCAGAACAAACATAAACAGGGAGTTACAAACCAGAAAAAAATCAAATTAGAAAAGGGCACAGTAGCAACAAAATAAGTAAGTGTGGTTTAGAGCAGCGATTATGATGCCAGTGTGAGTAGTGTAAGTAGAAGTTGGGTAGGTGGAGGGTTTACTAGTGTGAGTGGTACGCCTTCACTCCTTAATCTTCTCTACATTGTTATTCTGTTTACTGTAATTACGTACACATGGAATTTATATTTAGTCTGTTTAAATCTGTACTTACTGTATGTATCTTGTTGTCCAGCGCTATGGAATAATGAAGGGCATTTTAAATAAAACATAATAATAATAATAATAGGTTGGAATAGAGTAGGTTCTATCAAAAAGTTGGGTTGTCAGAGAAAATCTTTAAAGGCTGGGTCTGATCAGAGTGTGGGAAATTCCATAACAAAATGGGAGGAAGAGATGGAAACGTAGGAGGGAGAGAGATGGGAGGAGCAGGGGGAAGAGAGAGAGAAAGAGAGAGAGAGAGAGAGAGAGAGAGAGAGAGAGAGAGATGGGAGTAATGGTGCATACACACTGTGGGATTTCGGCTTATAGCCGATATCGGCTAGAAACTGCCTGGAGGCATGAGCCTCCGATCTAGCCAATATCAGCCCTGCCTGCACAAGCTATTTTTTCTTATGATGCCGATCCCAAGAGCATACACATGGTACGATTTGCATTAACTTTTCTTACAATTTTGATAATATAGTCAAAATCGTAAGGACAAATCGCAGCGGAAGAATGAGAGATAGTTAGAAAGAGAGAGATAGAGAGGTATTTGAAAGGAAGAGGGGAAGACGTGGAAGAGAGATGGTAACTGGGTGAAGATCAGTGGAGGCTGCTGCGCAGAACAAACATTGCATGGATTAGACTGGTTAACACACATAAAAATACATGTAATGTTGTATGTAATTAATGTGTAATATATAATTATACTCACTTGTACACTAATACTTATGTTTTTGGGCTTGTTACACTTTAAAATGCATCTGTTATGATTCCCGTACTCCAGACCAGAGGAGATCTTATGGCAGAGGTCTGAGTACTGGGAAGATATGCTGGTTGTGGGAGCAGGAGAGCCTAGTAACCCCTGGCGCCCTAACTCCGTTGTCTCGCCCGTGTTATCAGAAATCCCCTGCGAGACTATGGTTGCTTGAGCCCATGGCAGCCGCGTTCGAAGGGCGGATTATGTCTGCCCAACCCCGATGCCCCCGCAGGTCTTAATGGGAGACAAAGGGAAATCCGAGACAGGGTGATAACAAGGGGCCCTCTGACTAAGCAACCAGGCCAGGGGTTACAAGCTAACTAACTTAAACCAAAGGTATGTGCGGACTAGCCGCCAGGGAAAAGGACAACCAAGGATCCACTGATCCGTTACTCCTATCCAGCACCGCTGGATACCAGAGTGGATCTGTGGGAGCGGAATCCTCCGCAAAAGCTCCAGAACACCAATAAACTAAATAATAAACAGTAAGCGGACAAGCCGCAACACACGGCTGCGCCGCGACTCACGAACACCACAGGATGTTAAAGGTGCTCGGTCAGACTCCAGGAAAAGATGACAAACTTCCGAGTACAGGATCACTGAGGACAGGAACAACCGGATTGAGCAGGACTGGAAACTCTCTGTAGCTGACACAGGCAAACAGGAAGCTATCACCGGCGTCTGTAAGAAGTCCTGAGAATGCCTTTATTCAGGAACCCTCCAATCAGGACCCAGACAAGGTAATCTCAGGTAATGCCGTGCAGCTTGCATGCTGCATGGCCAGCACACCACAATGTAATTAGAACAGACCCAGCAACGGGGAACGCGGCCGAACGTGGCGTCCCCGTTGCTAAGGTCAGAGCGGCTCCGTGCGCCCGGCGTCTAGCGTTGCCAGGGAGCCGGCGGCTGTACGCGCACGGCGTCCCTGGTTGCTAGGCGCCGGGCCGCACCGACGAGCGGACCCCGGCGCCTAACAGTACCCCCCCCCCCTTGAGGAGGGGTCAAGGAACCCCTAAAACCAGGTTTCTGAGGAAATTCTCGAAAAAATGCCCTTTTGAGCCTCGGGGCATGAAGATCCTCATCCAGGACCCAAGACCTTTCCTCTGGCCCATAACCTCTCCAATGTACCAAAAAATAAAGCCGACCCCGGGACAACTTGGAATCGAGAACCTTCTCCACCAAGAACTCCTGCTGACCCTGTACATTTATTGGTGATCTCCCCTGAGATATTTTACGAGGAAATCTACTAGACGAAACATATGGTTTCAGCAATGAGCAATGGAAGGTATTTCCGATCCGTAAAGTTTTTGGTAAACGTAACCGGAAAGCAACTGGATTGACTTTTTTGATAATGTGAAATGGTCCAATAAATCTAGGACCCAATCTGGCTGAGGTTTGTCGAAGTTTAATGTTGCGAGTCGACAACCACACCCTGTCTCCTACTTTAAAAGTGCACGGCCGCCGGAGCCTGTCAGAAAATTTCTTTTCCCGGAATGCTGCTTTTCTGAGAGCCAGGTGCACTTTTCTCCAAATAAGTTTAAGATGAGAGGTCAGGGCCAGAGAGGAGACAGAGGAATGTTGAAAAAATGAATTAGCTCTGGGGTGAAAACCAAAAACTGCAAAAAATGGAGACACATTGGTGGAGGAATGACAGGCATTATTATAAGCAAACTCCGCCAATGGAAGAAACTCAGACCAGTCATTTTGGAGTTTGGCCGAGTACAAACGCAAATATTGTTTTAGAGATTGGTTAACTCGCTCAGTCTGCCCATTGGATTGGGGATGATAGCCGGACGTTAAAGATAATTTCATCTTTAACGAAGCACAAAAAGACTTCCAAAATTGTGCAATGAATTGTGGACCCCGATCAGAAACAATATCAGTGGGTAAGCCATGGAGTCTGAAAACATGGCGGAGGAACAAGACTGCCAATCCCTGGGCAGATGGCAATCGGGGAAGAGCAATGAAATGGGCCATTTTGCTAAAACGGTCCACTACCACCCATATGACTCGGCATCCGGCTGACAGAGGAAGGTCCACCACAAAATCCATGGAGATATGCGACCATGGCCTAAGAGGAACATTCAAGGGCATAAGTTGACCTATAGGCAAAGAACGGGGAACTTTATGCTGTGCACAGACCTGACACGAAAAAACAAACTCTTTAATGTCTTTGGAAAGACCAGGCCACCATACTGAGCGGGAGACTAATTCCAAAGTCTTAGCGATTCCCGGATGCCCGGCAACTTTGCTATCATGAAACTCCGTCAAAACAGTTGCTCTCAAAAACTCAGGGACAAAAAGGCGACCAGCAGGAGTATTTCCAGGAGCTTGATGTTGAAGCAGCTTTAACTGGGTAAATACATCCTGTGTGAGGCCTGCCCGAATGACTGAAGACGGAAGTATGGGAGTAACAGGACTGTTGTCTTGAACTGGAAGAAAACTACGTGACAGGGCATCTGCCTTAGTATTCTTGGAACCTGGCCTAAAGGTGATAATGAATTTGAAACGAGTAAAAAATAAAGCCCAACGAGCCTGCCGGGCATTCAGTCGTTTAGCTGATTCAATATATTGAAGATTTTTGTTATCAGTCAAAACTGAAATGGTATGAGTCGCTCCTTCAAGCCAATGCCTCCACTCCTCGAAAGCCCATTTAATAGCCAGCAATTCCCGGTTACCAACATCGTAGTTGGATTCTGCAGATGAGAATTTCCTGGACATAAAGGCACAAGGATGTAATTCAAGGGAATCCGGATCCTTCTGAGAAAGGATAGCCCCTACTCCAACCTCCGAGGCATCAACCTCAACAATGAAAGGCAATTCTGGGTTGGGATGTCTAAGGACAGGGGCTGAGACAAAGGCTTGTTTCAAGGCCTGAAAAGATAACTCAGCTTCACGTGACCAATTGGTAGGATCTGCTCCCTTCTTAGTCAGTGCCACAATGGGAGCAACTAGGTCAGAGAAAGAGTGAATAAATCTTCTGTAGTAGTTCGCAAACCCTAAAAAGCGCTGAATTGCTTTTAAGTTGGTGGGTTGCGCCCAACTAAGGATGGCTTGGAGCTTCTTTGGTTCCATACGGAATCCCCGAGGGGAAATAATGTACCCTAAAAAGGATACCTCCGTGACATGAAATTCACACTTCTCCAGCTTGGCATATAGGTGATTTTCACGTAATTTCTTTAGAACCTGACGCACCTGGGTAACATGTTGTTCTACAGAGTCAGAATATATCAAAATATCGTCTAAGTAGACTACAACGAATCTTCCAAGAAATTCACGGAGCACATCGTTAATGAGATCCTGGAAAACTGCCGGAGCGTTAGACAGGCCGAATGGCATAACCAGATACTCATAGTGGCCTGACTGAGTACTGAATGCCGTTTTCCACTCATCCCCTGACTTGATTCTGATGAGGTTATATGCTCCTCTCAGGTCAATCTTAGAAAAAATCACAGCCGAACGTAGCTGATCAAAGAGGACAGAGATCAGCGGCAGAGGGTAAGTATTCTTTACCGAGATTTTATTCAAAGCTCTAAAGTCAATGCAGGGTCTGAGTGAACCATCCTTCTTCTCTACGAAGAAGAAACCTGCACTTAAAGGGGATTTAGATGGCCTGATAAATCCTTTCCCAAGGCTTTCTTTCACATACTCATTCATGGCCACAGTTTCAGGACCAGACAATGCATATAACCTTCCTTTAGGCAACGTGGCACCAGGAATTAGCTCAATGGCACAATCATAAGGCCTATGGGGAGGCAGAATATCCGCATTGCCCTTGGAAAATACATCAACAAAATCCTGGTATGGAATGGGTGCGGGAACGGCGGCAGCTACTCGGATAGGAAGCGTAATACATTCTTTATTACAGATGGTACCCCATTGTAAGATCTCCCCCGACTGCCAATCAATGATGGGATTATGAAAGGCCAGCCAAGGGTGACCCAGAACCACAGGAACTGCTGGACAATGGGTAAGGAAAAACTCAATCTTTTCAGAATGCAGAGCTCCTACCGAGAGTAAAACAGGAGGTGTACATAGAGAAATAACCCCATTGGACAAGGGACTCCCATCTAAACCATGCATGGTGACACACCTACCCAAGGTTAACTGAGGAATACCTAAGGCCTTGGCCCATGTTAAATCCATAAAGTTCCCTGCAGCTCCACTGTCCACAAAAGCAGAGACCGAGGAACAGAGGCTGCCAAAGGAAACTTTAGCAGGAACCAACAGTGAATTATTTGAGGAGATAAGCTGCAGACCAAAGTGAACCCCCTCACAACTCACTTGGTCAGGAAGTTTCCCGACTTGTTCGGACAACTACGGGCAAAATGTCCCTTACCTCCACAGTATAAACAAAGACCAGAATTTTGCCTCCTGGTTCTTTCTTCAGGAGACAATTTGGAGAGACCTATCTGCATAGGCTCCTCCATTTCTACAGGAATGGAAAGAACACAAGGAGTAGACCCGACAGATGCCCCTTTTTCAGCCCTCCGCTCTCTGAGCCGACGATCTATTTTAATAGAGAGCTCCATGAGTTTATCGAGAGTCTCAGGAGCGGGATACTGAAGGAGACTGTCTTTTATAGATTCAGATAAGCCGAGGCGAAACTGACTGCGTAGGGCTGGGTCATTCCATCCACAGTCGTTCGACCAACGGCGAAACTCCGTACAATAATTCTCTGCGGGATTCCTACCCTGTCTAAGAGCACGCAACTGACTCTCAGCGGACGCCTCTCTATCAGGGTCGTCATACAATAGCCCTAAAGATTTTAAAAAGGCGTCTACAGACGATAAGGCCGGATCGTCTGTCTTTAAACCAAAAGCCCAGGTCTGAGGATCCCCCTGAAGCAGAGAAATAATAATTCCAACCCGCTGAGCCTCCGTACCTGAGGAGACTGGTCTTAAACGAAAATAAAGTTTACAAGACTCTTTAAAATTAAAAAACTGTTTTCTATCCCCAGAAAAACAGTCAGGCAGATGCATTTTTGGTTCAGGGATGACCCTTGGGGAAGTCCGTAACAGATCTTCCTGTGACCTCACCCGGAGGGACAGATCCTGAACCATCTGAGTAAGTTCTTGAATCTGACTAACTAGAAGCTGGCCAGGATTTGGCCCAACACCGGCGGGATTCATGAGGCCGACAAAATCTCCCAACTGAATAAGTGGAAAAAAATTAACTCCTGTTAATTTAAATTTTTTTTCTTTTGTCTGGCCGGTGATAATGTTATGATTCCCGTACTCCAGACCAGAGGAGATCTTATGGCAGAGGTCTGAGTACTGGGAAGATATGCTGGTTGTGGGAGCAGGAGAGCCTAGTAACCCCTGGCGCCCTAACTCCGTTGTCTCGCCCGTGTTATCAGAAATCCCCTGCGAGACTATGGTTGCTTGAGCCCATGGCAGCCGCGTTCGAAGGGCGGATTATGTCTGCCCAACCCCGATGCCCCCGCAGGTCTTAATGGGAGACAAAGGGAAATCCGAGACAGGGTGATAACAAGGGGCCCTCTGGCTAAGCAACCAGGCCAGGGGTTACAAGCTAACTAACTTAAACCAAAGGTATGTGCGGACTAGCCGCCAGGGAAAAGGACAACCAAGGATCCACTGATCCGTTACTCCTATCCAGCACCGCTGGATACCAGAGTGGATCTGTGGGAGCGGAATCCTCCGCAAAAGCTCCAGAACACCAATAAACTAAATAATAAACAGTAAGCGGACAAGCCGCAACACACGGCTGCGCCGCGACTCACGAACACCACAGGATGTTAAAGGTGCTCGGTCAGACTCCAGGAAAAGATGACAAACTTCCGAGTACAGGATCACTGAGGACAGGAACAACCGGATTGAGCAGGACTGGAAACTCTCTGTAGCTGACACAGGCAAACAGGAAGCTATCACCGGCGTCTGTAAGAAGTCCTGAGAGTGCCTTTATTCAGGAACCCTCCAATCAGGACCCAGACAAGGTAATCTCAGGTAATGCCGTGCAGCTTGCATGCTGCACGGCCAGCACACCACAGTGTAATTAGAACAGACCAAGCAACGGGGAACGCGGCCGAACGTGGCGTCCCCGTTGCTAAGGTCAGAGCGGCTCCGTGCGCCCGGCGTCTAGCGTTGCCAGGGAGCCGGCGGCTGTACGCGCACGGCGTCCCTGGTTGCTAGGCGCCGGGCCGCACCGACGAGCGGACCCCGGCGCCTAACAGCATCTAACTGAACGTATGCACATAAAGCTGCATTTTCTTTTACAATATACTGTAGCATTTCTTTTTAATATTCAGAAAGCAAATGTGTCCCCATTGATAAGAGTTCCCTTTCATTTATTTTTATTCAGGAGCACTACTTACTGTAATCCTTGTTGTGCCATGTCTACAAAATAGTCAACATTCAGTAACTGTATTTTGCGTGCGATTCTTTGAGAATGTCTAGCATTCCGGTGGTATGTCACTGAGAGCTGAACTGTAACAGTCTACAGCCAGCCCCCAGAATTATGCTCTGCGTGGAATTATCTGACAGTATGAATAAAACTGCTGGGCCACCAACGCTTTTCTGTAAATGACACCTAAAATCACGTCACAGGAAGCAATGTCATCATTAAATCTGTCATTGCTATCTTACTTTCTCACACCAGATGGAATAATTATAGTTGTAGCATCTGGATCTGATTTATGCCATTGAATGTGCTTATATAAATGTTTCCAGAGAGTTACAAGTGAGTTCTGGTTATCATAAAGAATAACAGCTCATCAGCCAAGGTGGCACTGTAGGTACATGTGGGAGGCATAGTTAATGGGCAAAGTTGAGTTCAGTAGTGTATATAAGAGAGTGGAATAATAACATTGTCTACGTTCACAATGTCAGCAGTGGAACTTCACAGTTTGCAGATACAGCAGTAAAATTAGTCATAGCATTGTAACTAGAGATGAGCGGGTACGGTTCCCTGAGAACCGAACCCCCCCGAACTTCACTACCCGAGCCCGGATCCGAGTCAGGCTCGGGTTTTCCGCCTTACTCGGAAACCAGAACGAGGCAAAACGTCATCATCCCGCTGTCGGATTCTTGCGGGGTTTGGATTCCATATAAGGAGCCGCGCATCGCCGCCATTTTCACTCCGGCATTGGAGAGTGTAGAGAGAGGACGTGTCTCCATCCTCAGTGTCCTGCATCAGTTCAGTGGTAGTGTCTTGTGCTGCATCAGTCCAGTCACAGTGGTTGTGTCCTCTGCTGCCATATGTCCAGTGCTGCTGTATAAGTCCAGTGCAGTGGTGCTGTGTTGTGCTGCATCAGTACAGGGGTAGTGTCTTTTGCTGCATCAGTCTAGTCACAGTGGTGGTGTCCTCCGCTGCCATATGTCCAGTGCTGCTGTATAACTCCAGTTCATTGCAGTGGTGCTGTGTTGTCCTGCATCAGTAAAGTAGGGGTGTCCCTGTGCTGCTGTATATGTCCAGTGGAACTGACGGATATGTCCAGTGATACTGCCGTATATGTCCAGTGATACTGCCGTATATGTCCAGTGGTACTGCCGTATAAATCCAGTGGTACTGCCGTATAAATCCAGTGGTACTGCCGTATACGTCCAGTGGTACTGCCAAATAATTCCAGTGGTACTGGCGTATAAATCCAGTCCAGTGATACTGCCGTATACAGTATGTCCATTGATACTGCCATATATGTCCAGTGGTACTGCCGTATAATTCCAGTGATAATGCCGTATAATTCCAGGGGTACTGGCATATAATTCCAGCGGTACTGGCATATAAATCCAGTGGTACTGCCAAATAATTCCAGTGATACTGCCGTAAAATTCCTGTGGTACTGCCGTATAATTTCAGTGGTACTAGTGTATAAATTCAGTCCAGTGATACTGCCATACATGTCCAGTGGTACTGCCATATAATTCCAGTGATACTGCCGTATATGTCCAGTGGTCATGCCGTATAAATCTAGTGGTACTGGCGTATAAATCCAGTCTAGTGATACTGCCGTATATGTCCAGTGGTACTGCCGTATAAATCCAGTGATACTGCCGTATATGTACAGTGGTGCTGTCGTATAATTCCAGTGAGACTGCCGTATAATTCCAGTGATAATGCCGTATAATTCCAGTGGTACTGCCGTATATGTCCATAGGTACTGCCATATAATTCCAGTGATATTGCTGTATATGTCCGGTGGTACTGGTGTAAAAATCCAGTCCAGTGATACTGCTGTATATGTCCAGTGATACTGCCATATATTTCCAGCGGTACTGCCGCATAAATCCAGTGATACTACCGTATATGTCCAGTGATACTGCTGTATATGTTCACTGGTACTGCCGTATAAATCCAATGGTACTGGCGTATAAATCCATTCCAGTGATACTGCCGTATATGTCCAGTGGTACTGCCATATAAATTCAGTGATACCGCCGGATATGTCCAGTGGCACTGCCGTATAAATCCAGTGGTACTGGCATATAAATCTAGTCCAGTGATACTGCGTACATGTCCAGTGGTAGTGCCGTATAAATCCAGTGATTCTGCCGTATATGTCCAGTGGTACTGCCGTATAATTCCAGTGGTACAGGCATATAAATCCAGTCCAGTGATACTGCCGTATATGTCCAGTGGTACTGCCTTATAATTCCAGTGATACTGCTGTATAATTCCATTGGTAATGGCGTATAAGTCCAGTGATACTGCCGTATAAATCCAGTCCAGTGGTACTGCCATATAAATCCAGTGGTACTACCATATAAATCCAGTGGTACTGCCGTATAATTCCAGTGATACTGCCATATAATTCCAGTGATACTGCCGTATAATTTAAGTGGTACTGACATATAAATCCAGTTATACTACCATATAAATCCAGTCCAGTGGTACTGCCGTATAAGTCCAGTGGTGCTGCCGTATAATTCCAGTGATACTGCCGTATAATTCCAGTGGTACTGGCGTATAAATCCAGTGACACTGCCGTATAAATCCAGTACAGTGGTACTGCCGTATACATGTAAGTCCAGTGGTAGTGCCATATAATTCCAGTGATACTGCCATATAATTCCAGTGATGCTGCCGTATGATTCCAGTGGTACTGCCGTATAAGTCTAGTCCAGTGGTGCTGCCATATAAGTTCAGTGGTGCTGTCCTGTGCTGTATATTATTTACTCCAAATTAAGGGGTTATTAATATTTAATCCAAACCTGTGTGGTGTAGGGGTATGCTCTTCTGTACCGCATATTGTTGTCTAATAACGGAGAACAAAAATTCGGAGGATAAAATATGGAAAGATCAAGAACCACTTCCTCCTAATGCTGAAGCTGCTGCCACTAGTCATGACATAGATGATGAAATGCCATCAACGTCGTCTGCCAAGGCCGATGCCCAATGTGATAGTAGAGGGCATGTAAAATTCAAAACGCCAAAGTTCAGTAAAAAGACCCCAAAAAATAAATTGAAATGGAGGAGGAGAAACGTAAACTTGCCAATAACGAGATTTATGGTAAGAACTTACCTTTGTTAAATCTCTTTCTGCAAGGTACACTGGGCTCCACAAGGATAGACATTGGGGTGTAGAGTAGGATCTTGATCCGAGGCACCAACAGGCTCAAAGCTTTGACTGTTCCCAGAATGCACAGCGCCGCCTCCTCTATAACCCCACCTCCCTGCCCAGGAGCTCAGTTTTTAGTTAACCAGCCAAATGCAGTAGCAGGAAAAGAGACGACAACGGTTAGTAGCCACATACACCACACTCTCACGACAGGAGAAGTGTCAGCGGCTAATAACATACCAACCCAAAGAAGCTAAGTGCGTCAGGGTGGGCGCCTTGTGGAGCCCAGTGTACCTCGCAGAAAGAGATTTAACAAAGGTAAGTTCTTACCATAAATCTCGTTTTCTGCTGCGGGGTACACTGGGCTCCACAAGGATAGACATTGGGGATGTCCTAAAGCAGTTCCTTATGGGAGGGGACGCACTGTAGCGGGCACAAGAACCTGGCGTCCAAAGGAAGCATCCTGGGAAGTGGCAGTATTGAAGGCATAGAACCTTATGAACGTGTTCACTGAGGACCACGTAGCCGCCTTGCACAATTGTTCAAGGGTCGCACCACGGCGGGCTGCCCAAGAAGGTCCAACAGACCGAGTAGAATGGGCCGTAATGTGAGCAGGAGCCGACAGACCAGCCCTCACATAAGCATGTGCAATCACCATTCTAATCCATCTGGCCAAAGTCTGCTTGCGAGCAGGCCAGCCCCGTTTGTGAAATCCAAACCATACAAAGAGAGAATTAGATTTCCTAATGGAAGCAGTTCTCTTCACATAGATACGGAGAGCCCGTACCACATCCAAAGACTTCTCTTTGGGAGACAGATCAGGAGAAACAAGTGCCGGAACCACAATCTCCTGGTTAAGGTGGAACGAGGAAACCACCTTAGGTAAATAACCGGGACGAGTCCTAAGAACCGCCCGGTCACGGTGAAATATCAGATATGGGGAACTACAGGACAAGGCACCCAAATCCGACACTCTTCTAGATGAAGCAATAGCCAGCAGAAACACCACCTTAAGGGAAAGCCACTTAAGATCAGCTGAACCAAGAGGTTCAAACGGAGACTCTTGTAACGCCTCCAAAACCACCGACAAGTCCCAAGGAGCCACAGGCGTGACATAGGGAGGTTGGATACGCAACACACCCTGAGTAAAGGTTTGCACATCAGGTAAGGTCGCAATTTTTCTTCTTGAGGGAGGCCATACGTAGGCCTAAGTCCAGGCCCTGCTGAAGAAAAGCCAACAACTTGGCTATACTAAACTTGGAAGCATCATAATCGTTAGATGCGCACCAAACAAAGTAAGAATGCCAGACCCTATAGTAAATCCGAGCCGAAGCCGGTTTTCAGGCCCGCAACATAGTTTGAATGACCGCCTCAGAAAACCCTTTAGCCCTTAAGATGGAAGCTTCAAGATCCACGCCGTCAAAGACAGCCGGGCTAGGTCCTGGTAGACACAGGGGCCCTGAATGAGGAGGTCTGGGCATTGTGGAAGTAGAATTGGATGCTCTGACGATAGGCCTTGCAGGTCTGAGAACCAGTGCCGTCTGGGTCATGCTGGAGCTATGAGAAGCAGATTTCCTTTTTCTTGCTTGAACTTCCAAATTACCCTGGGCAGGAGTGACACCGGAGGGAACACGTACGGAAGCCGAAACCTCCACGGCACCACTAGCGCATCCACGAATGCTGCTTGAGGATCCCTTGTCCTTGCTCCGAAGACTGGAACCTTGTGATTGTGTCGAGACGCCATCAGATCTACGTCTGGAAGACCCCACTTTTCCACTAGGAGTTGAAACACTTCTGGATGAAGGCCCCACTCGCCGGCATGTATGTCCTGACGACTGAGAAAGTCCGCTTCCCAATTCAGGACTCCCGGAATGAAGATTGCCGATATGGCCAGTAGATGGCGTTCCGCCCAATGTAGAATCCGTGAGACTTCCTTCATTGCCAGACGGCTTCGAGTGCCGCCTTGATGATTTATGTAAGCCACTGTGGTGGCGTTGTCCGACTGCACTTGAACAGGACGGTTCTGAATTAAATGCTGGGTTAGGTTCAATGCATTGAAGACAGCCCGCAATTCCAGAATGTTGATTGAGAGGAGGGACTCCTCCTTGGTCCACCGACCCTGAAGGAAGTGTTGATCCAGCACCGCGCCCCAACCTCTTAGACTGGCATCTGTCGTCAACAGGACCCAGTTGGATATCCAGAAGGGACGGCCCCTGTACAATTGTTGGTCCTGGAGATACCAGAGCAGCAACAGACGGACCTCCGGAGTCAATGAGATCATTTGAGACCTGATCCGGTGAGGCAGGCCGTCGCACTTGGCTAGAATCAGCCTCTGGAGGGGGCGAGAAAGGAATTGAGCATACTCCACCATGTCGAATGCTGATACCATGAGGCCCAGCACCTGCATCGCCGAATGTATCGACACTTGTGGATGAGAAAGGAAGCAACGAATCCTGTCCTGAAGCTTCAGGACTTTCTCCTGACACAAGAACAACCTCTGGTTGTGAGTGACATAATCACAGAGAAAAATACGTATTAAAGTATATCTTTGTGAAAATCCTATATAAATATAAAACCTGACGCACCAAGCCCCCCTCAGGTTATAGAATATAGGGATAGCAAGTTGAGTGAAAGACACGAAATGGACACCACTCAGCTATCTAATGCACACACAGATAGTCACAGTTTGTACAATGCAGAAGTTATTACTAACAATAATACTGCACTGGACTAGCTTATATATATAGCTATATAGTCAATAGATATAACACTGCACAGTAAGAACTGGATGTATATCACAGGGTAATTGTACTAGAAAACCCTGACTAAATGCACTCTTTCTTAACTAGCACTGTCTAAAAAGGCAGGTAGAATACTTAAGTGTCATGTAAAGTCACAGCACTGACAACCAGGCGGCTTTACACAGGAGAATTTGCCCAAGCAGTCCCAGGAACAGTGAAGCTGAGAGATAATGGCGCTCAGACACTGACAGGGAGGGAGAGACAGATATGCAGCTCCAGGGTGGGAACATTTGCGGGAAATGGCGCCCTGGGGCTGGGCTTCAGGTCTAAGCCTTATCCCCCTGCTGGCAACTGAAAATGGTTTAGAAAGAAAATCTGACCTGCACCCATGCCCTGGTGATCTACTGGGATCACCTGTACTGCCACAGTGTCCACCGCCAGCGTGCGCGGCCCGCCTCCCACTGACCGCGCCGGATCGCGATAAAGACTGGGTCCCGCAAGCGGGACCCACTCACCACCTCCCGAAGCGCGGCCACGCGATCCTGGAGAGCCCCCGTCGTGTGTGCCTGACGTGAAGAAAACTGGAGCCTCCTGCTGTAGTTAAGCGTCAACCAGGGCTCGGGAGTGTACAGCGCCACTGGGGAGAGCTGGAGCTGCAGCACTGAATGTCTTCTGACATTTACCACTGCTGCTGCCCTTGTAGTCTTCACTTTTTTCTTCAAAAAAAGCTCTTCTTAGGGCTGCCTGGAGCAGCCCCTCTGTTATGTGCCTGCTTACTGCAGCACCAACTACAAAACTGAGCTCCTGTGCAGGGAGGCGGGGTTATAGAGGAGGTGGCGCTGTGCATACTGGGAACAGTCAAGGCTTTGAGCCTGTTGGTGCCTCGGATCAAGATCCTACTCTACACCCCAATGTCTATTCTTATGGAGCCCAGTGTACCCCGCAGCAGAAATGCCATTTACGACACGGAGTGGCAAGGAACGGCTAAGGCCCTAGCCTATGTTCATGACTAGTGGTTCAGCTTCACATGATGATGGAAGCCCTCATCCTCCCGCTAGAAAAATGATAAGAGTTAATCTGGCAAAAGCACAGCAAAGAACTGTGCGTTCTAAGATGGTATCACAAATTCCCAAGGAGAGTCCAAATAAGTCGGCGGTTGCGATGCCTAACCTTTCCAATCAGAAAAAAGGTTTTTAGGCGCTGAACAGGGTCGTGCAAATATAGCACTGGTAATGGCAGCCACTTGGTAAGGAGGTAGCCGGCCTCCTGAAAGTGAAACAACTAAAACAAAATCACCAAGTAGGCGCACGGTACCAGTGATGTTGATAAAAACACAATTTATTAACATAAAACCAATAACAAACTGATTAAAAGACACAACACTACACAGAGCATATAACTGAGGTATTATACCTTATAGTTCACACATAAAGTGTATAAATAAGTGAAAGGGACACTAATATGCAGGAGAACCCGTCTCTGTAAGATAGGGTTAATCTCTCACATTAATTCCATATCAGACAGTTTAAATGAAAAGGAAGTCCTGTAAACTGATGTAATTAGCGTTTGTGACCATAAAGGTGTCCAGATTTAAATAGTGTTTCCTTGGAGCAAAATAAACCAGCCGATTAATGTTACTCACTGAGACGTAATGATCTCTTGCTGTACGGGATAAATGGTTAAGAAACCGCTTGTTATCACCCTGTGCATGGGTGAGACATCCGTCAGCGGTATATTCAGATGAAAGCCACTTCTTTCTGTGCAGCACCAGTTGCCTGTATTAGATCACCATACAGATCCTCCAGCTTGCTGAGCGACGCCCGGCCGGGCAGGAGGTAACAATGTTCCAAATGCAAGGAGAGTTAGAGTGGAGTGATTGAATCACAGGCTGGATCATTCACCGGTAACTTGTAACAAACGGCTGAAAGTGATGGATGTCGTGCTCCGTGGGACACTTAATGGTCAAGTGTGGCCCTTACTTCTGTACCCTCAACGCGTTTCTCCGCACCTCAGGCGGCTTCTTCAAGAGGCAGAGTGTTCAACTGGTGCTGCACAGAAAGAAGTGGCTTTCATCTGAATATACCGCTGACGGATGTCTCACCCATGCACAGGGTGATAACAAGCGGTTTCTTAACCATTTATCCCGTACAGCAAGAGATCATTACGTCTCAGTGAGTAACATTAATCGGCTGGTTTATTTTGCTCCAAGGAAACACTATTTAAATCTGGACACCTTTATGGTCACAAACGCTAATTACATCAGTTTACAGGACTTCCTTTTCATTTAAACTGTCTGATATGGAATTAATGTGAGAGATTAACCCTATCTTACAGAGACGGGTTCTCCTGCATATTAGTGTCCCTTTCACTTATTTATACACTTTATGTGTGAACTATAAGGTATAATACCTCAGTTATATGCTCTGTGTAGTGTCTTTTAATCAGTTTGTTATTGGTTTTATGTTAATAAATTGTGTTTTTATCAACATCACTGGTACCGTGCGCCTACTTGGTGATTTTGTTTTAGTTGTCTAACCTTTCCAATACTGGACGGGAAGAGTTAGCTCCTTCCACCATTTGCACGCCCCCTGCAAGTGATGGAAGTAGCACCCATAGTCCAGTTTCTAATATTCAAATTGAAGATGTCACTGTTGAAGTACACCAGGATGAGGATATGGGAGTTGCTGTCACTGAGGAGGAAGTTGACGATGAGGATTCTGATACTGGCGTGGTTTGTTTAATACCAAAATACCAAAAAAGCCACCTCTTCGGTGCAGAATTATTTCTCCACAAATCCGGACAAAAGGTGTCAAGCCGTGTGTTGTCTCTGTCAATCTGTAATAAGTAGGGGTAAAGATGTTAATCACCTAGGAACATCCTCCCTTATACGTCACTTGCTGCGCATTCATCAGAAGTCAGTGTCAAGTGGTGAAACTTTGGGTAAGAGCGTAAGCAGTCCACTGATACCTAAATCCCTTCTTCCTCTTGTACCCAAGCTCCTGCAAGCCACACAACTAACTCCCTCAACGTCAACTTCTCAGTCAGGAACATCAGTAGTCCTGCAGGCCATGTCAATGGCAAGACTGAGGAGTCCTCTCCTAACCGGTATTCCTCCGGAGGATCCTTAAGTGGTATGCCTACTGCTGCTGTTGCTGCCGCTGCTGCTGGGAGTTGATCATCATCCCAGATCGGAAGACCAGTTTCCAGTAAGCAACTGACTGTCCAACAGTCTTTTGTGAGTAAGATGAAATATGACAGCAGTCATCCTGTTGCAAAGCGGATAACTGAGGCCTTGACAGCTATGTTAGTGTTAGATGTGCGTCCGGTATCCGCTATTATTTCAATGGGACTTAGAGAATTGATGGAGGTAGTGTCCCTCCAGTACCAAATCCCATCTAGGTTCCACTTCACTAGGCAGGCGATACCGAGAATGTACGGAGACGTCAGAAAAAGTGTCCTCAGTGTCCTAAAAAATGCAGTTGTACCCACTGTCCACTTAACCACGGACATGTGGACAAGTGGAACAGGGCAGACTAAGGACTATATGACTATGACAGCCCACTGGGTAGATGTATTGCCTCCCGCAGCAACAGCAGCAGCGGCACCCGTAGCAGCATCTCGCAAATGCCAACTCGTTCCTATACGCTATGTATCACCACTTTCCGTAAGAGTCACACCGCTGACAACCTCTTACGGAAACTGAGGGACATCATCGCACAATGGCTTACCCCAATTGGACTCTCCTGGGGATTTGTGATATCGGACACCACCAATATTGTGCATGCATTACATCTGGGCAAATTCCAGTACGTCCCATGTTTTGCACATATAATTAATTTGGTGGTGCAGATTTTTTGTAAAAATGACAGGGGCATGTAGGAACTGCTGTAGGTGACCTGAAAAATTGCGGCCCACTTTCGACATTCAGCCACCGCATGCCAAAGACTAGAGCGCCAGCAAACACTCCTGAACCTGCCCTGACATCAGCTGAAGAAAGAGGTGATAACGAGGTGGAATTCAACACTCTATATGCTTCAGAGGATGGAGGAGCAGCAAAAGGCCCTTAAAGTCTATACATCCACCTATGATATAGGCGAAGGATGGGGAATGCACCAGACTCAAGCACAGTGGAGAATGATTTCCGACTTGTGCAAGGTTCTCCAACCCTTTGAACTTGCCACACGTGAAGTTAGTTCAGACACTGCCAGCTTGAGTCAGGTCATTCCCCTCATCAGGCTTTTGCAGAAGCAGCTGGAGAAATTGAAGGAGGAGCTAAGACAGAGCGATTCCGCAAAGTATATGGGACTTGTGGATGGAGCCCTTCATTCGCTTTGCCAGGATTCAAGGGTGGTCAAACTGTTGAAATCGGAGCACTACATTTTGGCCACCATGCTCGATCCTAGGTTTAAAGCCTACATTGTATCTCTCTTTCTGGCAGACACAAGTCTGCAGAGGTGCAAAGACCTGCTAGTGAGAAAATTGTCAACTCAAGCGGAACGTGACCCATCAACAGCTCCTCCTTCTTTTTATCCTGCAACTGGGGCTGCAAGGAAAAGGATGAGATTTCCTAGCCCACCCGCTGGCGGTGATGCAGGGCAGTCAGGAGCGAAAACTGACATCTGGTCCGGACTGAAGGACCTGCCAACGATTACTTACATGTCTACTGTCACTGCATATGATTCTGTCACCATTGAAAGAATGGTGAAGGATTATATGATTGACAGCATCCAAGTAGGCATGCCAGACAGTCCGTATGATTTCTGGCAGGAAAAAGAGGCAATTTGGATGCCCTTGCACAAACTGGCTTTATTTTACCTAAGTTCTCCCCCCTCCAGTGTGTACTCCGAAAGAGTGTTTAGTGCAGCCGGTCACCTTGTCAGCGATCGGCGTAGGAGGTTACTTCCACAAAATGTGGAGATGAGGATGTTCATCAAAATTAATAATAAATTCCTCCGGGAAGACATTTACCGGCAATTGCCTCCAGAAAGTACACAGGGATCTGTGATGGTGGATTCCAGTGGGGTGAGGAATCGGAGGATGAGGACGACATCTTGCCTCTGTAGAGCCAGTTTGTGCAAGGAGAGATTGATTGCTTCTTTTTTGGTGGGGGCCCAAACAAAACAGCCATTTTAGCCAGTCGTGTGGCAGATCCTGTCTCTAAAATGATTGGTTTGTTAAAGTGTGCATATCCTGTTTATACAACATAAGGGTGGGTGGGAGGGCCCAAGGACAATTCCTTCTTGCACCTCTTTTTCTTCTTTGCATCATATGCTGTTTGGGGACTAATTTTTTAAAATGCCATCCTGTCTAACACTGCCGTACAACTCCAGGGGTACTGCGGCTGCCGTATAAGTCCAGGGGTACTGCCGAATAAGTCCTGTCCAGTGGTGCTGTCTTGTGCTGCATCAGTCCAGTGGTGGTGTCTTGTGCTGCCATAAGTCCAGTGGTGATGTCCTGTGCTGTATATTATTTACTCCAAATAAAATGGTTATATACATTACTTATATAATATTATTATCCAAATAATTTTTAAAGGGTTTGCCCTGTGTGGTGTAGGGGTACGCGCGCCTGTGCTGCATATTATTATCATAGCTCCAAATAAAAGGGTTATCATTATCCAGATTAATTTTACAGGCTTTGCCATGTGTGTGTGTGGTTTAGGGGTACGCTCTCCTGTGCCACCAATATTGTGCGTGTATTACATCTGGGCAAAATCCAGCACGTCCCATGTTGTTTGTGCCGCAGACTTGTGTCGCTTAGCTTAGTCATACAGCAATCTCATCGCACCTATTTTTCTTCTTTGCATGATGTGCTGTTTGGGGCCTATTTTTTTTAAGTGCCATCCTGTCTGCGATTGCAGTGCTACTCCTAGGTGGGCCAGGTGTTTGTGCCACATACTTGTGTCGCTTAGCTTATCCATCCAGCTTCCTAATTGCACCTCTTTTTCTTCTTTGCATCATGTGCTGTTTGGGGCCTATTTTTTTAAATCTGCCATCCTGTCTGCCACTGCAGTGCCACTTCTAGATGGGCCAGGTGTTTGTGCCGCACACTTGTGTCGCTTAGCTTAGTCATCCAGCCACCTCAGTGCAACCTTTTGGCCTAAACACAATATTGTGAGGTGTTCAGAATAGACTGCAAATGAGTGGAAATGAATGTTATTGAGGTTAATAATACTGTAGGATCAAAATTACCCCCAAATTATGTGATTTTAGCTGTCTTTCTGTTTTTTCCCCCAACATTCATCCAGATCCAAAACCAAAACACGAAAGAGTGGTTTTGGCAGAACCAATCCAGATCCAAAACACAAGCATGGATCCAGAACCGAAACCAAAACACAAAAAGTGCCCGCCGCACATCTCTAATTGTAACCAGGTCAGCACTATAACTTTCAACATGATGTCAAAGCACCATGTTTAAAGTCATGTTATTGTAGACATTGTGACTGTCGCATAATTAACTACCTCCCTTGGTGACTCACAACAACAGATGTGTGGTGTGATATTTGTGACTGCCCTGCTGTTGTCTATGAAAATATTTATAATATATCCGGTAAAACACAGTGTCTTTACTGGCATTAGACACTGAATATAGCATACACAGGTTTGGGCCTCATCACACAGGTACATAACTTAAAATGAACAAATGAAAGTAAATGTCTTAGGCACTCCCCATGCTCAACAGTTAGTCTGCTGCAACGACCTACAGCTACCATCCACCATGCTCTCCTGGCACGGCCAATGTTCACAGTCCCTGGCACTATAAAACTGCAGCCTACTCATTGGCCTCTAACAGGGAGTTTTAAACTACTCTCCTGCTTCTGACTTCCTAATGGCTCTGGGTGAGTTGGAAAACCCGGACTTCTATGTTTCCTCTTGGAGCTGTGCAATCCAGAAAGCCCGGAGTTTCAAATTACTACTGTAGGTGCAGAATGTTCAGGTCTTGTTTTCTTCTCCCTTGGAGGAAGTTAATACCACCAGAATGTGAACAAATCAGGTGAGAGACCACCCTTCTCACCACGGTTGTTTTAATTATATTGTTCTCAACAACCCTGCACACCATCCGCAAAATATGCATTAATGTCTATGTGGCCGGAGAGACCACCAGCCACATGTGTGATGGCGGCCACGGCACTGAAAGTATTAACCCTTAAGTGCTGGCGCCATTATGGAGAACACTTTTAAACTGTTTACTGGCGCTGGGCGCCATCTTTAAAATGTATAGGGCGCTAGGCGCCATGTATTTAAAATGTTTAAAATGTATATTTCTGT
The DNA here is from genome assembly GCF_028390025.1 of Pseudophryne corroboree. Taxonomy (NCBI): domain Eukaryota; kingdom Metazoa; phylum Chordata; class Amphibia; order Anura; family Myobatrachidae; genus Pseudophryne; species Pseudophryne corroboree. The sequence goes on from NC_086446.1 coordinate 241,229,587, forward strand.
GTGCCACGGTCCCGGACCTCCCTGGTGACCGCGGCAGTGAGGGGGGGGGGGGAGTGCTGCATGGTGCCGCAGCTTGGAGCCCGGGACCTCTGGCTCCCGGTGTGTGGCGCCGGAGAAGGGAGCCCCCAGCACGCAGAGCTGTGTGTGCGCGCCGAGGGGAGAAGGGAGAGCCGCTGTGTGTGCTGAGGTCCGGGAGCTACGCTCCCGGCACCTCAGCGCTACAGAGGAGGGAAGCCGCTTCAGATGGGAGATCAGCTCCCGCTGCAGCGCTCAGTGCTGATCGCCGCCCGCGGCAGAGAGGGAGCTGCTGCAGCTGGGATAAGTAGTCCCGGGGCTGCAGGGATGTGGGTGCACTGCTTACAGGGGACCGGGCTAGCCGGTTCCCTAGTGGCAGAGGCACGTGCAGGGAACTGGACGCTGGGGACCGGGAGCTATGCTCCCGGCACCTCAGCGCCATGGAAGCACAGAGCCGTGGTGGCCGAGACGAGCGTCCTGAGCCGCTGGGCTATCAGAAGGGGGGGTGCACCACAGCCTCGGATCCGGAGGTTGTGGTGAGACAACAGGTTTCTGCCTCACTGGGGGATGGAGGGCAGCAGCGGGGCATGCAAAACCCTGCTACAGCCAGTTCCTCCAGCCTCAGCAGTGCTGCTAGCCCCCAGTGTACCCTGCTGCCCCTGAGGAGAGCCCAGCGGTCCCCCAGGCTGCAGGGTTAAGGTAGCCCAGCGCTGAGCGCTGGGCAGAGTATAAAACAAGGCAATGTTTTACAAATGTATAAAGAATATTGTGTTGTGAGGCACTGCAGTGCCTGGGTGTGTGGAGCTCAGTATATATTTAACAGACATGTATGTGAAGTATATTCAATGTATTTAAAGGTAAAATGCACTTACTTGGTTGTTGTGTCCCAGGAGGGAGAAATCCATGGCTGTGCAGGCTGATGGATTCCCCCAGACGTTTTCCCCAAATACGGAATGGTTTCTCTTCCAGCCTCAAACTTAAAAGTAGCATTGGAAGAGAGGAAAAGCTCAGCATTAAAACAAGCTGAGTGGTTTTCTGGAGCTCCATGGAGATCACCCGTAATGGCCAGGAAACCCTGACCAGGGGATCTAGGCTGCCCAGCTCTGGAGCCCGATTTCAGGCTGCAGATGGTGAGCTAGGTCCCGGGCAGGTTTCTGGAAGTACGTTTAGGTGGGAAAACTTCCCCCAGCCTAGACTGAACGGCACCAAGGCATATCCATAGAGGACAATGTTAGCTGTGCATGTGACCAAGGCATGCACAGCACATGGGTAAACATTGATTGGCTGTAAACCACAGGGCGGGCATACCCCCTGTGGTACTGTGTGGAAGAAGGCCTGCAAGCATCCAGAGTGTATTATACCAGTTTCATTCTGCTGTAACATCTGCTGTATTGCTGAGTTTTTTTCAGAACTATTTGTTGGCAAATAAACATTTTCTGACGCAAGATGACCTCTTCATCTTGTGACCTGCAGGGCTAGGCGATACCTAGCTCTATTCTCCGGCTGTCTAGGGTGTAACCAGCGTTTCCAAGCTCCACTTTCTGCCAGCTACCGGCAGAGGCCTAGTCAAGCTACTAGTGGGGATTCGTTAATACCACACAGGTGTGGTAAGGCGGCATGTCGATGCATACAGAGCAGAACCGTGGTCCAAACGCCACGGCAGGTTAGGAGTTTGGTGGTGGCAGCGTAAACCCACCCACTGCGCAGTGGGTGGAGTCAGTAAGAGGCGGTTACTGACGGTAAGCGGGAATCCCCATGTGGCCAGGTCCGGCGTGACCTAGACATCCATTCTGTGTACTGGGGACGGGACGCGAAAGTGGTGAGGGCTTTCATACGGGACCATCCGGTCACAGTCTACAACAAGCCTCCTCCACCTGTCCAGTAACAATGTGGTGTCCATCGCATTTTGGGAGGAGTTCCTGCTGTCTCTTGATGCCCCATAGCTCACATGTCTATAGCTATACAGAGAAAGTGGACAAGATCCAGACATTGCTGATCAAGTGGTTGATAATTTTCAAAGGTTATTGGGGCCTGTGAGTGTAGCATGAAGATGGCCATACACACACAGGCATATAACAGCATCTGACATGTTTTATGTAGAGATGAGCGGATTTGGATACCTGAGATCTGAACCCTATCGAATCTCCCTACCCAAATCCAGTTCCGAGTTAGGCTCGGGTTTTCCCGCCTGACTCGGAAACCCAGAACGAGGCAAAACGTCATCATCCCGCTGTCGGATTCTCGCTGGATTTTGATTCCATATAAGGAGCCGCGCTTTGCAGCCATTTTCACTCCAGTCTCAGAGAGTGTAGTGAAAGGACGTGTCTCCGTCCTAAGTGTCTGTGTGGGCGGGAAAGTGGGGTGGCGATTCTAGTGCTGTCTTGTGCTGCTCAGTCCAGTGTAGTCAGTGTATTGTGCTGCATCAGTCCAGCCAGTCACAGTGTTGGTGTTCTCTGCTGCTATATGTCCCCAGTGCTACTGGCTGCTGTATAAGTCCCTTGCAGTTTTGCTGCGTTGTCTTGCATCAGACCAGGGGAAGTGTCTCTCTTGTGCAGAATCAGTCCGGTGACCAGTCACAGTGGTGGTGTCCTCTGCTGCCATATATCCAGTGTTACTGGTGTATAATACCAGTGATATTACCGTATAATTCCTGTGATATTGCTGTATAATTCCCGTGATACTGGCGTATAATTACAGCGATATTGCCGTATAATTCTCGGGATACTGGCGTATAATTCCTGTGATATTGCTGTATAATTCCTGTGATATTGCCATATAATTCCAGTGATATTGCCATATAATTCCCGTGATACTGGCGTTTAATTCCTGTGATATTGCCGTATAATTCTCGGAAAACTGGCGTATAATTCCTGTGATATTGTCGTATAATTCCTGTGATATTGCCGTATAATCCCAGTGATATTGCCATGTAATTCCAGTAATCCTGCCGCATAATTCCAGTGATCCTGCCATATTATTCCATAAAAGTCCATATAATTCCATAGAAATCTAGTCCAGCGGTGATGCCATATAAGTTCAGTGGTGCTGTCCTGTGCTATATATTATTTATTCCAAATAAAAGGATTATTAATATTTAATCCAAATAATTTTTACAGGGTTTGCCCTGTGAAGTGTAGGGGTATGCTCTCCTGTGCCACATATTGTGTTATAAAACTCCAGAAAAATAATGGAGAACAAAAATTTGGAGGATAAAATAGGGAAAGATCAAGAACCACTTCCTCCTAGTGCTGAAGCTGCTGCCACTAGTCATGACATAGATGATGAAATGCCATCAACATCATCTGCCAGGGCCGATGCCCATTGTAATAGTAGAGGGCATGTAAAATAAAAAAAAACAAAGTTCAGTAAAAAGATCCAAAAACAGAAATTTAAATGGTCTGAGAAACGTAAACTTGCCAATATGCCATTTACGACACGGAGTGGCAAGGAACGGCTAAGGTCCTGGCCTATGTTCATTACTAGTGGTTCGGCTTCACATGACGATGGAAGCCCTCATCCTCCCGCTAGAAAAATGAAAAGAGTTAAGCTGGAAAAAGCACAGGAACTGTGCGTTCGAAGATGGTATCACAAATCCCCAAGGAGAGTCCAAGTGTGTCGGCGGTTGCAATGCCTGACCTTCCCAACACTGGATGGGAAGAGGTGGCTCCTTCCACCATTTGCACACCCCCTGCAAGTGCTGGAAGGAGCACCCACAGTCCAGTTCCTGATATTGAAATTGAAGCTGTCACTGTTGAAGTACACCAGGATGAGGATATGGGTGTTGCTGGCGCTGAGGAGGAAGTTGACAATGAGGATTCTGATGGTGATGTGGTTTGTTTAAGTCAGGCACCGGGGGAGACACCTGTTGTCCATGGGATGAATAAGCCCATTGTGATGCCTGGGCAAAATACCAAAAAAGCCACCTCTTCAGTGCGGAAATATTTTTCCACAAATCTGGACAACAGGTGTCAAGCTGTGTGTTGCCTGTATCAAAATGTAATAAGTAGGGGTAAGAAGGTTAACCACCTAGGAACATCCTACCTTATACGTCACCTGCTGCGCATTCATCAGAAGTCAGTGTCAAGTGGTGAAACTTTGGGTAAGAGCGTTAGCAGTCCACTGACACCTAAATCCCTTCTTACTCTCGTACCCAAGCTCCTGCAAGCCACACCACCAACTCCCTCAACGTCAACTTCCTCCTCAGCCATGAACGTTAGTAGTCCTGCAGGCCATGTCCCTGGCAAGACTAGTCCTCTCCTAACCAGGATTCCTCAGGAGGATCCTTGAGTGGTACGCCTACTGCTGCTGTTGCTACCACCGCTGCTGTTGTTGCTGCTGGGAGTCGATCATCATCCCAGAGGGGAAGTCGGAAGACCACTTGTACTACTTCAACTAAGCAATTGACTGTCCAGCAGTCCTTTGTGAAGTAGATGAAATATGACAGCAGTCATCCTGTTGCAAAGCAGATAACTGAGGCCTTGACACTTATGTTGGTGCTAGACGTGCGTCCGGTATCTGCCATTAGTGCAGTGGGATTTAGACAATTGATGGAGGTATCACTAGGCAGGCGATACCGAGAATGTACAGAGACATCAGAAAAAGTGTCGCCAGTGTCCTAATAAATGCGGTTGTATCCAGTGTCCACTTAACCACGGACATGTGGACTAGTGGAACAGGTCAGACTAAGGACTATATGACTGTGACAGCCCACTGGGTAGATGTATTGCCTCCCACAGCAACAACAACAGCAGCGGCAACAGTAGCACCATCTTGCAAACCCAAACTTGTTTCTAGGCACGCTATGCTGTGTATCACCGCTTTCCATAAGAGGAACACAGCTGACAACCTCTTATGGAAACTGAGGGACATCATCGCGCATTGGCTTACCCCACTTAGACTCTCCTGGGGATTTGTGATATCGGACAACGCCACCAATATTGTGCATGCATTACAACTGAGCAAATTCCAGCACGTCCCATTTTGCACATATAATTAATTTGGTGGTGCAGAATTTTTTTAAAAATGACATGGGTGTACAGGAGATGCTGTCGGTGGCCCGAAAAATTGCGGGCCACTTTCGACATTCTGTCACTGCGTGCCGAATATTGGAGCACCAGCAAACACTCCTGAACCTGCCCTGCCATCAACTGAAGCAAGAGGTGGTGACGAGGTGGAATTCAAAAATCTATATGCTTCAGAGGATGGAGGAGCAGTAAAAGGCCATTAAAGCCTGCACATCCACCTACGGTATAGGCAAAGGAGGGGGAATGCACCAGACTCAAGCGCAGTGGAGAATGATTTCCGTCTTGTGCAAGGTTCTCCAGCCCTTTGAACTTGCCACACGTGAAGTCAGTTCAGACACTGCCAGCTTGAGTCAGGTCATTCCCCTCATCAGGCTTTTGCAAATGCAGCAGGAGAAATTGAAGGAGGAGCTAAAATGGAGCGATTCCGCAAAGTATTTGGGACTTGTGGATGGAGCCCTTCATTCGCTTTGCCAGGATTCAAGGTAGTGATGTGCACCGGACATTTTTCGGGTTTTGTGTTTTGGATTTGGATTTGGTTCCGCGGGCGTGTTTTGGATCCGGACGCGTTTTGGCAAAACCTCCCTGAAAATTTTTTGTCGGATTCGGGTGTGTTTTGGATTCGGGTGTTTTTTACAAAAACCCCTCAAAAACAGCTTAAATCATAGAATTTGGGGGTCATTTTGATCCCATAGTATTATTAACCTCAATAACCATAATTTCCACTCATTTCCAGTCTATTCTGAACACCTCACACCTCACAATATTATTTTTAGTCCTAAAATTTGCACCGAGGTCGTTGGATGACTAAGCTAAGCAACCCAGGTGGCCGACACAAACACCTGGCCCATCTAGGAGTGGCACTGCAGTGTCAGGCAGGATGGCACTTCAAAAAAATAGTCCCCAAACAGCACATGATGCAAAGAAAAAAAGAGGTGCACCAAGGTCGCTGGATGGCTAAGCTAAGCGACACAAGTGGCCGACACAAACACCTGGCCCATCTAGGAGTGGCACTGCAGTGTCAGGCAGGATGGCACTTCAAAAAAATAGTCCCCAAACAGCACATGATGCAAAGAAAAATGAAAGAAAAAAGAGGTGCAAGATGAAATTGTCCTTGGGCCCTCCCACCCACCCTTATGTTGTATAAACAGGACATGCACACTTTAACAAACCCATCATTTCAGTGACAGGGTCTGCCACACAACTGTGACTGAAATGACTGGTTGGTTTGGGCCCCCACCAAAAAAGAAGCAATCAATCTCTCCTTGCACAAACTGGCTCTACAGAGGCAAGATGTCCACCTCCTCCTCATCGTCCGATTCCTCACCCCTTTCACTGTGTACATCCCCCTCCTCACAGATTATTAATTCGTCCCCACTGGAATCCACCATCTCAGGTCCCTGTGTACTTTCTGGAGGCAATTGCTGGTGAATGTCTCCACGGAGGAATTGATTATAATTCATTTTGATGAACATCATCTTCTCCACATTTTCTGGAAGTAACCTCGTACGCCGATTGCTGACAAGGTGAGCGGCTGCACTAAACACTCTTTCGGAGTACACACTGGAGGGTGGGCAACTTAGGTAAAATAAAGCCAGTTTTTGCAAGGGCCTCCAAATTGCATCTTTTTCCTGCCAGTATACGTACGGACTGTCTGACGTGCCTACTTGGAAGCGGTCACTCATATAATCCTCCACCATTCTTTCAATGGTGAGAGAATCATATGCAGTGACAGTAGATGACATGTCAGTAATCGTTGGCAGGTCCTTCAGTCCGGACCAGATGTCAGCACTCGCTCCAGACTGCCCTGCATCACTGCCAGCGGGTGGGCTCGGAATTCTTAGCCTTTTCCTCGCACCCCCAGTTGCGGGAGAATGTGAAGGAGGAGCTGTTGATGGGTCACGTTCCGCTTGACTTGACAATTTTCTCACCAGCAGGTCTTTGAACCTCTGCAGACTTGTGTCTGCCGGAAAGAGAGATATAACGTAGGTTTGAAATCTAGGATCGAGCACGGTGGCCAAAATGTAGTGCTCTGATTTCAACAGATTGACCACCCGTGAATCCTGGTTAAGCGAATTAAGGGCTCCATCCACAAGTCCCACATGCCTAGCGGAATCGCTCTGTTTTAGCTCCTCCTTCAATGTCTCCAGCTTCTTCTGCAAAAGCCTGATGAGGGGAATGACCTGACTCAGGCTTGCAGTGTCTGAACTGACTTCACGTGTGGCAAGTTCAAAGGGTTGCAGAACCTTGCACAACGTTGAAATCATTCTCCACTGCGCTTGAGTCAGGTGCATTCCCCCTCCTTTGCCTATATCGTAGGCAGATGTATAGGCTTGAATGGCCTTTTGCTGCTCCTCCATCCTCTGAAGCATATAGAGGGTTGAATTCCACCTCGTTACCATCTCTTGCTTCAGATGATGGCAGGGCAGGTTCAGGAGTGTTTGCTGGTGCTCCAGTCTTCGGCACGCGGTGGCTGAATGCCGAAAGTGGCCCGCAATTCTTCGGGCCACCGACAGCATCTCTTGCACGCCCCTGTCGGTTTTTAAATAATTCTGCACCACCAAATTCAATGTATGTGCAAAACATGGGACGTGCAGGAATTTGCCCAGATGTAATGCACGCACAATATTGCTGGCGTTGTCCGATGTCATAAATCCCCAGGAGAGTCCATTTGGGGTAAGCCATTCTGCGATGATGTTCCTCAGTTTCCGTAAGAGGTTGTCAGCTGTGTGCCTCTTCTGGAAAGCGGTGATCCAAAGCGTAGCCTGCCTAGGAATGAGTTGGCGTTTGCGAGATGCTGCTACTGGTGCCGCCGCTGCTGTTCTTGCTGCGGGAGGCAATACATCTACCCAGTGGGCTGTCACAGTCATATAGTCCTGAATCTGCCCTGCTCCACTTGTCCACATGTCCGTGGTTAAGTGGACATTGGGTACAACTGCATTTTTTAGGACACTGGTGACTCTTTTTCTGACGTCTGTGTACATTTTCGGTATCGCCTGCCTAGAGAAATGGAACCTAGATGGTATTTGGTACCGGGGACACAGTATCTCAATCAAGTCTGTAGTTGCCTGTGAATTAACAGTGGATACCGGAAACACGGCCTGAGTTATCCGCTTTGCAACAGGATGACTGCTGTGATATTTCATCTTCCTCGCAAAGGACTGTTGGACAGTCAATTGCTTACTGGAAGTAGTACAAGTGGTCTTCCGACTTCCCCTCTGGGATGACGATCGACTCCCAGCAGCAACAACAGCAGCGCCAGCAGCAGTAGGCGTTACACTCAAGGATGCATCGGAGGAATCCCAGGCAGGAGAGGACTCGTCAGACTTGCCAGTGACATGGCCTGCAGGACTTTTGGCTTTCCTGTGTAAGGAGGAAATTGACACTGAGGGAGTTGGTGGTGTGGTTTGCAGGAGCTTGGTTAAAAGAGGAAGGGATTTAGTGGTCAGTGGACTGCTTCCTCTGTCATCCAAAGTTTTTGAACTTGTCACTGACTTATGATGAATGCGCTGCAGGTGACATATAAGGGAGGATGTTCCGAGGTGGTAAATGTCCTTACCCCTACTTATTACAGCTTGACAAAGGCAACACACGGCTTGACACCTGTTGTCCGCATTTGTGTTAAAATAATTCCACACCGAAGAGGTGATTTTTTTTGTAATTTGACCAGGCATGTCAATGGCCATATTCGTCCCACGGACAACAGGTGTCTCCCCGGGTGCCTGGCTTAAACAAACCACCTCACCGTCAGAATCCTCCTTGTCAATCTCCTCCTCAGCGCCAGCAACACCCATATCCTCATCCTGGTGTACTTCAACAGTGACATCTTCAATTTGACTATCAGGAACTGGACTGCGGGTGCTACTTCCAGCACTTGCAGGGTCGTGCAAATGGTGGAAGGCGCCACCTCTTCCCGTCCAGTGTTGGGAAGGTCAGGCATCGCAGCCGACACAATTGGACTCTCCTTGGGGATTTGTGATTTAGAAGAACGCACAGTTATTTGCTGTGCTTTTGCCAGCTTAAGTCTTTTCATTTTTCTAGCGAGAGGATGAGTGCTTCCATCCTCATGTGAAACTGAACCACTAGCCATGAACATAAGCCAGGGCCTCAGCCGTTCCTTGCCACTCCGTGTCGTAAATGGCATATTGGCAATTTTACGCTTCTCCTCAGACGCTTTTAATTTTGATTTTTGGGTCATTTTACTGAACTTTTGTGTTTTGGATTTTACATTCTCTCTACTATGACATTGGGCATCGGCCTTGGCAGACGACGTTGATGGCATTTCATCGTCTCGGCCATGACTAGTGGCAGCAGCTTCAGCACGAGGTGGAAGTGGATCTTGATCTTTCCCTATTTTACCTTCCACATTTTTGTTCTCCATTTTTTAATGTGTGGAATTATATGCCAGTATCAATAGCAATGGCCTACTACTATATATACTGCGCACAACTGAAATGCACCACAGGTATGGATGGATAGTATACTTGACGACACAGAGGTAGGTAGAGCAGTGGCCTACTGTACCGTACTGCTATATATTATATACTGGTGGTCAGCAAACTGTGCAAAACTGAAACGCACCACAGGTATGGATGGAAAGTATACTTGACGACACAGAGGTAGGTAGAGCAGTGGCCTACTGTACCGTACTGCTATATATTATATAGTGGTGGTCAGCAAACTGTGCAAAACTGAAATGCACTACAGGTATGGATGGATAGTATACTTGACGACACAGAGGTAGGTAGAGCAGTGACCTACTGTACCGTACTGCTATATATTATATACTGGTGGTCAGCAAACTGTGCAAAACTGAAATGCACCACAGGTATGGATGGATAGTATACTTGACGACACAGAGGTAGGTAGAGCAGTGGCCTACTGTACCGTAATGCTATATATTATATACTGGTGGTCAGCAAACTGTGCAAAACTTAAATGCACCACAGGTATGGATGGATAGTATACTTGACGACACAGAGGTGGGTAGAGCAGTGGCCTACTGTACCGTACTGCTATATATTATATACTGGTGGTCAGCAAACTGTGCAAAACTGAAATGCACCACAGGTATGGATGGATAGTATACTTGACGACACAGAGGTAGGTAGAGCAGTGGCCTACTGTACCGTACTGCTATATATTATATACTGGTGGTCAGCAAACTGTGCAAAACTTAAATGCACCACAGGTATGGATGGATAGTATACTTGACGACACAGAGGTAGGTAGAGCAGTGGCCTACTGTACCGTACTGCTATATATTATATACCGGTGGCCAGCAAACTGTGCAAAACTGAAATGCACCACAGGTATGGATGGATAGTATACTTGACGACACAGAGGTAGGTAGAGCAGTGGCCTACTGTACCGTACTGCTATATATTATATACTGGTGGTCAGCAAACTGTGCAAAACTTAAATGCACCACAGGTATGGATGGATAGTATACTTGACGACACAGAGGTAGGTAGAGCAGTGGCCTACTGTACCGTACTGCTATATAGTACTGCTATATATTATATACTGGTGGTCAGCAAACTGTGCAAAACTTAAATGCACCACAGGTATGGATGGATAGTATACTTGACGACACAAAGGTAGGTAGAGCAATGGCCTACTGTACCGTACTGCTATATATTATATACTGGTGGTCAGCAAATTGTGCAAAACTGAAATGCACCACAGGTATGGATGGATAGTATACTTGACGACACAGAGGTAGGTAGAGCAGTGGCCTACTGTACCGTACTGCTATATATTATATACTGGTGGTCAGTAAACTGTGCAAAACTGAAATACACCACAGGTATGGATGGATAGTATACTTGACGACACAGAGGTAGGTAGAGCAGTGGCCTACTGTACCATAATACTATATATTATATACTGGTGGTCAGCAAACTGTGCAAAACTTAAATGCACCACAGGTATGGATCACAGAGGTAGGTAGAGCAGTGGCCTACTGTACCGTACTGCTATAAATTATATACTGGTGGTCAGCAAACTGTGCAAAACTTAAATCCACCACAGGTATGGATGGATAGTATACTTGACGACACAGAGGTAGGTAGAGCAGTGGCCTACTGTACCGTACTGCTATATATTATATACTGGTGGTCAGCAAACTGTGCAAAACTGAAATACACCACAGGTATGGATGTATAGTATACTTGACGACACAGAGGTAGGTAGAGCAGTGGCCTGCTGTACCGTACTGCTATATATTATATACTGGTGGTCAGCAAACTGTGCAAAACTGAAATGCACCACAGGTATGGATGGATAGTATACTTGACGACACAGAGGTAGGTAGAGCAGTGGCCTACTGTACCGTACTGCTATATATTATATACTGGTGGTCAGCAAACTGTGCAAAACTGAAATGCACCACAGGTATGGATGGATAGTATACTTGACGACACAGAGGTAGGTAGAGCAGTGGCCTACTGTACCGTACTGCTATATATTATATACTGGTGGTCAGCAAACTGTACAAAACTGAAATCCACCACAGGTATGGATGGATAGTATACTTGACGACACAGAGGTAGGTAGAGCAGTGGCCTACTGTACCGTACTGCTATATATTATATACTGGTGGTCAGCAAACTGTGCAAAACTGAAATGCACCACGGGTATGGATGTATAGTATACTTGACGACACAGAGGTAGGTAGAGCAGTGGCCTACTGTACCGTACTGCTATATATTATATACTGGTGGTCAGCAAACTGTGCAAAACTGAAATGCACCACAGGAATGGACGGATAGTATACTTGACGAAACAGAGGTAGGTAGAGCAGTGGCCTACTGTACCGTACTGCTATATATTATATACTGGTGGTCAGCAAACTGTGCAAAACGTAAATCCACCACAGGTATGGATGGATAGTATACTTGACGACACAGAGGTAGGTAGAGCAGTGGCCTACTGTACCGTACTGCTATATATTATATACTGGTGGTCAGCAAACTGTGCAAAACTGAAATGCACCACAGGAATGGACGGATAGTATACTTGACGACACAGAGGTAGGTAGAGCAGTGGCCTACTGTACCGTACTGCTATATATTATATACTAGTGGTCAGCAAACTGTGCATAACGTAAATCCACCACAGGTATGGATGGATAGTATACTTGACGACACAGAGGTAAGTAGAGCAGTGGCCTACTGTACCGTACTGCTATATATTATATACTGGTGGTCAGCAAACTGTGCAAAACTGAAATGCACCACAGGTATGTATGGATAGTATACTTGACGACACAGAGGTAGGTAGAGCAGTGGCCTTCTGTACCGTACTCCTATATATTATATACTGGTGGTCAGCAAAATTATGCACTGTATTCCTACTATATACTACAATGCAGCACAGATATGTAGCGTTTTTCAGGCAGAGAACGTATAATACTGGTGGTCACTGGTCAGCAAAACTCTGCACTGTACTCCTCCTATATAATACAGCTGGTCCCCAGTCCCCACAATAAAGCAGTGTGAGCACAGATATATGCAGCACACTGAGCACAGATATGGAGCGTTTTTCAGGCAGACAACATATACTGGTGGTCACTGGTCAGCAAAACTCTGCACTGTACTCCTCCTATATAATACTGCTGGTCCCCAGTCCCCACAATAAAGCAGTGTGAGCACAGATATATGCAGCACACTGAGCACAGATATGGAGCGTTTTTCAGGCAGACAACGTATACTGGTGGTCACTGGTCAGCAAAACTCTGCACTGTACTCCTTCTATATAATACTGCTGGTCCCCAGTCCCCACAATAAAGCAGTGTGAGCACAGATATATGCAGCACACTGAGCACAGATATGGAGCGTTTTTCAGGCAGACAACGTATAATACTGGTGGTCACTGGTCAGCAAAACTCTGCACTGTACTCCTCCTATATTACTGCTGGTCCCCAGAATAAAGATATGCAGCCCCCTGAAACAAAGTGAGAGGACGCCAGCCACGTCCTCTCACTATCATTTCCAATACACGAGTGAAAAATGGCGGCGACGCGCGGCTCCTTATATAGAATCCGAATTTCGCGAGAATCCGACAGCGGGATAATGACGTACGGGCGCGCTCGGGTTAACCGAGCCATACGGGAGAATCCGAGTATGCCTCGGACCCGTGTAAAATGGGTGAAGTTCGGGGGGGGTTCGGATTCCGAGGAACCGAACCCGCTCATCTCTAATTCAAGGGTGGTCAGTCTGTTGAAATCAGAGCACTACATTTTGTCCATCGTGCTCAATCCTAAATTTAAAGCCTACGTTGTATCTCTCTTTTCGGAAGACACAAGTCTGCAGAGGTGCAAAGACCTGCTGGTGAGTAAATTGTCAACTCAAGCGGAATGTGACCCGTCAACAGCTCCTCCTTCAATTTCTCCCACCACTGGGGCTGCAAGGAAAAGGATATTTCCTAGCCCACCCGCTGACGCAGGGCAGTCAGGAGCGAAAATTGACATCTGGTCCGGACTGAAGGACCTGCCAACGATTACTTACATGTCTACTGTCACTGTATATGATTCTGTCACCATAGAAAGAATGGTGGAGGATTATATGAGTGACAGCATCCAAGTAGGCATGTCAGACAGTCCGTATGTATACTGGCAGGAAAAAGAGGCAATTTGGATGCCCTTTCACAAACTGGCTTTATTTTACCTAAGTTCTCCCCCCTCCAGTGTGTACTCTGAAAGAGTGTTTAGTGCAGCCGGTAACCTTGTCAGCGATCGGCGTAGGAGGTTACTGAAGATGATGTTCATCAAAATTAATAATAAATTCCTCCGGGAAGACCTTTACCAGCAATTGTCTCCAGAAAGTACACAGGGACCTGTGATGGTGGATTCCAGTGGGGTGGGGAATCGGAGGATGAGGTTGACATCTTGCCATTGTAGAGCCAGTTTGTGCAAGGAGAGATTGATTGCTTCTTTTTTGGTGGGCGCCCAAACAAAACAGTAATTTCAGCCACAGTCGTGTGGCAGACCCTGTCACTGAAATGATTGGTTTGTTAAAGTGTGCATATCCTGTTTATAAAACATAAGGGTGGGTGGTAGGGCCCAAGGACATTTCCATCTCGCACCTCTTTTTCTTCTTTGCATCATGTGCTGTTTGGGGCCTTTTTTTTATATCTGCCCTCCTGTCTGACACTGCAGTGCCACTCCTAGATGGGCCAGGTGTTTGTGTTGTCCACTTGTGTCGCTTAGCTTAGCCATCCAGCCACCTCGGTGCAACCTTTTGGCCTAAAAAGAATATTGTGAGGTGTTCAGAATAGACTGGAAATGAGTGTAAATGAATGTTATTGAGGTTAATAATACCGTAGGATCAAAATTACCCCCAAATTCTGTGATTTTAGCCATTTTTATGTTGGTTTTTTTTAAATCATCCAAATCCAAAACCAAAACATGAAAGGGTGGTTTTGACAAAACCAAACCAAAACCAAAATACGAAAGTGAAATTAGAACCAAAACCAAAACACAAAACACGAAAAGTGCCAGCCACACATCTTTAGTTTTATGGGCATGTTTTATGTTTTAGATTGCAGTTCTGAGAGGAACAGATCGGACAAGCATGCTGGCTCTTGTAGTGCCATTTGGAAGACCTAGGGGTGACTCCAGGCAAGTTGGCTCTCAATTTAGATTTATTTTGTATGTGCTATTATCATGTGGCCTTACAGTAGACAATTTTATAGCCCAGGGTGGGTACTGTTATAATGCACTGTAGGGACCCCAGAGAAGCTGTGATGTGGCCTGGAATCTTACCATATCTTTGCAAATATATGTAACTAAGAATTTTCTACCACCAAGTAGTGTTCAAGTCTTATTGCTAATGCCCCTTGGTGTGTTGGGAAAAATCAGTTTTGTGTATTTTTTATGTTTTATGGGCTTGACTAATATAGGGTTTAATTAATGTGTAATATATTTGGTTAAAAATGAACATTAAACCAAAATAAATCTAATAAACCTGTTTATATGTATATATAAAACCACTATAAATATATATAATCACAAAAGAAGGTCAAAACATACACAATGTATACAATATATGCTTATACTAAAAATGAATAATCTGTATTTTCATGAATATATAATACCTTCTAAAATGATACACTTGGAAGCAGATGTATAGTCATGGAATACTGTGACTTAGGAGCCTTTGTAGTAATAATAGTAGCAATTCTGTGGTTATTAACAATCAGTATTGCAGTGGATATTTTCATTCACTACTTTCACAACATACTAGAAGAGCCTTTCACATTTGGGGCAGGCTGACAGGGCCATCGCCTGGAAGGGCACAGACGCTATCAGTCCGGCCCCTCGGTCTACAAATCATTCAGCCTCCTCACCTGGGCCCTCATTCCGAGTTGTTCGCTCGCTAGCTGCTTTTAGCAGCATTGCACACGCTAAGCCGCCGCCCTCTGGGAGTGTATCTTAGCTTAGCAGAATTACGAACGAAAGATTAGCAGAATTGCGAATAGAAATTTCTTAGCAGTTTCTGAGTAGCTCCAGACATACTCCTACACTGCGATCAGTTCAGTCAGTTTCGTTCCTGGTTTGACGTCACAAACACACCCAGCGTTCGCCCAGACACTCACCCGTTTCTTCAGACACTCCTGCGTTTTTCCCAGAAACGCCAACGTTTTTTCGCACACGTCCAGAAAACGGCAAGTTTCCGCCCAGAAACACCCACTTCCTGTCAATCACAGTACGATCACCAGAACGATGAAAAAAACCTTGTTATGCCGTGAGTAAAATACCTAACTTTTGTGTAAAATAACAAAGCGCATGCGCTCTGCGAACCTTGCGCATGCGCAGTAAGCGACTAATCGCAATATAGCGAAAATCGGCAACGAGCGAACAACTCGGAATGACCCCCCTGGTCCGTGCAACTGCTACCTCTCCTCTGCTCCGCCACGCCCCCTGATCTGTCCCACCACCCCTCTTGTTCCAAGCAGCTGCTGCCTCTTCCCTACTCCATCCCATCCCCTGGTCCGTGCTATGTTCTCTCACTACATACTGCCTCTCCATGCTCTGTGGTGCTTGGTGTGCTCACTTGTATGTATTAAGGACTGACTTACCATCCAAGGCGTAGCCTCCCCCTGCAACCAGTGCTTACCTCATGCCTGAGAACAGTCTCTGTACCACAGGCTTAATTTGCGCTGCCACTGTTTACTACCAAGGCTGCCGGGTACTAGCTAGACTCACCAGAGCAGCTATTGCCAGAGGCACAACCTAAGGTTCTTCTGCACTTGCATGGCTTCCTAATGTATTTTCCAAGTTCTTCTCGTTTCCATCAGCACCATCGCATGTGCCCCTAAGTGTTCTGTAAAACGGGTGGGCCTATAAGACCCTTATTCCACTGTGCCACCACCACACAATTTACTAATATATACTGCTGCCACCACTGCATCTAAGCAGTACAGTGAGCATGCATACCAGCACACCACAATGCCCAGCAAGCTATAAATGCCCTTAGCTGCAACTGGACAATCCAGATAACCTGTACATGCTATTAGCCCTGTGTTTACACCTGGTTAATAAGCATTCATCTGGTTAAGTCATCTGTCGTGTGGACTTACCACCATTGCACACCACTGCACATACCACCTGCCAATATACTGCCTGTTGTAGTAGGAACTGTCACGTTACACCTCCAAGCATTCCCCGCAAATGGCTGTCTTTCTCGTCACCAAATGCTGCGGCATTCTGTGAAGTCCCAGTGCTTAAATGTGACACTATATTATATCAGCAGTCTTGAATCATTGGTCTTGAATATTTGATATAACTGCTGGATATTTGCCTTTCCTCCTGAGAGTGTGGGAGTTTTTCCAGTAATCCATGAGTCTCCTGTACATTATGCAAAAAACTCAAAATTTCCTATCCTACCATGTATTTTTAATGTATTTGTACTGTGTATTTTTCTAAACAATGCTGATAGTTTAAATATACAGTAGATAAGAAGAAGTTTAAGGGCTCGTTTACACATACGAACTAAGGGGGTCATTCCGACCTGTTCGCTCGCTGCTGTTTTTCACAGCGGTGCGAACGGGTCGGTTCTGCACATGCGCGGTGGCCGCAATGCGCAGGCGCATCGTTGCCCCACCTGCTGTACAACTTGGTTTTGCCCAGTGTCTTGCCAATTGGTGTATATGAATTTAAAACAGAATGGACCTTACTGCACCATAAAAACATTTTAGGGGAAAAGAAAACAGCATCAATGGGTCCCATATCAAACGTTGAGCCAAGTGATGCTATTCCACACTTCGGAGGCACCAGGTCTGTGGTGATAATTCTACCATTGTTTCTGTAGGTAAGAGAGGGGATTTTCGATACATGAAAACCTTGATAAAAGAAATGTGGTTATAGCTCATAAATGGGGATATTAATTAATGAGATAAAAGGTCTATCTCCAGAACAGACAATAGGAGGTTTTCTATCGCAGTCCAGCCCTATCACCACTTTCTAGTGAACAGATCCAAAACTACAGGATGCACCAGTCTTATGAAAGGAAGAGCACACTGCAGAAGCTCACTGGCATACTAGTGGAAATGGAGAGTGAATATCATTAACCGATAAAAAGAAAAATGTATTCCCATTATATATGACTAATAGAGATCAATTCCAAACTGCAGCTCTCTCCAAGATATGACTGGAATGTCTGGTTATATAGCATCACTGTGACTGTTATTTATGTACAGTCTGTGTTTCCCTGCTTAGGAATGATGTAAGGATTGATGTCATTCCTACAAACGTCAGTGATACATTTTAACTCTTTGCACTTATCCTGCTGCGTATATTGATGAACCATAAACTCTGACCCAGATCCTATCACTTCCTTGCAGTCTTGAAGCCTGGAAACGCAAGGGCAATTGGTGCCCTGTGACTTACATTAAAACTATCCTGATTTATCAGTGTGCAAAGATGCCAAATACCTATTTCAAAGGTCGAATGTTGAACTTTGTGCCACAAAAATATGTGTTTAATAGATAGCAGAGCAACTGTTTATAATGTGCACACTATATTGACCAAAGGCAAACACAGTTTTCAAGGTACTCTACAGTATCTTAAACTCTTCTTTGTACTAGACAAACATCACTATCTCTAGTTTGCAGAAACAATTTTAGCACTGGCACAGCACTTCTACTGAGTTCTCTATGCCTGCTGTAATACTCAGTAACTGGCCTCACATAAATTTTGAAGGTACATTTACTGACGCTTCTAAAATATACAAGTGGTGGTTTAGACCATACTTACCTACTGTCCCAGAATGGCCGGGAGGCCACCCGGAAGAGTTGGAAGGTCTCCCGGACGGCAGCCGAGCCCCCGCACCCTTTGGGGAAAAATTTAAGAATCCCCTGCAGTGGGGGTGCCGGTGACACAATTTGCTTCATCATGACCCCGCCCCGTGCTCCACTATGCCGGTAATCTCAACATAGTGTAGTGGGGGCGTGGCCATGCCCACGCAATCTCGCTCCCACGCATTCTTGAAGCCACACCCCCTGCTCCTCTCTGTTACGCCTCCCTTTGCTGTGCCACGACCCCTGCTGAGCCGAACTGCTGCCTACTCCCGGAGGAGGAAGCCAGAATGTCGGCATCTATGGTTTAGATGCACAGAAAATGTGCACATATACTAGGGCACACTTAGTCTCCTGAATGGTCCAGGAAACACTTTTCTTTGTAGATGAGTCTTCCACGTTCCACCCACTTCCTAGGAAAGTGGGTAAAATGAGGGGAATAATACTGGGAATCATGGGACAGTAGAGAGGGGACGGGACCCCGCCATTTGCAAACATTTAATATAACAGGAACAGGGCCTAATGATGTGAAGAGCCAGTCCCCATCCCAGGAGTGGTCATCTCTGGATAGGAGAAAAATTAAGTTGGTAAGTACTCTGAATATACGTCGCATGCAAAGTGGCTGTAGTTGTGGCAACTGCAAGAGCCTGTTTTACCACTTTATGCCTTACTTGTCTACTTTTGTAAAAGTATTTCAGGGAGGCTGTGAAAGCAACACCCTCGAGCACGGCATTCAAGTGGACATGAACTGCTGCACTTGAGCACTGTTGCATTGTTGCTTAATAAGATCTACTTGTTAACAAAAACACTAAATGTTAATAATAATAATACCCTACCAGAATAAAGGCAACTCTTCTACTGCTCTGGGATGGTAGACAAAGATCCCAGAACTGAGAATACACCTACTACTACTCTCACCGGAGTGTTGATGTGCAACTCTAGATGCATTGGAAAGCTAAATGTGGTCACGTGCAGCCATTGTGGAGTTTCACGATGGGACTCGCCCGTGAACCTGGTAGTAGTGGGTAAAATATGGATGTTCTGGTTGTAATACAGTGACTGATATTTATTGTACTGTAGCAGCACGACTGTCTCCTCTTGGTTTCTGGGGATGGCTAGACCAAGCTCTGACAGGTGACTCCACATGTTCTCTACCACCAAAGAAATACTGATACTCATGATGAACAATACCCATTTATGACGTAGACATTCACAATGTTGATTGGAGAAAGTTGACATGGATGATGTCGACATCATTAATGTCGATGTCATTGACATAATGTTGACATTAGACTAGGGTTCCACTTAGGGTTAGCATTAGGGTTGATGTTAGAGTTAACGTTACGGTTACCATTAGAGTTACGTTACAGTTAGGGTTGTGCTAGGGTTAGGGACAGAATGAAAAGGTCACCATAACATCACTGTTGACATGCTGAATATTGGCATAATCAATGTCGACATTATCAACATGTTGACAGGTTCAAAATCAACATTACAACCTTATTAACATTCTCATGTTGACATAATGAATGTTGAACAAACATACGAAATCCGATACTCCAATATGCCTCACCCTTATATAGGTGTTTTCTGTTATGTACCATGGCTGGTACCAGTGTTCTATATCAGCTTTATAAGAACTTCTGTAGAAATTGACAAAGTTAATATTGCATACCTCCCAACACTGGTAGTTTGTGGAGCGGGACCCTGCATGCGTGACTGCATAGGGGGCAAAGCTGTTGGGAAAGGGAGTGGAGCTTCACTACACCCCACATTCCCTTCACTGTAGGGGTGTGCCCAGCACTCTCCGAGATGTTCGGCTGCCTCCAGGTTCTCCCGGCTATGCTATGATCTCTATGCAGGTCCAGGAGAGCTTTAGGACAGCCGAGCTAGTTGAGCTAGCGATCATTGGGGTGTATTTAAAACAAAATTTGTTGATATATCAGCCAAGAATTTGTTAGCGGATACTTTATACAGTAGAAGCAGAAAGTATAACAAGGAAACACTTTATTTATAAACAGGAACAGAAACATGATGCAATCTTAACATGCTGCTTTAATTTAAACATGGAGGAAAGGAAGGAAGACCTTCTTCTATATCAGAGTCTGGATAAACACACCCTCTAGCTACTGTACCTTCTTTTTTATTTAACTTTATTAGCAGCTGCACATTGGTATCTGCATGTACTGTAGTACTGTATAACAATGGTTGCAATATTAATGACACTAGTCTAACACTGTTACACATCCTATGCTGCTGCAGATATGCAGGTGCTCTATGATTATGGGGGTAATTCAGACCTGATCCAAACTGCGCATGTGTATGCACCGCAATGCGCAGGCACATCACATGGGTACAAAGCGGATTGCCGCTCAGCGATGGGTTTGTGTGACAGATGGGTTCGCACGGGCGTTCGCAAGGAGACTGACAGGAAGAAGGCATTTGTGGGTGTCAACTGACCGTTTTCAGGGACTGTCTGGAAAAACACAGGCGTGTTCAAGCGTTTGCAGGGAGGGTTCCTGACGTCAATTTCCGGTCCCGGACAGGCTAATGTGATCGCAGCAGCTGAGTAAGACCTGGGCTGCGCAGAGACTGCACAAAATCTGTTTGTACAGCTCTGCTACACATGCGTACGCACACTTGCACAGCTAAAATACAGTCCCCCTGTAGGTGGTGACTATCTGATCACAGCAGTGCTAAAATCGCCTGCTAGCGATCAGGTCTAAAGTAGGCCCAATGTTACTAAAAATGTCAGTCATTACTACAGTTTGTACAGTAATGTAAATTTCTGTTAAGAAATTCAACCAAATAATTTTTCAAGTGGCCATATTACCTAGCCAATAATTTAGTCAGAGAAGTAGAAATACAGTATGCACCTACTGTATTGTCCCTGGTAACGGTCAATGTATATGGACACTGTTTGGTACCACGCTGTTCTGTTTCATTTTTTGTGTTGAGTATAACCATATTGGATCAATAACGGACAATAAAGTGGTGCCATAACCACCTATATAAGGAGGTTTTAAATAAGTAATGTTTTTCCAATTGCAGAACATAATTGTTTGTATTTTATAAATATATATTCAAAAAAAATGTATACCAAGACGGAGCTTCTTCTTGAAATGAACTTTAAATGAGCTTCCATTGATAGTGGGTGCCAAGTTCTCACCATTCCGTGACTGGGCTTAATTTTCCAGTCAGAGTGGATTGCTCAATATGTTGTCACTGGAGACTTGGCAAGCTCTGTGACCTTATTTAGGGGATGGGAACGCCCAGTGTACTCCTGATGATAATGTTTTGCCATCCTGTTATAATCTGTCTGAAGCATCGGGCAAGTCTCAGCTACTGACCTTGAGCCCGGATTAGCAAGAAAGTGACAGTGGTTTCAGTAACCAAGAAAAGGCAATCTGCTGAGTCTTCTGTCTCCACGTTTAAGTTTATGAAAAGCAGTAACGAGACATTTAAGTGAAAAATAGACCCTGTTTATATGTCAAGTTTTTGTTTTATTTCAGTGCATAGACATTTCGTATTCATCTGCATTTGTATTTCTTTTACAGCGGTTTTCCTAACAATATATGTAAACAACAAAAATGAACAGAGCAATTTGTTTCCATAATGTAAGTGTGTGAAACCTAAACAGTATCAGGTTGGCGAGGAATAAAGTAGCACAGGTTGGATAAGAAAAAACAAAGGAAGGTCAGTATAAGAAATCAACACCATGGCACGGGAT
This sequence comes from Pseudophryne corroboree, assembly GCF_028390025.1. NCBI lineage: Eukaryota > Metazoa > Chordata > Amphibia > Anura > Myobatrachidae > Pseudophryne > Pseudophryne corroboree. The sequence goes on from NC_086446.1 coordinate 241,251,652, forward strand.
GTAATGAAGTCCGAGTTTAGCTGGCACTGAACTCGGACTTCATTACATCCCGGCCCATACTGGAGATTCTTAACAAGTGGCAGTACTGCCCACATCAGAAATACAAGCTTCACCTAACAGAACGGCTGACAACTTCAAAGGTTGAAGACAACACCTGATTGCAGCCCATTGTTTAGCCTAGTTTACTCAGCAGGCATTACGCTGTTATCCAGGGGAGGAGCGGGACCTTCTAACCTGGTGACCAGTGGAGGGTAGGTTCTGTCATTTAGGAACATTGTCTCTGGCGCAGGGAAGGGGTGGGGCAGGGTAATCTATTCTCATCTCATAGTAGTAATATACCATTGTCACGTGCTGCAGCGCTGGGGCAGGGTATACTCTTTACCTCCTTGCTGTGTGGCTCATGCAGCAGCTTTTCCGCATGTGTGACTGGCAGTTTCAGATTGCTGCCAGCAGTGGGGCTGATTCAGATGCATTTTTAAGGGTATATTTACTAAAGCGCAGGTTTTTAGAAGTGGAGATGTTGCCCAAAGCAACCAATATCCATCTGCCAACCCTAGATCCCAGGCTGGGAGTTTGCACACTATCTGCACTGTTTCAACAAACTGCCTAGACGGAGAGTCATTCAGCTCATGCCTCATACCTCAGGCAGCCTTGTACCTCATTCTCATCAGCTATGCAGTGCAACACAGGGTTCTCAGTCTATTGGGTGAGCTACTGCTTGAGTTATCAAGTCCAAGGGGCCCCCTAAGTACTGGTGTGTGCGACAAGCACTAAGGAAACAATGGTTGCTATTGGTGAATACCCTCTTGAGGGCTCTTGGTGTCTCATCGCAATAGTACTGGAGTTCCCTATATAATCAAGCCAAGTCCAAATACCCTCCGGGAATATCAAGTCCAAGTATCTACAAACTTATCAAGTTCAAGTATCTGCATACCTATTAAGTCCAAGTACTGTATCTTCACATTTATCAAGTTCAAGTGTCTCAATGCTAATCAAATCCAAGAGCCAAAATTCTAAGCAAATCTCGATGCCAAGCAAGTCCAAGGTTCCTAACAGTATAACCAGCCACAAAACTGTAGCTGGGAGGTCCTGCTGGTCAGGATGGAACCGACGCAACAAAACCCTGCTCAAATTCTTGCTAATCAGATCCAGGGTCTGACCCAACAGCTACAGGATCTTACTCTTTGTGTTATCTCCCAAGAGGAGGTTAGGAGATCCAATGCTTCCCAGCAGGCAGGGTGAAGGAACCAAAACTCAACCTCCCTGACCAGTTCTCTGGAGACTGAAAGCAGTTTGTAAACTTCCAAGAGAGTTGAAAACTCTATTTTCGGCTCAGATCTCACTTTTCTGGATACAAGACTCAGGGTGTGGGTATTATTTCCCTCCTCCAATGCAACCTTCAGTCCTGGGCCTTCGGCCTTCAGTCTGATCGTCCTAATCTTCGCTCGCGTGGATGCCTTCTTCGCAGCCCTGGGAGTGCTTTATTATGACACGGATTGGGAAGTGTCCACAGAGGTGCACCTGCTCTCATTAAAACGGGAAGAATTCTGCGGAGGTTTACTGCACTAAGTTTCGACACTGGGCTAATGACTGTGGCTGGAATGGTCCGGCTCTCCGAAGGCTGTTCTGGCTAGGCCTCGCCAAACAGTTAAAGGATCATCTAGTGCAGTATCCAACACCCGAATCACTTGACACCCTCATGCAGGATTCAAAATTGGCTTGGCTTATGCCTGTATTGCAGGGGCAAAGGACATTTGGCGAGTACCTATCTGCAGAATGCTGGAAACAACAAGGTCTGAGTAAAGAAGGAGGGTTTTCCTCAGGTCTTTCGTCCATCTCTCCTAATAACTCTGTACTACTTCCCATTAAGATAACAACCCAAGAAGTTGTGATTGAAGTCCAGGCCTTTTTGAATTGTGGTGCCACAGAGACCTTAATGGATCTTGAGTTCGCTGTTACTGGGGTATCTCCAATGAAGATCTAGAGTCACCAATATCAGTGTGTGGTCTGGATGGAATCCACTCCTTAATGGTCAAGTAAACTTACAAACACCGGTCCTCCGCTTATCAGTTGGTGCTTTGCATTTGGAAAATATGTCCTTGTTTCTCGTCCAGTGCCCAGTGACTCCTGTCATGCAGGGGCTTCCTTGGCTACAAACACGTAACCCAATCTTCAGCTGGAGAACCGGTGAATTAGTTCAGTGGAGTTTGGAGTGTTCCCATAAATGTCTGACTATCCCAGTTCGTGTGGTGCAGACTGTCCCTGAGGGGTTGTATATATAGTATTACTCTTATGCTGATGTCTTCTCGAAACTGCAGGCCGATTCCTTGCCTCCCCACCGTCCCCATGATTGTACTGTAAACCTGATGCCTGGTGCTAGGCTTCTTTAGGGTTGGCTCTATGGTTTGTCTCTTTCTGAAATCAAGGCAATGGAGGATTATATCCAGGAGAAATTTAAGAAAGGATTCATTCATCCTTCTAAATCACTGATGGGAGTGGGATTTTTCTTTGTGGCGAAAAGGGACTGTTCCCTTCAGCCATGCATCGATTACAGAGGCCTGTATAAGGTTACAGTCAAGAAAAAAAAATCCACTAGCTCTCATCTCGGTCCTGTCGATCAGTTAAGTGAGGCTGTGATTTGTTTTCCAAAATTGACTTACATAGAAACATAGAATTTGACGGCAGATAAGAACCACTTGGCCCATCTAGTCTGCCCTTTTTTTATCCTTTAGGTAATCTCAACCCTTTTTGAACCTTAATTCTTTGTAAGGATATTCATATGCCTATCCCAAGCATGTTTAAATTGCTCTAAAGTCTTAGCCTCTACCACCTCTGATGGGAGACTATTCCACTTATCCACTACCCTTTCTGTGAGGAGTATATAATCTTATCAGGATTAAACAGAGCGATGAATGTAAGACTGCCTTTTAACACCCATTCTGACCATTACAAATATCTGGTAATGCTGTACGGTCCTTCAAATACCCCAGCAGTTTTCCAGGACCTCATTAATGATGCTCTTTGGGAGTTCATGGGAAGATTCATTGTCGTTTACCTGGGAAACACTTTGATTTATTCTAAATCCCTTCAGGAACATCAAGCTCATGTAAAGGCAGTCCTCCACAAACTCAAAGAATATCATGTATACGCCAAACTGGAGAAATGCGATTATGAAGTGGAGAAGATTTCTTTCTTGGGGTGTATTATAAATCCTAAAGGGTTTTCTATGGACCCCAAGAAACTATTCTTGATTGGATCCATCCCACAAATGTAAAGGCCATACAATGCTTTCTGGGCTTCTCCAACTAGTATAGGAGATTTATTCAATCTTTCTCCACCACTGTGGCACCTATTGTGGAACTGACTAAGGAAGGTACAGACCACACTCATTGGGCTCAGCAATCACTACAAGCATTTGAAGATCTAAACAAGGCTTTCATCTCAGCTCTGCTCCTTCACCATCCTGATCCAGTTCTGCCTTTTATAGTAGAAGTCAATGCTTATGAGGTCGGAGTAGCAGACATTCTTTCTCAGCAAGATACAGTTGATTAAAAACTCCATCCTTGTGCCTTTCTCTCGTGGAATTTTTTTTTTAGTGGAAGCCAATTATGATGTAGAGAATCGTGAACTCTTGACGGTGAAGTGGGCCTTGGACGAATGGAGACATTGGCTGGAGAGTATAAGACATGTGGTCACAGTATACACCAATCACAAGAACTTGTCGTACACGGAGTCTGCAAAAAGATGAAATTCCCGGCAGGCAAGGTGGGCATTCTTCTTCACAAGGTTTCATTTTGTTATCACTTACAGACCTGGGTGCAAGAACATGAATGCGGATGCCCTGTCTCTAAGTTTCCTTCCAGTTGAAGAGGCCTCCAAATCATTGGTGCCAATCATTTCTCCAAAATATATCCTTGCTGGTCTTACTGTAGATCTTAGTTTACATATCCAGTCAGTACAAACTCAAGCTACCTCAAGGATACCATCTGGACTTCTGTTTGTTGCTGAAAATCTTAGAGCTGTCATTTTGTCTGAATTCCATTTCAGTAAGACCTCTGGGCACCCAGAAATGTCTAAAACATTGGATCTCATGTAGCTTTCTGTGTGTTGGCCCACCATCAAGAAAGATGTGCAGGAGTTTGTGCAGGCATGTAGTGTCTGTGCCAAGAACAAGACTCATCGAGTTTAACCCTCTGGACATTTATTGCCTTTGTCGGTGCCCTCCAGACCATTGACCCATTTGTCCGTGGATTTCATTGTGGATCTTCCGAAGTCTACCAAGTGTTCTGTCATCTTGGTTGTAGTTGATCGCTTCAGTAAATGGCCCACTTCATTCCTCTTTTCAAGCTTCCTAGTGCCAAGGATCTTGCCACCCTTTTCAGCATATTTTCAGAATTCATGGATTACCCCAGGACATTGTCTCAGATAGGGGCACTCAATTCCTTGCTCGTTTCTGGGAATAATTTTGTTTCAAATTGTGAATTAATCTTAGTCTTTCTTCTGGATACCATCTGCAATCCAATTGGTAAATGGAATGCTTGAATCAATCCCTTGAACAGTATCTGCGTTGTTATGTTTCCAAGTGTCAAATGTCATGACTGTGGTTTTTGTGAACCCGGCATGTATGTGAAGTCCGTGCAGGTAACTGGAGGACTGTGTGTATAGTTGGCTGGTCTGTGGGAATCAGTGAGATGAAGTAGTGAGGAGCGATCCCTGACCGGGGATCGAACCCGGGGCTCGGCAGCAGTGCCGTTTCTTGCAGTGGGCGAGCCGTGCAACCGCACGGGGCGCCCGCCGCGGCACTTCTTGAGCTCTTTGAATCCCCCCTCCTCCCGAGTGCCCAGCTCAGGGGGCGGAGTTTCGTGGAATGACATGGGTGCGTCGTGACATCACAATGCAATTGCGTCATTCCATGAAACTCCACCCCCCCGAGCTGGGTACTCGGGAGGAGGGAGAAGGTAAGCCAAGCCGGTCGGTGCCGCAAAGACGAGGGAGAGGCGGCTGAAGAGCGGGAAGAACCGCTTCAAATGTAAGTCAGCCTCCCTCTCCCCCCCCCCCCGCCACCTGCCGGAATGTGTAAAATGGGAACACTTGCCTGCCATCATGTGTTAAAATGGAGACACTTGCCTGCTGTATTGTGTAAAATGGGGACACTTGCCTGCCATCATGTGTAAAATGGGGACACTTGCCTCCCATCATGTGTAAAATGGGACACTTGCCTCCCATCATGTGTAAAATGGGACACTTGCCTGACGTATTGTGTAAAATGGGGACACTTGACTGACGTAATGTGTAAAATGGGAACACTTGCCTGCCATCATGTGTAAAATGGAGACACTTGCCTGCTGTATTGTGTAAAATGGGGACACTTGCCTGCCATCATGTGTAAAATGGGGACACTTGCCTCCCATCATGTGTAAAATGGGACACTTGCCTGACGTATTGTGTAAAATGGGGACACTTGACTGCTGTAATGTGTAAAATGGGGACACGTGCCTGCCGTAATGTGTAAAATGGGGACACGTGCCTGCCGTAATGTGTAAAACGGGGACACTTTCCTGCGTAATGTGTAAAACGAGGACACTTGCCTGCGGTATTGTGTAAAATGGGGACTCTTGCCTGCCGTACTGTGTGAAATGGAGACACTTGCCTGCCCTATTGTGTAAAATGGGGACACTTGCCTGCCGTAATGTGTAAAATGAGGACTCTTGCCTGACGTAATGTGTAAAATGGGGACACTTGATTGACATAATGTGTACAATGGGGACTCTTGCCTGCCGTAATGTGTAAAATGGGGACATGTGCCTGCCGTAATGTGTAAAATGGGGACTCTTGCCTGCCGTAATGTGTAAAAAATGGGGACTCTTGCCTGCCGTAATGTGGAAAATGGGGATTTAATGTATCAAGGGCATTGCGGAGTATGGCATAATATATATTTTTTCTTTTTTCCTGTGCTCGCCGTGATCTGTCGGTGCAAGGTCAAAAACTGGGGTGTAAGATAGTCTTTTCAGATGAAACCACGCCCATTTTACAGAGACCACACCCGTTTTATAGAGACCACGCCCCTTTTTATATCTATTGGGGGGGCACATATTTTTGTTATGTCAATGGGGGGGCGCATTTTTAAATCTCGCACTGGGAGCCAAATTGTCTAGAAACAGCCCTGCTCTGCAGAGGGAGCCGTATCCTGACCACTGAATCACAAGGGACTTGGTGCTGATAGCAGGATGGTGAATGTATTGGTGAGAACGAACTAAATATACTGTCACAGGAGTAGGTATTTGTGTACTCAAGGTTACTATGAAACAGGCTCTCTGGAGTTATGCAGATCTGGGGGAAGAGCTGAAGACATTGAACCGGACTGGTTACCGGTGAGACTGGAACTGGGCTGGTTACTGGTGAGCCTGAGAACCAGGCTGGTTACCGGTGAGACTGAGTACCGCACTGAGTACCGGTATAACTGGAAATGCAACTGTATGTAGAACAATGACTGTGGCTGTGACTTTAAGACGAGGCTGAAGATGAACTGAAGACTGTGGCTGTGTCTTCAAGACTAGACTGAGGAATAATGCGGCTGTGGCTTTAAGATGAGACTGAAGAATACTACGGCTGTGTTTTTAAGACGAGACTGATGAATACTGTGACTTTAAGACGAGACTGAAGAATACTGCGGCTTTAAGATGAGACTGAAGAATACTGCGGCTGTGGCTTTAAGACGAGACTGAAGAAAACTGCAGCTGTGTCTTTAAGACGAGACTGATGAATACTGCGCTGTGGCATTAAGACGAGACTGAAGAATACTGCGACTGTATATTTAAGATGAGGCTGAAGAATATTGCGGCTGTGTCTTTAAGACAAGGCTGAAGAATACTACGGCTGTGTATTTAAGACGAGACTGATACTGGATATAGCTGGTAACACAACTGTTATCCAGACTGTGTAGCAAAAGAGCAGAGTTTTACCGGAAACAAGGTAAAAGTGTGACCTCTTAGGGAGCTCAGCTATTAAGCTCACACAGAGCTGTGTGGCACAAGGAACTGGCAGATTCTGTTGCACAAATCTTTTTACTTATACTTTCTGGTCCTTGGTCATTGGTGAACAGAGTCAGGTGATTCAGAGAGTCTCAGGCTGGCACAGGATTGGATAGCTCCAGGTCAGGTGATCAGACCCTGTCATGTTAGTACTCCAGGTTAGGCTCCGATGTGGCGTGAGGCCTAGCAGGCCGAAAAAACACTGAAGCCTGAACTTCTGCAAATGAACAGAGGATGCAGACTTTTAGGCCTAAACTCCAGAATGAACACAGTGAAGAATCAAAATGCTGCACACAGCTGATTACTGATTACTTAGAGGAATTCCTACTCAGGTGGCTAATCAAGGTAAGCAAACACAGATTTGCAGTCTTCCTGGTGAGCTAAACAGATGCAAGTTACAGGATACGCTGAGGTAAGCCCCAGAATTTGAGAAATACAGTTAGGATCATGACATCAAAATGATTGGGTTGACCATCTACCCTTTGCTGAATTTGCATATAATAATTCTGGACATTACTTCCATTTCACCATTCTTTTGTATTTTTGGTTTTCATCCCAAGTCAAATGCCTTCACTCCTTCTCAACAGTCTAATTCATCTGTTACTCCTGTGTCTCGTCTCATGAAGATTTGGAAGAAAGCACACCAAGCTTTGAAAGTTCTGTTCGTTCAAAGAAATTTCCTGACAAGTCACGGAGACCATGTACTTTCAAAGTCGATGATATGGTCTGGTTGTCTGCTTGAAATATTAAGCTTCGTCAACCGTCTCAAAAATTGGGACCCATTACATAAGCTCATTTTCAAATCATTCAGCAAGTCAATCCTGTTGCCTTCAATCTTCAGTTGCCCAGATCTTTGAAAAGTAATAACACATTTCATTGCTCTTTGTTCAAGCCTGCATTTCTTTCTAAAAGATTCAAGGTCGGTGGTTCTAGGAGACCTTCTCCGATTATGGTTCAAGGACGTCAGGAGTATGTGGTTGTGAAGATCTTGGACTCCGAGTTTGTACGTAGCCGAGTACATTTCTTGGTCCTTTGGAAGGGCTACAGCCCTGTGGAGAGGGCATGGATTCCTGGAAGATTTCTTCACGTTCCTGAACTCAAGAAGTCCTTTTACAGAGAGTTCCCTCTTAAACCGAGGTCTAGGGGTTCCTTAACCCCTCTTCAAGGGGGGTACTGTTACAACCTCTTGGATGGGACATATCAGATACAGGTCCCAGTCATTGCCAGGCGACTGGGACGCTGCATCTCTTCTGGCCGCCCAGCATAACAGTCTCCGTCCGGCGCCTAGCAACGCTTACATGGCAGCCGCAATGCCCATCGGGAGCTGCTAGGTGACAGATAAATGGGACGCCGGGAGCATTGGGTGTTGCCGGTTGCTAGATAATTTAGATAAAGCAGCTTCCGGCTCTCAGCCTGGATGAGTTGGATGTGCAGCAGTGCAGCTGCACGTCATAAGTGATTACTGCTCCCTCATCACTGCCTGCTTGCTGTTCAGTCAAGATACCCTTTATATACCTTGCTGTACACTCCCTCTGTACTGGCTATAGTTTACCCTTGCCATGTAAACCGATGGTCCCTGTTATCTATATTGATCATTGTCTTGTGGATACTCTGCCGGAATCCCTGCCTGCCAGTGTCCTGTATACTAGTCTGACTGCCATTACCCAGGCTTGGTGAGGCACTCTCCATCTGCCAACCCTAGCTCCCTGGCTGGGAGTTTGCATACCATCTGCACTTTTTAAACAAACTGCCTAAATGGAGATTTATCCAGCTCATACCGCGGGCAACCATGTTCTCATCAACTATCCAGCTCAACTTGGGGTCCTCAATCTATTGGGTGAGCTCCTAATGCTGGTGTTATCAAGTCCATGGGGCCCCCTACGTATCGGTGTGTGCAACAAGCACTTAGGGAACAGCGGTTGATATTGGTGAAAACCCACTTGAGGGCTCTAGGAGTCTCACCCCAATAGTATTGGAGTTCCCTGTAACATCAAGCAACTCCAAATTCCCTATTGCAAATTCCTTATATCAAGTCCAAGTATCTACACACTTATCAAGTCCAAGTATCTACACACCTATAAAGTCCAAGTATCTGCACACCCATCAAGTCCAAGAATCTGCACATTTATCAAGTCCAAGTGTCTTCACGCTTGTGACAGGACGGTACCGTACGAAAGCACTCGTCGCTTTCGCGTCCCGTTGACTGCGCACAGATTGGAAGGTCAAGCCGCACGAGGCCTGACCACATAGGGGATTCCCGCTTACCGTCAGTAACCGCCTGTTACTGACTCCACCCACTGCGTTGTGGGCGGGTTCTTGCTGCCACCACCAAACTCCTAACCTGCCGTGGCGTTTGGAACCACGGTTCTGCTCTGTATGTGCCGACGCACTGCCTTACCACAGCTGTGTGGTGCTGACGAATCCCCACTAGCCACTTGCTAGGCCTCTACCGGTAGCTGGCAGAAGGCGGAGCTTGGAGACGCTAGGTGCTTCCCTGGACAGCCGGAGGACGGGGCTAGGTTTGGCCTAACCCTGTTGGTCACAAGATGAAGCAGTCTTCTTGAGGCAAAGTTGTTTATTGCTCAATGATAACCTTTAAAAAGGCTCTTCCCTATTGCTAGGGGCAACAGCATACAATTAGATGTTTTCAGCAGAAGAAGATGTTACAATACCCTCCTATGGGCCAACTGCCCTTCTTTTATCCCTCTCCAAGACCCCTTACCACAGGGGGTAAGCCCGCCCTGTGGTGCACAACCAATCAATGTTTACCCATGAGCTGTGCATGCTCTGGTCTCATGCACAGCTTTACATTGTTCCCTATGGACAGTGGGGAGTGGTCGGTCTCCTTTGACCCTCCCATCTTGGAGATTCAGGATACTCCCACGGTGCCGTTCAGTCTGGCTGGGGGGAAGTTTTCCCTCCTAAACTGACTTCCAGAAACCTGCCCGGGACCCCTCTCACTGCCTGCAGCCTGGATTTGGGCTCCAGAGCTGGGCAGCCTGGCTCCCCGGTCCAGGTTTCTTGGCACTACGGCTGATCTCCATGGAGCTCCAAGAAACCACTCAGCTTGTTTCATAGCTAAGCTGCTTCTCTCTCTCCCTGTGCCTCTTGGAAATGTGAGGCTGGATGGGAAAACATTCCGTTTTTGGGGCAAAGGTCTGGGAGAATCCATCAGCCTGCACAGCTATGGATTCCCCCCTCCTGGGACACACAATCAAGTAAGTGCAATTTATCTTTAAATACATTACATTTAAATCACACTGTACATGTTTATACATTTAAATACACTCTGAGCCTGCACAGGCTTCACAAACCTAGGCACTGCATGTTTTACACAATGTCCTGTTCTGTAGCTACTGTGCTCAGCGCTGGGCTTCCCTAGCCCTGCAGCCTGGCTGCTAGGGCTCTCTCTCAGTGCTGGAGGTATGGGGCTGGCTTCCCCCATCCTCCAGCCTGCCTTCCTGCCTCTGGGGTTCCAGGGAGCTGGCTCTCCCTGTCCCCCCAGTGTGGCACTAACCAGTGGCCTCGCCGCACGCAGCGGCGCACCCCCCTGTACCGAAGCCCGGCGGCCCGGGACACTTGTCCCAGCCGCCGTGACCCTGGCTTGTTTCAGCGCTGAGGCGCCGGGAGCGTAGCTCCCGGACCCCAGCGCTTCACCATCCTGCTCGGCAGCCTAATGTCCCCCACACCGCTAGGGAGCCGGCTAGCCCGGTCCCCCATGAGCGGCGCCTGTCTGGTAGCCTCGCCGCAGCGTCCGGCGGGGAGCCGGGCTGCGGCGCACCCCCCTCGCCGCCCAGCAGCCCGGGACGTCCGTCCCGGCTGCTGCGGCTGGCCACCCGTGCTGGGCTGAGGCGCCGGGAGCAGAGCTCCCGGCCCCCAGCGGCGGCTCTCACATAGAGCACTGCAACGGGAGCCGAGCTCCCAACCGCAGCGCTCACCCTTCTCCCCGGCGCGCACACTCCAGTGCGCCCGGGGCTTCACCGACCGCTGCCGGGAGCGGAGCTCCCGGACTCCGGCGGTCAGCGGCTGCCTTCTCTCCCCCGGCGCGCACACACTGCTGAGCGCGCCGGGGGGCTGTCCTCCCTGCCGTGGTCTCCGGAGAGGTCCGGGACCACGGCACATTTAAAAATACAATTTTATACATTTTATGACACACGGCGCCTAGCGCCCACAGTCTATTTCAAATCTGGCGCCAAGCGCCCATTGTCTGAAGAAATGGCGCCGGGCACTAGGGGTTAACCCCTTCAGTGCTGCAGGCGGCCATTTCCCTCGTGGCTGGGGTCCCTCCGGCCACACTCCTCCCCCCCCCATTCAAGCGGGTCAACCAGGGACCCATGTCCCAACGATTTGGGTCCTGGTCTCGCAGTCCGTTGGGGTGAAGGGGACGCTACCTGGGGGGTGTAGGCTCTGGCCTAGACAGTTCATCCATAGTGTAGTGGGCCTCTCTTCGTGGGTGCACAATGTTCAAATAGTCCACCTGAAGTCCAAGTTCAAGGCTCTACCACAAAAGTCTGTCCAATTCCCCCAAGGTAGGTTGCAGCCACCTAACAGGTAGGTGGTAAGTCACCACGGTGGGGGGCCGGTTGCAAACAAGTGCCACCCACGGTGTCCCAACTGTGGCATACCCCACCTCCCACAATAGCAGTATACTGCTCAACCAGGCCACAGGGTGCTCCTGCCCATATGGCTCTTTCTGGCTCGGTACTGCTCCCAGTCCGTGCAGTGGCGCAATAGTTCGTAACACACAGTCCTGGTCAAGAATGTGCGCCATCAGCACTGGAGCGGGTACCCGAGCCTCCTTCAATGACTGGAATGCCAACTCGCAAGCGGGTGCAAAGTCCACTGACTTGGGAATGCCCTTCCTAGCCATCTGTCAAGGGGTTCACTACAGGACTAAAGTCAATGACAACATGTCCGTAGGGCCTTACAGGTTCTAAGGTCAGTACCGGTCTGGGTGATGTGGGTCGGGGACAGCCTCTGGTTGCCTCCACCCCCTCTGGGTTGGGCCTACCCCTGTCTCCTCCCACATGGTGCCCCAGGCACTGCACCTCCGTCATACCTATCTGGCAACGGTCTGCCCTAACTGTCAGACCTGCCCTCCAATCCTCTTCTGTCGACCTATGACTCGGGAAACCTACCCTGTCACCTAGGCCTACTCTTCCCTCCTCGTCCGCTACCTGTGCCACAGTGATGGCGGCCAGACCACCAGCCTCTGGATCCTGTGTGGCATCCACTACAGGGAGGCTGCGTGTCTTCCCCGATCTACTGTGCACAGGCAAGGGACCTGCTATGTCCACAGCAACTTGCTGCAAGGGTTCTCCTATGGGCAGAGGCCCAGAGACAACACATCCGCTGGAGTGCCCCGGCTGCCAACGCATGGCACCAGCCTTACAGTTGGTCTGGGCGTCATCCGACATTCCAGACCAGGGTAAGCTCTGTATCAGGCACTTCAGGGTACGGTCTGTCTCCGGGTTGCTGTCCAAAGGGGTTTCGCTGGCAACCGACACCGGTTGCACAGGAACGTTCCCTGAGGGGACCAGTTGGACACATTCCCTATCTGGTCTATCCCCTCCCACTTTCCTGGCTAACCTGTACCTTAACCCTTCCCGCCAGGTCAAACTTCCCGCCCCAACCCTGTCAAGGCCGCTGCCAGAGTGGCGCCTCATGCCTTTCGGGAATGGGTCAGAGAGTTGAGCCTCCCGTAACTCCTGCCTGTGGCCCTCAATCTCTCCTAAATTGGGACACTCTACAGGGGGATCTAGGTGGGGACTACTAGGGTCAGTCTGGTAGGGGTCAGTCATGGAAAAGTCAGTGTGGTTTCTCATACTCACCGCCGGAGTTGGCAAACCACTTGGGTCAGGAGCATCATTGGGCACCCCCACAGGATCAAACGAGCTGGAACCGACATCCTCTGCGTTGCTAGGGGACGTAGGCATACCAGAGGCAAAAGGCATGCGGGGTCGATGTACTGATCTAGCCGCTGTGATCTTTTCCTCTGGGCTGGTTGATGCTGTGGTTGGCTGTGCTGGCAGTTGTCTAGCAGCTGTAGTCTTTTCCTCTGGGCTGTGCTGTGCTGGAGTAGCTGATGTCAACGGTGGTTTTGGAACTTGACTCCGGGGAATGGCGCCAACAAACATAGTGACGATCCCACCACCCAGATCATTTCCTAGGACCACATCAGTTGGGAGACCATCCATGACGGCAACTTCTCGCAACTCTGGTCCAGCTCCCCAGTCCAGGTAGACTCTTGCCATGGGAACCGCTTTTTCTGTTCCTTCTGCCACGGTGACCGTGGCAGTGCGACCCTGCAATACTGCAGCAGGATCTATAAGGTGGGGGCTCACCACAGTGATTGAAGCCCCAGAGTCTCTTAGGCCTTCTCCCTGCAGGGGTCCCACGTGGACTGGCTGCAGGTGCCTCCACATGTTGTGTAGGGGCTGTTTGGCCATGCAGGTGACTCTCTCCGCAGAGTGCACCTGTCTCTCGCCACACTCCATCGGACTGACTGGAGGGGGAACAGTCTCTGTAGGCTCATCTCCTCTCGTCAAACAAGCGATCCGGGCTCCAGCACTCGGATTTGGGGCACGAGTCTGGGGTGCTTGGGATGCAGGACAGTTCATCCTCAGATGTCCGATTTTCCCACAGCCGTAGCACTTCTTCTCCAGTCGTGGCACCGATGATCTCTGATCAGTTGCAGGGACGCTGCGGTGCGGTTGCTGGCCAAGAGCACCCGGGTTGGAAGATGCTTGTCTTTGGGGGTGATGAGCTGAAGAGGGTGGTCCCCTTGGTGGTACAGTCTGTTGGAGCTGGCTGCCCCCGTGGCCGAATTGCCACATATTTGTCGGCTAATTGGGCAGCCATTTTTAAGCTGGGTGGCTCCCGATCTAGCACCCACTCCTTCACTTCTTGGACGCACCTGCGGTAGAACTGCTCCCTGCAGATCAGGTCGATCAGTGCGTCCCATGTAGTGGCTTCCGAATCCTTCACCCACTTCACCACGTACTGCCGCAGCTGGGTGGCGAACTGCTCATGGGTGCTGCTAGGATTCTTGGGCAAGTCTCTGAACTTCTTCCTGTAAGACTCTGGAGTGATGAAGAATCGCTGGAGGAGGGCCTTCTTGACTTCGTCGTAGTTCCCACAGTCCTCCGTTGCCACTCCTCGATAGGCCTCCAAGGCCTCTCCATGCAGAGTGGGCACAAGGTGTCTCACCCACTCTGACTTGGGTAGCTCATGTAGTTTACAAGTCCTCTCAAAGACTTGCAAATGTCCATCAATGTCCCCATCACTGTCTGCAAACTTGGCAAACTGAACTCGTCCTGATCTGTGTACCCCAGCTGACAACGGCTCCCGGGGTACCACGGCCTGTGATGCCCGCTCCGCATGCCACATCCGAATGACAAGCATGCGTTCTTGCTCTGTTGCCCTTTCCCCCAATTCCGCTAGCCGATCTGCTAGGGTATCCGGGTCGCCCCCCCTGGGACGTTGGGATCCTGGCCCTGCTAGGGATTGCTGGGAAACATGGCTGTTGTGAGAGAGGGCGGGGCTTGTGGATCTCACCGGTCCTGTGCGAAGGTCCACTGTTGGGTCGTCCTCTGCGATGCTGACGCCGTCAGTGTTTTCCACCTCTACTCGATGAGACTCCTCCCAGCTCCTGAGCGCCGCCTGCATGACGCTCCTGGACGCATTGAAAGGGATTTCCACACCCTTGTCCTGGCATACGATCTCCAGATCATCCTTGGACATTCCGCTGAATTCCGCCATCTTGTGCGTTCTTCTGCGCTGCAGTTACTCCTCTCCTGAGTAACTCGGCTTCTCCAATCGGGTGATGAAAAGCCGCCTGGGAATATCCCACCACTATGCCACCAATTTCTGTGACAGGACGGTACCGTACGAAAGCACTCGTCGCTTTCGCGTCCCGTTGACTGCGCACAGATTGGAAGGTCAAGCCGCACAAGGCCTGACCACATAGGGGATTCCCGCTTACCGTCAGTAACCGCCTGTTACTGACTCCACCCTCTGCGTTGTGGGCGGGTTCTTGCTGCCACCACCAAACTCCTAACCTGCCGTGGCGTTTGGAACCACGGTTCAGCTCTGTATGTGCCGACGCACTGCCTTACCACAGCTGTGTGGTGCTGACGAATCCCCACTAGCCACTTGCTAGGCCTCTACCGGTAGCTGGCGGAAGGCGGAGCTTGGAGACGCTAGGTGCTTCCCTGGACAGCCGGAGGACGGGGCTAGGTTTGGCCTAACCCTGTTGGTCACAAGATGAAGCAGTCTTCTTGAGGCAAAGTTGTTTATTGCTCAATGATAACCTTTAAAAAGGCTCTTCCCTATTGCTAGGGGCAACAGCATACAATTAGATGTTTTCAGCAGAAGAAGATGTTACAATACCCTCCTATGGGCCAACTGCCCTTCTTTTATCCCTCTCCAAGACCCCTTACCACAGGGGGTAAGCCCGCCCTGTGGTGCACAACCAATCAATGTTTACCCATGAGCTGTGCATGCTCTGGTCTCATGCACAGCTTTACATTGTTCCCTATGGACAGTGGGGAGTGGTCGGTCTCCTTTGACCCTCCCATCTTGGAGATTCAGGATACTCCCACGGTGCCGTTCAGTCTGGCTGGGGGGAAGTTTTCCCTCCTAAACTGACTTCCAGAAACCTGCCCGGGACCCCTCTCACTGCCTGCAGCCTGGATTTGGGCTCCAGAGCTGGGCAGCCTGGCTCCCCGGTCCAGGTTTCTTGGCACTACGGCTGATCTCCATGGAGCTCCAAGAAACCACTCAGCTTGTTTCATAGCTAAGCTGCTTCTCTCTCTCCCTGTGCCTCTTGGAAATGTGAGGCTGGATGGGAAAACATTCAGTTTTTGGGGCAAAGGTCTGGGAGAATCCATCAGCCTGCACAGCTATGGATTCCCCCCTCCTGGGACACACAATCAAGTAAGTGCAATTTATCTTTAAATACATTACATTTAAATCACACTGTACATGTTTATACATTTAAATACACTCTGAGCCTGCACAGGCTTCACAAACCTAGGCACTGCATGTTTTACACAATGTCCTGTTCTGTAGCTACTGTGCTCAGCGCTCAGTGCTGGGCTTCCCTAGCCCTGCAGCCTGGCTGCTAGGGCTCTCTCTCAGTGCTGGAGGTATGGGGCTGGCTTCCCCCATCCTCCAGCCTGCCTTCCTGCCTCTGGGGTTCCAGGGAGCTGGCTCTCCCTGTCCCCCCAGTGTGGCACTAACCAGTGGCCTCGCCGCAAGCAGCGGCACACCCCCCTGTACCGAAGCCCGGCGGCCCGGGACACTTGTCCCGGCCGCCGTGACCCTGGCTTGTTTCAGCGCTGAGGCGCCGGGAGCGTAGCTCCCGGGCCCAAGCGCTTCACCATCCTGCTCGGCAGCCTAATATCCCCCACACCGCTAGGGAGCCGGCTAGCCCGGTCCCCCATGAGCGGCGCCTGTCTGGTAGCCTCGCCGCAGCGTCCGGCGGGGAGCCGGGCTGCGGCGCACCCCCCTCGCCGCCCAGCAGCCCGGGACGTCCGTCCTGGCTGCTGCGGCTGGCCACCCGTGCTGGGCTGAGGCGCCGGGAGCAGAGCTCCCGGCCCCCAGCGGCGGCTCTCACATAGAGCACTGCAGCGGGAGCCGAGCTCCCAGCCGCAGCGCTCACCCTTCTCCCCGGCGCGCACACTCCAGTGCGCCCGGGGCTTCACCGACCGCTGCCGGGAGCGGAGCTCCCGGACTCCGGCGGTCAGCGGCTGCCTTCTCTCCCCCGGCGCGCACACACTGCTGAGCGCGCCGGGGGGCTGTCCTCCCTGCCGTGGTCTCCGGAGAGGTCCGGGACCACGGCACATTTAAAAATACAATTTTATACATTTTATGACACACGGCGCCTAGCGCCCACAGTCTATTTCAAATCTGGCACCAAGCGCCCATTGTCTGAAGAAATGGCGCCGGGCACTAGGGGTTAACCCCTTCAGTGCTGCAGGCGGCCATTTCCCTCGTGGCTGGGGTCCCTCCGGCCACACTGCTCAAATTCAAGAACTACAATTCTAAGCATGTCAGAGAGTCTTGACGCCAAGAGAGTCCAAGGTTCCTAACACTCACATGCCTTCTGCCCACTAGATTCTCTCTCACATGCCCCTGCTGCAGCCAGCTCTTCCCTCACATGTACACCTGCATGACAGCTTTTCTCTCTGTCCGCTATCTTTTCTCTCATTTGCTGTACTGCCAGTCAGCTTTTTTCTCACATGCCCTTTTGCCAGTCAGCTTTTCTAAGAGTTATACAGATTAGCCATGCTCATCTTGCTGTGATGCGGCATGCTGCATGACATGCCGGGCTGTGACTATGCAGAATGCTGGAGAAACATATAATACCCCTTTCACACCGCAGCTATAATTCGGTAAATTTACGTTTTTTAAGCCTTCCAAAAAGGTTCTAGCTGCGGTGTGAAAGGGCCACTTTGAATTTACTGGTTACAGATTACTGGTATTTTAAAACGGTTAAAAAGCAGGGTCCTACACGGTTCAGACCCGTTTCATTGTGCAATGTGAAAGGCTCAGAAACGGTATTTCAAAACCACAGAAGGTGATAGGCTGTCTCCATGCGTGATGTCACCAGGCAGAAGCAGGAAATAAACTGGAGGAAACACATGAGAGTGAAGAAGCATTTTATTATACAGAATAAAGTTTAAAATGGGAAACTGGAGTGATGAGGAGGTTAGGGAGCTGCTTAGGATGAGAGGGGATGAAGAAATTGCTGGACAAATCACTGGAACAGTGAAGGATGCAGTAATCTACAAAAATGTGGTAAAGATGCTTGAAGCTGCTGGGTTCCATCGTACGACTAGCCAAATTATTAATAATTAATTAATCATTATTAATAATGTGTGGGCCAGAAAAGTCCATTTAAAATGACAACCACTGTTTTCTATGGGAGAAACGGGTTCAGTGTGAAAGGTACCAAAACAGTAATGAAACGGTAATATACCAGTTACAACATGCGATGTGAAGGGGGTTTAACTGCTCAGACCCGTTTAAAGAACCGTTTAAAGAACAGTTTCAAAAGCAGGGTTTGCGATGTGAAAGCGGTAGAAGTAGCAAGACACACTGGTGGGCAGGATGGGACTTGTAATGGAAAATCAGGTGGGCCAAGAGACATGTAAGGGAAAAGTTGACATGCAGGGGTTATGCAAGGGAAAAGCTAGTGGACATGTGGCATTTGCGGGAAAGGTTGGTGGACTGGGGTGCATTTGAGGTAATATCTGGTGAACAGAGGGACATATGAGGGAAAATCTCATGGGCAGAGTGGCATGTTGGAAAATGCTGATTGGCAAAAAGGTTGTGTTCAAGGAGCATGTAAGATAAAGGTTAGTTGTAACAAGGGCATGTGAGAGAAAATGAATACAAGAAGGGGGCATGTGAGGAAAAAGATGATGGGAAAGAGGCATATGTGGAGAAATAATGTATGAGATAATGGGCCATTATAGTTGAAATATAGTTATATACAGATTAGTGTAAGAATTATAATACAGGTTGAACTCGATGGACATTTTGTCTATTTTCAACCTCATTAACTATGTTACTGTTACAACAACCTACAGTGTGGTGCATAGGAAATTTAGTGTTGTTGATGGTACTGTATCATAATGGGCAAATGTATGCACAGTCAAGCATCACACTAATGTTTGGTGGTATATGGCCCTGGATTGAATCAAACCCATAAATAGAACATATAACACTGATTGGCATGATCTGTCTGCATAGTGGAACAGAGAGTGAAATTTGCCCATAAAGACAGTCACATAAGTATTTCTTACAAAATACTGCAAATAGATGTTATCACCATCACATTCTGTTACGCCTGTGATCCTAACTCACCCCAAGGACTGAACAATTAGTACTGATAATCACATGCCACTATGTGCTCTAGATTAATGATTCACTCCATCCTTCCTATTCCCAATGAACTCCAGAGAAGCCAGTGGGATTCACAAGTGATAAATTAAAAATACACTGTCATATAGTGAATATATACGTTTGAATTTATAGGGGTAAAAATCACACTACAAATATATGCTTGCACTAACTTTGTCGCAAAATGAAAGAAACAAAACTGTAACTAAAAAAACATGTTTTAATAATGTAAAGTAACATTAGAAGCAACACACAAGATCACAGCACACTATCCCATTATTACTAATTAGGACAGAATATCTGATGCAAAAAGCAAATATATTGTACAGTATATGTCTATGAAATAAAACAGGTAAATGCAGGTACAATCCCCTAGGAGCACCGCTATTATGATGTCTGTGTGCAGTGCTGCCACAGGGACCGTAGGGAAGAGTGTGCAAGTGCTGTAAGTAATGCAGTCACCTAGGGCCCTGGGGTGGGACTGTCTGTGGCCCCATGGCCTCCGACAGGCTCATGATACATCAGCCGTTCGAGCAAATTGCCAATATAACTCCTAGTGTGTACACATCTTGAGAGGAAAGATAAAAGTTAGTACTGTGCAGAAAAGACTAGGTATAAACACAGGAGCTGAATTATCATTATATTATAAATTGACAAGTATATCCCATAAAGAAATATATACATTCCTGAAACACTCCATTACAGAATATGATATAATTGCATTGTTTGGTCTCTTAATAAGAAGAATAGAAGGAAGAATAGGGTGAGAGGGGAGTAATAGAGGGAGATAGGAGGAATTGGTGGAGATGGTAATAATAGGGGAGGATGTGAGGATTTGTGGGAGATGGGTGAAATGGGGGGAGGGGGCGGGTGAGGAATAGGGGCCGATGGGAGGAATATGGGGAAGAATAGGGGAGACATGTGGATTAGGGAGAGACTGGAGGAATAGTGGGAGGGAGTTGTGAAGGTGAAAGAATAGACAGGAGAAAGCCCTGCAATATAGCTAGCATCCCAGATAATGATGGGTCCAAAATATTAGTTATGGTATAATATTCTAAAAGCACCAGTTGTGTAATGGGTATACGGATTATGGATAGACTCTGTCTAGATAGTAAATAGTAGTGAAATAAACAGCAAGCAAAATTAATTTTATACCAATGATAATATCCTATTATCCTATTAACATTCATCCTATAACCAATGTCACTTCTCCAACCCAGTTACATTTATCCTATAGACAATGCCCTGCCCCCTCCAGTTACATTTCTCCTATAGCCAGAGCTGCCTCCCCCAGTTACATTTCTCCTATAGCCAGTGTCCCCTGCTGCCTCCAGGTACATTTCTCCTATAGCCAGTCTGCCTCCAGGTACATTTCTCCTATAGCCAGTGTCCCCTTCCCAGTTACATTTCTCCTATAGCCAAAGCCCCCTCCCCAGTTACATTTCTTCTATAACAAACAAAGAGGAAGGGGGGTGCAAATCCCCACCCCCAAATTCCTTTCCGCACACTGAAAATTACCTGTAACCATCCCTGAATCTATCTGGTAATAAAATTCAGAGAATTCGTCACAAATGTTTGCAAACACATGTTTAGCTGCTGGCCACTTCACGGCTTCTCTGATACAGCAGTCCTAACTCTACTTGATAGCAGTGCCCACATAGGGCCATGTAATTTGTCACAGTACGCCTCATGATAAAGGCTATTACTAAAACACTTCCAGACAGAGAGCTAACTTACCCGGGAGCCACCCCCAGGATCTCCCATTGGCACTACAAGGAACAGCATGCCTTCCAAATGCTGCTCCCATTCAATGCCTCATGCACACAAGCAGACAAACAATTTGGAAGCTGCTCAATCATACCTGGAGGTAATTATATATCAGGTGCTGGAAGGGGGAGGGGTCACAGACAAACAACAAACAAAGAGGAAGGGGGGTGCAAATCCCCACCCCCAAATTCCCTTCCGCACACTGAAAATTACCTGTAACCATCCCTGAATCTATCTGGTAATAAAAATCAGAGAATTCATCACAAATGTTTGCAAACACATGTTTAGCTGCTGGCCACTTCACGACTTCTCTGATACAGCAGTCCTAACTCTACTTGATAGCAGTGCCCACATAGGGCCATGTAATTTGTCACAGTAGGCCTCATGATAAAGGCTATTACTAAAACACTTCCAGACAGAGAGCTAACTTACCCGGGAGCCACCCCCAGGATCTCCCATTGGCACTACAAGGAACAGCATGCCTTCCAAATGCTGCTCCCATTCAATGCCTCATGCACACAAGCAGACAAACAATTTGGAAGCTGCTCAATCATACCTGGAGGTAATTATATATCAGGTGCTGGAAGGGGGAGGGGTCACAGACAAACAACAAACAAAGAGGAAGGGGGGTGCAAATCCCCACCCCCAAATTCCCTTCCGCGCACTGAAAATTACCTGTAACCATCCCTGAATCTATCTGGTAATAAAATTCAGAGAATTCGTCACAAATGTTTGCAAACACATGTTTAGCTGCTGGCCACTTCACGGCTTCTCTGATACAGCAGTCCTAACTCTACTTGATAGCAGTGCCCACATAGGGCCATGTAATTTGTCACAGTACGCCTCATGATAAAGGCTATTACTAAAACACTTCCAGACAGAGCGCTAACTTACCCGGGAGCCACCCCCAGGATCTCCCATTGGCACTACAAGGAACAGCATGCCTTCCAAATGCTGCTCCCATTCAATGCCTCATGCACACAAGCAGACAAACAATTTGGAAGCTGCTCAATCATACCTGGAGGTAATTATATATCAGGTGCTGGAAGGGGGAGGGGTTCTTCTATAGCCAGAGCCCCCTCCCCCAGTTACATTTCTCCTATAGCCAAAGCCTCCTCCAGTTACATTTCTTCTATAGCCAGAGCCCCCTCCCCCAGTTACATTTCTCTTATGGCCAGTGTCACCTCCCCAGTTACATTTCTCCTATAGCCAAAGCCCCCTCCCCAGTTACATTTCTTCTATTGCCAGAGCCCCTTACCCCAGTTACATTTCTCCTATAGCCAGACGCCCCTACCCCAGTTACATTTATCCTATAGCCAGAGGCCCATCCCCAGTTACATTTCTCCTATAGCCAAAGCCCCCTCCAGTTACATTTCTTCTATAGCCAGAGCCCCCTCCCCCAGTTACATTTATCCTATAGCCAGAGCACTCTCCCCCAGTTACTTTCTCTGACGTCCTAGTGGATGCTGGGAACTCCGTAAGGACCATGGGGAATAGACGGGCTCCGCAGGAGACTGGGCACTCTAAAAGAAAGATTAGGTACTATCTGGTGTGCACTGGCTCCTCCCTCTATGCCCCTCCTCCAGACCTCAGTTAGAATCTGTGCCCGGCCAGAGCTGGGTGCTCCTAGTGGGCTCTCCTGAGCTTGCTAGAAAGAAAGTATTTGTTAGGTTTTTTTATTTTCAGTGAGATCTGCTGGCAACAGACTCACTGCTACGTGGGACTGAGGGGAGAGAAGCAAACCTACCTGCTTGCAGCTAGCTTGTGCTTCTTAGGCTACTGGACACCTTTAGCTCCAGAGGGTTCGAGCACAGGGCCTGACCTCGATCATCCGTTCCCGGAGCCGCGCCGCCGTCCCCCTTGCAGAGCCAGAAGACAGAAGAGAAGCGATGAAATCGGCGGCAGAAGTCTCCTGTCTTCATTAAGGTAGCGCACAGCACCGCAGCTGTGCACCATTGCTCCCACAGCACACCACACACTCCGGTCACTGTAGGGTGCAGGGCGCTGGGGGGGGGGGGGCGCCCTGGGCAGCAATAAAAATACCTTTGGCATAAAAATACACATAATACAGTCTGTGACTGTATATGTGTAAAACCCCCGCCATTTTTAGTCAGAAACAGGACAGAAGCCCGCCGCTGAGGGGGCGGGGCCTTCTTCCTCAGCACACCAGCGCCATTTTCTCTTCACAGCTCCGCTGGAAGGAAGCTCCCCAGGCTCTCCCCTGCAGTATCCTGGTACACAAAGGGTGAAAAGAGAGAGGGGGGGGGGGCACATAAATTTAGGCGCAAAAAAAATTGTATATACAGCAGCTACTGGGTAAACACTAAGTTGTAGTGTAATCCCTGGGTTATATAGCGCTGGGGTGTGTGCTGGCATACTCTCTCTCTGTCTCTCCAAAGGGCCTTGTGGGGTAACTGTCCTCAAATAGAGCATCCCCTGTGTGTGTGGTGTGTCGGTACGCGTGTGTCGACATGTCTGAGGTAAAAGGCTCCTCTAAGGAGGTGATAGAGCGGATATGTGTGTGAGAGGGTGTCTCCGTCGACAACGCTGACACCTGTTTGGATATGTGTAAGTGCTAAGGTGAATTTATTGCACAAATGGTTAGGGAACAGACAGGAAATCTACCCATGTCTGTCCCTATGTCACAGAGACCTTCAGAGTCTCACAATGCTCACTATCCAAAATAACAAACACTGGTATCGACACGGAGTTTAACTCCACTGTCGACTACGATAATGCAAAGTTACAGCCAAGATGGCTAGAAGGTATTCAATATATGATTATTGAAATAAAAGATGATTTGCATATCACTGATGACTCATCTGTCCCTGACACGAGAGTACACATGTTTAAGGGGAAGAATGCTGAGGTAAATTTCCCTCCTCTCATGAGGAAAAAGAGCGGGAATCTCCAGACAAGAGACGGCAGCTTCCCACAAGAGAATTCTCAGGCTGTATCCTTTCCCCACTAGGGCCAGGATGTGTTGAGAATCTTCCCCTAGGGTGTCCTGTTTGCACAGACGGTAGCACTTGCTATTCTCAGGGATCCTGCAGATAGCGTGCACATTCTAGTATACTACCCAGACCGGCGATTGTGTCGGCATGGGTTTATAGCGCTGTGGCAGCGTGGACAGGTACCTTATCAGCAGAGATTGAGACCCTAGTAAATATATTAAAGATGCTGTCTTAAGTGATAGATATATAGTTATAAAGCATGCCCAAAGAGACATGAGTATACTGGGTCCTAGAGTCAAAGCTATGTCGATCTCTGCTTGACGTGTCCTGTAGAATATGCATTGGACAGATGATGCCGACTTAAGAGGCATATGGAAGGCTGAGGATTGTGTGGAGAAGGGTTCTCGGGCCTGGTCTCCACAGCTATAGCTGGTAATTCTGCTAGTTTGCTTTATATTCCTGCACGTCCTAAGAAAGCACGACATTATTAAATGCAGCCTTTCGAATAAAGAAACAAGAAAGCCTGAGGTGCGTCCTTTCTTGTCAGAGCCGGGATCAACACAGCTAGTTCCCAGGAACAGAAGTCCTCCCCGGCCCCTACAAAAATCCACCTATGCCGCTGGGGCTCCACAGGCGGAGCTAGGCCCGGTGGGGACACGCCTTCGTAAGTTCAGCCACAAGTGGGTTCACTCCCTGTTAGGTCCCTGGGCAATAGATATTGTGTCTCAGGGATACAAGCTGGACTGTGAGAAGATGCCCCCTCACCGACAGCCCTGCGGGCTTCCCCCCAAGAGAGGGAGCCAGTGTTAACTGCAATTCACAAATTGTATCTTTAACAGGTTGTGGTCAAGGGTCCCCTCCTTCAACAATAGGGTGTTATTATTCGACCATGTTGTAATCCCGAAACCAGACAGTTCGGTCAGACCCATATTGAATTAAAAATCCCTGAACATATACCTGAGAAGGTTCAAGTTCAAGATGGAATCGCTAAGAGCAGTCAGGGCAAGCCTAAAAAGAGGGAGACTTTATCGTGAATCGGGTCATAAGGGATGCATACCTTCATGTCCCCATTTATCCACCTCATTAGGCGTACCTCAGAATTGCGGTACGGGATTGTCATAACCAAGGTAATGGCGGATATGTTTGTGCTCCTGCGGAAGCAAGGTGTCACTATTATCACGTACTTGGACGATCTCCTCATACAAGCGAGATCAAGAGAGCAGTTGCTGAACAGCGTATCACTTTCTCTGGAAGTGTAACGGAAACACGGCAGGATTCTATATATTCCAAAGTCGCAGTTGGTTCCTACAGCTCATCTGCCTCTCCTAGGCACGACCCTAGACACAGACCAGAAAAGGGTTTATCTCCCGATAGAGAGAGCTCAGGAGCTCATGACACTGGTCAGGAATCTATTAAAACCAAAACAGGTGTCAGTGCATCACTGCACTCGAGTCCTGGGAAGGATGGTGGCATCATACGAGGCCATCCCCTTAGGCAGGTTCCATGCGAGGACCTTCCAATGGGACTTACTGGACAAGTGGTCCGGATCACCTCTTCAGATTCATCGGTTAATCACCCTATCCCCCAGGGCCAGGGTGTCTCTCCTGTGGTGGCTGCAGAGTGCTCACCTTCTCGAGGGCCGCAGATTTGGCATTCAGGACTGGATCCTGGTTACCACGGATGCAAGCCTCCGAGGGTGGGGGGCAGTTACACAGGGAAGAAATTTCCAAGGTCTGTGGTCAAGTCAACAGACTTGCCTTCACATCAATATCCTGGAACTAAGGGCCATATACAACGCCCTAAGTCAAGCGGAGATCCTGCTTTGTGACCAACCGGTTCTGATCCAGTCAGACCGCAGGGGTTCATGTAAACCGCCAAGGCGGCACAAGGAGCAGGGTGGCGAGGGTAGAAGCCACCAGAATTCTTCGCTAGGCGGAGAATCAAGTAAGCGCACTGTCAGCAGTGTTCATTCCGGGAGTGGACAACTGGGAAGCAGACTTCCTCAGCAGGCACGACCTCCACCCGGGAAAGTGGGGACTTCATCAGGAAGTCTTCACGCAGTTTGCAAATTGATGGGAACTGCCTCAGGTGGACTAGATGGCGTCCCACCTCAATAAAAAAAAAAAAAAAAAAAAAGGTTTTACGCCGGGTCAAGGGACCCTCAGGTGATAGCTGTGGTCGCACTAGTAACACCGTGAGTGTTCCAGTCGGTCTATGTATTCCCTCCTCTTCCTCTCATACCCAAGGGCTGAGAATTGTAATAAAAGTAGGAGTGAGAACAATATTCTTTGCTCCGAATTGGCCAAGAAGGACTCGGTACCCGGAGCTGCAAGAAATGCTCTCAGAGGACTCAGGGCTTCTGCCTCTCAGACAGGACATGTTGCAACAGGGGCCCTGTCTGTTCCAAGACTTACCGCGGCTGCATTTGACGGCATGGCGGTTGAACGCCGGATCATAGCGGAAAAGGGCATTCCGGATGCAGTTATTCCTACGCTGATAAAGGCTAGGAAAGACGTGACAGCAAGACTTTTTCACTGTATATAGCGAAAATAGGTTGCTTCGTGTGAGGCCGGGAAGGCCCTACAGAGGAATTCCAGCGGGGTCGATTCCTGCACTTCCTACAGTCAGGAGTGACTATGGGCCTAAAATTAGGATCCATAAAGGTCAAGATTTCGTCCCTATCCATTTTCTCTCAAAAAGAACTGGCTTCACTGCCTGAAGTTCAGACGTTGTTCCGGGGGTGCTGCATATTCAGCCTCCTTTTGTGCCACCGGTGGCACCTTGGGATCTTAACGTTGTGTTGGATTTCCTGAAATCCCACTGGTTTGAGCCACTTAAGACCGTGGAGCTAAAATATCTCACGTGGAAAGTGGTCATGCTATTGGCCTTAGCTTCGGCTAGGCATGTGTCAGAATTGGCGGTTTTGTCATGTAAAAGCCCTTATCTAATCTTCCATATGGACAGGGCAGAATTGAGGACTCGTCCCCAATTTCTCCCTAGGGTGGTATCATCGTTTCATTTGAACCAGCCTATTGTGGTGCCTGCGGCTACTAGGGACTTGGAGGATTCCAAGTTGCTGGACGTAGTCCGGGCTTTGAAAATTTATGTTTCCAGAACGGCGGGAGTCAGAAAGTCTGACTCACTGTTTATTCTGTATGCAGCCAACAAGGTTGGCGCTCCTGCTTCGAAGCAGACTATTGCTCGCTGGATCTATAGCACGATTCAGCTGGTTCACTCTGCGGCTGGATTGCCGCATCCAAAATCGGTGAAAGCCCATTCCACAAGGAAGGTGGGCTCTTCTTGGGCGGCTGCCCGAGGGGTCTCGGCTTTACAGCTTTGCCGAGCTGCTACTTGGTCGGGGTCAAACAAGTTTGCTAAGTTCTGCAAGTTTGATACCCTGGCTGAGGAGGACCTTGAGTTTGCTCATGCGGTGCTGCAGAGTCATCCGCACTCTCCCGCCCGTTTGGGAGCTTTGGTATAATCCCCATGGTCCTTACGGAGTTCCCAGCATCCACTAGGACGTCAGAGAAAATAAGAATTTACTCACCGGTAATTCTATTTCTCGTAGTCCGTAGTGGATGCTGGGCGCCCGTCCCAAGTGCGGACTCTCTGCAATACATGTATATAGTTATTGCTTAACTAAAGGGTTATTGTTATGAGCCATCCGTTACATGAGGCTCAGTTGTTGTTCATACTGTTAACTGGGTATGGTTATCACAAGATGTACAGTGTGATTGGTGTGGCTGGTATGAGTCTTACCCTGGATTCCAAATCCTTTCCTTGTTGTGTCAGCTCTTCCGGGCACAGTTTCCCTAACTGAGGTCTGGAGGAGGGGCATAGAGGGAGGAGCCAGTGCACACCAGATAGTACCTAATCTTTCTTTTAGAGTGCCCAGTCTCCTGCGGAGCCCGTCTATTCCCCATGGTCCTTACGGAGTTCCCAGCATCCACTACGGACTACGAGAAATAGAATTACCGGTGAGTAAATTCTTATTTTTCACCTATAGCCAGAGCCCCCTCCCCCAGTTACATTTCTCCTATAGCCAGAGCCCCCTCCCCAGTTACATTTCTCCTATAACCAGAGCCCCCTCCCCCAGTTACATTTATCCTATAATCAGAGCTCCATCCCCAGTTACATTTCACCGATAGCCAGAGCCCTCTCCCCCAGTTACATTTATCCTATAGCCAGAGCCCCCTCCCCAGTTACATTTCTCCTATAGCCAAAGCCCCCTCCCTAGTTACATTTCATCTATAGCCAGAGCCCCCTCCCCCAGTTACATTTCTCCTATAGCCAGTGCCCACGCCCCTCCAGTTACATGACTCCTATAGCCAAAGCCCCTCCCCAGTTACATTTCACCTATAACCAGAGCCCTCTCCCCCAGTTACATTTATCCTATAGCCAGAGCCCCCTCCCCAGTTACATTTCTCCTATAGCCAAAGCCCCCTCCCCAGTTACATTTCACCTATAGCCAGAGCCCCCTCCCCCAGTTACATTTCTCCTATAGGCAGTGCCCAGGCCCCTCAAGTTACATTTCTCCTATAGCCAAAGCCCTTCCCCGGTTACATTTCTCCTAAAGCCAGTGCCCCCTCCCGAGTTACATTTCTCCTATAACCAGAGCCCCCTCCCCAGTTTCATTTCTCCTATAGCCAGAGCCCCTCCCCAGCTACATTTCTCCTATAACCAGAGCCGCCTCCCCAGTTACATTTATCCTATAATCAGAGCTCCCTCCCCAGTTACATTTCTCCTATAGCCAGAGCCCTCTCCCCCAGTTACATTTATCCTATAGCCAGAGCCCCCTCCCCAGTTACATTTCTCCTATAGCCAAAGCCCCCTCCCCAGTTACATTTCTCCCATAGCCTAAGCCCCCTCCCCAGTTACATTTCTCCTATAGTAAGAGCCCCCTCCCCTGTTACATTTCTCCTATAGCCAAAGCCCCCTCCCCAGTTACATTTCTCCTATAACCAGAGCTCCCTCCCCCAGTTACATTTCTCCTATAGCTAGAGCCCCCTCCCCCAGTTACATTTATCCTATAGCCAAAGCCCCCTCCCCAGTTACATTTCTCCTATAGCCAGTACCCAGGCCCCTCCAGTTACATTTCTCCTATAGCCATAGCCCCCTCCAGTTGCATTTCTCCTATAGCCAGAGCTGCCTCCCCCAGTTACATTTATCCTATAGCCAATGTCCCCTGCTGCCTCCAGGTACATTTCTCCTATAGCCAGTGTCCCCTGCTGCCTCCAAATACATTTCTCCTCTAGCCAGTGTCCCCTCCCCAGTTACATTTCTCCTATAGCCAAAGCCCCCTCCCCAGTTACATTTCTTCTATAGCCAGAGCCCCCTCCCCCAGTTACATTTATCCTATAGCCAGAGCCCCTTCCCCCAATTACATTTCTCCTATAGCCAAAGCCCCCTCCAGTTACATTTCTTCTATAGCCAGAGCCCCCTACTCCAGTTACATTTCTCCTATAGCCAGAGCCCCCTCCCCAGTTACATTTATTCTATAGCCAGAGGCCCTTCCCCCAGTTACATTTCTCCTATAGCCAAAGCCCCATCCAGTTACATTTCTTCTATAGCCAGAGCCCCCTCCCCCAGTTACATTTATCCTATATCCAGAGCACCCTCCCCCAGTTACTTTTCACCTATAGCCAGAGCCCCCTCCCCCAGTTACATTTCTCCTATAGCCAGAGCCCCCTCCCCAGTTACATTTCTCCTATAATCAGAGCCCCCTCCCCCAGTTACATTTATCCTATAATCAGAGCTCCCTCCCCAGTTACATTTCACCTATAGCCAGAGCCCTCTCCCCCAGTTACATTTATCCTATAGCTAGAGACCCCTCCCCAGTTACATTTCTCCTATAGCCAAAGCCCCCTCCCCCAGTTACATTTCTCCTATAGCCAGTGCCCACGCCCCTCCAGTTACATTTCTCCTATAGCCAAAGCCCCTCCCCAGTTACATTTCACCTATAACCAGAGCCCTCTCCCCCAGTTACATTTATCCTATAGCCAGAGCCCCCTCCCCAGTTACATTTATCCTATAGCCAAAGCCCCCTCCCCAGTTACATTTCACCTATAGCCAGAGCCCCCTCACCCAGTTACATTTCTCCTATAGGCAGTGCCCAGGCCCCTCCAGTTACATTTCTCCTATAGCCAAAGCTCCTCCCCAGTTACATTTCTCCTAAAGCCAGTGCCCCCTCCCCAGTTACATTTCTCCTATAACCAGAGCCCCCTCCCCAGTTTCATTTCTCCTATAGCCAGAGACCCCTCCCCAGTTACATTTCTCCTATAACCAGAGCCCCCTCCCCAGTTACATTTATCCTATAATAAGAGCTCCCTCCCCAGTTACATTTCTCCTATAGCAGGAGCCCTCTCCCCCAGTTACATTTATCCTATAGCCAGAGCCCCCTCCCCAGTTACATTTCTCCTACAGCCAAAGCCCCCTCCCCAGTTACATTTCACCTATAGCCAGAGCCCCCTCCCCCAGTTACATTTCTCCTATAGGCAGTGCCCAGGCCCCTCCAGTTACATTTCTCCTATAGCCAAAGCCCCTCCCCCAGTTACATTTCTCCTAAAGCCAGTGTCCCCTCTCCAGTTACATTTCTCCTATAACCAGAGGCCCCTCCCCAGTTTAATTTCTCCTATAGCCAGAGCCCACTCCCCAGTTACATTTCTCCTATAACCAGAGCCGCCTCCCCAGTTACATTTATCCTATAATCAGAGCTCCCTCCCCAGTTACATTTCTCCTATAGCCAGAGCCCTCTCCCCCAGTTACATTTATCCTATAGCCAGAGCCCCCTCCCCAGTTACATTTCTCCTATAGCCAAAGCCCCCTCCCCAGTTACATTTCTCCCATAGCCAGAGCCCCCTCCCCAGTTACATTTCTCCTATAGTAAGAGCCCCCTCCCCAGTTACATTTCTCCTATAGCCAAAGCCCTCTCCCCAGTTACATTTCTCCTATAACCAGAGCTCCCTCCCCCAGTACATTTCTCCTATAGCCAGAGCCCCCTCCCCCAGTTACATTTATCCTATAGCCAGAGCCCCCTCCCCAGTTACATTTCTCCTATAGCCAGTACCCAGGCCCCTCCAGTTACATTTCTCCTATAGCCATAGCCCCCTCCAGTTACATTTCTCCTATAGCCAGAGCTGCCTCCCCCAGTTACATTTCTCCTATAGCCAGTGTCCCCTGCTGCCTCAAGGTACATTTCTCCTATAGCCAGTGTCCCCTGCTGCCTCCAGGTACATTTCACCTATAGCCAGTGTCCCCTCCCCAGTTACATTTCTCCTATAGCCAAAGCCCCCTCCCCAGTTACATTTCTTCTATAGCCAGAGCCCCCTCCCCCAGTTACATTTATCCTATAGCCAGAGCCCCTTCCCCCAGTTACATTTCTCCTATAGCCAAAGCCCCCTCCAGTTACATTTCTTCTATAGCCAGAGCCCCCTCCCCCAGTTACATTTCTCCTATAGCCAGAGCCCCCTCCCCCAGTTACATTTCTCTTATGGCCAGTGTCACCTCCCCAGTTACATTTCTCCTATAGCCAAAGCCCCCTCCCCAGTTACATTTCTTCTATAGCCAGAGCCCCTTCCCCCAGTTACATTTCTCCTATAGCCAGAGCCCCCCTCCCTCAGTTACATTTATCCTATAGCCAGAGGCCCTTCCCCCAGTTACATTTCTCCTATAGCCAAAGCTCTCTCCAGTTACATTTCTTCTATAGCCAGAGCCCCCTCCTCCAGTTACATTTATCCTATAGCCAGAGCCCCCTCCCCAGTTACATTTCTCCTATAACCAGAGCCCCTCCCCCAGTTACATTTATCCTATAAACAGAGCTCCCTCCCCAGTTACATTTCACCTATAGCCAGAGCCCTCTCCCCCAGTTACATTTATCCTATAGCCAGAGCCCCCTCCCCAGTTACATTTCTCCTATAGCCAAAGCCCCCTCCCTAGTTACATTTCATCTATAGCCAGAGCCCCCTCCCCCAGTTACATTTCTCCTATAGCCAGTGCCCACGCCCCTCCAGTTACATTTCTCCTATAGACAAAGCCCCTCCCCAGTTACATTTCACCTATAACCAGAGCCCTCTCACCCAGTTACATTTATCCTATAGCCAGAGCCCCCTCCCCAGTTACATTTCTCCTATAGCCAAAGCCCCCTCCCCAGTTACATTTCACCTATAGCCCCCTCACCCAGTTACATTTCTCCTATAGGCAGTGCCCAGGCCCCTCCAGTTACATTTCTCCTATAGCCAAAGCCCCTCCCCAGTTACATTTCTCCTAAAGCCAGTGCCCCCTCCCCAGTTACATTTCTCCTATAACCAGAGCCCCCTCCCCAGTTTCATTTCTCCTATAGCCAGAGCCCCCTCCCCAGTTACATTTCTCCTATTACCAGAGCCCCCTCCCCAGTTACATTTATCCTATAATCAGAGCTCCCTCCCCAGTTACATTTCTCCTAAAGCAGGAGCCCTCTCCCCCAGTTACATTTATCCTATAGCCAGAGCCCCCTCCCCAGTTACATTTCTCCTATAGCCAAAGCCCCCTCCCCAGTTACATTTCTCCTATAGCCAGAGCCCCCTACCCCAGTTACATTTATCCTATAGCCAGAGCCCCCTCCCCAGTTACATTTCTCCTATAGCCAGTACCCAGGCCCCTCCAGTTACATTTCTCCTATAGCCAAAGCCCCCTCCAGTTACATTTCTTCTATAGCCAGTGTCCCCTTCCCAGTTACATTTCTCCTATAGTCAGCGCCCCCTCCCCCAGTTACATTTATCCTATAGCCAGTGCCCAGGCCCCTCCAGTTACATTTCTCCTATAGCCAAAGCCCCCTCCCCAGTTATATTTCTCCTATAGCCAGTGCCCCCTCCCCAGTTACATTTCTCCTATAACCAGAGCCCCCTCCCCAGTTACATTTCTCCTATAACCAGTGCTCCCTCCCCCAGTTACATTTCTCCTATAGCCAGAGCCCCCTCCCCCAGTTACATTTCTCCTATAGCCAGAGCCCCCTCCCCCAGTTACATTTCACCTATAGCCAGAGTCCCCTCCCCCAGTTAAATTTCTCTTATAACCGGAGCACCCTCCCCCAGTTACATTTATCCTATAATCAGAGCCCCCTCCCCAGTTACATTTCACCTATAGCCAGAGCCCTCTCCTCCAGTTACATTTACTCTATAGCCAGAGCCTCCTCCCCCAGTTACATTTCTCCTATAGCCAGAGCCCCCTCCCCAGTTACATTTCTCCTATAGCCAGAGCCCCCTCCCCAGTTACATTTCTCCTATAGCCAAAGCCCCTTCCCCAGTTACATTTTTCCTATAGCCAGTGCCCCCTCCCCAGTTACATTTCTCCTCTAGCCAGAGCACCCTCCCCCAGTTACATTTCACCTATAGCTAAAGCCCCCTTCCCAGTTACATTTCTCCTATAGCCAGAGCCCCCTCCCCATTTACATTTCTCCTACAGCCAGTGCCCCCTCCCCAGTTACATTTCTCCTATAACCAGAGCCACCTCCCCAGTTACATGTCTCCTATAACCAGAGCTCCCTCCCCCAGTTACATTTCTCCTATAGCCAGTGCCCAGGCCCCTCCCCAGTTACATTTCTCCTATAGCCAAAGCCCCCTCCCCAGTTACATTTCTCCTATAGCCAGAGCCCCCTCCCCAGTTACTTTTCTCCTATAGCCAGTGCCACTTCCCCAGTTACATTTCTCTTATAACCAGAGCACCCTCCCCCAGTTACATTTATCTTATAATCAGAGCTCCCTCCCCAGTTACATTTCACCTATAGCCAGAGCCCTCTCCCCCAGTTTAATTTCTCCTATAGCCAGAGCCCCCTCCCCAGTCACATTTCTTCTATAGCCAGAGCCCCCTCCCCCAGTTAAATTTCTCCTATAGCCAGAGCCCCCTCCCCAGTTACATTTCTCCTATAGCCAGAGCCCCCTCCCCCAGTTACATTTCTCCTATATCCAGAGCCCCCTCCCCAGTTACATTTATCCTGCCGCCAGTGCCCAGGCCCCTCCAGTTACATTCATCCTATAGCCAGTGCCCCCTCCCCAGTAACATTTCTCCTATAGCCAGAGCACCCTCCCCCAGTTACATTTCACCTATAGCCAGAGCACCCTCCCCCAGTTACATTTCACCTATAGCCAGAGCCCCCTCCAGTTACATTTCTTCTATAGCCAGTGTCCCCTTCCCAGTTACATTTCTCCTATAGTCAGCGCCCCCTCCCCCAGTTACATTTATCCTATAATCAGAGCCCCCTCCCCAGTTACATTTATCCTATAGACAGAGCTCCCTCCCCAGTTACATTTTTACTATAGCCAGAGCTCCCTCCCCCAGTTACATTTCTCCTATAGCCAGAGCCCCCTCCCCAGTTACATTTCTCCTATTGCTAAAGCCCCCTCCCCAGTTACATTTCTCCTATAGCTAAAGCCCCCTCCCCAGTTACATTTCTCCTGTAGCCAGTGCCCTCTCCCCAGTTACATTTCTCCTATAGCCAGAGCCCCCTCCCTAGTTACATTTCTCCTATAACCAGAGCCCCCTCCCCCTGTTACTTTCATCCTATTGCCAGAGCCCCCTCCCCAGTTACATTTATCCTATAGCCAGAGCCCCCTCCCCAGTTACATTTCTCCTACAGCCAGAGCCCCCTCCCCAGTTACATTTCTCCAATAGACAGAGCTCCCTTCCCCAGTTACATTTCTCCTATAGCCAGAGCTCCCTTACCCAGTTACATTTATCCTATAGCCAGAGCTCCCTCCCCAGTTACATTTCTCCTATAGCCAAAGCCCCCTCCCCAGTTACATTTATCCTATATCGAGAGCCCCCTCCCCCAGGTACATTTATCCTATAGCCAGAGCCCCCTCCCCAGTTACATTTCTCCTATAGCCAGTGCCCTCTCCCCAGTTACATTTCTCCTATAACCAGAGCCCCCTCCCTAGTTACATTTCTCCTATAACCAGAGCCACCTCCCCCAGTTACTTTCATCCTATTGCCAGAGCCCCCTTCCTCAGTTACATTTATCCAATAGCCAGAGCCCCCTCCCCAGTTACATTTCTCCTACAGCCAGAGCCCCCTCCCCAGTTACATTTCTCCTACAGCCAGAGCCCCCTCCCCAGTTACATTTCTCCTATAGCCACAGCTCCCTTACCCAGTTACATTTATCCTATAGCCAGAGCTCCCTCCCCAGTTACATTTATCCTATATCGAGAGCCCCCTCCCCAGTTACATTTATCCTATAGCCAGAGCCCCCTCCCCAGTTACATTTCTCCTACAGCCAGAGCCCCCTCCCCAGTTACATTTCTCCTATAGCCAGAGCCCCCTCCCCAGTTACATTTCTCCTATAGCCAGAGCTCCCTTCCCCAGTTACATTTCTCCTATAGCCAGAGCTCCCTTACCCAGTTACATTTATCCTATAGCCAGAGCTCCCTCCCCAGTTACATTTATCCTATATCGAGAGCCCCCTCCCCCAGGTACATTTATCCTATAGCCAGAGCCCCCTCCCCAGTTACATTTCTCCTTTATCCAGTGCCCTCTCCCCAGTTACATTTCTCCTATAACCAGAGCCCCCTCCCTAGTTACATTTCTCCTATAACCAGAGCCCCCTCCCCCAGTTACTTTCATCCTATTGCCAGAGCCCCCTTCCTCAGTTACATTTATCCTATAGCCAGAGCCCCCTCCCCAGTTACATTTCTCCTACAGCCAGAGCCCCCTCCCCAGTTACATTTCTCCTATAGCCAGAGCTCCCTTCCCCAGTTACATTTCTCCTATAGCCAGAGCTCCCTTACCCAGTTACATTTATCCTATAGCCAGAGCTCCCTCCCCAGTTACATTTATCCTATATCGAGAGCCCCTTCCCCCAGGTACATTTATCCTATAGCCAGAGCCCCCTCCCACAGTTACATTTATCCTATAGTCAGACCCCCCTCCCCCAGTTACATTTATCCTATAGTCAATGCCCCCTCCACCAGTTACATTTATCTTATAGCCAGCGCCTGCTCTCCCCAGTTTAGTTTATCCTATAACAAGAGACACCCTTCCCCCAGTTATAGTTATGCTATAGCCAGTATCCCCTCTCCCAACCAAGTTACCTTTATCCTACAGCCAGTTTCCTCTTTCCCCCCTGCTACATATATCCTACAGCAGGGCCAGATTAAGCCTTTGGGGGGCCCGGGTCACTTGACAAATGGGGGGCCCTTCCCCAATTGTCAGCGCAGCTTCCCCTACCCCCCGCACCTTCATGAGGCAGCAGTGCAGGTCCTACCTAAATATATCACAGCAGGGTGATTACAGGAGCACTCACCAGTCTTTGAAATCAATGTACTTAAATATTTATTACCAAATCAGCAATAATCACAATATTCGATATCTGGGTCTGGATGTAATGACGCCCGAGTTCATCGGCCATGCGGGATGCCGGCCAAACTCTGACTTTTTTTTAAGGGGCAATCACTTACGAGGCACGGTTTTGTCTTGTAAGTGATTGCCCGTTTAAAAAAAAAACGTTGAGTTCAGCAGGCATCCCTCATGGCTGTCGTACTCGGGCGTCATTATGTCCAGCCCCTGGTCGCAGTATGAGGCTGTCAATATTTAGATCTGAACACAGACCTTTTTCAAGACATGCAATCCAAGTATCTGTCCACATTACTAATAGTAATAAAAGTAATGAGACCATCAGTATAAGTATATATATATATATATATATATATATATGTCCCTGTAGCGGCAATCTTGTTTCCTAATGACGTGTAATAAACCTGAAACGTAGCTGTACAATATAGGCTGATGTCTGTTATTTACATGTGGAAAATCCGAGTGGCGCTACGAGGATTTTTCTGAGGGATTGTGTCGGCTACCTGGACTCCTATCTATCTATCTATCTATCTATCTATCTATCTATCTATCTATCTATCTATCTATCTATCTATCTATCTTAGATATAGATACACATACAGTACACACACATATCTATAGCTATTTATGTAGCTACACGGATAGGCAGACAAAATTAGATAGATAGATAGATAGATAGATAGATAGATAGATAGATAGATAGATAGATAGATAGATAGATAGATAGATAGATAGATACAGAGAGAGAGATAGAGAGATAGATGATAATGAAAGCACTGTATGCAAGCCTGTGGAACGTGGATGATCTTCCGGGAAAGCAGGGTCGCAGGGTCGGATTATCTTGATGCAGCGTCCCGTCCCGTTCTGAAGTGCTGAAGAAAGTTTTGTAGTATTTCCTCTGGGTCCTAATGCCTGCAGTGTTCTCAGCTTCTATGGTGCTGCGCTGCAGGGAGAGAGCATCCGAGGACGGGGGGCCCTCTTAGACACAGGGGCCCGGGCGTACTTAACCCCTGTTACCCCCCCTTAATCCGGGGGGGTCCTACAGCCTGTGGTATGAGCTGATTGGCTGGAATGTCTTCTCTCCAAAGCTTAGTACATCCCCCCATTATCCTAGAAACACTACTGTTCTAAAGTCTGAGAGACTTTGTGGGGCAATGCATTAGAAGAACTAATGTTATAATGTCTTGGTGTAATTCATACTTGTTCATTTTTGGACCAAGATGCAAAGCACAGGGAGCAGGGGGGGGGGGGAGAACATTATGATGCAAATAGCCTCATTGTGCAGCGGGGACAGGGCGATGATGGCTTCACACTGATAAGTACTAAATGATAAAGTTGCATTACCCTATTTGTAAACAAAATATTACTGTATTGAAGTGTCCTAAATACAAGAGAGATTATTTTTTATTCATAAATGCTATAGTCATATTTACATTCTAAAAAAGTAATTAAACTTCAAAACATACTGTATAAACAAATTAAAAAGAGATTTATGGTAAGAACTTACCTTTGTTAAATCTCTTTCTGCGAGGTACACTGGGTTCCACAGGGAATAACATTGGGGGTGTAGAGTAGGATCTTGATCTGAGGCACCAACAGACTAAAAGCTTTGACTGTTCCCAGAATGCATAGCGCCGCCTCCTCTATAACACCGCCTCCATGCAGAGGAGCTCAGTTTTGTTAACCAGTCCAATGCAGTAGCAGGTAAAAGAGACGACAGGTAGCCACGTTCACCACATTCTCACGACAGGAGAAGGTAGTAGTGGCTAATTCCATACAAACCCAATGAAGCCAAGTGCGTCAGGGTGGGCACCCTGTTGAACCCAGTGTACCTCGCAGAAAGATATTTAACAAAGGTAAGTTCTTACCATAAATCTCCTTTTCTGCAGCGGGGTACACTGTATTCCACATGGAATAACATCAGGGATGTCCTAAAGTAGTTTCTCATGGGAGGGGACGCACTGTAGCGAGCACCAGAACCCGGCATCCAAAGGAAGCATCCTGGGAGGCGGAAATATTAAAGGCATAGAACCTTATGAACGTGTTCACTGAGGACCACGTAGCTGCCTTGCACAATTGTTCAAGGGTCGCACCACGGCGGGCCACCCAAGATGGTCCAACTGACCCAGTAGAATGGGCCTTGATAGTAGCAGGAGCTGGATGACCAGCCTGTACATAAGCATGTGCAAATTCTAATCCATCTGGCCAGGGTCTGCTTGTGAGCAGGCCAGCCATGTTTGTGAAACCAAATAGTACAAAGAGAGAATCAGACTTTCTAACAGAAGCTGTCCTCTTCACATAGATATGGAGAGCCCGTACCACATCTAAAGGCCGCTCTTTGGAAGACAATTCAGGAGAGACAAAGGCCGGAACCACAATCTCCTGATTAAGGTGGAAAGAAGACACCACCTTAGGTAGATACCCGGGACATGTTCAAAGAACCGCCCGATCACGGTGAAATATCAGATAGAGGGACCTACCCGACAAGGCACCCAAATCCAATACCCGTCTAGCAGAGGCAATAGCCAGCAGAAACAATACCTTATGAGAAAGCCACTTAAGTTCTGCAGATTCAAGAGGCTCAAACGGTGACCCTTGCAATGCCTCCAGAACCACCGACAAATCCCAATGAGCCACAGGCGGGACGTAAGGAGGTTGAATCCTAACACACCCTGGGGTAAATTTACTAAGATGGGAGTTCTATTAAAGATGGGATGTTGCCCTTAGCAACCAATCAGATTCTACTTCGCATTTATCTAGCACCTATTAGAAGATAATACCTAGAATCTGATTGGTTGCTATGGGCAACATCCCATCTTAAATAGAACTCCCATCTTAGT
Organism: Pseudophryne corroboree; assembly: GCF_028390025.1. Taxonomy (NCBI): domain Eukaryota; kingdom Metazoa; phylum Chordata; class Amphibia; order Anura; family Myobatrachidae; genus Pseudophryne; species Pseudophryne corroboree. Next base: position 241,290,475 of record NC_086446.1, read on the forward strand.
AAATTTTCTCCCCTGAGTGAATGTATGAACATCAGGCAGAGTCGCAATTTTTCTCTGAAACCAAACCGACAAGGCAGAAATATGAACCTTGAGGGAGGCCAGACGAAGGCCTAAGTCTAGGCCCTGTTGTAGAAAGGCCAAAAGTTTGGCTGTACTAAACTTGTAAGCATCATGATTGTTATCCGCGCACCAAGCAAAGTAGGAATTCCAGACCCTATGGTAAATCTGAGCCAAAGCTGGTTTCCGGGCCTTCAACATGGTTTGAATGACCGCCTCAGAAAATCCTTTGGCCCTTAGAACCGAAGCTTCAAGAGCCACAGCCGTCAAAGCCAATCAGGCCAAATCCTGATATACACAAGGGCCCTGAACGAGTAGGTCTGACCGCTGTGGAAGTAGAAGGGGACGCTCTGTCGATAGACCCTGAAGGTCTGAGAACCAATGCCATCTGGGCCACGCTGGGGCAATCAGAAGCAGGAGTCCTCCATCTTGCTTGAACTTACTTATTACCCTGGGCAGAAGAGACACCGAAGGGAACACGTACGGCAGCTGAAAGTTCAATGGAATTGCCAGTGCATCCACGAACGCTGCTTGAGGATCCCTTGTCCTTGCACCAAAGACCGGAACCTCGTGATTGTGTCGAGACATCTGGGAGACCCCACTTGTCCACTAGGAGTTGAAAATACTTCTGGATGGAGGCTCCACTCTCCGGCGTGTACGTCCTGACGACTGAGGAAGTCTGCTTCCCAGTTTAGGACCCCCGGAATGAATACTGCCGATATGGCCGGCAGATGGCGTTCCGCCCACTGAAGAATCCTTGATACTTCCCTCATTGCCATGCGGCTTTGAGTGCCGCCTTGATAATTTACGTACGCCACTGTGGTGGCGTTGTCCGACTGTACTTGAACAGGTCTGTTCTATATTAGATGCTAGGTCAGGTTCAGAGCATTGAACACCGGCCGCAGTTCCAGAATGTTTATCGGGAGGAGAGTCTCCTCCTTGGTCCACCGACCCTGAAGAGAGTGTTGCTCCAACACTGCGCCCCAACCTCTCAGACTGGTATCCGTCGTCAGGAGGACCCAGCTGGAGAGCCAAAAGGGACAACCCCTGCTCAATCGTTGGTCCTGCAGCCACCAGCTCAGTGACAGACGGACTTCCAGAGACAAGGAGATCATGTGAGACCTGATCCGGTAAGGCAGGCTGTCCCACTTGGCTAGAATCAGTTTCTGTAGAGGGCGGGAATGGAATTGAGCGCACTCCACCATGTCGAAAGCCGACACCATGAGACCTAACACTTGCATCGCCGAGTGTAGCGACACCTGCGGACGAGATGGGAAGCATCGAATCCTGTCCTGAAGTTTCAGGACCTTCTACTGAGACAAGAACAACCGCTGGTTGTGAGTGTCCAACAATGCCCCTAGGTGCACCATGCTCTGAGCAGGGACCAGGGAAGACTACTTCCAGTTGATGAGCCACCCGTGGGCTGGCAGAAACTGGAGTGTCAGATCCAGATGACGTAGGAGAATTTCTGGGGAATGTGCCAGGATCAACAAGTCGTCCAGATACGGGAGGATCCTGAACCCTTGACGGCGAAGTACAGCCGTCATTACCGCCATGACCTTTGTGAAGACACGCGGGGCCGTGGTCCATCTAAAAGGTAAAGCCCCAAAATTGATAATGGAGGTTGTCCACAGCAAACCCCAGGTACTGCTGATGCGACATTGCAATAGGAATATGCAGTTAAGCACCCTGTATGTCCAGGGAGACCATATAATCCCCAGGCTACAAGGCCAGAACAATAGAGCGAAGACTTTTCATACGAAACTTGGAGACTCTACCAAATTTGTTCAAGACTTGAGGTTGAGAATGGGCCGAGAGGACTCATTCGGTTTCAGGACTAGGAACAGCGGTGAATAGTGCCCTTTGCCTCTCTGAGCCAGAGGCACCTGTACTACCACTCCTGTGTCCAGGAGGGACTGTACCACCGAATGAAGAGTTTTGCCTTCACCTGATCCGAAGGGACGTCTGTCAGGCAAAATTGATGAGGGGGACGATTCTTGAAGGAGGGATGCCCGCCCTGTCATGCAGCAGGCTTGTCAGTTTTGGAAGCAGGCTGACGGGCAGACCAGGCACGTTTAGGCTTGGGCTTAGCAGTTTTGGAAGTGCGAGCCTGTTTCGGGTACGCCTGGCCTTTGGCTTTACCTGAAGGAGCAAAAGGAAGTACTCTTAACCTTCGGCACAGAAAGAGCATAGGTAGACATGCTGTTTTAGCAGAAGCTAAGTCAGCCACTATCTTGTTGAGGACCTCTCCAAAAAGAATGTCTCCCTTAAAAGGGAGCACCTCCGGGGTTTTCTTAGAGTCCAGGTCCACAAACCAGGACCGCAGCCATAGGATCTGTCGAGCCAAAATGGATGTAGTAGAAGCCTCTGCCACTAGAACACCAGCATCCGAAGCCGCCTCCTTAATGTAATGAGATGCTGTGACAATATACGAGAGACACTGTCTAGCATTATCACAAAAGTTGGAAGGCAGCCCCGCTTCCACCTCCCGAGCCCACTCTTCAATAGCCTCTGCAGCCCATGTCGCTGCAATAGTGGGCCGATGCACAGCTCCTGCGAGGGTGTAAATCGCTTTTAAGCAACCCTCCACATGCTTCTCCGGCGGTTCTTTCAGAGAAGTGACGGTAGTTACAGGCAGAGCTGAGGATACCACCAGCCGCGCCACTTGCGAATCCACTGGCGGGGGTGTTTCCCAATTCTTACTTAGCTCCACAGTGAGGGGATAGCGAGCTAGCATCTTCTTGTGAGGTGTGAATTTCTTTCCTGGATTTTCCCAGGATTCCTGACGTATGTCAACTAAATGGTCAGAGTGAGGTAAACTTGTTTAACGACCTTCTGACGTTTAAACCTGTCCGGTTTTTTAGAGGTAGCCTCAGGCTCTGGGTCATCAGTAATTTGAAGAATCAGTCTGATAGCCTCCAATAAGTCAAGAACATCCACCTGTGAAACAGATTCCCCATCAGAAGTATCTGGATCAGAGTCTGTGGGGTCAGTGTACATGCCATTCTCATCAGACGAGGTGTCTGGGACATGGGTGGATTGTGAGGAAGTAATGGCCCGCTTAGAGGACCCCTTGGTCTTAGGCAGGCGAGGGTTAGATTTCTGTTTAGTCAATGAGTGGTTCAATTGCTGTAACTGAGTGGACAGGTGATCTGCCCATGGGGGATTAACCACAGGGACAATGGTGGTCATTCCGAGTTGTTCGCTTGTTGCTGTTTTTCGCAACGGAGCGATTAGCTGGAAAATGCTCATGCGCATGGTACGCAGCGCTCATGCATTCAGTAATTTAACACAAAACTTAGTAGATTTGCTGGTGTTCATGCGACGCTTTTCAGTCGCACTGCTGATCGGTGACTGATTGACAGGAAAGGGGTGTTTCTGGGTGGTAACTGAGCGTTTTCCGGGAGTGTGCTAAAAAACGCAGGTGTGCCAGGGAAAAACGCAGGAGTGGCTGGAGAAACGGGGGAGTGGCAGGGCGTGTTTGTGATGTCAAACCAGGAACTAAACGGACTGAGGTGATCGCAATTTAGGAGTAGGTCTGGAGCTACTCAGAAACTGCATGAAAAATAAGAATTTACTCACCGGTAATTCTATTTCTCGTAGTCCGTAGTGGATGCTGGGTACTCCGTAAGGACCATGGGGTATAGACGGGCTCCGCAGGAGACTGGGCACTCTTAAAAGAAAGATTAGGTACTATATCTGGTGTGCACTGGCTCCTCCCTCTATGCCCCTCCTCCAGACCTCAGTTAGGGAAACTGTGCCCGGAAGAGCTGACATTACTAGGAAAGGATTTGGAATCCAGGGTAAGACTCATACCAGCCACACCAATCACACCGTACAACTCATGATAACTATACCCAGTTAACAGTATGAACAATAACTGAGCCTCTCTCAACAGATGGCTCATACAATAACCCTTTAGTTAAGCAATAACTATATACATGTATTGCAGAGAGTCCGCACTTGGGACGGGCTCCCAGCATCCACTACGGACTACGAGAAATAGAATTACCGGTGAGTAAATTCTTATTTTCTCTGACGTCCTAGTGGATGCTGGGTACTCCGTAAGGACCATGGGGATTATACCAAAGCTCCCAAACGGGCGGGAGAGTGCGGATGACTCTGCAGCACCGAATGAGCAAACTCAAGGTCCTCCTCAGCCAGGGTATCAAACTTGTAGAATTTTGCAAAAGTGTTTGAACCCGACCAAGTAGCAGCTCGGCAAAGTTGTAAAGCTGAGACCCCTCGGGCAGCCGCCCAAGAAGAGCCCATCTTCCTCGTGGAATGGGCTTTTACTAATTTAGGATGCGGCAGTCCAGCTGCAGAATGTGCAAGCTGAATCATGCTACAGATCCAGCGAGCAATAGTCTGCTTTGAAGCAGAAGCACCCAGCTTGTTGGGTGCATGCAGGATAAATAGCGAGTCAGTTTTTCTGACTCTAGCCATCCTGGAAACATAAAGTTTCAGGGCCCGGACTACGTCCAGCAACTTGGAAGCCTCCAAGTCCCTAGTAGCCGCAGGCACCACAATAGGTTGGTTCAAATGAAACGATGATACCACCTTAGGGAGAAATTGGGGACGAGTCCTCCATTCTGCCCTTTCCATATGGATGATCAGATATGGGCTTTTACATGACAAAGCCGCCAATTCTGACACACGCCTAGTCCAAGCTAAGGCCAAAAGCATGACCACTTTCCATGTGAGATATTTTAGCTGCATGGTCTTAAGTGGCTCAAACCAGTGGGATTTTAGGAATCCAACACACGTTAAGATCCCAAGGTGCCGCTGGAGGCACAAAAGGGGCTGAATATGCAGCACCCCTGTAACAACGTCCGAACTTCAGGCAGTGAAGCCAGTTCTTTTTGAGAGAAAAAGGGATAGGGCCGAAATCTTGGCCTTTATGGATCCTAATTTTAGGCCCATAGTCACTCCTGACTGTAGGAAGTGCAGGAATCGACCCCCCTGGAATTCCTCTGTAGGGCCTTCCCGGCCACACACCAAGCAACCTATTTTCGCCATATACAGTGAAAAAGTCTTGCTGTCACGTCTTTCCTAGCCTTTATCAGCGTAGGAATAACTGCATCCGGAATGCCCTTTTCCGCTAGGATCCGGCGTTCAACCGCCATGCCGTCCAACGCAGCTGCGGTAAGTCTTGGATCAGACAGGGTCCCTGTTGCAACATGTCCTGACTGAGAGGCAGAGGCCATGGGTTCTCTGAGAGCATTTCTTGCCGTTCCGGGTACCGAGTCCTTCTTGGCCAATATTGTTCACACTCCTCCTTTTATTACAATTCTCAGCCCTTGGGTCTGAGAGGAAGAGGAGGGAATATATAGACCGACTGGAACACCCACGGTGTTACTAGTGCGACCACAGCTATCGCCTGAGAGTCCCTTGACCCAGCGTAAAACCTTTTTTATCTTTTTATTGAGGTGGGACGCCATGTAGTCCACCTGAGGCAGTTTCCATCAAATTGCAAAACTGCGTGAAGACTTCGTGATGAAGTCACCACTTTCCCGGGTAGAGGTCATGTCCACTCCCGGAATGAACACTGCTGACAGTGCGCTTACTTGATTCTCCGCCCAGCGAAGAATTCTGGTGGCTTCTACCCTCGCCACCCTGCTCCTTGTGCCGCCCCGGCGGTTTACATGAGCCCCTGTGGTCTGACTGGATCAGAACCGGTTGGTCGCAAAGCAGGAACTCCGCTTGACTTAGGACATTGTATATGGCCCTTAGTTCCAGGATATTGATGTGAAGGCAAGTCTGTTGGCTTGACCACAAACCTTGGAATTTTCTTCCCTGTGTAACTGCCCCCACCCTCGGAGGCTTGCATCCGTGGTCACCAGGACCCAGTCCTGAATGCCGAATCTGCGGCCCTCGAGAAGGTGAGCACTCCGCAGCCACCACAGGAGAGACACCCTGGCCCTGGGGGATAGGGTGATTAACCGATGCATCTGAAGATGTGATCCGGACCACTTGTCCAGTAAGTTCCATTGTCCTTGCATGGAACCAGCCGAAGGGGATGGCCTCGTATGATGCCATCCTCCTTCCCAGGACTCGAGTGCAGTGATGCACTGACACCTGTTTTGGTTTTCAATGGATTCCTGACCAGTGTCATGAGCTCCTGATCTCTCTCTATTGGGAGATAAACCCTCTTCTGGTCTGTGTCTAGGATCATGCCTAGGCGAGGCAGATGAGCTGTAGGAACCAACTGCGACTTCGGAATATATAGAATCCAGTCGTGTTGCCGTTTCACTTCCAGAGAAGGTGATACGCTGTCCAGCAACTGCTCTCTTGATCTCGCTTTTATGAGGAGATCATCCAAGTATGTGATAATAGTGACACCTTGCTTCCACAGGAGCACCATCATATCCGCCATTACCTTGGTGAAATTGGTAATGACAATCCCGTACCGCAATTCTGAGGTACGCCTGATGAGGTGGATAAATGGGGACACAAAGGTATGCATCCCTTATGTCCCAATTCATTTCAGGCTTGCAATGACCGCTCTTAGCGATTCCATCTTGAACCTGAACCTTTTCAGGTATATGTTCAGGGATTTTAATACAATATGGGTCTAACCGAACCGTCTGGTTTCGGGATTATAACATGGTCGAATAATAACACCCTCTTGTTGAAGGAGGGGACCCTTGACCACCACCTGTTGAAGATACAATTTACGAATTGCAGTTAACACTGGCTCCCTCTCTTGGGGGGAAGCCCGCCGGGTCCTCGGTGAGGGGGCATCTTCTCACAGTCCAGCCTGTATCCCTGCGATACAATTTCTATTGCCAAAGGATCTAACAGGGAGTGAACCCACTTGTGGCTGAACTTACGAAGGCGTGTCCCCACCGGGCCTAGCTCCGGCTGTGGAGCCCCAGCGACATGCGGTGGATTTTTGTAGAGGCCGGGGAGGACTTCTGTTCCTGGGGACTAGCTGTGTTGTACAGCTTCTTTCCTCTGCCCCCGGCTCTGACAAGAAAGGACGCACCTCAGACTTTCTTGTTTCTTTATTCAAAAAGCTGCATTTAATAATGTCGTGCTTTCCTAGGCTGTGCAGGAATATAAGGCAAAATATCAGAATTACCAGCTATAGCTGTGGAGACCAGGCCCGAGAACCTTTCTCCACACAATCCTCAGCCTTCCATATGCCTCTTAAGTCGGCATCATCTGTCCAATGTATATTCTACAGGACACGTCAAGCAGAAATCGACATAGCTTTTGTCTCTAGGACCCAGTATACTCATGTCCCTTTGGGCATGCTTTATAATTATATATCTATCACTTAAGACAGCATCTTAAAATATTTATATGCATACTAGGATCTCAATCTCTGCTGATAAGGTACCTGTCCACGCTGCCACAGCGCTATAAACCCATGCCGACACAATCGCCGGTCTGGGTAGTATACTAGAATGTGCACACTATCTGCAGGATCCCTGAGAATAGCTAGTGCAAACAGGACACCCAAGGGGAAGATTCTCAACACATCCTGGCCCTAGTGGGGAAAGGATACAGCCTGAGAATTCTCTTGTGGGAAGCTGCCGTCTCTTGTCTGGAGATTCCCGCTCTTTTTCCTCATGAGAGGAGGGAAATTTACCTCAGCATTCTTCCCCTTAACATGTGTACTCTCGTGTCAGGGACAGATGAGTCATCAGTGATATGCAAATCATCTTTTATTCCAATAATCATATATTGAATATCTTTTAGCCCTCTTGGCTGTAACTTTGCATTATCGTAGTCGACAGTGGAGTTAAACTCCGTGTCGATACTTTGTTATTTTGGTTAGTGAACATAGAGAGACTCTGAAGGACTCTGCGACATAGGGACAGACCAGCGTAGATTTCCTTTCTGTTCTCTAACCTTTTGTGCAATAATTTTACCTCAGCACTTACACATATCCAAACAGGTGTCGGCGTTGTCGACGGAGACACCCTCCCACACACATATCCACTCTATCACCTCCTTAGAGGAGCCTTTTACCTCAGACATGTCGACACACGCGTACCACACACCACACACGCAGGGGATGCTCTATTTGAAGACAGTTCCCCCACCAGGCCCTTTGGAGAGACAGAGAGAGAGTATGCTAGCACACACCACAGCGCTATATAATACAGGGATGTACACTATACTGAGTGATTTTTCCCCTATAGCAGCTTATATACACAGTTTTGCGCCTAAATTTATGTGCCACCCCCCTCTCTTTTTTACCCTTTGTGTACCAGGATACTGCAGGGGAGAGCCTGGGGAGCTTCCTTCCAGCTGAGCTGTGAAGAGAAAATGGCGCCGGTGTGCTGAGGAAGAAGACTCGGCCCCCTCAGCGGTGGGCTTCTGTCCTTTTATGTACTTTAATGGCGGGGGTTAATGCACATATACAGTTTATCAGACTGTATTATGTGCTTTTCGCCAAGTAAGGTAATCTAATTGCTGCCCAGGGCGCCCCCCCCTAGCGCCCTGCACCCATCAGTGACCGGAGTGTGTGGTGTGCTAAGGGAGCAATGGCGCACAGCTGCAGTGCTGTGCGCTACCTTAATGAAGACCGGAGTCTTCAGCCGCCGATTTTCAACTTCTCTTCGTTCTTCTGGCTCTGCAAGGGGGACGGCGGCGCGGCTCCGGGACCGGACGACCGAGGACTGGGCCTGTGTTCGATCCCTCTGGAGCTAATGGTGTCCAGTAGCCTTAGAAGCCCAAGCTAGCTGCAAGCAGGTAGGTTCGCTTCTCTCCCCTCAGTCCCACGTAGCAGTGAGTCTGTTGCCAGCAGATCTCACTGAAAATAAAAAACCTAACAAATACTTTCTTTTCTAGGAAGCTCAGGAGAGCCCCTAGGGTGCATCCAGCTCTGGCCGGGCACAGATACTAACTAACTGAGGTCTGGAGGAGGGGCATAGAGGGAGGAGCCAGTGCACACCAGATATAGTACCTAATCTTTCTTTTAAGAGTGCCCAGTCTCCTGCGGAGCCCGTCTATACCCCATGGTCCTTACGGAGTACCCAGCATCCACTAGGACGTCAGAGAAATTTTTAGTACCAGTTCTGCTAATCTTTCGTTCGCTATTCTGCTAAGCTAAGATACACTCCCAGAGGGCGGCGGACAAGCGTGTGCAATGCTGCTAAAAGCAGCTAGCGAGCGAACAACTCGGAATGAAGGCCAATATGCGGTTGTACCAGTCCGTGAGGTCCCATAGGGGGCGCAAGTCTAGTTACCAGTGTACTTAATAACGTGGAGAAGGTAGCCCAAGGCGGGTCATTATGAACCCCCGTTGCTACAGACCCACTGGGGGGTAGAGAACCCCCAGAACCTGAACCCTCAGCTGCTATGTTTTCGTCTAATGTGTCTGCAGCATCACCACGAGTAGCGGATCTTGCCACGGGCAAGCAGGACTTTTGCACGGGGCGCCGCCTTCCGGAAGGCGCTGGCGCCATCCGGAAGGCGCCGCACCATGGCAAGATCCGCCACTGCTGTGCCCACCGTTGCCCGCTGTGTCCTCCGGCTCTGTGGCTGTGGTCCCCTGTGAAGGGAACTAGACGCGTAGCGTCTAGTTTCCCTTCGCAGAGAGGACCTTTGCTGAGCGTTGCGCGATGATGTCATCGCGCACCGCACAGCAAAGGTCCTCTCTGCGAAGGGAACTAGAAGCTACGCGTCTAGTTTCCCTTCGTAGAGAGGACCTTTTGCTGTGCGGTGCGCAATGACGTCATTGCGCACCGCTCAGCATTTAAGCGGCGCTTCTACTGTACAGGGGGCGAAACTGACCATGCCCCCTGTATTAAGCCACGCCCCCATTCCCTGCCCAGGGCGCCGAGGGCCCTCGAACCGGCCCTGATCACCACCATGCATTGTGGGATCAGCCCCAGCTCCATCGCCTCTTGTAGCTGACATACCTGAAAGCTCAATTCACGGGCAACCCAGTACAATATCAGCAGCTAATACCTTAACAAGAACCCCCAGTGCAGTGCATTAGCACAAACAGGGAATTCAAGAGGTATATGGTGACTGAAAATCACAGAGAAAAATGCTCAATAATACCCCTTTCACACCGCAAACCTGGGTCCGACCCGGTATTTTGAATCCGGGTCCGACCCGGGTCGGACACGGGTCAGACCCTTTCACACTACACTTTCAACCCGGGTTATTGCAGGGTTGGCTCCTTTTAACTCAACCGGGGTCAGCAATTAAAACACCATGGATGCCATTTAAATTGACTTTTTTTGGCTCAAAAAGATGAGGTGTCAGAAGGGGACAAAAGGAGAGGGTGGGGACAGCTCACAGCATTGCAGGAATCATGGCTGACAGAGCTATGGGGGTCATTCCGAGTTGTTCGCTCGCAAGCGGATTTTAGCAGATTTGCTCATGCTAAGCCGCCGCCTACTGGGAGTGAATCTTAGCATCTTAAAATTGCGAACGATGTATTCGCAATATTGCGATTACACACCTCATGGCAGTTTCTGAGTAGCTCCAGACTTACTCGGCATCTGCGATCATTTCAGTGCTTGTCGTTCCTGGTTTGACGTCACAAACACACCCAGCGTTCGCCCAGACACTCCCCCGTTTCTCCGGCCACTCCTGCGTTTTTTCCGGAAACGGTAGCGTTTTTTCCCACACGCCCATAAAACGGCCTGTTTCCGCCCAGTAACACCCATTTCCTGTCAATCACATTACGATCGCCAGAACGAAGAAAAAGCCGTGAGTAAAAATCCTAACTGCATAGCAAATTTACTTGGCGCAGTCGCAGTGTGGACAGTGGGGGGGGGGGGGCAGTTGGGAGGCTCCTGTCACTGCAGAGCAGCGGTGAATAGACACTGCGCACACGCACAGCGTCTATTCACAGGTGACAGAGGGGGCATGCCAGCAGCTCAGAGAGTGCTGGGCATGCCCCCTCAGTGACGGTACAAGGGGGCGCAGCTCTGCCACTAGACCACGCCCTTTTCATATAGGTCACACACCCTTTCCGGGCACACATGCGCGTGGCGCGCCCCAAGGCCCTCTTTGTACTTTTAATAAGTTGAGAGGTATGCAATCTCCGCCTCACCCCTAATTCTTAATAGCTGTAATAATTCTCTCTGTTCTCTCCTGTGTAGCAGGGCTCAGGCTGCTGACATCATCCAGGCACACAAAGAACAGCCAATCAGCACTTTTATACCCCTTTCACACCGCACAAATAACCCGGTATCGACCCGGCATATTGCCGGGTCGACACGAGTGGCGCGCGGTGTAAAAGGGGCATAGCCGAAATCATGGGTCGCCTGACTTGGCAATTCAACCTGGGAATAAAGCAGTGTTATACCCAGGTTGAATATCAGGTCAGTGGCTGCGTAAACAGGCTCCCGGGTCGATGTGTCCCGGGACCAGTTTACTACAGCAGGGAGGCGACGCGGAGATGATCTCATCTCCCAGTGCCGCCTCCACCTCCGCCCCCACCGCTGGCTCCGCACCCCGCTGCTATGGCAACCCGCCCGGCATATTGCAGAGTCGGGGAAGCCTGCAGCAGCTGCCAATGCCGGATCCCACCCGGGAAGTACCCGCTTCCAATTCCAGGGTGGAATCCGGCATTGGCAGTGTGAAAGGGGTTTAACATGAATGCAGGGTTATACCCCTTTCATACCGCACAAATAACCCGGTATCGACCCAGCATATTGCCGGGTAGGCGTGCGGTGTGAAAGGGGCATAGCCGAAATCCTGGGTCGCCTGACCCGGCAATTCAACGGGAATAAAGCAGTGTTATACCCGGGTTGAATACCGGGTCAGTGACCGCTGTCGAAGTCAAAAATATTACATAGAAAGAACATACAAACTCTACACATATAAGTCGCTATACTTGCAAATACGCGCAGCGAGCACAGCAACATATGGTAACACACGCATTTACACGGACATGCCACAGAGATGGATTCGACACTTATTTCATACAGTACATAATTATAATAATATCAAGTGCCAGACATCATAATGATTTAAAATTATATAATGAAGTAATGTCATGTATGTGTATTATTTGAACGAAGCAAGATACACCTGTCATATTTGGTATCAAAGCAAGCAGATTAATGTGTAGATTAATTTGATACTTGTTATTAAGTTGTACGACATTGCAACAAATAGTTATGATTAAATGTATGAAAGCTAAAATCACTCTTATTAGGATAGTGGACAGGAAGCTCAGGCCAGCCCCTTTTGATGTCTTCAAGGCTGAACCTGTTTAGCATACAAACAGACTAGTGACTCATCATGAATGAGAAAGTTCCCTCCCCCAAACCTAGATAACACATTACAGAGACACACAGTGGCCAGTTGCTGTTTTGTCCCAGACGATGATGGAGATGCTGTCTGCCCAGTTCCTGCATGATTTTACAGAGACAGAGAGAGAGTGATATGGAGGGACGAATTTATATGAGAAAGGAATGGTATTGTATGCTGCAACTCTAACTGTGTGTATTTTGTATTAACTGATTACTGTATAAATTGTAACCATATGACTATATGTATACTGTACATTGTAATATATTGAATCCATATCCTTTTAATAACAAATATATACATCAATGAGCTTTTGAACTCAGATAATGTGTGGGTGTATTGTTTTCTCTTATGGGATGCAGTGTTTTGCTATGTATAGCGCACATTCATGGCACATGGCAATAAGAGGTGCAGGCGTTTACAATATATATTAGAGCGGGCATTCTAAATATTTGTTAGAAAGCAATTTGGTATTTACAGATGGGGGCTCATCCGGGATATCACGGTCTTAATGATGCACTGTACATTACAAACACGGCTGTGATCGCCTGGCTCCGATGGACGCATTGCGACGCTGATGAATAACATCCACATGTATTGTTGTGTTATCAGTAAGCCAATGATATGAAATTTCAAGGGACAATGTGTTTCTCATAATATTTAAGATGCTAAAATGTATTTTTATTGTTGCAAAACAAAGTTCAAATAAGTCATATTGTGTTTGATTCAGATTGGATTGTTTATCTGTTAAGTAGGTTTAAAAGTACATTTAAAAGTTGCTGCATAGCCTTGACATAGTTTTTTTTTTTTTTTAAACTCAGGCCTAAAATAACTTCTGGTGCTTGTATAATGTGTGATTTCTTTGTGACAAAGGAAGCCGCATGGTCTGTCCTCCATTTTGGACTAACCACATGGCCTGTCCACCATCTTGTGTAAACCTCATGGATGTGGAAGGGGTAGGAGCAGTGGCCATTTTAGGAAGGTCACTTTCTAAATAGCTGATTTTCAGTCTGCTCAGAACAATCAGTTTCCTTTGTCACATCAAGCACCATTTATGAGTTACCAATGCATTTATTTAACCCATGCCATAGTCAATTACAAATAGTTTCAATTGGGCCTAGTGAGAGTAAATTGTGAGATAAATGCTTGGCTTGGTGTAAGAAATTGCACACAGATAGAAAAAGGAAAGAAAGGGTTTTGTTTTCTTTTCTTTTCTTTTTCCTTCCAAGACTTGTAGAATCTGCTTACTAGGGAGGATAGCCATTGAAATGCAAATTAACCTGTGTAACTGCTTTTTTTTTAGCAGTGAAAAGCAAATAGCTTTGATATACAAATAAGAGGTAAGGTGTCACATAGAAGGCTAGTGAATGATACATATATATAATATTATTATAATTATGTGTATATTTATATCAGTGTATGTTCTGCAAGATAGCTATCCAATCTGAATCATATCATTTAAATTATAGACTATTGCAGTCATTATAGATCTGTTTGAAACCTGATAAATTTGTTGCTATATAGGTAAATTTGAAATAACAGTATTTAAGGAAGTAAGTGTAAAGACACAAACGCAGTTCTGGCATGGTTGTTAAGAAAAAGCTGGGTGTTGTGTTAAGTGAGCGATTATAGTTAGTATTGCTCACATTTATAGAGACTGTGTGGTTTGTTGAATTGCGTACGCACATTGGTACACGTGGTACGGAACGTGAGGACAGCGTACAAAAATGTGCACGTGGAGCGTACAAAAACGTGCACGTGGCGCAAGGCCGCACACATGGCATAGGGGTACGCACGGTTGCGTAATTACGCAAGCTTGCGTAGGGTTGTGTGCGCATAATAAAACCACACAATATTTGTTCAATTAAGGTGGGATAGTAGCCATGCTACAATAGCACAAAACTACCCGGTTTCTAAAGCAGATTAGTATAAAACTTTTGTTTAAACTGTATTGCCTCTGGGGGTAAAGCTGCCAATCAGAACGAGTGAAAATTTTCTGTACAGAAAAAAAACCAAAGTATATTTGAATGAGTGAAAACAGGAGTGAGTGGAGCTGAACCCAGGATACGGAGTGGTCTAGGTGATCTGGAGTGGTCTAGCTCAGGTGGTCTACAGCAATCATAGGGCATATAGATAACTAGTATCTATAGGCTGTGCTATTGCATCGCATGTCCGTTTGTTCTTCACAGCACAACGTGATACCATTGTGTCATATGCGTTGTGGAAGAGCATACGCAGACGTGATTGTCTAGACTAGGGGTGGGCAAAATACGGCCCGCGGGCCGGATGCGGCCCGCAAACCAATCCTGCCTGGCCCACTGCCTCCCAACAGCGAGCAATGACAAGTGGCCCGACCGGCTGAGCTGCTTGTCATTGCTTTGCAGTACCTCCAAGCTGCCGATGCCAGACTCCCCTGCTGCTGCTGCTGCACGGCGCCTACGTTGTAGCCTCCTCCTCACGCCTCCAGAGTCCCCAGTGACAACGGCTGTGTTCAGCCGAAAAGGGGGCGGAGCTACGTGCCGTTGAGGGGGCGGGGCAATATGGGCCCTCAGGGGGCGGAGCTACAAGGGACAAGAGCCAGGCTGCTGCAGATCAATCCTTCCTGCACTGCCAGCCAGCCAGATCAGTGAGTTAATGGAAAAAGTGAGTGAAAGAAAGAAAAGTGTGTGTGTGTGTGTGTGTGTGTGTGTGTGTGTGTGTGTGTGTGTGTGTGTGTGTGTGTGTGTATTTGTGTGTGCGGGCAGTGGCGTCAGACTGTTTTTAGGTTGGGGGTAGAGATCTTTAGCTCTCGCTGTACCAACCCCTCCCGTGTTCTGTCATTGTGTCACCCCCACCGTGTTCTGTCACCATGTTACCCCCCCATGTTCTGTCACTGTGTCACCCCCGTGTTCTGTCACCGTTTCACACCCCCGTATTCTGTCACCGTCTCACCCCCCCATGTTCTGTCACCATGTCACCCCCCCGTGTTCTGTCACCGTGTCACACCCCAGTGTTCTGTCACCGTGTCACCCCCCGTGTTCTGTCACTGTGTCACACCCCCGTGTTCTGTCACTGTGTCACACCCCTGTGTTCTGTCACTCTCACCCCCCCGTGTTCTGTCACTGTGTCACCCCCTGTGTTCTGTCACTGTGTCACCCCATGTTCTGTCACCGTGTCACCCCCCGTGTTCTGTCACTGTGTCACCCCCACCATGTTCTGTCACTGTCACCCCAGTGTTCTGTCACCGTGTCACCACCCCATGTTCTGTCACTGTGTCACACCCCCGTGTTCTATCACTGTGTCACACCTTTCCCCAGGGGCCATAATACACTGGATAATTTGCTTGCTGCGCAATGATTATCCCAAATAAAATGTTAATGTGTAAAAGGGGGCTCTACCTGCTGTAATGTGTAAAAGGGGGCTCTACCTTCCGTACTGTGTAAAAAGGGGGCTCTACCGTCCATACTGTGTATAAGGGAGCTCTACCTGCCATAATGTGTGTAAAAGGGGCTCTACCTGGTGTAATGTGTGTAAGTGGCGCTACTGTGTGGCCCAATTTGAGTAATGGAGACTATTGAGCAGCCTAATATGAATCTGTATTATTTTTTGGCCATGCCCCTTCCACATGAAGCCACATCCCTATATTTTTGGCACGTGGGTGGGGGGAGCTGCTATTTTATGTGTGGCCCTCGGATACTGACAAGAAAGTGTCAAGTGGCCCCTCAGCTGAAATAATTGCCCACCCCTGGTCTAGACAAAGGGGTTTTTCTTTGATAACGTCGGGAAATCTCCCTGGTGGGCTTTCACTGGAAAGGGTGAAGGATAATTATCTAATTTCTCTGTTTTTCACCCTACAAACAATTCCAGTTGAAAGATACCGAAAAGGAATTTTTCGCTGCCTCTCTCAGGAAAATATTCCAACAGAACCTCCACTGAAAGAAATTACGGTGCTGTAAGGTCTGATAGGAGCCCTAAATTGGGTACATCGCCTTCGCTATCGACAGTGTATGGTAGTACCGGCCAACGTGGGCGAGAGTGGGTGGAAGCGCTCGGAGAACTTTCACCGTCGCCTTATATTGAGTATTTTGGTATTTGTGGGAATAGTCGAGAAGGCAAGACCCACAAATTATGGGAGCCAGTTTCTCAACTAAGGGACGTATGGTAGCCAGGGTTCAGGCAGAAGAGTTGGGGCCGAGAAGGTCAGACTCGGGACCGAGAAGGTCAGATTATGTGTGGAAAATATGGTCCACACACTGAAGTTTACTGTGACGAATGGGTACGTATGACTGACAAAGATAGGGTACCATTCCCTAAGGTGGGCAGCTTTGAACCAGAGGTATTGCAGAACTTAAGGATAAGGATATGTCTGATAAAATCCAGAAAACAAAGGGTTCAACATACAAATTGTTTAAACCTGTGGCAGCAAGAGGGGTTGGTGAGTTTGATCCTAAGGTATTGCAGGTGGTATGTCTAACCAAAGTCATATAAGACAAGAATGGAAATATAAGAACTGTTTGAACTTGTAGCAACAATAAACAAGTAGGAAAAAAAGAGAATGCAAGTAAACCGCCATATGTAGATGTGGAAGCAGTTACGGCCAGCATACAAACTATAGAAAATAATAAAAATATGAAAAATATGACTGTAACCTATATATGTACTAATGAATGTTGAAGTTTTATTTAGGAGGAGAAGGTGACCTGATTGTTTTCAGCCATTTCTCATGTACCCAGAGGAGTATCTATCACTGACCTGGTTTGGGAGTGTTGTGGACTCGGGGTTTCTTCCGGTGACCGGGAAGAGGAACCGCAACTGGGCCGCAGCAGAGATGGGCGAATGTAGGTTTTCCTCATGCAGGATTTGGTCGGCAGACAGGAGGCACGTGTGGACGCTGGAGGTCTTCTGAAAGACAAGAATTGAAAAGGCGCTGATGAATCAGTGAAGAGTACCGGACGCTGGAGGCACAAACTGCGCTTGGGAGCACTGGATGCTTGGAGACACTGAGGTGCTTGGAGGCACTGAAGTGCTTGGAGGCGCTGAGGTGCTTGGAGGTGCTGAAGTGCTTGGAGGTGCTGAAGTGCTTGGAGGCGCTGAAGTGCTTGGAGGTACTGAGGTGCTTGGAGGCACTGAGGTGCTTGGAGGCACTGAGGTGCTTGGAGGCGCTGAAGTGCTTAGAGGCACTGAGGTGCTTGGAGGCACGGAGGTGCTTGGAGGCACGGAGGTGTTTGGAGACATGGAGGTGCTTGGAGGCATGGAGATGCTTGGAGGCACAGAGGTGCTTGGAGACACGGAGGTGCTTGGAGGCACGGAGATGTTTGGAGGCATGGAGGTGCTTGGAGGCATGGAGGTGCTTGGGGGCGCTGAAACCGCAGGAATACAAGAGCTCTGGAGATTACCACTTCTTAGACAGAAAAGACGATACTCAGGCGCCGGAGCTCTGCCCGGCGTCTGAATTTAAACTTCCCGCCAGTGTCTGATTGGTGGGCCGTGTAGATGACGTCACCCGCACCTTCAGTGGACGCCGAGCGTACCCGCGACGTCCACACTATGACCGCTGGACGGAGCGCCGGGAGCCGGAGACCGCCAGCGAGGACGGCCGCCCGGAGACCCAGTGCGCCCGGAGAGGTAAGTACGGCGGCCGTGGCGGCTGCATGACAGTATCCAACCGGTAAAAAAAGAGCAGTAGCCTGTGGGGGTAGTGGCTGAGACCAGTGGAACAGGTAAGTATGGTATCATTCGTAAAAGCAAACAGAAAAAAGGTTTTTAGGCGCTGAACAGGGTCGTGCAAATATAGCACTGGTAATGGCAGCCACTTGGTAAGGAGGTAGCCGGCCTCCTGAAAGTGAAACAA
This sequence comes from Pseudophryne corroboree, assembly GCF_028390025.1. Classification (NCBI taxonomy): domain Eukaryota; kingdom Metazoa; phylum Chordata; class Amphibia; order Anura; family Myobatrachidae; genus Pseudophryne; species Pseudophryne corroboree. The sequence continues at coordinate 241,308,593 of NC_086446.1, forward strand.
CTAAAACAAAATCACCAAGTAGGCGCACGGTACCAGTGATGTTGATAAAAACACAATTTATTAACATAAAACCAATAACAAACTGATTAAAAGACACAACACTACACAGAGCATATAACTGAGGTATTATACCTTATAGTTCACACATAAAGTGTATAAATAAGTGAAAGGGACACTAATATGCAGGAGAACCCGCACAGGCGTGCGCAGAGACTGACTGGCGGGTGCCGCTCCGGACTTCCCCCCCTCCACGGCATTATAGTGTTCTCTCACCTCCCCTGTCCTGGATATAAACTGCTCACCTGGGCGGCCCAGGTGAGCGGACCAGGTGAGCAGTCTATATCCAGGACAGGGGAGGCGAGAGATCACTATAATGCCGTGGAGGGGGGGGGGAGTCCGGAGCGGCACCCTCCAGTCAGTCTCTGCGCACGCCTGTGAGAACCCGTCTCTGTAAGATAGGGTTAATCTCTCACATTAATTCCATATCAGACAGTTTAAATGAAAAGGAAGTCCTGTAAACTGATGTAATTAGCGTTTGTGACCATAAAGGTGTCCAGATTTAAATAGTGTTTCCTTGGAGCAAAATAAACCAGCCGATTAATGTTACTCACTGAGACGTAATGATCTCTTGCTGTACGGGATAAATGGTTAAGAAACCGCTTGTTATCACCCTGTGCATGGGTGAGACATCCGTCAGCGGTATATTCAGGGAGAGTTAGAGTGGAGCCTGTGATTCAATCACTCCACTCTAACTCTCCTTGCATTTGGAACATTGTTACCTCCTGCCCGGCCGGGCGTCGCTCAGCAAGCTGGAGGATCTGTATGGTGATCTAATACAGGCAACTGGTGCTGCACAGAAAGAAGTGGCTTTCATCTGAATATACCGCTGACGGATGTCTCACCCATGCACAGGGTGATAACAAGCGGTTTCTTAACCATTTATCCCGTACAGCAAGAGATCATTACGTCTCAGTGAGTAACATTAATCGGCTGGTTTATTTTGCTCCAAGGAAACACTATTTAAATCTGGACACCTTTATGGTCACAAACGCTAATTACATCAGTTTACAGGACTTCCTTTTCATTTAAACTGTCTGATATGGAATTAATGTGAGAGATTAACCCTATCTTACAGAGACGGGTTCTCCTGCATATTAGTGTCCCTTTCACTTATTTATACACTTTATGTGTGAACTATAAGGTATAATACCTCAGTTATATGCTCTGTGTAGTGTTGTGTCTTTTAATCAGTTTGTTATTGGTTTTATGTTAATAAATTGTGTTTTTATCAACATCACTGGTACCGTGCGCCTACTTGGTGATTTTGTTTTAATGGTATCATTCGTGTACATATATAGTAAAACCCAAAAATAAAACAAAACAAATCAAGAAAGTAACGTCAGAAATGGAGAAAAACCTGTCCGCACATTAGTATTTACCAGTAGGAAAGCGGACAGAGACAAGGTAACCCCGTGTATTTCTTTCAGTTACAATATAAGAAGTATTCATTCCTAGTAATGCCCCTAGTCAAGATGAGCTCGGAAATGTTTGTTGGACCATGTACAGACCCTTAATACGGGATGAGAAGGATTGAATGAATACTTTGCATGACCTAGAAGCTTGTTAAACTTTTTTTTTTTTTTTTGCAGTAATAGAAAACTCTCCATCTGGATAATATCACTGGTAAACACTAATTTGGCAAATGGGAAGTGTCTGTCTCTGTGCTAATGGACGGGCTCAATAAGGCATTGAGGGCAGGGTGCAGACTTCTTTGCAAAATTGGAAAGGGGTCACAGTAGCTAATCTTAGAGAGTGTGCTATTGAACATCACAAGAATAGTGCTAGAGAACATCGGGTGGAGTGGTTGAGGACGGTAAGTATACTAGCACATACAGGAAAGACCCATCAGTCCAAACCCCAGATCCCTAATGGTCAATAATATGTTACACTTGTAGGAAGGAAGGGCATTTTGACAGAGATTGTAGGAGTAGTAGAACACATAGTCAATATAGACCCCCTAGACAGAAAACACAAGCCACATTATTAAACACATAGACGGGACCAAGGGACATATAGTAAGGAATCACGAGCCATATAGAAAACACAGATTCGGGAAATGGGAGTAACAGGAACGATGCAACAATACCCTTTGAGTAGACCTGCAGAGATTACGATAGGGCCCTTGCAAACCAAACATTCTTTTCTGCTGGCTGCATCGGCTCCAACTAATCTACTCGACAAAGACTTATTGTGTAAAATGCGGTGTGTCATATATTGTACTCCTGAGGGTGTCTGACTCTTCTTGGATATACCTGAGAACCATGCTCAAGAAGTACAAGATATACTAGACACCCCTCAAAGGCTAATGTCGCATTCTACTATTCTAGTTGCATGTCCATCACAGGTAGAGGAAATTATCTCACAGATACCGGGTTCCCTATGAACTCAGGATGGACAGGACACTGGATTGGTGGCTGGGATAGTCCCAATAGCGATACGATAAACACAGACATTTTTTTATGGGGAGTAGACCAAGTAGAGAATCACTTCCCCGTAGTGCCCAATCCAGTTGTCAAAATTTTATAAAATCTACTCCACCTCTACAAACTCATCTGTCACCAACCTCTATTCTGTTTCTCTACAGCAGGCATGTCCAAACTGCGGCCCTCCAGCTGTTGAGAAACTACACATCCCAGCATGCCCTGACACAGCTTTAGCATTTTCTGTCAGCAAAACTGTGTCAGGGTATGCTGGGATATGTAGTTTCACGACAGCTGGAGGGCCGCAGTTTGGACATGCCGGCTCTACAGTTTCCTCTTCATCTTTTGCGTTCACACATGGTGGTACAATACATGGACTCAAGTACAGTTCAAACTCCACATGCCTAGGTCCTTCAGAGTTCTGCCCAAACCCAGTATATCTCAACAGCACGATAACACCAGTATTACTGCAGTGTGCCTTGTCATGCACAAAGTGTGGAGAATGGGAATACTGGTGAAGGGAAATTTTCTATAGACACTGATATGCCTGTTGGTGAGCGGCAAACCTGAGATTTTCTTTTTCATTTTCTTCTTCTTTCTCTCCTCTAGAGATGTTTTTTTATTTATTTTTTAGTTATGCTATTGGTACTCTACATTGCAAACACACAATGACTTCGTACAGTTAACACCCTTTAGGAATTATTGTTATGTATTGGTGTGCACTGATGTTTTCTCAAACTGGGTAGAGGCATTTCCTGCCACCACGGATGCTGCTGTGTTTACCACAAAGAAAAATTGCGCAGAAATTTGTGTGTAGATAATGGTACCCCTAGAAGTAGGAGCAAAGCTTGAAATTGTACTATTGTGATCATAGATACTGCCACTAGTATTATGTAGCATCGTAACCACTCCCAGATCTTCACTCAACGAATCACCCTCTTCGAAATTTGTTTTTGTTTTTGTTTTGGTAGTTCTGTTTTTTTGTTGTTTTTGGAAGACAACCTTATGTCATGATTGATCCGCACAATGATCAGAAATACACCAATGAGGTGACAGTACAGTACTTTATCGAGCTGAGCCAGCATTTGAGAACTTGACAAAAGAACTTGAAACTGTTGATTGCTGGTATGCCAAATACTAACTGTCTTGATTGTGAACCAAGAGACTGTGTGATTGTTCTTACGCTCAGGTTGCCTAATAGACAGGTGGGAAGGACCCTACCAAGTTTTGTTGACAGCACTATCCCAGTGAAAGTAGCCGTGAGAGAGACTTGGGTCCACGATTCCCATTGCAGGAAAGTCGGTAGTCTGGAAGGAACTCGTAAATGGAGTGAGATCGCAAAAGTATCACCAGAGACTCTGTTCCGTGAAGACTGAGAGGCGGCGCTGTTGAACACTACCTGAGCGTACTAAAGGATTGCAGAAAGACCAGTCATTGTAATTGATTTGTTATGAACAAGGGTTGTTTTGTTCTATTTCTCTTTTCTCTCTTTCCCGCTGAAAAACATTTTTTTTCAGGACATTCTATTTTTGCAAGGTTTTTTTTATGAGGAGTCGAGTGTGGGACTGGAACTGGTTCTGGAGGAGGAAGTGATTTCCTTATAGGATCCCAGGATTAGCCGATCAGTTTGTTAAAGCCAGAGAAAAATCAAAGGTCTAGTAGTTCTGGAGTTCGGAGGTAATCAGGAACAATCAGACAATGGCTATTCACACATTGCAGATAAAGAGCTCATTAATATATGTGGAAAAAAGGTTTATGAGTGGCTGTCCCCGAACTCCGAATGTTTATGTTATTTAGGAAGGAGACTACTTATAACCCTTGTTCAATTTTTAAACAGACCTAGCATACGTTCCAGAAATGGAAACAATGTTCAGAAAATGATAGGAATATGTAGATCACGAAAATTTTATATGTCACTTTCACGATTTGTTTGTGCCTTCTTCATCTACCCAGCAGAACCTCAATCGAATCCAAACATCAGTGTACAAAGACGTAGGTGTTACGATCCTGATGCTCAGGACAGGGGAGATCTTATCTAGTGAGTCCTGAGCACCAAGACGGATCGCTGGGATTGGGAAATGGGAAGGAAATAGCCCCTAGCACCCTACCTCCGTTGTCTTACCCGTGTTATCAATTCACGCCTGAACGACTATGGTTTCTTGGGCCCATGGCAGCCGCGTTTGAAGGGCGGATTAGGTCTGCCCAACTCCGATGCCCCCTCAGGTCTTAAAGAGAGACAAGGCGTGAACTGAGACAGGGTAATAACAAGGGGACCTCTAACTGAAACAACCACGCTAGGGGCTATAAACTACCTAAAAACTAAACGTATGTGCGGCACGCCGCCAAAGGAAAAGAACTACAAAGAAACCACTGTCCACTCCCCTACACGGCACCGCCGAGTTCCGGGGAGGACAGTGAAAGCGGAAACCTCCGCAAATGCACCAATTCACAGTAAAGTAAACACTAAGCGGCATAGGCCGCAACACGCGCCAGAAGCCGCTACTCACGAAACCGGGCGAGAACCCCAGATGACAAACAGGTTCGCAAGGACTAGAAGGATTCCCAGGACCGGCTTCGGACCTCCAAAGTACCAAAGGGCAGGGAGCAAGATCCACCAAACACGGCTGACAGGAACAGAGTTCTGCAAGGCCGGAACAGCATACAAGGAGCTATCACCGGCGGGGCTGCAGTGTGCTGGCTCACATAAAAAGGCCCTGCTGGCCAATAACAGGAGGGCCAGCAGGACCAGCCCCCAGACCCTAATTACTAGTTGCCATGCAGCTGCCCTGCTGCACGAGCAACCTAATTAACTATTCTTAGCAACGGGGAACGCGGTCCACCTGTGGTGTCCCCGTTGCTATGCACCCGGCGGCCCTGCACGCACGGCGTCCTGCGTTGCCAGGGACCCGGCGACTATCGTGCGCACGGCGTCCTGGCGTTGCTAGGCGCCGTGCGGGGGACAGGGAAGGAGAGAGGCGCGGCGGCCGTGACCGCTGCTCAGTCAGGGCACGGCCGAAGACCGCCGCACCTAACAGTACCCCCCCTTGAGGAGGGGTTAAAGAACCCCTAGAGCCAGGTTTCTGAGGAAACTCCTGAAAGAAAATCCTCTTCAGCTTGGGAGCATGTAAATCTTTATCCAACACCCAAGATCTTTCTTCAGGGCCATAACCTTTCCAGTGGACCAAAAAATAGAGCCGACCCCGAGAAAGCTTAGAATCTAAAACCTTCTCCACCAAGAACTCTTGTTGCCCCTGAACATCCACCGGAGATCTACCCTGGGAAGTCCTCCGAGGAAATCTCCTGGAAGAAAAATACTGTTTCAAAAGAGAACAGTGAAACGTATTGCCAATTTTGAGAGATCTCGGCAAGCGTAGCCGAAAAGCAACTGGGTTGACCTTCTTAATGATAAGGAATGGTCCAATAAATTTGGGTCCCAGTCTAGCCGAAGGTTGTCGGAGCTTGATGTTGCGAGTTGACAACCATACCTTATCTCCCACCTTAAAAGTGCAAGGACGTCGGAGCCTATCAGAAAATTTATTTTCTCGGAAGGCAGCTCTTCTCAAGGCAAGGTGCACCTTTCTCCAAATTGTTCTGAGATGGGAGGTTAAGGTCAAGGAGGAGACTGGAGAATGGGGAAAAAAAGAGTTGGCTCTAGGATGAAAGCCAAAGACTGAAAAGAATGGGGACTCCTTGGTGGAAGAATGACAAGAGTTATTATAAGCAAATTCGGCTAACGGAAGAAATTCAGACCAATCATTCTGGAGTTTGGCCGAATACAACCGTAAATACTGTTTTAATGACTGGTTAACTCGTTCGGTTTGTCCGTTAGATTGTGGATGGTACCCAGATGTTAAAGAGAGTTTCATATTTAATGAGGCACAAAAACGTTTCCAGAAACGAGCAATGAATTGCGGACCCCGATCAGAGACAATATCCCTGGGCAACCCATGGAGCCTGAACACATGACGGAAAAACAAGACTGCCAACCCTTGAGCAGAGGGTAATCGGGGAAGAGCAATGAAATGAGCCATCTTACTAAAACGATCTACTACCACCCAAATGACTCGAAATCCGGCTGAAAGAGGAAGGTCCACCACGAAATCCATGGATATATGTGACCATGGCCTGAGAGGAAAGGCTAAAGGTACGAGTTGCCCGATCGGCAATGAACAAGGAACCTTATGCCGTGCACAAACCTGACAGGAATGGACAAATTCCCTTACATCTTTAGAAAGACTAGGCCATCACACCGAGCGAGACACTAACTCCAAGGTCTTAGTGATACCTGGATGACCAGAGACTTTGTTGTCATGAAACTCAGCTAAAACAGTGCCTCTCAGAAATTCAGGGACAAAGAGATGATCAGCAGGAGTCGGTTTAGGAGCCTGCTGTTGAAGCTGGACTAACTGAGTAAATAAATCCTGTGTGAGGCCTGCCCGGATGACAGATGATGGAACTATGGGGGTAGTAGCAGGATGGTTATTGTGAACCGGAAGAAAACAACGTGACAGGGCATCAGATTAGTATTTTTGGAACCGGGCCTGAAAGTGATAATAAACCTGAAACGAGTAAAAAACAATGCCCAACGTGCCTGCCGAGCATTAAGCCGTTTAGCTGACTCAATATATTGCAGGTTCTTATGGTCAGTAAACACTGTAATAGTATGCCTAGCTCCCTCCAGCCAATGCCTCCACTCCTCGAAAGCCCATTTAACTGCCAGCAATTCTCGATTACCAACGTCATAGTTGGATTCTGCGGAGGAGAATTTCCTGGACATGAAGGCACAAGGGTGTAATTCCTGAGACTCCGGATCTTCCTGAGATAGGATAGCCCCCACTCCAACCTCTGAGGCATCTACCTCGACTATAAAGGGGAGCTCCGGGTTAGGGTGCCTGAGAACAGGAGCCGAGACAAAGGCCTGCTTTAAGGCCCGAAAGGCAGACTCGGCTGCAGGCGACCAATTGGAAGGGTCCGCTCCTTTTTTAGTCAATGCTACTATAGGAGCGACCAAATCAGAAAAGGTATGAATGAACCGCCTATAATAGTTTGCAAACCCTAAAAAGCGCTGAATTGCTTTTAAATTTGTGGGTTGCGCCCAATTAAGGATGGCCTGGAGTTTTTTCGGTTCCATGAAAAATCCCTGGGGAGAAATAATATACCCCAAGAAGGACACTTCCGTGATGTGAAAATCACATTTATCTAGTTTTGCGTATAAATGATTCTCCCGTAGTTTTTGAAGAACCAGACGCACATGGGTAATATGTTGTTCCATAGACTCAGAATAAATCAAAATGTCGTCTAAATAAACGACAACGAACTTTCCAAGAAAGTCATGAAGAACATCATTGATGAGGTCTTGAAATACCGCAGGAGCATTTGACAGCCCAAAGGGCATCACCAGGTATTCATAATGACCCGACTGTGTGCTGAAAGCCGTCTTCCACTCATCCCCAGATCTTATTCGGATGAGATTGTAAGCTCCTCTAAGATCGATTTTTGAGAAGATAACGGCAGAGCGTAACTGATCAAAAAGTACTGAAATGAAAGGCAACGGGTAGGTGTTTTTAACAGAAATTTTATTCAGAGCCCGAAAATCAATACATGGTCTGAGCGACCCATCTTTTTTCTCAACAAAAAAGAATCCTGCACTCAAAGGAGATTTCGAAGGCCTAATGAAGCCTTTTTTCAGGCTTTCCTGGATATAATTATCCATAGCCGTGGTTTCTGGCCCGGAGAGGGCATATAATCTCCCTTTAGGTAAAGTGGCCCCGGGAACTAAATCTATAGCGCAGTCATAGGACCGATGGGGAGGCAGAACGTCCGCATTTTCCTTTGAGAACACATCAGCAAAATCCTGATATTCCAGAGGAATAAGTTCTGGGGTAAGTGCCGCTACCCGGACAGGATGGGAAATACACTCCTTAACACAAAAAGGACCCCATTGGGAAATCTCCCCAGACCGCCAATCTATGATGGGATTATGAAAGGCAAGCCAGGGGTGACCCAAAACTACTGGAACTGCCGGACAATGTGTAAGGTAAAATTCTATTTCTTCTGAATGTAGGGCCCCCACTGTCAGCAAAACTGGAGGTGTGCGGTGAGTAATAACCCCATTGGAAAGCGGACCCCCATCCAAGCCGTGCATGGTGATACGTCTATCTAAGGGTATCAGTGGAACGCCTAAAGCCTTAGCCCAAGCTAAATCCATAAAATTTCCTGCAGTTCCACTGTCGACGAAGGCCGACACCAACGAACTGAGGCTGCCAAAGGAAATCTTTACCGGAACTAATAGAGAATTATTAGAGGAGATTAACTGCAGACCCAAGTGAACCCCCTCAGAATTCACTTGGTCAGAGCGTTTCCCGGCTTGTTCGGGCAGTTACGTGCGATATGTCCCTTACCACCACAATACAAACAAAGACCAGAAGTTAACCTTCTGGTTCTTTCCTCTGGGGACAGCCGGGAGAGACCCATTTGCATGGGCTCCTCGACGTCCTCAGGAAAAGTATATACACATGGATTAGGCCTAAAAGTTGTTCCTCTTTCAGCCCTCCGCTCTCGGAGACGACGATCAATTTTAATAGCGAGCTCCATGAGTTTGTCTAGAGTCTCAGGAGCGGGGTACTGAAGGAGACTGTCTTTAATCACTTCCGACAGACCGAGGCGAAACTGACTGCGCAGGGCCGGGTCATTCCAGCCACAGTCGTTCGACCAACGGCGAAATTCGGTACAATACACCTCTGCTGGATTTTTGCCTTGCTTAAGGGCACGTAGGTGACTCTCAGCTGATGCTTCTCTATCTGGGTCGTCATATAAGAGGCCTAAGGATTTAAAAAAGGTGTCTACTGATAACAAAGCAGCATCATCCGCTCTTAGCCCAAACGCCCAGGTCTGTGGATCACCCTGAAGTAGAGACATCACAATCCCGACCCGCTGAGACTCAGTACCAGAGGAACGGGGCCTTAAACGAAAATAAAGCTTACAAGCTTCCTTAAAATTAAAAAAATCTTTTCGGTTACCCGAAAAACGGTCAGGTAAATGCATCTTTGGTTCTGGAACCATGCTCGGGGAGACTCGCAAAAGATCTTCCTGCGATCTCACCCGAAGAGTAAGGTCCTGAACAATCTGAGTTAATTCCTGTATTTGGTTAACCAAAAGCTGACTGGGGTTTGGCCCTAAACCTGCCGGATTCATGAGGCCGAATTTCTAGGCCCACCAATACAACGGAAAAAATTAAACCCCCTTTTTTTTTTTGTGGGCCGATGATAATGTTACGATCCTGATGCTCAGGACAGGGGAGATCTTATGTAGTGAGTCCTGAGCACCAAGACGGAATGCTGGGATTGGGAAATGGGAAGGAAATAGCCCCTAGCACCCTACCTCCGTTGTCTTACCCGTGTTATCAATTCACGCCTGAACGACTATGGTTTCTTGGGCCCATGGCAGCCGCGTTTAAAGGGCGGATTAGGTCTGCCCAACTCCGATGCCCCCTCAGGTCTTAAAGAGAGACAAGGCGTGAACTGAGACAGGGTAATAACAAGGGGACCTCTAACTGAAACAACCACGCTAGGGGCTATAAACTACCTAAAAACTAAATGTATGTGCGGCACGCCACCAAAGGAAGAGAACTACAAAGAAACCACTGTCCACTCCCCTACACGGCACCGCCGAGTTCCGGGGAGGACAGTGAAAGCGGAAACCTCCGCAAATGCACCAATTCACAGTAAAGTAAACACTAAGCGGCATAGGCCGCAACACGCGGCAGAAGCCGCTACTCACGAAACTGGGCGAGAACCCCAGATGACAAACAGGTTCGCAAGGACTAGAAGGATTCCCAGGACCGGCTTCGGACCTCCAAAGTACCAAAGGGCAGGGAGCAAGATCCACCAAACACGGCTGACAGGAACAGAGTTCTGCAAGGCAGGAACAGCATACAAGAAGCTATCACCGGCGGGGCTGCAGTGTGCTGGCTCACATAAAAGGCCCTGCTGGCCAATAACAGGAGGGCCAGCAGGACCAGCCCCCAGACCCTAATTACTAGTTGCCGTGCAGCTGCCCTGCTGCACGAGCAACCTAATTAACTATTCTTAGCAACGGGGAACGCAGTCCACCTGTGGCGTCCCCGTTGCTATGCACCCGGCGGCCCTGCACGCACAGTGTCCTGCGTTGCCAGGGACCCGGTGGCTATCGTGCGCACGGCGTCCTGGCGTTGCTAGGCGCCGTGCGGGGAACAGGGAAGGAGAGAGGCGCGGCGGACGTGACCGCTGCTCAGTCAGGGCACGGCCGAAGACCGCCACGCCTAACAGTAGGTACATGTATGTGTGAAATGTTCGTCGCAAATCAGACATTACAGGCCAAAGCACTGTCCCAGCATACTCTATAGGTTGAATGTTGTCCCACACCCAACCAGTGGTCCCGTGACCACCGAGTGCATATAGAGGATGTCTCGTCCTCCTCCCTGTCTTCCCCAAATATAGTCAAGTGTCTGATTTGCAAAATGAATACATACTTGTGTCTAGGTCACCGATTATTGTATGAAATATTTTTTTCTTATGTTAATAATTGACGGCAGTTATTGTTTACTGCCAAAGGGTGGACTGTCGAAGTCAAAAATATTACATAGAAAGAACATACAAACTCTACACATATAAGTCGCTATACTTGCAAATACGCGCAGCGAGCACAGCAACATATGGTAACACACGCATTTACACGGACATGCCACAGAGATGCATTCGACACTTATTTCATACAGTACATAATTATAATAATATCAAGCGCCAGACATCATAATGATTTAAAATGATATTACGAAGTAATGTCATGTATGTGTATTATTTGAATGAAGCAAGATACGCCTGTCATATTTGGTATCAAAGCAAGCAGATTAATGTGTAGATTCATTTGATACTTGTTATTAAGTTGTAGGACATTGCAACAAATAGTTATTATTAAATGTATGAAAGCTAAAATCACTCTTATTAGGATAGTGGACAGGAAGCTCAGGTCAGCCCCTTTTGATGTCTTCAAGGCTGAACCTGTTTAGCAAACAAACAGACTAGTGACCCATCATGAATGAGAAAGTTCCCACCCCCAAACCTAGATAACCCATTACAGAGACACACAGTAGCCAGTTGCTGTTTTGTCCCAGACGATGATGGAGATGCTGTCTGCCCAGTTCCTGCATGATTTTACAGAGAGATAGAGAGAGAGAGTGATACGGAGGGACGAATTTATATGAGAAAGGAATGGTATTGTATGCTGTAACTGTATGTATTTTGTATTAACTGATTACTGTATAAATTGTAACCATATAACTATATGTATACTGTACATTGTAGTATATTGAATCCATATCCTTTTAATAACAAATATATACATCAATGAGCTTTGGAACTCAGATAATGTGTGGGTGTATTGTTTTCTCTTATGGGATGCAGTGTTTTGCTATGTATAGTGTCACAACTGAGGGCCTGAGCTGACGGAAGGCAGCCTCAGTTGTAGGGGCTGAGATGTACCGGAACCTGGGAGGTTGTATCAGACCCCTGGACATGTAAGTAACATGAAGAGAAACCGCCCGAAGGCGTGACCACGACAACTTGAGTAAAAGTCAATGATATTTATTCATGACAAACTCCATGCATCACAGTAGCAGTAAAAAGTAACATAAAAATCAGCAGAGAAATAATAATACAGTTCCTGGGTACTACAGGGTGGCAGGGGCCACAGAGCTCTGGTGGTATGAGACAGTTCTTATTATCTGCAAGTTGGAAAGTCCTTACCAGGCTCAACTGTAGCAATGAAGAAAGCCCAGGGTCGTACCAGCTGGTGTTCCAGGGAAAGCTGGACTGCTGTAGATAAAATGCTGCTGTGGGTACTGGTTAGAACTAGAGATGAGCGGGTTCGGTTTCTCTGAATCCGAACCCGCCAGAACTTCATGTTTTTTTTCACGGGTCCGAGCGACTCGGATCTTCCCGCCTTGCTCGGTTAACCCGAGCGAGCCCGAACGTCATCATGACGCTGTCGGATTCTCGCGAGGCTCGGATTCTATCGCGAGACTCGGATTCTATATAAGGAGCCGCGCGTCGCCGCCATTTTCACACGTGCATTGAGATTGATAGGGAGAGGACGTGGCTGGCGTCCTCTCCGTTTAGAATTAGAATAGATTAGAGAGACACTTGATTTACTAATTTTGGGGAGCATTAGGAGTACTCAGTAGTGTACAGTGCAGAGTTTTGCTGATAGTGACCAGTGACCACCACTTTTATTTATAATCCGTTCTCTGCCTGAAAAAAGCGATACACAGCACACAGTGACTCAGTCACATACCATATCTGTGTGCACTGCTCAGGCTCAGGCCAGTGTGCTGCATCATCTATATATATTATATATCTGTCTGACTGCTCAGCTCACACAGCTTATAATTGTGGGGGAGACTGGGGAGCACTACTGCAGTGCCAGTTATAGGTTATAGCAGGAGCCAGGAGTACATAATATTATATTAAAATTAAACAGTGCACACTTTTGCTGCAGGAGTGCCACTGCCAGTGTGACTAGTGACCAGTGACCTGACCACCAGTATATAATATTAGTAGTATACTATCTCTTTATCAACCAGTCTATATTAGCAGCAGACACAGTACAGTGCGGTAGTTCACGGCTGTGGCTACCTCTGTGTCGGCACTCGGCAGCCCGTCCATAATTGTATATACCAGTGACCTAACCGTGGTTTTTTTTTCTTTCTTTATACATACATACTAGTTACGAGTATACTATCTCTTTATCAACCAGTCTATATATTAGCAGCAGACACAGTACAGTGCGGTAGTTCACGGCTGTGGCTACCTCTGTGTCGGCACTCGGCAGCCCGTCCATAATTGTATATACCACCTAACCGTGGTTTTTTTTTCTTTCTTTATACATACATACTAGTTACGAGTATACTATCTCTTTATCAACCAGTCTATATATTAGCAGCAGACACAGTACAGTGCGGTAGTTCACGGCTGTGGCTACCTCTGTGTCGGCACTCGGCAGCCCGTCCATAATTGTATATACCACCTAACCGTGGTTTTTTTTTCTTTCTTTATACATACATACTAGTTACGAGTATACTATCTCTTTATCAACCAGTCTATATATTAGCAGCAGACACAGTACAGTGCGGTAGTTCACGGCTGTGGCTACCTCTGTGTCGGCACTCGGCAGCCCGTCCATAATTGTATATACCACCTAACCGTGGTTTTTTTTTCTTTCTTTATACATACATACTAGTTACGAGTATACTATCTCTTTATCAACCAGTCTATATATTAGCAGCAGACACAGTACAGTGCGGTAGTTCACGGCTGTGGCTACCTCTGTGTCGGCACTCGGCAGCCCGTCCATAATTGTATATACCACCTAACCGTGGTTTTTTTTTCTTTCTTTATACATACATACTAGTTACGAGTATACTATCTCTTTATCAACCAGTCTATATATTAGCAGCAGACACAGTACAGTGCGGTAGTTCACGGCTGTGGCTACCTCTGTGTCGGCACTCGGCAGCCCGTCCATAATTGTATATACCACCTAACCGTGGTTTTTTTTCTTTCTTTATACATACATACTAGTTACGAGTATACTATCTCTTTATCAACCAGTCTATATATTAGCAGCAGACACAGTACAGTGCGGTAGTTCACGGCTGTGGCTACCTCTGTGTCGGCACTCGGCAGCCCGTCCATAATTGTATATACCACCTAACCGTGGTTTTTTTTTCTTTCTTTATACATACATACTAGTTACGAGTATACTATCTCTTTATCAACCAGTCTATATATTAGCAGCAGACACAGTACAGTGCGGTAGTTCACGGCTGTGGCTACCTCTGTGTCGGCACTCGGCAGCCCGTCCATAATTGTATATACCACCTAACCGTGTTTTTTTTTTCTTTCTTTATACATACATACTAGTTACGAGTATACTATCTCTTTATCAACCAGTCTATATATTAGCAGCAGACACAGTACAGTGCGGTAGTTCACGGCTGTGGCTACCTCTGTGTCGGCACTCGGCAGCCCGTCCATAATTGTATATACCACCTAACCGTGGTTTTTTTTTCTTTCTTTATACATACATACTAGTTACGAGTATACTATCTCTTTATCAACCAGTCTATATATTAGCAGCAGACACAGTACAGTGCGGTAGTTCACGGCTGTGGCTACCTCTGTGTCGGCACTCGGCAGCCCGTCCATAATTGTATATACCACCTAACCGTGGTTTTTTTTTCTTTCTTTATACATACATACTAGTTACGAGTATACTATCTCTTTATCAACCAGTCTATATATTAGCAGCAGACACAGTACAGTGCGGTAGTTCACGGCTGTGGCTACCTCTGTGTCGGCACTCGGCAGCCCGTCCATAATTGTATATACCACCTAACCGTGTTTTTTTTTTTCTTTCTTTATACATACATACTAGTTACGAGTATACTATCTCTTTATCAACCAGTCTATATATTAGCAGCAGACACAGTACAGTGCGGTAGGTCACGGCTGTGGCTACCTCTGTGTCGGCACTCGGCAGCCCGTCCATAATTGTATATACCACCTAACCGTGTTTTTTTTTTCTTTCTTTATACATACATACTAGTTACGAGTATACTATCTCTTTATCAACCAGTCTATATATTAGCAGCAGACACAGTACAGTGCGGTAGTTCACGGCTGTGGCTACCTCTGTGTCGGCACTCGGCAGCCCGTCCATAATTGTATATACCACCTAACCGTGGTTTTTTTTTCTTTCTTTATACATACATACTAGTTACGAGTATACTATCTCTTTATCAACCAGTCTATATATTAGCAGCAGACACAGTACAGTGCGGTAGTTCACGGCTGTGGCTACCTCTGTGTCGGCACTCGGCAGCCCGTCCATAATTGTATATACCACCTAACCGTGGTTTTTTTTTCTTTCTTTATACATACATACTAGTTACGAGTATACTATCTCTTTATCAACCAGTCTATATATTAGCAGCAGACACAGTACAGTGCGGTAGTTCACGGCTGTGGCTACCTCTGTGTCGGCACTCGGCAGCCCGTCCATAATTGTATACTAGTATCCAATCCATCCATCTCCATTGTTTACCTGAGGTGCCTTTTAGTTGTGCCTATTAAAATATGGAGAACAAAAATGTTGAGGTTCCAAAATTAGGGAAAGATCAAGATCCACTTCCACCTCGTGCTGAAGCTGCTGCCACTAGTCATGGCCGAGACGATGAAATGCCAGCAACGTCGTCTGCCAAGGCCGATGCCCAATGGCATAGTACAGAGCATGTCAAAACCAAAACACCAAATATCAGTAAAAAAAGGACTCCAAAACCTAAAATAAAATTGTCGGAGGAGAAGCGTAAACTTGCCAATATGCCATTTACCACACGGAGTGGCAAGGAACGGCTGAGGCCCTGGCCTATGTTCATGGCTAGTGGTTCAGCTTCACATGAGGATGGAAGCACTCAGCCTCTCGCTAGAAAACTGAAAAGACTCAAGCTGGCAAAAGCACCGCAAAGAACTGTGCGTTCTTTGAAATCCCAAATCCACAAGGAGAGTCCAATTGTGTCGGTTGCGATGCCTGACCTTCCCAACACTGGACGTGAAGAGCATGCGCCTTCCACCATTTGCACGCCCCCTGCAAGTGCTGGAAGGAGCACCCGCAGTCCAGTTCCTGATAGTCAGATTGAAGATGTCAGTGTTGAAGTACACCAGGATGAGGAGGATATGGGTGTTGCTGGCGCTGGAGGAGGAATTGGTACCAGGAGGATTCTGATGGTGAGGTGTATGTTAAGTAGGTCATACAGGGGAACACTGTTGTCGTGGGCGGAATATGGCCGTTGAATGACAGGTGAAATACAAATAAATCAGCTCTTCGGGTGTGGTGGATAATTTCACCAGAATGCGGATCAATGGTGTAAGCAGTGTGTTCCTTGTCAAGCTGTAATAAGTAGAGGGTAAGGACGTTAACCACCTCGGAACATCCTCCCTTATACGTCACCTGCAGCGCATTCATAATAAGTCAGTGACAAGTTCAAAAACTTTGGGTGACAGCGGAAGCAGTCCACTGACCAGTAAATCCCTTCCTCTTGTAACCAAGCTCACGCAAACCACCACACCAACTCCCTCAGTGTCAATTTCCTCCTTCCCCAGGAATGCCAATAGTCCTGCAGGCCATGTCACTGGCAATTCTGACGAGTCCTCTCCTGCCTGGGATTCCTCCGATGCATCCTTGCGTGTAACGCCTACTGCTGCTGGCGCTGCTGTTGTTGCCGCTGGGAGTCGATGGTCATCCCAGAGGGGAAGTCGTAAGCCCACTTGTACTACTTCCAGTAAGCAATTGACTGTTCAACAGTCCTTTGCGAGGAAGATGAAATATCACAGCAGTCATCCTACTGCAAAGCGGATAACTGAGTCCTTGACAACTATGTTGGTGTTAGACGTGCGTCCGGTATCCGCCGTTAGTTCACAGGGAACTAGACAATTTATTGAGGCAGTGTGCCCCCGTTACCAAATACCATCTAGGTTCCACTTCTCTAGGCAGGCGATACCGAGAATGTACACGGACGTCAGAAAAAGACTCACCAGTGTCCTAAAAAATGCAGTTGTACCCAATGTCCACTTAACCACGGACATGTGGACAAGTGGAGCAGGGCAGGGTCAGGACTATATGACTGTGACAGCCCACTGGGTAGATGTATGGACTCCCGCCGCAAGAACAGCAGCGGCGGCACCAGTAGCAGCATCTCGCAAACGCCAACTCTTTCCTAGGCAGGCTACGCTTTGTATCACCGCTTTCCAGAATACGCACACAGCTGAAAACCTCTTACGGCAACTGAGGAAGATCATCGCGGAATGGCTTACCCCAATTGGACTCTCCTGTGGATTTGTGGCATCGGACAACGCCAGCAATATTGTGTGTGCATTAAATATGGGCAAATTCCAGCACGTCCCATGTTTTGCACATACCTTGAATTTGGTGGTGCAGAATTTTTTAAAAAACGACAGGGGCGTGCAAGAGATGCTGTCGGTGGCCAGAAAAATTGCGGGACACTTTCGGCGTACAGGCACCACGTACAGAAGACTGGAGCACCACCAAAAACTACTGAACCTGCCCTGCCATCATCTGAAGCAAGAAGTGGTAACGAGGTGGAATTCAACCCTCTATATGCTTCAGAGGTTGGAGGAGCAGCAAAAGGCCATTCAAGCCTATACAATTGAGCACGATATAGTAGGTGGAATGCACCTGTCTCAAGTGCAGTGGAGAATGATTTCAACGTTGTGCAAGGTTCTGATGCCCTTTGAACTTGCCACACGTGAAGTCAGTTCAGACACTGCCAGCCTGAGTCAGGTCATTCCCCTCATCAGGCTTTTGCAGAAGAAGCTGGAGGCATTGAAGGAGGAGCTAACACGGAGCGATTCCGCTAGGCATGTGGGACTTGTGGATGCAGCCCTTAATTCGCTTAACAAGGATTCACGGGTGGTCAATCTGTTGAAATCAGAGCACTACATTTTGGCCACCGTGCTCGATCCTAGATTTAAAGCCTACCTTGGATCTCTCTTTCCGGCAGACACAGGTCTGCTGGGGTTGAAAGACCTGCTGGTGACAAAATTGTCAAGTCAAGCGGAACGCGACCTGTCAACATCTCCTCCTTCACATTCTCCCGCAACTGGGGGTGCGAGGAAAAGGCTCAGAATTCCGAGCCCACCCGCTGGCGGTGATGCAGGGCAGTCTGGAGCGACTGCTGATGCTGACATCTGGTCCGGACTGAAGGACCTGACAACGATTACGGACATGTCGTCTACTGTCACTGCATATGATTCTCTCAACATTGATAGAATGGTGGAGGATTATATGAGTGACCGCATCCAAGTAGGCACGTCACACAGTCCGTACTTATACTGGCAGGAAAAAGAGGCAATTTGGAGGCCCTTGCACAAACTGGCTTTATTCTACCTAAGTTGCCCTCCCACAAGTGTGTACTCCGAAAGAGTGTTTAGTGCCGCCGCTCACCTTGTCAGCAATCGGCGTACGAGGTTACATCCAGAAAATGTGGAGAAGATGATGTTCATTAAAATGAATTATAATCAATTCCTCCGCGGAGACATTGACCAGCAGCAATTGCCTCCACAAAGTACACAGGGAGCTGAGATGGTGGATTCCAGTGGGGACGAATTGATAATCTGTGAGGAGGGGGATGTACACGGTGATATATCGGAGGGTGAAGATGAGGTGGACATCTTGCCTCTGTAGAGCCAGTTTGTGCAAGGAGAGATTAATTGCTTCTTTTTTGGGGGGGGTCCAAACCAACCCGTCATATCAGTCACAGTCGTGTGGCAGACCCTGTCACTGAAATGATGGGTTGGTTAAAGTGTGCATGTCCTGTTTTGTTTATACAACATAAGGGTGGGTGGGAGGGCCCAAGGACAATTCCATCTTGCACCTCTTTTTTCTTTTCTTTTTCTTTGCATCATGTGCTGATTGGGGAGGGTTTTTTGGAAGGGACATCCTGCGTGACACTGCAGTGCCACTCCTAGATGGGCCCGGTGTTTGTGTCGGCCACTAGGGTCGCTAATCTTACTCACACAGCTACCTCATTGCGCCTCTTTTTTTCTTTGCGTCATGTGCTGTTTGGGGAGGGTTTTTTGGAAGGGCCATCCTGCGTGACACTGCAGTGCCACTCCTAGATAGGCCCGGTGTTTGTGTCGGCCACTAGGGTCGCTAATCTTACTCACACAGCTACCTCATTGCGCCTCTTTTTTTCTTTGCGTCATGTGCTGTTTGGGGAGGGTTTTTTGGAAGGGACATCCTGCGTGACACTGCAGTGCCACTCCTAGATGGGCCCGGTGTTTGTGTCGGCCACTAGGGTCGCTTATCTTACTCACACAGCGACCTCGGTGCAAATTTTAGGACTAAAAATAATATTGTGAGGTGTGAGGTATTCAGAATAGACTGAAAATGAGTGTAAATTATGGTTTTTGAGGTTAATAATACTTTGGGATCAAAATGACCCCCAAATTCTATGATTTAAGCTGTTTTTTAGTGTTTTTGGAAAAAAACACCCGAATCCAAAACACACCCGAATCCGACAAAAAAAATTCGGTGAGGTTTTGCCAAAACGCGTTCGAACCCAAAACACGGCCGCGGAACCGAACCCAAAACCAAAACACAAAACCCGAAAAATTTCAGGCGCTCATCTCTAGTTAGAACCAGACAGGTGTTGGCACGGAGTGGATACTGGCTGGAACCAGTTAAATAATAAATAAAGCTTGAGAGTGATGCAATGTAGATGAAATGTAGAATTTGAGAGCGGAGAAATAATAATACCGGTGGAGAGTGGTAAACTGCAGAAAGGACACCGGCCCTTTAAGAGAAGCTGTACACTGCTGGAAGCTGAGCTGGAAGCAGGTGATGTTGTAGCTGGAAACAGGTGAGTCCAGAATGGATCGGAGAGTCAGGCTACACCGCAGATGGAATGCTGGTGCGGGTCTCTATAGCAGAAGTCTGGAGACAGGAGCTGGAACCTGGAAGACATTCACAGAAGAGAGACAAACTGGAACTAGGTTTGACAACCAAAGCACTGACGCCTTCCTTGCTCAGGCACAACCTATTTATACCTGCAGCAAGGAAGGCATTGGCTAGGCAATTATGCAAATTAATAATACTGACAACGGATTGGTAGGAATGATCAGCTGACAGAATCCAAGATGGCTGCGCCCATGCAGACACTTGGAGGGAAGTTTGGATTGTAATCCATGTGGTCTGGAAAACAGTAATGGCGGCGCCGGCCACCGGAGACAGGAGACGCCAGGCTGACAGATGCACATCCAACCACGCGGACACAGCGGAGGCCGCGGCTGACGTAATCGCCACTCTGAATGCAGAAGCTCAGGGACGGCGGCGGAGGCCGCTGGAGACGCCATGCCAGATGTATAAGGCGTTACTGTGACTGCGTCCAGAGAGACAGGCGAGGATGCGGGAATGTGCACATCAGGATGACAGATGGGATCCGGTCCTGGAGCGCTGAGCCAGCCTTAGGAGGCATCTGATAGGTAAGAAATGGCGTCCAGATACCCGGATCGTGACAGCACCCCCCCCCCCCTTTAGGAGTGGCCCCAGGACACTTCTTTGGCTTTTGAGGAAACTTGGAATGGAATCTCCGGACCAAGGCAGGAGCATGGACATCAGAAGCATTGGTCCATGAACGTTCCTCAGGGCCATAACCCTTCCAGTCAATAAGATACTGAAGTTGACCGTAACGGTGACGTGAGTCCAGGATCTTGGCTACTTCATACTCAACGCCTCGTTGAGTTTGGACTTTCGGAGTTGGAGGAAGTGAAGAATGAAACCGATTCAAGATTAGCGGTTTCAACAGGGAAACATGGAATGTCCTGGGTATTTTTAAGAAGGGAGGCAACTGGAGTCTGTAAGCAACAGGATTGATGACTTGATCAATTTTAAAAGGACCGATGAAGCGAGGTGCAAACTTCATACTGGGAACTCTCAACCTCAAATTCTTCGTGGATAACCATACCCGATCACCCACCTTGAGAGCAGGAACTGCTCGACGCTTCTTATCCGCAAACTTCTTGTACCTGAACGATGCCTTGAGCAGAGCTGATCGTACGCTCTTCCAGATATTGGCAAACTGATGCAAGGTGATATCCACTGCGGGAACAGAAGTTGCTGGAAGCGGTTGGAACTCAGGGACTTTAGGGTGGAATCCAAAGTTGGTGAAGAATGGTGTTGAAGAAGATGAAGAATGATACTGGTTGTTATGACAGAACTCGGCCCAGGGAAGTAATTGAACCCAGTCATCTTGAGAGGAGGACACATAGATGCGGAGGAAGGACTCCAAGTCCTGATTCACCCTTTCAGTTTGACCATTGGTCTGAGGATGGTAAGCCGTGGAAAACTTTAGCTTGACTTGGAGGACTTGACATAAACTTCGCCAGAATTTGGCTGTGAATTGAACTCCTCGATCTGAGATAATTTCTTCTGGAAGACCGTGGAGTCGGAAGATCTCTTGTATGAATACTTGAGCCAACTTGGAAGCTGACGGAAGACCGGTGAGAGGAATGAAGTGTGCCATCTTGGTGAACCGGTCAACTACCACCCAGATGGTATTGAACTTGTTGCACATGGGCAAATCTGTAATAAAATCCATCGACAAATGGGTCCATGGTCAACGGGGAACAGATAGTGGAACCAGTTGCCCCGCAGGCGACTGGCGGGATACTTTATGTTGGGCACACTTTGGGCAAGATGCAATAAACTCCAAAACGTCCTTTTTCAGAGTTGGCCACCAATAGGACCTAGAGATAAACTCCAGGGTTTTTTGGATACCTGTATGTCCGGCAAAGCGGGAAGCATGGGCCCAATGCATGAGCTTCTTCCTTAGTGTCGGCTTCACAAAACTTTTCCCTGATGGGGGCGTAGAGTCCATCCCTACCGTGGAGAATGCCAACGGATTTATAATAGGATGCTTGTCTGAAGACTCTGACTCATTTTCTTGCTCCCATGAGCGGGAAAGGGCATCGGCCTTGCGATTCTGAGAGCCCGGACAGAACTGGAGTTTAAAGTCGAATCTGGAAAAGAAAAGTGCCCATCTGGCCTGACGAGGGTTGAGACATTGTGCGCCTTTTAGATATAGAAGGTTCTTGTGGTCTGTAAGTATGGTGATTGAATGAGAAGCTCCCTCCAACAGATATCTCCACTCCTCTAGAGCGAGCTTGATGGCTAGCAACTCCTGGTCGCCAATGGCATAGTTGCGCTCCGCTGGGGAGAACTTCCGGGAGAAGAAACTGCAAGGATGTAAATGGCCATCTTTAGCCCTCTGAGATAACACCGCTCCTACTCCAACGGAGGAGGCATCCACCTCTAAGATGAAAGGAGAGTCGATGTCAGGCTGTTTCAGAACAGGCGCAGAGATGAACCTCTGTTTCAAAAGATGAAAAGCTTGCATGGCTTCTTCAGACCACTTGGACGGGTTAGCACCCTTCTTGGTGAGAGCAGTAATAGGCGCCACAATGGTGGAAAAGTCTCGTATAAACTTTCGGTAATAATTGGCGAACCCTAAGAACCTCTGGACCCCTTTGAGGGTTAAGGGTACCGGCCAATTCTGGATTGCTTGTAGTTTCTCAGGATCCATCTCTAGTCCGGAACCGGACACAATGTACCCTAGAAACGGAATGGACTTGACTTCAAAGACGCATTTCTCTAATTTGCAGTAGAGATGATTGACACGGAGACGGGACAGAACCTCCTTTACCCAAAAACGATGTTCCTCTAAATTGTTGGCAAAAATGAGGATATCATCTAGATAGACCACGACATGACGGTATAGAATGTCTCTGAAGATCTCATTGACGAAATGCTGGAAGACAGCTGGAGCATTGCTCAATCCGAAGGGCATGACGAGGTACTCATAATGTCCGTCACGGATGTTAAATGCGGTCTTCCACTCGTCACCCTCACGGATCCGGATGAGATTGTATGCACCTCTCAAGTCCAGCTTTGTAAAGATGGTAGCTCCGCTAACTCTGTCAAAGAGCTCAGTAATCAGGGGTAAAGGATAGCGGTTCTTGATGGTAATGTCGTTCAAACCTCTGTAGTCGATGCACGGCCGCAGACCACCATCTTTCTTTTTTACAAAGAAGAAGCCTGCGCCGGCTGGAGAAGAAGAAGGTCGAATGAACCCCTTTGCTAGGTTCTCTTTAATGTATTCCTCCATAGAATGCGTCTCAGGCAGAGACAACGGATAAGTTCGGCCTCGAGGTGGAACCTTCCCTGGAACGAGATCAATCGGGCAGTCCCATTCTCTATGAGGAGGAAGGATATCAGCAGAAGCTTTACTGAACACATCCGTGAAATCTTGATATGGAGGAGGTGGAACATCAGACGACCTGGGGGAGGAAGAACAGACAGGCAACACTTTAAACAAACATGTCTCCGCACAGGAGGAACCCCATGCCAGAATTTGCGTAGTCGTCCAATCAATTGTAGGATTGTGAAGACGGAGCCATGGAAGGCCCAGGACCACAGGATGTGTGGCTCTTGGAATCACTAAAAGTGAAATAAGTTCGGAATGAAGAACTCCCACTCTCAGACGAACTGGTAGAGTCCTTAGAGCAATAACTGTATCAAAAATTTTACTGCCATCCACGGCAGTTAAGGAAAAGGAGGAAGGAAGTCTCTCGGTGGGTAGGGACCACCGTTTAACATAGGCTTCGGTAATAAAGTTCCCAGCTGCTCCGGAATCCAGGAGGGCAATGACGTTCTGATAACGTTGAGCAACTTGAAGCGAGACTGGGAGATTACAATCTTGAGGGGATGGAGAGGAGATCATTACTCCTTGCCGGCCCTCTCCTTGGCGAGCTAGGGTCTGGAATCCCGGACGTTTGGGACAAGCATTAATGGTGTGAGACGGAGCTGCACAATAAAGACAGAGAGACTCGGAGAGACGTCTTCGGCGTTCAGCAGGAGTTAAACGGGAACGGCCAATTTGCATGGGCTCATCTTTAGTTGGTGACAGTTGGCGAGGAGGAGGAGCAGAAGATTTTGGAGCAGATGATCTTCCACGCTCAGTTGCTCTCTCTCTGAAACGTAAGTCAACTTTTGTACAAAGTGAGATTAGCTCATCTAACTTGGAGGGTAAGTCTCTGGTAGCTAACTCGTCTTTAATACACTCAGATAAACCATGCCAGAATGCAGCATACAGGGCCTCGTCGTTCCATGCCAGTTCGGATGCCAGGATCTGGAACTGTATAAGATATTGTCCTACAGTACGTGATCCCTGGCGTAAACGGAGAATCTCAGACGAAGCTGAAGTTACCCGGCCTGGCTCGTCGAAGATGCGCCTGAATGTTGACACGAATGCAGTGTAAGAAGATAGCAGGGTGTCGGAGCTCTCCCATAACGGTGATGCCCAATCAAGGGCTGAGCCACTGAGAAGAGAGATGATGTAGGCAATTTTTGTACAGTCACTGGGAAAATTGCCAGGTTGTAGCTCAAACTGAATCTCACACTGGTTGAGAAATCCCCTGCAGAATCTTGGAGAACCGTCAAATTTTGCTGGCGTTGGAAGATGAAGACGTGGAGCAGAAACGGGTAAGGTGGGTGGGGTTATAGCTGGAGTCACTGTGGTTGACGCACCGGACGCGTCTGATCCACGGAGAGTTGTCTGAATCCCATCCAGCCGAGTAGAGAGATCCTGGAGACAGCGGATGATGTGGCCCTGTGCAGCCTCCTGATGTTCAAGTCGGGCTGCCAGTTCTTGCATCGGCCTGGCCGCTTGATCCTGGTCTCCGGCTGGATTCATTTGGTCAGTGCTTACTGTCACAACTGAGGGCCTGAGCTGACGGAAGGCAGCCTCAGTTGTAGGGGCTGATATGTACCGGAACCTGGGAGGTTGTATCAGACCCCTGGACATGTAAGTAACATGAAGAGAAACCGCCCGAAGGCGTGACCACGACAACTTGAGTAAAAGTCAATGATATTTATTTATGACAAACTCCATGCATCACAGTAGCAGTAAAAAGTAACATAAAAATCAGCAGAGAAATAATAATACAGTTCCTGGGTACTACAGGGTGGCAGGGGCCACAGAGCTCTGGTGGTATGAGACAGTTCTTATTATCTGCAAGTTGGAAAGTCCTTACCAGGCTCAACTGTAGCAATGAGGAAAGCCCAGGGTCGTACCAGCTGGTGTTCCAGGGAAAGCTGGACTGCTGTAGATAAAATGCTGCTGTGGGTACTGGTTAGAACCAGACAGGTGTTGGCACTGAGTGGATACTGGCTGGAACCAGTTAAATAATAAATAAAGCTTGAGAGCGATGCAATGTAGATGAAATGTAGAATTTGAGAGCGGAGAAATAATAATACCGGTGGAGAGTGGTAAACTGCAGAAAGGACACCGGCCCTTTAAGAGAAGCTGTACACTGCTGGAAGCTGAGCTGGAAGCAGGTGATGTTGTAGCTGGAAACAGGTGAGTCCAGAATGGATCGGAGAGTCAGGCTACACCGCAGATGGAATGCTGGTGCGGGTCTCTATAGCAGAAGTCTGGAGACAGGAGCTGGAACCTGGAAGACATTCACAGAAGAGAGACAAACTGGAACTAGGTTTGACAACCAAAGCACTGACGCCTTCCTTGCTCAGGCACAACCTATTTATACCTGCAGCAAGGAAGGCATTGGCTAGGCAATTATGCAAATTAATAATACTGACAACGGATTGGTAGGAATGATCAGCTGACAGAATCCAAGATGGCTGCGCCCATGCAGACACTTGGAGGGAAGTTTGGATTGTAATCCATGTGGTCTGGAAAACAGTAATGGCGGCGCCGGCCACCGGAGACAGGAGACGCCAGGCTGACAGATGCACATCCAACCACGCGGACACAGCGGAGGCCGCGGCTGACGTAATCGCCACTCTGAATGCAGAAGCTCAGGGACGGCGGCGGAGGCCGCTGGAGACGCCATGCCAGATGTATAAGGCGTTACTGTGACTGCGTCCAGAGAGACAGGCGAGGATGCGGGAATGTGCACATCAGGATGACAGATGGGATCCGGTCCTGGAGCGCTGAGCCAGCCTTAGGAGGCATCTGATAGGTAAGAAATGGCGTCCAGATACCCGGATCGTGACATATAGCGCACATTCATGGCACATGGTAATAAGAGGTGCAGGCGTTTACAATATATATTAGAGCGGGCATTTTAAATATTTGTTAGAAAGTAATTTGCGATGCGACCCGGGACCCGTTTACTAGATAGGGAGAGGCGGCACGGAGATGAGCTCATCTCCCAGCGACACCCTCAGCGACGCCACCACCTCCACCCCCGCCACTGGCTCCGCCCCCCTTCCTGCTGCTATGGCATCCCGCCCAGCATATTGCCGGGTCGGGAAAGCCTGCAGCAGCTGCCAATGCCGGATCCCACCCAGGAAGGACCCGTTTCCAATTCCCGGGTGGGATCCGGCATGTGCAGTGTGAAAGGAGTATTAGAGTACACATTGACCCAGGTCCAACCCTTGTATAACACTGCTTTTATACCGGGTTGAAATGCAGGGTTACTCAACCCGGGATATTCAAAAGTGGTGCTTTTAGACTGCACCTCGACCCGGGTCGAGCTGGCTCAACCCAGCAATATCCCGGGCTATATTTGCGGTGTGAAAGGGGTATAAGTATATCCTGTGAAACACCTATATGAACTAATACCCTTGACGTAATTAGACCCCTGCAAGGGTACAGAATATAGGGATATAAATCTGAGTGGGCTACACGGAATGGAAGTCATGCAGCAGCTGCATATGCACACACACAGTCATATGTACATTGCAGAAATTAAGACATGCAATAAAACTGCACTGGACTAGCAATACTAAGTAATACTGAGTAAAGCTATACAGATTAATAGATATATCAATGCACTAGATGTATATCACAGGGAACTTTTCTACATTACCCTGAACTAACACTGTCAATAGACATGTAGAATACTTAAGTGTCCTGTAAAATGCAGAGTGCTGACGTGCAGGCGGCTTTACAGAGGAGGATTTGCCCAAACAGTCCCAGGATCAGCTCAGCATGTGAAGATGGCGCCCAAATGCTGACAGGGAGTGAGAGAGATGCAGCTCCAGAGCTGGAACATTTACTCTAAATGGGGCACTGGGGCTGGGGGAGGGGCTACAGGTCGGAGCCTTATCCCCTTGCTGGACTTCACCACCGGGTATTGTGGGCCATAGACAAACGGTTTTTAGTTAAACCAACCTGTGCCCTTGCAATGGTGGTCTAGTGGGGTCCCTGTACTGCCACAGTGTCCAAGCCAGCGTGCACGGCCCGCCTCCCACCGTCCGCGCCGGATCGCGATTTCTAGCGGGTCCGGCCTGGGGGACCCACTTCTCTCCTCCCGAAGTGCGGCCACGTTATCCTGGAGAGCTGCGGTGGTGTGTGTGCCTGACTGGAGAAAACCGGAGCCTCCGCTGTAAGTACCCAGGAACCAGGGCCAGAGCTGGATTAAGGCTTTGGGGGGCCTGGGGTACTTACGACAGGGGGCCCCTAAAATGTAATATTAAAATCGTAATCACTACAAAGTATAATATAAATATACACACACATATATATGTGTGTGTGTGTGTGTATATATATATATATATATATATAGTGACATACACGCACATATACATACATAGATAGATAGATATATACATACATACACATATATATACATATACATATATATATACATACATATATATATATATACATAAATATATATACACATATATATATATATATATATATACACACACATATATATATATATATATACATACATATATATATATATATATACATACATATATATATACATATATATTCACACATATATATATATATATATATACACACACAAACTGTATATATTATATATAACCAGAACCTAAACTTTAAGTACAGCCACACTTACTTTCTTTGGACAGCTGTCACTCAGCTGTCCTATGTGCAGCGCCGGTGGGGAGCCGAGACAGGCAGCGGGGAGCCGGGACAGCCAGTGTTGTAGGAGTCTGAGAGCTGGCTGAGCAGCCTGCGCGCCCAGCGGCAGCCAATGACTGAGCCGCAGGCTGCTGCTCTTCACGTTATTGGACAGCTGAGCCATCGCTCAGCTGTCCTTCCATCAGAGGCAGTGAAGTCACTGCCGCTGCGTGTGGCGGCGGCTCCCGGGAGTGCGGCGCAATACGGCAGATCGGATCTCTGTTCCGATCTGCAGCGGCGACGGGGGGCCCTTTGAAAAAAGGGGGCCCGGGGTACTTATCCCCGGGACCCCCCTCTTAATCCGGCTCTGACCAGGGCGCGGGAGTATACAGTGCCGCTGGGAGAGGTGATGGAGCTGCAGCAGGAGATGTCTGATTGACATCTAACACTAACAGTGTCTCTGCTGCAGCCCTTGAAGTCTTCAAAATTCACATAAAAAAGCTCTCACTGCAGGCACCAACTACAAAACTAAGCTCCTGTGCACGGAGGCGGGGTTATAGAGGAGGCTGCGCTATGCATTCTGGGAAAAGGCAAAGCTTTTAGCCTGTTAGTGCCAAGATCCTACTCTGCACCCCCGCTGTTATTCCCTGTGGAACCCCAGTGTACCCCACAGCAGAAAAACAATATTTGTTGCTTTCAGCATTAGGCATCAAATATGAAACATATTTCCTGCAGTAATCCAGATGAATATGTCATTAATCTGAATAATGAATATTGAATCTGAATTGAATATACTGTACCTACTACCTACAGGTAGCTGTCAATGGTCAATATGCAAACAGCCAATCAGAATCAGCTAAATAGTTCTACTGACAGTTATTATCATTGCTTAATGTTATACCAGTCCTCCAACACCAACAAGAAATAAACCTCCTGTTGATTGGTCCAAATTTGTCTTGCAATTACATAAACATACATTTACTGTACTCAGAACTGGCAACAGGGGGGGGTCAAAGGGGACATCTGTACCGGGCTCCAAGGATCAGAGGGGCACCAAGGAGATTCCACTTAGTTCCTGGCAGGGATGTGAGCAATCTTGTCCAAATAAGACAGCGAGCTGTAGGTGGTGTGGGAGCTGCATCAGAGTGAAAGGAGCCACCCACACACAGTGACTGTGCGGCGCGAGCGTGCGCTCGCTCATGGCAGCAGAGCTGTTGGCTGGGATTCCGGTGCCCTGCGCTGACCTCTTCTGGTGGGGTGTGAGGGCCGCATGGGTCTGGGACTCCAGGTCGACAACAAAAAAGTCGACACACCTTAGGTCGACACCAATTTGGTCGACATGCCTTAGGTCGACATGGGCAAAAGGTTGACATGGAAAAAAGGTCGACATGAGTTTTTTATGTTTTTTTGGTGTCGTTTTCTTCGTAGAGAGACCGGGAACCCCAATTAGTGCACCGCGTCCCCTCGCATGGCTCGCTTCGCTCGGCACAGATTACCGTTCCAATCGTAGTCCACGTGGATCGTTAAGTATGAAAAGGTTCCAAAAAAGAAAAAAATTGTGAAAAACTCATGTCGACCTTTTTCCATGTCGACATTTTGTCCATGTCGACCTAAGGTGCGCTGACCAATTGGCGTCGACCTAAGATGTGTCGACCTTTTTGTTGTCGACCTGGAGTCCGGATACCGGGCCGCATGGAGCCTGCTGAGCGGTGTGAGGGTCTGGATACTGGGGAGTTCAGTGCAGATGAGTCCCCGGGTTAAGAGTGGATTGGTGAGGGGATACAGGGCTTTGGGATGGGGTGGGGAAGCTGGGAATGCAGCATGGAGTTATTGGGGAGACAGACTGTGGGGTGTTTGGGAGGAAGGAGATACAGACTGTGGTGTGTGGGGGGGGATATTTATTTTATACTAGGTGATTCATCGTGCCCTACGGGCGCTCTTCACACCGTCGTAAGGGGCTACGCCCTCTTAACCCTTGCACACTCTTGGGGCGTGCAATATTTTTATTATATGGAGTATTACCTCCAATCATAATTGTGTGAGTAGTTAAATATTGCACGGACAAAGAGCATGCGATGGTTAAAGGGTGAGAAGCCCCTTGCAACGGCGTGAACAGTGCACGCAGGGCCTGATGAATCACCTAGTAGGTGCTTTGGTTGTGGGAGTGGCGGGTGCGGGGAAGATGTGGATGGGATCTGGGGGTGCCGCGGGAGGGGGAGAGGCCGTTGCGGTGGTGCCGCAGGTGGGGGTCCGGAGCCACTGCAGGTGGGGAAGGAGCAGTTGCGGGGGGCCCTGGGTGGGGAAGGGGCGGGGTTTCTGCGGGTGGGGGAGGGGGTCCGGAGCTACCGCGGGTGCTGGAGGGGGTGTGTGGGGGTGCTGCGGATGGAGCCTGGAGGTACTGTGAGTGAGAGAGGGGCGGGTAATGCTTATCCTGCTTCTCCTCCTGTCAGCAGCTAAGCTGCTGTCCTCCCTTTGACAGTGGCTCTCCCAGAGACTCGCACAGCAGCCAGTCACTATTGTTAGCGCCGCATTACAGGGAAGAAGATGCACTCAATAAACTACAGCTCCCAGCAGCCCTAAGGGCCGGAATGCTTCGGTGATAAGGGCTGCTGGGAGCTGTAGTTTAGGGGGTGTAGGACGGTATGCCGGCGCTCGGGCTCCCGCCGACCAGCGTACCGGCGCCGGGAGCCCAACCGCCGGCATACCAACAGCGTGGCGAGCGCTAAGGAGCCCCTTGCGGGCTCGCTCCGCGCGCCACACTATTTTATTCTCCCTCCAGGGGGGTCGTGGACCCCCACGAGGGAGAATAGCTGTCGGTATGCCGGGTGTCGGGATTCCGGCGCCGGTATAATGTGCGCCGGGATCCCGACATTCGGCATACTGAAGACCACCCGTTTAGGGGACGTACGTGTGTATGCATCACTGGTACAGGGGGCGTTACGTGTGTAAGCATCACTGCTACGGGGGGCGTTACGTGTGTAAGTGGAACAGATACAGGGGCATTATGTGTGTAAGCGTCACTGGTACAGGGGGGTGTTACGTGTGTAAGCGTCACTGGTACAGGGGGATGTTACGTGTGTAAGCCTCACTGGTACGGAGGCATTAAGGTGTGTAAGCGTCACTGGTACAGGGGGTGTTACTTGTGTAAGCGTCACTGCTACAGGGGGTGTTACTTGTGTAAGCGTCACTGGTACAGGGGGGTGTTACATGTGTAAGCAGCACTGGTACAGGGGGCGTTACGTGTGTGTAAGCATCACTGGTACAGGGGCCGTTACGTGTCTAAGCGTCACTGCTACAGGGGGAGTTACGTGTGTAAGCGGCACTGGTACAGGGAGCGTTACGTGTGTAAGCGTCACCGGTACAGGAGGCGTTATGTGTGTAAGCGTCACTGGTACAGGAGGCCTTACTTGTGTAAGCGTCACTGCTACAGGGGGCCTTACATGTGTAAGCATCACTGGTACAGGGGGCATTACATGTGTAAGCGTCTCTGGTACAGGGGACGTTACATGTGTAAGTGTCTCTACTACAGGAGGTATTATGTGCGCTGTGCCTTTGTAAAGTATGCAAGGTTGCCAATTTATAGTTTGCAGGGGGGCGCCGAACACCCTAGCACCGGCCCTGACTGCACACCCACTGCACTGCACAGCACTGTCACCTTTTACATTGATTCAGCGTCCAGACAGTACCCTCCGCGATATCACCCACTCTATCCATTACATTAGCCATCTCGGGGGCCTCCAGGCCGGCAGCTCTGGTGCTGTGTTGCGGAGTCAGGGCCTCTGGGGATCTGGGTGCGGCTGTGGCGGGCAGGCAGTTCTGTGACATCACGCGCAGAGAGGCTCCGGGGCTCAGAGAGTATGCAGCGCAGGGAGGGCTATGAAAGCCTTCCGCTGCCCCGCTTTCATACACATGTATGCCGGTGGCCGCAGCAGCTTTTGTTCCACCTGCGCTGCGGCTAGGGAGTGGGGATGGTTGATGGCGGAGGAGGCAGACGGACTGGCAGCAGGACATAGGACTCTGCAGTAAAAGGATTTTTATTCCCTATCTACAGCGCTGCAGATGCAGTGGCATACCCTCCTGCTGTACCTTTTTGGCAGGTACAGTCCCTTTTTTTTATTGTCTACCGATTTTTGACTCTCCAAGCTTCCATTGAAAGTATATCAAAAGGGGCGTGGCCACGCAGCTGTACCCGTGGCCACGCCACCTTTTCGAATTTGTATACATTTTTATGTGTAAATTGTAGGAGGGTATGTTGCTGCAGATACAGTGTGCCTATTTTGGGGTGTGGGGCTGGAGCTGCAGCTCCATCAGTCCCATTGCTAATCCTGCTCTGTGAAAACACAGCAGGCAAAGGGCAGAGCCTCCCATTGGATGTAACCTATGTGGGAGGGCGTTTATCGCCCAATCAGCTGTGGACTGGGTGTGATAGACCTGCCACTAACCCAATGAGAGATGCGTTATACACACAGGCACAAAGTCACAGAGCTGGGCTATAATATAGGAGATATGTGTATATATAGATGCAGTGGTGCAAGTAAAAAAAAATAAGAATTTACTAACCGGTAATTCTATTTCTCGTAGTCCGTAGTGGATGCTGGGAACTCCGTAAGGACCATGGGGAATAGACGGGCTCCGCAGGAGACTGGGCACTCTAAAAGAAAGATTAGGTACTATCTGGTGTGCACTGGCTCCTCCCTCTATGCCCCTCCTCCAGACCTCAGTTAAGGAAACTGTGCCCGGAAGAGCTGACACAACAAGGAAAGGATCTGGAATCCAGGGTAAGACTCATACCAGCCACACCAATCACACCGTACAACTCGTGATAACCATACCCAGTTAACAGTATGAACAACAACTGAGCCTCAGTAACAGATGGCTCATAACAATAACCCTTTAGTTAAGCAATAACTATATACATGTATTGCAGAGAGTCCGCACTTGGGACGGGCGCACAGCATCCACTACGGACTACGAGAAATAGAATTACCGGTGAGTAAATTCTTATTTTCTCTGACGTCCTAGTGGATGCTGGGAACTCCGTAAGGACCATGGGGATTATACCAAAGCTCCCAAACGGGCGGGAGAGTGCGGATGACTCTGCAGCACCGAATGAGCAAAGGCAAGGTCCTCCTCAGCCAGGGTATCAAACTTGTAGAACTTAGCAAATGTGTTTGAACTAGAGATGAGCGGGTTCGGTTTCTTTGAATCCGAACCCGCACGAACTTCACTTTTTTTTTCACGGGTCCGAGCGACTCGGATCTTCCCGCCTTGCTCGGTTAACCCGAGCGCGCCCGAACGTCATCATGACGCTGTCGGATTCTCGCGAGACTCGGATTCTATATAAGGAGCCGCGCGTCGCCGCCATTTTCACACGTGCATTGAGATTGATAGGGAGAGGACGTGGCTGGCGTCCTCTCCATTTAGATTAGATTTAGAAGAGAGAGAGAGAGAGAGATTGCTGTGATACTGTAGATTAGAAGAGAGTGCAGACAGAGTTTAGTGACTGACGACCACAGTGACCAGTGACCACCAGAGACAGTGCAGTTGTTTGTTTTATTTAATATATCCGTTCTCTGCCTGAAAAAAACGATACACAGTCACACAGTGACTCAGTCTGTGTGCACTGCTCAGCCCAGTGTGCTGCACATCAATGTATTGTATATAAAGCTTATAATTGTGGGGGAGACTGGGGAGCACTGCAGGTTGTTATAGCAGGAGCCAGGAGTACATGATAAATAATATTATATTAAAATTAAACAGTGCACACTTTTGCTGCAGGAGTGCCACTGCCAGTGTGACTAGTGGTGACCAGTGCCTGACCACCAGTATATTAGTAGTATTGTATACTATCTCTTTATCAACCAGTCTATATTAGCAGCAGACACAGTACAGTGCGGTAGTTCACGGCTGTGGCTACCTCTGTGTCGGCACTCGGCAGGCAGTCCGTCCATCCATAATTGTATTATAATATATACCACCTAACCGTGGTTTTTTTTTCATTCTTTATACCGTCGTCATACTAGTTGTTACGAGTATACTACTATCTCTTTATCAACCAGTGTACAGTGCGGTAGTTCACGGCTGTGGCTACCTCTGTGTCGGCACTCGGCAGGCAGTCCGTCCAACCATAATTGTATTATAATATATACCACCTAACCGTGGTTTTTTTTTCATTCTTTATACCGTCGTCATACTAGTTGTTACGAGTATACTACTATCTCTTTATCAACCAGTGTACAGTGCGGTAGTTCACGGCTGTGGCTACCTCTGTGTCGGCACTCGGCAGGCAGTCCGTCCATCCATAATTGTATTATAATATATACCACCTAACCGTGGTTTTTTTTTCATTCTTTATACCGTCGTCATACTAGTTGTTACGAGTATACTACTATCTCTTTATCAACCAGTGTACAGTGTGGTAGTTCACGGCTGTGGCTACCTCTGTGTCGGCACTCGGCAGGCAGTCCGTCCAACCATAATTGTATTATATACCACCTAACCGTGTTTTTTTTTTCATTCTTTATACCGTCGTCATACTAGTTGTTACGAGTATACTACTATCTCTTTATCAACCAGTGTACAGTGCGGTAGTTCACGGCTGTGGCTACCTCTGTGTCGGCACTCGGCAGGCAGTCCGTCCATCCATAATTGTATTATAATATATACCACCTAACCGTGGTTTTTTTTTCATTCTTTATACCGTCGTCATACTAGTTGTTACGAGTATACTACTATCTCTTTATCAACCAGTGTACAGTGCGGTAGTTCACGGCTGTGGCTACCTCTGTGTCGGCACTCGGCAGGCAGTCCGTCCAACCATAATTGTATTATATACCACCTAACCGTGGTTTTTTTTTCATTCTTTATACCGTCGTCATACTAGTTGTTACGAGTATACTACTATCTCTTTATCAACCAGTGTACAGTGCGGTAGTTCACGGCTGTGGCTACCTCTGTGTCGGCACTCGGCAGGCAGTCCGTCCATCCATAATTGTATTATAATATATACCACCTAACCGTGGTTTTTTTTTCATTCTTTATACCGTCGTCATACTAGTTGTTACGAGTATACTACTATCTCTTTATCAACCAGTGTACAGTGCGGTAGTTCACGGCTGTGGCTACCTCTGTGTCGGCACTCGGCAGGCAGTCCGTCCAACCATAATCGTATTATAATATATACCACCTAACCGTGTTTTTTTTTTCATTCTTTATACCGTCGTCATACTAGTTGTTACGAGTATACTACTATCTCTTTATCAACCAGTGTACAGTGCGGTAGTTCACGGCTGTGGCTACCTCTGTGTCGGCACTCGGCAGGCAGTCCGTCCAACCATAATTGTATTATATACCACCTAACCGTGGTTTTTTTTTCATTCTTTATACCGTCGTCATACTAGTTGTTACGAGTATACTACTATCTCTTTATCAACCAGTGTACAGTGCGGTAGTTCACGGCTGTGGCTACCTCTGTGTCGGCACTCGGCAGGCAGTCCGTCCATCCATAATTGTATTATATACCACCTAACCGTGGTTTTTTTATACCACCTAACCGTGGCAGTCCGTCCATAATTGTATACTAGTATCCAATCCATCCATCTCCATTGTTTACCTGAGGTGCCTTTTAGTTCTGCCTATAAAATATGGAGAACAAAAAAGTTGAGGTTCCAAAATTAGGGAAAGATCAAGATCCACTTCCACCTCGTGCTGAAGCTGCTGCCACTAGTCATGGCCGAGACGATGAAATGCCAGCAACGTCGTCTGCCAAGGCCGATGCCCAATGTCATAGTACAGAGCATGTCAAATCCAAAACACCAAATATCAGAAAAAAAAGGACTCCAAAACCTAAAATAAAATTGTCGGAGGAGAAGCGTAAACTTGCCAATATGCCATTTACCACACGGAGTGGCAAGGAACGGCTGAGGCCCTGGCCTATGTTCATGGCTAGTGGTTCAGCTTCACATGAGGATGGAAGCACTCAGCCTCTCGCTAGAAAACTGAAAAGACTCAAGCTGGCAAAAGCACCGCAAAGAACTGTGCGTTCTTTGAAATCCCAAATCCACAAGGAGAGTCCAATTGTGTCGGTTGCGATGCCTGACCTTCCCAACACTGGACGTGAAGAGCATGCGCCTTCCACCATTTGCACGCCCCCTGCAAGTGCTGGAAGGAGCACCCGCAGTCCAGTTCCTGATAGTCAGATTGAAGATGTCAGTGTTGAAGTACACCAGGATGAGGAGGATATGGGTGTTGCTGGCGCTGGGGAGGAAATTGACCAGGAGGATTCTGATGGTGAGGTGGTTTGTTTAAGTCAGGCACCCGGGGAGACACCTGTTGTCCGTGGGAGGAATATGGCCGTTGACATGCCAGGTGAAAATACCAAAAAAATCAGCTCTTCGGTGTGGAGGTATTTCACCAGAAATGCGGACAACAGGTGTCAAGCCGTGTGTTCCCTTTGTCAAGCTGTAATAAGTAGGGGTAAGGACGTTAACCACCTCGGAACATCCTCCCTTATACGTCACCTGCAGCGCATTCATAATAAGTCAGTGACAAGTTCAAAAACTTTGGGTGACAGCGGAAGCAGTCCACTGACCAGTAAATCCCTTCCTCTTGTAACCAAGCTCACGCAAACCACCCCACCAACTCCCTCAGTGTCAATTTCCTCCTTCCCCAGGAATGCCAATAGTCCTGCAGGCCATGTCACTGGCAAGTCTGACGAGTCCTCTCCTGCCTGGGATTCCTCCGATGCATCCTTGCGTGTAACGCCTACTGCTGCTGGCGCTGCTGTTGTTGCCGCTGGGAGTCGATGGTCATCCCAGAGGGGAAGTCGTAAGCCCACTTGTACTACTTCCAGTAAGCAATTGACTGTTCAACAGTCCTTTGCGAGGAAGATGAAATATCACAGCAGTCATCCTACTGCAAAGCGGATAACTGAGTCCTTGACAACTATGTTGGTGTTAGACGTGCGTCCGGTATCCGCCGTTAGTTCACAGGGAACTAGACAATTTATTGAGGCAGTGTGCCCCCGTTACCAAATACCATCTAGGTTCCACTTCTCTAGGCAGGCGATACCGAGAATGTACACGGACGTCAGAAAAAGACTCACCAGTCTCCTAAAAAATGCAGTTGTACCCAATGTCCACTTAACCACGGACATGTGGACAAGTGGAGCAGGGCAGGGTCAGGACTATATGACTGTGACAGCCCACTGGGTAGATGTATGGACTCCCGCCGCAAGAACAGCAGCGGCGGCACCAGTAGCAGCATCTCGCAAACGCCAACTCTTTCCTAGGCAGGCTACGCTTTGTATCACCGCTTTCCAGAATACGCACACAGCTGAAAACCTCTTACGGCAACTGAGGAAGATCATCGCGGAATGGCTTACCCCAATTGGACTCTCCTGTGGATTTGTGGCATCGGACAACGCCAGCAATATTGTGTGTGCATTAAATATGGGCAAATTCCAGCACGTCCCATGTTTTGCACATACCTTGAATTTGGTGGTGCAGAATTTTTTTAAAAACGACAGGGGCGTGCAAGAGATGCTGTCGGTGGCCAGAAAAATTGCGGGACACTTTCGGCGTACAGGCACCACGTACAGAAGACTGGAGCACCACCAAAAACTACTGAACCTGCCCTGCCATCATCTGAAGCAAGAAGTGGTAACGAGGTGGAATTCAACCCTCTATATGCTTCAGAGGTTGGAGGAGCAGCAAAAGGCCATTCAAGCCTATACAATTGAGCACGATATAGGAGATGGAATGCACCTGTCTCAAGTGCAGTGGAGAATGATTTCAACGTTGTGCAAGGTTCTGATGCCCTTTGAACTTGCCACACGTGAAGTCAGTTCAGACACTGCCAGCCTGAGTCAGGTCATTCCCCTCATCAGGCTTTTGCAGAAGAAGCTGGAGGCATTGAAGAAGGAGCTAAAAGGGAGCGATTCCGCTAGGCATGTGGGACTTGTGGATGCAGCCCTTAATTCGCTTAACAAGGATTCACGGGTGGTCAATCTGTTGAAATCAGAGCACTACATTTTGGCCACCGTGCTCGATCCTAGATTTAAAGCCTACCTTGGATCTCTCTTTCCGGCAGACACAGGTCTGCTGGGGTTGAAAGACCTGCTGGTGACAAAATTGTCAAGTCAAGCGGAACGCGACCTGTCAACATCTCCTCCTTCACATTCTCCCGCAACTGGGGGTGCGAGGAAAAGGCTCAGAATTCCGAGCCCACCCGCTGGCGGTGATGCAGGGCAGTCTGGAGCGACTGCTGATGCTGACATCTGGTCCGGACTGAAGGACCTGCCAACGATTACGGACATGTCGTCTACTGTCACTGCATATGATTCTCTCAACATTGATAGAATGGTGGAGGATTATATGAGTGACCGCATCCAAGTAGGCACGTCACACAGTCCGTACTTATACTGGCAGGAAAAAGAGGCAATTTGGAGGCCCTTGCACAAACTGGCTTTATTCTACCTAAGTTGCCCTCCCACAAGTGTGTACTCCGAAAGAGTGTTTAGTGCCGCCGCTCACCTTGTCAGCAATCGGCGTACGAGGTTACATCCAGAAAATGTGGAGAAGATGATGTTCATTAAAATGAATTATAATCAATTCCTCCGCGGAGACATTGACCAGCAGCAATTGCCTCCACAAAGTACACAGGGAGCTGAGATGGTGGATTCCAGTGGGGACGAATTGATAATCTGTGAGGAGGGGGATGTACACGGTGATATATCGGAGGGTGAAGATGAGGTGGACATCTTGCCTCTGTAGAGCCAGTTTGTGCAAGGAGAGATTAATTGCTTCTTTTTTGGGGGGGGTCCAAACCAACCCGTCATATCAGTCACAGTCGTGTGGCAGACCCTGTCACTGAAATGATGGGTTGGTTAAAGTGTGCATGTCCTGTTTTGTTTATACAACATAAGGGTGGGTGGGAGGGCCCAAGGATAATTCCATCTTGCACCTCTTTTTTCTTTTCTTTTTCTTTGCATCATGTGCTGATTGGGGAGGGTTTTTTGGAAGGGACATCCTGCGTGACACTGCAGTGCCACTCCTAGATGGGCCCGGTGTTTGTGTCGGCCACTAGGGACGCTAATCTTACTCACACAGCTACCTCATTGCGCCTCTTTTTTTCTTTGCGTCATGTGCTGTTTGGGGAGGGTTTTTTGGAAGGGACATCCTGCGTGACACTGCAGTGCCACTCCTAGATGTGCCCGGTGTTTGTGTCGGCCACTAGGGTCGCTAATCTTACTCACACAGCTACCTCATTGCGCCTCTTTTTTTCTTTGCGTCATGTGCTGTTTGGGGAGGGTTTTTTGGAAGGGACATCCTGCGTGACACTGCAGTGCCACTCCTAGATGGGCCCGGTGTTTGTGTCGGCCACTAGGGTCGCTAATCTTACTCACACAGTCAGCTACCTCATTGCGCCTCTTTTTTTCTTTGCGTCATGTGCTGTTTGGGGAGGGTTTTTTGGAAGGGCCATCCTGCGTGACACTGCAGTGCCACTCCTAGATGGGCCCGGTGTTTGTGTCGGCCACTAGGGTCGCTAATCTTACTCACACAGCTACCTCATTGCGCCTCTTTTTTTCTTTGCGTCATGTGCTGTTTGGGGAGGGTTTTTTGGAAGGGCCATCCTGCGTGACACTGCAGTGCCACTCCTAGATGGGCCCGGTGTTTGTGTCGGCCACTAGGGTCGCTAATCTTACTCACACAGCTACCTCATTGCGCCTCTTTTTTTCTTTGCGTCATGTGCTGTTTGGGGAGGGTTTTTTGGAAGGGACATCCTGCGTGACACTGCAGTGCCACTCCTAGATGGGCCCGGTGTTTGTGTCGGCCACTAGGGTCGCTTATCTTACTCACACAGCGACCTCGGTGCAAATTTTAGGACTAAAAATAATATTGTGAGGTGTGAGGTATTCAGAATAGACTGAAAATGAGTGTAAATTATGGTTTTTGAGGTTAATAATACTTTGGGATCAAAATGACCCCCAAATTTTATGATTTAAGCTGTTTTTTAGTGTTTTTGGAAAAAAACACCCGAATCCAAAACACACCCGAATCCGACAAAAATAATTCTGTGAGGTTTTGCCAAAACGCGTTCGAACCCAAAACACGGCCGCGGAACCGAACCCAAAACCAAAACACAAAACCCGAAAAATTTCAGGCGCTCATCTCTAGTTTGAACCCGACCAAGTAGCAGCTCGGCAAAGCTGTAAAGCCGAGACCCCTCGGGCAGCCGCCCAAGAAGAGCCCACCTTCCTTGTGGAATGGGCTTTTACCGATTTAGGATGCGGCAATCCTGCCGCAGAATGAGCTTGCTGAATCATGTTACAGATCCAGCGCGCAATAGTTTGCTTTGAAGC
Organism: Pseudophryne corroboree; assembly: GCF_028390025.1. Classification (NCBI taxonomy): domain Eukaryota; kingdom Metazoa; phylum Chordata; class Amphibia; order Anura; family Myobatrachidae; genus Pseudophryne; species Pseudophryne corroboree. Next base: position 241,348,947 of record NC_086446.1, read on the forward strand.
AGGAGCACCCAGCTTGTTGGGTGCATGCAGGATAAACAGCGAGTCAGTTTTCCTGACTCCAGCCGTCCTGGCTACATAGATTTTCAAAGCCCTAACTACATCTAGTAACTTGGAGTCCTCCAAGTCCCGAGTAGCCGCAGGCACCACAATAGGTTGGTTCAAATGAAACGCTGATACCACCTTAGGGAGAAATTGGGGACGAGTCCTCAATTCTGCCCTGTCCATATGGAAGATCAGATAAGGGCTTTTACACGACAAAGCCGCCAATTCTGACACACGCCTAGCCGAAGCTAAGGCCAATAGCATGACCACTTTCCACGTGAGATATTTTAGCTCCACGGTCTTAAGTGGCTCAAACCAGTGGGATTTCAGGAAATCCAACACAACGTTAAGATCCCAAGGTGCCACTGGAGGCACAAAAGGGGGCTGAATATGCAGCACTCCCTTAACAAACGTCTGAACTTCAGGCAGTGAAGCCAGTTCTTTTTGAAAGAAAATAGATAGGGCCGAAATCTGGACCTTATGGATCCTAATTTTAAGCCCATAGTCCCTCCTGACTGTAGGAAGTGCAGGAATCGACCCAGCTGGAATTCCTCTGTAGGGGCCTTTCTGGCCTCACACCAAGCAACATATTTTCGCCACATACGGTGATAATGTTGTGCTGTCACATCTTTCCTAGCCTTTATCAGCGTAGGAATCACTTCATCTGGAATGCCCTTTTCCGTTAGGATCCGGCGTTCAACCGCCATGCCGTCAAACGCAGCCGCGGTAAGTCTTGGAACAGACAGGGCCCCTGCTGCAACAGGTCCTGTCTGAGAGGCAGAGGCCATGGGTCCTCTGAGATCATTTCTTGTAGTTCTGGGTACCAAGTTCTTCTTGGCCATTCCGGAACGATGAGTATAGTTCTTACTCCTCTCTTTCTTACTATCCTCAGTACCTTGGGTATGAGAGGAAGAGGAGGAAACACATAAACCGACTGGTACACCCACGGTGTCACTAGTGCGTCCACAGCTATCGCCTGAGGGTCCCTTGACCTGGCGCAATATTTTTTTAGCTTTTTGTTGAGGCGGGACGCCATCATGTCCACCTGTGGCCATTCCCAACGGTTTACAATCTGCTTGAAGACTTCTGGATGAAGTCCCCACTCTCCCGGGTGGAGGTCATGCCTGCTGAGGAAGTCTGCTTCCCAGTTGTCCACTCCCGGAATGAACACTGCTGACAGTGCTAGCACGTGATTTTCCGCCCATCGGAGAATCCTTGTGGCTTCTGCCATCGCCATCCTGCTTCTTGTGCCGCCCTGGCGGTTTACATGGGCGACCGCCGTGATGTTGTCTGATTGAATCAGCACTGGTTGGTTTTGAAGCAGGGGCTCTGCTTGACTCAGGGCGTTGTAAATGGCCCTTAGTTCCAGTATATTTATGTGTAGTGAAGTCTCCTGACTTGACCACTGTCCTTGGAAGTTCCTTCCCTGAGTGACTGCCCCCCATCCTCGGAGGCTTGCGTCCGTGGTCACCAGGACCCAGTCCTGTATGCCGAATCTGCGGCCCTCGAGAAGATGAGCACTCTGCAGCCACCACAGCAGAGACACCCTGGCCCTTGGGGACAGGGTGATCAACCGATGCATCTGAAGATGCGATCCGGACCATTTGTCTAACAGATCCCACTGAAAGATCCTTGCATGGAACCTGCCGAAGGGAATTGCTTCGTAAGAAGCCACCATCTTTCCCAGGACTCGCGTGCAGTGATGCACCGACACCTGTTTTGGTTTCAGGAGGTCCCTGACCAGAGATGACAATTCCTGGGCCTTCTCCACCGGGAGAGACACCTTCTTCTGTTCTGTGTCCAGAATCATGCCCAGGAAGAGCAGACGCGTCGCAGGAATCAGCTGCGACTTTGGGATATTCAGAATCCAGCCGTGCTGTTGCAACACTTCCCGAGAAAGTGCTACGCTGACTAACAACTGCTCTCTGGACCTCGCCTTTATAAGGAGATCGTCCAAGTACGGGATAATTATAACTCCCTTTTTCCGAAGGAGTATCATCATTTCGGCCATTACCTTGGTAAATACCCTCGGTGCCGTGGACAGACCAAATGGCAACGTCTGGAATTGGTAATGACAATCCTGTACCACAAACCTGAGGTACTCCTGGTGAGGTGGGTAAACGGGGACATGCAAGTAAGCATCCTTGATGTCCAGCGACACCATAAAATCCCCCTCTTCCAGGCTTGCAATAACCGCCCTGAGCGATTCCAATTTGAACTTGAACTTCCTTATATAAGTGTTCAAGGATTTTAATTTCAGAATGGGCCTCACCGAACCATCTGGTTTCGGTACCACAAACATTGTGGAATAGTAACCCCGTCCCTGTTGAAGGAGGGGAACCTTGATTATCACCTACTGGAGGTACAGCTTGTGAATTGCCGCCAGTACTACCTCCCTTTCCCTGGGAGCAGCTGGTAAGGCTGATTTGAGGTAATGGCGAGGGGTAGTCGCCTCGAACTCCAGCTTGTATCCCTGAGATACAATTTGTACAGCCCAGAGATCCACTTGTGAGCGAACCCACTGGTTGCTGAAGTTTCGGAGACGCGCCCCCACCGCACCCGGCTCCACCTGTGGAGCCCCAGCGTCATGCGGTGGACTTAGAGGAAGCGGGGGAGGATTTTTGTTCCTGGGAACTGGCTGCCTGGTGCAGCTTCTTTCCTCTACCCCTGCCTCTGGGCAGAAAGGATGCGCCTCTGATCCGCTTGCCTTTCTGAGGCCGAAAGGACTGTACATGATAATACGGTGCTTTCTTAGGCTGTGAGGGAACCTGAGGTAAAAAAGTTGACTTCCCGGCTGTTGCCGTGGATACGAGGTCCGAGAGACCATCCCCAAACAATTCCTCACCCTTATAAGGCAACACCTCCATGTGTCTTTTAGAATCAGCATCACCTGTCCACTGCCGAGTCCATAATACTCTCCTGGCAGAAATGGACATTGCATTAATTCTAGATGCCAGCAGGCAAATGTCCCTCTGTGCATCCCGCATATATAAGACAACGTCTTTTATATGTTCTATGGTTAGCAAAATAGTATCTCTGTCGAGGGAATCAATGTTGTCTGACAGGGTATCAGACCATGCGGCTGCAGCACTACACATCCATGCTGAAGCAATAGCAGGTCTCAGTATAGTACCTGAGTGTGTATACACAGACTTCAGGATAGCTTCCTGCTTTCTATCCGCAGGCTCCTTTAAGGCGGCCGTATCCTGAGACGGCAGTGCCACCTTTTTTGATAAGCGTGTGAGCGCCTTGTCCACCCTAGGGGATGTTTCCCAACGTAACCTGTCCGTTGGAGGGAAAGGGTACGCCATCAGTAACCTCTTAGAAATTAGAGATGAGCGGGTTCGGTTTCTCTGAAACCGAACCCGCACGAACTTCATGTTTTTTTCACGGGTCCGAGCAGACTCGGATCCTCCCGCCTTGCTCGGTTAACCCGAGCGCGCCCCGAACGTCATCATGACGCTGTCGGATTCTCGCGAGACTCGGATTCTATATAAGGAGCCGCGCATCGCCGCCATTTTCACACGTGCATTGAGATTGATAGGGAGAGGACGTGGCTGGCGTCCTCTCCATTAGAAATTAGATTAGAAGAGAGAGAGAGATTGTGCAGAGTCAGACAGAGTTTACCACAGTGACCAGTGCAGTTGTTGTTAGTTAACTTTTATTTATTTTAATATAATATATCCGTTCTCTGCTATATCCGTTCTCTGCCTGAAAAAAAACGATACACAGCAGCAGCCAGTCACACAGTGTGACTCAGTCTGTGTGCACTCAGCTCAGCCCAGTGTGCTGCACATCAATGTATAAAAGGCAAAGCTTATAATAATTGTGGGGGAGACTGGGGAGCACTGCAGGTTGTTATAGCAGGAGCCCCCAGGAGTACATAATATTATATTAATTTAAAATTAAACAGTGCACACTTTTGCTGCAGGAGTGCCACTGCCAGTGTGACTAGTGGTGACCAGTGCCTGACCACCAGTATAGTAGTATATTGTTGTATGTATTGTATACTATCTCTTTATCAACCAGTCTATATTAGCAGCAGACACAGTACAGTGCGGTAGTTCACGGCTGTGGCTACCTCTGTGTCGGCAGTCGGAACTCGGCAGGCAGTCCGTCCATCCATAATTGTATTACAATATATACCACCTAACCGTGGTATTTTTTTTTCTTTCTTTATACCGTCGTCATAGTGTCATACTAGTTGTTACGAGTATACTACTATCTCTTTATCAACCAGTGTACAGTGCGGTAGTTCACGGCTGTGGCTACCTCTGTGTCGGCAGTCGGCAGGCAGTCCGTCCATCCATAATTGTATTATTATTATAATATATACCACCTAACCGTGGTTTTTTTTTCATTCTTTATACCGTCATAGTGTCATACTAGTTGTTACGAGTATACTACTATCTCTTTATCAACCAGTGTACAGTGCGGTAGTTCACGGCTGTGGCTACCTCTGTGTCGGCAGTCGGCAGGCAGTCCGTCCATCCATAATTGTATTATTATTATAATATATACCACCTAACCGTGGTTTTTTTTTCATTCTTTATACCGTCGTCATAGTGTCATACTAGTTGTTACGAGTATACTACTATCTCTTTATCAACCAGTGTACAGTGCGGTAGTTCACGGCTGTGGCTACCTCTGTGTCGGCAGTCGGCAGGCAGTCCGTCCATCCATAATTGTATTATTATTATAATATATACCACCTAACCGTGGTTTTTTTTTCATTCTTTATACCGTCGTCATAGTGTCATACTAGTTGTTACGAGTATACTACTATCTCTTTATCAACCAGTGTACAGTGCGGTAGTTCACGGCTGTGGCTACCTCTGTGTCGGCAGTCGGCAGGCAGTCCGTCCATCCATAATTGTATTATTATTATAATATATACCACCTAACCGTGGTTTTTTTTTCATTCTTTATACCGTCGTCATAGTGTCATACTAGTTGTTACGAGTATACTACTATCTCTTTATCAACCAGTGTACAGTGCGGTAGTTCACGGCTGTGGCTACCTCTGTGTCGGCAGTCGGCAGGCAGTCCGTCCATCCATAATTGTATTATTATTATAATATATACCACCTAACCGTGGTTTTTTTTTCATTCTTTATACCGTCGTCATAGTGTCATACTAGTTGTTACGAGTATACTACTATCTCTTTATCAACCAGTGTACAGTGCGGTAGTTCACGGCTGTGGCTACCTCTGTGTCGGCAGTCGGCAGGCAGTCCGTCCATCCATAATTGTATTATTATTATAATATATACCACCTAACTGTGGTATTTTTTTTTCTTTCTTTATACCGTCGTCATAGTGTCATACTAGTTGTTACGAGTATACTACTATCTCTTTATCAACCAGTGTACAGTGCGGTAGTTCACGGCTGTGGCTACCTCTGTGTCGGCAGTCGGCAGGCAGTCCGTCCATCCATAATTGTATTATTATTATAATATATACCACCTAACCGTGGTTTTTTTTTCATTCTTTATACCGTCGTCATAGTGTCATACTAGTTGTTACGAGTATACTACTATCTCTTTATCAACCAGTGTACAGTGCGGTAGTTCACGGCTGTGGCTACCTCTGTGTCGGCAGTCGGCAGGCAGTCCGTCCATCCATAATTGTATTATTATTATAATATATACCACCTAACTGTGGTATTTTTTTTTCTTTCTTTATACCGTCGTCATAGTGTCATACTAGTTGTTACGAGTATACTACTATCTCTTTATCAACCAGTGTACAGTGCGGTAGTTCACGGCTGTGGCTACCTCTGTGTCGGCAGTCGGCAGGCAGTCCGTCCATCCATAATTGTATTATTATTATAATATATACCACCTAACCGTGGTTTTTTTTTCATTCTTTATACCGTCGTCATAGTGTCATACTAGTTGTTACGAGTATACTACTATCTCTTTATCAACCAGTGTACAGTGCGGTAGTTCACGGCTGTGGCTACCTCTGTGTCGGCAGTCGGCAGGCAGTCCGTCCATCCATAATTGTATTATTATTATAATATATACCACCTAACCGTGGTTTTTTTTTCATTCTTTATACCGTCGTCATAGTGTCATACTAGTTGTTACGAGTATACTACTATCTCTTTATCAACCAGTGTACAGTGCGGTAGTTCACGGCTGTGGCTACCTCTGTGTCGGCAGTCGGCAGGCAGTCCGTCCATCCATAATTGTATTATTATTATAATATATACCACCTAACCGTGGTTTTTTTTTCATTCTTTATACCGTCGTCATAGTGTCATACTAGTTGTTACGAGTATACTACTATCTCTTTATCAACCAGTGTACAGTGCGGTAGTTCACGGCTGTGGCTACCTCTGTGTCGGCAGTCGGCAGGCAGTCCGTCCATCCATAATTGTATTATTATTATAATATATACCACCTAACCGTGGTTTTTTTTTCATTCTTTATACCGTCGTCATAGTGTCATACTAGTTGTTACGAGTATACTACTATCTCTTTATCAACCAGTGTACAGTGCGGTAGTTCACGGCTGTGGCTACCTCTGTGTCGGCAGTCGGCAGGCAGTCCGTCCATCCATAATTGTATTATTATTATAATATATACCACCTAACTGTGGTATTTTTTTTTCTTTCTTTATACCGTCGTCATAGTGTCATACTAGTTGTTACGAGTATACTACTATCTCTTTATCAACCAGTGTACAGTGCAGTAGTTCACGGCTGTGGCTACCTCTGTGTCGGCAGTCGGCAGGCAGTCCGTCCATCCATAATTGTATTATTATTATAATATATACCACCTAACCGTGGTTTTTTTTTCATTCTTTATACCGTCGTCATAGTGTCATACTAGTTGTTACGAGTATACTACTATCTCTTTATCAACCAGTGTACAGTGCGGTAGTTCACGGCTGTGGCTACCTCTGTGTCGGCAGTCGGCAGGCAGTCCGTCCATCCATAATTGTATTATTATTATAATATATACCACCTAACTGTGGTATTTTTTTTTCTTTCTTTATACCGTCGTCATAGTGTCATACTAGTTGTTACGAGTATACTACTATCTCTTTATCAACCAGTGTACAGTGCGGTAGTTCACGGCTGTGGCTACCTCTGTGTCGGCAGTCGGCAGGCAGTCCGTCCATCCATAATTGTATTATTATTATAATATATACCACCTAACCGTGGTTTTTTTTTCATTCTTTATACCGTCGTCATAGTGTCATACTAGTTGTTACGAGTATACTACTATCTCTTTATCAACCAGTGTACAGTGCGGTAGTTCACGGCTGTGGCTACCTCTGTGTCGGCAGTCGGCAGGCAGTCCGTCCATCCATAATTGTATTATTATTATAATATATACCACCTAACCGTGGTTTTTTTTTCATTCTTTATACCGTCGTCATAGTGTCATACTAGTTGTTACGAGTATACTACTATCTCTTTATCAACCAGTGTACAGTGCGGTAGTTCACGGCTGTGGCTACCTCTGTGTCGGCAGTCGGCAGGCAGTCCGTCCATCCATAATTGTATTATTATTATAATATATACCACCTAACTGTGGTATTTTTTTTTCTTTCTTTATACCGTCGTCATAGTGTCATACTAGTTGTTACGAGTATACTACTATCTCTTTATCAACCAGTGTACAGTGCGGTAGTTCATGGCTGTGGCTACCTCTGTGTCGGCAGTCGGCAGGCAGTCCGTCCATCCATAATTGTATTATTATTATAATATATACCACCTAACCGTGGTTTTTTTTTCATTCTTTATACCGTCGTCATAGTGTCATACTAGTTGTTACGAGTATACTACTATCTCTTTATCAACCAGTGTACAGTGCGGTAGTTCACGGCTGTGGCTACCTCTGTGTCGGCAGTCGGCAGGCAGTCCGTCCATCCATAATTGTATTATTATTATAATATATACCACCTAACCGTGGTTTTTTTTTCATTCTTTATACCGTCGTCATAGTGTCATACTAGTTGTTACGAGTATACTACTATCTCTTTATCAACCAGTGTACAGTGCGGTAGTTCACGGCTGTGGCTACCTCTGTGTCGGCAGTCGGCAGGCAGTCCGTCCATCCATAATTGTATTATTATTATAATATATACCACCTAACCGTGGTTTTTTTTTTCATTCTTTATACCGTCGTCATAGTGTCATACTAGTTGTTACGAGTATACTACTATCTCTTTATCAACCAGTGTACAGTGCGGTAGTTCACGGCTGTGGCTACCTCTGTGTCGGCAGTCGGCAGGCAGTCCGTCCATCCATAATTGTATTATTATTATAATATATACCACCTAACCGTGGTTTTTTTATACCACCTAACCGTGGCAGTCCGTCCATAATTGTATACTAGTATCCAATCCATCCATCTCCATTGTTTACCTGAGGTGCCTTTTAGTTCTGCCTATAAAATATGGAGAACAAAAAAGTTGAGGTTCCAAAATTAGGGAAAGATCAAGATCCACTTCCACCTCGTGCTGAAGCTGCTGCCACTAGTCATGGCCGAGACGATGAAATGCCAGCAACGTCGTCTGCCAAGGCCGATGCCCAATGTCATAGTACAGAGCATGTCAAATCCAAAACACCAAATATCAGAAAAAAAAGGACTCCAAAACCTAAAATAAAATTGTCGGAGGAGAAGCGTAAACTTGCCAATATGCCATTTACCACACGGAGTGGCAAGGAACGGCTGAGGCCCTGGCCTATGTTCATGGCTAGTGGTTCAGCTTCACATGAGGATGGAAGCACTCAGCCTCTCGCTAGAAAACTGAAAAGACTCAAGCTGGCAAAAGCACCGCAAAGAACTGTGCGTTCTTTGAAATCCCAAATCCACAAGGAGAGTCCAATTGTGTCGTTTGCGATGCCTGACCTTCCCAACACTGGACGTGAAGAGCATGCGCCTTCCACTATTTGCATGCCCCCTGCAAGTGCTGGAAGGAGCACCCGCAGTCCAGATGCTGATAGTCAGATTGAAGATGTCAGTGTTGAAGTACACCAGGATGAGGAGGATATGGGTGTTGCTGGCGCTGGGGAGGAAATTGACCAGGAGGATTCTGATGGTGAGGTGGTTTGTTTAAGTCAGGCACCCGGGGAGACACCTGTTGTCCGTGGGAGGAATATGGCCGTTGACATGCCAGGTGAAAATACCAAAAAAATCAGCTCTTCGGTGTGGAGGTATTTCACCAGAAATGCGGACAACAGGTGTCAAGCCGTGTGTTCCCTTTGTCAAGCTGTAATAAGTAGGGGTAAGGACGTTAACCACCTCGGAACATCCTCCCTTATACGTCACCTGCAGCGCATTCATAATAAGTCAGTGACAAGTTCAAAAACTTTGGGTGACAGCGGAAGCAGTCCACTGACCAGTAAATCCCTTCCTCTTGTAACCAAGCTCACGCAAACCACCCCACCAACTCCCTCAGTGTCAATTTCCTCCTTCCCCAGGAATGCCAATAGTCCTGCAGGCCATGTCACTGGCAAGTCTGACGAGTCCTCTCCTGCCTGGGATTCCTCCGATGCATCCTTGCGTGTAACGCCTACTGCTGCTGGCGCTGCTGTTGTTGCCGCTGGGAGTCGATGGTCATCCCAGAGGGGAAGTCGTAAGCCCACTTGTACTACTTCCAGTAAGCAATTGACTGTTCAACAGTCCTTTGCGAGGAAGATGAAATATCACAGCAGTCATCCTACTGCAAAGCGGATAACTGAGTCCTTGACAACTATGTTGGTGTTAGACGTGCGTCCGGTATCCGCCGTTAGTTCACAGGGAACTAGACAATTTATTGAGGCAGTGTGCCCCCGTTACCAAATACCATCTAGGTTCCACTTCTCTAGGCAGGCGATACCGAGAATGTACACGGACGTCAGAAAAAGACTCACCAGTCTCCTAAAAAATGCAGTTGTACCCAATGTCCACTTAACCACGGACATGTGGACAAGTGGAGCAGGGCAGGGTCAGGACTATATGACTGTGACAGCCCACTGGGTAGATGTATGGACTCCCGCCGCAAGAACAGCAGCGGCGGCACCAGTAGCAGCATCTCGCAAACGCCAACTCTTTCCTAGGCAGGCTACGCTTTGTATCACCGCTTTCCAGAATACGCACACAGCTGAAAACCTCTTACGGCAACTGAGGAAGATCATCGCGGAATGGCTTACCCCAATTGGACTCTCCTGTGGATTTGTGGCATCGGACAACGCCAGCAATATTGTGTGTGCATTAAATATGGGCAAATTCCAGCACGTCCCATGTTTTGCACATACCTTGAATTTGGTGGTGCAGAATTTTTTTAAAAACGACAGGGGCGTGCAAGAGATGCTGTCGGTGGCCAGAAAAATTGCGGGACACTTTCGGCGTACAGGCACCACGTACAGAAGACTGGAGCACCACCAAAAACTACTGAACCTGCCCTGCCATCATCTGAAGCAAGAAGTGGTAACGAGGTGGAATTCAACCCTCTATATGCTTCAGAGGTTGGAGGAGCAGCAAAAGGCCATTCAAGCCTATACAATTGAGCACGATATAGGAGATGGAATGCACCTGTCTCAAGTGCAGTGGAGAATGATTTCAACGTTGTGCAAGGTTCTGATGCCCTTTGAACTTGCCACACGTGAAGTCAGTTCAGACACTGCCAGCCTGAGTCAGGTCATTCCCCTCATCAGGCTTTTGCAGAAGAAGCTGGAGGCATTGAAGAAGGAGCTAACACGGAGCGATTCCGCTAGGCATGTGGGACTTGTGGATGCAGCCCTTAATTCGCTTAACAAGGATTCACGGGTGGTCAATCTGTTGAAATCAGAGCACTACATTTTGGCCACCGTGCTCGATCCTAGATTTAAAGCCTACCTTGGATCTCTCTTTCCGGCAGACACAGGTCTGCTGGGGTTGAAAGACCTGCTGGTGACAAAATTGTCAAGTCAAGCGGAACGCGACCTGTCAACATCTCCTCCTTCACATTCTCCCGCAACTGGGGGTGCGAGGAAAAGGCTCAGAATTCCGAGCCCACCCGCTGGCGGTGATGCAGGGCAGTCTGGAGCGACTGCTGATGCTGACATCTGGTCCGGACTGAAGGACCTGACAACGATTACGGACATGTCGTCTACTGTCACTGCATATGATTCTCTCAACATTGATAGAATGGTGGAGGATTATATGAGTGACCGCATCCAAGTAGGCACGTCACACAGTCCGTACTTATACTGGCAGGAAAAATAGGCAATTTGGAGGCCCTTGCACAAACTGGCTTTATTCTACCTAAGTTGCCCTCCCACAAGTGTGTACTCCGAAAGAGTGTTTAGTGCCGCCGCTCACCTTGTCAGCAATCGGCGTACGAGGTTACATCCAGAAAATGTGGAGAAGATGATGTTCATTAAAATGAATTATAATCAATTCCTCCGCGGAGACATTGACCAGCAGCAATTGCCTCCACAAAGTACACAGGGAGCTGAGATGGTGGATTCCAGTGGGGACGAATTGATAATCTGTGAGGAGGGGGATGTACACGGTGATATATCGGAGGGTGAAGATGAGGTGGACATCTTGCCTCTGTAGAGCCAGTTTGTGCAAGGAGAGATTAATTGCTTCTTTTTTGGGGGGGGTCCAAACCAACCCGTCATATCAGTCACAGTCGTGTGGCAGACCCTGTCACTGAAATGATGGGTTGGTTAAAGTGTGCATGTCCTGTTTTGTTTATACAACATAAGGGTGGGTGGGAGGGCCCAAGGACAATTCCATCTTGCACCTCTTTTTTCTTTTCTTTTTCTTTGCATCATGTGCTGATTGGGGAGGGTTTTTTGGAAGGGACATCCTGCGTGACACTGCAGTGCCACTCCTAGATGGGCCCGGTGTTTGTGTCGGCCACTAGGGTCGCTAATCTTACTCACACAGTCAGCTACCTCATTGCGCCTCTTTTTTTCTTTGCGTCATGTGCTGTTTGGGGAGGGTTTTTTGGAAGGGACATCCTGCGTGACACTGCAGTGCCACTCCTAGATGGGCCCGGTGTTTGTGTCGGCCACTAGGGTCGCTAATCTTACTCACACAGTCAGCTACCTCATTGCGCCTCTTTTTTTCTTTGCGTCATGTGCTGTTTGGGGAGGGTTTTTTGGAAGGGCCATCCTGCGTGACACTGCAGTGCCACTCCTAGATGGGCCCGGTGTTTGTGTCGGCCACTAGGGTCGCTAATCTTACTCACACAGCTACCTCATTGCGCCTCTTTTTTTCTTTGCGTCATGTGCTGTTTGGGGAGGGTTTTTTGGAAGGGCCATCCTGCGTGACACTGCAGTGCCACTCCTAGATGGGCCCGGTGTTTGTGTCGGCCACTAGGGTCGCTAATCTTACTCACACAGCTACCTCATTGCGCCTCTTTTTTTCTTTGCGTCATGTGCTGTTTGGGGAGGGTTTTTTGGAAGGGACATCCTGCGTGACACTGCAGTGCCACTCCTAGATGGGCCCGGTGTTTGTGTCGGCCACTAGGGTCGCTTATCTTACTCACACAGCGACCTCGGTGCAAATTTTAGGACTAAAAATAATATTGTGAGGTGTGAGGTATTCAGAATAGACTGAAAATGAGTGTAAATTATGGTTTTTGAGGTTAATAATACTTTGGGATCAAAATGACCCCCAAATTCTATGATTTAAGCTGTTTTTTAGTGTTTTTGGAAAAAAACACCCGAATCCAAAACACACCCGAATCCGACAAAAAAAATTCGGTGAGGTTTTGCCAAAACGCGTTCGAACCCAAAACACGGCCGCGGAACCGAACCCAAAACCAAAACACAAAACCCGAAAAATTTCAGGCGCTCATCTCTACATAGTTGTCAAGGCCTCAGTTATCCGCTTTGCAGCAGGATGACTGCTGTGATATTTCATCTTCCTCGCAAAGGACTGTTGAACAGTCAATTGCTTACTGGAAGTAGTACAAGTGGGCTTACGACTTCCCCTCTGGGATGACCATCGACTCCCAGCAGCAACAACAGCAGCGCCAGCAGCAGTAGGCGTTACACGCAAGGATGCATCGGAGGAATCCCAGGCAGGAGAGGACTCGTCAGAATTGCCAGTGACATGGCCTGCAGGACTATTGGCATTCCTGGGGAAGGAGGAAATTGACACTGAGGGAGTTGGTGGGGTGGTTTGCGTGAGCTTGGTTACAAGAGGAAGGGATTTACTGGTCAGTGGACTGCTTCCGCTGTCGCCCAAAGTTTTTGAACTTGTCACTGACTTATTATGAATGCGCTGCAGGTGACGTATAAGGGAGGATGTTCCGAGGTGGTTAACGTCCTTACCCCTATTTATTACAGCTTGACAAAGGCAACACACGGCTTGACACCTGTTGTCCGCATTTCTGTTGAAATACTTCCACACCGAAGAGCTGATTTTTTTGGTATTTTCACCAGGCATGTCAGTGGCCATATTCCTCCCACGGACAACAGGTGTCTCCCCGGGTGCCTGACTTAAACAAACCACCTCACCATCAGAATCCTCCTGGTCAATTTCCTCCCCAGCGCCAGCAACACCCATATCCTCCTCATCCTGGTGTACTTCAACACTGACATCATCAATCTGACTATCAGGAACTGGACTGCGGGTGCTCCTTCCAGCACTTTCAGGGGGCGTGCAAATGGTGGAAGGCGCATGCTCTTCACGTCCAGTGTTGGGAAGGTCAGGCATCGCAACCGACACAATTGGACTCTCCTTGTGGATTTGGGATTTCGAAGAACGCACAGTTCTTTGCGGTGCTTTTGCCAGCTTGAGTCTTTTCAGTTTTCTAGCGAGAGGCTGAGTGCTTCCATCCTCATGTGAAGCTGAACCACTAGCCATGAACATAGGCCAGGGCCTCAGCCGTTCCTTGCCACTCCGTGTGGTAAATGGCATATTGGCAAGTTTACGCTTCTCCTCCGACAATTTTATTTTAGGTTTTGGAGTCCTTTTTTTACTGATATTTGGTGTTTTGGATTTGACATGCTCTGTACTATGACATTGGGCATCGGCCTTGGCAGACGACGTTGCTGGCATTTCATCGTCTCGGCCATGACTAGTGGCAGCAGCTTCAGCACGAGGTGGAAGTGGATCTTGATCTTTCCCTAATTTTGGAACCTCAACATTTTTGTTCTCCATATTTTAATAGGCACAACTAAAAGGCACCTCAGGTAAACAATGGAGATGGATGGATACTAGTATACAATTATGGATGGACTGCCGAGTGCCGACACAGAGGTAGCTACAGCCGTGGACTACCGTACTGTACTGTGTCTGCTGCTAATATAGACTGGTTGATAATGAGATGTAGTATGTATAAAGAAGAAAGAAAAAAAAAACCACGGGTAGGTGGTATACAATTATGGATGGACTGCCGAGTGCCGACACAGAGGTAGCTACAGCCGTGGACTACCGTACTGTACTGTGTCTGCTGCTAATATAGACTGGATGATAATGAGATGTAGTATGTATAAAGAAGAAAGAAAAAAAAACCACGGGTAGGACTAGGTGGTATACAATTATGGATGGACTGCCGAGTGCCGACACAGAGGTAGCTACAGCCGTGGACTACCGTACTGTACTGTGTCTGCTGCTAATATAGACTGGATGATAATGAGATGTAGTATGTATAAAGAAGAAAGAAAAAAAAAACACGGGTAGGTGGTATACAATTATGGATGGACTGCCGAGTGCCGACACAGAGGTAGCTACAGCCGTGGACTACCGTACTGTACTGTGTCTGCTGCTAATATAGACTGGTTGATAATGAGATGTAGTATGTATAAAGAAGAAAGAAAAAAAAACCACGGGTAGGTGGTATACAATTATGGATGGACTGCCGAGTGCCGACACAGAGGTAGCTACAGCCGTGGACTACCGTACTGTACTGTGTCTACTGCTAATATAGACTGGATGATAATGAGATGTAGTATGTATAAAGAAGAAAGAAAAAAAAAACACGGGTAGGTGGTATACAATTATGGATGGACTGCCGAGTGCCGACACAGAGGTAGCTACAGCCGTGGACTACCGTACTGTACTGTGTCTGCTGCTAATATAGACTGGATGATAATGAGATGTAGTATGTATAAAGAAGAAAGAAAAAAAAAACCACGGGTAGATGGTATACAATTATGGATGGACTGCCGAGTGCCGACACAGAGGTAGCTACAGCCGTGAACTACTGTACTGTGTCTGCTGCTAATATAGACTGGTTGATAATGAGATGTAGTATGTATAAAGAAGAAAGAAAAAAAAAACCACGGGTAGGTGGTATACAATTATGGATGGACTGCCGAGTGCCGACACAGAGGTAGCTACAGCCGTGGACTACCGTACTGTACTGTGTCTGCTGCTAATATAGACTGGATGATAATGAAATGTAGTATGTATAAAGAAGAAAGAAAAAAAAAACCACGGGTAGGTGGTATACAATTATGGATGGACTGCCGAGTGCCGACACAGAGGTAGCTACAGCCGTGGACTACCGTACTGTACTGTGTCTGCTGCTAATATAGACTGGTTGATAATGAGATGTAGTATGTATAAAGAAGAAAGAAAAAAAAACACGGGTAGGTGGTATACAATTATGGATGGACTGCTGAGTGCCGACACAGAGATAGCTACAGCCGTGGACTACCGTACTGTACTGTGTCTGCTGCTAATATAGACTGGATGATAATGAGATGTAGTATGTATAAAGAAGAAAGAAAAAAAAACCATGGGTAGGTGGTATACAATTATGGATGGACTGCCGAGTGCCGACACAGAGGTAGCTACAGCCGTGGACTACCGTACTGTACTGTGTCTGCTGCTAATATAGACTGGATGATAATGAGATGTAGTATGTATAAAGAAGAAAGAAAAAAAAAACCACGGGTAGGTGGTATACAATTATGGATGGACTGCCGAGTGCCGACACAGAGGTAGCTACAGCCGTGGACTACCGTACTGTACTGTGTCTGCTGCTAATATAGACTGGATGATAATGAGATGTAGTATGTATAAAGAAGAAAGAAAAAAAAAACCACGGGTAGATGGTATACAATTATGGATGGACTGCCGAGTGCCGACACAGAGGTAGCTACAGCCGTGAACTACCGTACTGTGTCTGCTGCTAATATAGACTGGTTGATAATGAGATGTAGTATGTATAAAGAAGAAAGAAAAAAAAACCACGGGTAGGTGGTATACAATTATGGATGGACTGCCGAGTGCCGACACAGAGGTAGCTACAGCCGTGGACTACCGTACTGTACTGTGTCTGCTGCTAATATAGACTGGATGATAATGAGATGTAGTATGTATAAAGAAGAAAGAAAAAAAAACCACGGGTAGGTGGTATACAATTATGGATGGACTGCCGAGTGCCGACACAGAGGTAGCTACAGCCGTGGACTACCGTACTGTACTGTGTCTGCTGCTAATATAGACTGGATGATAATGAGATGTAGTATGTATAAAGAAGAAAGAAAAAAAAACCACGGGTAGGTGGTATACAATTATGGATGGACTGCCGAATGCCGACACAGAGGTAGCTACAGCCGTGGACTACCGTACTGTACTGTGTCTGCTGCTAATATAGACTGGTTGATAATGAGATGTAGTATGTATAAAGAAGAAAGAAAAAAAAACCACGGGTAGGTGGTATACAATTATGGATGTACTGCCGAGTGCCGACACAGAGATAGCTACAGCCGTGGACTACCGTACTGTACTGTGTCTGCTGCTAATATAGACTGGATGATAATGAGATGTAGTATGTATAAAGAAGAAAGAAAAAAAAAACACGGGTAGGTGGTATACAATTATGGATGGACTGCCGAGTGCCGACACAGAGGTAGCTACAGCCGTGGACTACCGTACTGTACTGTGTCTGCTGCTAATATAGACTGGATGATAATGAGATGTAGTATGTATAAAGAAGAAAGAAAAAAAAACCACGGGTAGGTGGTATACAATTATGGATGGACTGCCGAGTGCCGACACAGAGGTAGCTACAGCCGTGGACTACCGTACTGTACTGTGTCTGCTGCTAATATAGACTGGATGATAATGAGAT
Source organism: Pseudophryne corroboree (assembly GCF_028390025.1). NCBI lineage: Eukaryota > Metazoa > Chordata > Amphibia > Anura > Myobatrachidae > Pseudophryne > Pseudophryne corroboree. The sequence continues at coordinate 241,366,017 of NC_086446.1, forward strand.
GTAGTATGTATAAAGAAGAAAGAAAAAAAAAAACACGGGTAGGTGGTATACAATTATGGATGGACTGCCGAGTGCCGACACAGAGGTAGCTACAGCCGTGAACTACCGTACTGTGTCTGCTGCTAGTATAGACTGGATGATAAATAATGATATAAAAAATATATATATATCACTACTGCAGCCGGACAGGTATATATTATATAATGACGGACCTGCTGGACACTGTCTGTCAGCAGAATGAGTTTTTTAATTTTTATAGAATAAAAAAACACCACACAAGTCACACGACGAGTGTACTTTTTCAGGCAGACATTCAATCACAATATACTATACTGGTGGTCAGTGTGGTCAGGTCACTGGTCACAGTGGTCAGTGGTCAGTCACACTGGCAGTGGCACTCTGGCAGCAAAAGTGTGCACTGTTTAATATGTACTCCTGGCTCCTGCTATAACCTATAACTGCTCCCCAGTCTCCCCCACAATTAAGCTGTGTGAGCACAGTCAGATATTATACATAGATGATGCAGCACACTGGGCTGAGCACAGATATGGTATGTGAGTGTGACTGAGTCACTGTATCGTTTTTTTCAGGCAGAGAACAAGAACAGAACCAGAGGCGGAACTACCGGCAGTGCAGGCAGTGCACTGCACTGGGGCCCGCCTCTGTCCAGGGGCCCAAGCATGTAATGAGTCAAACTGACTCATTACATACCGCTGTGCGCTGCGGGCAACCGCTGCCCGCAGCGCACAGCCGCCCGGCGAAGAGAGGAGAGGAGAGGAGCAGCGGTACTACAGACGGGGGAAGGAGGAGGAGGGAGGCTGAGAAGGGAGCCGCAGCAGCGCTTTGTTACTGGTGGAGGCGCTGCTGCTGCTGCCCCTCTGCTTCCCTATAGGCTGTCTTCCGAGAACAGCCTATAGGGAAGCAGAGGGGCAGCAGCAGCAGCGCCTCCACCAGTAACACAGCGCTGCTGCGGCTCCCTTCTCAGCCTCCCTCCTCCTCCTTCTCTCCAGCCCGGGAATCGTCTCTGACGCTGCACCGAGGAGCCTGAGCCAGCGGAGAGGGTAAGTATAATTCTTCTTTCTTTCTTTCTTTCTTTCTTTCTTTCTTTCTTTCTTTCTTTCTTTCTTTCCTTCTTTCCTTCTTTCCTTCTTTCCTTCTTTCTTTCCTTCTTTCCTTCTTTCTTGTGCCTGCCTGCCGCAATGTGTAAAAATGGGGGACTACCTGCCGCACTGTGTAAAAATGGGGGACTACCTGCTGCACTGTGTAAAAAGGGGGGACTACCTGCCGCAATGTGTAAAAAGGGGGGCATACCTGCCGCAATGTGTAAAAAGGGGGGACTGCCTGCAGCAATGTGTAAAAAGGGGGGACTGCCTGCAGCAATGTGTAAAAAGGGGGGATTGCCTGCCGCAATGTGTAAAAAGGGGGGACTGCCTGCCGCAATGTGTAAAAAGGGGGACTGCCTGCCGCAATGTGTAAAAATGGGGGACTGCCTGCCGCTATGTGTAAAAAGGGGTAATCTGCCCGACGCAATGTGTAAAAAGGGGAATCTGCCTGCCGTAATGTGTAAAAAAGGGGGACTGCCTGACGCTATGTGTAAAACAGGGGGACTGCCTGACGCTATGTGTAAAAATAGGGAATCTGCCTGCTGCTATGTGTAAAAATGGGGAATCTGCCTGCCGTAATGTGTAAAAATGGGGACGCTGTCTGCCGTAATGTGTAACAAGGGCACGCTGTCTGCCGTAATGTGTAACAAGGGCACGCGGTCTGCCGTAATGTGTAACAAGGGCACGCTGTCTGCCGTAATGTGTAAAAAGGGCACGCTGTCTGCCGCTATGTGTAACAAGGGCACGCTGTCTGCTGTAATGTGTAAAAAGGGCACGCTGTCTGCCGTAATGTGTAACAAGGGCACGCGGTCTGCCGTTATGTGTAAAAAGGGCACGCTGTCTGCTGTAATGTGTAAAAAGAGGAATCTGTTCGCGGTAAGGTGTAAAAGGGTCTCTACCTGGTGTAGTGGTGCTACTGTGCGGCGTAATTTGAATAATGGAGACTACTGTGTTGGTATTATTTTGTGGCCACACCCCTTCCCCACGAAGCCACGCCACTATGTATTTTTGCGCGCGCCTACGGCGCGCACTGCCCCTGGGGTGGACTTGGATGGGGGGGGGGGGGCCAAAGCATTTTGTCGCACCTGGGCCCACCGCTTGCTTGTTCCGCCACTGAACAGAACGGATTATTAAATAATAATAAATTATAAAACTGCACTGGTGGTCAGGTCACTGGTCATCAGTCACTAGTATAACTCCTCCTAAGCTCCAGTAAGTAAATGAAGTGTCTCACTCTCACTCTCCTATCTATTTTAATTTCTAAACGGAGAGGACGCCAGCCACGTCCTCTCCCTATCAATCTCAATGCACGTGTGAAAATGGCCGCGACGCGCGGCTCCTTATATAGAATCCGAGTCTCGCGATAGAATCCGAGCCTCGCGAGAATCCGACAGCGTCATGATGACGTTCGGGCGCGCTCGGGTTAACCGAGCAAGGCGGGAAGATCCGAGTCGCTCGGACCCGTGTAAAAAAACATGAAGTTCGGGCGGGTTCGGATTCAGAGAAACCGAACCCGCTCATCTCTAGTGGCTACGCACCAGCAAAAAAGATTAAAAAAAAAATGAGAGTGACTAGATTAGTAAAAGAAACCAGTATTCGTAATAGATGGTGACTAGCTGTCCCTATTAACACTGCTGGCAGTGCACCGTAAAGTCAATGAATAACCTAGAATGCAAGAAAAAAGAAAAGAGAGGGCTTTCTTGTTTGACACACTCTTAAGAAGAAATATAGTAAATTCGTATGAATTTGTAATGTAGAAGAATATAAAATATAACTTTTAATCAATCAATAAAGAATAGAATATATGGGGCAGATGTATTAACCTGGAGAAGGCATATGGAAGTGATAAACCAGTGATATGTGCAAGGTGATAAATGCACCAGCCAATCAGTTCCAATATGTAAATTAACAGTTAGGATCTGATTGGCTGCTGCCTTTATCACCTTGCACATATCACTGGTTTATCACTTCCTTATGCCTTCTCCAGGTTAGTACATCTGCCCCTGTGTCTCCTAGAAAAAAGTTAAAAATGACCTGATGAATATCTGTGTGTAAGTATGTGAGCCAGGGATAGCGGTACTGATGATTCCAAAATTCTAGTCCTGAATTGGACTTAATTCAGCGTACCTCTTAGGTTATGGTCCTGAATTGGACTTTTGGAATTTTAGCGCACCTGTATTCCTAAAACGTTATTATGGGTCAAACGTTTAGTAGCTATTTCCACAATGGTAATATTGAAAATGCAGTACTTATACTCTATTCATTAGTGACGTACAATAATAAGAATTTACTTACCGATAATTCTATTTCTCGTAGTCCGTAGTGGATGCTGGGAACTCCGTAAGGACCATGGGGAATAGCGGCTCCGCAGGAGACTGGGCACATCTAAAGAAAGCTTTAGGACTACCTGGTGTGCACTGGCTCCTCCCCCTATGACCCTCCTCCAAGCCTCAGTTAGGATACTGTGCCCGGACGAGCGTACACAATAAGGAAGGATTCTGAATCCCGGGTAAGACTCATACCAGCCACACCAATCACACCGTACAACTTGTGATATGAAACCCAGTTAACAGCATGATAACAGAGGAGCCTCTGAATAGATGGCTCACAACAAGAACCCGATTAGTTAACAATAACTATGTACAAGTATTGCAGACAATCCGCACTTGGGACGGGCGCCCAGCATCCACTACGGACTACGAGAAATAGAATTATCGGTAAGTAAATTCTTATTTTCTCTGACGTCCTAGTGGATGCTGGGAACTCCGTAAGGACCATGGGGATTATACCAAAGCTCCCAAACGGGCGGGAGAGTGCGGATGACTCTGCAGCACCGAATGAGAGAACTCCAGGTCCTCTTCAGCCAGGGTATCAAATTCATAGAATTTTGCAAACGTGTTTGCCCCTGACCAAGTAGCTGCTCGGCAAAGTTGTAAAGCCGAGACCCCTCGGGCAGCCGCCCAAGATGAGCCCACCGTCCTTGTGGAATGGGCTTTTATTGATTTAGGCTGCGGTAATCCTACCGCAGAATGCGCCAGCTGAATAGTGCTACAAATCCAGCGCGCAATAGACTGCTTAGAAGCAGGAGCACCCAGCTTGTTTGGTGCCATCAGGATAAACAGCGAGTCAGTTTTCCTGACTCCAGCCGTGCTGGAAAAATAAAGTTTTCAGGGCCCTGACTACGTCCAGCAACTTGGAATCCTCCAAGTCCCTAGTAGCCGCAGGCACCACAATAGGTTGGTTCAAGTGAAAACCTGAGACCACCTTTGGGAGAAACTGAGGACGAGTCCTCAACTCTGCCCTATCCATATAGAAAATCAGATAAGGGCTTTTACATGACAAAGCCGCCAATTCTGACACACGCCTGGCCAAGGCCAAGGCCAACAGCATGACCACTTTCCACGCGAGATACTTTAGCACCATGGTTTTAAGTGGCTCAACCAATGCGACTTTAGGAAATCCAACACCGCGTTGAGATCCAAAAAGTGCCACAGGAGGCACAAAAAGGAGGCTGAATATGTAGTACTCCTTTAACCAAAGTCTGAACTTCAGGCAGTGAAGCCAGTTCTTTCTGGAAGAAATTCGACATAGCCGAAATCTGGACCTTGATGGACCCCAATTTGAGGCCCAAACGTCACCCCTGCTTGCAGGAAGTGCAGGAATCGACATAGTTGAAATTCCTCCGACGGGCCTTCATGGCCTCCCAGCAAGCAACAAATTTTCGCCAAACGCGGCGATAGAGATGAGCGGGTTCGGTTTCTCTGAATCCGAACCCGCCAGAACTTCATGTTTTTTTTCACGGGTCCGAGCGACTCGGATCTTCCCGCCTTGCTCGGTTAACCCGAGCGCGCCCGAACGTCATCATGACGCTGTCGGATTCTCGCGAGGCTCGGATTCTATCGCGAGACTCGGATTCTATATAAGGAGCCGCGCGTCGCCGCCATTTTCACACGTGCATTGAGATTGATAGGGAGAGGACGTGGCTGGCGTCCTCTCCATTTAGATTATAAGAGACTGAGAGAGATTTACTGGAGCTGACTAGGAGGAGTACTGTTACTGTAGAAGTGTAGAGACTGAGTGGAGAGAGTTTACTAGTGAGGACAGTGCAGTTTACTTTATAATCCGTTCTCTGCCTGAAAAAAGCGATACACAGCACACAGTGACTCAGTCACATACCATATCTGTGTGCACTGCTCAGGCTCAGGCCAGTGTGCTGCATCATCTATTATCTATATATAATATTATATATATCTGTCTGACTGCTCAGCTCACACAGCTTATAATTGTGGGGGAGACTGGGGAGCACTACTGCAGTGCCAGTTATAGGTTATAGCAGGAGCCAGGAGTACATAATATATTATATAGTGAGTGACCACCAGACACACAGTGCAGTTTATTTAATATATCCGTTCTCTGCCTGAAAAAAGCGATACACACAGTGACTCAGTCAGTCACATACCATATCTGTGTGCACTGCTCAGGCTCAGGCCAGTGTGCTGCATCATCTATTATCTATATATAATATTATATATATCTGTCTGACTGCTCAGCTCACACAGCTTATAATTGTGGGGGAGACTGGGGAGCACTACTGCAGTGCCAGTTATAGGTTATAGCAGGAGCCAGGAGTACATAATATATTATATAGTGAGTGACCACCAGACACACAGTGCAGTTTATTTAATATATCCGTTCTCTGCCTGAAAAAAGCGATACACACAGTGACTCAGTCAGTCACATACCATATCTGTGTGCACTGCTCAGGCTCAGGCCAGTGTGCTGCATCATCTATTATCTATATATAATATTATATATATCTGTCTGACTGCTCAGCTCACACAGCTTATAATTGTGGGGGAGACTGGGGAGCACTACTGCAGTGCCAGTTATAGGTTATAGCAGGAGCCAGGAGTACATAATATATTATATAGTGAGTGACCACCAGACACACAGTGCAGTTTATTTAATATATCCGTTCTCTGCCTGAAAAAAGCGATACACACAGTGACTCAGTCAGTCACATACCATATCTGTTAGAGATGAGCGGGTTCGGTTTCTTTGAATCCGAACCCGCACGAACTTCACTTTTTTTTTCACGGGTCCGAGCGACTCGGATCTTCCCGCCTTGCTCGGTTAACCCGAGCGCGCCCGAACGTCATCATGACGCTGTCGGATTCTCGCGAGACTCGGATTCTATATAAGGAGCCGCGCGTCGCCGCCATTTTCACACGTGCATTGAGATTGATAGGGAGAGGACGTGGCTGGCGTCCTCTCCATTAGAATAGATTAGAAGAGAGAGAGAGAGAGAGAGATTGTGCAGACAGAGTTTACCACAGTGACCAGTGCAGTTGTTGTTAAGTTAACTTTTATTTAATATATCCGTTCTCTGCTATATCCGTTCTCTGCCTGAAAAAAACGATACACAGCAGTCACACAGTGTGACTCAGTCTGTGTGCACTCAGCTCAGCCCAGTGTGCTGCACATCAATGTATAAAAGCTTATAATAATTGTGGGGGAGACTGGGGAGCACTGCAGGTTGTTATAGCAGGAGCCAGGAGTACATAATATTATATTAATTTAAAATTAAACAGTGCACACTTTTGCTGCAGGAGTGCCACTGCCAGTGTGACTAGTGGTGACCAGTGCCTGACCACCAGTATAGTAGTATATTGTTGTATACTATCTCTTTATCAACCAGTCTATATTAGCAGCAGACACAGTACAGTGCGGTAGTTCACGGCTGTGGCTACCTCTGTGTCGGCAGTCGGCACTCGGCAGGCAGTCCGTCCATCCATAATTGTATAATTATATACCACCTAACCGTGGTATTTTTTTTTCTTTCTTTATACCGTCGTCATAGTCATACTAGTTGTTACGAGTATACTACTATCTCTTTATCAACCAGTGTACAGTGCGGTAGTTCACGGCTGTGGCTACCTCTGTGTCGGCAGTCGGCAGGCAGTCCGTCCATCCATAATTGTATTATTATAATATATACCACCTAACCGTGGTTTTTTTTTCATTCTTTATACCGTCATAGTGTCATACTAGTTGTTACGAGTATACTACTATCTCTTTATCAACCAGTGTACAGTGCGGTAGTTCACGGCTGTGGCTACCTCTGTGTCGGCAGTCGGCAGGCAGTCCGTCCATCCATAATTGTATTATAATATATACCACCTAACCGTGGTTTTTTTTTCATTCTTTATACCGTCATAGTGTCATACTAGTTGTTACGAGTATACTACTATCTCTTTATCAACCAGTGTACAGTGCGGTAGTTCACGGCTGTGGCTACCTCTGTGTCGGCAGTCGGCAGGCAGTCCGTCCATCCATAATTGTATTATAATATATACCACCTAACCGTGGTTTTTTTTTCATTCTTTATACCGTCATAGTCAGTCATACTAGTTGTTACGAGTATACTACTATCTCTTTATCAACCAGTGTACAGTGCGGTAGTTCACGGCTGTGGCTACCTCTGTGTCGGCACTCGGCAGGCAGTCCGTCCATCCATAATTGTATTATAATATATACCACCTAACCGTGGTTTTTTTTTCATTCTTTATACCGTCATAGTGTCATACTAGTTGTTACGAGTATACTACTATCTCTTTATCAACCAGTGTACAGTGCGGTAGTTCACGGCTGTGGCTACCTCTGTGTCGGCAGTCGGCAGGCAGTCCGTCCATCCATAATTGTATTATAATATATACCACCTAACCGTGGTTTTTTTTTCATTCTTTATACCGTCATAGTCAGTCATACTAGTTGTTACGAGTATACTACTATCTCTTTATCAACCAGTGTACAGTGCGGTAGTTCACGGCTGTGGCTACCTCTGTGTCGGAACTCGGCAGGCAGTCCGTCCATCCATAATTGTATTACAATATATACCACCTAACCGTGGTTTTTTTTTCATTCTTTATACCGTCATAGTCAGTCATACTAGTTGTTACGAGTATACTACTATCTCTTTATCAACCAGTGTACAGTGCGGTAGTTCACGGCTGTGGCTACCTCTGTGTCGGAACTCGGCAGGCAGTCCGTCCATCCATAATTGTATTACAATATATACCACCTAACCGTGGTTTTTTTATACCACCTAACCGTGGCAGTCCGTCCATAATTGTATACTAGTATCCAATCCATCCATCTCCATTGTTTACCTGAGGTGCCTTTTAGTTCTGCCTATAAAATATGGAGAACAAAAAAGTTGAGGTTCCAAAATTAGGGAAAGATCAAGATCCACTTCCACCTCGTGCTGAAGCTGCTGCCACTAGTCATGGCCGAGACGATGAAATGCCAGCAACGTCGTCTGCCAAGGCCGATGCCCAATGTCATAGTACAGAGCATGTCAAATCCAAAACACCAAATATCAGAAAAAAAAGGACTCCAAAACCTAAAATAAAATTGTCGGAGGAGAAGCGTAAACTTGCCAATATGCCATTTACCACACGGAGTGGCAAGGAACGGCTGAGGCCCTGGCCTATGTTCATGGCTAGTGGTTCAGCTTCACATGAGGATGGAAGCACTCAGCCTCTCGCTAGAAAACTGAAAAGACTCAAGCTGGCAAAAGCACCGCAAAGAACTGTGCGTTCTTTGAAATCCCAAATCCACAAGGAGAGTCCAATTGTGTCGTTTGCGATGCCTGACCTTCCCAACACTGGACGTGAAGAGCATGCGCCTTCCACTATTTGCATGCCCCCTGCAAGTGCTGGAAGGAGCACCCGCAGTCCAGTTCCTGATAGTCAGATTGAAGATGTCAGTGTTGAAGTACACCAGGATGAGGAGGATATGGGTGTTGCTGGCGCTGGGGAGGAAATTGACCAGAAGGATTCTGATGGTGAGGTGGTTTGTTTAAGTCAGGCACCCGGGGAGACACCTGTTGTCCGTGGGAGGAATATGGCCGTTGACATGCCAGGTGAAAATACCAAAAAAATCAGCTCTTCGGTGTGGAGGTATTTCACCAGAAATGCGGACAACAGGTGTCAAGCCGTGTGTTCCCTTTGTCAAGCTGTAATAAGTAGGGGTAAGGACGTTAACCACCTCGGAACATCCTCCCTTATACGTCACCTGCAGCGCATTCATAATAAGTCAGTGACAAGTTCAAAAACTTTGGGTGACAGCGGAAGCAGTCCACTGACCAGTAAATCCCTTCCTCTTGTAACCAAGCTCACGCAAACCACCCCACCAACTCCCTCAGTGTCAATTTCCTCCTTCCCCAGGAATGCCAATAGTCCTGCAGGCCATGTCACTGGCAAGTCTGACGAGTCCTCTCCTGCCTGGGATTCCTCCGATGCATCCTTGCGTGTAACGCCTACTGCTGCTGGCGCTGCTGTTGTTGCCGCTGGGAGTCGATGGTCATCCCAGAGGGGAAGTCGTAAGCCCACTTGTACTACTTCCAGTAAGCAATTGACTGTTCAACAGTCCTTTGCGAGGAAGATGAAATATCACAGCAGTCATCCTACTGCAAAGCGGATAACTGAGTCCTTGACAACTATGTTGGTGTTAGACGTGCGTCCGGTATCCGCCGTTAGTTCACAGGGAACTAGACAATTTATTGAGGCAGTGTGCCCCCGTTACCAAATACCATCTAGGTTCCACTTCTCTAGGCAGGCGATACCGAGAATGTACACGGACGTCAGAAAAAGACTCACCAGTGTCCTAAAAAATGCAGTTGTACCCAATGTCCACTTAACCACGGACATGTGGACAAGTGGAGCAGGGCAGGGTCAGGACTATATGACTGTGACAGCCCACTGGGTAGATGTATGGACTCCCACCGCAAGAACAGCAGCGGCGGCACCAGTAGCAGCATCTCGCAAACGCCAACTCTTTCCTAGGCAGGCTACGCTTTGTATCACCGCTTTCCAGAATACGCACACAGCTGAAAACCTCTTACGGCAACTGAGGAAGATCATCGCGGAATGGCTTACCCCAATTGGACTCTCCTGTGGATTTGTGGCATCGGACAACGCCAGCAATATTGTGTGTGCATTAAATATGGGCAAATTCCAGCACGTCCCATGTTTTGCACATACCTTGAATTTGGTGGTGCAGAATTTTTTAAAAAACGACAGGGGCGTGCAAGAGATGCTGTCGGTGGCCAGAAAAATTGCGGGACACTTTCGGCGTACAGGCACCACGTACAGAAGACTGGAGCACCACCAAAAACTACTGAACCTGCCCTGCCATCATCTGAAGCAAGAAGTGGTAACGAGGTGGAATTCAACCCTCTATATGCTTCAGAGGTTGGAGGAGCAGCAAAAGGCCATTCAAGCCTATACAATTGAGCACGATATAGGAGATGGAATGCACCTGTCTCAAGTGCAGTGGAGAATGATTTCAACGTTGTGCAAGGTTCTGATGCCCTTTGAACTTGCCACACGTGAAGTCAGTACAGACACTGCCAGCCTGAGTCAGGTCATTCCCCTCATCAGGCTTTTGCAGAAGAAGCTGGAGGCATTGAAGAAGGAGCTAACACGGAGCGATTCCGCTAGGCATGTGGGACTTGTGGATGCAGCCCTTAATTCGCTTAACAAGGATTCACGGGTGGTCAATCTGTTGAAATCAGAGCACTACATTTTGGCCACCGTGCTCGATCCTAGATTTAAAGCCTACCTTGGATCTCTCTTTCCGGCAGACACAGGTCTGCTGGGGTTGAAAGACCTGCTGGTGACAAAATTGTCAAGTCAAGCGGAACGCGACCTGTCAACATCTCCTCCTTCACATTCTCCCGCAACTGGGGGTGCGAGGAAAAGGCTCAGAATTCCGAGCCCACCCGCTGGCGGTGATGCAGGGCAGTCTGGAGCGACCGCTGATGCTGACATCTGGTCCGGACTGAAGGACCTGACAACGATTACGGACATGTCGTCTACTGTCACTGCATATGATTCTCTCAACATTGATAGAATGGTGGAGGATTATATGAGTGACCGCATCCAAGTAGGCACGTCACACAGTCCGTACTTATACTGGCAGGAAAAAGAGGCAATTTGGAGGCCCTTGCACAAACTGGCTTTATTCTACCTAAGTTGCCCTCCCACAAGTGTGTACTCCGAAAGAGTGTTTAGTGCCGCCGCTCACCTTGTCAGCAATCGGCGTACGAGGTTACATCCAGAAAATGTGGAGAAGATGATGTTCATTAAAATGAATTATAATCAATTCCTCCGCGGAGACATTGACCAGCAGCAATTGCCTCCACAAAGTACACAGGGAGCTGAGATGGTGGATTCCAGTGGGGACGAATTGATAATCTGTGAGGAGGGGGATGTACACGGTGATATATCGGAGGGTGAAGATGAGGTGGACATCTTGCCTCTGTAGAGCCAGTTTGTGCAAGGAGAGATTAATTGCTTCTTTTTTGGGGGGGGTCCAAACCAACCCGTCATATCAGTCACAGTCGTGTGGCAGACCCTGTCACTGAAATGATGGGTTGGTTAAAGTGTGCATGTCCTGTTTTGTTTATACAACATAAGGGTGGGTGGGAGGGCCCAAGGATAATTCCATCTTGCACCTCTTTTTTCTTTTCTTTTTCTTTGCATCATGTGCTGATTGGGGAGGGTTTTTTGGAAGGGACATCCTGCGTGACACTGCAGTGCCACTCCTAGATGGGCCCGGTGTTTGTGTCGGCCACTAGGGTCGCTAATCTTACTCACACAGCTACCTCATTGCGCCTCTTTTTTTCTTTGCGTCATGTGCTGTTTGGGGAGGGTTTTTTGGAAGGGACATCCTGCGTGACACTGCAGTGCCACTCCTAGATGTGCCCGGTGTTTGTGTCGGCCACTAGGGTCGCTAATCTTACTCACACAGTCAGCTACCTCATTGCGCCTCTTTTTTTCTTTGCGTCATGTGCTGTTTGGGGAGGGTTTTTTGGAAGGGCCATCCTGCGTGACACTGCAGTGCCACTCCTAGATGGGCCCGGTGTTTGTGTCGGCCACTAGGGTCGCTAATCTTACTCACACAGCTACCTCATTGCGCCTCTTTTTTTCTTTGCGTCAGGTGCTGTTGGGGGAGGGTTTTTTGGAAGGGACATCCTGCGTGACACTGCAGTGCCACTCCTAGATGGGCCCGGTGTTTGTGTCGGCCACTAGGGTCGCTTATCTTACTCACACAGCGACCTCGGTGCAAATTTTAGGACTAAAAATAATATTGTGAGGTGTGAGGTATTCAGAATAGACTGAAAATGAGTGTAAATTATGGTTTTTGAGGTTAATAATACTTTGGGATCAAAATGACCCCCAAATTCTATGATTTAAGCTGTTTTTTAGTGTTTTTGGAAAAAAACACCCGAATCCAAAACACACCCGAATCCGACAAAAATAATTCGGTGAGGTTTTGCCAAAACGCGTTCGAACCCAAAACACGGCCGCGGAACCGAACCCAAAACCAAAACACAAAACCCGAAAAATTTCAGGCGCTCATCTCTAATATCTGTGTGCACTGCTCAGGCTCAGGCCAGTGTGCTGCATCATCTATTATCTATATATAATATTATATATATCTGTCTGACTGCTCAGCTCACACAGCTTTTAATTGTGGGGGAGACTGGGGAGCACTACTGCAGTGCCAGTTATAGGTTATAGCAGGAGCCAGGAGTACATAATATATTATATAGTGAGTGACCACCAGACACACAGTGCAGTTTATTTAATATATCCGTTCTCTGCCTGAAAAAAGCGATACACACAGTGACTCAGTCAGTCACATACCATATCTGTGTGCACTGCTCAGGCTCAGGCCAGTGTGCTGCATCATCTATTATCTATATATAATTAGAGATGAGCGGGTTCGGTTTCTCTGAATCCGAACCCGCCAGAACTTCATGTTTTTTTTCACGGGTCCGAGCGACTCGGATCTTCCCGCCTTGCTCGGTTAACCCGAGCGCGCCCGAACGTCATCATGACGCTGTCGGATTCTCGCGAGGCTCGGATTCTATCGCGAGACTCGGATTCTATATAAGGAGCCGCGCGTCGCCGCCATTTTCACACGTGCATTGAGATTGATAGGGAGAGGACGTGGCTGGCGTCCTCTCCATTTAGATTATAAGAGACTGAGAGAGATTTACTGGAGCTGACTAGGAGGAGTACTGTTACTGTAGAAGTGTAGAGACTGAGTGGAGAGAGTTTACTAGTGAGGACAGTGCAGTTTACTTTATAATCCGTTCTCTGCCTGAAAAAAGCGATACACAGCACACAGTGACTCAGTCACATACCATATCTGTGTGCACTGCTCAGGCTCAGGCCAGTGTGCTGCATCATCTATTATCTATATATAATATTATATATATCTGTCTGACTGCTCAGCTCACACAGCTTATAATTGTGGGGGAGACTGGGGAGCACTACTGCAGTGCCAGTTATAGGTTATAGCAGGAGCCAGGAGTACATAATATATTATATAGTGAGTGACCACCAGACACACAGTGCAGTTTATTTAATATATCCGTTCTCTGCCTGAAAAAAGCGATACACACAGTGACTCAGTCAGTCACATACCATATCTGTGTGCACTGCTCAGGCTCAGGCCAGTGTGCTGCATCATCTATATATATTATATATCTGTCTGACTGCTCAGCTCACACAGCTTATAATTGTGGGGGAGACTGGGGAGCACTACTGCAGTGCCAGTTATAGGTTATAGCAGGAGCCAGGAGTACATAATATTATATTAAAATTAAACAGTGCACACTTTTGCTGCAGGAGTGCCACTGCCAGTGTGACTAGTGACCAGTGACCTGACCACCAGTATATATAATATTAGTAGTATACTATCTCTTTATCAACCAGTCTATATTAGCAGCAGACACAGTACAGTGCGGTAGTTCACGGCTGTGGCTACCTCTGTGTCGGCACTCGGCAGCCCGTCCATAATTGTATATACCACCTAACCGTGGTTTTTTTTTCTTTCTTTATACATACATACTAGTTACGAGTATACTATCTCTTTATCAACCAGTCTATATATTAGCAGCAGACACAGTACAGTGCGGTAGTTCACGGCTGTGGCTACCTCTGTGTCGGCACTCGGCAGCCCGTCCATAATTGTATATGCAACCTAACCGTGGTTTTTTTTTCTTTCTTTATAGTCATACTAGTTACGAGTATACTATCTCTTTATCAACCAGTCTATATTAGCAGCAGACACAGTACAGTGCGGTAGTTCACGGCTGTGGCTACCTCTGTGTCGGCACTCGGCAGCCCGTCCATAATTGTATATACCACCTAACCGTGGTTTTTTTTTCTTTCTTTATACATACATACTAGTTACGAGTATACTATCTCTTTATCAACCAGTCTATATTAGCAGCAGACACAGTACAGTGCGGTAGTTCACGGCTGTGGCTACCTCTGTGTCGGCACTCGGCAGCCCGTCCATAATTGTATATACCACCTAACCGTGGTTTTTTTTTCTTTCTTTATACATACATACTAGTTACGAGTATACTATCTCTTTATCAACCAGTCTATATATTAGCAGCAGACACAGTACAGTGCGGTAGTTCACGGCTGTGGCTACCTCTGTGTCGGCACTTGGCAGCCCGTCCATAATTGTATATACCACCTAACCGTGGTTTTTTTTTCTTTCTTTATACATACATACTAGTTACGAGTATACTATCTCTTTATCAACCAGTCTATATTAGCAGCAGACACAGTACAGTGCGGTAGTTCACGGCTGTGGCTACCTCTGTGTCGGCACTCGGCAGCCCGTCCATAATTGTATATACCACCTAACCGTGGTTTTTTTTTCTTTCTTTATACATACATACTAGTTACGAGTATACTATCTCTTTATCAACCAGTCTATATATTAGCAGCAGACACAGTACAGTGCGGTAGTTCACGGCTGTGGCTACCTCTGTGTCGGCACTCGGCAGCCCGTCCATAATTGTATATACCACCTAACCGTGGTTTTTTTTTCTTTCTTTATAGTCATACTAGTTACGAGTATACTATCTCTTTATCAACCAGTCTATATTAGCAGCAGACACAGTACAGTGCGGTAGTTCACGGCTGTGGCTACCTCTGTGTCGGCACTCGGCAGCCCGTCCATAATTGTATATACCACCTAACCGTGTTTTTTTTTTTCTTTCTTTATACATACATACTAGTTACGAGTATACTATCTCTTTATCAACCAGTCTATATTAGCAGCAGACACAGTACAGTGCGGTAGTTCACGGCTGTGGCTACCTCTGTGTCGGCACTCGGCAGCCCGTCCATAATTGTATATACCACCTAACCGTGTTTTTTTTTTCTTTCTTTATACATACATACTAGTTACGAGTATACTATCTCTTTATCAACCAGTCTATATATTAGCAGCAGACACAGTACAGTGCGGTAGTTCACGGCTGTGGCTACCTCTGTGTCGGCACTCGGCAGCCCGTCCATAATTGTATACTAGTATCCAATCCATCCATCTCCATTGTTTACCTGAGGTGCCTTTTAGTTGTGCCTATTAAAATATGGAGAACAAAAATGTTGAGGTTCCAAAATTAGGGAAAGATCAAGATCCACTTCCACCTCGTGCTGAAGCTGCTGCCACTAGTCATGGCCGAGACGATGAAATGCCAGCAACGTCGTCTGCCAAGGCCGATGCCCAATGTCATAGTACAGAGCATGTCAAATCCAAAACACCAAATATCAGTAAAAAAAGGACTCCAAAACCTAAAATAAAATTGTCGGAGGAGAAGCGTAAACTTGCCAATATGCCATTTACCACACGGAGTGGCAAGGAACGGCTGAGGCCCTGGCCTATGTTCATGGCTAGTGGTTCAGCTTCACATGAGGATGGAAGCACTCAGCCTCTCGCTAGAAAAATGAAAAGACTCAAGCTGGCAAAAGCAGCACAGCAAAGAACTGTGCATTCTTCGAAATCCCAAATCCACAAGGAGAGTCCAATTGTGTCGGTTGCGATGCCTGACCTTCCCAACACTGGACGTGAAGAGCATGCGCCTTCCACCATTTGCACGCCCCCTGCAAGTGCTGGAAGGAGCACCCGCAGTCCAGTTCCTGATAGTCAGATTGAAGATGTCAGTGTTGAAGTACACCAGGATGAGGAGGATATGGGTGTTGCTGGCGCTGGGGAGGAAATTGACCAGGAGGATTCTGATGGTGAGGTGGTTTGTTTAAGTCAGGCACCCGGGGAGACACCTGTTGTCCGTGGGAGGAATATGGCCGTTGACATGCCAGGTGAAAATACCAAAAAAATCAGCTCTTCGGTGTGGAGGTATTTCACCAGAAATGCGGACAACAGGTGTCAAGCCGTGTGTTCCCTTTGTCAAGCTGTAATAAGTAGGGGTAAGGACGTTAACCACCTCGGAACATCCTCCCTTATACGTCACCTGCAGCGCATTCATAATAAGTCAGTGACAAGTTCAAAAACTTTGGGTGACAGCGGAAGCAGTCCACTGACCAGTAAATCCCTTCCTCTTGTAACCAAGCTCACGCAAACCACCCCACCAACTCCCTCAGTGTCAATTTCCTCCTTCCCCAGGAATGCCAATAGTCCTGCAGGCCATGTCACTGGCAATTCTGACGAGTCCTCTCCTGCCTGGGATTCCTCCGATGCATCCTTGCGTGTAACGCCTACTGCTGCTGGCGCTGCTGTTGTTGCCGCTGGGAGTCGATGGTCCTCCCAGAGGGGAAGTCGTAAGCCCACTTGTACTACTTCCAGTAAGCAATTGACTGTTCAACAGTCCTTTGCGAGGAAGATGAAATATCACAGCAGTCATCCTACTGCAAAGCGGATAACTGAGGCCTTGACAACTATGTTGGTGTTAGACGTGCGTCCGGTATCCGCCGTTAGTTCACAGGGAACTAGACAATTTATTGAGGCAGTGTGCCCCCGTTACCAAATACCATCTAGGTTCCACTTCTCTAGGCAGGCGATACCGAGAATGTACACGGACGTCAGAAAAAGACTCACCAGTGTCCTAAAAAATGCAGTTGTACCCAATGTCCACTTAACCACGGACATGTGGACAAGTGGAGCAGGGCAGGGTCAGGACTATATGACTGTGACAGCCCACTGGGTAGATGTATGGACTCCCGCCGCAAGAACAGCAGCGGCGGCACCAGTAGCAGCATCTCGCAAACGCCAACTCTTTCCTAGGCAGGCTACGCTTTGTATCACCGCTTTCCAGAATACGCACACAGCTGAAAACCTCTTACGGCAACTGAGGAAGATCATCGCGGAATGGCTTACCCCAATTGGACTCTCCTGTGGATTTGTGGCATCGGACAACGCCAGCAATATTGTGTGTGCATTAAATATGGGCAAATTCCAGCACGTCCCATGTTTTGCACATACCTTGAATTTGGTGGTGCAGAATTTTTTAAAAAACGACAGGGGCGTGCAAGAGATGCTGTC
Organism: Pseudophryne corroboree; assembly: GCF_028390025.1. Lineage (NCBI taxonomy): Eukaryota > Metazoa > Chordata > Amphibia > Anura > Myobatrachidae > Pseudophryne > Pseudophryne corroboree. Next base: position 241,383,500 of record NC_086446.1, read on the forward strand.
GGTGGCCAGAAAAATTGCGGGACACTTTCGGCGTACAGGCACCACGTACAGAAGACTGGAGCACCACCAAAAACTACTGAACCTGCCCTGCCATCATCTGAAGCAAGAAGTGGTAACGAGGTGGAATTCAACCCTCTATATGCTTCAGAGGTTGGAGGAGCAGCAAAAGGCCATTCAAGCCTATACAATTGAGCACGATATAGGAGGTGGAATGCACCTGTCTCAAGTGCAGTGGAGAATGATTTCAACGTTGTGCAAGGTTCTGATGCCCTTTGAACTTGCCACACGTGAAGTCAGTTCAGACACTGCCAGCCTGAGTCAGGTCATTCCCCTCATCAGGCTTTTGCAGAAGAAGCTGGAGGCATTGAAGAAGGAGCTAAAAGGGAGCGATTCCGCTAGGCATGTGGGACTTGTGGATGCAGCCCTTAATTCGCTTAACAAGGATTCACGGGTGGTCAATCTGTTGAAATCAGAGCACTACATTTTGGCCACCGTGCTCGATCCTAGATTTAAAGCCTACCTTGGATCTCTCTTTCCGGCAGACACAAGTCTGCTGGGGTTGAAAGACCTGCTGGTGACAAAATTGTCAAGTCAAGCGGAACGCGACCTGTCAACATCTCCTCCTTCACATTCTCCCGCAACTGGGGGTGCGAGGAAAAGGCTCAGAATTCCGAGCCCACCCGCTGGCGGTGATGCAGGGCAGTCTGGAGCGACTGCTGATGCTGACATCTGGTCCGGACTGAAGGACCTGACAACGATTACGGACATGTCGTCTACTGTCACTGCATATGATTCTCTCAACATTGATAGAATGGTGGAGGATTATATGAGTGACCGCATCCAAGTAGGCACGTCACACAGTCCGTACTTATACTGGCAGGAAAAAGAGGCAATTTGGAGGCCCTTGCACAAACTGGCTTTATTCTACCTAAGTTGCCCTCCCACAAGTGTGTACTCCGAAAGAGTGTTTAGTGCCGCCGCTCACCTTGTCAGCAATCGGCGTACGAGGTTACATCCAGAAAATGTGGAGAAGATGATGTTCATTAAAATGAATTATAATCAATTCCTCCGCGGAGACATTGACCAGCAGCAATTGCCTCCACAAAGTACACAGGGAGCTGAGATGGTGGATTCCAGTGGGGACGAATTGATAATCTGTGAGGAGGGGGATGTACACGGTGATATATCGGAGGGTGAAGATGAGGTGGACATCTTGCCTCTGTAGAGCCAGTTTGTGCAAGGAGAGATTAATTGCTTCTTTTTTTGGGGGGGTCCAAACCAACCCGTCATATCAGTCACAGTCGTGTGGCAGACCCTGTCACTGAAATGATGGGTTGGTTAAAGTGTGCATGTCCTGTTTTGTTTATACAACATAAGGGTGGGTGGGAGGGCCCAAGGACAATTCCATCTTGCACCTCTTTTTTCTTTTCTTTTTCTTTGCATCATGTGCTGATTGGGGAGGGTTTTTTGGAAGGGACATCCTGCGTGACACTGCAGTGCCACTCCTAGATGGGCCCGGTGTTTGTGTCGGCCACTAGGGTCGCTAATCTTACTCACACAGTCAGCTACCTCATTGCGCCTCTTTTTTTCTTTGCGTCATGTGCTGTTTGGGGAGGGTTTTTTGGAAGGGACATCCTGCGTGACACTGCAGTGCCACTCCTAGATGGGCCCGGTGTTTGTGTCGGCCACTAGGGTCGCTAATCTTACTCACACAGCTACCTCATTGCGCCTCTTTTTTTCTTTGCGTCATGTGCTGTTTGGGGAGGGTTTTTTGGAAGGGACATCCTGCGTGACACTGCAGTGCCACTCCTAGATGGGCCCGGTGTTTGTGTCGGCCACTAGGGTCGCTAATCTTACTCACACAGCTACCTCATTGCGCCTCTTTTTTTCTTTGCGTCATGTGCTGTTTGGGGAGGGTTTTTTGGAAGGGCCATCCTGCGTGACACTGCAGTGCCACTCCTAGATGGGCCCGGTGTTTGTGTCGGCCACTAGGGTCGCTAATCTTACTCACACAGCTACCTCATTGCGCCTCTTTTTTTCTTTGCGTCATGTGCTGTTTGGGGAGGGTTTTTTGGAAGGGACATCCTGCGTGACACTGCAGTGCCACTCCTAGATGGGCCCGGTGTTTGTGTCGGCCACTAGGGTCGCTTATCTTACTCACACAGCGACCTCGGTGCAAATTTTAGGACTAAAAATAATATTGTGAGGTGTGAGGTATTCAGAATAGACTGAAAATGAGTGTAAATTATGGTTTTTGAGGTTAATAATACTTTGGGATCAAAATGACCCCCAAATTCTATGATTTAAGCTGTTTTTTAGTGTTTTTTGAAAAAAACACCCGAATCCAAAACACACCCGAATCCGACAAAAAAAATTCGGTGAGGTTTTGCCAAAACGCGTTCGAACCCAAAACACGGCCGCGGAACCGAACCCAAAACCAAAACACAAAACCCGAAAAATTTCAGGCGCTCATCTCTATATATTATATATATCTGTCTGACTGCTCAGCTCACACAGCTTATAATTGTGGGGGAGACTGGGGAGCACTACTGCAGTGCCAGTTATAGGTTATAGCAGGAGCCAGGAGTACATAATATATTATATAGTGAGTGACCACCAGACACACAGTGCAGTTTATTTAATATATCCGTTCTCTGCCTGAAAAAAGCGATACACACAGTGACTCAGTCAGTCACATACCATATCTGTGTGCACTGCTCAGGCTCAGGCCAGTGTGCTGCATCATCTATTATCTATATATAATATTATATATATCTGTCTGACTGCTCAGCTCACACAGCTTATAATTGTGGGGGAGACTGGGGAGCACTACTGCAGTGCCAGTTATAGGTTATAGCAGGAGCCAGGAGTACATAATATATTATATAGTGAGTGACCACCAGACACACAGTGCAGTTTATTTAATATATCCGTTCTCTGCCTGAAAAAAGCGATACACACAGTGACTCAGTCAGTCACATACCATATCTGTGTGCACTGCTCAGGCTCAGGCCAGTGTGCTGCATCATCTATATATATTATATATCTGTCTGACTGCTCAGCTCACACAGCTTATAATTGTGGGGGAGACTGGGGAGCACTACTGCAGTGCCAGTTATAGGTTATAGCAGGAGCCAGGAGTACATATTATATTAAAATTAAACAGTGCACACTTTTGCTGCAGGAGTGCCACTGCCAGTGTGACTGACCAGTGACCTGACCACACTGACCACCAGTATAGTTAGTAGTATACTTATATTGTGATTGCCTGAAAAAGTTAAACACTCGTCGTGTGACTTCACTTGTGTGTTTTTTTTTTTTTATTCTATAAAAATAAAACTCATTCTGCTGACAGACAGTGTCCAGCAGGTCCGTCATTATATAATATATAATATATACCTGTCCGGCTGCAGTAGTGATATATATATATTTTTTATATCATTTATCATCCAGTCGCAGCAGACACAGTACGGTAGTTCACGGCTGTGGCTACCTCTGTGTCTCTGCACTCAGCAGGCAGTCCGTCCATAATTGTAATACCACCTAACCGTGGATTTTTTTCATTCTTCTTTATACATACATAGTTACGTAGACATCTTCTCTTTATCAACCAGTCTATATTAGCTGCAGACACAGTACAGTACGGTAGTTCACGGCTGTGGCTACCTCTGTGTCTGCACTCGGCAGGCAGTCCGTCCATAATTGTATACCACCTAACCGTGGTTTTTTTTCATTCTTCTTTATACATACATAGTTACATAGACATCTTCTCTTTATCAACCAGTCTATATTAGCTGCAGACACAGTACAGTACGGTAGTTCACGGCTGTGGCTACCTCTGTGTCTGCAGTCGGCAGGCAGTCCATAATTGTATACTAGTATCCATCTCCATTGTTTACCTGAGGTGCCTTTTAGTTGTGCCTATTAAAATATGGAGAACAAAAATGTTGAGGTTCCAAAATTAGGGAAAGATCAAGATCCACTTCCACCTCGTGCTGAAGCTGCTGCCACTAGTCATGGCCGAGACGATGAAATGCCAGCAACGTCGTCTGCCAAGGCCGATGCCCAATGTCATAGTACAGAGCATGTCAAATCCAAAACACCAAATATCAGAAAAAAAAGGACTCCAAAACCTAAAATAAAATTGTCGGAGGAGAAGCGTAAACTTGCCAATATGCCATTTACCACACGGAGTGGCAAGGAACGGCTGAGGCCCTGGCCTATGTTCATGGCTAGTGGTTCAGCTTCACATGAGGATGGAAGCACTCAGCCTCTCGCTAGAAAAATGAAAAGACTCAAGCTGGCACAAGCAGCACAGCAAAGAACTGTGCATTCTTCGAAATCCCAAATCCACAAGGAGAGTCCAATTGTGTCGGTTGCGATGCCTGACCTTCCCAACACTGGACGTGAAGAGCATGCGCCTTCCACCATTTGCACGCCCCCTGCAAGTGCTGGAAGGAGCACCCGCAGTCCAGTTCCTGATAGTCAGATTGAAGATGTCAGTGTTGAAGTACACCAGGATGAGGAGGATATGGGTGTTGCTGGCGCTGGGGAGGAAATTGACCAGGAGGATTCTGATGGTGAGGTGGTTTGTTTAAGTCAGGCACCCGGGGAGACACCTGTTGTCCGTGGGAGGAATATGGCCGTTGCCATGCCAGGTGAAAATACCAAAAAAATCAGCTCTTCGGTGTGGAGGTATTTCACCAGAAATGCGGACAACAGGTGTCAAGCCGTGTGTTCCCTTTGTCAAGCTGTAATAAGTAGGGGTAAGGACGTTAACCACCTCGGAACATCCTCCCTTATACGTCACCTGCAGCGCATTCATAATAAGTCAGTGACAAGTTCAAAAACTTTGGGTGACAGCGGAAGCAGTCCACTGACCAGTAAATCCCTTCCTCTTGCAACCAAGCTCACGCAAACCACCCCACCAACTCCCTCAGTGTCAATTTCCTCCTTCCCCAGGAATGCCAATAGTCCTGCAGGCCATGTCACTGGCAATTCTGACGAGTCCTCTCCTGCCTGGGATTCCTCCGATGCATCCTTGCGTGTAACGCCTACTGCTGCTGGCGCTGCTGTTGTTGCCGCTGGGAGTCGATGGTCATCCCAGAGGGGAAGTCGTAAGCCCACTTGTACTACTTCCAGTAAGCAATTGACTGTTCAACAGTCCTTTGCGAGGAAGATGAAATATCACAGCAGTCATCCTACTGCAAAGCGGATAACTGAGGCCTTGACAACTATGTTGGTGTTAGACGTGCGTCCGGTATCCGCCGTTAGTTCACAGGGAACTAGACAATTTATTGAGGCAGTGTGCCCCCGTTACCAAATACCATCTAGGTTCCACTTCTCTAGGCAGGCGATACCGAGAATGTACACGGACGTCAGAAAAAGACTCACCAGTGTCCTAAAAAATGCAGTTGTACCCAATGTCCACTTAACCACGGACATGTGGACAAGTGGAGCAGGGCAGGGTCAGGACTATATGACTGTGACAGCCCACTGGGTAGATGTAAGGACTCCCGCCGCAAGAACAGCAGCGGCGGCACCAGTAGCAGCATCTCGCAAACGCCAACTCTTTCCTAGGCAGGCTACGCTTTGTATCACCGCTTTCCAGAATACGCACACAGCTGAAAACCTCTTACGGCAACTGAGGAAGATCATCGCGGAATGGCTTACCCCAATTGGACTCTCCTGTGGATTTGTGGCATCGGACAACGCCAGCAATATTGTGTGTGCATTAAATATGGGCAAATTCCAGCACGTCCCATGTTTTGCACATACCTTGAATTTGGTGGTGCAGAATTTTTTAAAAAACGACAGGGGCGTGCAAGAGATGCTGTCGGTGGCCAGAAGAATTGCGGGACACTTTCGGCGTACAGGCACCACGTACAGAAGACTGGAGCACCACCAAAAACTACTGAACCTGCCCTGCCATCATCTGAAGCAAGAAGTGGTAACGAGGTGGAATTCAACCCTCTATATGCTTCAGAGGTTGGAGGAGCAGCAAAAGGCCATTCAAGCCTATACAATTGAGCACGATATAGGAGGTGGAATGCACCTGTCTCAAGTGCAGTGGAGAATGATTTCAACGTTGTGCAAGGTTCTGATGCCCTTTGAACTTGCCACACGTGAAGTCAGTTCAGACACTGCCAGCCTGAGTCAGGTCATTCCCCTCATCAGGTTTTTGCAGAAGAAGCTGGAGGCATTGAAGAAGGAGCTAAAAGGGAGCGATTCCGCTAGGCATGTGGGACTTGTGGATACAGCCCTTAATTCGCTTAACAAGGATTCACGGGTGGTCAATCTGTTGAAATCAGAGCACTACATTTTGGCCACCGTGCTCGATCCTAGATTTAAAGCCTACCTTGGATCTCTCTTTCCGGCAGACACAAGTCTGCTGGGGTTGAAAGACCTGCTGGTGACAAAATTGTCAAGTCAAGCGGAACGCGACCTGTCAACATCTCCTCCTTCACATTCTCCCGCAACTGGGGGTGCGAGGAAAAGGCTCAGAATTCCGAGCCCACCCGCTGGCGGTGATGCAGGGCAGTCTGGAGCGACTGCTGATGCTGACATCTGGTCCGGACTGAAGGACCTGACAACGATTACGGACATGTCGTCTACTGTCACTGCATATGATTCTCTCAACATTGATAGAATGGTGGAGGATTATATGAGTGACCGCATCCAAGTAGGCACGTCACACAGTCCGTACTTATACTGGCAGGAAAAAGAGGCAATTTGGAGGCCCTTGCACAAACTGGCTTTATTCTACCTAAGTTGCCCTCCCACAAGTGTGTACTCCGAAAGAGTGTTTAGTGCCGCCGCTCACCTTGTCAGCAATCGGCATACGAGGTTACATCCAGAAAATGTGGAGAAGATGATGTTCATTAAAATGAATTATAATCAATTCCTCCGCGGAGACATTGACCAGCAGCAATTGCCTCCACAAAGTACACAGGGAGCTGAGATGGTGGATTCCAGTGGGGACGAATTGATAATCTGTGAGGAGGGGGATGTACACGGTGATATATCGGAGGGTGAAGATGAGGTGGACATCTTGCCTCTGTAGAGCCAGTTTGTGCAAGGAGAGATTAATTGCTTCTTTTTTGGGGGGGGTCCAAACCAACCCGTCATATCAGTCACAGTCGTGTGGCAGACCCTGTCACTGAAATGATGGGTTGGTTAAAGTGTGCATGTCCTGTTTTGTTTATACAACATAAGGGTGGGTGGGAGGGCCCAAGGACAATTCCATCTTGCACCTCTTTTTTCTTTTCTTTTTCTTTGCATCATGTGCTGATTGGGGAGGGTTTTTTGGAAGGGACATCCTGCGTGACACTGCAGTGCCACTCCTAGATGGGCCCGGTGTTTGTGTCGGCCACTAGGGTCGCTAATCTTACTCACACAGTCAGCTACCTCATTGCGCCTCTTTTTTTCTTTGCGTCATGTGCTGTTTGGGGAGGGTTTTTTGGAAGGGACATCCTGCGTGACACTGCAGTGCCACTCCTAGATGGGCCCGGTGTTTGTGTCGGCCACTAGGGTCGCTAATCTTACTCACACAGCTACCTCATTGCGCCTCTTTTTTTCTTTGCGTCATGTGCTGTTTGGGGAGGGTTTTTTGGAAGGGACATCCTGCGTGACACTGCAGTGCCACTCCTAGATGGGCCCGGTGTTTGTGTCGGCCACTAGGGTCGCTAATCTTACTCACACAGCTACCTCATTGCGCCTCTTTTTTTCTTTGCGTCATGTGCTGTTTGGGGAGGGTTTTTTGGAAGGGACATCCTGCGTGACACTGCAGTGCCACTCCTAGATGGGCCCGGTGTTTGTGTCGGCCACTAGGGTCGCTAATCTTACTCACACAGCTACCTCATTGCGCCTCTTTTTTTCTTTGCGTCATGTGCTGTTTGGGGAGGGTTTTTTGGAAGGGACATCCTGCGTGACACTGCAGTGCCACTCCTAGATGGGCCCGGTGTTTGTGTCGGCCACTAGGGTCGCTTATCTTACTCACACAGCGACCTCGGTGCAAATTTTAGGACTAAAAATAATATTGTGAGGTGTGAGGTATTCAGAATAGACTGAAAATGAGTGTAAATTATGGTTTTTGAGGTTAATAATACTTTGGGATCAAAATGACCCCCAAATTCTATGATTTAAGCTGTTTTTTAGTGTTTTTTGAAAAAAACACCCGAATCCAAAACACACCCGAATCCGACAAAAAAAATTCGGTGAGGTTTTGCCAAAACGCGTTCGAACCCAAAACACGGCCGCGGAACCGAACCCAAAACCAAAACACAAAACCCGAAAAATTTCAGGCGCTCATCTCTAGGCGATAATGTCTTGCGGTGACATCCTTCCTGGCTATGATCAGGGTAGGGATGACTTCCTTCGGAATACCCTTTTCCTTTAGGATCCGTGTTCTACCGCCATGCCGTCAAACGCAACCGCGGTAAGTCTTGGAACAGACAGGGTCCCTGCTGCAGCAGGTCTTGTCTGAGCGGCAGAGGCCAAGGGTCCTCTGCCAGCATCTCTTGAAGTTCCGGGTACCAAGCTCTACATGGCCAATCCGGAACCCCGAGTATGGTTTTCACTCCTCGCCTTCTTATTATTCTCAGTACCTTGGGTATGAGAGGTAGAGGAGGAGACACATAAACCGACTGGTACACCCACGGTGTCACTAGAGCGTCCCCAGCGATCGCCTGAGGGTCCCTTGACCTGGCGCAATATCTTTTCAACTTCTTGTTGAGGCGGGACGCCATCATGTCCACCCGTGGTCCTTCCCAACGGTTTACCCGCATTTGGAAAACTTCTGGATGAAGTCCCCCTTCTTCTGGGTGTAGGTCGCCCATCGGAGAATCCTTGTGGCTTCTGCCATCGCCATCCTGCTTCTTGTGCCGCCCTGTCTGTTTACATGGGCGACCGCCGTGATGTCGTCTGATTGGATCAGTACCGGCTGGTTCTGAAGCAGGGGCCTTGCTTGGCTTAGGGCATTGTAAATGGCCCTTAGCTGCAGAATATTTATGTGAAGCGAAATCTCCTTGGAAATTTCTTCCCTGTGTGACTGCACCCCAGCCCCGAAGGCTGGCATCCGTGGACACCAGGACCCAGTCCTGTATTCCGAATCTGCGGCCCTCTAGTACAGGGGTGGCCAACCAGTCAGAGACAAAGAGCCCAAAAATCTTGTTAGGTACATCTAAGAGCCGACAACAAACCAAACTTGCGTGTACAAAAATGGGGTGTGGCCTTCTGCCTGCTAGGCCACACCCCTGGTAAAAAAAATACATTGAAAAAGCTAGATCCACATAAAATACATTTAAAAACCAGATCCACATAAAATATATTGAAAAAGATTCACATAATACACTTCAGCTCCACCATGTGTCACTCCAGCCAGAATCCTTCTGTGTCACTCCAGCCAGCTCCACCCATGTGTCACTCCTGCCAGCACCATCCTGTGTCACTTCAGCCAGCTCCCCCATGTGTCACTCCTGCCAGCACCCTCCTGTGTCACTTCAGCCAGCTCCCCCATGTGTCACTCCTGCCAGGATCCTCCTATGTCACTCCAGTCAGCTCCCCCATATGTCACTCCTTCCAGGACCCTCCTGTGTCACTCCAGCCAGCTCCCCCATGTGTCACTCCAGCCAGCTCCCCCATGTGTCACTTTTGCCAGGATCCTCCTATGTCACTCCAGTCAGCTCACCCATGTGTCACTCCTGCCAGGACCCTCCTATGTCACTCCAGTCAGCTCCCCCATGTGTCACTCCTGCCAGGACCCTCCTATGTCACTCCAGTCAGCTCACCCATGTGTCACTCCTGCAAGGACCGTCCTGTGTCTCTCCAGCCACCCATCTCCCCCATGTGTCACTCCAGCCAGCTCCCCCATGTGTCACTCCTGCAAGGACCCTCCTGTGTCTCTCCAGCCATCTCCCCCATGTGTCACTCCTGCCAGGATCCTCCTATGTCACTCCAGTCAGCTCCCCCATGTGTCACTCCTGCCAACACCCTCCTGTGTCACTCCAGTCAGCTCCCCCATGTATCACTCCTGCCAGGATCCTCCTATGTCACTCCAGTCAGCTCACCCATGTGTCACTCCTGCCAGGACCCTCCTGTGTCACTCCAGTCAGCTCCCCCATGTATCACTCCTGCCAGGACCCTGTGTCACTCCAGCCAGCTCCCCCATGTGTCACTCCTGCCAGGATCCTCCTATGTCACTCCAGTCAGCTCCCCCATGTGTCACTCCTGCCAGCACCCTCCTGTGTCACTTCAGCCAGCTCCCCCATGTGGCACTCCTGCCAGCATCCTCCTGTGGCACTCCAGCCAGCTCCCCCATGTGTCACTCCTGCCAGGATCCTCCTATGTCACTCCAGTCAGCTCACCCATGTGTCACTCCTGCCAGGACCCTCCTGTGTCACTCCAGTCAGCTCCCCCATGTATCACTCCTGCCAGGACCCTGTGTCACTCCAGCCAGCTCCCCCATGTGTCACTCCTGCCAGCACCCTCCTGTGTCACTCCAGCCAGCTCCCCCATGTGTCACTCCTGCCAGGATCCTCCTACAGTATATCACTCCAGTCAGCTCCCCCATGTGTTACTCCTACCAGGACCCTCCTGTGTCACTCCAGCCAGCTCCCCCATGTGTCACTCCTGCCAGGACCCTCCTGTGTCACTCCAGCCCACTCTAATGTGTCACTACAGCCCCCCAACTCTTGCCATTGCAGCAGCACCTTATTTGTCCTCTGTTTGCCGGTGGGTGTCTCACTTCTAGTATGGTTCCCTCAGTTGTCAGTACCCATAGTGCTGCTGTGTGTCTGGCTGGAGTGCAGCGGTTTCCGGAACTGTTGTGGACCTCGAGTGTCGGGAGCCACATTTGAATAAAGAAAGAGCCACATGCGGCTCAAGAGCCACGGGTTGGCCACCGCTGCTCTAGTAGATGAGCCCTCTGCAGCCACCACAGCAGCGACACCCTGTTTCTTGCTGACAGGGTTATCCGCTGTTGTATCTGTAGATGGGACCCGGACCATTAGTCCCACAGGTCCCACTGGAACGTCCTTGCGTGGAGTCTTCCGAATGGAATTATGCTTCGTACGAAGCTACCATTTTTCCAAGGACTCGTGTGCATTGATGTACCAACACCTGTCCTGGTTTTAGGATGTCTCTGACTAGAGATGACAACTCCTCGGCTTTTTCCACTGGAAGAAACACTCTTTTCTGGTCTGCGTTCAGAAACATTCCCAGGAACAGAAGACGTGTCGTCGGGACCAGCTGTGACTTTGGAATATTGAGAATCCAGTCGTGCTGTTGTAGCACTTCCCGAGGGAGTGCTACCCCCACTACCAACTGTTCTTTGGACCTCGCCTTTATCAGGAGATCGTCCAAGTATGGGATAATAAAAACTTCCTTCTTGCGAAGGAGTATCATCACTTCGGCCATTACCTAGGTAAAGACCTTCGGTGCCGTGGACAACTCCAACGGCCGCGTCTGGAACTGATAGTGACAGTCCTGTACCACATATCTGAGGTACTCCTGGTGAGGAGGGTAGATGGGGACATGCAGGTACGCATCCTTGATGTCCAGGGAGACCCTGTAATCCCCCTCGTCCAGGCTCGTAATAACCGCCCTGAGCGATTCCATCTTGAACTTGAATCTTCTGATATAAAAGTTCAAGTATTTTAATTTCAAGATGGGTCTCACCGAACCGTTTCGGTACCACAACCACTGTGGAATAGTAACCCCTTCCTTGCTGAAGGAGGGGCACTTTGACAATCACTTGTTGTGATTATAGTGTTGAATATCCACCAACACCGTCTCCCTGGCAGAGGGAGGTGCCGGTAAGGCAGATTTTAGGAAACGGCGGGGGGAAGAACATCTCGAACTCCAGCCTGTACCCCTGAGATACTACTTGAAGGACCCAGGGATCCATGTGAGAGAGCCCACTGTCCGCTGAAATATCTGAGACGGCCCCCACCGTACCCGGGTCCGCCTGAGCAGCCCCAGCACCATGCTGTGGACCTACCGGACGCAGGGAGGACTTCTGCTCTTGGGAACTAGCTGTGTGTTGCAGCTTTTTCCTCTGCCTTTGCCTCTCGGCAGAAAGGATGAGTCTCTAGCCCTCTTGCTTTTCTGGGGCCGAAAGGACTGTACTTGATGATACGGTGCTTTCTTTTGTTGTGGGGTAGCCTGTGGCAAAAAAATCGATTTCCCAGCAGTAGCTGTTGAAACGAGGTCTGAAAAACCATCCCCAAACAGTTTTACCCCCTTATAGGGCAACTTCCATGTGCCGATTCGAGTCGGCATCGCCTGACCATTGCCAAGTCCATAACCCCCGTCTGGCGGCAATGGACCTAGCGCTTATTTTTGATGCCAGGCGGCAAATATCCCTCTGTGCATCACGCATGTATAAGACCACGTCTTTTATATGCTCTATTTTCAGCAAAATATTGTCCCTATTCATATTTATTTTCCGACAGGGAATCTGACCACGCAGCGGGAGCACTGCACATCCATGCCGAAGCAACGGCTGGTCGCAATATAATGCCCTAGTGTGTGACTATATCTTATAGGGTAACCTCCTGCTTTCTATCAGCAGGTTCCTTCAGGGCGGCCGTATCCGGAGACGGTAGTGCCCCCTTTTTCTGATAAGCGTGTAAGGGCTGTATCTACCCTATTGGGTGTTTCCCCGCGTGATCTATCCTCTGGCGGGAAAGGGTACGCTGCCAATAACCGTTTTAGAAATTATCAATTTCTTACCGGGGGAAGACCACTCTTCCTCACACACCTCATTTAATTTCTCAGATGCAGGAAAAACTACTAATAGTTTTCTCTCACCAAACACAATATCCTTTTATGTGGTACCTGGGGTATAATCATAAATGTGTAATACATTTTTCATTGCCTCAATCCTGTAACGGGTGGACCTATTTGGAGGGTACACCAGGCTCATCGATGTCGACACTGGAGTCAGTATCCGTGTCGACATCTGTGTCTGTTATCTGAGGTAGCGGGCGATTTTAGAGCCCCCCATGACATTTGAGACGCTGGAACAGGCACAAGCTGAGTAGCCGGCTGTCCTGTGTCGTCGACCTTTTATGTAAGGCAGGGGTGGCCAACCAGTCAGAGACAAAGAGCCCAAAAATCTTGTTAGGTACATCTAAGAGCCGACAACAAACCAAACTTGCGTGTACAAAAATGGGGTGTGGCCTTCTGCCTGCTAGGCCACACCCCTGGTAAAAAAAATACATTGAAAAAGCTAGATCCACATAAAATACATTTAAAAACCAGATCCACATAAAATATATTGAAAAAGATTCACATAATACACTTCAGCTCCACCATGTGTCACTCCAGCCAGAATCCTTCTGTGTCACTCCAGCCAGCTCCACCCATGTGTCACTCCTGCCAGCACCATCCTGTGTCACTTCAGCCAGCTCCCCCATGTGTCACTCCTGCCAGCACCCTCCTGTGTCACTTCAGCCAGCTCCCCCATGTGTCACTCCTGCCAGGATCCTCCTATGTCACTCCAGTCAGCTCCCCCATATGTCACTCCTTCCAGGACCCTCCTGTGTCACTCCAGCCAGCTCCCCCATGTGTCACTCCAGCCAGCTCCCCCATGTGTCACTTTTGCCAGGATCCTCCTATGTCACTCCAGTCAGCTCACCCATGTGTCACTCCTGCCAGGACCCTCCTATGTCACTCCAGTCAGCTCCCCCATGTGTCACTCCTGCCAGGACCCTCCTATGTCACTCCAGTCAGCTCACCCATGTGTCACTCCTGCAAGGACCGTCCTGTGTCTCTCCAGCCACCCATCTCCCCCATGTGTCACTCCAGCCAGCTCCCCCATGTGTCACTCCTGCAAGGACCCTCCTGTGTCTCTCCAGCCATCTCCCCCATGTGTCACTCCTGCCAGGATCCTCCTATGTCACTCCAGTCAGCTCCCCCATGTGTCACTCCTGCCAACACCCTCCTGTGTCACTCCAGTCAGCTCCCCCATGTATCACTCCTGCCAGGATCCTCCTATGTCACTCCAGTCAGCTCACCCATGTGTCACTCCTGCCAGGACCCTCCTGTGTCACTCCAGTCAGCTCCCCCATGTATCACTCCTGCCAGGACCCTGTGTCACTCCAGCCAGCTCCCCCATGTGTCACTCCTGCCAGGATCCTCCTATGTCACTCCAGTCAGCTCCCCCATGTGTCACTCCTGCCAGCACCCTCCTGTGTCACTTCAGCCAGCTCCCCCATGTGGCACTCCTGCCAGCATCCTCCTGTGGCACTCCAGCCAGCTCCCCCATGTGTCACTCCTGCCAGGATCCTCCTATGTCACTCCAGTCAGCTCACCCATGTGTCACTCCTGCCAGGACCCTCCTGTGTCACTCCAGTCAGCTCCCCCATGTATCACTCCTGCCAGGACCCTGTGTCACTCCAGCCAGCTCCCCCATGTGTCACTCCTGCCAGCACCCTCCTGTGTCACTCCAGCCAGCTCCCCCATGTGTCACTCCTGCCAGGATCCTCCTACAGTATATCACTCCAGTCAGCTCCCCCATGTGTTACTCCTACCAGGACCCTCCTGTGTCACTCCAGCCAGCTCCCCCATGTGTCACTCCTGCCAGGACCCTCCTGTGTCACTCCAGCCCACTCTAATGTGTCACTACAGCCCCCCAACTCTTGCCATTGCAGCAGCACCTTATTTGTCCTCTGTTTGCCGGTGGGTGTCTCACTTCTAGTATGGTTCCCTCAGTTGTCAGTACCCATAGTGCTGCTGTGTGTCTGGCTGGAGTGCAGCGGTTTCCGGAACTGTTGTGGACCTCGAGTGTCGGGAGCCACATTTGAATAAAGAAAGAGCCACATGCGGCTCAAGAGCCACGGGTTGGCCACCGCTGATGTAAGGAGTTGACACTTTCACGTAATCCTTCCATAAGTTCAATCACACCGGTGTCGACCCCGCCGGGGGTGACAACATATTTACAGGCATTCGCTCCGCCTCCACCTCATTATCCTCCACATACCTGTCGACACAGCCGTACCGACACACAGCACACACA
The DNA here is from genome assembly GCF_028390025.1 of Pseudophryne corroboree. Classification (NCBI taxonomy): domain Eukaryota; kingdom Metazoa; phylum Chordata; class Amphibia; order Anura; family Myobatrachidae; genus Pseudophryne; species Pseudophryne corroboree. The sequence goes on from NC_086446.1 coordinate 241,398,519, forward strand.
CAGGGAATGCTCTGATAGAGGACAGGACCCCACAAAGCCCTTTGGGGAGACAGAGGGAGAGTATGCCAGCACACACCAGGGCGCTATATATCACAGGGATAGCACCTATAAAAAAGTGTTTTCCCTTATAGCTGCATATATATTGTATACTGCGCCTAAATTGTGCCCCCCCTCTCTTTTTAACCCTTTCTGTAGTGTAATAACTGCAGGGGAGAGCCAGGGAGCTTCCCTCCAACGGAGCTGTGAGGGAAAAATGGCGCCAGTGTGCTGAAGGAGATAGCTCCGCCCCTTTTTCGCTGACCTTTCTCCCGCATTTTTATGGATTCTGGCAGGGGTTAATGTACATCCATATAGCCCTGGGGGTTATATGTGATGTATTTTTGCCAGCCAAGGTGTTAATATTGCTGCTCAGGGCGCCCCCCCAGCGCCCTGCACCCATCAGTGACCGCAGTGTGAGGTGTGCATGAGGAGCAATGGCGCACAGCTGCAGTGCTGTGCGCTACCTTGATGAAGACTGATGTCTTCTGCCGCCGATTTTCCGGACCTCTTCTCGATGCAGTGAGCCTGTTGCCAGCAGGTCTCACTGAAAATAAAAAACCTAAAACTAACTTTTATCTAAGAAGCTCAGGAGAGCCCCCTAGATTGCACCCTGCTCGGTCGGGCACAAAAATCTAACTGAGGCTTGGAGGAGGGTCATAGGGGGAGAAGCCAGTGCACACCAGGTAGTCCTAAAGCTTTCTTTAGATGTGCCCAGTCTCCTGCGGAGCCGCTATTCCCCATGGTCCTTACGGAGTTCCCAGCATCCACTAGGACGTCAGAGAAATCTGGGTTAGTTATACCCTAAGAGTATAACTAACCCAGATATTAGGGTAGATCTAACCCAGATATTGTACCCCACTAATGAATAGAGTATAAGTACTGCATTTTCAATATTAGGGTATAACTAACCCAGATATTGTACCCCACTAATGAATAGAGTATAAGTACTGCATTTTCAGTATCGGTATAACTAACCCAGATATTGTACCCCACTAATGAATAGAGTAAACGTACTGCATTTTCAATATGGATATAACATACCCAGATATTCTACCCCACTAATGAATAGAGTATAAGTACTGCATTTTCAATATGGGTATAACTAACCCAGATATTCTACCCCACTAATGAATAGAGTATAAGTACTGCATTTTCAATATGGGTATAACTAACCCAGATATTGCACCCCACTAATGAATAGAGTATAAGTACTGCATTTTTAATATTACCATTGTGGAATAGCTACCAAAGTTGGACCTATAATAACGTTTTAGGAATACAGGTGTGCTAAAACTTTAGTCCAATTCAGGACCATAACCTAAGAGGTACGCTGAATTAAGTCCAATTCAGGACTAGAATTTTAGTATCATCAGTACCGCTATCCCTGACGCACATACTTACACACTGATATTCATCAGGTAATTTGTAACATTTTTCTAGGAGACTATGGGGCCTATTTATCACCATCCGCATCCAGGATGCGGATGACAGGTGATAAAATCGCTAGAGATGAGCGCCTGAAATTTTTCGGGTTTTGTGTTTTGGTTTTGGGTTCGGTTCCGCGGCCGTGTTTTGGGTTCGAACGCGTTTTGGCAAAACCTCACCGAATTTTTTTTGTCGGATTCGGGTGTGTTTTGGATTCGGGTGTTTTTTTCAAAAAACACTAAAAAACAGCTTAAATCATAGAATTTGGGGGTCATTTTGATCCCAAAGTATTATTAACCTCAAAAACCATAATTTACACTCATTTTCAGTCTATTCTGAATACCTCACACCTCACAATATTATTTTTAGTCCTAAAATTTGCACCGAGGTCGCTGTGTGAGTAAGATAAGCGACCCTAGTGGCCGACACAAACACCGGGCCCATCTAGGAGTGGCACTGCAGTGTCACGCAGGATGTCCCTTCCAAAAAACCCTCCCCAAACAGCACATGACGCAAAGAAAAAAAGAGGCGCAATGAGGTAGCTGTGTGAGTAAGATTAGCGACCCTAGTGGCCGACACAAACACCGGGCCCATCTAGGAGTGGCACTGCAGTGTCACGCAGGATGGCCCTTCCAAAAAACCCTCCCCAAACAGCACATGACGCAAAGAAAAAAAGAGGCGCAATGAGGTAGCTGTGTGAGTAAGATTAGCGACCCTAGTGGCCGACACAAACACCGGGCCCATCTAGGAGTGGCACTGCAGTGTCACGCAGGATGTCCCTTCCAAAAAACCCTCCCCAAACAGCACATGACGCAAAGAAAAAAAGAGGCGCAATGAGGTAGCTGTGTGAGTAAGATTAGCGACCCTAGTGGCCGACACAAACACCGGGCCCATCTAGGAGTGGCACTGCAGTGTCACGCAGGATGTCCCTTCCAAAAAACCCTCCCCAAACAGCACATGACGCAAAGAAAAAAAGAGGCGCAATGAGGTAGCTGACTGTGTGAGTAAGATTAGCGACCCTAGTGGCCGACACAAACACCGGGCCCATTTAGGAGTGGCACTGCAGTGTCACGCAGGATGTCCCTTCCAAAAAACCCTCCCCAATCAGCACATGATGCAAAGAAAAAGAAAAGAAAAAAGAGGTGCAAGATGGAATTGTCCTTGGGCCCTCCCACCCACCCTTATGTTGTATAAACAAAACAGGACATGCACACTTTAACCAACCCATCATTTCAGTGACAGGGTCTGCCACACGACTGTGACTGATATGACGGGTTGGTTTGGACCCCCCCCAAAAAAGAAGCAATTAATCTCTCCTTGCACAAACTGGCTCTACAGAGGCAAGATGTCCACCTCATCATCACCCTCCGATATATCACCGTGTACATCCCCCTCCTCACAGATTATCAATTCGTCCCCACTGGAATCCACCATCTCAGCTCCCTGTGTACTTTGTGGAGGCAATTGCTGCTGGTCAATGTCTCCGCGGAGGAATTGATTATAATTCATTTTAATGAACATCATCTTCTCCACATTTTCTGGATGTAACCTCGTACGCCGATTGCTGACAAGGTGAGCGGCGGCACTAAACACTCTTTCGGAGTACACACTTGTGGGAGGGCAACTTAGGTAGAATAAAGCCAGTTTGTGCAAGGGCCTCCAAATTGCCTCTTTTTCCTGCCAGTATAAGTACGGACTGTGTGACGTGCCTACTTGGATGCGGTCACTCATATAATCCTCCACCATTCTATCAATGTTGAGAGAATCATATGCAGTGACAGTAGACGACATGTCCGTAATCGTTGTCAGGTCCTTCAGTCCGGACCAGATGTCAGCATCAGCAGTCGCTCCAGACTGCCCTGCATCACCGCCAGCGGGTGGGCTCGGAATTCTGAGCCTTTTCCTCGCACCCCCAGTTGCGGGAGAATGTGAAGGAGGAGATGTTGACAGGTCGCGTTCCGCTTGACTTGACAATTTTGTCACCAGCAGGTCTTTCAACCCCAGCAGACTTGTGTCTGCCGGAAAGAGAGATCCAAGGTAGGCTTTAAATCTAGGATCGAGCACGGTGGCCAAAATGTAGTGCTCTGATTTCAACAGATTGACCACCCGTGAATCCTTGTTAAGCGAATTAAGGGCTCCATCCACAAGTCCCACATGCCTAGCGGAATCGCTCCGTGTTAGCTCCTCCTTCAATGTCTCCAGCTTCTTCTGCAAAAGCCTGATGAGGGGAATGACCTGACTCAGGCTGGCAGTGTCTGAACTGACTTCACGTGTGGCAAGTTCAAAGGGCATCAGAACCTTGCACAACGTTGAAATCATTCTCCACTGCGCCTGAGACAGGTGCATTCCACCTACTATATCGTGCTCAATTGTATAGGCTTGAATGGCCTTTTGCTGCTCCTCCAACCTCTGAAGCATATAGAGGGTTGAATTCCACCTCGTTACCACTTCTTGCTTCAGATGATGGCAGGGCAGGTTCAGTAGTTTTTGGTGGTGCTCCAGTCTTCTGTACGTGGTGCCTGTACGCCGAAAGTGTCCCGCAATTCTTCTGGCCACCGACAGCATCTCTTGCACGCCCCTGTCGTTTTTTAAAAAATTCTGCACCACCAAATTCAAGGTATGTGCAAAACATGGGACGTGCTGGAATTTGCCCATATTTAATGCACACACAATATTGCTGGCGTTGTCCGATGCCACAAATCCACAGGAGAGTCCAATTGGGGTAAGCCATTCCGCGATGATCTTCCTCAGTTGCCGTAAGAGGTTTTCAGCTGTGTGCGTATTCTGGAAACCGGTGATACAAAGCGTAGCCTGCCTAGGAAAGAGTTGGCGTTTGCGAGATGCTGCTACTGGTGCCGCCGCTGCTGTTCTTGCGGCGGGAGTCCATACATCTACCCAGTGGGCTGTCACAGTCATATAGTCCTGACCCTGCCCTGCTCCACTTGTCCACATGTCCGTGGTTAAGTGGACATTGGGTACAGCTGCATTTTTTAGGACACTGGTGACTCTTTTTCTGAGGTCTGTGTACATTTTCGGTATCGCCTGCCTAGAGAAATGGAACCTAGATGGTATTTGGTACCGGGGACACAGTACCTCCAACAAGTCTCTAGTTGGCTCTGCAGTAATGATGGATACCGGAACCACGTTTCTCACCACCCAGGATGCCAAGGCCTCAGTTATCCGCTTTGCAGTAGGATGACTGCTGTGATATTTCATCTTCCTCGCAAAGGACTGTTGAACAGTCAATTGCTTACTGGAAGTAGTACAAGTGGGCTTACGACTTCCCCTCTGGGATGACCATCGACTCCCAGCGGCAACAACAGCAGCGCCAGCAGCAGTAGGCGTTACACGCAAGGATGCATCGGAGGAATCCCAGGCAGGAGAGGACTCGTCAGAATTGCCAGTGACATGGCCTGCAGGACTATTGGCATTCCTGGGGAAGGAGGAAATTGACACTGAGGGAGTTGAATGGGTGGTTTGCGTGAGCTTGGTTACAAGAGGAAGGGATTTACTGGTCAGTGGACTGCTTCCGCTGTCACCCAAAGTTTTTGAACTTGTCACTGACTTATTATGAATGCGCTGCAGGTGACGTATAAGGGAGGATGTTCCGAGGTGGTTAACGTCCTTACCCCTACTTATTACAGCTTGACAAAGGGAACACACGGCTTGACACCTGTTGTCCGCATTTCTGGTGAAATACCTCCACACCGAAGAGCTGATTTTTTTGGTATTTTCACCTGGCATGTCAACGGCCATATTCCTCCCACGGACAACAGGTGTCTCCCCGGGTGCCTGACTTAAACAAACCACCTCACCATCAGAATCCTCCTGGTCAATTTCCTCCCCAGCGCCAGCAACACCCATATCCTCCTCATCCTGGTGTACTTCAACACTGACATCTTCAATCTGACTATCAGGAACTGGACTGCGGGTGCTCCTTCCAGCACTTGCAGGGGGCGTGCAAATGGTGGAAGGCGCATGCTCTTCACGTCCAGTGTTGGGAAGGTCAGGCATCGCAACCGACACAATTGGACTCTCCTTGTGGATTTGGGATTTTGAAGAATGCACAGTTCTTTGCTGTGCTGCTTTTGCCAGCTTGAGTCTTTTCATTTTTCTAGCGAGAGGCTGAGTGCTTCCATCCTCATGTGAAGCTGAACCACTAGCCATGAACATAGGCCAGGGCCTCAGCCGTTCCTTGCCACTCCGTGTCGTAAATGGCATATTGGCAAGTTTACGCTTCTCCTCCGACAATTTTATTTTAGGTTTTGGAGTCCTTTTTTTTCTGATATTTGGTGTTTTGGATTTGACATGCTCTGTACTATGACATTGGGCATCGGCCTTGGCAGACGACGTTGCTGGCATTTCATCGTCTCGGCCATGACTAGTGGCAGCAGCTTCAGCACGAGGTGGAAGTGGATCTTGATCTTTCCCTAATTTTGGAACCTCAACATTTTTGTTCTCCATATTTTAATAGGCACAACTAAAAGGCACCTCAGGTAAACAATGGAGATGGATACTAGTATACAATTATGGACTGCCTGCCGAGTGCAGACACAGAGGTAGCCACAGCCGTGAACTACCGTACTGTACTGTGTCTGCTGCTAATATAGACTGGTTGATAAAGAGATGTCTATGTAACTATGTATGTATAAAGAAGAAAGAAAAAAAAACCACGGTTAGGTGGTATACAATTATGGACGGACTGCCTGCCGAGTGCAGACACAGAGGTAGCCACAGCCGTGAACTACCGTACTGTACTGTGTCTGCTGCTAATATAGACTGGTTGATAAAGAGATGTCGTAGTAGTATGTATGTATAAAGAAGAAAAAAAAACCACGGTTAGGTGGTATATACAATTATGGACGGGCTGCCGAGTGCCGACACAGAGGTAGCCACAGCCGTGAACTACCGCACTGTACTGTGTCTGCTGCTAATATATAGACTGGTTGATAAAGAGATAGTATACTCGTAACTAGTATGTATGTATAAAGAAAGAAAAAAAACCACGGTTAGGTGGTATATACAATTATGGACGGGCTGCCGAGTGCCGACACAGAGGTAGCCACAGCCGTGAACTACCGCACTGTACTGTGTCTGCTGCTAATATAGACTGGTTGATAAAGAGATAGTATACTCGTAACTAGTATGTATGTATAAAGAAAGAAAAAAAAAACACGGTTAGGTGGTATATACAATTATGGACGGGCTGCCGAGTGCCGACACAGAGGTAGCCACAGCCGTGAACTACCGCACTGTACTGTGTCTGCTGCTAATATAGACTGGTTGATAAAGAGATAGTATACTCGTAACTAGTATGACTATAAAGAAAGAAAAAAAAACCACGGTTAGGTGGTATATACAATTATGGACGGGCTGCCGAGTGCCGACACAGAGGTAGCCACAGCCGTGAACTACCGCACTGTACTGTGTCTGCTGCTAATATATAGACTGGTTGATAAAGAGATAGTATACTCGTAACTAGTATGTATGTATAAAGAAAGAAAAAAAAACCACGGTTAGGTGGTATATACAATTATGGACGGGCTGCCGAGTGCCGACACAGAGGTAGCCACAGCCGTGAACTACCGCACTGTACTGTGTCTGCTGCTAATATAGACTGGTTGATAAAGAGATAGTATACTCGTAACTAGTATGTATGTATAAAGAAAGAAAAAAAAACCACGGTTAGGTGGTATATACAATTATGGACGGGCTGCCGAGTGCCGACACAGAGGTAGCCACAGCCGTGAACTACCGCACTGTACTGTGTCTGCTGCTAATATAGACTGGTTGATAAAGAGATAGTATACTCGTAACTAGTATGACTATAAAGAAAGAAAAAAAAACCACGGTTAGGTGGTATATACAATTATGGACGGGCTGCCGAGTGCCGACACAGAGGTAGCCACAGCCGTGAACTACCGCACTGTACTGTGTCTGCTGCTAATATATAGACTGGTTGATAAAGAGATAGTATACTCGTAACTAGTATGTATGTATAAAGAAAGAAAAAAAAACCACGGTTAGGTGGTATATACAATTATGGACGGGCTGCCGAGTGCCGACACAGAGGTAGCCACAGCCGTGAACTACCGCACTGTACTGTGTCTGCTGCTAATATATAGACTGGTTGATAAAGAGATAGTATACTCGTAACTAGTATGTATGTATAAAGAAAGAAAAAAAAACCACGGTTAGGTGGTATATACAATTATGGACGGGCTGCCGAGTGCCGACACAGAGGTAGCCACAGCCGTGAACTACCGCACTGTACTGTGTCTGCTGCTAATATATAGACTGGTTGATAAAGAGATAGTATACTCGTAACTAGTATGTATGTATAAAGAAAGAAAAAAAAACCACGGTTAGGTGGTATATACAATTATGGACGGGCTGCCGAGTGCCGACACAGAGGTAGCCACAGCCGTGAACTACCGCACTGTACTGTGTCTGCTGCTAATATAGACTGGTTGATAAAGAGATAGTATACTCGTAACTAGTATGTATGTATAAAGAAAGAAAAAAAAACCACGGTTAGGTGGTATATACAATTATGGACGGGCTGCCGAGTGCCGACACAGAGGTAGCCACAGCCGTGAACTACCGCACTGTACTGTGTCTGCTGCTAATATATAGACTGGTTGATAAAGAGATAGTATACTCGTAACTAGTATGTATGTATAAAGAAAGAAAAAAAAACCACGGTTAGGTGGTATATACAATTATGGACGGGCTGCCGAGTGCCGACACAGAGGTAGCCACAGCCGTGAACTACCGCACTGTACTGTGTCTGCTGCTAATATATAGACTGGTTGATAAAGAGATAGTATACTCGTAACTAGTATGTATGTATAAAGAAAGAAAAAAAAACCACGGTTAGGTGGTATATACAATTATGGACGGGCTGCCGAGTGCCGACACAGAGGTAGCCACAGCCGTGAACTACCGCACTGTACTGTGTCTGCTGCTAATATAGACTTGTTGATAAAGAGATAGTATACTCGTAACTAGTATGTTTGTATAAAGCAAGAAAAAAAAACCACGGTTAGGTGGTATATACAATTATGGACGGGATGCCGAGTGCCGACACAGAGGTAGCCACAGCCGTGAACTACCGCACTGTACTGTGTCTGCTGCTAATATAGACTGGTTGATAAAGAGATAGTATACTCGTAACTAGTATGACTATAAAGAAAGAAAAAAAAAACACGGTTAGGTGGTATATACAATTATGGACGGGCTGCCGAGTGCCGACACAGAGGTAGCCACAGCCGTGAACTACCGCACTGTACTGTGTCTGCTGCTAATATAGACTGGTTGATAAAGAGATAGTATACTACTAATATTATATATACTGGTGGTCAGGTCACTGGTCACTAGTCACACTGGCAGTGGCACTCCTGCAGCAAAAGTGTGCACTGTTTAATTTTAATATAATATTATGTACTCCTGGCTCCTGCTATAACCTATAACTGGCACTGCAGTGCTCCCCAGTCTCCCCCACAATTATAAGCTGTGTGAGCTGAGCACAGTCAGATATATATATACATTGATGCAGCACACTGGGCTGAGCAGTGCACACAGATATGGTATGTGACTGAGTCACTGTGTGTATCGTTTTTTTCAGGCAGAGAACTGATATATTAAATAAAACAAACAACTGCACTGTCTGGTGGTCACTGTGGTCGTCAGTCACTAAACTCTGCACTCTCTTCTACAGTATCACAGCCTCAGGTCAATCTCTCTCTCTCTCTCTCTCAACCCTAATCTAAATGGAGAGGACGCCAGCCACGTCCTCTCCCTATCAATCTCAATGCACGTGTGAAAATGGCGGCGACGCGCGGCTCCTTATATAGAATCCGAGTCTCGCGAGAATCCGACAGCGTCATGATGACGTTCGGGCGCGCTCGGGTTAACCGAGCAAGGCGGGAGGATCCGAGTCTGCTCGGACCCGTGAAAAAAACATGAAGTTCGTGCGGGTTCGGATTCAGAGAAACCGAACCCGCTCATCTCTAAAAATCGCCCAAACTTGCACTGTGATAATTGATTACATCACAGGGATGTATCAATTATCACATGCAGGGACAGAGCTTACAGTCAAGCTCTGTCCCTGCGATGACACTCCGCAGCATCAACGGGGGAATTTTTTCGTAAAAAATACCCCAATATCCTGCTACATGGACAGCTGCGCATGGGACGTACTTGGACGTTCCAACATGACAATGATCCAAAACACAAGGCCAAGTCGACCTGTCACTGGCTACAGCAGAATAAAGTGAAGGTTCTGGAGTGGCCATCTCAGTCTCCTGACCTCAATATCATTGAGCCACTCTGGGGAGATCTCAAACGTGCAGTTCATGTAAGACAGCCCAAGAATTTACAGGAACTGGAAGCTTTTTGCCAAGAAAAATGGGCAGCTTTACCATCTGAGAAAACAAAGAGCCTCATCCACAACTACCACAAAAGACTTCAAGCTGTCATTGATGTTAAAGGGGGCAATACACGGTATTAAGAGCTGGGGTATGTAAACTTTTGATCAGGGTCATTTGGGTAGTTTCTGTTGTCATTATGATTTAAAAAGAGTAAACACGGTTGTTTGACAATAAATGGCTTCACCCAACCACTAACCATGAGTGAAAGAAAAGCTTGTGAGTTATCATTCATATTCTCTGACAAATGGCCAGAAAATCACAAATTCTGCTAGGGTATGTAAACTTATGAGCACAACTGTATATATATATATATATATATATATATATATATTAGTGATGTGCACCGGACATTTTTCGGGTTTTGTGTTTTGTGTTTTGGATTCAGTTCCGCTGCCGTGTTTTGGATTCGGACGCGTTTTGGCAAAACCTCCCTGAAATTTTTTGTCGGATTCGGGTGTGTTTTGGATTCGGGTGTTTTTTTACAAAAAACCCTCAAAAACAGCTTAAATCATAGAATTTAGGGGTCATTTTGATCCCATAGTATTATTAACCTCAATAACCATAATTTACACTCATTTTCAGTCTATTCTGAACACCTCACACCTCACAATATTATTTTTAGTATTAAAATTTGCACCGAGGTTGCTGGATGGCTAAGCTAAGCGACCCAAGTGGCCGACACAAACACCTGGCCCATCTAGGAGTGGCACTGCAGTGTCAGGCAGGATGGCACTTCAAAAAAATTGTCCCCAAACAGCACATGATGCAAAGAAAAAAGAGGCGCACCAAGGTCGCTGTGTGACTAAGCTAAGCGACACAAGTGGCCGACACAAACACCTGACCCATCTAGGAGTGGCACTGCAGTGTCAGGCAGAATGGCACTTCAAAAAATGGTCCCCAAACAGCACATGATGCAAAGAAAAAAAGAGGTGCACCAAGGTCGCTGTGTGACTAAGCTAAGCGACCCAAGTGGCCGACACAAACACCTGGCCCATCTAGGAGTGGCACTGCAGTGTCAGACAGGATGGCAGATTTAAAAAATAGTCCCCAAACAGCACATGATGCAAAGAAAAAAAAAGGTGCAATGAGGTAGCTGTGTGACTAAGCTAAGTGACCCAAGTGGCCGACACAAACACCTGGCCCATCTAGGAGTGGCACTGCAGTGTCAGACAGGATGGAAGATTAAAAAAATTGTCCCCAAACAGCACATGATGCAAAGAAAAAAAGAGGTGCAATGCGGTAGCTGTGTGACTAAGCTAAGCGACCCAAGTGGCCGCACACAAACACCTGGCCCATCTAGGAGTGGCACTGCAGTGTCAGACAGGATGGCACTTCAAAAAATAGTCCCCAAACAGCACATGATGCAAAAATAAATTAAAGAAAAAAAGAGGTGCAAGATGGAATTGTCCTTGGGCCCTCCCACCCACCCTTATGTTGTATAAACAGGACATGCACACTTTAACAAACCCATCATTTCAGCGACAAGGTCTGCCACACGACTGTGACTGAAATGACTGGTTGGTTTGGGCCCCCACCAAAAAAGAAGCAATCAATCTCTCCTTGCACAAACTGGCTCTACAGAGGCAAGATGTCCACCTCCTCCTCATCGTACGATTCCTCACCCCTTTCACTGTGTACATCCCCCTCCTCACAGATTATTAATTCGTCCCCACTGGAATCCACCATCTCAGGTCCCTGTGTACTTTCTGGAGGCAATTGCTGGTGAATGTCTCCACGGAGGAATTAATTATAATTCATTTTGATGAACATCATCTTCTCCACATTTTCTGGAAGTAACCTCGTACGCCGATTGCTGACAAGGTGAGCGGCGGCACTAAACACTGTTTCAGAGTACACACTGGAGGGGGGCAACTTAGGTAAAATAAAGCCAGTTTGTGCAAGGGCCTCCAATTTGCCTCTTTTTCCTGCCAGTATACGTACGGACTGTCTGACGTGCCTACTTGGATGCGGTCACTCATATAATCCTCCACCATTCTTTCAATGGTGAGAGAATCATATGCAGTGACAGTATACGACATGTCAGTAATCGTTGGCAGGTCCTTCAGTCCGGACCAGATGTCAGCACTCGCTCCAGACTGCCCAGCATCACCGCCTGCGGATGGGATCGGAATTCTTAGCCTTTTCCTCGCAGCCCCAGTTGCGGGAGAATGTGAAGGAGGAGCTGTTGACGGATCATGTTCCGCTTGACTTGACAATTTTCTCACCAGCAGGTCTTTGAACCTCTGCAGACTTGTGTCTGCCGGAAAGAGAGATCCAACGTAGGTTTTAAATCTAGGATCGGCCACGGTGCCCAAAATGTAGTGCTCTGATTTCAACAGATTGACCACCCGTGAATCCTGGTTAAGCGAATTTAGGGCTCCATCCACAAGTCCCACATGCCTAGCGGAATCGCTCTGTTTTAGCTCCTCCTTCAATCTTTCCAGCTTCTTCTGCAAAAGCCTGATGAGGGGAATGACCTGTCTCAGGCTGGCAGTGTCTGAACTGACTTCACGTGTGGCAAGTTCAAAGGGTTGCAGAACCTTGCACAATGTTGAAATCATTCTCCACTGCGCTTGAGTCAGGTGCATTCCCCCTCTTTTGCCTATATCGTAGGTAGCTGTATAGGCTTGAATGGCCTTTTGCTGCTCCTCCATCCTCTGAAGCATATAGAGTAGGGGTGGGCAAAATACGGCCCGCGGGCCGGATGCGGCCCGCAAACCGATCCCGCCCGGCCCACTGCCTCCCACCAGCGAGTAATGACAAGCGGCCCGACCGGCTGAGCTGCTTGTCATTGCTCTGCACTGCAGTACCTCCTAGCTGCCGGCGGCGCCTCTCTAATCTGCTGTGTTGTAGCAGCCTCCTCCTCCTCCCGTCCACAGTGACAACGGCTGTGTTCAGCCGAAAAGGGGGCGGAGCTATGTGCCGATGGGGGGCGGGGCTACACGGGTCCTCGGGGGGCGGAGCTACACGGGACAAGAGGCAAACTGCTACAGATCCATCCTTCCTGCCACTACCAGCCAGATCAGTAAGTAAATGGGAAATGTGAAAGAAAGTGTGTGTGTGTGTGTCTGTGTGTGTGTGTGTGTGTGTGTGTGTGTGTGTGTGTGTGTGTGTGTGTGTGTGTGTGTGTGTGTGAGAGAGAGTGTGTGTGAGAGAGAGTGTGTGTATATTTGTGTGTACGGGCAGTGGCGTCAGACTTTTTTTAGGTTGCGGGGAGAGAACTTTAGCTCTCGCTGTACCATCCCCTCCTGTGTTCTGTCACCATGTCACCCCTGTGTTCTGTCACGTGTCACCCCTCCATGTTCTGTCACCGTGTCATCCCCGTGTTCTGTCACAGTGTCACACCCCCCGTGTTCTGTCACTGTCCCCCCCCGTGTTCTGTCACTGTGTCACACCCCCCGTGTTCTGTCACTATCACCCCCCTGTGTTCTGTCACTGTGTCACCCCCCCGTGTTCTGTCACTGTGTCACCCCCGCCGTGTTCTGTCACTGTGTCACCCCCGCCGTGTTCTGTCACTGTCAACCCCACCGTGTTCTGTCACCGTGTCGCCCAGAGGCATCACCGGGTGTGGTGACACCCGGAGCGCACTCTGTACTATTACTAAATGTTAATGTGTAAAAGGGGGCTCTACCTGCCATAATGTGTCAAAGGGGGCTCTACCTGCCGTAATATGTGTAAAAGGGACTCTACCTGGTGTAATGTGTGTAAGTTGCGCTGTGTGGCGCAATTTGAATAATGGAGACTATTGTGCAGCCTTATATGAATCTGTATTATTTTTTGCCCACACCCCTTCCACATGAAGCCACGTCCCTATATTTTTGGCAAGTGGGGGGAGCTGCTATTTTGTTTGTGGCCCTCGGATACTTGTCACAATCCTGACTGTAGGTTTCATATTTGGTGACTTACCCCTGCCATCTGTCCCGGATCCTGTGTCTTTTTACTCACTGAGTTAAACAGCTTGTCAGCATTATGAGTTTTCCTGAGTTCTCTGCCTGAAAGGTAATAGTTAATTAGCTCCACCTGTGGTGAGCTCCTGTGTGAGGCTGAATTCAGTAATCTGAAGTTTAGGCCTAAAAGCCAGCATCCTATGTTTTGCAGAAGTTCAGGCTTCAGTGTTCTCTCGGCCTGCTAGGCCTCATTCTACATCACAGCCTAGTCTAGAGTAGTCACATGACAGTGACTGTTTACCTGACCCAGAGTTGTCCAATCCTCTGCCAGCCTGAGACTCTCTGCATCACCTAATCCTGCTCACCAATCACCAAGGACCAGGAAGTATAAGTCAGGAGGCTGAGTTGGAAACTGGGCCAGTTCCTTGTGTCACACTCACAGCTATGTGTGAGTCTTCACGCTGAGCTCCCTAAAGGTAACCTTTATACTCTAGTTCCTGTGAAAACTCTGTTCCTTGTTACCCTGTTTGGTTTACTTTTGTGTTGCCACTGATAATCACTATTTCCATGAGTCTCAAAGTAAAGGCACAGCTGCAGTGGTTCTTCTTAAAGGCACAGTATTATATTCCATAGTCTCAACTGAAAACCACAGCTGCCGTGGTTCATCTTTACTGCTGTTGTAGTTGTGATCTCCAGAGCTCCCGTATCCCTGCAGCATCTCCGTGCCTCAGCATCTCCGTGCCTCAGCATCTCCGTGCCTCAGTGCCTCAGCACCTCCGTGCCTCAGCACCTCCGTGCCTCAGTATCTCCGTGCCTCTGTATCTCCGTGCCTCAGCACCTTGTGCTTCCAGCATCTCCGTGACTCAGCACCTCGTGCCTCCAGTACCTCCGTGCTTTCAGCACCCCGTGCCTCAGCACCTCCGTGCCTCAGCACCTCCGTGCCTCCAGCATCTCCGTGCCTCCAGCATCTCCGTGCCTCCAGCACCTCGTGCCTCCAGCACCCCTGTGCCTCAGCACCTCGTGCCTCCAGCACCCCTGTGCCTCAGCACCTCATGCCTCCAGCACCTCCGTGCCTCAGTACATCCGTGCCTCAGTACCTCCGTGCTTCCAGCACCCCAGTGTCTCTACGCACCCGTGTCTCTACGCACCCCAGTGTCTCTACGCACCCCAGTACCTCCAAGCACCTCAGTGCGTCCAAGCACTTCCGTGCCTCCTAGTACCTCAGTGTCTCCAAGCGCCTCCGCGCCTCCTAGCATCTCAGTGTCTCCAAGCACCCAGTGCACTTTAGCGCAGTTGTACCTGGTATCTTCACTGAATCATCAGCGCCTTTCCAGTTCTGTCTTTCAGGAGACCTTCAGCGTGCCTCCTGTCTGCCGACCTAATCCTGCATGAGGAGAGCCTAGATTCGGCCATCTCTGCTGCGGTTCCTCTTCCCAGTCACCAGAAGAAACCCCGAGTCCACAACACTCCCAAACCAGGTCAGTGGTAGTATTCATATAATCCTCCAGTCGCCCGCACAGACTTCACTAACACCGGGTTCACAAAACCTCAGACATGACAGTAGGAACTGGCCACATGGACCCGGCCGAAAGTGTTTGTCTGACGCAGGACCTCCTAAGCAATATTGCAGGACGCTTGGAAGGTCTGGAGTCGACTCAGCATCAATTAGCACAGTGTCTGCAGCGGAATTCTTTCTCCAGAGATTCTCTGACCTTCTGCACTAAGACTCCTGACCAACTGCAGTTTTTCTACCAGATGTTATTACAGTTACAAGAACTTTTGTCTAGTATTCTTTCTGTGATGCCTGATCTCTTCAGGAATACTACCAACGTTGTTGATCCTGTTTTGTCCCATCCAGTTAATAGAGTCTCTTCCTCTGTGCAAGGAAAAGTTGTTCATCAGAGCTATCCACGGCCCAAACTCTCTGAAGCTGAACGTCAGCGGCGTAGGGAGCTACACCTCTGTCTTTACTGTGGAAATTCCAGTCATTTTGTTAAAGACTGCATTCTTCGTAAGCCAGGGAATGGTGACAAATCTCAGTATCCCAGTGCTCATGTCTACAAGTCATCCACAGTAGCCGATCCTGCTACTGCTGACAGGGGTATCAAGATGGCTACTCTGAAAGAGACTCAAATTTATGACTGGGGTCCGGTGATTAAAGGACCTTATCCCAAGTTGGGTGTCCAGAGAAGAATATTCAAGCCATTTAGAGTCACAGAGGAATCCGTGTCTTCAGCCCAAGGAGGGGCGTCCATGTCTTCAGCCCAAGGAGGGGCGTCCGTGTCTTCAGCCCAAGGAGGGGCGTCCGTGTCTTAAGCCCAAGGAGGGGCGTCCGTGTCTTTAGCCCCAGAGAGGGGTTCAGAGGGTCCAGCTCCAGAGAGTCTACAGAGTGCTGTCCAGCTCCAGAGAGTCTACAGAGTGCTGTCCAGCCAGAGAGTCTACAGAGTGCTGTCCAGCCAGAGAGTCTACAGAGTGCTGCCCAGCCAGAGAGTCTACAGAGTGCTGCCCAGCCAGAGAGTCTACAGAGTGCTGCCCAGCCAGAGAGTCTACAGAGTGCTGCCCAGCCAGAGAGTCTACAGAGTGCTGCCCAGCCAGAGAGTCTACAGAGTGCAGCCCAGCCCCGTGAAGAGGGGGCTCCTGCCGGTCCAGCAATACTCCAGGCCCAGCCTGGTCAGTCCGTCCCGGTTCCAGCCGGTCCAGCAATACTCCAGGCCCAGCCTGGTCAGTCCGTCCCAGTTCCAACCAGTCCAGCATTACTCCAGGCCCAGCCTGGTCAGTCCGTCCCGGTTCCAACCGGTCCAGCAATACTCCAGGCCCAGCCTGGTCAGTCCGTCCCGGTTCCAGCCGGTCCAGCAATACTCCAGGCTCTGCCTGGTCAGTCCGTCCCGGTTCCAGCCGGTCCAGCGATACTCCAGGCCCAGCCTGGTCAGTCCGTCCCGGTTCCAGCCGGTCCAGCGATACTCCAGGTCCAGCCTGGTCAGTCCGTCCCGGTTTCAGCCGGTCCAGCGATACTCCAGGTCCAGCCTGGTCAGTCCGTCCCGGTTTCAGCCGGTCCAGCGATACTCCAGGTCCAGCCTGGTCAGTCCGTCCCGGTTTCAGCCGGTCCAGCGATACTCCAGGTCCAGCCTGGTCAGCCCGTCCCGGTTCCAGCCGGTCCAGCGATACTCCAGGTCCAGCCTGGTCAGCCCGTCCCAGTTCCAGCCGGTCCAGCAATACTCCAGGCCCAGCCTGGTCAGCCCGTCCCGGTTCCAGCCGGTCCAGCGATACTCCAGGACCAGCCTGGTCAGTCTCCTTTGGCTCCAGCCAATTCAAGTATCCTCGGATCCAATCCAGTCCTTCTCGTCCAGCCAAAGAATTCTCCAGTTTCAGTCTGTTCAAGCTCATCTGGACTCAAACCGATTCCAAGCATTGGTCCGAGTAAAGAACTTTTGTCAGTTGGTCCACGTAAAGGACTTCCACCATCTAGTTCTAAAATTAGACTTCAGTCTGTCTCTGATTCTGTTTCCTTGTCTTCCAGCACTGAGTCCACAGCTTCTGCGGGGAATTCTAATACCTCTTCTCCTCGATGTCGGGATAATTCTGCTGTAGCATCTAAAGTCAAGAAAAATACCAAGGCTATTGACCTAATGTCTGAATGGGTACCTCAGTCTAATGTTGTTTCAGTGGCATCTGTTTCCTTGAGTCCAATTTCATCCTCCACTCAGTCTTCAGAACATTCAGCCAATGCTCTGTTTTCTGACCCATCGCTTTCTGAGCAAGATAATGCCTTGATGAACCAATACATTAGGAATTTCAGGAATGCCAAGAATTGGAAAACAGTACAAAGACAACAGCCTGTTGATTTAAGTGTTGGTTATGTTTCCGTTGATTCCACTCCAAGTTCCTTGTGTTGTTCTGAACTTGTTAATGCAGCTTACAAAACGGATGTAGTTACTCCCAAAGAAGACTGGTATCTTCCAATAGACTTGGACTCAGACTCTGAATTTGATCCAGTTCATGATGCTACTTCTTTCAGGGGAGGTCCCGTGTTTTCTAAGGAAGTTTTTTCTTTACAGGAGATTCCGCTCTCCCTGGTCAAAACCAAATGTTCCCGTAAGAAGAAGAGGCATCAACGAAGGTCCTAAGTTCTTCTATATGAATTTCTCAAGTTCCTCTAAGATTCAAGATTGGTGTCCGGAGTCCACCCTTGAAGAGGGGGATACTGTCACAATCCTGACTGTAGGTTTCATATTTGGTGACTTACCCCTGCCATCTGTCCCGGATCCTGTGTCTTTTTACTCACTGAGTTAAACAGCTTGTCAGCATTATGAGTTTTCCTGAGTTCTCTGCCTGAAAGGTAATAGTTAATTAGCTCCACCTGTGGTGAGCTCCTGTGTGAGGCTGAATTCAGTAATCTGAAGTTTAGGCCTAAAAGCCAGCATCCTATGTTTTGCAGAAGTTCAGGCTTCAGTGTTCTCTCGGCCTGCTAGGCCTCATTCTACATCACAGCCTAGTCTAGAGTAGTCACATGACAGTGACTGTTTACCTGACCCAGAGTTGTCCAATCCTCTGCCAGCCTGAGACTCTCTGCATCACCTAATTCTGCTCACCAATCACCAAGGACCAGGAAGTATAAGTCAGGAGGCTGAGTTGGAAACTGGGCCAGTTCCTTGTGTCACACTCACAGCTATGTGTGAGTCTTCACGCTGAGCTCCCTAAAGGTAACCTTTATACTCTAGTTCCTGTGAAAACTCTGTTCCTTGTTACCCTGTTTGGTTTACTTTTGTGTTGCCACTGATAATCACTATTTCCACGAGTCTCAAAGTAAAGGCACAGCTGCAGTGGTTCTTCTTAAAGGCACAGTATTATATTCCATAGTCTCAACTGAAAACCACAGCTGGCGTGGTTCATCTTTACTGCTGTTGTAGTTGTGATCTCCAGAGCTCCCGTATCCCTGCAGCATCTCCGTGCCTCAGCATCTCCGTGCCTCAGCATCTCCGTGCCTCAGTGCCTCAGCACCTCCGTGCCTCAGCACCTCCGTGCCTCAGTATCTCCGTGCCTCAGTATCTCCGTGCCTCAGCACCTCGTGCTTCCAGCATCTCCGTGACTCAGCACCTCGTGCCTCCAGTACCTCCGTGCTTTCAGCACCCCGTGCCTCAGCACCTCCGTGCCTCAGCACCTCCGTGCCTCCAGCACCTCCGTGCCTCAGCCCCTCCGTGCCTCCAGCACCTCCGTGCCTCCAGCACCTCGTGCCTCCAGCACCCCTGTGCCTCAGCACCTCGTGCCTCCAGCACCCCTGTGCCTCAGCACCTTGTGCCTCCAGCACCCCTTTGCCTCAGCACCTCGTGCCTCCAGCACCTCCGTGCCTCAGTACCTCCGTGCCTCAGCACCTCCGTGCTTCCAGCACCCCAGTGTCTCTACGCACCCCAGTGTCTCTACGCACCCCAGTGTCTCTACGCACCCCAGTACCTCCAAGCACCTCAGTGCATCCAAGCACTTCCGTGCCTCCTAGTACCTCAGTGTCTCCAAGCGCCTCCGCGCCTCCTAGCATCTCAGTGTCTCCAAGCACCCAGTGCACTTTAGCGCAGTTGTACCTGGTATCTTCACTGAATCATCAGCGCCTTTCCAGTTCTGTCTTTCAGGAGACCTTCAGCGTGCCTCCTGTCTGCCGACCTAATCCTGCATGAGGAGAACCTAGATTCGGCCATCTCTGCTGCGGTTCCTCTTCCCAGTCACCAGAAGAAACCCCGAGTCCACAACACTCCCAAACCAGGTCAGTGGTAGTATTCATATAATCCTCCAGTCGCCCGCACAGACTTCACTAACACCGGGTTCACAAAACCTCAGTCATGACAATACTGACAGGAAATGTGAAGTGGCCCCTCAGCTGAAATAATTGCCCACCCCTGATATAGAGGGTTGAATTCCACCTCGTTACCACCTCTTGCTTCAGATGATGGCGGGGCAGGTTCAGGAGTGTTTGCTGGTGCTCCAGTCTTCGGCACGCGGTGGCTGAATGCCGCAATTCGTCGGGCCACAGACAGCATCTCTGGCACGCCCCTGTCGTTTTTTAAATAATTCTGCACCACCAAATTCAATGTATGTGCAAAACATGGGACGTGCTGGAATTTGCCCACATGTAATGCACGCACAATATTGGTGACGTTGTCCGATGTCACAAATCCCCAGGAGAGTCCAATTGGGGTAAGCCATTCTGCGATGATATTCCTCAGTTTCCGTAAGAGGTTGTCAGCTGTGTGCCTCTTATGGAAAGCGGTGATACAAAGCGTAGCCTGCCTAGGAACGAGTTGGCGTTTGCGAGATGCTGCTACTGGTGCCGCCGCTACTGTTCTTGCTGCGGGAGGCAATACATCTACCCAGTGGGCTGTCACAGTCATATAGTCCTAAGTCTGCCCTGGTCCACTTGTCCACATGTCCGTGGTTAAGTGGACATTGGGTACAACTGCATTTTTTAGGACACTGGTGACTCTTTTTCTGACGTCTGTGTACATTCTCGATATCGCCTGCCTAGAGAAATGGAACCTAAATGGTATTTGGTACCGGGGACACAGTACCTCAAGCAATTCTCTAGTTTCCTGAGAATTAACGCTGGATACCGGAAACACGTTTAACACCACCCATGCTGCCAAGGCCTGAGTTTTCCGCTTTGCAGCAGGATGACTGCTGTGATATTTCATCTTCCTCGCAA
The DNA here is from genome assembly GCF_028390025.1 of Pseudophryne corroboree. Taxonomy (NCBI): domain Eukaryota; kingdom Metazoa; phylum Chordata; class Amphibia; order Anura; family Myobatrachidae; genus Pseudophryne; species Pseudophryne corroboree. Next base: position 241,418,990 of record NC_086446.1, read on the forward strand.
AGGACTGTTGGACAGTCAATTGCTTACTGGAAGTAGTACAAGTGGTCTTCCGACTTCCCCTCTGGGATGACGATCGACTCCCAGCAGCAACAACAGCAGCGCCAGCAGCAGTAGGCGTTACACTCAAGGATGCATCGGAGGAATCCCAGGCAGGAGAGGACTCGTCAGACTTGCTAGTGACATGGCCTGCAGGACTATTGGCTTTCCTGTCTAAGGAGGAAATTGACACTAAGGGAGTTGGTGGTGTGGTTTGCAGGAGCTTGGTTAAAAGAGGAAGGGATTTAGTTGGCAGTGGACTGCTTCCGCTGTCATCCAAAGTTTTTGAACTTGTCAATGACTTCTGATGAATGCGCTCCAGGTGACGTATAAGGGAGGATGTCCCTAGGTGGTTAACGTCTTTACCCCTACTTATTACAGCTTGACAAAGGCAACACACGGCTTGACACCAGTTGTCCGCATTTCTGTTGAAATAATTCCACACCGAAGAGGTGATTTTTTTTTTGTAATTTGACCAGGCATGTCAATGGCCATATTCGTCCCACGGACAACAGGTGTCTCCCCGGGTGCCTGACTTAAACAAACCACCTCACCATCAGAATCCTCCTTGTCAATTTCCTCCTCAGCGCCAGCATCACCCATATCCTCATCCTGGTGTACTTCAACAGTGACATCTTCAATTTGACTATCAGGAACTGGACTACGGGTGCTCCTTCCAGCACTTGCAGGGGGCGTGCCAATGGTGGAAGGCGCCACCTCTTCCCGTCCAGTGTTGGGAAGGTCAGGCATCGCAACCGACACAATTGGACTCTCCTTGTAGAGATGAGCGGGTTCGGTTTCTCTGAATCCGAACCCGCCAGAACTTCATGTTTTTTTTCACGGGTCCGAGCGACTCGGATCTTCCCGCCTTGCTCGGTTAACCCGAGCGCGCCCGAACGTCATCATGACGCTGTCGGATTCTCGCGAGGCTCGGATTCTATCGCGAGACTCGGATTCTATATAAGGAGCCGCGCGTCGCCGCCATTTTCACACGTGCATTGAGATTGATAGGGAGAGGACGTGGCTGGCGTCCTCTCCGTTTAGACACTTGATTTACTAATTTTGGGGAGCATTAGGAGTACTCAGTAGTGTACAGTGCAGAGTTTTGCCGATAGTGACCAGTGACCACCACTTTTATTTATAATCCGTTCTCTGCCTGAAAAAAGCGATACACAGCACACAGTGACTCAGTCACCAGGGCCGGCTCCGGGGTTTGTGGCGCCCCGGGCGGCTTTAGGGGGCGTGGCTTTGTACAGGGGGCGTGGTCATTTACGCCCCCTGTACAGCTGAATTGATGTGCGGTGCGCGATGACGTCATCGCGCACCGCACAGTAAAGGACCTCTCCAGCAAGGGAAACTAGACGCGTACGCGTCTAGTTTCCCTTCCCAGCGGTGGCGGCCGGGGGCAGCGGGCAGCAGGGGGCACACACCAGCAGCGGATCTTGCCCTGGTGCGGCGCCCTCCGGAGGGCGCCCTGCGCCCTCCGGAAGGCGGCGCCCCGGGCAAAAGTACTGCTTGCCCGTGGCAAGATCCGCTACTGTCAGTCACATACCATATCTGTGTGCACTGCTCAGGCTCAGGCCAGTGTGCTGCATCATCTATTATCTATATATAATATTATATATCTGTCTGACTGCTCAGCTCACACAGCTTATAATTGTGGGGGAGACTGGGGAGCACTACTGCAGTGCCAGTTATAGGTTATAGCAGGAGCCAGGAGTACATAATATATTATATAGTGAGTGACCACCAGACACACAGTGCAGTTTATTTAATATATCCGTTCTCTGCCTGAAAAAAGCGATACACACAGTGACTCAGTCAGTCACATACCATATCTGTGTGCACTGCTCAGGCTCAGGCCAGTGTGCTGCATCATCTATATATATTATATATCTGTCTGACTGCTCAGCTCACACAGCTTATAATTGTGGGGGAGACTGGGGAGCACTACTGCAGTGCCAGTTATAGGTTATAGCAGGAGCCAGGAGTACATAATATTATATTAAAATTAAACAGTGCACACTTTTGCTGCAGGAGTGCCACTGCCAGTGTGACTAGTGACCAGTGACCTGACCACCAGTATATAATATTAGTAGTATACTATCTCTTTATCAACCAGTCTATATTAGCAGCAGACACAGTACAGTGCGGTAGTTCACGGCTGTGGCTACCTCTGTGTCGGCACTCGGCAGCCCGTCCATAATTGTATATACCACCTAACCGTGGTTTTTTTTTCTTTCTTTATACATACATACTAGTTACGAGTATACTATCTCTTTATCAACCAGTCTATATATTAGCAGCAGACACAGTACAGTGCGGTAGTTCACGGCTGTGGCTACCTCTGTGTCGGCACTCGGCAGCCCGTCCATAATTGTATATACCACCTAACCGTGGTTTTTTTTTCTTTCTTTATACATACATACTAGTTACGAGTATACTATCTCTTTATCAACCAGTCTATATATTAGCAGCAGACACAGTACAGTGCGGTAGTTCACGGCTGTGGCTACCTCTGTGTCGGCACTCGGCAGCCCGTCCATAATTGTATATACCACCTAACCGTGGTTTTTTTTTCTTTCTTTATACATACATACTAGTTACGAGTATACTATCTCTTTATCAACCAGTCTATATATTAGCAGCAGACACAGTACAGTGCGGTAGTTCACGGCTGTGGCTACCTCTGTGTCGGCACTCGGCAGCCCGTCCATAATTGTATATACCACCTAACCGTGGTTTTTTTTTCTTTCTTTATACATACATACTAGTTACGAGTATACTATCTCTTTATCAACCAGTCTATATATTAGCAGCAGACACAGTACAGTGCGGTAGTTCACGGCTGTGGCTACCTCTGTGTCGGCACTCGGCAGCCCGTCCATAATTGTATATACCACCTAACCGTGGTTTTTTTTTCTTTCTTTATACATACATACTAGTTACGAGTATACTATCTCTTTATCAACCAGTCTATATATTAGCAGCAGACACAGTACAGTGCGGTAGTTCACGGCTGTGGCTACCTCTGTGTCGGCACTCGGCAGCCCGTCCATAATTGTATATACCACCTAACCGTGGTTTTTTTTTCTTTCTTTATACATACATACTAGTTACGAGTATACTATCTCTTTATCAACCAGTCTATATATTAGCAGCAGACACAGTACAGTGCGGTAGTTCACGGCTGTGGCTACCTCTGTGTCGGCACTCGGCAGCCCGTCCATAATTGTATATACCACCTAACCGTGGTTTTTTTTTCTTTCTTTATACATACATACTAGTTACGAGTATACTATCTCTTTATCAACCAGTCTATATATTAGCAGCAGACACAGTACAGTGCGGTAGTTCACGGCTGTGGCTACCTCTGTGTCGGCACTCGGCAGCCCGTCCATAATTGTATATACCACCTAACCGTGGTTTTTTTTTCTTTCTTTATACATACATACTAGTTACGAGTATACTATCTCTTTATCAACCAGTCTATATATTAGCAGCAGACACAGTACAGTGCGGTAGTTCACGGCTGTGGCTACCTCTGTGTCGGCACTCGGCAGCCCGTCCATAATTGTATACTAGTATCCAATCCATCCATCTCCATTGTTTACCTGAGGTGCCTTTTAGTTGTGCCTATTAAAATATGGAGAACAAAAATGTTGAGGTTCCAAAATTAGGGAAAGATCAAGATCCACTTCCACCTCGTGCTGAAGCTGCTGCCACTAGTCATGGCCGAGACGATGAAATGCCAGCAACGTCGTCTGCCAAGGCCGAAGCCCAATGGCATAGTACAGAGCATGTCAAAACCAAAACACCAAATATCAGTAAAAAAAGGACTCCAAAACCTAAAATAAAATTGTCGGAGGAGAAGCGTAAACTTGCCAATATGCCATTTACCACACGGAGTGGCAAGGAACGGCTGAGGCCCTGGCCTATGTTCATGGCTAGTGGTTCAGCTTCACATGAGGATGGAAGCACTCAGCCTCTCGCTAGAAAACTGAAAAGACTCAAGCTGGCAAAAGCACCGCAAAGAACTGTGCGTTCTTTGAAATCCCAAATCCACAAGGAGAGTCCAATTGTGTCGGTTGCGATGCCTGACCTTCCCAACACTGGACGTGAAGAGCATGCGCCTTCCACCATTTGCACGCCCCCTGCAAGTGCTGGAAGGAGCACCCGCAGTCCAGTTCCTGATAGTCAGATTGAAGATGTCAGTGTTGAAGTACACCAGGATGAGGAGGATATGGGTGTTGCTGGCGCTGGGGAGGAAATTGACCAGGAGGATTCTGATGGTGAGGTGGTTTGTTTAAGTCAGGCACCCGGGGAGACACCTGCTGTCCGTGGGAGGAATATGGCCGTTGACATGCCTGGTGAAAATACCAAAAAAATCAGCTCTTCGGTGTGGAACTATTTCAACAGAAATGCGGACAACAGGTGTCAAGCCGTGTGTTCCCTTTGTCAAGCTGTAATAAGTAGGGGTAAGGACGTTAACCACCTCGGAACATCCTCCCTTATACGTCACCTGCAGCGCATTCATAATAAGTCAGTGACAAGTTCAAAAACTTTGGGTGACAGCGGAAGCAGTCCACTGACCAGTAAATCCCTTCCTCTTGTAACCAAGCTCATGCAAACCACCCCACCAACTCCCTCAGTGTCAATTTCCTCCTTCCCCTGGAATGCCAATAGTCCTGCAGGCCATGTCACTGGCAAGTCTGACGAGTCCTCTCCTGCCTGGGATTCCTCCGATGCATCCTTGCGTGTAACGCCTACTGCTGCTGGCGCTGCTGTTGTTGCCGCTGGGAGTCGATGGTCATCCCAGAGGGGAAGTCGTAAGCCCACTTGTACTACTTCCAGTAAGCAATTGACTGTTCAACAGTCCTTTGCGAGGAAGATGAAATATCACAGCAGTCATCCTACTGCAAAGCGGATAACTGAGTCCTTGACAACTATGTTGGTGTTAGACGTGCGTCCGGTATCCGCCGTTAGTTCACAGGGAACTAGACAATTTATTGAGGCAGTGTGCCCCCGTTACCAAATACCATCTAGGTTCCACTTCTCTAGGCAGGCGATACCGAGAATGTACACGGTCGTCAGAAAAAGACTCACCAGTCTCCTAAAAAATGCAGTTGTACCCAATGTCCACTTAACCACGGACATGTGGACAAGTGGAGCAGGGCAGGGTCAGGACTATATGACTGTGACAGCCCACTGGGTAGATGTATGGACTCCCGCCGCAAGAACAGCAGCGGCGGCACCAGTAGCAGCATCTCGCAAACGCCAACTCTTTCCTAGGCAGGCTACGCTTTGTATCACCGCTTTCCAGAATACGCACACAGCTGAAAACCTCTTACGGCAACTGAGGAAGATCATCGCGGAATGGCTTACCCCAATTGGACTCTCCTGTGGATTTGTGGCATCGGACAACGCCAGCAATATTGTGTGTGCATTAAATATGGGCAAATTCCAGCACGTCCCATGTTTTGCACATACCTTGAATTTGGTGGTGCAGAATTTTTTAAAAAACGACAGGGGCGTGCAAGAGATGCTGTCGGTGGCCAGAAAAATTGCGGGACACTTTCGGCGTACAGGCACCACGTACAGAAGACTGGAGCACCACCAAAAACTACTGAACCTGCCCTGCCATCATCTGAAGCAAGAAGTGGTAACGAGGTGGAATTCAACCCTCTATATGCTTCAGAGGTTGGAGGAGCAGCAAAAGGCCATTCAAGCCTATACAATTGAGCACGATATAGGAGATTGAATGCACCTGTCTCAAGTGCAGTGGAGAATGATTTCAACGTTGTGCAAGGTTCTGATGCCCTTTGAACTTGCCACACGTGAAGTCAGTTCAGACACTGCCAGCCTGAGTCAGGTCATTCCCCTCATCAGGCTTTTGCAGAAGAAGCTGGAGGCATTGAAGAAGGAGCTAAAAGGGAGCGATTCCGCTAGGCATGTGGGACTTGTGGATGCAGCCCTTAATTCGCTTAACAAGGATTCACGGGTGGTCAATCTGTTGAAATCAGAGCACTACATTTTGGCCACCGTGCTCGATCCTAGATTTAAAGCCTACCTTGGATCTCTCTTTCCGGCAGACACAGGTCTGCTGGGGTTGAAAGACCTGCTGGTGACAAAATTGTCAAGTCAAGCGGAACGCGACCTGTCAACATCTCCTCCTTCACATTCTCCCGCAACTGGGGGTGCGAGGAAAAGGCTCAGAATTCCGAGCCCACCCGCTGGCGGTGATGCAGGGCAGTCTGGAGCGACTGCTGATGCTGACATCTGGTCCGGACTGAAGGACCTGACAACGATTACGGACATGTCGTCTACTGTCACTGCATATGATTCTCTCAACATTGATAGAATGGTGGAGGATTATATGAGTGACCGCATCCAAGTAGGCACGTCACACAGTCCGTACTTATACTGGCAGGAAAAAGAGGCAATTTGGAGGCCCTTGCACAAACTGGCTTTATTCTACCTAAGTTGCCCTCCCACAAGTGTGTACTCCGAAAGAGTGTTTAGTGCCGCCGCTCACCTTGTCAGCAATTGGCGTACGAGGTTACATCCAGAAAATGTGGAGAAGATGATGTTCATTAAAATGAATTATAATCAATTCCTCCGCGGAGACATTGACCAGCAGCAATTGCCTCCACAAAGTACACAGGGAGCTGAGATGGTGGATTCCAGTGGGGACGAATTGATAATCTGTGAGGAGGGGGATGTACACGGTGATATATCGGAGGGTGAAGATGAGGCGGACATCTTGCCTCTGTAGAGCCAGTTTGTGCAAGGAGAGATTAATTGCTTCTTTTTTGGGGGGGGTCCAAACCAACCCGTCATATCAGTCACAGTCGTGTGGCAGACCCTGTCACTGAAATGATGGGTTGGTTAAAGTGTGCATGTCCTGTTTTGTTTATACAACATAAGGGTGGGTGGGAGGGCCCAAGGACAATTCCATCTTGCACCTCTTTTTTCTTTTCTTTTTCTTTGCATCATGTGCTGATTGGGGAGGGTTTTTTTGGAAGGGACATCCTGCGTGACACTGGCGTGCCACTCCTAGATGGGCCCGGTGTTTGTGTCGGCCACTAGGGTCGCTAATCTTACTCACACAGTCAGCTACCTCATTGCGCCTCTTTTTTTCTTTGCGTCATGTGCTGTTTGGGGAGGGTTTTTTGGAAGGGCCATCGTGCGTGACACTGCAGTGCCACTCCTAGATGGGCCCGGTGTTTGTGTCGGCCACTAGGGTCGCTAATCTTACTCACACAGCTACCTCATTGCGCCTCTTTTTTTCTTTGCGTCATGTGCTGTTTGGGGAGGGTTTTTTGGAAGGGACATCCTGCGTGACACTGCAGTGCCACTCCTAGATGGGCCCGGTGTTTGTGTCGGCCACTAGGGTCGCTTATCTTACTCACACAGCGACCTCGGTGCAAATTTTAGGACTAAAAATAATATTGTGAGGTGTGAGGTATTCAGAATAGACTGAAAATGAGTGTAAATTATGGTTTTTGAGGTTAATAATACTTTGGGATCAAAATGACCCCCAAATTCTATGATTTAAGCTGTTTTTTAGTGTTTTTTGAAAAAAACACCCGAATCCAAAACACACCCGAATCCGACAAAAAAAATTCGGTGAGGTTTTGCCAAAACGCGTTCGAACCCAAAACACGGCCGCGGAACCGAACCCAAAACCAAAACACAAAACCCGAAAAATTTCAGGCGCTCATCTCTATCTCCTTGGGGATTTGTGATTTAGAAGAACGCACAGTTCTTTGCTGTGCTTTTGCCAGCTTAAGTCTTTTCATTTTTCTAGCGAGAGGATGAGTGCTTCCATCCTCATGTGAATCTGAACCACTAGCCATGAACATAGGCCAGGGTCTCAGCCGTTACTTGCCACTCCGTGTCGTAAATGGCATATTGGCAAGTTTACACTTCTCCTCAGACGCTTTTAATTTAGATTTTTGGGTCATTTTACTGAGCTTTTGTTTTTTGGATTTTACATGCTCTACTATGACATTGGGCATCGGCCTTGGCAGACGACGTTGATGGCATTTCATCGTCTCGGCCATGACTAGTGGCGAGGTGGAAGTGGATCTTGATCTTTCCCTATTTTACCCTCCACATTTTTGTTCTCCATTTTTTAATGTGTGGAATTATATGCCAGTAATATATCAATAGCAATGGCCTACTGTACCGTACTGCTATATATTATATACTGGTGGTCAGCAAAATTATGAACTGTCCTACTACTACTGTGCACAACAACTAAAATGCACCACAGGTATGGATGGATAGTATAGTATACTTGACGACACAGAGGTAGGTAGAGCAGTGGCCTACTGTACCGTACTGCTATATATTATATACTGGTGGTCAGCAAAATTATGCACTGTCCTCCTACTACTGCGCACAACAACTAAAATGCACCACAGGTATGGATGGATAGTATACTTGACGACACAGAGGTAGGTAGAGCAGTAGACTACTGTACCGTACTGCTATATATTATATACTGGTGGTCAGCAAAATTATGCACTGTCCTCCTACTACTGCGCACAACTAAAATGCACCACTGGTATGGATGGATAGTATACTTGACTACAGAGGTAGGTAGAGCAGTGGACTACTGTACCGTACTGCTATATATTATATACTGGTGGTCAGCAAAATTATGCACTGTCCTCCTACTATATATACTGCGCAAAACTTAAATGCACCACAGGTATGGATGGATAGTATACTTGACGACACAGAGGTAGGCAGAGCAGTGGACTACGGTACCGTACTGCTATATATTATATACTGGTGGTCAGCAAAATTATGCACTGTCCTCCTACTACTGCGCACAACAACTAAAATGCACCACAGGTATGGATGGATAGTATACTTGACGACACAGAGGTAGGTAGAGCAGTGGCCTATTGTACCATACTGCTATATATTATATACTGGTGGTCAGCAAAATTATGCACTGTCCTCCTACTATATATACTGCGCAAAACTTAAATGCACCACAGGTATGGATGGATAGTATACTTGACGACACAGAGGTAGGTAGAGCAGTGGACTACTGTACCGTACTGCTATATATTATATACTGGTGGTCAGCAAAATTATGCACTGTACTCCTACTACTGCACACAACTAAAATGCACCACAGGTATGGATGGATAGTATACTTGACGACACAGAGGTAGGTAGAGCAGTGGACTACTGTACCGTACTGCTATATATTATATACTGGTGGTCAGCAAAATTATGCACTGTCCTTTTACTACTGCGCACAACAACTAAAATGCACCACAGGTATGGATGGATAGTATACTTGACGACACAGAGGTAGGTAGAGCAGTGGCCTACTGTACCGTACTGCTATATATTATATACTGGTGGTCAGCAAAATTATGCACTGTCCTCCTACTACTGCTCACAACAACTAAAATGCACCACAGGTATGGATGGATAGTATACTTGATGACACAGAGGTAGGTAGAGCAGTAGACTACTGTACCGTACTGCTATATATTATATACTGGTGGTCAGCAAAATTATGCACTATCCTCCTACTATATATACTGTGCAAAACTTAAATGCACCACAGGCATGGATGGATAGTTGACTTGACGACACAGAGGTAGGTGTTAGGCGCCGGGGTCCGCATGTCCGCGCGGCCCGGCGCCTAGCAACTAGGGACGCCGTGCGCGTTCAGCCGTCGGCTCCCTAGCAACGCTAGACGCCGGGCACGCTGAGCCGCACGGACCCTAGCAACGGGGACGCCACGGGCGGACCGCGTTCCCCGTTGCAGGGCCTAATTAACAAGCACACACACTTGTCCTCTGGCCGTGCAGCAAGGCAGCTGCACGGCATTTATTCCCAATCAGGCTCTAAGCAGCTGATTGGAGGACTCCCTGTTAAATACCTTCCCAGTACTTCTCACAGACGCCGGTAATAGCTTCCTGCATGCTGCTTTGGTTTGCTGACAGTCTGTTCCAGTCCTGCTGTATCCGGTCATTCCTGTCCTCAGAAGTCCTGTATTCAGGAGTGGTCATCTCATCCCAGGAAGTCGTTTGGTCCCCAGTTGTCCTGACTGATCACCTTTGTATATCGAGTGGTGTTCCGTGAGTTGCGGCTCTGCCGTGTGTTGCGGATCAGCCGCTTTATCTTTATATATTCTGTTTTTGGAGCATTTGCGGAGGGTTCCGCTTCCACAAGTCCTCTCTGGAACTCGGCGGTGCTGGGTAGGAGAAGTGGACAAGTGGATATTTTGGTTGTCCTTTTCCCTGGCGGTGTTTCCGCACATATTCTAGTTTTAAGTTAGCTTGTAGCCCCTGGCCTGGTTGTTTAGTCAGAGGGCCCCTTGTTATCACCCTGTCTCGGATTTCCCTTTGTCTCTCATTAAGACCTGGGGGGGCATCGGAGTTGGGCAGACATAATCCGCCCTTCAAACGCGGCTGCCATGGGCTCAAGCAACCATAGTCTCGCAGGGGATTTCCGACAGCACGGGTGAGACAACGGAGTTAGGCGCAAGGGGCTATTTTCCATTCCCGCTCCCTTCCCCAGCATTTCGTTCCAGTGCTCCGGTCCTCGCAAAAAGATCTCCTCAGACCAGAGTGCTGGAATCATAACATTATTACCGGCCATACCAAAAAATTAAAATTAAACAGGGCTTTAATTTTTTCCTCTCATTCAGTTTTTGTTAAAAATTTTTGGCTTCATGAATCCGACAGGTTTAGGGCCAAACCCTGGCCAGCTCTTAGTCAATCAGATTCAAGAACTTACTCAGATGGTTCAGGATCTTTCTCTTCGGGTGAGGTCGCAGGAAGATCTTTTGCGAGCCTCCCCAAAGGTAGTCCCTGAACCAAAGATGCATTTGCCTGACCGTTTTTCTGGCGATAGAAAATAATTTTTTAGTTTTAAAGAATCCTGTAAACTTTATTTCCGCTTAAGACCTACTTCCTCTGGTTCTGAATCTCAGCGGGTTGGGATTATTATTTCTTTACTCCAGGGGGATCCTCAGACCTGGGCGTTCGGTTTAAGGACAGAGGATCCTGCGTTGTTGTCAGTAGATGCTTTCTTTAAGTCTTTAGGGCTTTTGTATGATGACCCAGATAGAGAGGCGTCCGCTGAAAGTCAGCTGCGCACTCTCAAACAAGGAAGAAATCCTGCAGAGGTTTATTGTACTGAGTTTCGCCGTTGGTCGAACGACTGTGGCTGGAATGACCCAGCCCTGCGCAGTCAGTTTCGCCTCGGCTTATCAGAGTCTATTAAAGACAGTCTCCTCCAGTACCCCGCTCCTGAGACTCTCGATAAACTCATGGAGCTTTCTATCAAGATTGATCGTCGTCTCAGAGAGCGGAGGGCTGAAAGAGGAACACCTGTAAGGTCAAGTCCTTGTGTTTATTCCATTCCAGAAGACGTAGAGGAGCCCATGCAGATGGGTCTCTCCCGGCTGTCTCCTGAGGAAAGGGCCAGAAGGCAAAATTCCGGTCTTTGTTTGTACTGTGGTGGTAAGGGACATTTTGCTCGTAACTGTCCGAACAAGTCGGGAAACGCTTTGACCAGGTGAATTGTGAGGGGGTTCACCTAGGTCTGCAGCTTATCTCCTCGAATAACTCTCTTTTAGTCCCAGTTAAGGTTTCCTTTGGCAGCCTCAGTTCTTTGGTGTTGGCTTTTGTTGACAGTGGAGCTGCAGGAAACTTTATGGATTTAACTTGGGCTAAGGCCTTAGGCATTCCTCAGTTACCATTGGGTAGGTGTGTCACCATGCATGGCTTAGATGGGAGTCCGCTTTCCAACGGGGTTATTACTCACCGTACACCTCCCGTAGTACTTACAGTAGGAGCTTTACATTCCGAAAAGGTCGAGTTCTATCTAACACATTGCCCAGCAGTTCCAGTTGTTCTGGGTCACCCTTGGCTGGCCTTTCATAATCCCACCATTGATTGGCAGTCCGGGGAGATTTCACAATGGGGTACTTTTTGTGCTAAGGAATGTATTTCGTTTCCAGTTAGAGTAGCAGCTATCATTCCAGAACTCATTCCTGTGGAATACCAGGAGTTTGCCGATGTATTCTCCAAAGGCAATGCGGACATTCTGCCTCCCCATCGGCCTTATGATTGTGCTATTGAGCTAATCCCTGGTGCCGCATTGCCAAAGGGGAGATTATATGCATTGTACGGGCCAGAAACTTCGGCTATGAATGATTATGTTCAGGAGAGCTTACAGAAAGGTTTTATTAGACCATCAAAATCCCCTTTAAGTGCTGGTTTTTTCTTTGTGGAGAAAAAGGATGGCTCGCTTAGACCATGCATAGATTTTAGAGCCTTGAATAAAATCTCAGTCAAAAACACCTATCCTTTGCCGTTGATTTCTGTACTCTTTGATCAATTACGTTCTGCTGTGATTTTTTCTAAAATTGACCTGAGAGGAGCTTACAACCTCATCCGAATTAAATCTGGAGATGAGTGGAAGACTGCTTTCAGTACTCAGTCGGGTCACTACGAATACCTGGTGATGCCGTTCGGCCTGTCTAATGCTCCAGCAGTTTTTCAAGATCTCATTAACGATGTGCTCCGTGACTTCCTAGGGAAATTCGTGGTCGTTTATTTAGACGACATCTTGATTTTTTCTGAATCGATGGAACAACATATCACCCAGGTACGTCTGGTTCTTCAAAAGTTACGTGAGAATCATTTATATGCCAAACTGGAGAAGTGTGAATTTCACGTCACGAAAGTATCTTTTTTAGGGTACATAATTTCCCCTCAGGGATTTTCCATGGAACCTAAGAAGCTTCAGGCCATCCTTAATTGGGCGCAACCCACCAATTTAAAAGCAATTCAGCGCTTTTTAGGGTTTGCGAATTATTATAGGAGGTTCATTCATTCTTTTTCTGACCTGGTTGCTCCCATTGTGGCTCTGACAAAGAAAGGAGCGGATCCTACCAACTGGTCGCATGAAGCTGAGTTGTCCTTCCGGGCTCTGAAACAAGCCTTTGTCTCAGCTCCAGTCCTCAGACATCCTAATCCGGAATTGCCCTTTGTTGTGGAGGTTGATGCCTCAGAGGTTGGAGTGGGGGCTGTCCTTTCTCAAAAGGATCCGGTGTCTTTGGACTTACATCCTTGTGCCTTTATGTCCAGGAAGTTCTCCTCCGCTGAATCCAATTATGACGTTGGTAATCGGGAGTTACTGGCGGTAAAGTGGGCTTTTGAGGAGTGGAGGCATTGGCTGGAAGGAGCAAAGCATACTATTTCGGTATTGACTGACCATAAGAACCTGCAATACATTGAATCAGCTAAACGGCTTAATGCCCGGCAGGCACGTTGGGCATTATTTTTTACTCGTTTCAAATTTATAATCACTTTCAGGCCTGGTTCCAAGAATACTAAAGCTGATGCCCTGTCACATAGTTTTCTTCCGGTTCACAATAACAATCCTGTTGTTACCCCAATACTTCCATCTTCGGTCATCCGGGCAGGCCTCACACAGGATTTATTTACCCAGTTAAACCAGCTTCAACACCAAGATCCTAGATTTACTCCTGCTGGTCGTCTTTACGTTCCTGAATTTTTGAGAGCTACTGTTTTAACTGAATTCCATGACAACAAGGTTTCAGGGCATCCGGGAATCACTAAGACATTGGAGTTAGTCTCTCGCTCAGTATGGTGGCCTAGTATGTCTAAAGACGTTAGGGAATTTGTTTTTTCATGTCAGGTTTGTGCACAGCATAAGGTTCCCCGTTCCTTGCCTATCGGGCAACTTATGCCCTTAAGTGTCCCTCTCAGGCCATGGTCTCATATTTCCATGGATTTTGTGGTTGACCTTCCCCTTTCAGCTGGATTCCAAGTCATATGGGTGGTAGTGGACCGTTTTAGTAAAATGGCTCATTTTATTGCTCTTCCCCGATTGCCTTCTGCTCAAGGGTTGGCAGTTTTGTTCCTCCGCCATGTGTTTAGGCTTCATGGGTTACCCACTGATATTGTTTCTGATCGGGGTCCACAATTCATCGCACAATTCTGGAGATGTTTTTGTGCTTCATTAAAGATGAAACTGTCATTAACATCCGGTTATCACCCACAATCCAACGGGCAAACCGAACAAGTTAACCAGTCATTAAAACAATATCTGCGCTTGTATTCAGCCAAACTCCAGAATGATTGGTCCGAGTTTCTTCCTTTGGCTGAATTTGCTTACAATAATTCCTGTCATACCTCCACTAAAGAGTCTCCATTCTTTTCAGTTTTTGGTTTTCACCCCAGAGCTAATTCTTTTTTTCATCATTCTCCAGTCTCCTCGCTGGCATTGACCTCCCATCTCAGAGCAATTTGGAAAAAAGTGCACCTTGCTCTCAGAAAAGCGGCCTTTCGAGAAAAGAAATTTTCTGACAGGCTCCGACGTCCTTGCACTTTTAAGGTGGGAGACAAGGTGTGGTTGTCAACTCGCAACATCAGGCTTCGACAATCCTCGGCTAGACTGGGACCCAAATTTATTGGACCATTTCTTATTATTAAAAGAGTCAACCCAGTTGCCTTTCGGCTACGTTTACCAAGATCTCTCAAGATTGGAAATACGTTTCATTGTTCCCTGTTGAAACAATACGTTTCTTCCAGTAGATTTCCTCGGAGGATCTCTCAGGGTAGATCTCCAGTGGATGTACAGGGACAACAGGAGTTCTTGGTAGAGAAAGTTCTTGATTCCAAATTGTCCCGGGGTCGGCTTTATTTTTTAGTTCACTGGAAAGGCTATGGTCCGGAGGAAAGGTCTTGGGTCCTAGATAAGGATCTTCATGCCCCTAGGCTCAAGAGGGCATTTTTTCGGGAATTTCCTCAGAAGCCTGGCTTTAGGGGTTCCTTGACCCCTCCTCAAGGGGGGGGTACTGTTAGGCGCCGGGGTCCGCATGTCCGCGCGGCCCGGCGCCTAGCAACTAGGGACGCCGTGCGCGTTCAGCCGTCGGCTCCCTAGCAACGCTAGACGCCGGGCACGCTGAGCCGCACGGACCCTAGCAACGGGGACGCCACGGGCGGACCGCGTTCCCCGTTGCAGGGCCTAATTAACAAGCACACACACTTGTCCTCTGGCCGTGCAGCAAGGCAGCTGCACGGCATTTATTCCCAATCAGGCTCTAAGCAGCTGATTGGAGGACTCCCTGTTAAATACCTTCCCAGTACTTCTCACAGACGCCGGTAATAGCTTCCTGCATGCTGCTTTGGTTTGCTGAGAGTCTGTTCCAGTCCTGCTGTATCCGGTCATTCCTGTCCTCAGAAGTCCTGTATTCGGGAGTGGTCATCTCATCCCAGGAAGTCGTTTGGTCCCCAGTTGTCCTGACTGATCACCTTTGTATATCGAGTGGTGTTCCGTGAGTTGCGGCTCTGCCATGTGTTGCGGCTCAGCCGCTTTATCTTTATATATTCGGTTTTTGGAGCATTTGCGGAGGGTTCCGCTTCCACAAGTCCTCTCTGGAACTCGGCGGTGCTGGGTAGGAGAAGTGGACAAGTGGATATTTTGGTTGTCCTTTACCCTGGCGGTGTTTCCGCACATATTCTAGTTTTAAGTTAGCTTGTAGCCCCTGGCCTGGTTGTTTAGTCAGAGGGCCCCTTGTTATCACCCTGTCTCGGATTTCCCTTTGTCTCTCATTAAGACCTGGGGGGGCATCGGAGTTGGGCAGACATAATCCGCCCTTCAGACGCGGCTGCCATGGGCTCAAGCAACCATAGTCTCGCAGGGGATTTCCGACAGCACGGGTGAGACAATGGAATTAGGGCGCTAGGGGCTATTTTCCATTCCCGCTCCCTTCCCCAGCATTTCGTTCCAGTGCTCCGGTCCTCGCAAAAAGATCTCCTCAGACCAGAGTGCTGGAATCATAACAGTAGGTAGAGCAGTGGACTACTGTACCGTACTGCTATATATTATATACTGGTGGTCAGCAAAATTCTGCACTGTCCTCCTACTACTGCGCACAACAACTAAAATGCACCACAGGTATGGATGGATACTATACTTGACGACACAGAGGTAGGTAGAGCAGTGGCCTACTGTACCGTACTGCTATATATTATATACTGGTGGTCAGCAAAATTATGCACTGTCCTCCTACTATATATACTGCGCAAAACTTAAATGCACCACAGGTATGGATGGATAGTATACTTGACGACACAGAGGTAGGCAGAGCAGTGGACTACGGTACCGTACTGCTATATATTATATACTGGTGGTCAGCAAAATTATGCACTGTCCTCCTACTACTGCGCACAACAACTAAAATGCACCACAGGTATGGATGGATAGTATACTTGACGACACAGAGGTAGGTAGAGCAGTGGCCTACTGTACCATACTGCTATATATTATATACTGGTGGTCAGCAAAATTATGCACTGTCCTCCTACTATATATACTGCGCAAAACTTAAATGCACCACAGGTATGGATGGATAGTATACTTGACGACACAGGTAGGTAGAGCAGTGGACTACTGTACCGTACTGCTATATATTATATACTGGTGGTCAGCAAAATTATGCACTGTCCTCCTACTACTGCACACAACTAAAATGCACCACAGGTATGGATGGATAGTATACTTGACGACACAGAGGTAGGTAGAGCAGTGGCCTACTGTACCGTACTGCTATATATTATATACTGGTGGTCAGCAAAATTATGCACTGTCCTCCTACTATATATACTGCGCAAAACTTAAATGCACCACAGGTATGGATGGATAGTATACTTGACGACACAGAGGTAGGCAGAGCAGTGGACTACGGTACCGTACTGCAATATATTATATACTGGTGGTCAGCAAAATTATGCACTGTCCTCCTACTACTGCGCACAACAACTAAAATGCACCACAGGTATGGATGGATAGTATACTTGACGACACAGAGGTAGGTAGAGCAGTGGCCTACTGTACCATACTGCTATATATTATATACTGGTGGTCAGCAAAATTATGCACTGTCCTCCTACTATATATACTGCACAAAACTTAAATGCACCACAGGTATGGATGGATAGTATACTTGACGACACAGGTAGGTAGAGCAGTGGACTACTGTACCGTACTGCTATATATTATATACTGGTGGTCAGCAAAATTATGCACTGTCCTCCTACTACTGCACACAACTAAAATGCACCACAGGTATGGATGGATAGTATACTTGACGACACAGAGGTAGGTAGAACAGTGGACTACTGTACCGTACTGCTATATATTATATACTGGTGGTCAGCAAAATTATGCACTGTCCTTCTACTACTGCGCACAACAACTAAAATGCACCACAGGTATGGATGGATAGTATACTTGATGACACAGGGGTAGGTAGAGCAGTGGCCTACTGTACCGTACTGCTATATATTATATACTGGTGGTCAGCAAAATTATGCACTGTCCTCCTACTATATATACTGCGCAAAACTTAAATGCACCACAGGTATGGATGGATAGTATACTTGACGACACAGAGGTAGGTAGAGCAGTGGACTACTGTACCGTACTGATATAATACTGGTGGTCACTGGCCAGCAAAATTCTGCACTGTCCTCCTACTATATACTACAATGCAGCACAGATATGGAGCGTTTTTCAGGCAGAGAACGTAGATATTTTCAGCACACTGAGCACAGGTATTTGCAAGCACACTGAGCACAGATATTTGCAGCACACTGAGCACAGATATTTGCAGCACACTGAACACAACTGAGAGAACGCTGGACACGTCCTCTCACTATCATATCCAATGCACGAGTGAAAATGGCGGCGACGCGCGGCTCCTTATATAGAATACGAATCTCGCGAGAATCCGAGAGCGGGATGATGACGTTCAGGTTAACCGAGCAAGGCGGGAAGATTCGAGTCCGCCTCGGAACCGTGTAAAATGGGTGAAGTTCTGGGGGGTTCAGATTCTGAGGAACCGAACCCGCTCATCACTAATATATATATATATATATATATATATATATATACACACACACACATACACATACACACACAGTATATATAGCACACATGCAAATGTGACACTCTGGGTAAGTAAAGCGTGGTAGGTTACAATTTACAGGTAAGTATTAGGGAGTTAAGTTTCTCTGGCAATTCACAATATACTTGAGATTAAAATTAGCACAGACACACAGTTGCTCCTCAGTAGTTTTTATTTAGCTGGAACGCTTCTGGGCAACCTTTTCTCTACTGTAAGGCTTAGAAGTAGTTATCACAATTTACAATAACACTTTGTGCAATTCACATTACCACAAAACATTACAGGATGTATTATCCACTGCTAACAATCTTATCGAACTAATAAAAGCATCCAAGGTAGTAACAAACATAGACATTGCATTACTAGTGGGGCCCCATGTACTAGTTTATGTCCATTAAATATTTCATGTAGGAGAACTCAGTCGTGATAGCTATAGCTCCTTATTCAGTGATCACAGTTTTGAATGTTCAGTCTTATACAAAATGTGTAGGTCTTGCAGGACTAGACTGATTGAAATACAAAGAGCAAGGCCTAGTTTCCTTACATTTAAGTATATCACTGTCTTCAGCTCAGTCAGCCAGCATTGCTACCTTGCATGCCTCCCAACATGACCCACTCCAGGAGGGACAGAATGCTCTGCTCCTGGACTTCCCTCCTAATGTATGATTGCCATCACCTGTGCTGAAACACCTTTCTTATCCATTAACCCAGAGGTTCCCAAACTGTGTGCCGTGGCTCCCTGGGGTGCGTCGGAACACTTGCAGGGGTGCCCTGGGTTGGTGGTCCAGGACCAATTCAAATTATTCATGGTCAATATAATAGGCAAAACCAGTGCTGGTGGCTGCCAGTCATAAAATATGTGGCCAGAAGCAAATCTTGTCCCTCACCACACAACTGACCCTAAGGATGACATTATAAACGCGATATACTTAATGTAATATTTCTTTCTAAATTTCTCAATAAGAAATTTTTGGCCTAGGGGTGCCGTGAAAAAAATTCTGATATTCTAGGGCGCCGTGATTCAAAAAAGTTTGGAAACCACTGCATTAACCTGTTCAACACAGGTGCTGGCAATCATAAATTAAGAGAAATGTCCAGAAGCAGAGCATTGTGTCCCTCCTGGAGAGTGTCATGTTGGGAGGTATGCCTTGTAACTGCCTCCGTATAACTTCTGTCCAAAAGGTGGGTACACACTAGTAGATCAATTGATCTGCAGATATATCTATGGACAGATCGGGCAGTGTGTTGAGCATACACACTGCCCGATCCGTCGGGGACTGACGCCCGCCCAGTTCAGCTGTCAATCACCGCCGCCCGCCGCAGCATGTGTACGGGCGGTCGACCAACCGCCCCGTACACACACAGCGACGCGCCAATATATCGGTAGATATTTTGGCCGTCAGCTGTGCTGCGCGGAGTTCACAGACGTATCGGCCGTACACACTGGCCGACAGACCCGCGATATATCAGCCGTTCAAGAGAACGGCCGATATATCGACCAGTGTGTACGGGCCTTTAGTGACGTCTATAACTTGCAGGTCTCTAGAGAGCTGAGTACTGTGTCACTATGCTCCCTGCAATGCTGATGCTTCTTTAACTATAGATTAACAACCGTAGTGGTCAATTACTGGTGTCCTTGGATAAAAGGAGCTGCTGATTGGAATTGTATTTATAAAGTACTTATGCAGCCTTATGTCCCAAAACTATGCTTGCCTGTAGAATTCAAGCTAAGATACCATGTAAGCAGCTAAACTGTCTTTTGTCCCTGAGGAAGCTTGTGATGCGTGGCTAGTTCAGCAGTGTTACCGACCTGTGTTACAAGGGTTAGGTTGGCCTCCATTAACCAATGTGAGCTGATCTCTGTCTGCAGCTGCAGCAAGTCACTGTCTCCCAGCAGTGGGATCCCCACAGGAGGGTGCTATTACCAATTGGCTGCTACAATGATTACCACCAGTCACCGGAAATTGAAGCTGGCTTTACATAAGCGTTGCAGCACTCCTGTCACACACCACCAGATGGCTCTACTCCAAGTTGCTGTTCTCTGTCCTTCTAAGATAGCCGCTGCCCAACTGCCAACTGTCCCTGAAGACTGCTGCAACTGCCACTGCACAAGCCGTCTCTCTCCCTGGGATCAATACGCCTGTTGCTTATTGGTCAGTGTCCCTGTGTAAAGGTGGGTACACACTAGTAGATATATCTGCAGATCAATTGATCTGCAGATATATCTATGGACGGATCGAGCAGTGTGTTGAGCATACACACTGCCCGATCCGTCGGGGACTGACGTCATGAACTGGGCGGGTGTGTACACACGCCCACCCAGTTCACCTGTCAATCACCGCCGGCCGCCGCAGCATGTGTACGGGCGGTCGGCCGACCGCCCCTTACACACACAGCGATGCGCCAATATATCGGTAGATATATTGGCAGTCGGCTGTGCTGCGCGGCCGACGCGATACGTCTGTGAACGACGGAGTTCACAGACGTATCGGCCGTACACACTGGCCGACGGTCCCGCAATATATCGGCCGTTCAAGAGAACGGCCGATATATCGACCAGTGTGTACGGGCCTTTAGACACAGCACTCAGGGCACAGGTAACCCTATCCCTGCTGTAAATTTAATAGTGTCCAATTGGGATGCATTCAGTAGGGGAAGGGGCACAAAAGTCACACTATAGCTTGTGGCAGCACTGATGGGGTGCCACACATATGCCACCCACACACATATGCGCTACAGAAAATATAGGCTGCTGCAATCATTATAGCCCCCCCCCCCATCCCCTACTCCCAAGCAAATATGGGCCCTCATTCCGAGTTGTTCGCTCGCTAGCTGCTTTTAGCAGCATTGCAAACGCTCGGCCGCCGCCCTCTGGGAGTGTACCTTAGCTTAGCAGAATAGCGAACGAAAGATTAGCAGAACTGCTACTAAATAATTATCTGCAGTTTCTGAGTAGCTCCAGACCTACTCCTAGACTGCGATCACCTTAGTCCGTTTAGTTCCTGGTTTGACGTCACAAACACGCCCTACGTTCGGCCAGACACTCCCCCACTTCTCCAGCCACTCCTGCGTTTTTACCTGGCACGCCTGCATTTTTTTTGCACACTCCCTGAAAATGGCCAGTTTCCGCCCAGAAACACCCACTTCCTGTCAATCACACTACGATCACTCGAGCGATGAAAAAACGTCGCTCGAGCTTGTGTAAATCTACAAAGTTTTGTGTGAAAGTACTTAGCGCATGCTCGCTGCGTACCATGCGCATGCGCATTTCAGCAGTTTTTTCACTTAATCGCTGCACTGCGAAAATCGGCAGCGAGCGAACAACTCAGAATGACCCCCATTGTCTGTTGCAATCATTTATTATAGACCCCCATCCCCACCACCACAAACACCCCTGGCACCCCTATCCCAGCAAATATAGTCTGCAGTCATCTATTGTAGACCCCACCCCTCCACCCCCACATATACATACTTAACCACCCTCCCCTCTCCCCTTGCAAATATAAGCTGCCACAATCGATACCGCCCCCCCTTCCCCCACACACACACACACACACCAACAACATGCCCCGGGCGCCGGCGCCGCTGCATGCACCATACACAGTACAGAGTGCACCTTACCTGCAGACCAGCACGGTCCAATGGAGGAAGAGAGTGTGTGTCAGTCAAGGTGAGATGACTGTCCGCGAGGTGGTTGCTGCTGCTGGGCTCCTGCACTGTCACGTGTGTGCAGGAGCCAATCATGGGGATGCGAAGGTTACAGCAGACAGCTAGCTTTATCCTTGCACCGTGGCGGGGACTTCGATTCGGCGAGCGGCGGATCTTGAAACAAAAAAAATGACAGCGGTGCCGGGGGAACGTGGTACGGCATACTGGCAACATATTTCTTAATGGTACGCCGTACCACATCGTACCCCCACCCTTGCACCACTGTATATATGTGTATAAACAAACAAATATATATATATATATATATATATATATTAACAGTTTCTTATATAGCGCAGCAAATTCCATTGCAATATCTATATCTATATATATATATATATATATATATATATATACACTGCTCAAAAAAATAAAGGGAACACTTAAACAACACAATGTAACTCCAAGTCAATCACACTTCTGTGAAATCAAACTGTTCACTTAGGGAGCAACACTGATTGACGATCAATTTCACATGCTGTTGTGCAAATGGTATAGACAACAGGTGGAAATTATAGGCAATTAGCAAGACACCCCCAATAAAGGAGTTGTTCTGCAGGTGGTGACCACAGACCACTTCTCAGCTCCTATGCTTTCTGGCTGATGTTTTGGTCACTTTTGAAAGCTGGTGGTGCTTTCACTCTAGTGGTAGCATGAGACGGAGTCTACAACCCACACAAGTGGCTCAGGTAGTGCAGCTCATCCAGGATGGCACATCAATGCGAGCTGTGGCAAGAAGGTTTGCTGTGTCTGTCAGCGTAGTGTCCAGAGCATTGAGGTGCTACCAGGAGACAGGCCAGTACATCAGGAGACGTGGAGGAGGCCGTAGGAGGGCAACAACCCAGCAGCAGGACCGCTACCTCCGCGTTTGTGCAAGGAGGAACAGGAGGAGCACTACCAGAGCCCTGCAAAATGACCTGCAGCAAGCCACAAATGTGCATGTGTCTACTCAAACAATCAGAAACAGACTCCATGAGGGTGGTATGAGGGCCCGACGTCCACAGGTGGGGGTTGTGCTTACAGCTCAACACCGTGCAGGACGTTTGGCATTTGCCAGAGAACACCAAAATTGGCAAATTCGCCACTGGTGCCCTGTGCTCTTCACAGATGAAAGCAGGTTCTCACTGAGCACACGTGACAGAGTCTGGAGACGCCAAGGAGAACGTTCTGCTGCCTGCAACATCCTCCAGTATGACCGGTTTGGCAGTGGGTCAGTAATGGTGTGAGGTGGCATTTCTTTGGGGGGCCGCACAGCCCTCCATGTGCTCGCCAGAGGTAGCCTGACTGCCATTAGGTACCGAGATGAGATCCTCAGACCCCTTGTGAGACCATATGATAATTTTTGTGTGATTTTGTTGTCAGCACATTCAACTATGTAACGAACAAAGTATTTAATAAGAATATTTAATTCATTCAGATCTAGGATGTGTTATTTTAGTGTTCCCTTTATTTTTTTGAGCAGTATATATATATATATATATATATATATATAAATAATCTAAGTAGGCCTCAAAGATATCACTGTACTGGGCCCCAGGATTTCTGTTGCCGGCCCTGTCTGTACTCAGCATATACTGGTCCTATTCTGCCTCTCCAATACAACAGTATATAAAGAAATGTATATGGATGTATGTATACACATTAGTAATGTTCATGTGCAATACAAAGATGTCTATCCCACACAAAAAAAAACTGTCATACATGCAACTCTAAATAATCCCCAATTTAACTTATTTAATCAGCTGCTACAATAGAAAACAGTAAAATAATAGATATTCACCTTTATTTATTAAGGAAGCAGTGACGGGTTTCAACTAACACACCTGTATATGTTCCGCCAACGCAATCATTACCTTACTCAGCAAGAATGTGCATCCAGGCCACAAATACCACTGGACAAGGAAATGTTAGCACACTTGTCTTACACTTAATATGTTCATGTGTTTGTTCTCTCATATATCCACGCAGATTATATTTTCCTCTCACATGTGAAGACATTCACCGGTTTTCTTACTGTTCCTAATGGAGATAATGGGGTCAATAAACGTCATCAGGAACAAACAGAACTCCTACTTTCTCCCCCAATTATTCATATTCTATTACATGTCTAACTATGACATACTGTACAGTACAGTCTACGTCAACATTTTGTACTGGAAGAGGCTACAAATCACACTATGCTGCAGAGAGTGCAAGTACTGTACTTGTGCAGGGCTTCATTGCTTTTCTTTATGACTTAACGTATATTTATGTATGGTCTAGAGCAGAATATTATAGATACCTGTAGTTCCCCTAGTGCTTACTTACAATATTATATAACTGTAATATTTAAAAACTAAATATATATACCTTCTATTCCCCTAACATAAACTGGGAAGTCCAGGGATCGAAGCGCATAGCAGAGTACAGCTCTTATCGGGAGAGCTGTCCTTTGCGATACTAATCGCATATGTTAGTGCATAAGCGATTAGTATCGATGCAATGTGTGGCGGGATGTACACCGCAAGGTTAGTACATCCCGCCCTTTGAAATAATGTTGACTGTTTACAGTAAATCAAATTATAATATCCAAAGCAGCAACGATGTGCTGATCTGAGATCAGGCTTATGGTCATTGGGTTGACGTGGTCACTAGGTCGACATGTACTAGGTCGACATGGAAAAAGGTCGACATGATTGGGAATAGTAACCTGTGCCGAGCACAGTGGTAGCAGAGTCAGGGGCCTTGCCCGAAGCCGCGAGCCATGTGAGGGGACACGGTGCACTAATTCGGGTTCTCCGTCACTTTATGAAGAAAATTACACCAAAAAAAGTAAACAAACTAATGTCGACATTTTTCATGTCGACCTAGTACATGTCGACCTAATGACCATGTCGACATAATGCATGTCGACCAATAGTGGTCGACCTATAGACTGTCAACCTAAATCTTGACCTATAATATACGTCTTGACCTAATGACCCATACCCCCGAGATCATGCCAAATAAATATAGTTGGATTTTGTTGACTCGCTACAGTGATGAAACAGAGTATATAGAGTATATAGCTTATTTAGATTTTAGATGTTAGCAAGGTTAATAGTTTAAGCTCCAATGAAAGGCTACTGACCAACAGAGAGCTCAGGTATCAGTACTAAATCAGTTATTTGAATTCAAATTAAGTAAATAGGTCCATAGGATGTAAGCCTATAATCCATCCTGAAGTCCAATATTCGAAAATTGAAAAATCATCCATTGCAACATCAATGAACAGTTTACCAAACAATAATTATATCTGTCTGTGTATACAGTATACTGTAACGGTGTCTTAATGCAGCATTATTACCACCATATCTTCACACAACCTTCTTTACATCAAAACAACATATCTATCACAATGCATCACCGAAGAAAAAAGGAATATGTGACAGTATCAGATTTACCACACAAACACCACACTAGAACAATTTAGAACCTGTTTCACTAGTATGCAAAGCATGACTACATAAATGTTCCTGGGACATACTGTAACACTGGAGTCAGTGCTGGAGAGGAACACGTATTGAACACACTCTGTACAAATAAAAATATGTATTAAACCAGGTGGGGCTACATGTCTTATACGTTTCGTACCCCCAGAAGGTTCAGGGACCCCTGGTTAAGAATCTCTGACCCCTGACTCATTGTTATTATTTGTGACCTACATGTGAAGATGTATCTTTTTAAAGATGGAAGAGCAGGTGGAATACTTAGTTGTAGAAGAAAAGGTATAACTAACAGGTAGAGGTAGATTATATAATACATGCCTACTCTCCCAGGATTTTGGGGTATTCACAAATTTTTAGGTGGTCCCAGGGACTAACTGGCGCATCCGATCCACTTCCTAGTGAAATAGGCATGGCGGGCACACAGAATAATGCCATCACTATGCCACCTCTACACAGACCTGCCTCTACCATCATTATGCCATTGGGAGATGGGGACTAAGTTCTCATCCCTGTTTCCCATAGTGCTCAGCTGCATCTCCCCCCTGGTAACTCTCCCAGAGGAGAACATTTTAAAATTGGCAAGTATGGATTATATTGCCCCTGTATAGATCACTGGTGAATGAGTTTAATTCTTCTTCTGCCTCATTGTATTTCTCCATTCTTTCTTACTTTGATCCCTTCACACAGGCACACTAACAGTGCAGGTTTTAGTGATATCCAGGAGGTTACAGTAAAATAACTCAGCTACTAATTAAGTCGCATGTGCTTAAGCATGGATATCACTAAAACCTGGCCTGTTAGTGTGCCTTAACTTCTGAGGTTGGGAATGCCTGCCCTAATCACTTACCCGGCTTGGTCGCACACCTAGCTGGGCTTTCCCAGGCATGGCCGCATCTGATTGACTGTACCCAAAGAAGTCTCTCTGTCCCTGCTTTTCGAGGGGGGGGGAGGGATTATATTAGAATAAAACTATCAATACAGAAACTATTTTTACCTTCAATCCTCCCACCCTAGCCGGCACTGACATCGGCATAATGGTAGAATTATGGCCAGTGTTTCCTGACACTGTTAAAAAATAATACACAGCCATCAATGGTAAACCAGTTCAAATTATTTATGTTCAATGTAATAGGCAAAACCAGTGCCGGTGGGTGTCAATCAGGGCCGGTTCAAGCCCGCTCGGTGCCCCGGGCAGGGAACGGGGCGTGGCCTAATACAGGGGGCGTGGTCAGTTACGCCCCCTGTACATTACTAGCGCCACTTGACTGCTGAGCGGTGCGCGATGACGTCATCGCGCACCGCTCAGCAAAGGTACACTCCACGAAGGGAAACTAGACGCTACGCGTCTAGTTCCCTTCACAGGAGGCGGGGACACAGCGGGCAGCGGAGGCGGGCGGGGGACACAGCGGGCAGCAGTGGCGGATCTTGCCACGGTGCAGCGCCCTCCGGATGGCGCCAGCGCCCTCCGGAAGGCGGCGCCCCGGGCAAAAGTCCTGCTTGCCCGTGGCAAGATCCGCTACTGGTGTCAATCATAAACATGTGGACAAACAGAAGCAAATCTTGTCCCTCGCCATATAACTGAACCGAAGAATGACCTATAAACACAATTTAATTTAGTATTTCTTTCTAAATTTCTCAATAACAAACATTTGGCCTAGTGGGTGTGCCGTGGAAAGGATTCTGATACTCTAGGGAACCGTGATTCAGAAAAGTTTGGGAAGCACTGATATAGCATAAAAATTGCTATTTTTACGGGATACTGTGATTTTGTTTTAAATTAAAATTGTGTTGAAAAAGTTTGAAATAGTTCTTGACCTAATCCAATCATAAAAATACCTTACAATTTCTGAGTGTTTTTTGTTGATATTAGCTAGTTAAGTGGTTAAGTGCTGAGTACAGACATTTACCTACTGGCTATAAAGTCTTTCACTTGCAAAGCATGCAAACATAAACCCATTTATTCCTAGTGTGCATTTCTAGTGAACGTATCTATTTGCATTCCTATTGGCATCATCTGCATATGTTTTTTGTGCTGTTGCAAGTGTTTTTTTGACACTCTTTGCTCTACAGTATGTCAGTGTGTTCAAAGCATGTCAGTCAAAAAGTCCATTCATCTCTCTACAAGAGAACACTGTGTACATACCCATTAACAGATAGCAAGAGCAGTTATACCGCCATATATATAATTTCAATATGGGTGACAATTACAATATATGAATATAGGGGATCAGTACTAAATGCCGCCGTCCGGAATCCCGGCGATCGAAATATCGACGCTGGAATCCCGACCACACAATCCAACAGGGGTGGCGAGCGGAACGCAGCCCCTTGCGGGCACGGTGCCTCGCTACGCTCGGCACACTATTATATTCTCCCTCTATGGGTGTCGTGGACACCCACGAGGGAGAATATGTCGGGATTGTGGCGGTCGGGTATCCGGCATCGGTATTTCGACCGCCGGGATTCTGGCCGGCGGCATCTTGACCGCATCCCGAATATAGACACTCCAGTGAAATCAATGGAAGTGAAGGTCCACAACATTGTTACTGGTTTATTTCCCCCAAATTAATAGAGACTTAACTTACCCCACGGTACCCCAGGACTCATCTCATTGCCAGCTAATCACATGGGAATCAGTGTGGGAAACTATATGTGATTGGCTGAGAACCTGGTCAATACAGTTCAGTCATGCTGTCACAGGCTACAAGCAGGTTTGTGGCATCTCATGTGGTTTTATTATTTTTATTTTCCATGGTAATGGATTACCTGTAGATTACAAATAGTGATGTGCACCGGAAATTTTTCGGGTTTTGTGTTTTGCTTTTGGATTCGGTTCCACGACCGTGTTTTGGATTCGGACGCGTTTTTGGCGAAACCTCCCTGAAAATTTTTTGTTGGATTTGGGTGTTTTTTTTCAAAAAACCCTCAAAAACAGCTTAAATCATAGAATTTGGGGGTCATTTTGATCCCATAGTATTATTAACCTCAATAACCATAATTTCCACTCATTTCCAGTCTATTCTGAACACCTCACACCTCACAATATTATTTTTAGTCCTAAAATTTGCACCGAGGTTGCTGGATGATTAAGCTAAGCGACCCAAGTGGACGGCAAAAAACACCTGGCCCATCTAGGAGTGGCACTGCAGTGTCAGACAGGATGGCACTTCAAAAATAGTCCCCAAACAGCACATGATGCAAAGAAAAAAAGAGGTGCACCAAGGTCGCTGGATGGCTAAGCTAAGCGACCCAAGTGGCCGACACAAACACCTGGCCCATCTAGGAGTGGCACTGCAGTGTCAGACAGGATGGCACTTCAAAAAATAGTCCCCAAACAGCACATGATGCAAAGAAAAAAAGAGGTGCACCAAGGTCGCTGGATGGCTAAGCTAAGCGACCCAAGTGGCCGACACAAACACCTGGCCCATCTAGGAGTGGCACTGCAGTGTCAGACAGGATGGCACTTCAAAAAATAGTCCCCAAACAGCACATGATGCAGATATATATATATATTTATACTGGTGGTCAGCACAATTCTGCACTGTCCTCCTACTATATACTGCGCACAACTACAATGCAGCACAGGTATGGATGGATAGTATACTTGACGACACAGAGGTAGAGCAGTGGACTACTGTACCGTACTGCTATATATATATACTGGTGGTCATCAAAATTCTGCACTGTCCTCCTACAACAGTATATATTACAATGCAGCACAGATATGGAGCGTTTTTCAGGCAGAGAACGTAGATATTTGCAGCACGCTGAGAAGATATTTGCAACACACTGAGCACAGATATTTGCAGCACACTGAGCACAGATATTTGCAGCACACTGAACACAGAAACTGAGAGAACGCAGGCACGTCCTCTCGCTATCATCTCCAATGTACGAGTGAAAATGGCGGCGACGCACGGCTCCTTATATAGAATACGAATCTTGCGAGAATCCGACAGTGGGATGATGACGTTCGGGCGCGCTCGGGTTAACCGAGCAAGGCGGGAAGATCCGAGGCTGCCTCGGAACCATGTAAAATGGGTGAAGTTCGGGGGGGGGTTCGGATCGCGAGGAACCGAACCCGCTCATCTCTAATTACAATTTCCATTAACAGATGAAAATCACATTGGATTCAAAATAAAGAAGATTTTCATCGAAAAAAATGTTATTTAAAATATGCCCCAAAACTAAGTTTTGGTGCATATGTTTTCTATTAAAAAAAAAAAAAATTTTTTTTACAATTGTGTGTATTTTATTCACGTTTTAAAAACAATATTACTCATTAAGTCTAACAGACAGAACCCTTTACAATTATAGCGGTAACACTGCCACTCCAGGTTTACTGACATGTCTCATTACTCCAGACCAGAGGCAGATTGGGAACTGAAAAATTTGTAGAAGTGGCCTCACATGGGCAGCACCAGATGTATACAGTATAACCATGGCAGCAGCACCAGCCCTCACATGTCAGCAAGCAAAACAGGCCCAGCATGCACGTCAGCCCACCGGGGATTTTACATACGCTCCCTATGGCCAATCCGCCCCTGCCCCAGACCCATAGCCCAAGGAAGAGCCCCA
The DNA here is from genome assembly GCF_028390025.1 of Pseudophryne corroboree. Taxonomy (NCBI): domain Eukaryota; kingdom Metazoa; phylum Chordata; class Amphibia; order Anura; family Myobatrachidae; genus Pseudophryne; species Pseudophryne corroboree. The sequence continues at coordinate 241,448,765 of NC_086446.1, forward strand.
GAACTTTTCACAACAAGGTTGGTAGTCTGAGAGTTGAGAACTGTTTTACTCCATCCCACCATTCACCAGCCTTGGACTGTTTTGCACTACGACAATGTGAGCCTCACATTCCACACCCAGGACAGGGGTGGTGCTCAGCTTCCCCAAGCAAACTAAGAATTTGCGTCTTCTCTCCCATAAGCGGCGTGGGCACACAATAATTCCCACATTTCAAGTTACGCCACACCATAGCAGTCTTATCCACATTACACCACATACTGTAGTAGTGTCTCTTATTCACATTACAACACACAGTAGTGCCCCTTATTCACATTACACTACACAGTAGTACCCCTTATACACATTATGCTATACAGTAGTGCTCCTTATATACATTACGCTACACAGTAGTACCGCTTATACACGTTAAGCCACACAGTACTGCCTCTTATACACAGTGCCCACAGTAGTGCCCCTTATACAAAATGTCCCCAATAGTGACCTATACACAATGCCCACAGTAGTGGTGCCCCTTATACACAAAATGGCCACAGTAATAGTGCCCCTTAAGGCATACAAATATACAGAAATGGGGAGGTACAAAAATTAAATAATAAACTTTAACACTAAAATAAATAGTAAGGGCCTAACCCATTATACCATTTCCACAAGCAAGAGCTTTCTGAGCTGATTACTGGAAAAAGAGGGGAATGAGGGTCCTGTTGTAGAAGCACAAGTCCCAGCAGCAGGAATGATGGTGGAAGGGCGTGCTGATACTTATATTTCCACAACAGCTGTATAAATCAGTAAGAGATGTAGCAGTTGCTGCCTTTACACACAGAATAACGCATCAGGGTCACTAGGGATCATTATTTGCTGTGCACCTGCTGTACACCGATACATTACAGATCAGTCTGTTGTGGAAGCAAAAGTCCCAGCATTCCCTTTCTACCCCTGCTGAGACTTAACTTTCCACAACAGGTTAGATGGAGAGAGCGTACGAGGACTTGTCATTCGGCAACACATGTAGAGCACCAGATGTAATGGTGGGCCCACTCATATAGTGTGACAGGAGCAGCGGCAGCCGCCAGTAACAGTACACAGCACCAGGGTAGCAAAATGAGGAGAGTGCCCCTCCAACCCTGCTTTGCAGACTTTGCTGAGTGGGTAACGCTGGCCCTGCCCAGGTGTAAATATTTTTGCCTTGTAAATTGGCGCTTTTAAAATCTGGCCATTCTCACACAAACTCCCTAGCATTCTAACCTCCCAGTTGTTTTAGTGCTGCTGCTCTGTTTTAGTGAAAACCAGCATCAGCTGTGGCTGATTGGCTAAGGAATTTTGAGTGGGGAAGTGTACACTGCCTAATTGTTTTACTTATTTATTTAAATATATTTATTGTTATTAATTATTTATTTATTATTGTTTATCTATACTTATTAGTTCACTTATTTAACTTATTTAATTACGTACTGAGGGCCTGAGTCAGAGGGTATCCGGATGATAGACAGTGTCTATTTAGACAGTCACTAGGTTGACAGGGTCAAAAGGTCGACAGGGTCAAAAGGTCGACATGAAAAAGGTAGACAGTACAAAAGGTTGACAGGGTCAAAAGGTCTACATGAAAATGGTCGACATAAAAAAGGTAGACACAGCTTTTTTTAAATTTTACATGTTTTTAGACTATTTCATACCTTCTCTATCCATGTCGGCATAAAGTCGGTCATAAACCTTGTGGCGAGCACAGCGAGCCCAAAGCGTGGTAGCGAAGCGAGTCCCGCAAGGGGATGCCTTTCTACAACTGGGGGTTCCACATGCCAAAAATGCCCACACAAGTCACAAAAATGCAAAAAAAAAATGGTGTCTACTTTTTTGTGTCGATCATTTTCATGTCGACCTTTTGATTCTGTCGACCTTTTGTACTGTCTAACTTTTTCATGTCGACATTTTGACCCTGTCGACCTAATGTCTAACATGGGATGTCTATCTATTGACTGTCTAACTAGACACTGTCTATCATCCCACACCCAATTCAGAGATATAGGGGTATATTTACTAAGGTCCTGATTTTGACCGAGATGCCGTTTTTTCTTCAAAGTGTCATCTCGGTAATTTACTAAGCCAAAAACACGGCAGTGATGAGGCCATTCGTATTTTTTTGGAAGTTCATGTGTAAAATTACGAATGAATACACCATCGGTCAAAACGCGGCTGTTTAGGTATGAATCACGGTCATTTACTAACCATTCGTATTTGTAATGTCTACAGTGATAATGCATTTGCGGTCGTGAAAAAATACAATTCGTACAAAAGTCCTAAAAAAAAGTAGACCTGCTTTTGAGAAGCGTGTTTACATGTGTATTCAATTATTCATTAGTCACACCTGAATGTTTGGCCCTATAAAAGGCTCCCAGGCACATTTTGAAGATCTCTCACTCTGAAATGGCGGCTGTTGTGTGTGTTTCAGATTTTTTGGTTGCTGGGGGATACCTGAGAGTGCTCCATGACTCTTCAATAAATCAGGGCCAGGTAAGTGCACATGGTCAGCAGGTTGAACAGGTGCCGCGGAGGCTGCGCCAGCCTCGTTTTTTTAGGGGACGTTTAAACTTAAACGCATTGTCTGATGATAGGGTCATACAGATGTTTAGGCTAAATCGAAACAACATTTTCCGTCTGTATGACCTTGTCAAACTGGGACTAGACCCTGAGACAGCACGCTCTCGCTCTGTCTCAGGCCTGCACAAACTCCTGGCTGTGTTGCACTTTATGGCTACTGGGAGCTTCCATGCTGTGACAGGCGACGTCATTGGTATCTCCCAGCCCACCTTTTCAAAATATTTGAATCAGGTGAGTTGAAATATACATACACGTCTATGTCTAAGTGTTGCTTCTGTTAGGTCTTAGAACACAGTATTGTATTGAATACAGATCATGACACTCACCTTATATTTATTAATGTCCACTCAGGTTTTGGATGTCTTGGACCCCCATATAAATGCCTCTATCTGCTTCCCTACCCAGGAGTCGCAGTGGCATGCAGTCAGGGTAGCTTTCTATGAGCTTGCTGGCATGCCCAATGTGCTGGGGGCCATAGATTGCACACACGTTGAGCTGAGACCACCTAGGGGCCGACAATATATTTATAAAAATAGACATATGGACAAATCCACTAATGTCCAGGTGGTTTGTGATGCAAATCTAAAAATTATGAGTGTGGTTGCAGGTTACCCTGGCGGCTGCCATGACTCCTTCATCCTCAGTCAGTCATCTCTCTTCGATAAATTTGAGGACGGACAAATGCCTGATGGCTGGCTGCTGGGTATGTTCCAAGTGTGTTGTGTGTATGTGTGTTAACTTCAAACTCCTTTTTTTGGGGGGTAATTATTCATCATACACATGTACTAATGTTGCCTATATCTGTTTTTCAGGTGATGGTGGTTATGGCTGCTACTCTTGGCTACTTACTCCATTGTCCCAACCTGATTCTCCTGCTGAACACAGTTACAATCATGCACATAAGTCTACGCGGAACGTGATAGAAAGATGTTTTGGAGTGCTGAAATCTAGGTTTCGGTGTCTGGATAAATCTGCTGGGCTTTTGTTGTATAGTCCCTCTAAGGTGACTAGGATTGTGTTCTGCTGCTGTTTTCTCCATAATCTGTGTTTGCAACAACATCTGCCACATGATGAGGAAGAAAACAGTCAGCAAGCAGAGGAGTTAGAAACATCTGGTGACAGTGTGAGTACAGATGTAGGGAGGCAGGTAAGGCAAGAAGTTATTCAGCGATATTTTACCCGTAAGTATTATTTTGATTATAATCACCTTGCCTAACCACTTTTATTACATGTATTGTAGGGGGGGGGAATGTTTGTTTTGTTCGTTAGTGTTTGTTCTTTATACTGGTGTGTATGTTTATTTTTCTTTTAATTAAATAAACATTGACAATCATTACCCCATTAAACCATACACACATAGCGTGTTTTAAAATGATTGACACGGACACAGGTTTTTTTAGGGAATACAATAGCCAAACATTTATTGTGTTGCACAAATTTCCTGCCTTCATCATTTTTTTTGGGTGTGTGTGCTTGGTGCAGAAGTTTGTCCTGTTTCGCTGGCCCGTGTTCTGCTTGAGCGTCGAACAGGGGAGGTAACTGGGGTCTGGCTAGGGGTCGTTGTTCCAGAGCTGGAGCTGACTTGTTGTGCTGCCAGCACAGTAATGCTTTGGCTCAAGTTGTGAATACTGGCATTCAGCTGATTATTGGTGGCAGTGTGGCTGGCAACAATTCTGGACAAAGTTTCAGTCACTACTTGGTTGTGCTGGATGACTTGTATTAGGGCTTGTTGCTGCTGCTGTTGCTCATCGATTACTCTGGATAAATTTGTCAGCATTTGCATGTTGTCCGCCCTGATTTGCTCCATTGAAGTTGCTATTCTGCCTACCTGAACAATCAGTCTGCCCGAGTTCCTACTAATGCGAGGTAGATGATGCGGCAGACTGGCAAGGTGTTGTGTGTGTGTGTTCAGGTAGGCAGTGTTTTGGACCTGTTGTGTGGCCCAACTGCTCCAAAAGTCTGCGGACATTTGTTGCTGTGGTGGAGTTGGGATCAATTGGGGACTTACGGAGGCTTGAGGCATATCCTGCTGCTGGGTTGGCAGTGTAGAAGCAACGGGCTGCAGGTGCAGTGTAAAGGTAGCCTGTTGGTCAGGTTCCTGCTGGTCGTCCTCGCCCATGATGGTTGGTTCTGTATGGGGGTCACAACAGCCACTGATTATTTTCAAATATATTTCTTCGCTTGTCCTAAACATGGCATACTTAATAATACTCATGAAAATGTTAAAGATTGTGTATTGTCCAAAAAACTGTGAATATTGCCTTAAGAAACACATATGTGCCTTCACAGGCGTGCGCAGACACTGACTGGCGGGTTCACCACCAAACTTACCCCCCTACACAACATTATAGTGTTCTCTATCCTCCCCTGTCCTGGATATAGACTGCTCACCTGGTCGACCCAGAGGAGCGGACCAGGTAAGCAGTCTACATCCAGGACAGGGGAGGTGTGAGAACACTATAATGCCGTGGAGGGGGTGGGGGGGTGGAAGTCCTGTGCGAAACCCGCAATTCAGTTTCTGTGCACGCCTGTGTGTGCCTTCTAATTTTCCCAACACAATTTTATTTAATTTGTTTTGTTCAGAGACTCTAAGACATAATGATATGTGAAACACAAAGATATGTCCCCATTTAACATTAATGCCTGTAAAAATTGAGTATGGCCCTTCCTTTAGATAAACACTAACAAGGCAGTAAATGTTGTTTCTAACAAACTCATTAATTTGTAAAGGCAGTCATTTTTTAAAAATTAAAATTTATTAAAATGTTAATTGTGTATTTTTCACAAAACATGCAAATGTGTTAAGTAGGACTATGTTTATAACTGGTGATGTGGGCCATGTGAAACATTTGTATTAACCAATGTTTTTTTTCAAATTTGGAAAACAAAATGTTATAACAAAAACAAAATGGATGTTAGGCAAAACATTACATCTGAAAATGGGTGCAGTAATTTTTGCAAAAAAAACCATGTGCTTGGTAATTGACATTACGGCCATGACTAATAATATGCACAAATATAATTGTCCAGACAATACACAAACAGTGGTGCAGCTGAATTAACCATGAGAAGACCTAAGGATTAGAACAGACAATGATATGTGCAAGGTGATAAAGGCACAAGGAAGACAGATTATTTTGAACATTTATAAACAAAAATAAAAACATTTTCAGCAAATAACACCTTGAACATATCAGTGCTTAGTAAAATTAATATGACTTAGCCATGTTCATTCATAGTCCACACTGTGAAAAACTGTTATTCATTTTTGCCTAACATTTTTTACTCACCAGACAGCTGAGGTGATCGTGGCTCATCACTTTGAGTACTTGCCAAAATGTCCAGAGGTGGCTGGGGCAACACTGCGGAGATGCGCCGCCTGGGTGGTGAAGATGGAGCCGCTGACTCAGACTCCACACGACGTGACTTACTGGGCATCGTAGGCAAACTCACAGAGCCCTGTGATGTCCACCTTAAAGGAGGGCGGCTTGCAGAAGAAGAACCTATGTGAAGAGAAAAACATTAATATTTTTTGGCTTCTATGTGTTTGCAGAATATGTGAATACAGTGAATTCTTACCTGCATTCCCACAATCATCAGTTGGCTGTGGCCTGTCTGTGGTTCTTCTCTGGCGTACTGTTGATACATTTGAAAAAACATTATGACCATACTTTAAAGACTCCTTGTTATATGAACTTCCTTATTGTGATGTAAACATCTGGAACCTAATGTTAAGTACATTTTTTTTTGTTTAAGCTATTCAGTATTCATTATTTGGGTGTGTTTTATAAAAATAAGATGGTGTGGCACGAAATAATCCTTATACAAAGGTTAATTCTGCGCATTTTTTTAAGTAAAAATTACAACTACAAATTGACACAAACAGCATCAAACAAACAATTTAAAAATAAAACACATCAATAACCAAAAAACACCAAAAAAAAAAAAAAATTTTTTTAAATTAGGGACAAGCAGGATCTCTGATTATGTATTAGAACTACACATACCAGCATGCACTGCAACAGATGTAACATTCACTAATAACAAAACTCAGGCAATGCATGATGGGACTTGTAGTTTGGAAACACCTTTACAGCTACAGGTTGCACAGGCCTGCACTACATCACCAACACAATGATTATAATTTTAAAAACACAGTAACAATTAGCAGCATAATTATTTTTCAAAATGCAATATCACAAAATAATTTCAAAATAACTCACCATCCTGCCTTGGACGGTCCGAATCCCTGACATGAGTCGCAGCAACCACTTCGGAAGGAATAAGGGACCGCACAGGCTCCTCCCAATCACGATAAGTCGCACGAAAGGGGTGTCCACCCCCGGTTTGGCGGGCTGATTTTGCCTCCTTGGCCATCTTGGCCTTGACACGGCGCTTGATGTCATAAAAGCGCTTCCGGCACGTGTCCTCAGTCCGCCTCACCACACCCTCACTATTCACTGCCGCTATAACTTTACCCCACAGGACAGACTTCCTACGTGAGGACACCTTGGCAGCATCCTGCCCAAACAATTGGCGATGATGCCTCATCAGCTCCCGCACCAAAGCCATGTTTTCAGCATAGCTGAACTTAACATTGCGCCCAGTCTTGGTAGTGGTGCGTGGCTGCGGAGCCACAGCACCATCACTATCACTGGATAACGCAGCTACAGGCACCCCCTCCTCCTCCTCACTAACCTCCTCCCTCTCACTAACCTCCTCCACCTCACTCACCTCCTCCCTCTCACTCACCTCCTCCACCTCACTCACCCCCTCCCTCTCACTAAACTCCTCTACCACACTGACCTCTGACTGAGACATAATCCCTACAAACTACAAGAAACACAGAGAAAAAAAAACAGAAAACACACTCCTCCATTACCACTACACACCACACAACCTACACACACACACACTCACTCACAAACAATGACAATAGACTTTAAAAAAAAAACAAGGACAAAAAAGTAGACAAACTTTGAAAAAACAACACAACAAGTAAGACAATACTACTTACACACACAGTACAGCACTCAACAATCGATAAACTCCGCAACAAATCCACCAACAACTCCAACAAACTCACCAACTCCTAATACACCTTCCTCTCTCCTCTCCACTAGCTAAACCCACGAGGTGCGGACGGTTTGGGGCGTTTTTATAGTAATGTGCACAGACACTCCTCCATCACGAATACAACCAATCACGGACGAGTGACAAAATCGAAACTTAGAAAAAAAAACGCGGCCGGGAACGGACAAACACTGCCGGAACAGACAAGTGACGCAGTCGTAATAAAAACCTAAAAACACGGCCGAAAAACAACAAAATCGTCCGCATTCTTACAAAAAAACCACGAATGACATCGACATCGGACAACACGAAAAATACAAATACGACAGCTTAGTAAATTAGGCGTAACCAATTCAAAAAGTTGCACAAACACACTTTCGATGTCATTCGTGATGATTTTCACACCAAATCGGTAGTAATTAAAGATGAGCGGGTTCGGTTCCTCGGAATCCGAACCCCCCCGAACTTCAGCCTTTTTACACGGCTCCGAGGCAGACTCGGATCTTCCCGCCTTGCTCGGCTAACCCGAGCGCGCCCGAACGTCATCATCCCGCTGTCGGATTCTCGCGAGGCTCGTATTCTATCGCGAGACTCGGATTCTATATAAGGAGCCGCGCGTCGCCGCCATTTTCACACGTGCATTGAGATTGATAGGGAGAGGACGTGGCTGGCGTCCTCTCCGTTAGAATAGATAGAGACACTTGAGTTGATTACTTAGTAATTTTGGGGAGCATTAGGAGTACTCAGAGTGCAGAGTTTTGCTGATAGTTAGTTACTAGTGACTGACCACCACCAGTTTTATTTATTATTTAATATAATCCGTTCTCTGCCTGAAAAAAAACGATACACAGTCACATACCATATCTGTGCTCAGCCTCAGTGTGCTGCATGATAATATCATCTATGTATATCTGACTGTGCTGAGTGCTCACTGCTCACACAGCTGAATTGTGGGGGAGACTGGGGTGCAGTTATAGCAGGAGTACAGTGCACACTTTTGCTGCCAGTGTGACTGACCAGTGACCATCAGTATATTGTCTGCCTGAAAAAGTTAAACACTCCTGTGGTGTTTTTTTTTTTTAATTCTATAAACGCATTCTGCTGACAGTGTCCAGCAGGTCCGTCATTCATTATATTATATAAATATTTACCTGCAGTAGTGTTATATTTTTTTTGTTCATCTCTATCATCTTTATCATCTCTATATTAGCAGACGCAGTACGGTAGTCCACGGCTGTGGCTACCTCTGTGTCGTCAGTGCTCGGCCATAATTGTATACCTACCTGTGGTGGGTTTTTTTTTCTATCTTCTTCATACTAGTAGTTTAGGAGTCTGCTGACAGTGTCCAGCAGGTCCGTCATTATATTATATATACCTGCAGTAGTGATATATATATATTTTTTATATCATTATCATCTCTATACTAGCAGACGCAGTACGGTAGTCCACGGCTGTAGCTACCTCTGTGTCGTCAGTGCTCGTCCATAATTGTATACCTACCTGTGGTGGGGTTTTTTTTCTATCTTCTTCATACTAGTAGTTTAGGAGTCTGCTGACAGTGTCCAGCAGGTCCGTCATTATATTATATATACCTGCAGTAGTGATATATATATTTTTTTTATATCATTATCATCTCTATACTAGCAGACGCAGTACGGTAGTCCACGGCTGTGGCTACCTCTGTGTCGTCAGTGCTCGTCCATAATCGTATACCTACCTGTGGTGGTTTTTTTTTTCTATCTTCTTCATACTAGTAGTTTAGGAGTCTGCTGACAGTGTCCAGCAGGTCCGTCATTATATTATATATACCTGCAGTAGTGATATATATATATTTTTTATATCATTATCATCTCTATACTAGCAGATGCAGTACGGTAGTCCACGGCTGTAGCTACCTCTGTGTCGTCAGTGCTCGTCCATAATTGTATACCTACCTGTGGTGGGGTTTTTTTTTCTATCTTCTTCATACTAGTAGTTTAGGAGTCTGCTGACAGTGTCCAGCAGGTCCGTCATTATATTATATATACCTGCAGTAGTGATATATATATATTTTTTACATCATTATCATCTCTATACTAGCAGACGCAGTACGGTAGTCCACGGCTGTAGCTACCTCTGTGTCGTCAGTGCTCGTCCATAATTGTATACCTACCTGTGGTGGGGTTTTTTTTTCTATCTTCTTCATACTAGTAGTTTAGGAGTCTGCTGACAGTGTCCAGCAGGTCCGTCATTATATTATATATACCTGCAGTAGTGATATATATATTTTTTATACCATTATCATCTCTATACTAGCAGACGCAGTACGGTAGTCCACGGCTGTGGCTACCTCTGTGTCATCAGTGCTCGTCCATAATTGTATACCTACCTGTGGTGGTTTTTTTTTTTCTATCTTCTTCATACTAGTAGTTTAGGAGTCTGCTGACAGTGTCCAGCAGGTCCGTCATTATATTATATATACCTGCAGTAGTGATATATATATATTTTTTATATCATTATCATCTCTATACTAGCAGACGCAGTACGGTAGTCCACGGCTGTAGCTACCTCTGTGTCGTCAGTGCTCGTCCATAATTGTATACCTACCTGTGGTGGGGTTTTTTTTTCTATCTTCTTCATACTAGTAGTTTAGGAGTCTGCTGACAGTGTCCAGCAGGTCCGTCATTATATTATATATACCTGCAGTAGTGATATATATATTTTTATACCATTATCATCTCTATACTAGCAGACGCAGTACGGTAGTCCACGGCTGTGGCTACCTCTGTGTCATCAGTGCTCGTCCATAATTGTATACCTACCTGTGGTGGTTTTTTTTTTCTATCTTCTTCATACTAGTAGTTTAGGAGTCTGCTGACAGTGTCCAGCAGGTCCGTCATTATATTATATATACCTGCAGTAGTGATATATATATATTTTTTATATCATTATCATCTCTATACTAGCAGACGCAGTACGGTAGTCCACGGCTGTAGCTACCTCTGTGTCGTCAGTGCTTGTCCATAATTGTATACCTACCTGTGGTGGGGTTTTTTTTTCTATCTTCTTCATACTAGTAGTTTAGGAGTCTGCTGACAGTGTCCAGCAGGTCCGTCATTATATTATATATACCTGCAGTAGTGATATATATATATTTTTTATATCATTATCATCTCTATACTAGCAGACGCAGTACGGTAGTCCATGGCTGTAGCTACCTCTGTGTCGTCAGTCACTCGTCATCCATAAGTATACTAGTATCCATCCATCTCCATTGTTTACCTGAGGTGCCTTTTAGTTGTGCCTATTAAAATATGGAAAACAAAAATGTTGAGGTTCCAAAAATAGGGAAAGATCAAGATCCACTTCCACTTCGTGCTGAAGCTGCTGCCACTAGTCATGGCCGAGACAATGAAATTCCATCAACGTCGTCTGCCAAGGCCGATGCCCAATGTCATAGTACAGAGCATGTAAAATCCAAAACACAAAATATCAGTAAAAAAAGGACTCAAAAATCTAAAATAAAATCGTCGGAGGAGAAGCGTAAACTTGCCAATATGCCATTTACCACACGGAGTGGCAAGGAACGGCTGAGGCCCTGGCCTATGTTCATGGCTAGTGGTTCAGCTTCACATGAGGATGGAAGCACTCAGCCTCTCGCTAGAAAAATGAAAAGACTTAAGCTGGCAAAAGCACAGCAAAGAACTGTGCGTTCTTCGAAATCACAAATCCACAAGGAGAGTCCAATTGTGTCAGTTGCGATGCCTGACCTTCCCAACACTGGACGTGAAGAGCATGCGCCTTCCACCATTTGCACGCCCCCTGCAAGTGCTGGAAGGAGCACCCGCAGTCCAGTTCCTGATAGTCAGATTGAAGATGTCAGTGTTGAAGTTGTCGAATACTGGGACTGAGGCAACCTGCTGAAGGCCTAACAGTTATGTGTGTGCACTACGGGATAGTACGTATATTATGTATACATCCAATAAGCAAAGGGTTCTCATATTCACTAGTATAATATGAAAGCATAACAGAATCCATTTTGATTCTAGCTAGATGATATAGCAAATTCATCTTGAACTTTATACACACCCTGAGAGAAAAACAACTTTGTTGGCTGAGTATTGTTTCCAACTACGCACTTTCTAAAAGCTCATAGAGACCAGATGTAATTCCTAATATGGACACAGTTGAATATCACGAGTGTCTTTTTAGTATTCTTGACAATTGTCCCAATATTGCATAACTCTATTGCCTAACATTGTATTCCTGAGGTATGAAATCATATGGGAGGAATATACAAAAAGGGGCGTAACTGTGTATTATATAAAACTCATTGTTGATACGTGTATGTTGTTGTTAAATGTTTGACACAGGACGAGAGAATGCTACCTCTCCCCTGTATACGGGCGTGGCCCTTTGAATAAATAATAATTGATTTTTATAAATCCATTTTCAATTCATTCTTTTACCTAACAACCCAAACAGCAACAAGATGGTTAATTTAGTTAACCTTACAAGGAGAATTCAACAGATGGGGGCTATGTCCTTGGAACTATAGATCTCGATCTCTTCATCAAATTCTCAAAGGGGTGTGCCAGCCAGCCAGCAGCTGATGATGGAAGGGACATCCCAAGTCATTACAGCACTGGTAAGTATAGAATACCATGGTATGTGCTGTATTCCAGTACATGCTGTTTCTATACCTGCCAGCTGTCTGTGTGATTGTATTTTTTATAATATGAGAATAGGAGTGGAGATATTGATAAAACTAGTAAAATAACTCAGGGACCAGTTTGTTGTTGCTTGTTTGTAAAATTAATACCAAAATTATGTCCAAATCGGTTGAAGGACCAAATAACTCGGAAATGATGATTGACAGATGCTGTTGCATGTAAATAAGAATACCAAAATTAATTCAAAGATTTGAGCAAAGAAACAGTGACCGGGGTTTTTCACTCTATGAATGATTGCGTGAATAAGTGCTTTGGACCAAGAGCCAAATAAAGTAAAAAGCACATAGACCACCTCCCCTTGTTAATCAGCTACACGTGTGTAAGAAGTTTACATGAAATAGAGTGAACAACCCGAGGTTATAGGGATTATATGTAATTGAGTGTAATAATATATTGCAATACTGAGCTGCTAAGAGCTGCTGGTTGTTTTAAGCATAACATGGCATGTTGCTTTGTGATAGTAGTCTGTGATAAGAGGATCTACTGCAGCTTCCCAGTTGACAGACGTGTCGCGTGTGTGAAAAATTGCAGGGATTGCGAATTTTTCTAGCGTATGGGAAGGGCAGGGAGGATTAACCCTAAGTGTGCATATCATGTATGGAAGAAATATTCCATAGAAGCACTAATTTTGTATAGTACTGTGACAAAGGGTACAGTCTATGTTTTGCATTTCAAGCATGCTGTATAATATTGGCCTGATCAACCAATACTAAGCGTATTTTGAAATCGGCAAAACTGTTGAAATCTGCAAGAAATTGAAGTTTGCAAACTGTATTTAAATTTTTTTGTGTTATGGTTTTGTGTGTGGAACATAATGTTCAGTAAGTATATTCTCAGATCTGGGTCTAATGGAAACCTTATGTCTGTGATTGGCATGGTTACAAGTTTTGAAATAATAAGGTTTATATATATATATATATATATATATTTGTGAACGGAGGAAACAAAAGTTGATGTCCGTGTTCAAATGGCTTTTGGCAGATCTGTAGTTAAAAATATGTGTTTATCTAATGTTACTATCTAACTATGAAGTGAAGTTTCCATATGGTATTGTTTAATACGCAAATATTCTTTAATGCAATATATTGTGAGAAAGTCTGCCAGCAGAAAGAAAAAAAAAAAAAAAGAAAACCCCTTCAGTTTCCAATGCTGTGTAGCACGGAGAGATAGTGGGCTGCAAAAAGCGCAGAAACGTGCCCCCTCCTTTCCAGCAGCAGTGTAAGCCATGACGCAGTAAAGAAAAAAAAAAAAAAGTGTTCAGTGAGCTTTAATTTTTTTTCATCTAACAAGATGGATCATAATAAGCATAAGTCAGTGGTTCCCAATTTTTTTTTAATCATGTGGCCCTAGAATATCAGAATTCTTTTCACAACACCCCTAGGAAAAAAATGTATTATTCAGAAATGTAAAAATAGATATTACATTAAGTAGATGGCGTTTATATGCCATCCTTAGAGTCAGTTGTGTGGTGAGGGATATTTGCTTCTGTTTGGCCACATATTTTATGACTGGCAGCCACCAGCACTGAATAATTTGTATTGGTACTAGACCATCAACCCAGGGCACCCCTGAAAGTGTCCTAGGCACCCCAGGTAGCTACGGCACACAGTTTGGGAACCTCTGCATAAGCAATACTCTAGAAATGTTTGTTATACAAACTATCTACTCTAGTTTTAATATAAAAAGCTAATATCTTTACCAGATAACCTGTAGAAAATGCTGCCAATTTCTTTCTACAGCATAACTGTAATCAGAAAATATAAGAAAAAAAAAATCCCAGCAACAGATATGGGCTAGAGACGCGCTAACAGCGTTAAAGCTAACACATCTGCATCTGGCAGACAGTCAAGAAGACAACGCCCTGTCTCTGGTGGGCTATACGGGGGAAAAGAGTTTTCAAGGCAGCAGAAGCAGCAGCTAAAATCATAGGGAAAGATAAAGGAATACGTATTCTTTAATGTATATGCTGTAAATCAAACATTGCGACAAGCAATTAATCACTACGATTCCAGTATTAACATACTTTTAGACAATTCTTCAAAGTTATTTGGAAGAAACCTAATGTAAAAGTTACAGTGTAAAATCATACTACATCACGGATTAGGTATTTCTAAAGATTCCAGGAAGAATAAAGTAGGAACAGATTAAGTTGGATGCATAGCATATCTATATATCACTTACCCTGGGTTCGTGAGGTAAAAAAAAATATGCTTGCTAAAATCCATCTCATTGTATAGGCATCGATATAATACGTTGCAAAAGTTCTTAGTGGACTGCACAATATGCAGTGATGAACCAGGTTCCGTAGCCAGGAAGTGTGGGGATATAATCGTATACAAAAGCACAGATAAAAATAGGAGCGTTGTTAAATTTGTAAGTGATTTTTCAGTGAATATGTATATGTGCCAAGGCATCCATGGGATGGACACAGTCCAAGAAAAGTTTGCTTGGAAGCACAGGAAGTAATGGGTGTGCATGAAAAACGTATTGTTTGTGTGGACTGGCCAGTCTGAATGATATGTTGAGATAAGTAAAGAAATGTAACCAGTATGTGGATGATATACCTTTGTGCTATAAATTATTTGAAGTATTGGTGTCAGATACTAAACAGTTGTGTTTTTTTTACAGAAAAGACCACAAGGTGTCGCAAGACAAAAGTCAACGGTGTGCTGACATAGTTAACTACCTAGATCATTATTTGGCGCTAGGCCAAAGATAGTTAAAACCCTTAGAGGGTGGAGCCTTGGTATACATTTATTGATAGATAGATATGTATGACCAGATGATAAATCTCTAGATACAGTAATTTTTTTTTGGAAATGCTATATGCATACATTCAAGTTCATAACCAAAGAAATTATAGAAGGTAATACAATATTACACTTTATCATAAATAAAACCTTATGAATACACAGTCAGAGCCAAACCATCCACTTATGCATAAGCAAGAACATATATGTTTAATACTGAGTATATGTTTAATACTGAGGTTAAGCAGTAGATAGTATATGATGTGTACATTTTACCTCTGACAGTATACAACTTAGATATAAAATGCAATAGTGTAGCTTACAGAAGGATTTCAGATTTGAAGATATATCCCTTCACTCAATAGGGGATATATGAACCAACAGGGAAATTGTAACAAAAGATTTGTTCCATGAAAAAATGTGTTTATTAGGACACATAAACTCACTGACATACTACATACATAAAGTGCATGGGTGAATCTGGACCAGTTAAAGTGACCGTGTGATAGATGTAAATCTCTCACCATATAATGGGATTGCGGTGGGCTAGCTTAAAGAAGCAACTTGGGTCCGAGGCTGAAAATAGCCTAGGCACCACCGCAGATGGTTTATTCAGCGTATCAGTCCTTTTACTTGCTTCACTGACCCTCGTCACCCAATTCCCCTGTCCAAGAACCTATCCTGGTAGGGTTTCCTCTGGTGGCACAGTGATGCCCAGCTCAGAGTGTTTCCTGCTGATGATTCACAGGATCCACCACAACTTAGATACAGCTGCATACTTGTCTTCCTCACCCCCAAAAGTGGGGAGTATAAGGAATATAATGTGGATGAGTAAGACAATTATAATGATTACATCGCATTTCACATTGCATTTAAAGGAATTGAAAAAAAAAAAAAAAACAAACAAACTGATTAACAGGAGAATAATTTCTTGAGCATCCATAGGGGATAATGGGATGGTGAATTAGTGAATTAGTATTATTAATAATAAAGTGTTGTTGAAATAGATTCACAAGCTTTCTATAGTGGGATGAAGTTTAATGGAGAAGTGTACATTGTGTTTTGGCATGGGACCAAAATAATTTATGTGATAATAAGAGGGATCGTGATGGTGATAAAGAAAGCTATAGCATGTTTACTGCAGATGGTTGGGTTGATTAAAAACAACATTGTTTTAATACAACATAGTTTAAAAAAAAAAAAAAAAAAAGGAACTATAGTATGTGTAACAGGTGTTAAGGGGTTATTTGAGAAATGAATAATAAGGCCAGAGGTGTGAGCTATTGTTTCAAAGACAGTAAAGTTTCTTTAATGATAGATAGAGTTTATAGGAGTTTGAAAAATATTTTGTGTTTAATATGTGTGATGTTGAGAATAAAAAGTCATAATGTGACAAGGAAAGTTTAAAGAATTAAGCATTATTAATCTACAAAAGAGACAGGAAAGGCAGAATTTGAATCATGGCATGGTCCAATCGTTGGTTCAATAGTGGTAGAATTACACCTAAGCCTCTGCTTTGTCTCTCTTCTATATCATTTTTTTTGTTATTCTTTTTGGAATCCAGCAAAGATATGTTATCCAGCAAAGATATATTATCCAGAGACTGATTCAAAACTACAAAATGATTTGACGATTCAAATGTGTCACACAAATTATTTAAACAGTTACAAGAATATCAAAAGCTGCAAGAACCTTGGAAAGATATTTAACCAACACGAAAACACACAGTCCGGCACAGGACAATCACTAAAGAGAGTGAAGACGGTGTTATGGTGAGAAGTTGCTTATGTTTTGGTTCCATTACAGATCGCATAGGATGGTCCTTGGCAAGTACCGCTGACTCGGATACAGCCGTTGCAAAGGCTGCAGAAGAAGGACACCTAGATCCATGAGCTTGCAATGAAATGAAAAGGTCAGAGACCAGAGCTTAAAGGAACCTAACACTAAAAACAATTGTATGGAGATACAATACAGAGACTGTTACTACTGTTACTACCACAGAGTTGTATTTGAATGAACCCTTCAATCAAGATAGAGATGATTATGATCATTGATAATAGACTATGTGCTTATAAGCTAATATCCTACAGAGCTTTTAACTTTTTTGAAAGTATACGGGAGCGACGTTATTTATAACAGCATTAGGACTTAATTTATTTATTTTTCTTTGAAGAGAGAGCGAGCAAACGTGTGGTGTAGGTATGAGTACTCATCCATTATTGTGGATGGGAATTATTTCAATAAGACCCTTCCTTCCTCTTTTCTTTTCTAAGCAGGAAATCCAGAGGGATTTATGACTGGTGTAACGAACACACACTTTGAAAGACGTGTATTATACTCCACTTGAAGACAGATGTATAGATTAATGCATGGATAATTTAAATAATTTAGGATATTATTCTGAGGAGTATCCAGTCCAGCAATACCATTAATTGTTGGAAAGATTTTAAGTACTGCAGCTATATAAATTGTATTGCTAATCATTATTTAAGACTATTATAATTGTTAGATATGTATACATAGACACTAGCAGGCCAAAGTTCTCTATGCAATTTACATTTGATGTGATTACCAAAACTTTATAGAGTCGTGATAATAGTGAAACACGGTACATGTGTATAGATACAATAGTATCTCAAGAAAGAACCACCACTGGTGATAATATTAGCTACACATATCGGGTGTATTTCAGTTAGTGGAAATAAAATAGGTCAATAATACAGGGGAAAAAAATGATCTTATGTAGATAGAAAAGGTTGATTTAAGGGAATGTGAAAGGATTGTTACAATATACTAACCTAAGGTTTCTAGATGTGCTAGATATAATGAGTTAGGTATATATATAGTAATGGTTACATATGATGTTCATTAAAGTTTATGATGTAATATGTATTTTACTAGGAGTAGATTCAAAGGTTAAAAGAAGATATCATACATAACGGGGAATGGTAGTTGTCACCATGTCCTTAGGATATGATATATAATTGGTTACCTATTAATTCTAAAAATGTTTGTTATTTAAGAGGATTGATTTAGCAATTTTATACAAAAACACATAATAACTTGAGAAAAGTTTTCTTGCAGGATGAACTATTCCTAAAAAGAGTAATTGACTCAGTAATCAGGAAACATGTTCCTGCCACCAGAGTATCAATAAAACCTCGAAGTGGTAAAGGTGGCTAATAAGTTCTCCTATGGCTAATGAAGTCGTATGATTAATCAACTGGAAGTTGACGTTTTATTTTAATTAAATTATTGATAACATGATTGATCTTTATGATATGATATTCCAGAACTGTGGACATTTGTGATGATTCCAGGACATTGGACATGAACTATTACGATACCATATTGTTCTACAGTTTTTTTTTTTTAATACCACAAATTGGAGGATATTGTTGATGTCCGGAAACAGCACTTTAAGCTCAATGCTGTGCTTATTTGACCAAAGACATTACGGATCCTGATACGTGTATTGCCAAATATATAAAGGAGGTCCATGATATAAAAGAACTTTAACCAAGGCATTATGATATGGACTGGAAAAGATAAAGGTTTAAATCCTAGTATTCAATTTTCAGGATTAGGAAAATGTTTTTTAAGTATATTGTATGTGATTGTATGTGATGATGTATTCTGTGATGAGGTTTATTCTTTGGCGACCCCAATGTGATTATAAACATTCATTTGATGTTCACCGCATACAGGTGCGGCCTATGTTGTATTTAGAAGGCTACTGTCAAACGCAGAATAGCAATACTACATGAAATGATTATTAGCTAACTATACGTTCCCAGAAATTCTCCTGAGATGACAGGGCACATGGATAATGTCCCTGATCAAAGGGTGGAGCTGTCGAATACTGGGACTGAGGCAACCTGCTGAAGGCCTAACAGTTATGTGTGTGCACTACGGGATAGTACGTATATTATGTATACATCCAATAAGCAAAGGGTTCTCATATTCACTAGTATAATATGAAAGCATAACAGAATCCATTTTGATTCTAGCTAGATGATATAGCAAATTCATCTTGAACTTTATACACACCCTGAGAGAAAAACAACTTTGTTGGCTGAGTATTGTTTCCAACTACGCACTTTCTAAAAGCTCATAGAGACCAGATGTAATTCCTAATATGGACACAGTTGAATATCACGAGTGTCTTTTTAGTATTCTTGACAATTGTCCCAATATTGCATAACTCTATTGCCTAACATTGTATTCCTGAGGTATGAAATCATATGGGAGGAATATACAAAAAGGGGCGTAACTGTGTATTATATAAAACTCATTGTTGATACGTGTATGTTGTTGTTAAATGATTTGACACAGGACGAAAGAATGCTACCTCTCCCCTGATACGGGCGTGGCCCTTTGAATAAATAATAATTGATTTTTATAAATCCATTTTCAATTCATTCTTTTACCTAACAACCCAAACAGCAACAAGATGGTTAATTTAGTTAACCTTACAAGGAGAATTCAACAAAGTACACCAGGATGAGGAGGATATGGGTGTTGCTGGCGCTGGGGAGGAAATTGACAAGGAGGATTCTGATGGTGAGGTGGTTTGTTTAAGTCAGGCACCCGGGGAGACACCTGTTGTCCGTGGGAGGAATATGGCCATTGACATGCCTGGTGAAAATACCAAAAAAATCAGCTCTTCGGTGTGGAAGTATTTCAACAGAAATGCGGACAATAGGTGTCAAGCCGTGTGTTGCCTTTGTCAAGCTGTAATAAGTAGGGGTAAGGACTTTAACCACCTCGGAACATCCTCCCTTATACGTCACCTGCAGCGCATTCATCATAAGTCAGTGACAAGTTCAAAAACTTTGGGCGACAGCGGAAGCAGTCCACTGACCAGTAAATCCCTTCCTCTTGTAACCAAGCTCACGCAAACCACCCCACCAACTCCCTCAGTGTCAATTTCCTCCTTCCCCAGGAATGCCAATAGTCCTGCAGGCCATGTCACTGGCAATTCTGACGAGTCCTCTCCTGCCTGGGATTCCTCCGATGCATCCTTGAGTGTAACGCCTACTGCTGCTGGCGCTGCTGTTGTTGCTGCTGGGAGTCGATGGTCATCCCAGAGGGGAAGTCGTAAGACCACTTTTACTACTTCCACCAAGCAATTGACTGTCCAACAGTCCTTTGCGAGGAAGATGAAATATCACAGCAGTCATCCTGCTGCAAAGCGGATAACTGAGGCCTTGGCATCCTGGGCGGTGAGAAACGTGGTTCCGGTATCCATCATTACTGCAGAGCCAACTATAGACTTGATTGAGGTACTGTGTCCCCGGTACCAAATACCATCTAGGTTCCATTTCTCTAGGCAGGCGATACCGAAAATGTACACAGACCTCAGAAAAAGACTCACCAGTGTCCTAAAAAATGCAGTTGTACCCAATGTCCACTTAACCACGGACATGTGGACAAGTGGAGCAGGGCAGACTCAGGACTATATGACTGTGACAGCCCACTGGGTAGATGTATTGACTCCCGCCGCAAGAACAGCAGCGGCGGCACCAGTAGCAGCATCTCGCAAACTCCAACTCTTTCCTAGGCAGGCTACGCTTTGTATCACCGCTTTCCAGAATACGCACACAGCTAAAAACCTCTTACGGCAACTGAGGAAGATCATCGCAGAATGGCTTACCCCAATTGGACTCTCCTGTGGATTTGTGGCATCGGACAACGCCAGCAATATTGTGTGTGCATTAAATATGGGCAAATTCCAGCACGTCCCATGTTTTGCACATACCTTGAATTTGGTGGTGCAGAATTATTTAAAAAACGAGAGGGGCGTGCAAGAGATGCTGTCGGTGGCCAGAAGAATTGCGGGACACTTTCGGCGTACAGGCACCACGTACAGAAGACTGGAGCAACACCAAAAACGCCTGAACCTGCCCTGCCATCATCTGAAGCAAGAAGTGGTAACGAGGTGGAATTCAACCCTTTATATGCTTCAGAGGTTGGAGGAGCAGCAAAAGGTCATTCAAGCCTATACAACTGACCACGATATAGGAGGTGGAATGCACCTGTCTCAAGCGCAGTGGAGAATGATTTCAACGTTGTGCAAGGTTCTGCAACCTTTTGAACTTGCCACACGTGAAGTCAGTACAGACACTGCCAGCCTGAGTCAGGTCATTCCCCTCATCAGGCTTTTGCAGAAGAAGCTGGAGACATTGAAGGAGGAGCTAACACTGAGCGATTCCGCTAGGCATGTGGGACTTGTGGATGGAGCCCTTAATTCGCTTAACAAGGATTCACGGGTGGTCAATCTGTTGAAATCAGAGCACTACATTTTGGCCACCGTGCTCGATCTTAGATTTAAAACCTACGTTGTATCTCTCTTTCCGGCAGACACAAGTCTGCAGGGGTTCAAAGAACTGCTGGTGAGAAAATTGTCAAGTCAAGCGGAACGCGACCTGTCAACATCTCCTCCTTCACATTCTCCCGCAACTGGGGGTGCGAGGAAAAGGCTCAGAATTCCGTGCCCACCCGCTGGCGGTGATGCAGGGCAGTCTGGAGCGACTGCTGATGCTGACATCTGGTCCGGACTGAAGGACCTGACAACGATTACGGACATGTCGTCTACTGTCACTGCATATGATTCTCTCACCATTGAAAGAATGGTGGAGGATTATATGAGTGACCGCATCCAAGTAGGCACGTCAGACAGTCCGTACGTATACTGGCAGGAAAAAGAGGCAATTTGGAGGCCCTTGCACAAACTGGCTTTATTCTACCTAAGTTGCCCTCCCACAAGAGTGTACTCCGAAAGAGTGTTTAGTGCCGCCGCTCACCTTGTCAGCAATCGGCGTACGAGGTTACTTCCAGAAAATGTGGAGAAGATGATGTTCATTAAAATGAATTATAATCAATTCCTCCATGGAGACATTCACCAGCAGCAATTGCCTCCACAAAGTACACAGGGAGCTGTGATGGTGGATTCCAGTGGGGACGAATTGATAATCTGTGAGGAGGGGGATGTACACGGTGATGAATCGGAGGATGATGATGAGGTGGACATCTTGCCTCTGTAGAGCCAGTTTGTGCAAGGAGAGATTAATTGCTTCTTTTTTGGTGGGGGTCCAAACCAACCCGTCATTTCAGTCACAGTCGTGTGGCAGACCCTGTCACTGAAATGATGGGTTGGTTAAAGTGTGCATGTCCTGTTTATACAACATAAGGGTGGGTGGGAGGGCCCAAGGACAATTCCATCTTGCACCTCTTTTTTCTTTAATTTTTCTTTGCGTCATGTGCTGTTGGGGAGTGTTTTTTGGAAGGGCCATCCTGCGTGACACTGCAGTGCCACTCCTAGATGGGCCAGGTGTTTGTGTCGGCCACTAGGGTCACTTATCTTAGTCACACAGCTACCTCATTGCGCCTCATTTTTTTCTTCTTTGCATCATGTGCTGTTTAGGGAGTATTTTTTGGAAGGGCCATCCGGCCTGAAACTGCAGTGCCACTCCTAGATGCGCCAGGTGTTTGTGTCGGCCACTAGGGTCGCTTAGCTTACTCACACAGCTACCTCATTGCGCCTCTTTTTTTCTTTGTGTCATGTGCTGTTTGGGGAGTGTTTTTTGGAAGGGCCATCCTGCGTGACACTGCAGTGCCACTCCTAGATGGGCCAGGTGTTTGTGTCGGCCACTAGGGTCGCTTATCTTAGTCACACAGCTACCTCATTGCGCCTCTTTTTTTTCTTCTTTGCGTCATGTGCTGTTTGGGGAGTATTTTTTGGAAGGGCCATCCGGCCTGACACTGCAGTGCCACTCCTAGATGGGCCAGGTGTTTGTGTCGGCCACTAGGGTCGCTTAGCTTACTCACACAGCTACCTCATTACGCCTCTTTTTTTCTTTGCATCATGTGCTGTTTGGGGAGTGTTTTTTGGAAGGGCCATCCTGCGTGACACTGCAGTGCCACTCCTAGATGGGCCAGGTGTTTGTGTCGGCCACTAGGGTCGCTTATCTTAGTCACACAGCTACCTCATTGCGCCTCTTTTTTTTCTTCTTTGCGTCATGTGCTGTTTGGGGAGTATTTTTTGGAAGGGCCATCCGGCCTGACACTGCAGTGCCACTCCTAGATGGGCCAGGTGTTTGTGTCGGCCACTAGGGTCGCTTAGCTTACTCACACAGCTACCTCATTGCGCCTCTTTTTTTCTTTGCGTCATGTGCTGTTTGGGGAGTGTTTTTTGGAAGGGCCATCCTGCGTGACACTGCAGTGCCACTCCTAGATGTGCCAGGTGTTTGTGTCGGCCACTAGGGTCGCTGAGCTTAGTCACACAGCTACCTCATTGCGCCTCTTTTTTTCTTTGCGTCATGTGCTGTTTGGGGAGTGTTTTTTGGAAGGGCCATCCTGCGTGACACTGCAATGCCACTCCTAGATGGGCCAGGTGTTTGTGTCGGCCACTTGGGTCGCTGAGCTTAGTCATCCAGCGACCTCGGTGCAAATTGTAGGACTAAAAATAATATTGTGAGGTGTGAGGTGTTCAGAATAGACTGAAAATGAGTGGAAATTATGGTTATTGAGGTTAATAATACTTTGGGATCAAAATGACCCCCAAATTCTATGATTTAAGCTGTTTTTTAGGGTTTTTTGAAAAAAACACCCGAATCCAAAACACACCCGAATCCGACAAAAAAATTCGGTGAAGTTTTGCCAAAACGCGTTCGAACCCAAAACACGGCCACGGAACCGAACCCAAAACCAAAACACAAAACCCGAAAAATTTCCAGTGCACATCTCTAGTAGTAATACGAATCTTAGTAAATTTACCCCATACTGTATATAAATGCCTTAGCAGCTTTGAATTTGTACACAGAAATATGCAAATGTTGCAGCCACCTGGATTTGTATTGAGACACTTACTGGTGACTTCTCTAAATTGCCGCTTGTGTTCCAAGATGCAACCATCAGACGCACAATGGTCACACATTGATCTTCTGAGTAACCCCACTGTGGTGCAGCATAGCAGTAAGGTACTGGAGCCATTGTAACGGAATAAGGGATTGCAGTCACAAGCTATGACACGCCCCTGAAGTGGTCACGTCACACTTGCGTTTGAGTCGCTACTCCCCTGTTACCACCTACAAATGATCCCTTACAGTAAATCACTTTGCTAATAAACTCTCACTTTGATTGTCGTTGCAAGACCATCACAGCACACGCGCAGTACAACTTATATGTATGTGCAGTGGCAAAAAAAAATACTCCACAGTTAACATTGTGTTTATCTGGGAATCAGGCCTTGAGCTCTCCCATTTCAATCAAAGAGGCTTTCTACATAGAACACTAACACCAGGGACGGACTGGGGACTCCAGCCGGCCCTGGCATAAGTGCGGGCGCGTGCACCGTGTAAAGGGCACGTGGACACAGCAAATGGGATTGTGTCATGAGTCAGGGGGCGTGGACTCGTGGCACGCCCCCATATTGCTTAGCAACGGGCAGCAGCGGGGGACAAACCAGAGAGCCGGGAGCTGCGCTGAGCGCAGCCTTCCCAGCTCTCTGTGGACCGGACTGACCCACCAGCCCATCGGCCCTTCTGGCATTTGCCAGAAGGGCCAGATGGCCAGTCTGGCCCTGGCTAACACTGAAAAAATGAATAGGCTGATGAAATAAATGCAACAAACTCCATACAATTGCACAGAATGCATATCAGACACGTACAAAATACATGACATTATATGGACAAAATATGAAAAAGATATTGGGCTAGATGCGTCATCACTTGGAAAGTGATAAAATGGAGAGTGAAAAAGCACCATCCAATCAGCTCTTAACTGACATTTTTCAAACATAGCCTGTAACATGGCAGTTAGTACCTGATTGGCTGGTGCTTTTCCTCTCTCCATTTTATCACTTTCCAAGCGATGACGCATCTAGCCCCCTTTCTGTAATTCTGACTAGATTGTTAGTGACCAAACTGAAACCGGATCCGGTCAGTATCCCGGCAGCATCGCAAAACTAATCTGAATGCCGACACTGGCATCCTGAATAGGGCCACCAGCCCGGCGCCGGAATCCCAACCACTGTAATCCCGAACAAGCATTTGCCGGCCCGCAGGAGATGTAAGCCACAGGGGGGTTAGGCTGGGGCCTGGGGGTGTGTTAGGTTTAGGCTGCAAGAAGAGAGGGTTAGGGGCTTGCCTTCCCCTTTCGGAAACCGTGCTCATCGGGATGCCGCAGTCAGTATTCTGGCAATAGGCATCCCAACTGCCGGCATTTCAATCCCAACCCACTGAAACATCTAATTAGCTGCTTTAAACTTTCTGTTATGCCTACGGAATACAAGTACGGAGTAGTCAGGATGCAGTCACCATGTCGGCATTCAAAATGTCAACAATCATAATGTCGAAACCACGATGTCAACAGTTATGTCACCATTCTTGAAATGCTTACAAATGTCATCATGTGAGATGTCATGTGATATCTATGTTGACATTATGCAGGATGCCACTGCTAGGGTTAAATTATGTGATGGGTGGATTAGGGTTATAATGTGAGGGAACAGTTAGGGTTAGGATAGGAGTAGCGTACCCACTGTGTCTGAATGTGTCTGAATGAGATGACTGACAGAACTCTGGATCAGCTGGCCACCAGACCCAGAAGACACCGATAAATCACCATATATGATAATGTTTATCAACATTTTATTCGGGTGTGGTATGGAAGGTAGATAGTAACTAGATCGACAGTGTCTAGGTCGACCACTATTGGTCGACAGTAACTAGGTCAACAGGGTCTCTAGGTCGACATGGTCTAGGTCGACAGGTCAAAAGGTTGACATGAGTTTTTTATGTTTTTTTGGTGTCGTTTTCTTCGTAGAGTGACCGGGAACCCCAATAAGTGCACTGTGTTCCCTCGCATGGCAAGCGAGCTTCGGGCAAGGTGCCTCGCTCCGCTACCGCATCGCTTGGCACAGATTTCCGTTCCAATCGTAGCCCACGTGGATCGTTAAGTATGAAAAGGTTAAAAAAAGAAAAAAATCGTGAAAAACTCATGTTGACCTTTTGACTTGTCGACCTAGAACATGTCGACCTAGAGACCCTGTCGACCTAGAAACCCTGTTGAACTAGTTACTGTCGACCAATAGTGGTCGACCTAGATAGTGTCAACCTAGTTACTGTCGACCTAGAGACCAGATCTCTTCTATTCATGTCCATATTTCATCGATGTCGGCATGGTCAATGTTGATACTCTAAACATGTCAATAGTCTGCATGTCAACAAACAAACCCAACCCCTAATAGTAGGTGGGGATTAGAAAATAAATAAATTGGCAGGTTCTTTAAAAAAAAAACTCTTTTGCAATCATTATTTTTACAGGTTGTGAGATAATCAGATGATTATTTGAATTGTTTAAGTCACAGGAAATCATGTAGAAACACGTAAGGCAGCTCTGAAGGCTAGTCTGCTACACATCGCACACAAAACGGCTGAAATCATTACATAGAAACATGTAGAAGGTGGTGTATTACAGTGCATGGTGGCCTTCTGACATTCCTCCACATTACAAGATAAGTGATTCACCTGAGGTGACTTAAAATAAAACGACATTCATTAAAAAAATGTTGACAGCACAGTTAGCTGGTGATCACTGACACTCCCTGTTCCTTTATATAGCTTTACTTACACAAAGATGAAAGCAGATAAGGTTTAGTTTCTGTATTAATGTCAGATTTCCTTGCAAGTGTTTTCGATAACTGTCACTGAATGTGAAAGGAAGAGAATGGACAGGGCCGTCTTTTCGTATGGGCTCAATGGGCTCTTGCCCAAGGGCCCCAGGAGTGTAAGGGCCCTAGGCTGATAGCTGAGGGTCCCCTCTTTCCAGGCGTACCAGATTTTTGAAAATCGGCCCTGGGGAACTGGAGATAACTGACTTGAAAGCAGAGGTCCCCATCCAAGCCTGTTAATTACTCTTCCCAGTCAGATATCTCAGGTTCTGTCTGACTTAGAGTTTTTCTGAGAGTATAATCCAAAAGCTGCGACTCTCCCCTTTCAGTGGACACTGGCAGCTTGTCTCTACTATGCACAGAACCAGAGATATCAGCCTTCAAGCAACTGGTCCCTGCTCCAGCTCCACACGCCTAATATGCACTTTTAGATTTTCGTTGGTGAATTGCTCTGGCTCCTGAACTCTGATCCTCAAGTCCCCAGTACCTCCTGAAAGATGGAACTCATTAGTTTTTTATCCCATTCAAATCTAAGAAATATATTTTCAGAAACTTGAGATATCTGTAGTAAAGCAAGCTGCCCTCCTACCGGAAAACAATAAATATTAAGCCCACTCCACTATCCACCCCTCCCCTACGAATTAAACACCCCCTAACACCCTGGAAGTCATGTACCAGGGCTTCATCATTGAGCCCAATGCCCCCTTCTACAGTTTAGTAGAGATGAGCGCCTGAAATTTTTCGGGTTTTGTGTTTTGGTTTTGGGTTCGGTTCCGCGGCCGTGTTTTGGGTTCGAACGCGTTTTGGCAAAACCTCACCGAATTTTTTTTGTCGGATTCGGGTGTGTTTTGGATTCGGGTGTTTTTTTCAAAAAACACTAAAAAACAGCTTAAATCATAGAATTTGGGGGTCATTTTGATCCCAAAGTATTATTAACCTCAAAAACCATAATTTACACTCATTTTCAGTCTATTCTGAATACCTCACACCTCACAATATTATTTTTAGTCCTAAAATTTGCACCGAGGTCGCTGTGTGAGTAAGATAAGCGACCCTAGTGGCCGACACAAACACCGGGCCCATCTAGGAGTGGCACTGCAGTGTCACGCAGGATGTCCCTTCCAAAAAACCCTCCCCAAACAGCACATGACGCAAAGAAAAAAAGAGGCGCAATGAGGTAGCTGTGTAAGTAAGATTAGCGACCCTAGTGGCCGACACAAACACCGGGCCCATCTAGGAGTGGCACTGCAGTGTCACGCAGGATGGCCCTTCCAAAAAACCCTCCCCAAACAGCACATGACGCAAAGAAAAAAAGAGGCGCAATGAGGTAGCTGTGTGAGTAAGATTAGCGACCCTAGTGGCCGACACAAACACCGGGCCCATCTAGGAGTGGCACTGCAGTGTCACGCAGGATGTCCCTTCCAAAAAACCCTCCCCAAACAGCACATGACGCAAAGAAAAAAAGAGGCGCAATGAGGTAGCTGTGTGAGTAAGATTAGCGACCCTAGTGGCCGACACAAACACCGGGCCCATCTAGGAGTGGCACTGCAGTGTCACGCAGGATGTCCCTTCCAAAAAAACCCTCCCCAAACAGCACATGACGCAAAGAAAAAAAGAGGCGCAATGAGGTAGCTGACTGTGTGAGTAAGATTAGCGACCCTAGTGGCCGACACAAACACCGGGCCCATTTAGGAGTGGCACTGCAGTGTCACGCAGGATGTCCCTTCCAAAAAACCCTCCCCAATCAGCACATGATGCAAAGAAAAAGAAAAGAAAAAAGAGGTGCAAGATGGAATTGTCCTTGGGCCCTCCCACCCACCCTTATGTTGTATAAACAAAACAGGACATGCACACTTTAACCAACCCATCATTTCAGTGACAGGGTCTGCCACACGACTGTGACTGATATGACGGGTTGGTTTGGACCCCCCCCAAAAAAGAAGCAATTAATCTCTCCTTGCACAAACTGGCTCTACAGAGGCAAGATGTCCACCTCATCATCACCCTCCGATATATCACCGTGTACATCCCCCTCCTCACAGATTATCAATTCGTCCCCACTGGAATCCACCATCTCAGCTCCCTGTGTACTTTGTGGAGGCAATTGCTGCTGGTCAATGTCTCCGCGGAGGAATTGATTATAATTCATTTTAATGAACATCATCTTCTCCACATTTTCTGGATGTAACCTCGTACGCCGATTGCTGACAAGGTGAGCGGCGGCACTAAACACTCTTTCGGAGTACACACTTGTGGGAGGGCAACTTAGGTAGAATAAAGCCAGTTTGTGCAAGGGCCTCCAAATTGCCTCTTTTTCCTGCCAGTATAAGTACGGACTGTGTGACGTGCCTACTTGGATGCGGTCACTCATATAATCCTCCACCATTCTATCAATGTTGAGAGAATCATATGCAGTGACAGTAGACGACATGTCCGTAATCGTTGTCAGGTCCTTCAGTCCGGACCAGATGTCAGCATCAGCAGTCGCTCCAGACTGCCCTGCATCACCGCCAGCGGGTGGGCTCGGAATTCTGAGCCTTTTCCTCGCACCCCCAGTTGCGGGAGAATGTGAAGGAGGAGATGTTGACAGGTCGCGTTCCGCTTGACTTGACAATTTTGTCACCAGCAGGTCTTTCAACCCCAGCAGACTTGTGTCTGCCGGAAAGAGAGATCCAAGGTAGGCTTTAAATCTAGGATCGAGCACGGTGGCCAAAATGTAGTGCTCTGATTTCAACAGATTGACCACCCGTGAATCCTTGTTAAGCGAATTAAGGGCTCCATCCACAAGTCCCACATGCCTAGCGGAATCGCTCCGTGTTAGCTCCTCCTTCAATGCCTCCAGCTTCTTCTGCAAAAGCCTGATGAGGGGAATGACCTGACTCAGGCTGGCAGTGTCTGAACTGACTTCACGTGTGGCAAGTTCAAAGGGCATCAGAACCTTGCACAACGTTGAAATCATTCTCCACTGCGCCTGAGACTGGTGCATTCCACCTACTATATCGTGCTCAATTGTATAGGCTTGAATGGCCTTTTGCTGCTCCTCCAACCTCTGAAGCATATAGAGGGTTGAATTCCACCTCGT
This sequence comes from Pseudophryne corroboree, assembly GCF_028390025.1. NCBI lineage: Eukaryota > Metazoa > Chordata > Amphibia > Anura > Myobatrachidae > Pseudophryne > Pseudophryne corroboree. Next base: position 241,478,648 of record NC_086446.1, read on the forward strand.
TACCACTTCTTGCTTCAGATGATGGCAGGGCAGGTTCAGTAGTTTTTGGTGGTGCTCCAGTCTTCTGTACGTGGTGCCTGTACGCCGAAAGTGTCCCGCAATTTTCTGGCCACCGACAGCATCTCTTGCACGCCCCTGTCGTTTTTTTAAAAATTCTGCACCACCAAATTCAAGGTATGTGCAAAACATGGGACGTGCTGGAATTTGCCCATATTTAATGCACACACAATATTGCTGGCGTTGTCCGATGCCACAAATCCACAGGAGAGTCCAATTGGGGTAAGCCATTCCGCGATGATCTTCCTCAGTTGCCGTAAGAGGTTTTCAGCTGTGTGCGTATTCTGGAAAGCGGTGATACAAAGCGTAGCCTGCCTAGGAAAGAGTTGGCGTTTGCGAGATGCTGCTACTGGTGCCGCCGCTGCTGTTCTTGCGGCGGGAGTCCATACATCTACCCAGTGGGCTGTCACAGTCATATAGTCCTGACCCTGCCCTGCTCCACTTGTCCACATGTCCGTGGTTAAGTGGACATTGGGTACAACTGCATTTTTTAGGACACTGGTGAGTCTTTTTCTGACGTCCGTGTACATTCTCGGTATCGCCTGCCTAGAGAAGTGGAACCTAGATGGTATTTGGTAACGGGGGCACACTGCCTCAATAAATTGTCTAGTTCCCTGTGAACTAACGGCGGATACCGGACGCACGTCTAACACCAACATAGTTGTCAAGGCCTCAGTTATCCGCTTTGCAGCAGGATGACTGCTGTGATATTTCATCTTCCTCGCAAAGGACTGTTGAACAGTCAATTGCTTACTGGAAGTAGTACAAGTGGGCTTACGACTTCCCCTCTGGGATGACCATCGACTCCCAGCAGCAACAACAGCAGCGCCAGCAGCAGTAGGCGTTACACGCAAGGATGCATCGGAGGAATCCCAGGCAGGAGAGGAATCGTCAGAATTGCCAGTGACATGGCCTGCAGGACTATTGGCATTCCTGGGGAAGGAGGAAATTGACACTGAGGGAGTTGGTGGGGTGGTTTGCGTGAGCTTGGTTACAAGAGGAAGGGATTTACTGGTCAGTGGACTGCTTCCGCTGTCACCCAAAGTTTTTGAACTTGTCACTGACTTATTATGAATGCGCTGCAGGTGACGTATAAGGGAGGATGTTCCGAGGTGGTTAACGTCCTTACCCCTACTTATTACAGCTTGACAAAGGGAACACACGGCTTGACACCTGTTGTCCGCATTTCTGGTGAAATACCTCCACACCGAAGAGCTGATTTTTTTGGTATTTTCACCTGGCATGTCAACGGCCATATTCCTCCCACGGACAACAGGTGTCTCCCCGGGTGCCTGACTTAAACAAACCACCTCACCATCAGAATCCTCCTGGTCAATTTCCTCCCCAGCGCCAGCAACACCCATATCCTCCTCATCCTGGTGTACTTCAACACTGACATCTTCAATCTGACTATCAGGAACTGGACTGCGGGTGCTCCTTCCAGCACTTGCAGGGGGCGTGCAAATGGTGGAAGGCGCATGCTCTTCACGTCCAGTGTTGGGAAGGTCAGGCATCGCAACCGACACAATTGGACTCTCCTTGTGGATTTGGGATTTCGAAGAATGCACAGTTCTTTGCTGTGCTGCTTTTGCCAGCTTGAGTCTTTTCATTTTTCTAGCGAGAGGCTGAGTGCTTCCATCCTCATGTGAAGCTGAACCACTAGCCATGAACATAGGCCAGGGCCTCAGCCGTTCCTTGCCACTCCGTGTCGTAAATGGCATATTGGCAAGTTTACGCTTCTCCTCCGACAATTTTATTTTAGGTTTTGGAGTCCTTTTTTTTCTGATATTTGGTGTTTTGGATTTGACATGCTCTGTACTATGACATTGGGCATCGGCCTTGGCAGACGACGTTGCTGGCATTTCATCGTCTCGGCCATGACTAGTGGCAGCAGCTTCAGCACGAGGTGGAAGTGGATCTTGATCTTTCCCTAATTTTGGAACCTCAACATTTTTGTTCTCCATATTTTAATAGGCACAACTAAAAGGCACCTCAGGTAAACAATGGAGATGGATACTAGTATACAATTATGGACTGCCTGCTGAGTGCAGACACAGAGGTAGCCACAGCCGTGAACTACCGTACTGTACTGTGTCTGCTGCTAATATAGACTGGTTGATAAAGAGATGTCTATGTAACTATGTATGTATAAAGAAGAAAGAAAAAAAAACCACGGTTAGGTGGTATACAATTATGGACGGACTGCCTGCCGAGTGCAGACACAGAGGTAGCCACAGCCGTGAACTACCGTACTGTACTGTGTCTGCTGCTAATATAGACTGGTTGATAAAGAGATGTCGTAGTAGTATGTATGTATAAAGAAGAAAAAAAAACCACGGTTAGGTGGTATATACAATTATGGACGGGCTGCCGAGTGCCGACACAGAGGTAGCCACAGCCGTGAACTACCGCACTGTACTGTGTCTGCTGCTAATATATAGACTGGTTGATAAAGAGATAGTATACTCGTAACTAGTATGTATGTATAAAGAAAGAAAAAAAAACCACGGTTAGGTGGTATATACAATTATGGACGGGCTGCCGAGTGCCGACACAGAGGTAGCCACAGCCGTGAACTACCGCACTGTACTGTGTCTGCTGCTAATATAGACTGGTTGATAAAGAGATAGTATACTCGTAACTAGTATGTATGTATAAAGAAAGAAAAAAAAACCACGGTTAGGTGGTATATACAATTATGGACGGGCTGCCGAGTGCCGACACAGAGGTAGCCACAGCCGTGAACTACCGCACTGTACTGTGTCTGCTGCTAATATATAGACTGGTTGATAAAGAGATAGTATACTCGTAACTAGTATGTATGTATAAAGAAAGAAAAAAAAAACCACGGTTAGGTGGTATATACAATTATGGACGGGCTGCCGAGTGCCGACACAGAGGTAGCCACAGCCGTGAACTACCGCACTGTACTGTGTCTGCTGCTAATATATAGACTGGTTGATAAAGAGATAGTATACTCGTAACTAGTATGTATGTATAAAGAAAGAAAAAAAAACCACGGTTAGGTGGTATATACAATTATGGACGGGCTGCCGAGTGCCGACACAGAGGTAGCCACAGCCGTGAACTACCGCACTGTACTGTGTCTGCTGCTAATATAGACTGGTTGATAAAGAGATAGTATACTCGTAACTAGTATGTATGTATAAAGAAAGAAAAAAAAACCACGGTTAGGTGGTATATACAATTATGGACGGGCTGCCGAGTGCCGACACAGAGGTAGCCACAGCCGTGAACTACCGCACTGTACTGTGTCTGCTGCTAATATATAGACTGGTTGATAAAGAGATAGTATACTCGTAACTAGTATGTATGTATAAAGAAAGAAAAAAAAAACACGGTTAGGTGGTATATACAATTATGGACGGGCTGCCGAGTGCCGACACAGAGGTAGCCACAGCCGTGAACTACCGCACTGTACTGTGTCTGCTGCTAATATATAGACTGGTTGATAAAGAGATAGTATACTCGTAACTAGTATGTATGTATAAAGAAAGAAAAAAAAACCACGGTTAGGTGGTATATACAATTATGGACGGGCTGCCGAGTGCCGACACAGAGGTAGCCACAGCCGTGAACTACCGCACTGTACTGTGTCTGCTGCTAATATAGACTGGTTGATAAAGAGATAGTATACTCGTAACTAGTATGTATGTATAAAGAAAGAAAAAAAAACCACGGTTAGGTGGTATATACAATTATGGATGGGCTGCCGAGTGCCGACACAGAGGTAGCCACAGCCGTGAACTACCGCACTGTACTGTGTCTGCTGCTAATATAGACTGGTTGATAAAGAGATAGTATACTCGTAACTAGTATGACTATAAAGAAAGAAAAAAAAACCACGGTTAGGTGGTATATACAATTATGGACGGGCTGCCGAGTGCCGACACAGAGGTAGCCACAGCCGTGAACTACCGCACTGTACTGTGTCTGCTGCTAATATAGACTGGTTGATAAAGAGATAGTATACTACTAATATTATATATACTGGTGGTCAGGTCACTGGTCACTAGTCACACTGGCAGTGGCACTCCTGCAGCAAAAGTGTGCACTGTTTAATTTTAATATAATATTATGTACTCCTGGCTCCTGCTATAACCTATAACTGGCACTGCAGTGCTCCCCAGTCTCCCCCACAATTATAAGCTGTGTGAGCTGAGCACAGTCAGATATATATATACATTGATGCAGCACACTGGGCTGAGCAGTGCACACAGATATGGTATGTGACTGAGTCACTGTGTGTATCGTTTTTTTCAGGCAGAGAACGGATATATTAAATAAAACAAACAACTGCACTGTCTGGTGGTCACTGTGGTCGTCAGTCACTAAACTCTGCACTCTCTTCTACAGTATCACAGCCTCAGGTCAATCTCTCTCTCTCTCTCTCTCAACCCTAATCTAAATGGAGAGGACGCCAGCCACGTCCTCTCCCTATCAATCTCAATGCACGTGTGAAAATGGCGGCGACGCGCGGCTCCTTATATAGAATCCGAGTCTCGCGAGAATCCGACAGCGTCATGATGACGTTCGGGCGCGCTCGGGTTAACCGAGCAAGGCGGGAGGATCCGAGTCTGCTCGGACCCGTGAAAAAAACATGAAGTTCGTGCGGGTTCTGATTCAGAGAAACCGAACCCGCTCATCTCTACAGTTTAGCCCCATCTGTGCAGTAAAGGAGTAATTAGCAGAAATTACTGCTCCAGGTCCTACATGCTGAGCGGAAGATAGAACACCCCCTACCGCCCGTGGGACATCAAAGCTGCCGCTGATAGCACCCCCCCCCCCCACACCCCTACCGCTGGAGGATAGGTAGGGGGCCCAGTGCATTGCTGTGCCCAGGGGCCTACAGTGCTGTTAAGACGGCCCTGAGAATGGAGGTTAGCTTAGCTTTTGAGGTATGGAAGCAAAGGGTAGGCTGTGTGGGGAGGGTGATTTAACTTTAGGTCGTGGAGGCAGGGGTAGGTTAGAGTTATGGTTGTGATGTTGGGTGAGGTAGCAGGTTGAGTTTGTTTGCCAGGAAGTGTGTGGGCTTAGTTAAATGTATTGATTTGTATTTCTTTCACTAAAAAATAATTCCTTCAATAGAGTATGTCAATTGCATATAGCTAAATGTAATCCCATTTAATGTTTTGCGTTCAACTAAGGGGGAGATGTACTAAGCAGTAATAAAACTGGAGAAGTGAGCCAGTGGAGAAGTTGCCCATGGCAACCAATCAGCTGCTCTGTATACTTTTATAGTACAGTATGTCAATTATAAATGTTACGTCAGTGCTGATTGGTTGCCATGGGCAACTTCTACACTGGCTCACTTCTCCACTTTTATCACTGCTTAGTACATCTCCCCCTTAAAATATCAACATGGATAGAATGTCAACATCAACATATTGATATTCACAACATCAACACTAACAGAACGCAGACTTTAAAAATGACAACAGAATGTCAACAGAGGATTTTAGGGTTAGGCTGTAGTTAGGCTTAGTTGACAAATGAATGTTAAAACATATTGTCAACATTAAAAATTCTAGGCAGTGTCGACTGCTTGAATGTTGACATTCAAACCATGGCGACATTTTGAATGCCCACTTTTTGTACCACACCCATAATGTAGATGTAATCACACATTATCAGTCTGCTGCCCCATTAAATGCAACGTGAATGGAATAGTTTTTGGCTAATCCATAACATGTGGACGTTTGTCCAGATCTAATTATCTAACATAAAGATAGGAAAGGCTATAGTAATTTTCATCTCCCTATTAGATCAACTCATGTTTTAAGTTTACTGGTCCTTTTAAAGAGATTTCCACTTTAGGATTACTTTATTAGTTTTTATATGCTAAATATATTGCTTTAGATTCCTGACTACTATTTGTCCCTTTAAACCTTGCCTTTACATCATCAAGAAGATATTTTATTTTTAACGGCCCTTAGGCATGACACAAAACTGTTGTATGTGTCCAATCCACACTGTAGTTTCATGTATTCTAAGATAACTGACTGATGATGTATGAACATGATTGAAAAGCACTTGAAATAAGAAAGAGAAAGCAGTGTTTTATAGTAAAGGTTACAAATAGAGATGAGCGGGTTTGGATTTACTCGGTTCTTCACGCCAGAATTATCGCCATTTCTTATTTTCTGCATAAGGAGATTTGCGTAAATCCATGTAAATCTGAGTAAAACCGAACCCGCTCATCTCTAGTTACAAGACTATATATAGATAGATAGATAGATAGATAGATAGATAGATAGATAGATAGATAGATAGATAGATAGATAGATAGATAGATAGATAGATAGATACTGTAGATAGATAGATAGATAGATAGATAGATAGATAGATAGATAGATAGATAGATAGATAGATAGATAGATAGATAGATAGATAGATAGATAGATAGATAGATAGATAGATAGATAGATACTGTAGATAGATAGATAGATAGATAGATAGATAGATAGATAGATAGATAGATAGATAGATAGATAGATAGATAGATAGATAGATAGATAGATACTTACACATACCTACCAACTGTCCCAATTTTCGCGGGACAGTCCCATTTTTTGGAGACTGTCCCGCTGTCCCACCCACGGGCTGCAGTGTCCCGCGGTGGGGGGCAGTTGGGAGGCTCTGTTTCTCGCTGCCCTGCTTAGCAGAGCAGCTGTGAATAGATGCTGTGCACATGCACTGGAGTCAGAGGGAGAGGGGGCATGCCAGCGGCTCGCAGAGCGCTGGGCATGCCCCCTCAGTGACGAAAATGGGGCGTGGCTCGCGATCGAGGGTCCTCCGAAAAGCCACGCTCCTTTTCCCAGAGGTCACGCCCCCTTTTCGGAAGCGTGCGCGGCGAAGCCACGCGTGTGTTCCTCTTGCAGCCAGGACAAAGTTGGGAGGTATACATACATACATACATACATACATACATACATACATGCATAACAATTGAAGTTACAACTAAGGTGAACTTGCTTCATGTACAAATGTAAAATAATAAAAAAAAAGTTTTGATAGCAACAATACCCCCATCTATTTATTGCCAGGAAGAAGCACTATGGCTATAGTGATTAGCAAGTCAATTCAGGCAAATACAGCAGTATTCTTAATTGAATAACTTCAACATTATTATAGGCTATCATGAATATTAGAGAGATTAGTTGTCCATTGTAAGTATATAATTTATAGTTGAAAACAATAGCGCTAGTTATAAAAAGGATAAATTTGCATGTTCTGAGCTAGTTAATGGCATCATATTGCTGCTTTATTGTGCAGATTACAGTATATGAGTCATTGTTCAACTAGTATTACTGTAGAAGTCACAATAGTGGTGCACTCTCCATTTTAGGATTACAATGTCCTACAGTTAAATATTTCACATATGTGGAATGTGTAATATTTACCTAGCTTACATGAGGAATGGAATCGTTACTTACAACGCACAGTCACAAGACACAATTCATCAGTAAAGCGACCTTTCTTCTAGCTTTGATCTACCCAAAGTAAATACCCCCAAGTACACGGTCAATATGTATCAGTCATCAGGCCATGCCCGCAAGCATATTACTCATGACATATAGCTACAGATAAATGCTTAGTAGAATGAGAGAAATACAGGGGTAGATGCAGGAAGGGTCGTCAGGGTATCAGTATTATTATTATTACTGTATGTGCGCTGATCCCCCCCCTCCCCCCCATGTATTAATGCGGTAGTGTGTGCTCAGTTACAGGGGTGATATGCATCCCGGTTATTATTGGTGCTGCTATCTAAAAGATAGATATGTAGGGCAATATAAGAACAGTCAGTGGCACTGACCGTTCTGACACCTTCCACTATCTATTTTGACAGCTGCAGGTATCATTGCCCTATCTACACAGCAGGGACAGCGCTGTCCCTGGCTGTGGCGGCTGCCAGCTCCAGATTGCATGTGAGATCTCGCACATGCACACTGGAGCCCGCCGGACAGGGAGACACAGAGCATCAGCACTAAACTGAGAGGGGGGAGTAGTCACTTCCCCACTGGCAGACAAGAATGGTAATACATCATGTCTATGTTCCTTCATGCTTCACCTCGGTAATGAGTGCCACTATAATACATCTTCCCCACAGTCCCTTAGTAGCACTGATGTCATCACTGGCAGCAGCGATGGACTGGGGCCTTAATTCGGCCCTGGCATTCGTGAACGAGCGCACGTGCCTTCGGCGCGCTTGTGCGTCACGGGGGGAGTGCACACGTCACAGGGGGGCGCGCCGCACGACGTATGGGGGCGTGCCATGAGTCATGGGGGCGTGGACTTGTGGCACGCCCACATTACCATGGCGACGGTTGCTGGGAGGCGGGGGCGCACCCCTGATAGTTGACAGTCAATAGGTTGCCAGGTCAAAAGGTCGGTACTGTTTTTCATGACTTTCCATGATTCTGTCAGCATACGGGGTCTTATCTGGACGCTGGGGCCGCGGGGTCTGTCATGCGGGCGGCTGGTGGGCAGCGGCGGTGGAGGGCTGCTGCGGCGGGTCCGCTTGTGGCAGGTAGGCGTCTGTGGTGGGTCCGCTCGCAGTGGTAGGATGCTGCTGTGGCGGATCTCACTGAACGCAGTTGCCGGGAGGCCAGGGACAGGAGAGTGTCTAAGCACCAGCGAGAATGTCTGCCTTACAGGGAGCCGCCATGTTGGAGACCAATTCTGAGCAATGGTGCAGGCTTCTTTTGTGTCCAGCCAATCCAGGGAGATCTCTCCTTATAAAAAGGGGCTGGTTTATGACAGGGGCGCCAGTGCTTCAAGTTACTACTAAGGTGTAGGTGCTATACCTCTGTGCTCCCAGGATTTGTTCCGTGTCTTGGTTACTCCCTGGCTCTGCTCTGCCATCATTTATTAGTTGCAGCAGCCCTGCTGTTTCTAACCTACTGCCGCCTGTGAGAGCGCACCTGGGAACCCCAACTCGGTCAGGGTCTCAGGTCATGGACAATTCCCGTGCTCTTCAGCCTCGTCTTTCAAGCCAAAGTTCACAAGTCCGCAGTTCATTATCTTCAGTCTCGTCTTTCAAACCACAGTCACAAGTCCGCAGTTCATTATCTTCAGCCTCGTCTTTCAAACCACAGTCCACAGGTCCGCAGTTCATTATCTTCAGCCTCGTCTTTCAAACCACAGTCACAAGTCCGCAGTTCATTATCTTCAGCCTCGTCTTTCAAACCACAGTCACAAGTCCGCAGTTCCTTATCTTCAGCCTCGTCTTTCAAACCACAGTCCACAGGTCCGCAGTTCTTTATCCTCAGCCTCGTCTTTTAAACCACAGTCCACAAGTCCGCAGTTCAGCCTAGTCTTTCAAGCCACAGTCTACAAGTCCGCAGTTCTTTATCTTCAGTCTTGTTTTTTCAACTACAACTCTCCATCTCCTAGCTCTGCCTATGTCCTCCATTGGTCTTGTGTCTCATGAGAAGGAACTATATCCAACCCCCTCGTCTTCTTCATCCACAGGCAATTGTTACCTTGGGCAAATCTCAGTTGCCGGATCCTCAAACCCAGCCGAGCGTGACAGATTGGTAGAGGGGGTTAGGTACTTGGGGGAGGGTTAGGGTTAGGTTGCCAGAGGAGGTGGTTTGGGTAAGTCACTTGGTGGATGGTTAGGTTGGGCACCTAACCCTAACCAGGGAGGGTTAGGGTTAGGCACATGTGGTAGGCACTAGGGGGATATCTAGGTTTAGGGTTATGGTTAGGATTAAGGTTAAAATAACACAAAAAAAACATGTGTCTACCTTTATGTGCTGATCATTTGCATGTCAGCCTTTTGACCCTGGTCACATTTAAAAGATAGTCATTAGGTCGACACCACAAAAGTCTGACAGGGTCAAAAGTCCGACAGTCAAAATGTCGTCATGGTCAAAAGATCAACAAGTGTTTTTTAGGGTTTTTCATGCTTTTACAGCTTTTTTTTATTTACTATCCATGTCACAAACTATTACCTTTAGTAATCTTGTGGCGAGTGAAGCAGAGCGGAGCGTGCCATGGAGGCCGAAGCCTGGCAAGCAAAGCGAGCCCTCGAGGGGCTGAATTTCAACAATTTCAGAAAAAAAATGTTTAAAACACAAAATAACACAAATAATTTTGTGTCGCCCTTTTGACCCTGTCGACCTATTCACTGTCGGACTTTTGATCTTGTCAACAAGTTTCACTGTCGGACTTTTGACCCTTTCGGTCTTTTGACCCTTCGGACTTTTGATTGTCAACCATATGGTGTCGACCGATTGACTGTCTATCTTGTAAATGTCTGGCTTGCATACCACACCCGTTTCAGGACAGGGGCAGAACTTGCTCCCTTTGACCCATGACCAGACCCATTATACAAGATGCTCTCTCTGGTGGCACACTGGTTCTTTGTGGCTTTGCACTTACTTCTGTCTCCATGGGGATTTTTTTTAACAATGTCAGAAGTGTGGCACATAATCAATTCTACATATATTGGAGATAGCAGTCCAGAAGGTCTGAAAACTAAACACACCAGAACTTTGGTGCTTCGAGGAGAACTGAGACTAGGCTCGGATCATCCCACCAAGATCTAATCTCGGATTTAAAGACCAAATCTCAAATGTAATGGCTGCCATGTCACACTAGAAATCACTGCAAAATAATGTTATTGATGTCAACAGGGTCGGTGCAAGTTTCTTGATACCCTAGGCAAAACTTCAGCCTGCTGCCCCACTCCCCCCCCCCCCCGCCAAAAAATAAATAAAAAATAAAATAAAAACACATATATAGAAACATAGAATTTGACAGCAGATGAGAACCACTTGGACCATCTAGTCTGCCCCTTTTTTAATTCTTTAGGCAATTTCAAACCCTTTTGAACCTTAGTTCTTTGTAAGGATTATTTCTTTATTTATTAACAGTTTCTTATATAGCGCAGCAAATTCCGTTGCGCTTTACAATTGGTCTTTGTAAGGATATTAATATGTCTAACCCATGCATGTTTAAATTGTTCTACTAACTAAGCCTCTACCACACACAAGTACCCACTATCCAGCCCCTCAGGTGAAAGTGTGAAGGTAGCCTCTTAGTAGTTCAGCAGCCGCCGTCTGCATTAAGTTAAACAAGAAAGCATTCCTCAGAGTTATCCTTAATTTTATGATAAGCAGAGCCCTCAGATCCTGGTGCCCTAGGCAGCTGCCTAAATCTGCCTAATGGTAGATCCGTCCCTGGACGTTAATAATACCACAGGAACAAAAACAGGCCCACATTTGATGATATTAGCTGTTTTTATCAATTTTAATGATATCCAGAATTAAAACCAAAACACATGGGGGTGGTTTTGCCAAAACCAACAATAATTATTTAGAACCTAAACCAAAACACAGAGGTCTGTGAGCATCTCTACATATTATAAATGTTTTAAGTTGGTTGCGTTTTAGCCTTTAAATACGTAAATAAGTATTATCTGCCAATATGGCCCTTGCTCTAATGTTTACTACAATAACCATATCACACTTTTTTTCCTCTTTTATGTTATCTATTTTATATATCTTTTTATTTTATTATATTACATACTGAAACTTACAATATAACTTTTTAGGTGTCTAAGACACAAGAAGGCTGCATAAAATGCCTACAGTCACAACAATCAGACACTCGGGATTTATCATGTTTTTGCCAAAAATGTAAAAGGCAATACTTTTACTAGCTGTGTCTAGTAATATCATTGCCCTTTTAAATATCTTGCATAAACACAATCGGAAGCGCCAGGTTTTAAAAGCCGACATTTAGTAAATAAACCCCCAGAATTCAGTCTGGGGTCTCCAGTAAGTCTACACTTGGCACCATTGCTCAATTTTGTCACCAGTCTTAAGCAGGGTACACGCTAGGCAATTTCAGACTAAACATAAACGATAATGACATAAATGTCGTTATCGTTTCTTTTTTGGCTTACATCGTATAGTGTGTATGGGGGTAATATTGGTGAACGATGCGCGCTCCCGCATGTTGTTCAGCGATCACCAATATTGAGCTGACATGCAGCTCAACCCATCAATGTCGGGCTGAGCTGCATGTCCGAGAATGCTGGCGGTGATGTCACTGGTCGTTATCGTTGAACGATAACGTTCACTGTGTACGCTATATCGTTCAACGATATAGTCGTTCATCACCGGCATTTTAGCATCGCCCAGTGTGTACCTGGCTTTACACAGCAAACTCGGGTTGAGCTTCTTTGGATCAATCCTCCTTGCTCTTCCTTAATAGTACAAAACTGATTTGATATCCGTTTAATCTTCCAATTAAATTTATTTAGAGGGATCCAATTCTTATTTCTTTAGCTAGCTACACACTAGAGTGATTCTTCAATCAACCTGATGGTTGGCACGATTATCCTGACAGTAGAAAGTCCCAATATTGCCACACACACTAAGCGATTTTGTTTGTTAAAACCTGACGATTTCTGTTGAAGGAGGATGACGTAGTCACGAAAAATTGTAGGAAATATAAGCAGATTATCGGGAATGCCCACACACTGCACGATAACGTGATCTTTTGTCCGATATCTTTTAGAAAGTTTAACATTCTTATAATCAAAGCCGAGTGCTTCTGTACGTTTTATCAGTGTTTGCCCAAAACGTTCATGCTTACACATTTCACCAAAAATCAGTCAATTATTGGCAAATCAACCCAATAATTGTAATAGTGTGTACCTGGCTTAACTCCTTTAAAAAGAGAAGAAAAGTACAGGTCATAAGTGCATAATCAATGTGTGAGTGTCAAACTGTTAGTGAATCATTCTCAAGCCATTCACAAGAGAGTAAATTTTACAGCACAATTAGATGTGTTACTTAGAAATATTAGTTCTCCTTCACATGGTTCTTTACACTACAGTGACCTCATGATTGGGCAAACAGAGGGTTTCCTCACTCATACTACCATCAGTACATTATGACAGCTGGGAAGCCACATCTTACTGTTACTGAAAATCATTATAACCTGTGTAATGCTAATGTTTTCTACTTACAGTATGTCAATTAAAATTCACAGATTGCTCAGGTACGCAGTTACAGTACCTGGCAGATTCTCACATTCTCTTTAGAACATTAAAACAAACTACTGTAGCTTAAGGGTGCAGCACATTTTGCTGCATACAGTAGTTCCGTGACCAATAGTTCTGCATAATAAGGCCTCTGTCATGCAGCTTATATTTATAGGTGCAACTCATTACATAACTATACCTTGTCACAATGCATAGCATTGTTAGTGGACACTTTCATGGTTACAGCAAAGGCATTTCAATTTATTTCCTACATTCAGGGCTTGCTCCAGGCCTACTACCACCCTGAGCAAGAAAATTTCAAAGCCCCACCCAACCCCTGGAAAAGTGGGTGTGGCCTCACAACTTCATATTATCAAACTAGAAATAAATATATTTTCACACCCCCTCTACGCACATGATATGGCATGACATGATATGCCCACAGCAGTTCCAGATAGACATGATATGCCCCCCAGCAGTGCCAGATACACATGATATGCCCCCCAGCAGTGCCAGATACACATGATATGCCCCCCAACAGTGTCAGCTACACATGATATGCCCCCCAACAGTGCCAGCTACACATGATATGCCCCTCAGCAGTGCCAGATAGACATGATATGATAAACATACAAATAACAGCGCTGATTCAAAACATATGTGTACTTTTTATTTTCCACAATTAAAAACAATAGTAAAAACACACATTTAAGAATAACTATATCCTAGATACCGGTTACTCCTGCAAAGCATAACATTAGGTAGCACAGTGCAGTTAACAGCCTTCGTACAAATAATCAATGCACAGCCTATTTCAAGCAGATCTAGTTGGTTAGTCTCTCAGCTCTTTCCAACATAGCAATCAGTTGCAAAACAGTGGTTATTTATTGATAAAAGCTGGTCAGTTAGTAGAGATGAGCGGGTTCGGTTTCTTTGAATCCGAACCCGCACGAACTTCACTTTTTTTTTCACGGGTCCGAGCGACTCGGATCTTCCCGCCTTGCTCGGTTAACCCGAGCGCGCCCGAACGTCATCATGACGCTGTCGGATTCTCGCGAGACTCGGATTCTATATAAGGAGCCGCGCGTCGCCGCCATTTTCACACGTGCATTGAGATTGATAGGGAGAGGACGTGGCTGGCGTCCTCTCCATTAGAATAGATTAGAAGAGAGAGAGAGAGAGATTGTGCAGACAGAGTTTACCACAGTGACCAGTGCAGTTGTTGTTAAGTTAACTTTTATTTAATATATCCGTTCTCTGCTATATCCGTTCTCTGCCTGAAAAAAACGATACACAGCAGTCACACAGTGTGACTCAGTCTGTGTGCACTCAGCTCAGCCCAGTGTGCTGCACATCAATGTATAAAAGCTTATAATAATTGTGGGGGAGACTGGGGAGCACTGCAGGTTGTTATAGCAGGAGCCAGGAGTACATAATATTATATTAATTTAAAATTAAACAGTGCACACTTTTGCTGCAGGAGTGCCACTGCCAGTGTGACTAGTGGTGACCAGTGCCTGACCACCAGTATAGTAGTATATTGTTGTATACTATCTCTTTATCAACCAGTCTATATTAGCAGCAGACACAGTACAGTGCGGTAGTTCACGGCTGTGGCTACCTCTGTGTCGGCAGTCGGCACTCGGCAGGCAGTCCGTCCATCCATAATTGTATAATTATATACCACCTAACCGTGGTATTTTTTTTTCTTTCTTTATACCGTCGTCATAGTCATACTAGTTGTTACGAGTATACTACTATCTCTTTATCAACCAGTGTACAGTGCGGTAGTTCACGGCTGTGGCTACCTCTGTGTCGGCAGTCGGCAGGCAGTCCGTCCATCCATAATTGTATTATTATAATATATACCACCTAACCGTGGTTTTTTTTTCATTCTTTATACCGTCATAGTGTCATACTAGTTGTTACGAGTATACTACTATCTCTTTATCAACCAGTGTACAGTGCGGTAATTCACGGGTGTGGCTACCTCTGTGTCGGCAGTCGGCAGGCAGTCCGTCCATCCATAATTGTATTATAATATATACCACCTAACCGTGGTTTTTTTTTCATTCTTTATACCGTCATAGTGTCATACTAGTTGTTACGAGTATACTACTATCTCTTTATCAACCAGTGTACAGTGCGGTAGTTCACGGCTGTGGCTACCTCTGTGTCGGCAGTCGGCAGGCAGTCCGTCCATCCATAATTGTATTATAATATATACCACCTAACCGTGGTTTTTTTTTCATTCTTTATACCGTCATAGTCAGTCATACTAGTTGTTACGAGTATACTACTATCTCTTTATCAACCAGTGTACAGTGCGGTAGTTCACGGCTGTGGCTACCTCTGTGTCGGCACTCGGCAGGCAGTCCGTCCATCCATAATTGTATTATAATATATACCACCTAACCGTGGTTTTTTTTTCATTCTTTATACCGTCATAGTGTCATACTAGTTGTTACGAGTATACTACTATCTCTTTATCAACCAGTGTACAGTGCGGTAGTTCACGGCTGTGGCTACCTCTGTGTCGGCAGTCGGCAGGCAGTCCGTCCATCCATAATTGTATTATAATATATACCACCTAACCGTGGTTTTTTTTTCATTCTTTATACCGTCATAGTGTCATACTAGTTGTTACGAGTATACTACTATCTCTTTATCAACCAGTGTACAGTGCGGTAGTTCACGGCTGTGGCTACCTCTGTGTCGGCAGTCGGCAGGCAGTCCGTCCATCCATAATTGTATTATAATATATACCACCTAACCGTGGTTTTTTTTCCATTCTTTATACCGTCATAGTCAGTCATACTAGTTGTTACGAGTATACTACTATCTCTTTATCAACCAGTGTACAGTGCGGTAGTTCACGGCTGTGGCTACCTCTGTGTCGGAACTCGGCAGGCAGTCCGTCCATCCATAATTGTATTACAATATATACCACCTAACCGTGGTTTTTTTTTCATTCTTTATACCGTCATAGTCAGTCATACTAGTTGTTACGAGTATACTACTATCTCTTTATCAACCAGTGTACAGTGCGGTAGTTCACGGCTGTGGCTACCTCTGTGTCGGCACTCGGCAGGCAGTCCGTCCATCCATAATTGTATTACAATATATACCACCTAACCGTGGTTTTTTTATACCACCTAACCGTGGCAGTCCGTCCATAATTGTATACTAGTATCCAATCCATCCATCTCCATTGTTTACCTGAGGTGCCTTTTAGTTCTGCCTATAAAATATGGAGAACAAAAAAGTTGAGGTTCCAAAATTAGGGAAAGATCAAGATCCACTTCCACCTCGTGCTGAAGCTGCTGCCACTAGTCATGGCCGAGACGATGAAATGCCAGCAACGTCGTCTGCCAAGGCCGATGCCCAATGTCATAGTACAGAGCATGTCAAATCCAAAACACCAAATATCAGAAAAAAAAGGACTCCAAAACCTAAAATAAAATTGTCGGAGGAGAAGCGTAAACTTGCCAATATGCCATTTACCACACGGAGTGGCAAGGAACGGCTGAGGCCCTGGCCTATGTTCATGGCTAGTGGTTCAGCTTCACATGAGGATGGAAGCACTCAGCCTCTCGCTAGAAAACTGAAAAGACTCAAGCTGGCAAAAGCACCGCAAAGAACTGTGCGTTCTTTGAAATCCCAAATCCACAAGGAGAGTCCAATTGTGTCGGTTGCGATGCCTGACCTTCCCAACACTGGACGTGAAGAGCATGCGCCTTCCACTATTTGCATGCCCCCTGCAAGTGCTGGAAGGAGCACCCGCAGTCCAGTTCCTGATAGTCAGATTGAAGATGTCAGTGTTGAAGTACACCAGGATGAGGAGGATATGGGTGTTGCTGGCGCTGGGGAGGAAATTGACCAGAAGGATTCTGATGGTGAGGTGGTTTGTTTAAGTCAGGCACCCGGGGAGACACCTGTTGTCCGTGGGAGGAATATGGCCGTTGACATGCCAGGTGAAAATACCAAAAAAATCAGCTCTTCGGTGTGGAGGTATTTCACCAGAAATGCGGACAACAGGTGTCAAGCCGTGTGTTCCCTTTGTCAAGCTGTAATAAGTAGGGGTAAGGACGTTAACCACCTCGGAACATCCTCCCTTATACGTCACCTGCAGCGCATTCATAATAAGTCAGTGACAAGTTCAAAAACTTTGGGTGACAGCGGAAGCAGTCCACTGACCAGTAAATCCCTTCCTCTTGTAACCAAGCTCACGCAAACCACCCCACCAACTCCCTCAGTGTCAATTTCCTCCTTCCCCAGGAATGCCAATAGTCCTGCAGGCCATGTCACTGGCAAGTCTGACGAGTCCTCTCCTGCCTGGGATTCCTCCGATGCATCCTTGCGTGTAACGCCTACTGCTGCTGGCGCTGCTGTTGTTGCCGCTGGGAGTCGATGGTCATCCCAGAGGGGAAGTCGTAAGCCCACTTGTACTACTTCCAGTAAGCAATTGACTGTTCAACAGTCCTTTGCGAGGAAGATGAAATATCACAGCAGTCATCCTACTGCAAAGCGGATAACTGAGTCCTTGACAACTATGTTGGTGTTAGACGTGCGTCCGGTATCCGCCGTTAGTTCACAGGGAACTAGACAATTTATTGAGGCAGTGTGCCCCCGTTACCAAATACCATCTAGGTTCCACTTCTCTAGGCAGGCGATACCGAGAATGTACACGGACGTCAGAAAAAGACTCACCAGTGTCCTAAAAAATGCAGTTGTACCCAATGTCCACTTAACCACGGACATGTGGACAAGTGGAGCAGGGCAGGGTCAGGACTATATGACTGTGACAGCCCACTGGGTAGATGTATGGACTCCCGCCGCAAGAACAGCAGCGGCGGCACCAGTAGCAGCATCTCGCAAACGCCAACTCTTTCCTAGGCAGGCTACGCTTTGTATCACCGCTTTCCAGAATACGCACACAGCTGAAAACCTCTTACGGCAACTGAGGAAGATCATCGCGGAATGGCTTACCCCAATTGGACTCTCCTGTGGATTTGTGGCATCGGACAACGCCAGCAATATTGTGTGTGCATTAAATATGGGCAAATTCCAGCACGTCCCATGTTTTGCACATACCTTGAATTTGGTGGTGCAGAATTTTTTAAAAAACGACAGGGGCGTGCAAGAGATGCTGTCGGTGGCCAGAAAAATTGCGGGACACTTTCGGCGTACAGGCACCACGTACAGAAGACTGGAGCACCACCAAAAACTACTGAACCTGCCCTGCCATCATCTGAAGCAAGAAGTGGTAACGAGGTGGAATTCAACCCTCTATATGCTTCAGAGGTTGGAGGAGCAGCAAAAGGCCATTCAAGCCTATACAATTGAGCACGATATAGGAGATGGAATGCACCTGTCTCAAGTGCAGTGGAGAATGATTTCAACGTTGTGCAAGGTTCTGATGCCCTTTGAACTTGCCACACGTGAAGTCAGTTCAGACACTGCCAGCCTGAGTCAGGTCATTCCCCTCATCAGGCTTTTGCAGAAGAAGCTGGAGGCATTGAAGAAGGAGCTAACACGGAGCGATTCCGCTAGGCATGTGGGACTTGTGGATGCAGCCCTTAATTCGCTTAACAAGGATTCACGGGTGGTCAATCTGTTGAAATCAGAGCACTACATTTTGGCCACCGTGCTCGATCCTAGATTTAAAGCCTACCTTGGATCTCTCTTTCCGGCAGACACAGGTCTGCTGGGGTTGAAAGACCTGCTGGTGACAAAATTGTCAAGTCAAGCGGAACGCGACCTGTCAACATCTCCTCCTTCACATTCTCCCGCAACTGGGGGTGCGAGGAAAAGGCTCAGAATTCCGAGCCCACCCGCTGGCGGTGATGCAGGGCAGTCTGGAGCGACTGCTGATGCTGACATCTGGTCCGGACTGAAGGACCTGACAACGATTACGGACATGTCGTCTACTGTCACTGCATATGATTCTCTCAACATTGATAGAATGGTGGAGGATTATATGAGTGACCGCATCCAAGTAGGCACGTCACACAGTCCGTACTTATACTGGCAGGAAAAAGAGGCAATTTGGAGGCCCTTGCACAAACTGGCTTTATTCTACCTAAGTTGCCCTCCCACAAGTGTGTACTCCGAAAGAGTGTTTAGTGCCGCCGCTCACCTTGTCAGCAATCGGCGTACGAGGTTACATCCAGAAAATGTGGAGAAGATGATGTTCATTAAAATGAATTATAATCAATTCCTCCGCGGAGACATTGACCAGCAGCAATTGCCTCCACAAAGTACACAGGGAGCTGAGATGGTGGATTCCAGTGGGGACGAATTGATAATCTGTGAGGAGGGGGATGTACACGGTGATATATCGGAGGGTGAAGATGAGGTGGACATCTTGCCTCTGTAGAGCCAGTTTGTGCAAGGAGAGATTAATTGCTTCTTTTTTGGGGGGGGTCCAAACCAACCCGTCATATCAGTCACAGTCGTGTGGCAGACCCTGTCACTGAAATGATGGGTTGGTTAAAGTGTGCATGTCCTGTTTTGTTTATACAACATAAGGGTGGGTGGGAGGGCCCAAGGATAATTCCATCTTGCACCTCTTTTTTCTTTTCTTTTTCTTTGCATCATGTGCTGATTGGGGAGGGTTTTTTGGAAGGGACATCCTGCGTGACACTGCAGTGCCACTCCTAGATGGGCCCGGTGTTTGTGTCGGCCACTAGGGTCGCTAATCTTACTCACACAGCTACCTCATTGCGCCTCTTTTTTTCTTTGCGTCATGTGCTGTTTGGGGAGGGTTTTTTGGAAGGGACATCCTGCGTGACACTGCAGTGCCACTCCTAGATGTGCCCGGTGTTTGTGTCGGCCACTAGGGTCGCTAATCTTACTCACACAGTCAGCTACCTCATTGCGCCTCTTTTTTTCTTTGCGTCATGTGCTGTTTGGGGAGGGTTTTTTGGAAGGGCCATCCTGCGTGACACTGCAGTGCCACTCCTAGATGGGCCCGGTGTTTGTGTCGGCCACTAGGGTCGCTAATCTTACTCACACAGCTACCTCATTGCGCCTCTTTTTTTCTTTGCGTCATGTGCTGTTTGGGGAGGGTTTTTTGGAAGGGACATCCTGCGTGACACTGCAGTGCCACTCCTAGATGGGCCCGGTGTTTGTGTCGGCCACTAGGGTCGCTTATCTTACTCACACAGCGACCTCGGTGCAAATTTTAGGACTAAAAATAATATTGTGAGGTGTGAGGTATTCAGAATAGACTGAAAATGAGTGTAAATTATGGTTTTTGAGGTTAATAATACTTTGGGATCAAAATGACCCCCAAATTCTATGATTTAAGCTGTTTTTTAGTGTTTTTGGAAAAAAACACCCGAATCCAAAACACACCCGAATCCGACAAAAATAATTCGGTGAGGTTTTGCCAAAACGCGTTCGAACCCAAAACACGGCCGCGGAACCGAACCCAAAACCAAAACACAAAACCCGAAAAATTTCAGGCGCTCATCTCTATCAGTTAGTAGCAGCAGATAGTACAGTCATTTGCAGTTCCCACTGAGACAAGCTTGTCAGTTAATTGCAGAAGATATTCAAAGCAATATTTGTCAATTAATGCGGCATACAGTTCTTTTATGTTAGTTGAACTACAACAAAAGTCCGCGTTAGTAAGCCAATACAACCTGCTTCAAGGATCTGGCAGTTAACCCTTTTGGTCCAATGTGTTGGTGTCTCCCGGCTCCTGGTGCTTTTAATTACCCGTTTTGGGGGCCTTTTCCTGAGTATCCCAACAGCGGTCCAAGCATGAGCAGGTGAGAACAAAACGTAGCAACCGGTACCGGACAACTGGTGAAAAACTCTTACGTGTTTCGCCACCTATCAGTGGTTCAGCGGATTCCTCAGACTTCTCTGAGGAAACCGCTGAACTACTGATAGGCGGAGCAACGCGTAAGAGTTTTTTTCACCAGTTGTCCGGTACCGGTTGCTACGTTTTGTTCTCACCTGCTCATGCTTGGACCGCTGTTGGGATACTCCGAATAAGGCCCCAAAAAACAGGTTATTAAAAGCACCAGGAGCCGGGAGACACCAACACATTGGACCAAAAGGGTTAACTGCCAGATCCTTGAAGGAGGTTGTATTGGCTTACTAACGTGGACTTTTGTTGTAGTTCAACTAACATAAAAGAACAGCATGCCGCATTAATTGACAAATATTGCTTTGAATATCTTCTGCAATTAACTGACAAGCTTGTCTCAGTTGGAACTGCAAATGACTGTACTATCTGCTGCTACTAACTGACCAGCTTTTATCAATAAATAACCACTGTTTTGCAACTGATTGCTATGTTGGAAAGAGCTGAGAGACTAACCAACTAGATCTGCTTGAAATAGGCTGTGCATTGATTATTTGTACGAAGGCTGTTAACTGCACTGTGCTACCTAATGTTATGCTTTGCAGGAGTAACCGGTATCTAGGATATAGTTATTCTTAAATGCGTGTTTTTAGTATTGTTTTTAATTGTGGAAAATAAAAAGTACACATATGTTTTGAATCAGCGCTGTTATTTGTGTGTTTATCTATTTTTGTGTTTTTGAAGGGTAGAGTACTCTCCCATTATTTAACAGCTGCGATCAAATCTATGTGTTCTTATGTGTTAATGCTGTATGCACACTAAATCTATCCAGCTGATAGCGCCAAGCCGTTTGTTTGTGTCTTTAGACATGATATGACCCCCAGCAGTGCCAGATAGACATGATATGACCCCCAGCAGTGCCAGCCACACATGATATGCCCCCAAGCAGTGCCAGCTACACACGATATGACCCTCAGCAGTGCCAGCTACACATGACATGCCCCACAGCAGTGCCAGATACATATATGCCCCCCAGCAGTGCCAGCTACACATGACATGCCCCACAGCAGTGCCAGATACATATGATATGCCCCCCAGCAGTGTCAGATACACATGTCCCCACAGTGCCAGATACATATATGCCCCACAGTGCCAAATACATATTTGCCCCTCCGGTACCAGATACATATATGCCCCCAGCAGTGCTAGCTACACATGATATGCCCCCCAGCAGTGACTGATACTCATGATATGCCCCCCAACAGTGCCAGCTACACATGATATGCCCCCAGCAGTGCCAGCTACACATGATTTGCCCCCAGCAGTGCCAGCTACACATGACCTTTTAACCTGTCGACCTAGTACATGTCGACCTAATGACCATGTCGACCCATTGTCCCTGTCGACCTAATGCATGTCGACCTTCCATGGTCGACCTAATGACTGTCGACCTACGTTGTGTCTATCCAACAGCACAACATATGTTCCTATCTTGATTGTCAAGGGCAATTGGGGGTCATTGAGACCCGATCGCACGCTAGCTTTTTTGCAGCAGTGCAATCGGGTCTGAACTGCGCATGCGTATGCGTCGCAATGCGCAGGCGCGTCGTGCGACGGGGATTGCCGGACAACGATGGATTTGACTAAGAAAGCGATCGCACATGCGATCGCAAGAAGATTGACAGGAAGTTTGCGGGTGTCAACTGACCGTTTCTAGGGAGTGTCTGGAAAAATGCAGGCGTGCCCAGCCGTTTGGAGGGAGGATTCCTGACGTCAGCTCCTGGCCGGATCATCACACTGTAAGAGTAAATCCTGAGCTGTGCAGAGACTGCACAAACTTCTGTTTGTACAGCTCTCCTGCACATGCGATCACACACCTGCACAGCGATTTCCCCCTCCCCCTGTAGGTGGCAACTACCCAATCGCAGCACTGCAAAAAAACGCCTGTGTGCGATCAGGTCTGAATCCCCCCCATTGTTGGGAGGAATGATAATAGTCTTATGAAGCGTAAGACAGAAAGGCTACTGATCAACATAATTTGAATTCTGTAAGGATGTGTTCAAGTAAGTGTAGCCTGAGCCCTGGACATGACACCTAGTTAGACTTACATAATGCCAGAACCAGTTCTTAGGAGGCATATCTTTTGAGGGTGCTGGAAACATGCTATAAATATGCACAATGTTGATGATTATGATGATGATGATAATGATGATGATGAAAATAGCTAGCCGCTTATGGCTGCTTGCATATTCATCCCATCAGCTGACAGGATCAATATGCCATTCACTAGCATTTCTGCTCTATTGTCATGGGTAGTGCATTTGTAATACTGAAGGGTTGTATTTTATTACATTTTATATGGAAAATGTGATTTTCACATTTATTACCAATACTGTCAAGACACTATGCAATCTTATTTGGGTGTGGATCAATGGGTTGATCAGAAATAGGTTGACATGCGGCAGGTTGACTGGGTCAATAGGTTGACACGAAAAAGGTAGACACCACAAAATGTCGACAGGCACAAACGGTCGACACAGCCAAAAGTTAGAAATGGGAATGGTCGACACAAGTTTTTTGGGTGTCATTTTGTATGTTTAACCACATTTAATGGCAAATTAATGTAAACATGAACCCTTGCAGGCTCGCTTCACTTGGGCAAGGTTACTATTCCCAATAGTAGTCCATATGGATGGTAAATTATTAAAAAGTTGGGGGGAAAAACTAGTGTCAACCATATGTGTGTCGACCATTGTCACATTGACCATTTCAACCTGTAAACCTTGAGCACTGTTGACCTTTTACATGTCGACTTTTTGATAATGTCAACCTTTTGTACATGTTGACCTAATGCATGTTGACAATATTGGGTCGACCTAAAGACTGTCGACCTATCACCCTTAAACCATCTTAGCGCTCACCTCTGGAGCTGGGCAGTGGGTTTCAGTACTGGTACTCAGTGCCAGCAGTGCGGGTAGGGGGGACCGGTGATACAGCACTCACCTCTGCAGGTTGGGGGAAGGGGCCGGTGAGGATGCGGGAGTGAGCAGGGGATGTGGAGAAGGAGATGTTGGAGGAGCAGAGAGGGAGGAAAGAAGACTTCCCAAAGAAATGAAGAATGAACAACCGGCCATGGAAGAAGCCACAGTGGAATAAAGGAGAGGTCCTGGCCAGCGGCTGAAGCAAGAAGCTGAGAACCGGAAAGTACTGCAGTGATTGAAAGGAATAGACCCAAACGAAGTTCTTCACTGCAGCCTTTACTAGTACCATGGTAGGCGGATTTAGCCACTTTTAATTATTTAAGCATTCCTAGACCACAATGGTTGACGGGCACTAGGCCTGTGAGCGCAGTCAGGCCTCAGGCCTGTGGTGCATGTTAGGCAGGCAGAGAGCCCATGGCCTTGGTAAGGGACACTGGGCATTAGGCCCAGGTCACTATGTCAATACTTTGAAGTGGGGGTATGGAAATATCAGGGGGTCCCAGGAATTGGGTCTGAATAAGTAATGCCACCTTGATATTGCCTTACGCCCACTTCAAAATTTCCACTTCAATCACAGCAATTTAGATTGAAATAGAAGTCCTGTGCAACACAATGAAGCTTGAGTTAGAGTTTTATCTATTAGAAAATTTTCTCAATGTGCAAAAAGAGAAAGTGGAGGATCCGGCGCTTAGTAATCATACATGTTTGGGAAGTGAATGGACAATATGGAAAAAAACACCTTCCTTAATAAAACAACATTTTAATGACCATAAAGTGCAAATGCATATCACACTTAATTTACAAGACACATAAATAAAACCATAAATTAAAAGAGCATAGTGCTGTCCATAGTAGGCCTGTGCAGATATCAGATGCAGTTTTATCTCACCAGAAAAATAGGCTGCGGTGGGCTAAGCCTGATTGTAAAGCA
This sequence comes from Pseudophryne corroboree, assembly GCF_028390025.1. NCBI lineage: Eukaryota > Metazoa > Chordata > Amphibia > Anura > Myobatrachidae > Pseudophryne > Pseudophryne corroboree. The sequence continues at coordinate 241,503,460 of NC_086446.1, forward strand.
AAGGTCCCGGGCTGATAGCACGGCACCACCACAGTTTGCATATAAGCCCCTCGTTGGTGAGTCTTTCCTGCACAGCTCCCTCCTGGACGTTTATGCTGATATCCAGGAGGGAGCTGTGCGCAGCCTATTTTTCTGGTGAGATAAAACTGCATCTGATATCTGCACAGACCTACTATGGACAGCACTATGCTCTTTTAATTTATGGTTTTATTTATGTGTGTCTTGTAAATTAAATGTGATATGCATTTGCACTTTATGGTCATTAAAATGTTGTTTTATTAAGGAAGGTGTTTTTTTCCATATTGTCCATTCACTTCCCAAACATGTATGATTACTAAGCGCCGGATCCTCCTCTTTCTCTTTTTGCAGTTTATGAATATTGGGAGATTGGTGTCTTTCTCCTATAAGTGCAGGTGGCTGCTAATAATCATTTTATTTGCGCAACTGGGGATACATTTTAAAGTTTTCTCAATGTTATGATACAATGGCCCCAATTTATTCAAGGGAAATAAAGACTAAATTCATCAAAAAAGTTTGTTTGGAATACATATGTATACCCGGCGGACGGGATGGCGGCTGTGTGTATCCCGACCGCGTCATACTGCCCGTCAGAATGCCGGCAGCGGGGCAAGCACTACGAGTCCCCTTGCGGGCTCGCTACACTCGCAATGCTGCGGGCATTCTGGTGGGCGGATGCTGCTGTCGGGATACTAACAGCCGGCTTCCCATCCGCCAGGAATACATTCCCACTCCATGGGTGTCGTGGACACCCACAAGTGGAAATAGCCCTGTGAGCCGGTATTCCGGCTGTCGGCGTTGGCGGCTGATGGGATTCCGGCGTTGGTATCCTGACCGCCTGGATCCCGACAGGCGGTAAATTGATTGCCTCCCGTTTGTTTCACTGGATTTAGGGTTTCCCCCATCCAAGAAAGGGCTAATTCCCAAGCTACACCTGGCAGGAGAAACTATTTGCACGGTTTCGCTGATAAAAGCATTAATAGAATTTTTTTACCGTTGTCCTATATTAATAAATACACAGAATGTCTGAGATAAATGAGAAAATATACATCTCTGTCACAGAGGTAAAAAAGCATAAAGTCCCGATTTAGGTTCGAAAGTTCCAATGTCACGATTGATGTGACTGTTGGGAGGTGAAAAAATGTTTTAGGAGAGAAATAGTGGCCAGGTGGATTTTATGCCTAGCACTTTACAAGGTCATGCTCCTGAGGGAAAGATCAATGCCCTTTTTGGGTGTAGACATACTGCCCTGAAAATAAGATGCAAATGTAGGTACATTTTCTCAGCCCAATTCCCTTTTCTCTGTATAATAAGATACACAGAATTAAGATTTCCTTGTATCTAGGAGATGTACAGTATTGTGCAATATAGTCTTAGTTCCTCTCTGCAATAACTGGAAGTTATAGGAACTCAGCTTCCAGATACAGTGTATGTCTGTAATATACATAGGATGAAAGTCCTAATTGTCCATCCTTTTTGCTACATCCTTTTACTAGTAGGTCAAACCCGAGCCATAAGCTCATACCAGGTGCACGTCGGCACAGCAACATAACTGAAGGGACAAAGGAGGAAGTAATGTGCCAGTAATCCTGCCACTTCCAAGTTCCCTCCCAGTTCTTCTCTCCAGTATTACTTACCTGCGTTTCTGTAGCTCCAGCTCCCCAGTGTCCCTCCAGCCAGTCCCCTTCTCTCTCTCTAGCCGGTCCCCTTTTGTCTCTCCAGCTAATCACCTTATGTCTCACCAGTCAGCCCCGCCACTAGGTAAAACCCCTTTTGACCACAAATTAGGTATGAATTTGTAATGCAGTATGCTGCAGATGGAGGAGATCCTTACAGAAACAATATAAAATGATAGATTGAAAGTGGTGGTGTGTATTTGTTCATACTGTACATACAGGAAAAGAAGAGATTTGGGGGCATATTCATTATCACTAAAATGTCACAATTTCTACACTCCGCAGCAGAGGGGGGAAGGGGAGAGTGTGGAGGGCCGCCGCTGCAGTGTGATGTGTGCAGCTGGGCGGCCCCCTGTAACAAGTGCCGGCAGCGGGGAGCGGCAGCAGGTGGGAGAAGGGGGTCACGGCTGCAGTGTGGTGTGTGTAGCCCGGCGGCCCCCTGTAACAAGTTCCGGCAGCAGGGAGCGGCAGCGGGTGGGAGAAGGGGGCTATGGCTGCAGTGTGGTGTGGTAATCAGTAAGGGACAATGGGGAGGGGAAAAAAACTTCTGCACAAGTCAAAGGTCAATTAGTGTTCTTTTAAATATGATACATACCCCATTAATACATATATTGTAATTTTAATTCGCAATCATATGTTGGGGGTGCTGCCATAGACAATAAGATTGAGGACAAAAAGGAGGATAGAGAATATTGTCTCTTGGTTGGCGCACAAAGAGAAGAAGAGATTAATTGGTCTAAAATATAACTTTTAATGTCAATCAATTAAAATGATGTGAAATATATATGGAAAAAATGTTTACAAATAAAAGATACTGTATCTATTAAAAAATTATATTCACTGTGTGTCATGTATTGTGTTCCCATTAGTGATGATATTACTGTTTTTAGGGCCTGGACCACTCTTGGCAGTCTCACTATTCCCAGTGCAACTGTACAAATAGGGGTCCGACAAGTTACTACAATTCTCAATAACCTCGAAATTATATGCCTCTGAGGTGTGGATCGTAGCTTGTCCTTAATCCCCTATTATCATAGCAAACTGCTTAAAATTCTGTCTGACCCTAATGTTGTTGCCTAAATATGATATTGGCACAAACTGCCGTTTGTCAGTACTAGGTTCTCAACCTAATCGGTCGCTCGTAGGACAATTAACAGTATAATGGATTATAACATTCAAATCCCCTATCCGCATTGCTGTAATAATTTGTTCATTGAAAAAATGCAGCAACACTGTAACTGCTTGTATAGTTAGATCTCGTCTGTTACAGAAAAGCTCATGAACCGCAACATTGTATGGTTCAACACGTTACAGTGTGGCTCTTTTCAATATCATACTAAGGCAACAACATTAGGGTCAGACAGAATTTTAAGCAGTTTGCTATGATAATAGGGAATTAAGGACAAGCTACGATCCACACCTCAGAGGCATATAATTTCAAGGTTATTGAGAATTGTAGTAACTATTATGTTATAGCAGGTTTTTGATGCAGTAACTTCACGTGACAACTGAAGCAAATGGCTGAATGTATTGGGTAAGTGCAATCTGATCTATCTGTTGTTCATCAAGACGTTCAAAAGGTTCCTCAAAGGATTGGTGAAGCAGAGACACATATCTCCAAGTTAGAGGACTCTTTTGTGCTTATGAAAATATGGGTTGACTCTCTGGACTCTCAAATGGTGCTTGTTCAGAGGAAGTTAACTCATATGGAGGGTTGCCTTTGTCACAATAATGTACGTTATATAGGATTGCCAGAGAGAGAGAGAGAGAGAGGAGAGCACTCGCCCAGAGAAGTTTCTCGAAAAATGGCTGGTGGAGATTTAAGGCCGTGATGCCTTTTCTTCACATTTTTCTATAGAGAAAGCTCATCATATACCTACTAGGACGACATGCTGCCTTGGACACTTATTGCTAAATGTCTTCATTATGGGAATCATGATGTACTTCTACGCATGGCACATACTAAGGGCCTACTGGAACGAGGTGGTAGTCAAGTTTCTGTGTTTCCTGACTTCACCATGGAAGGTACAGAAAGAAAGAGTGCAACGGTCAACGTTTGAGGGACTTAACTATCCCATATTCTCTACTTTATACATCTAAATTGAGGATCATTCCAGATGGCAAAACAAAAATCTTTTTCTCTCCTTGAGAAGTCACTTCCTGGTTAGATCATTATAGATCTGGATATAGATCTGGACACCAGCAAACGGCTGCTGATTGACTGAATCCTAGGACACATGTCACATAACTATAACGTCTTTTAGCATTATTTATTCCTAACATCACTCACAATGCTTATTTGTATTTAAGGTATCAGCTTAATAAAGGTATCAGTTATAATCTTTTGGATACAATTTTTTTTATGCTTAAAAAGAAGGTATCACATACATTGTAATTATACACTATAAAAAGATTAGTAATTTAAGTTGTACAGTATAAATAACAGCAATTGTTATGAAAACAACTTAGTAATATGCACGCTTATATTTATGTGAATTGGAGTACAATTGTATGGTTGCAACAATGGTGGCAATCCAGGGATCAGCCACTGTGGGCATGGGGTACATAAAATGTACAAGGTTATGACCCTTATTTGCTTGTCATGCCATGAGTCTTGTCTCCTGTGGGAACCTTCCCATGGCTTACTACGTGATAAGCAAAGCGCAACGGAATATGCTGTACAATATAAGAAACTGTTAATAAATAAATATATAGCCCACAGGCTACAATGGGTAGCTGTGGGGACCGATTTCCAGAATGCAAAGCATTCTGGAAATTGGAAAATTTGGCAGCATCGCATCCCCCATAGAAACCTGTGGGGTTGCGGTTACAAGCGGGAAGGAGGGATCGCAGCAGGTGTTGGATATATCTGCTGTGGTCCCTCAGTGATACATTAAGGTGATACTATATATTTACAGTTCTCCAGGACCAAGCTGCAAATATTGAAAGATAAATGGGCCACCACGATAGTAACCACAATTTAAATTACACCACACAGTGGTGTCCTTTATACATTTTACGTAACATACTGTAGTAGTAGTGCCTCTTGCATGGTACGCTTATAGTAGTAGTGCCCCTTGCACGGTATGCCACACAGTAGTAGTGCCCCTTGCATGGTATGCCACATAGTAATAGTGCCCTTTGCATGGTATACCACACAGTAGTAGTGCCCCTTGCATGGTATGCCACATAGTAGTAGTGCCCTTTGCATGGTATGCCACACAGTAGTAGTGGCATTTGCACATTATGCCCACATAGTGATATTGTGCCCCTTGCACACTATATCCACACTGTAGTAGTGCCCCTTACACATTATGCCACACTGTAATAGTAATGCATCTTACACATAGCACCACAGAGTAGTAGTAGTGCCACGACACTGCCCCCTCTCCCTCCCTATTACCCTATGTGCTACTGGGCTGGGGACAGATGCCATGGGATGAGACTAACATGTCTGAGGCTGTTGCACTCTGCCGCTACCAAAGCATCTTCATCTGCTGCTGCCACAGTGCTGTCTCCCTCCTTTCAATGGCAGCAGTCACAGTGCACTGTACAGTGGCTAGCACTGTACGGAGGGGAGAACAGCTCTCTCCTCTCTCTGGGTTTAAAATAGCAGTGGGTGTCTGGCACTGGCCGCTGTTAGAGGCGCGTGGGGTCCTGGTAACTGCCTGCTCTCTCAAAGCTGACTGCGCTGCTGCTCTAAAAAAAAAAGGAAAAAATTCCAGAAACAACAGGGGTGCCCGAGCCCTCGTGCCCTCTCCTGGATTCGCCACTGGGAGGATGCCATCCTCAATGGTTATGGCTATATCATTTTTCAAGATAGTAAAGAAAGTGATGATTTCTTTTTTTACAGCACGTATTTCTATGTCTTTATTACAATTAAGGTCATTGAATGGGGTTAAGATTTCAACCTCTCCATCCCCTGGGTGGCTTAGAAGATGACTGTCCAACATATATTTTAAGGACAGGATCTCTACTAGACTTCTGGTATGGGAGAGTAACTCCATTATCAATAAGTCACCAACTATTAAATAATAGAAATAGCATCTGGCATGCATTACAAAACAGCTCCTACTACATATCGCCCAGACATTAAACAATGGAGCACTTCACATCAGTAGCTAAACCACTTCTCTTATTAACATCAGTGTGTGTACTGCCTGCCAGAATTGGAATCAAAATTATTTGTAAAATTGATGTATCCTGAATGCCTGAACAAGTATGTTCACAAGTACAAACAGGGGGTGATTCAGACCTGATCGCTGCTATGCGTTTTCGCACAGTGGACGATCAGCAATAAGCTGCGCACGCGTATGTACTGCAATGCGCACGCTCGTCGGCCAACAACAACTGGCATCACCGGTCAGCGACAGGATGGTGTGAACATTTCATTTGCAGGGGCTTTAGCAAGTTGATTGACAGGAAGAGGCCGTCCGTGGGGTATGCGGTCAAGATCCCGCCGGACGGAATCCCGGCGGTCAGAATACCGACACCGGGATCCCGACTGGCACAATACCGACATATTCTCCCTCTGTGGGTGTCCACGCCCCCCTGTCGGGATTGTGCCGGTCGGGATCCCGGTGTCGGCATTCCAACCGCCGGGATTCCGTCCGGCGGTAATACGTACTGATCCAGTTCGTGGGTGGTAAGGTAACTGACCGTTTACTGGGAGTGTCCGGAAAAACACAGGCAATCCCAAGGGTTTTCAGGGAGGGTGTCTGACGTCAGCTCTGACCCCGTTCACCCTGTTCTCATCACACTGTAGGAGTAAGTCGTGGGCTGCGCATAAACTGCACACAGTGGATTTTTGCAGCTCGGCGTACACATGGGATCCCACACTTGCACAGCGAATTTACACTCACCCTTGGGCGGCGACTATCAGGGGTGTGTGGGGGGGGGGGGGGTTAGTTGGGTACAGGAGGTCACACACCAGGGGTGAGGGGTGTAGAGTGGGTCACACACAAAGAGATATGGCGTACAGGAGGTATCACACTGGGGGGTAAGTAGGTACAGGGCTCCATGGGTACTCATCGCTCTGTGCTCCGATCCACCTTGGAGTGAGCTGCAGGGTGTCAGCGAGGGAGGAATGCTGGATACAGGTACAGGCCAGCAGCGGTGAGATCCAGGCTGGACATGGAGCTCTGCGAGCGCTATCCAGTCCCATGGAGCTGCCTGGCCAGCTGTGAGGCCGGAGACACGCCTGAGTCATTTCAGTTGTCCATGGGCAACTCTGCCCGGAAACAGGAGGCCGAGCACTGTTTCTCCCTCTCTGCAGGGGGAGGGTGCCAGGGCCGCCGAGAGGAGGTTGGGGGCGTGTTCAGCTCTCTGGCATCAAAAGGAAGGGCTCTTGTAGCCCCCGCCCTCTGTAGGTGGAGTGCAGTGTGAATGGGTGCAGGGGGAGCCTGGAGGCAGTACAGGCCCCATAGCAGCTGCATCCCACTGTCTACAACATTTGTGCAATATGTGGCAAATTCACGTTTTCCCATCTGTGAAATACATGTTTGGGCAAATTAATTGAACTATTTGTATCAGAGCAGATGAAAGCTGAATAGGCAAGAAGATAAATAAGAATCCTGTTTTTTTCTGATTGGCTAAGTGTGAAAGCCTTTGTTACTAGGCAGATTAGTTGTGCTGGTTGTGGTTTGAGGCTCTGGGGGTGTGATTGAGTTGCAGGAAATTTACTGTAAGTGGGGCTGTTTTGTGGGCAGCCTCTTGTTTTTTGGGAGTTGGATTGCACTTCCCCTGTCTTTCTTTCTTTCCTCCTTTCTGTCTTTGCTTGATTTGTTCTTATTCAATCTTTATTTTATTTTATTTCATCCATCCCCTTGCTTTTTTTTGTATAATATGATCCTGCCCCCCACCCCCCACCCTTCCTGCAATGTCTCCAATGACTTCGCTATCTGCGGTCAGGGAGACAGTAGGAGGTGATGTGACCATCCCCCTTTGCCCTGCCTGTTTCAGAGCCAGACGGGCTGCACGCAGATGCGGCTCCTGATGGTATTTCTGCAGCGTTTGATCTGGGGATAGGGCGGCGGGCCTGGTGGCCATGTTGGATCTGACTCCCATTTTGAGGACCAGTCCTGGCTTGGGAGCTGGCCCCCTTCCCTCATCCTCGGGTCACTTTTTCTTGGGGGTTGACTGTATCCTTCTCCTGTGTTGTGGCCAGTACAGCAGGAGTCTCTTTGCCAACCCCCCCATCAAGTGCTGCTTTACCTAGGGTGGGTTTGTCTGGGGCCATGTCCCAGCACCCTCCCTCTTTCCCTCCGAGCTATATTTGCTGCGTTGCTGCAGGTGTCATGGAGTTGCCTTCTTTACCCTACTGCACCTAAAGCCCCCTCTGCTTCCCTGTCTGCAGCGCTTGCCCCACCCCATTTTTTTTCCTTTCCATTTTGGACCACTGCTTTCACGGGCCCCTAGATCTGGTTTTACCCCTCCCCTGTATTTGGGGTTGTAGGAGTCCCCATTGCCTGATTTTTCCCCTTTAGTGTCTTAGAGAATATGTCTGCTTCCCTTGCATCCCCGGTGAGTTTTTTGGCTCCTTATCCTGCAGCTGTACCGCTCCTCTCTTCCTTTTCCATTCCTGCTCCTTTCCTAGCGCAGCCCCCCGCTTCCTGCGGAGTCCCTGCAGCTCCCCTGCCCACCCCTTTCCTTGCTGAAGCCTGAGATTTCTGTTGCTGTGTCTTCTGATTTTATCTCTGTAGTTCCAGCTGTTCCCGCAGTGGTCAGTGCTCCCAGTGGCACTGCAGTTGAGGTTCCTTGGAATGTTGTGGTGACCTCTCCGGCTGGAGGTGCGGCCCCCTTCACTTTGGTTCCATGTACGACTGGAGGCAGTGAATGTGATTTGCTTGATGTTTTTATTCTGCTTATGTTTCTCGTTCCACATCTAGCTCTAGTTCGCGTTTATCAGGCTCTCAAGGGCATCCACGCAAGCTAGCTAGGTTGATTGTGCGGCAGTTGACTAAAAAAATTGAGCAGTGCATCAGTACCAGTGGTGGCAGGCAAGCCGTCTGTGCTAGTGGGTGGCATTGATGCAGTGCATTGTGTCATCACAGTGATTTTGCGTGGTCTATGCAAGAGTGTATGTGAAAAGATCCGCAAGAGGCAAATTTGTGGATTTTTTTTTTGCTCACTGATCAGATGAACCGTGGTTTCGCTAAAACTAAAGTACGCTTGTTTTTGCTGCTTGTTATACTGAGTCGCGATGATCTCAAGTATGTCTATTTGGTTCATGACATTTTTTTTTAACTCGAAGGGGTCTGGCATAAGTACAGTATGATGTGCAGTTCAGGCAGAAGAACGATTGGGAGTCGGTTATGCCCTTCGGGGCAAAGAATGTGGAGGTTTGGCTTGAGGTTAATCACCAGCACAAGCCCCCTGCTAAGATAGTGCTGATGTAGTTGTGTAAGGTCCTCTTTTTCTCCCAGTCAGCTGAGGCGGGAGTGGCAAAAGAGAAGTGTTTTGCTTTTTAATGATTCCCATTGCCCTTTAGGAATGGGCTGTCATTTTCACCACTCCAGTCGCATCTGTAGGGGAGAGCACCACACCAAAGACTGTTGATGTGAATCTGGGAATGCACCTACTAATATAGGAGAGTCCCCCACTGACCCAAGCTAAGGCCCCCTCCCCCATTTGTGTGGAGCAGCAAGTCCATGGTTTGGGCATTATCCCGTTGTTGTTGTTGTTGTTGATGCAGGCTTTTGTTTTTGTTTTTCGTTTATCGATTGATAGCTGGCTGTCAGGGCACCTCTGAATTTAAAGTCTGCTCAGGAGTTGCCAGAAGTCACTCGGCTAAGGTGGGTGCTAAAGTGCATTTGGGCACGGTGGCTGTTCAGTTCCCATCTGCACCGCTGCCTGATCTTTGTATTTCTCCCCTGCGGGTTGTCCCTAAGAAGACCCCTGGCAAGTACTGATTAATTCAGCAATTATCTTATCCTCAGGTTCCGTCAAAGATGCCATTCCTGATGCGACCTGCAGGGTGGTTTATCAGTCACTCTCCATGATGCACTCGGTCTTATTCGGGGTTTTGGCCTGGGTGCTTTGTTGGCTAAATTGGATATCGAGTCATCATTATGGTTGTTGCCATTGCGTTCAGATTCCTTTTGTTATATTGGTTTGCGGCTGGGCGGTGGTTTTAATGTGGGTAAGTGTCTGCCCATGGGGTGTGCTGTTTGCCTGTTTCCTGTGCCTATTTTGAGAAGTTTTTGTATCGGTGTATCTTTGCGGGCACTGGTCATGTCGGCATTGCGCACTACTAGACAATTTTCTTTTCATAGGACCAGGTGAGACTGATGTCTGTGTGAAAGAGTTTAGGCTTTATTTTGCGTTTTGGGTATTCCTGTTGCGACTAATAAGATGGAGGGCCCCTCTCCATTGTTGTTGTATTTGGGGATTGAAGTTGATATGGTAGCAGACTGTTGTCATTTGCCAACTGACAAGGTCTTGAAGTTGTTTGGTCAGATTGAGGTCTGCTTGGCGACAAGGATGGTTCACCTCAATGTGGTGCAATCCTTGTTGGGGTCTTTTCATTTTGCTTGCAGTATCATTCCCATGGGGTGTGTTTTTTGTAAGTTGGAAAGGGCCACTGTTGGGGCGACCTTGCTGCATCAGCATATTCATTTGAGTTTGGAGGTTAAGGATGACCTTCCAGTTTGGTCCCGGTTTTTGTCACAATTCATTGGTGAGAGGATTTGGCCTGAGCTGCCAGTGAAATCTTGCGGCCCACTTAGGGGTCTCACTGCTAATTTTTTTTGGGTCTCACTGCTCATATGATGCTTTTAGAGATGTTCCCGATCATTGTGGCAATTGAGTTGTGGTACGCTGCATTGGCTAATCGGCATATAACTTTTTGGTGTTAATCTTGGTGTTGTGCGTGCTGTTAATAATCAATGGGCTTTTTCTCCAATGGCTTTGTGGCTGTTGAGGCATTTGGTGTTGTGTTGCTGGAGACAAATTTTCGCTTTAGAACTGGTCATGTTCCCAGGGTCAATAATGAAATTGCAGCAGGAGGAGCACAGTCCGGTACACCCTGCTGCAGGTGCCTCTAATTCGCACAGATAGTCTATATCTGAGGCAGGGGAACCAATACTCGACTCACTGGCCCAGGGGAATCCAGGTTATTTAAAAAAAAAAATCCAGGGCAGTGGGAGCCTCCTCTGTAAACTGGGAGTCTCCTACAGGATGCGGGAGGGTAGGCAACTATGGAAGGGGCTAGATAAATACTAAGTAGAATCTGCAAAGAAAAAAACACGGAATTGGGCGCTAATGTTTAAATCAAATGTTAACCGCACGTTCCTGGGGCTTGGTTCCTCTGCCACCACTTAGATACAACAAGAAAACATCTTAGTGCCGAAAGGAAGGACGTATTTTAAGCCTGTCATAATTGTTCTAACAATACTGCTTTGCTGACCTATGATCCTTGGGACAGTTCGTAACGAGTGACTGAAGCAATAATTTATAAATTCCTTTCTGTTATAGAAACAAAATACGAATTATCTCACATTGCAGGGACGCCTGCAATGCTATAGGAGTCACCTAAGGGCAGCTATTTTAATTAGTGGAATTCCCACATGTGCACTAATGTTTCAATGTATGTTTTTAGGAGAAAGTTTCTCTGTGTAGAATAGTTATGTGTTATAGAGGCATCAAATGTTATATTCTTGATTCGTGCAATATATGAAATCCAGCCGGTAATTGTATAATTATATACATTTTATATATATATCCTTTTTTATTGTGGGAATGAATAAAATCTTTAATTGAATGCTAAGCGCAGTTCCAGTTTTTTGTTTTTTCTAAGTAGAATCTGATTGGTTTCTATGGGCAACATCTCCACTTTTGTAAATCCACACTTTAGTAAATATACCCCTTAGTCACACCTACAGTTCAGTAGCATTTCAGTGGAAAATTCAGTTGAAAGTGAAAGCTACAGCACTGTACAGTATGTATCCAGAGCACCTGCCTATTACCCACCTGCAAATATAGTGCAAATATACGTGCTACAGGTATGAAGTAGTTTTTATATACAGTAGTTGCATTATCACTGTTACATTCTTTATGCATACTTGTATAATGAGGCAAAGGAAATCGCAATCTTATAGTTACATGAAATTAATCTCCACATATTGTACCGTATAGTAGTTTAGATGATAGCAGAGTGAAAGGGAAACCTAACACTGAATAATGAATTCATCAATATGAAACTAGTAAATTTTTCACTCTAACTTCCAAGAAAAGAACCTAGAATGTTTCTGTCACTGATTTGCATATTACTGAATGGAGACCGTCAGACTGAGGCTTACTAGACAAGTGAGTTTGTGGTTTTCCTTACCTAAACTATTTTCTGTTTCTTACTTCGTGGAAAATGTACTAATCCTTTGAGAGTGATAAAATGGAAAGAGGTACCAGCTAATCAGCTCCTAACTGCCATGTTACAGGCTGAGTTTGAAAAATGACAGTTAGTAGCTGATTGGTTGGTACTTTATCTCTCTCCACTTTATCACTTTCCATGGCTTAGTACAACTCCCCTTAATGAGATAACTTCACCAAAAAAGTATTACTTTAATATGCTAAGGTCACACCTTTGCCCTCCAAATTCATATAATAATGTTGTTAAGAACAGTAAAAGGTACATTTGTCATATTCAAACAAACATACATGTGGTGGGGGATTCAATTGCAGGCGGGAAAAAAAAAAAACTGCGGCGCAGGGTTTTTCTATTAAATTCAAGGACAGAAAATGGAAAGTGGAAATCACTGCATCTTTTTCATGCACCTCCATTGCAAGGGATGCATGAATTAGGTGCGAGTTGCGAGTTGGGAGATGTTTCATGAAACTCGCAGACATTTGCACGAATGCGCGCATTCGCCTATTCACAGTACTCACAGTGGAGGTTTGTGAATTGTCAGCAATATGCAAGAGAAGTGGGGTGACCTTCCTGGTCACCAAATACATTTCTATTTCATTTGCAGAATCATACTGAAGGCTGTTAGTGGTCATAAGGAAAGCACTGGAGATTTTTAAATGGTGTTAAATGGCTGGTTTGTACATTTAAAAATAAAAAAGCAAAATAAATGATAAATGGCAAACTTTTTAGTTTACTTTTATTTTTAAAAAAAATGAAAAATACACAAAAAAGTAGGAAAAAAGCTTATGGGGTACTTTCAGGTGACTTTAAAAAAACAGGAAAAAATGAGAAAAAGCAATTATTTCTCAAAAAAAAACAAAGCAAAGAAAAAGTTGATTTTGAGGTAATTTGAGGCCATTTTTTTTTAAAACCCCAAAAAATGACATGTAATTATTGGACTAATTAACTTAATTAGAAATCTTGTGGCACCCCCCTGAGGACTAATTAAGCAATTGGAAGTTTCCAATTATACCCCTTTTCCACTGTAGCACAGGTCGCAGCCGTGTCGCCTGACACGGCTGCGACCCGTGCTACAGCCCCCTTTTCCACAGCGCTCACCAACCCGGCATATTGCCGGGTTGGTGAAGCGGTAGGGGCGGCGCTGGGAGATCACATGATCTCCCAGCGCCGCCCTCCCATACACTGTGAAAGGGAGCCGTGTCGCCTCGACATGGCTCCCGTTCACACTAGACAGCTTACCGGGTTGAACACGTATGTAAAGTGACAAGCTGCCATCACCACATGCACTCCACTCTGTGAGGATCCAGATATGGACTTTTAACACGATCATTCCTTGCCTTGGAAATTTCCCTGAGGGACTGCACTACTACAGCACCGATTGGAGATAATCAGCCTTTGTACAAAACACCACAGCTTGCCTGCTGCTACTTTTCAAGCACTTGGAGGACTCCATCACCATGGGTAACACCAGCTGTATTTAAAGTAAACAACATTATTCCCCAGGGAACTTTATCTTTCAGTCCGGGATCACATGTGGATGCATATCAGCAGCTATTTTTATTTTGATTCTCAGCTTCAATCTATGCCCAATCTTATTGCTTTTAAGTGATATGTTATATTTACTGTTTAGTGAAAAAATTATTTATATGTTTTAATTCATCCACGTTTTTGTTATTAACATTGGAGAAACTTCTACTAGCGCCAGTACACTTTTTTCATTATTGCATCAACCCGGCAAGCTACCCGGGTAGGATTCCCGGATCACTTGATCCGGGAATTTGCAGGGGGACCCTTTTCTACTAGGGAAAAACATGGGTAAATGCGCGCCTCCGCGCATTTACCCGTGTTTTAAGGAGCTAGTGGAAAAGGGGTATTAGTTTAATTAGTCATTACTCACCTTTTGAAGTGGTGTCTTCTCCAGCGTCGGGATCTAGTCCTCTGCAGCATCGGTGAGTATATGAGGTGTGTGTGAGTGTGTGTGAGTATGTGTAAGTGTGTGTGAGTGTGTATATGGCCCCCGGTGTGTGCGCGACCACCCTGTGCAGAACTACATCTTCCAGCAGCCCTTGAGCCTCCCAGCAGACCCCGAGCCTCACAGCAGCACACTCCCCAGTGGAAAGATATAGGGGAAACCACCAGAGACCATCGGACAGGTAAATATTAATTACCTGTTTTTACTCACGTTGCAAGGTTTTCAGCACTAAAAACCCCTTGACCATTTTTTTTTAAATTGGATACCGCATGAACGCGCACCCCCGTAGTAATCCAAAACTGGAAGCGAGGTACGCAAGATTTTTTTTTCCTCACTAAACCTTGCGTCCAATAAAATAACACCCATGGTAGTGATTTCACAGCTTCCTATCTAGTTATTAAGGCAAATAAAAAAAGGATTTGAATCTAGGCAGTGTAGCTCCTTTGTGTTACTAGTTTCTAAAAATGAAGTGGTGGCGTTGCCCATAGCAACCAATCAAATTCTAGCTATCATTTCTCTATTGCATTCTAGTAAATGATAGACAGAAGCTATAGTATAGCTTCTTTGTGTCACTAAGTTTATAGAAATGAAAAGTGGTGACATTGCTCATAATTTCTCTATTTTATTCTAGTAAATGATAGACGGAAGCTGGGAAAGGAAGTGTGTCAGATGGGCTGTTGCGATGCCACCTCATGCATCATCGATTCCTGGAGATCCACTACCCCATTCCCTCCCCCTCCCCCTTCCGACACCAAGCAATGTTCATGTAGATAAAATGATGCACCATGTTTCTCTCTTCACAACACACCTCTTTTTACAGTGCATTATATTGGCCTAAACAGTTTTCCTGCAGCTTTTCCATGTTGTGAAGAGAGATTTCATTGAACAATGGGATCAAATGCACCAAATGGTGCATTATATTGCTCCACCAGGCATCAACATAGTCATCATACCCTCAGGCTCTCTCCCAGGCTGTACAGGCTCGGCTCCCCTATTGTTCCACGTAAATTCTTTAAATGCTCCACCACATGTCACATAACACCAATGGATGGTTAGTGTCATATACAGTCATACTAACCTCTCCTGTCCTGACTCCTGCTGTTGGATCCACCCTGGCCATGGCCGCCACCCGCTGCACAGACACCGTCCCCACAACCCCACCGTCCCCTGAGGTCTGCGTCCGCGCGATGACGTCCACGAAGTTGGGCGCGCAGCAATGCAGACCTCCTCTTTCAGACGGCCAGGTAGGGTCACGCGGGGGCGGGACGCTGGGACCTCCTCTCCTGTGCTGTTATTATCGTCCGGCTGCACAATGTACAATGTCGCGCGGGAGAGGGCGGAGCGTGGGAGGGGGAGGGGAGGGTCCCCGTATTCCAGGAGAATCCCGGAATCCGGGGAGAGAGTAAAAGCTTCCTGGAGGGTTGCTACCAAATCCTGGAGAATCCAGGAAATCCGGGAGAGGTGGCAACCCTAGGTGTATAGCAGATGAGATGTCTGGAACTAGGGAAGAGAGTGCGTCCAATGGAGTGTCTGCAAGTAGGGAAGGAGACCGTGACAGATGGGTGTCTGGAAGCAGTAAAGAGGAGAATGTCATATGGGTGTCTGGAAGCAGGGAAGTGGAATGTGTCTTAAGGGAGTCTTGAAGCAGGGAAGGGGAGTGTGGCAGATGGAGTGGGAAAGTGGTGGATGAAATGTCTTGAAGCAGCAGAGTGTGCTGGGGAGATGTCTGGAAGCAGGCAGGGGAGTGTGGCAATGGGGACTAGTGGCAGCATCTCCAAGGAGTTGTGCATTTTCAACAGTAGCAGTCTCTTACAAGCAATGCACAGAAAAGCAGTGCTACAGGAACCTACTACTGCACAAAAGCTCCCACTGAATTCCTAATTCTAGAAGGGGCACTCTCCATACCAAGACAGCCCAGCAGCATGAGTTAAACCAGTCTGTGGGCTATATGAGTGCAGAATGTCCTGTGCTGCTTCAATGACGAGGTCAAGTGGGCTGGCGGACATAGCACGTCTGAAGTATGATGCCCACTGCCTTCTGGGGAAAGTGAGCAGAGTCTTCAAGTAGGAAAATTTCCTCAGTACACTCGTAGAAGTCCTACCTACAGCCATGCATGGTACCCCTAATCTTCACAAGATGTATAAATACCTCAGGATATATAAATATAATCAGTTCCCCATATAAAAGATCCTCTTGCATTGATAGTGCAATTATCCTCCCCTATATTGTGTTCATGATGCACTGCAAGATGCAACTAGTAATGCAATAATAGGAGTATTTGCGACAGGCTGGTAGGAATTTTTTGCAGTACAGTGCATCGCCTAGCAGCAACATGAAGGGGGAATACATAGCACAAGGGGGAAAATGTAGCATACATTACAAATATTACACATATGAGTTCATAATGCACATTGCAACTGTACGATAGACTCAACATATTAGACATATTATACATGTTAGACTTTTTATATATTGTTCAGCTGGTGGTCAGCTAGTGGGAAGAAGCTTTTAATGGATCTGGTCGACTTTGCAGAATGAACCTCTAGCATCTGCCTGATGGAAGCGGTTCAAACAGTTTGTGACCTGGGTGCTGCATATCTGCCACGATTTTCTCCGCTCACTTCCAGACCCTTGACTGGTATAATTCCTGGATGGGAGGGAGGTCACCCCCAACAATCTTTTGAGCTGTCCTCACCACCCTTTGCAGCCTCCGTCTGTCACTCTCATTGGCAGCTCCATACCAGACTGTGATTGAGGAACATAGGACCGATTCTATGATCACTGCGTAGAAGATGAGCAGCAGTTTCTGCGGGATGTTGAATTTACTGAGTTGCCTCAGAAAGAACATCCGCTGCTGGGCCTTCTTTACGACAGTGCTTATGTTGGGTCCCCATTTGAGGTCTCTGTAAATTTTTGACGCTAGGAATTTGAAGGAGTCGACCCACGAAACCACGCTGTCAGCTATTACGAATGGTTGCATGGCATTGGGTTTCCTCCTGAAGTCCACCACCATCTCAACTGTTTTGAGGGGATTTAGGTCAAGGTTGTTCCTGCCGCACCACTGCATTAGCCGTTACACTTTGCGTCTGTATGCAGATTAGTCTTCATCCTTGATTAAGCCGATGACATTGGTGTCGTCTGCGAATGTTATAATTTTTACTGATTGCTCGGTCGAGATGCAGTCGTTGGTATATAGAGGTAAGAGCAGGGGGGAAAGGACACATCCTTGAGGGGCCCTCGTGCTGATCGTGCACCCACTAGACAGGAATGACCCAGCTTTCACCATTGGTCCCTTCAAATATTAAAGACGCAATAGTGCCACTTAGTGGCCATATTATCCTGAAACACTGAAGAACATAAGCATGGCATCTGACAATGTCACTTTGCATTCCCTAGTGAGCTGAAATTCTGCAATTACAAAACACACTTCTCTCTGCTGGTCTCAGGAAAAAGGGAGGAAGGAAAAGTAAATACTGTATGGCTGAAACATCTGCTGTACCCTCAACACAACTCTGGATATCTATACAAGACTTAAACATACACTGATGGATAAAGTGTGTATAATGTAACTAGTTACCAGCCCATCAAAATGATGGAACAACATAACGGTAATGTCAGCACCAGCGGCTGTGGGCGCCTGAACGGAGCAACACTTCAATTGCTCTGTTGGGTGCCAGCTAGTGGCCACCATTGCACAAAACACTTTAATTCCCCCCGTGGAGGTGAGGAGCAGTATTAGCCTTTTATTATAAAGGATAATAAATCATAATATGTCAGGGCCGTCCAAAACTATTTTGTGCCCAAAGTGCGCTGTGCAGCCGGACTGGACCATCAGGCCATCGGTCCTTTTGGCATTTGCCAGAATAGCCTAATAGTCAGTCCGGCCCTGACCCGCTGTCATAATTAGATAAACATATATAGTATAAATATAATGCTGATTTTAAGCTGATGAGTTATTGTCAATAAAGTAATATTGTATTTAGTATAGATCTTGTTCACAGTGGCACTTGGTGACCATATGCAAATGCCTATATGCTTGTCCCTTAACTAGAGATGAGCGGGCTCGGTTCTCCCACCCGAACTTACTCAATCCAAGTGGATCCGGGCCGGGTCTCGGATCTCTCTGCCATGTTCGGATCCTGATATGAGGCAAACACTTCGGATCTCATGTGTTTTGAGTTCATGATGCATTTTCAAATTCCCATTGAAACTATGAGTGGGCCACTGATTGGCTTAGAGAGCCATCTCTCAGGGCTCTTAGTCAATAAGCTCTACCCCATAGACTTTAATGAGTCACATTACTGTAAGCTGTCTCAGGCTGCCCTAAGGTGTCCATAGTGCTCTATTAAAGGAGAAAAAACACACCTTAGTGACAACAAGACTGGCACACACATTCAGCCAAGAGAAGAGGTAACTGGGCATTAGAGTCTACTATCTTACCTGTTGTCTATGCAGCTGTATGGCAATTCACTTGTCTATTTGTTAGTAAATACAAAGTTATAGTATTTCCCCATGTTTTATGTCCTCCAGGTGGTCAAAATTGACTGGTAATGAATGTTATTCAGGTGAATAATACTTCTGGAACAAAAAAAGGCCCACATTATGAGATTTTAGCAGTTTTTTATCAATTTTTGAAGAAAAAAAAAATACAGATCCAAGACAAAGGGTGGGATGTACTAAAGGAAAAATGTGGTAAAACCCAAGTCTGAGTTTTTACTACATGTGTACTGAGGTCCGGCTGCCTGCTTACTGATGCGGAGGGTAATGCTGGCTTTTAGTGGCCTTTAGGCTTCTCTTCGCATCCCGCTGCCTCAGCGGCCCAGCACCATTCACTTTGGCCTCCCTCACCTCCTGTGCTGGCAGCCTCCCGTGCACTCCTGGACCTCTGGTGCACTCATAGATTCCTCAACCTCCTCCTCCCCAGCATCACAGCCAGCTGTCCAACCTCACCTTCCCGGGGCTAGGAGGTGCAGGAGACACCCTCTCACCTGGCGGTACTGTCTTTGCAAAGGGCACCTCTTTTCGTAAGAGCTGTCAATCGCAATACTAATCGCATATGTTAGTACATATGCAATTAGTATGGGTGCGATGTCTGGCAATGTGTGGAGGGATGTACACAGCAAGGTTAGTAAATCCCGCCTAAAAAAACGTGAAAGCAAAACCATAACATGGGGGTCGGTACACACCCACCCAGTTCTGAGACCTTCCTTCACCTGCAGGAAGCCTTGTTTTCATTAGCCATGCGCACATAATTCTCCTAAAAGTCATATTGGGAAATATTAGCCACGATTCTGAGTAACAAATGTGGGTTTTAAACAGTTCCTGCTGGAAGCCTTAATTAATTTTGAATACAGCAGTTCTTTTAGCAGGACACACGACTGTAAAATTACAGAGAAGTTGTGACTATCCAACTAACTAAGACATAAGTACATTATTACTTTCATATATTAACTCAGTTCCTGGGAAAAGAAAACTGAATCAAATCCGTGAGCCCGAAGAACAGAAAGTATTGCATCTTGCATAATAGTTTACTCATGTTCAAGCTGATTGTTTAGATCTTACATTTATCTGCTGATAGTCACCCCAATAATGCTTTTATTACCCTGCAAAGTGACATAACGTGAACTAGGGCACTACTAGGGACCATAAAATTAACTAGAGTACTTCTATAGGGCATAACATCAACTAACTAAGACACTACTATGGATCATAAAATGAACTAGGGAACTATCACATGGCTTAAAATTGACAACTGCTGTGGAGAGGTGTCACACAAGAAGCATTGGGTCAGGGACCTCTTCAAAATGTTGCTATGGAACCCACAAAGTTCTGGCTACACCTCTGGATACTGTACGGAATAACATACCCTCCAACTGTACCTTTTTGGCAGGTACAGTACCTTTTTCTATGGTCTGTACCAATTTTTACATTGAAAGTACATGGCCCATGGTCACTCCCACTTTCCTAATTTGTACCGATTTTTATGTGTAAAATGTTGGGAGGGTATGGAATAATGTGTACTGGCAGCATTACAATGTGACATAATGTAAACTTGGGAACTATGATGAGTCATAAAATAAACTAGGGAACTACTGTACTATGGGGCATAATAATAACTAGGGAACTACTGTGGTTCATAAAATTAATAACTACTGCAGAAAGGTGTCTCTCAAGCAGTGGAGCAAGAGTGCGGGTACGCTCAGGTACGGCGTACCCTTAAGAATTTGGGAGCGGGTATGCTGTACCACCATCTGCACACTTTGCAGCACACCTGTCACCCGCCCCGCCATTACTGCCACCTCACACTTTGCCAGGGCTTGTAGGGAGGTGGAGCCTCATCTCCTCTGCTGGCTGCTCCTCAGCTCAGCCTGGGCAGGGGAAGCTGAATGTCCAGAGGTCAGAAGGTGTCCGGTGTACCCGTCTCTATCCACGGTGAGTTGTGCACAGCTCCCGGGAGTGGGGACTGATGGAGGCATCGCTGTGCATGACCTCAGGAACCTGGCATCTGCCACGCGGAAGAGCGGTGCCATGATCGAAAGGGATCAGGCGCCAGGGAGGAGGGGGTGGCAGCGAACAAAGCACTGCATGACTGACTGTGTGGTGATGGCAGGTGGCGGGTTCCGGGTGACCAGGTACAACAGCAGCAGCAGCAGCACAGGCACATATACACAGACACTGGCAGCAGCAGCCCCACACAGCCTATGTACACTACACACATGCTCAGCCCCTCCCCACACATCCAACTGCTCCTTGTGTAACACAGTGGGGGCACATCTGGCACTGTGGGGGCACTGGCACTGTGAGGGCATATGTGTATCTGGCACTGTGCGGGCATATCTGGCACTATTGGGGGCATACTGTATGTGTATCTGGCACTGCACTATTGGGGTCATATGTGTATCATGCCCCTATTTTCATTGCTCACGTCCCATGTGGCCACGCCCATTTTTGACGGCGCGCACACAGTACCACTAAGAATGTTTTTCTACTTGCACCACTGCTCTCAAGAATCATTGGGACAGGGACCCCTTCAGTATGTTGCTATGGGGCCTACAAAGTTCTGGCTACGCCCCTGCCACATTGTACAGTCCTTTAATATTGATGCATGAAAGCCCATTTCGATGCTAAACATTTTTCCTTATAGACATTTAAGAAGGGCACTCCTCCCATCTTTGTCCTATTTATTTTTACTCGATTCTCCCTGCCCCAATAACTCTTCCTAAGTATGTCAGTTCAAAATATCACACAGCAAAGAAAATCTACCGAAAATGGCATTTGACCTTTGTGAGTGCATTGCATCTACGTATCTCCCAACTTTCGTGAATATAAATTCAGGACATTTGCATGGCATAGCTGCACATAACCCAAAAAAGGGGGGGTGACCTCGAGTGGGAGGAACTTGGCATCTGTCGAGTGAGCGTGGCCTTGCAGCACAGACCCGTTTTCAGAATTTTGGGGGCGTACCCAGTGCTCCCTGAGCAGCTGTGCAGCCCCCTGCTCACCTCCCAGTACCGAATACATGCCGTGCGCATGCACAGAGCATGTATTCCGCGATCACTCAAAGGCTCAACTGCCCCTCCCCCCCCCGTGGGACACTGCGGCTCAGTGGTGGGACAGCGTCCAAATATTGCGACTGTCCCACTGGATTCGTGACAGTTGGGAGATATGCATCTATCCATTTTGACACCTTCTCATATACGCAACCTTCCTCATTTAACAGTTAGATTAAGAACTAATGAATTAAGTTGATTTGAGTTTTTTGCTAACAATCCTTTATTCTATATTTTAATGGTTATTTATGGTGGGATGTACAGGGGACGGGTTTTTTATGCAGGAAACAAACTCGCACCTACTTACACATTAAAAGGTGCGAGTTTGTCCCGCCACTTGTACACTATGATATACTTGGGATACTTAGGAGGGACAGAATGGGAAAAATCGGAGGAGAGGTAGGAATGTATGTAAAAAAAAAAAAGCATAAATACTACCTTAATACAAAGTGTTGAAGAAAAAACTGAGGCCCTTTGGGTGACCATAGAAACAGGGGAGAAGTCGATTATTCGTATTGGCGTGATATACAGGCCAGCAGGGCAGAAACAGGAACTGTACAAGAACCTATTGCAGGACATACCTAATGTGAAGTCTGTTTAACTTTCAGGAAGAAAAAGCAATACCTTAAACATATATCTGTACAGGCCGCTGCGACCACTAAGCGTGTGTGTGTAAAACCCCTAACCGATGCGTACACGTTGCGTGCGCACGCCGTCACGCTGTAAGCACAGAGTAGCTACACATGAGGCGGAATACACTTTATAACCCCTAGCAGGAAAGGAACACGACACCAATTGTATTTAAAAATGTTGGGATCCGACCCACCAACAGTTATTTACTAAAAAGGGGGTTACAACAATAATACAATCACAATAAGAGAAGAGGAGAATCAATGGATACATACGTTTGTTCGCCAGCGCCACCCAGTTCCGGTCCTCAGTCTATCTGGAAAGATGACCTTCAGAGAATGTGTTTGACCGGCCAGGCTGCGTGGCTTTTATACATTAGTCCAAATCATGAAACAATGGAATCTGTAATCTCTTCACCCATAGGTAAAAGGGCTGGTCATTTACAGTACAGGAGGGGTCATAGGTCGGTTTGAATAGGTGGGCGATGCCTGGTCCAGGTGCACTTGCAGATGTTATCCACTGGGTTCCCGCCGAATATCAGAGTACAGTAAATACAGTGTAATATTAATATTCTGTTCCTGCGCATATCTATGCGCAGGAGCGTGCCATCTTCTGCAAACTGCTACCGAAATATTGCTCTTAAAATACTGTACAACTGGATACCAAACACCACCTCCTAATCTAATTCTGTCCCCTCATATCCTGTAAAGTCGAATCCCTCTGTTGTTGTACCTTTTAAACAAATGAAACTCTGGTGGGGTGCGTGTAGACCAGGGGTGGGCAATTATTTCAGCTGAGGGGCCACTTGACATTTCCTGTCAGTATCCGAGGGCCACATACAAAATAGCAGCTCGCCCCACTTGCCAAAAATATAGGGACGTGGCTTCATGTGGAAGGGGTGTGGGCAAAAAATAATACAGATTCATATTAGGCTGCACAATAGTCTCCATTATTCAAATTGCGCCACTTACACACATTACACCAGGTAGAGCCCCTTTTACACACATTACGGCAGGTAGAGAGCCTTTTTACACATTAACATTTTATTTAGGATAATTATTGTGCAGCAAGCAAATTATCCAGTGTCTTATGGCCCCTGGGGAAAGGTGTGACACGGTGACAGAACACGGTGGGGGTGACACGGTGACAGAACACGGTGGGGGTGACACGGTGACAGAACACGGTGGGGGTGACACGGTGACAGAACACGGTGGGGGTGATAGAACACGGGGGGTGACACAGTGACAGAACACGGTGGGGGTGACACGGTGACAGAACATGGGGGGGTGACGCGGTGACAGAACACGGGGAGGGGGGGTGACAGTGACAGAACACGGGTGTGTGACACGGTGACAGAACACGGTGAGAGTGACACGGTGACAGAACACGGGGAGGGGGGGGTGACAGTGACAGAACACGGGTGTGTGACACGGTGACAGAACACGGTGGGGGTGACACGGTGACAGAACACGGTGGGGGTGACACGGTGACAGAACACGGTGGAGGTGACACGGTGACAGAACACGGGGGGGTGACACGGTGACAGAACACGGGGGGTGTGACACGGTGACAGAACACGGGGGGTGTGACACAGTGACAGAACACGGTGGGGGTGACACGGTGACAGAACATGGGGGGGACGCAGTGACAGAACACGGGGAGGGGGGGTGACAGTGACAGAACACGGGTGTGTGACACGGTGACAGAACACGGTGGGGGTGACAGTTACAGAACACGGATGTGTGACACGGTGACAGAACACGGGGGGTGTGACAGTGAAAGAAAACGGGGAGGGGGGGTGACTGAACACGGTGGGGGTGACAGTGACAGAACACGGGGGGGGTGACATGGTGACAGAACATGGTGGGGTTGACAGCGACAGAACACGGGGAGGTGACACAGTGACAGAACACAGGGGGGTGACAGTGACAGAACACGGGGAGGAGACACAGTGACAGAACACGGGGGGGGTGACACAGTGACAGAACACGGGGGGGGGCGACAGTGACAGAACACGGGGGGGGTGACAGTGACAGAACACGGGGAGGTGACAGTGACAGAACACGGGGGGGGGGACAGTGACAGTGACAGAACACGGGGGGTGACAGTGACAAAACACGGGGGGGTGACACAGTGACAGAACACGGGGGGGGTGACAGTGACAGAACATGGGGGTGACAGTGACAGAACACGGGCGGTGTGACACAGTGACAGAACACGGGGGGGTGACAGTGACAGAACACGGGGGGGTGACAGTGACAGAACACGGGGGGGTGACACAGTGACAGAACACGGGGGGGTGACACAGTGACAGAACACGGGGGGGTGACACAGTGACAGAACACGGGGGGGTGACACAGTGACAGAACACGGGGGGGTGACACAGTGACAGAACACGGGGGAAGTTGACAGTGACAGAACATGGGGGTGACATGGTGACAGAACACGGGAGGGGTTGGTACAGCGAGAGCTAAAGATCTCTCCCCCAAACCTAAAAACAGTGACGCCACTGCCCGCACACATAAATATATGCACACCTATCACACACACACACACACACACACACACACACACACACACACACACACTTTCTTTCACTTTTCCCAGTAACTTACTGATCTGGCTGGCAGTGGCAGGAAGGATGGATCTGTAGCAGTCTGGCTCTTGTCCCGTGTAGCCCCGCCCCCTGAGGTCCCGTGTAGCTCCGCCCCTCATCGGCACGTAGCCCCGCCCCCTTCTCGGCTGAACACAGCCGTTGTCACTGGGGACTCTGGAGGCGGGAGGAGGAGGCACTACAACGCAGCAGCAGGGGAGAGAGGCGCCGCTGGCAGCTTGGAGGTACTGCAGTGCAGAGCAATGACAAGCAGCTCAGCCGGTCGGGCCGCTTGTCATTGCTCGCTGGTGGGAGGCAGTGGGCCGGGTAGGATCGGTTTGCGGGCCGCATCCGGCCCGCGGGCCGTATTTTGCCCACCCCTAGTGTAGACTATGTGTAAATTATGTGCTATGCGAATTAAATATGAGTTATGTCTTTGTGGCTTTTCCATGCGAATGCATATGCTACCGTAATTACTCATACCACGCACAAACACGCAAGACCGCGTGAACGATTATACGTAGCTTGCGAGTATGCGCACGCATGGCAGAACAGGCACCCGCATGGAGGCCATCTGTGTGGTGTTTGTACGTGATGAGTGTGCCTATAATATTTTCGACTTCGACACTAAAATGGTATTAAAAGGAGAGGTAATAATCATGGGAGACTTTAATCTTCCTGATGTAAACTGGGAGGTGTCTGTTGCTAGTTCCACTAGAAGTAGGGACATCTTAAATTCCCTTCAGGGAGCATCCCTCCACCAATTAGTGAGGGAGCTCACTCGGAAAGACGCAATATTAGACTTAATACTTACAAATGGAGACAGAATATCGGACGTAAAAGTGGGGGAAAACCTGGGATCCAGTGATCATCAAACAGTATGGTTCAGCATAAAGAGCCTAATTCAGAGTTGATCGCAGCAGCAAATTTGTTAGCAGTTGGGCAAAACCTTGGGGGTCATTTCGAGTTGATCGCTCGCTAGCTGTTTTTAGCAGCCGTGCAAACGCTAAGCTGCCGCCCTCTGGGAGTGTATCTAAGCTTAGCAGAAGTGCAAACGAAAGAATCGCAGAGCGGCTACAAAAAAAAATTGTGCGGTTTTAGAGTAGCTCCAGACCTACTAAGCGCTTGCAATCACTTCAGACCATACAGTCGGATTTGACGTCACAAACACGCCTTGCGTTCGGCCAGCCATGCCTGCGTTTTTCCTGGCACGCCTGCGTTTTTTCGAACACTCCCTGAAAATGGTCAGTTGACACCCAGTCAATCACTCTGTGGCTGCCATTGCGACTGAAAAGCGTCGCTAGGCCTTGTGTAAAAATACATAGCCCGTTGTGAAAGTACGCTGCGAGTGCGCACTGCGCCGCATACGCAGAAGTGCCGCTTTTTCACTTAATCGCTGCGCTGCAAACATTTTTCACTAGCGATCAACTCGGAATGACCCCTAATGTGCACTGCAGGGCGGGGGCAGATATAACATGTGCAGAGAGTTAGATTTGGGTGCGGTGTGTTCAAACTGAAATCTAAATTGCAGTGTAAAAATAAAGCAGCCAGTATTTACCCTGCACAGAAACAAAATAAGCAACCCAAATCTAACTCTCTCTGCAAATGTTATATCTGCCACACCTGCAGTGCACATGGGCCCTCATTCTTAGATGATCGTAGCTGTGATAATGTAGCACAGCTACGATCATTCACGCTGACATGCGGGGGGACGCCCAACACAGAGCTAGTCCGCCCCGCATGTCAGTGCCGCCCCCCCGCCCCCCGCGCAGAAGTGCAAAGGCATCACACAGCGGCTGCGTATGATGTCATGCAGCCACTGCAGGCCACTCCCCGCACGGTCCGGCCACGCCTGTGTTGGCGGACTGTGCCCACGAAACGGCGGCCAAATGCCGCTGATCCAACCCCTACCGCCCAGCGACCGCCTCTGCCTGTCAAGCAGGCAGAGGCGATCGCAGCCCAGCTACGGCCTTCGGCCGCATGGTTTTTCCCAACTGCTAACAAATTTGCTGCTGCGATCAACTCTGAAATACCCCCAAAGGGGGTCATTCCGAGTTGTTCGCTCGTTATATTTTTCTCGCAATGGAGCGATTAGTCGCTAATGCGCATGCGCAATGTCCGCAGTGCGACTGCGCCAAGTAAAGTTGCTATGCAGTTTGGTATTTTACTCACGGCATTACAAGGTTTTTTCTTCGTTCTGGTGATCGTAATGTGATTGACAGGAAGTGGGTGTTTCTGGGCGGAAACTGGCCGTTTTATGGGTGTGTGCGAAAAAACGCTACAGTTTCTGGGAAAAACGCGGGAGTGGCTGGAGAAACGGAGGAGTGTCTGGCCGAACGCTGGGAGTGTTTGTGACGTCAAACCAGGAACGAAACTGACTGAACTGATCGCAGTTGCCGAGTAAGTGTGGAGCTACTCAGAAACTGCTAAGAAGTGTCTATTCGCAATTTTGCTAATCTTTCGTTCGCAATTTTGATAAGCTAAGATTCACTCCCAGTAGGCGGCGGCTTAGCGTGTGCAAAGCTGCTAAAAGCAGCTTGCGAGCGAACAACTCGGAATGAGGGCCAAAGACAGAGACTGACTCATCCCATACATAAAAACTAAGGTGTTGGATTTTAGGAAGGCTGATTTTGTAGGGATGGAAAAATGTGTAAGCGATTCTTTGGCAGAGTGGAGGAACTTGGCAGCAGTGTAGGAGAGGTGGGAAACATTAAAAAGTGCAATATTGTATTGACATTTGTATTAAAAGTGTTAGGAAAAACACAAGGAAAAGGAAGTGGTGTGCGAAAGAAGTAGCAAATATTGTGAAAGCAAAAAAGATGGCTTTTAGGAAATATAAGCACACACAAAATAATGAAGACAAAGAGATATATCTTTTTAGACAGAAGACTAAAAAGGTAATCAGATGTGCAAAGGCACAAGCTGAGGAGAAAATGGCCCAGACAGTGGGTAAAGAAGGCAAAAAATTTTAGTTATATAAGCGAAAGGAGAAAAACAAAAGGCGGAATAATAAAACTAAAGACAGAGACTGGGGGGCAGATGTATTAACCTGGAGAAGGCATACGGAAGTGATAAACCACTGATATGTGCAAGGTGAAAAAGGCACCAGCCAATCAGCTCCAATATGTAAATTAACAGTTAGGATCTGATTGGTTGCTGCCTTTATCACCTTGCACATATCACTGGTTTATCACTTCCTTATGCCTTCTCCAGGTTAACACATCTGCCCCTGGGAGTCTTGTTGAGAGAGACAATGTAATTGCAGATCATCTTAATAATTATTTTTGCTCAGTATTCACTACTGAAAGAGAGGGGAAGGGGCCACAGTTAAGTTGCAGGGATAGTCAAGAAACGAAAGAAGTACATTTACAGAGGAGAAGGCCCTAACAGAACTCTCAAAGCTGAAAATGGACAAATCTATGGGGTCAGATGGGATACATCCAAGGATACTAAAAGAACTTAAAAAGGTGCTGGTAGCACCATTGACAGAATTATTCAACCAATCATGTCTGGAAAATAGTGAAAGTAGTCCCACTGCACAAAAGTGAAAGCAAGGAAGAGGCAAACAAATACAGACCAGTACATCTTATATCAGTAGTAAGGAAATTGATGGAAACACTCTTAAAATAAAGAGTTGTGGGGGGCGTGGCCTAGCTGTGGAGAGAGACAGAGGTGTCCGGCCCGGGCTCCTGCTTCAGTGTGACCCTTTAGCTCTCCATGCCCTCTAATCTGACTCTTGGGGGTCGCCACCTGCTTCTTGGGTCCCCCTGCATCGGGTGAAATGGGTCGCGGAGCCGGCGGGTGCCCCCTGTGCCCGTGCAGGTTGCGGCCTTATTGCCTGGAGGGAGCCGGGGACTCGAGTCAGCCACAGCCCAGACCGGAAGTGACTCGACGGGACCGGGATTGAGACGCCGGACGATGGAGGCCCTGCTTTTCCCCCTCCTGTTGCCCCCTCAACTGCTTTGGAGTTGCCAGCCTAACGCGGCTTCCCCTACCGCTGGCAGCGGTGGTCATTGTGTGAGGTCCGGCGCAACGGGGGAGAAGGTGCGTGGCTGTGGCTCTAGTTCTGACAGCGGCGGACGCTGCTTCCCCTCTCTGGCGGCGGTATTCTGCTCTCCGCTGCCACGCGGGGTGCCCGGGGGCGACTAAGCCGAGCTTCACTGCCACCAATGCTGTGGTGGGCAACACAGTGCCTTTCCTCCTGAGTCCTGAAGCCGGAGCCTGGCGGCGCCATCTTGAGACCTGGCAAACCGCCAGTACAAGGGGCTGCTGCTCTCTGAAGCGGCTTCACAGTCCCACAGGGGCTTCACCAGCTCGGAGGCACACAGTGGAGGACGGGGGACGGCTGCAAAATACCTCAGAGTGGACTCTCCAGTGGGGGGTAAGTGACCTGCTGCTCCGGGATCGCAGTGGTGCCCCCTTACCATAGTAAAAGTCTGGACTGTGGCTTAGCTGACAACTGGGGGGGCTGCATTTTCCAGGGCTCCTGCCTGCACACATATCAAAAGTCCTGTTTTCAGCCTCATTTAAGCCCTCCGTCCCCCTGCATCTATACCCTGATCTCACACCCTGCTCTCCTGCGTCAGTGAGGGGGTGCCGCGGAATCGGGGGGAGGCTTGAGCTGAGTCTGCGCTACTCCGGGGCGGCCGTCTTTCTAGCGGTCACCGACACCAACACAGCCTGCTTACCAGGGTTGTATGACGATCAGCTGGAGGACATAATCAACCTTCCTCTGTATGCTGTCATGCTGCCGACCCCAATGCCCACCGATGCCTGCCTGATGTGTAATCTGCTATAATGTGACCGGGCTGCGCAGAGGGGATAACGTGGTGCAACACTTGCCGGGATATGTCTTGATATTTCCTTTCACGAGGCACTGTTCTGGATTCTGTTCTCTCCACTCAGACAAATGACAAGGCAAAGCCGCTCTGGCAACTCATCAAAAGCTAAACCCGCGACTTCACAAGCTGCAGCCTTCCGTACTTTATTTGGCACTCCCGTACCCGACCCCATTGCCTCTACGCTCCTCCCTGATTCCCTGTCATCAAACGTCATGGAGGATACTGGGGCCCCAACCTCTTCCCCCAAAAAACGCCAATCTGGAGCCGCCAGCAAAGATTCCGCCGACATGGCGGCAGTCCTTATACAGCTACGCTCTCTTCCGACTCATCAAGACATTCAGCAAGATTTATCCAACATGGAGAAGCGGATTCACGATTCTCTTCAGGCAAGTCTCTCTACCATCCAATCCGATCTCACGCAAGTAGCGAATAGAGTGGTTGACCTAGAGGATCACAGAGATGAAACGGACTCTAAGCTTGCTGACTTACATGACCTTGTATCCCGATACTCACGTACCACCGCTGAAATGAGACGTAGATTGGATGATATAGATAACAGGGGTAGGCGGAACAACCTGAGGGTCAAAGGTCTACCGGAAGATGTTCCTCCTCAGGGCCTGGCTGCGGCGTTATCTACAATATTCAACGGCCTTCTTGGTGCAGACCCCACCTCTCAAATAATGTTTAACAGAGTGCATCGGGCTCTCTGACCAAAAGGAGCGCCCACAGAAAGGCCTAGAGACGTCATCTGCCGCCTGCACTATTTTCAGGTGAAAGAGACTATCCTACAGAAGTCCAGACAGGCCCCGAATATAGACTTTAACGGCCATCACATACAGATTTTTCAGGACCTTTCATGGACAACTCTACAGCAGAGGCGTCTTCTCCACCCCCTTATGGAAGCTCTTCGGAAGAAGGATATCAGGTTCCGCTGGGGGTTCCCTTTAAGTGTCCAAGTGACCCGAGATGGGACACGTTATGTTCTTGAGGACTATTAAGACGTCCCGTCGTTCTGCTCTGCACTGGGACTACCGTTCATATCACTACCTAATTGGAAGGACCCCTTGCAACTCCCCACTACATCACTCCCCCGCAGGGAGCCTTGGAGAAAGGTGGGCAACTCCAGACGACGCAATCGAGCTGGCAGGAGTGATGATGCCTCTGAAGCCTCGTGAATGTATTCATCACTTTAATTTGTGATATCCTTTTTTTCTCTCTTGCATTTTCTTACTGAAAGCTCACATTGATTTTGTTACTGTTTGTTTAATGTATGGGCTTAACCTGTTTTGGGAATGCTTACTGCTATTTTAATGGTTGAGGTTACGTTCGAACTTTGCTTAGGGAGTTCCGTGTGTATTACATAGACTGAGTCGCGGGGAGGGAGGTGGCGATTGTTTCCCTTTTCTTCGCTCGCCTCCTTCCTGGCCATGACGTATCCCTCTAAACTACCCATTTAATCAATTATCATAAGATTGTTGCGCCCATTGTCACACTTTGAACCCCCTTCTCTGCTGTATATTTTTTAGACCATGGGATACTTAGTTCTTACCCATGGCTTTCAATGCAGAGATTGCTATAATATGTTGTTTTATATGTTTTGTTTTTTTTTCCTTTCTCTACGTTGAGTTATCCGTGTCCTCCTTTCTTTCCTCTTGTGTTTCCCCATCCACCCCTTCCCTCACATACTACCGCCAACTTCAGGTTATTCTTGGTGCTACACTATATTGGAGCTGTAGCAATGGTATATCGTTCAGTGAGTCAGTTTCCACATTCCTTCCGTTATGGCTAGCTTAAAAATCGTCTCTTACAATGTGAAAGGATTAAATATCCCTGAAAAGAGGTCAGGCCTACTACATACCTTGCATACCGATGGAGCGGAGGCTGTTTTCTTACAAGAAACACATTTCAAGAGGGGGGCCTCTCCGGGTCTCCGCTCTCACCACTTTCTAAATGGTTACTTTAACGATTACTCCGGAGCGAAGGCTAGAGGTGTCGCCATTCTCTTTGCCAAGCATCTGAGACTGACGGATGTTTCCGAAATGCAAATAGGGAGAGGGGAGAGGGATTCTGGTTAGAGCTACCATAGCCCATCAGACATTCACTTTTGTTAATCTCTACCTTCCTAACCAGGGCCAACCCGGTTTCTCAGGGACTCCCTGGAACTAGTTGAACAAAACCTGATGGGTACTTTGGTGGTGGGAGGGGATCTTAACTGGGTCCTTGAGCCCCGCTTGGATTCCTCTTCTGGGTCTCCGAGGACTACTCTTAGAGAATCCAGACGGTTTAGAGCTGTCTTGCATGATTTTCAACTGGTTGACGCTTGGCATCTTCTACACCCATCAGATAGGGATTTCACCTTTTACTCATCCCCACACAACTCCTACTCCCGAATAGATTACCTCTGCGTGAGCCATGCACATCTAGACCTACTGACTGATGCAACCATCGGCCAAATAGCACTATCCGACCATGCCCCAGTCACGCTCACACTTTCTCTCCGGCATCCACCTTCTAAGCACTGGCGCTGGCGGTTCAATGAACAACTCCTTCGGGACCCCGTATCCCGAGCTCAGATTGAGAAGGCAATAGAGGACTACATTTCCTTAAATGCAACTGGCGATGTCTCTCCGGTGACACTGTGGGAGGCGCATAAATGTGTGATAAGGGGTAAGTGCATACAACTGGGCACACACCTGAAAAAACAAAAGGCTGAGTGTAGAAACGCCGTGCTAGAAAAAATTAAAAAATTAGAATTGGCACATAAATCCACATTAGCGTCCGACACTTTTGCTGAACTCCAAACGGCGAGACAAGCTCTTAATACTTTGCTCAGCGATGGTACCCGCAGGGCATTTCGTAAATATCGCCATAAATACCATAGATGGGGAAACAGACCCGGTAAACTTCTGGTACGTGCTCTTAGAGCTCAGAGATCCTTAACGTATATATCTAAACTCACAGATGCTGACGGGCGGTCCCATGCCTCTGATACGGAAATAGCTGGGATTTTTCATACTTACTACTCGGCTTTATATAATCTGACCTCTACACGTACATCGTCTGCACGCATAGCTCATAAACATGACATACAGATATTTCTAGACGAAATTACTTTTCCGACTATCCCAACAGGCGTTGCACAGGCCCTAGATGATCCTTTCACTGAGGAAGAACTGCTGGCCGCCCTAAAGTCTTCCCCCAATGGTAAAAGCCCAGGACCGGATGGTTTCCCGGTCACATATTATAAGGCCTTTCAGGATAGGCTCCGCCCCCTTCTCCTGCAGGCCTGCAATGCCATATCATCAGTAGAGATGAGCGCCTGAAATTTTTCGGGTTTTGTGTTTTGGTTTTGGGTTCGGTTCCGCGGCCGTGTTTTGGGTTCGAACGCGTTTTGGCAAAACCTCACCGAATTTTTTTTGTCGGATTCGGGTGTGTTTTGGATTCGGGTGTTTTTTTCAAAAAACACTAAAAAACAGCTTAAATCATAGAATTTGGGGGTCATTTTGATCCCAAAGTATTATTAACCTCAAAAACCATAATTTACACTCATTTTCAGTCTATTCTGAATACCTCACACCTCACAATATTATTTTTAGTCCTAAAATTTGCACCGAGGTCGCTGTGTGAGTAAGATAAGCGACCCTAGTGGCCGACACAAACACCGGGCCCATCTAGGAGTGGCACTGCAGTGTCACGCAGGATGTCCCTTCCAAAAAACCCTCCCCAAACAGCACATGACGCAAAGAAAAAAAGAGGCGCAATGAGGTAGCTGTGTGAGTAAGATTAGCGACCCTAGTGGCCGACACAAACACCGGGCCCATCTAGGAGTGGCACTGCAGTGTCACGCAGGATGTCCCTTCCAAAAAACCTGAACCACTAGCCATGAACATAGGCCAGGGCCTCAGCCGTTCCTTGCCACTCCGTGTGGTAAATGGCATATTGGCAAGTTTACGCTTCTCCTCCGACAATTTTATTTTAGGTTTTGGAGTCCTTTTTTTACTGATATTTGGTGTTTTGGATTTGACATGCTCTGTACTATGACATTGGGCATCGGCCTTGGCAGACGACGTTGCTGGCATTTCATCGTCTCGGCCATGACTAGTGGCAGCAGCTTCAGCACGAGGTGGAAGTGGATCTTGATCTTTCCCTAATTTTGGAACCTCAACATTTTTGTTCTCCATATTTTAATAGGCACAACTAAAAGGCACCTCAGGTAAACAATGGAGATGGATGGATTGGATACTAGTATACAATTATGGACGGGCTGCCGAGTGCCGACACAGAGGTAGCCACAGCCGTGAACTACCGCACTGTACTGTGTCTGCTGCTAATATATAGACTGGTTGATAAAGAGATAGTATACTCGTAACTAGTATGTATGTATAAAGAAAGAAAAAAAAACCACGGTTAGGTGGTATATACAATTATGGACGGGCTGCCGAGTGCCGACACAGAGGTAGCCACAGCCGTGAACTACCGCACTGTACTGTGTCTGCTGCTAATATATAGACTGGTTGATAAAGAGATAGTATACTCGTAACTAGTATGTATGTATAAAGAAAGAAAAAAAAACCACGGTTAGGTCACTGGTATATACAATTATGGACGGGCTGCCGAGTGCCGACACAGAGGTAGCCACAGCCGTGAACTACCGCACTGTACTGTGTCTGCTGCTAATATATAGACTGGTTGATAAAGAGATAGTATACTCGTAACTAGTATGTATGTATAAAGAAAGAAAAAAAAACCACGGTTAGGTGGTATATACAATTATGGACGGGCTGCCGAGTGCCGACACAGAGGTAGCCACAGCCGTGAACTACCGCACTGTACTGTGTCTGCTGCTAATATATAGACTGGTTGATAAAGAGATAGTATACTCGTAACTAGTATGTATGTATAAAGAAAGAAAAAAAAACCACGGTTAGGTGGTATATACAATTATGGACGGGCTGCCGAGTGCCGACACAGAGGTAGCCACAGCCGTGAACTACCGCCCTGTACTGTGTCTGCTGCTAATATATAGACTGGTTGATAAAGAGATAGTATACTCGTAACTAGTATGTATGTATAAAGAAAGAAAAAAAAACCACGGTTAGGTCACTGGTATATACAATTATGGACGGGCTGCCGAGTGCCGACACAGAGGTAGCCACAGCCGTGAACTACCGCACTGTACTGTGTCTGCTGCTAATATATAGACTGGTTGATAAAGAGATAGTATACTCGTAACTAGTATGTATGTATAAAGAAAGAAAAAAAAACCACGGTTAGGTGGTATATACAATTATGGACGGGCTGCCGAGTGCCGACACAGAGGTAGCCACAGCCGTGAACTACCGCACTGTACTGTGTCTGCTGCTAATATATAGACTGGTTGATAAAGAGATAGTATACTCGTAACTAGTATGTATGTATAAAGAAAGAAAAAAAAACCACGGTTAGGTCACTGGTATATACAATTATGGACGGGCTGCCGAGTGCCGACACAGAGGTAGCCACAGCCGTGAACTACCGCACTGTACTGTGTCTGCTGCTAATATAGACTGGTTGATAAAGAGATAGTATACTACTAATATTATATACTGGTGGTCAGGTCACTGGTCACTAGTCACACTGGCAGTGGCACTCCTGCAGCAAAAGTGTGCACTGTTTAATTTTAATATAATATTATGTACTCCTGGCTCCTGCTATAACCTATAACTGGCACTGCAGTAGTGCTCCCCAGTCTCCCCCACAATTATAAGCTGTGTGAGCTGAGCAGTCAGACAGATATATAATATATATAGATGATGCAGCACACTGGCCTGAGCCTGAGCAGTGCACACAGATATGGTATGTGACTGAGTCACTGTGTGCTGTGTATCGCTTTTTTCAGGCAGAGAACGGATTATAAATAAAAGTGGTGGTCACTGGTCACTATCAGCAAAACTCTGCACTGTACACTACTGAGTACTCCTAATGCTCCCCAAAATTAGTAAATCAAGTGTCTAAACGGAGAGGACGCCAGCCACGTCCTCTCCCTATCAATCTCAATGCACGTGTGAAAATGGCGGCGACGCGCGGCTCCTTATATAGAATCCGAGTCTCGCGATAGAATCCGAGCCTCGCGAGAATCCGACAGCGTCATGATGACGTTCGGGCGCGCTCGGGTTAACCGAGCAAGGCGGGAAGATCCGAGTCGCTCGGACCCGTGAAAAAAAACATGAAGTTCTGGCGGGTTCGGATTCAGAGAAACCGAACCCGCTCATCTCTAATCATCAGCGACCCCTCTGTCGGGCCAGTCCCTGAGTGCCCATATTACTGTCATTCCGAAGGAATCCAAAGATCCGACACTCCCTTCCAGCTATAGGCCGATATCGCTGCTGAATGTAGATATCAAATTATTTGCAAAACTTATGGCTAATCGCCTTAAGCCATTATTACCAGATATAGTACATCCTGACCAGGTAGGTTTTGTTATGGGCAGAGAGGCAAGGGATAATACTATCAGAGTCATTGATCTGATAGCGCACGCACAGGCAAATGATGTCCCTCTCCACAGATGC
Organism: Pseudophryne corroboree; assembly: GCF_028390025.1. NCBI lineage: Eukaryota > Metazoa > Chordata > Amphibia > Anura > Myobatrachidae > Pseudophryne > Pseudophryne corroboree. Next base: position 241,539,651 of record NC_086446.1, read on the forward strand.
AGAAAAGGCCTTTGATCGGGTGGACTGGGACTTTATGGAGGTGGTGCTCAGACGCCTGGGTCTAGGAGATGTTTTCTTGCAGAGGATTCTCTCACTGTATAGAGATCCATCTGCTCAGGTTAGGGTGAATGGCATTCTTTCCGAACCAATACCGATATCCAATGGCACACGCCAGGGCTGCCCGCTGTCACCTTTAATCTTTGTCCTATGTATGGAGGCTCTGGCCCGTGCGATCAGATGTAACCCTAACATTGTGGGCCTGCAGGTGGGCAAGATTGACCACCGCTTGGCGCTCTTCGCAGACGACTTATTGGCGGTCATAACGAACCCCTTAATTTCTCTACCCAGCCTTATGAAAGAATTTACGCGATTCGGAAACCTATCAAATTTTTAAATTAATTATTCTAAGTCTACGGCAATGAATATTACGCTCCCACCTGCTACGGCTTGCCTTTTGGCGCAATCATTTCAATTTACATGGCAGAAATCCCATATTACATACCTAGGGATTCAAATCCCCTCGACGCTCAATGCCATAGTTGCTATTAACCACACCCCTCTCCTCCGCAAACTGCGTCAGGAGATGGCGTACTGGCTCACGCAGAGGTTCGCATGGCTAGGCCGTATAAATATAGTGAAGATGAACATTCTTCCTAGGCTGTTATATCTCTTTCAAACCATCCCTCTGAAACTCTCCCCTAACTTTTTAGCTGAAGCACACAAGGCGATAAGCCACTTCATTTGGGGTGGGCGGAAACCTAGGTTCAAGCATAGCCATTTATTTAGACTGAAATCTCAGGGCGGACAACAACTGCCTATGATTTCTACATACTATCATGCCACACTACTACATAGGATTGTCGATTGGTCCCGCCCCAGTCCATATAGGAAACAGTGGGTTGATCTGGAGGCTTCTTCCACAAATCTTAATTTACAGGCAGTGCCCTGGTCTCCTAAAATTAGCCGCTCATTCCATCCTACTGTGGGGCCCACTTTAGCTTTATAGCGGACATTTCGTTATAAGATGGGAGTCTCGTCTAGACGGACATCCCTCATACCTATTTTCGATAACCCGCTGTTCCCCCCGAGAGAGTCCAATACGATTGCTTCTAGATGGGAGAGGGCGGGTGTGACAAGGGTGGTTCACCTGCTTGCACATGGCAAACTCAAAACGTTCTCCGAGATACAGGCAACGGGCGATATACCCGCCAAGGACTACTGGTTCTACCTCCAGGTGCGCCATTTCATTACCTCGCAGAAAGGAGCGATAGACCTTTATAAGGTTCTTACTCCCTTTGAATCCATGTGCAATCAGGAGATGGCCCCATCACACGTAGTGTCGGGTATTTACAAAATCCTACTGCAGGGTGCTTCCCTGCTGTCCCTTCTTTCTGTGATGCCTGGGATAAAGACTTACTACATCGGGGAATCAAGATCCATTGGGATACACATTGCAAGGTTATGGCACAATGCTCCACTAGCCTGGAAGTTGTGGAAACACAATACAAATTATTGACGAGATGGTACAGGTGCCCCTCTCTTCTTCATAAATTTTACCCTTCAGTCTCTCCCCTGTGCTGGCGATATGGTAGAGATACTGGTACGTTGATCCACATTTGGTGGGACTGCCCGTTGATTGCCCCCTTCTGGAACACAATTATTAAACTATCAGCGGAGATTCTGGGAGGCCCAGTGCCAACGGGCCCGGATTTTTGGCTTCTCTCACACTCAACTGTCCCCCTGTCTCACTACAAGATGTCCCTCCTTAAACACTTAAATAATGCGGCGAGAGCGGTGCTCCCAGTACATTGGCGGTCCGGTAACCCGCCGACAATATGGGAATGGTTCCAACGCACTGATTTCTATATGCATATGGAGGATGTTTACTCTGCCGCCTTAGATAAATACTCCGACTATATAGCCACTTGGCTTCACTGGATAGAGTTCAAGACCACTAAGACCTATGCTGATTACGCACCCCTGAATACACACTGAGGATGGAACTTGCTGATGCCTCCTCTCTGGTTTCTGAATGATTTACATATGTGACCTAATCCACTTTCCCCCCCCCCTCCTTTTTTTCCCTTTCTTCCCCTTGTCCACAACTGTTAATTGTTTCCAACTATTTGCTATCTCAAATATTGTATGGCTACTATGTTAATGAGTGATACTGTTACGAAGCGCTCTTTATTCCAGATATTATGTCTTCTGTTGCATGATATACAGCGTAGGATGACATATATATGTCTGTTAACCCTTTTTTCTACTTTCTCCTTGATGACATCCTTGTAACTGCAATCACCATGCTATGAGACTAATGTCTACGTTTTATTTTTGGACATATGTACTGCACTATATGGAAACTGTTTCAATTTGCAAAATGAAAAATAAACAATTAAAAAATAAATAAATAAATAAAGAGTTGTAGATTATCGCAAATCCAGCAATTTACAGGATCCCAAACAGCATGGATACACTGGGGGGAGATCATGTCAAACAAATCTTATTGACTTTTTTGACTATGTGACTAAAGTGATGGATAAAGATGGAGCCGTGGACATAGCTTATCTAGATTTGAATAAGGCTTTTGACACTGTTCTACATCACAGACTGCTAAATAAACTTGAAAGTTTGGGATTGGATACTAGTATTATTGAATGGATAAGATATTGGTTGCAGGATAGAAAACGGAGAGTTGTGGCAAATGGAGTGCATTCACAGGAGGGAAATGTTACCAGTGGAGTACCCCAGGGATCTGTACTTGGACCAGTGCTTTTTAATATCTTTATTGGTGACATTGCAAATGGCATTAAAGTGAAAGTATGCCTTTTTGCAGATGATACAAAGGTATGCAACGGGGTAGACACACCAGGTAAGGTAAAACAAATGATTGAAGATATAGGTAGACAAGAGTCTTGGTCAAAAGTGTGGCAATTAAAGTTTAATGCAAAAAAAAAAAAGCAAACTCATGCACTTGGGTCTCAAAAATCCAAAGGCTAAATATAGTATTAATGGCACTATACTGGAAACTACTGAGGAGGAAAGGGATCTAGGGGCCACTAGTTCAGGTGACTTAAAGGCAGGTAAGCAATGTAACAAAGCAATGAGGAAGGCTAGTCAGATGCTTGGCTGCATTGGGAGAGGAATCAGCAGCAGAAAGAAAGTAATAATGCCACTGTATAGGTCATTGGTACGTCCTCCTCTAGAATACTGTGTTAAATTCTGGAAGCCATATCTTCAAAAGGATATTAATACATTAGAGACTGTACAAAGAAGGGCAACTAAAATGGTGCATGGCCTACATCACAAAACATACCCAGAAAGAATAAAAAATTTCAATATGTATAGTTTGGAGCAGAGAAGGGAAAGGGGGGACATGATAGAAACTTTCAAATATATCAAGGGTTTTAACAAAGTCCAGGAGGGAAACATTCTCCAAATGAAGAGAAGCAATAAGACACGAGGACATGCAATGAGACTGGAGTGGGGGAGGTTCAGGGGAAATTTGAGGAAAAATTACTTCACAGAAAGGGTAGTGGACAAATGGAATAGCCTCCCATCAGAGGTGGTAGATGCTAAGACAGTAGAGCAATTTAAACATGCATGGGATAGACATAAGGATATCCTTACAAATAAATAAGGATCAAATAAGGTTTGAGATAAAAATATTGTAAAAAAAAAAAAAAAGTGGCAGACTAGATGGGCCAAGTGGTTCTTATCTTCCGTCAAATTCTATGTTTCTATGTACAATGTAATAGCCTGCAAGTTTGTAAGTTCGAGGCTATGACAATGGGCCTAATTCAGAGTTGATCGCAGTAGCAAATTTGTTAGCAGTTGGGCAAAACCATGTGCACTGCAGGGGGGGGGCAGATATAACATGTGCAGAGAGAGTTAGATTTGGGTGGGGTGTGTTCAAACTGAAATCTTAATTGTAGTGTAAAAATAAAGCAGCTAGTATTTACCCTGCACACAGGTGTGTAGGGTGGGTGGCTCCGATGGAGCTCCGGGCGCCTTAAATACTGGAAGGCGCGCCGCAGCCCGACTCCGCCGTCACCTGCCGCCCGGTTTTAAGCATACGCTGGCTACGCAGCTGAGTAGGGCGCCACATAGAGAACGGCGCCCTGACTCAACTGCGCCAGCGACATGCTTCAATCAGTCTCTGCCCCCAGGGTAGTACCGGCCCACCACGAGCGGAGACGTCTGACGCGCACAGCAGGAAGTGTCCGGCACCGCTCTACAGTAAAGTGAAGAAACTCCAAATAAACAACATCTCCCAGCAGCACTTGCTGCCGGGAGCTGTACTGTATTTGTAGTATTTACTTCCTGCTGTGCGTGTCAGAGGGAGGAGGACAGAAAGGGACTGAGCTGCCACCTATCCCCAGCATCAAAACGTTCTGGAAGCTCCCAGTGGGGAGATGGAGTACCTGTTTCAGAGCTGCAGCTGCGGGTGAGTTATGTGACTGGCCTGATGCTCATGCCTGTGACAGCTGTAATGCTGCAAAGGGGCCATGTGACTTTTGCTCCTCATCTTGGGACACTGCAACTGTGGGCATGGTGTAAGGGGCACTGCAATTGTGGGCATAGTGTAAGGGGCACTGCAACTGGGGGCATAGTGTAAGGAGCACTGCAATTGTAGTATTATATAAGTTTTATAAAAATATAGAAAATATATATTTTATATATATATATATATATATATATATATACACACACAGTATATATATTTTTAGACCCCTTGATGAAGTCTGAGGACGAAACGCGTTGGATGTACCTCCACTGACTCTCCATCTTCAAAGATAAGCATCATTTTCACCATCCTAAAATACTCTTTATCAGTATAAAATTGTTTTTACGGATTTTGGATTCTAGCTAAATTATACATTTTTTATCTATTATATCCTTTTATGTTTTAAAAATGTTTTTGCATATCAAGTTTTTACCTTCTTTTTTATCCCATCATTATGTTATAAATTGTATAAATAAATATATTGTTACCCCTTTTTTAAAACCGTATCCTGCTATATTCTTCATAGTTGTATTAATTTGGTAGACACTGCAAGTCGCTGGTACCCCTATTCCCCCCTTCTTTTCCATATATATATATATATATATATATATATATATACACATACACACACACTATATATATATATATATACATACATACATACACACACACACACACAGTATATATATATATATATATATATATATATACACACACACAATATATATATATATATATATACACACACACACACTAATTAAAGGCAGCACACCAGTAGCTAAATTTAACATTACCCATTTAACATTACCCGGTGCCCTCCTAGGTGTCCTCGGTCAGTCCCCAACATACAATGCAATGAAGGCGTCACCCGGGATTGAAAACGCAGACACAGGCAGATCTTATCAACGTTTCGAGACTGTAATGTCTCGTCATCAGTACCCTAATGATGAGACATTACAGTCTCGAAAACGTTGATATGTCTGCGTCTTCAATTTCAAGTGATGCCTTCACTGCATTGTGTGTGTGTGTGTGTGTGTGTGTGTGTGTGTGTGTGTGTGTGTGTGTGTGTGTGTGTGTGTATAATATATATATATATTAGAGATGAGCGGGTTCGGTTCCTCGGAATCCGAACCCCCCCAAACTTCACCCATTTTACACGGGTCCGAGGCAGACTCGGATCCTCCCGCCTTGCTCGGTTAACCTGAGCGTGCCCGAACGTCATCATCCCGCTGCCGTATTCTCGCGAGATTCATATTCTATATAAGGAGCCGCGCATCACTGCCATTTTCACTAGTGCATTGGAGATGATAGGGAGAGGACATGCAGCGTTCCCTCAGTTGTGTTCAGTGTGCTGCAAATATCTGTGCTCAGTGTGCTGCAAATATCTGTGCTCAGTGTGCTTGCAAATATCTGTGCTCAGTGTGCTGAAAATATCTACGTTCTCTGCCTGAAAAACGCTCCATATCTGTGCTGCATTGTAGTATATAGTTGGAGGACAGTGCAGAATTTTGCTGACCAGTGACCACCAGTATTATATCAGTACGGTACAGCAGTCCACTGCTCTACCTACCTCTGTGTCGTCCAGTATACTATCCATCCATACCTGTGGTGCCTTTTAGTTGTTGTGCGCAGTAGTAGGAGGACAGTGCATAATTTTGCTGACCACCAGTATATAATATATAGCAGTACGGTACAGTAGTCCACTGCTCTACCTACCTCTGTGTCGTCAAGTATACTATCCATCCATACCTGTGGTGCATTTTAGTTGTTGTGCCCAGTAGTAGGAGGACAGTGCATAATTTTGCTGACCACCAGTTTATAATATATAGCAGTACGGTACAGTAGTCCACTGCTCTACCTACCTCTGTGTCGTCAAGTATACTATCCATCCATACCTGTGGTGCATTTTAGTTGTTGTGCGCAGTAGTAGGAGGACAGTGCATAATTTTGCTGGCCACCAGTATATAATATATAGCAGTATGGTACAGTAGGCCATTGCTATTGATATATTACTGGCATATAATTCCACGCATTAAAAAATGGAGAACAAAAATGTGGAGGGTAAAATAGGGAAAGATCAAGATCCACTTCCACCTCGTGCTGAAACTGCTGCCACTAGTCATGGCCGAGACGTTGAAATGCCATCAACGTCGTCTGCCAAGGCTGATGCCCAATGTCATAGTAGAGAGCATGTAAAATCCAAAAAACAAAAGTTCAGTAAAATGACCCAAAAATCAAAATTAAAAGCGTCTGATGAGAAGCGTAAACTTGCCAATATGCCATTTACGACACGGAGTGGCAAGGAACGGCTGAGGCCCTGGCCTATGTTCATGGCTAGTGGTTCAGATTCACATGAGGATGGAAGCACTCATCCTCTTGTTAGAACACTGCAGTGCCACTCCTAGATGGGCCAGGTGTTTGTGTCAGCCACTTGGGTCGCTTAGCTTAGCCACACAGCTACCTCATTACACCTCTTTTTTTCTTTGCATCATGTGCTGTTTTTTTTGAAGTGCCATCCTGTCTGACACTGCAGTGCCACTCCTAGATGGGCCAGGTGTTTGTGTCGGCCACTTGGGTCGCTTAGCTTAGTCACACAGTGACCTTGGTGCACCTCTTTTTTTCTTTGCATCATGTGCTGTTTAAGGACCATTTTTTGAAGTGCCATCCTGTCTGACACTGCAGTGCCACTCCTAGATGGGCCTGGTGTTTGTGACGGCCACTTGGGTCGCTTAGCTTAGTCATTCAGTGACCTCGGTGCAAATTTTAGGACTAAAAATAATATTGTGAGGTGTGAGGTGTTCAGAATAGACTGGAAATGAGTGGAAATTATGTTTATTGAAGTTAATAATACTATGGGATCAAAATGACCCCCAAATTCTATGATTTAAGCTGTTTTTGAGGGTTTTTTGTAAAAAAAACACCCGAATCCAACAAAAATATATATATATATACCCTGCTCAAAAAAATAAAGGGAACACTAAAATAACACATCCTAGATCTAAATGAATGAAATATTCTTATTAAATACTTTGTTCTTTATATAGTTGAATGTGCTGACAACAAAATCACACAAAAATTATCAATGGAAATCAAATTTATTAACCCATGGAGGTCTGGATTTGGAGTCACACTCAAAATTAAAGTGGAAAAACACACTACAGGCTGATCCAACTTTGATGTAATGTCCTTAAAACAAGTCAAAATGCCTGTATGACCTCCCTAAAACCCACACAAGTGGCTCAGGTAGTGCAGCTCATCCAGGATGGCACATCAATGCAAGCTGTGGCAAGAAGGTTTGCTGTGTCTGTCAGCGTAGTGTCCAGAGCATGGAGGCGCTACCAGGAGATAAGCATGTACATCATGAGACGTGGAGGAGGCCGTAGGAGGGCAACAACCAAGCAGCAGGACCACTACCTCCGCCTTTGTGCAAGGAGGAACAGGAGGAGCACTGCCAGAGCCCTGCAAAATGACCTCCAGCAAGCCACAAATGTGCATGTGTTTACTCAAACGATCAGAAACAGACTCCATGAGGGTGGTATGAGGGCCCGACGTCCACAGGTGGGGGTTGTGCTTACAGCCCAACACCGTGCAGGACGTTTGGCATTTGCCAGAGAACACCAAGATTGTCAAATTCGCCACTGGCGCCCTGTGCTCTTCACAGATGAAAGCAGGTTCTCACTGAGCACATGTGACAGACGTGACAGAGTCTGGAGACGCCAAGGAGAACGTTCTACTGCTTGCAACATCCTCCAGCATGACCGGTTTGGCAGTGGGTCAGTAATGGTGTGGAGTGGCATTTCTTTGGGGGGCCGCATAGCCCTCCATGTGCTCGCCAGAGGTAGCCTGGCTGCCATTAGGTACCGAGATGAGATCCTCAGACCCTTTGTGAGACCATATGCTGGTGCGGTTGGCCCTGGGTTCCTCCTAATGCAAGACAATGCTAGACCTCATGTGGCTGGAGTGTGTCAGCAGTTCCTGCAAGACGAAGGCATTGATGCTATGGACTGGCCCGCCCGTTCCCCAGACCTGAATACAATTGACCACATCTGGGACATCATGTCTCGCTCCATCCACCAATGCCACGTTGCACCACAGACTGTCCAGGAGTTGGCGGATGCTTTAGTCCAGGTCTGGGAGGACATCCCTCAGGAGACCATCCGCCACCTCATCAGGAGCATGCCCAGGCGTTGTAGGGAGGTCATACAGGCACGTGGAGGCCACACACACTATTGAGCCTCATTTTGTCTTGTTTTAAGGACATTACATCAAAGTTGGATCAGCCTGTAGTGTGTTTTTCCACTTTAATTTTGAGGGTGACTCCAAATCCAGACCTCCATGGGTTAATAAATTTGATTTTCATTGATAATTTTTGTGTGATTTTGTTGTCAGCACATTCAACTATGTAAAGAACAAAGTATTTAATAAGAATATTTCATTCATTCAGATCTAGGATGTGTTATTTTAGTGTTCCCTTTATTTTTTTTGAGCAGTATATATATATATATATATATATATATATATATAAATCCCAGTAATACGGCACTCCCTTTGGGTAAATAGTACTTAGCTGGCTGCCTACGTGTAATGCAAACCATATTCCTCCATGGAAGCGCTACTCTGGCAAAATGTCATAAACTCAACTCAAAACAGCTACAGTATATGAGACAACGTCTCAGTGCCTTCAGTATTTTATTCAGATGTCCTGATGAAAATGCAGCTGAATTAAAATAAGAATTTACTTACCGATAATTCTATTTCTCGTAGTCCGTAGTGGATGCTGGGAACTCCGTAAGGACCATGGGGAATAGCGGCTCCGCAGGAGATTGGGCACAAAAGTAAAGCTTTAGGACTACCTGGTGTGCACTGGCTCCTCCCCCTATGACCCTCCTCCAAGCCTCAGTTAGGATACTGTGCCCGGACGAGCGTACACAATAAGGAAGGATTTTGAATCCCGGGTAAGACTCATACCAGCCACACCAATCACACCGTACAACCTGTGATCTGAACCCAGTTAACAGCATGATAACAGAGGAGCCTCTGAAAAGATGGCTCACAACAATAATAACCCGATTTTTGTAACAATAACTATGTACAAGTATTGCAGACAATCCGCACTTGGGATGGGCGCCCAGCATCCACTACGGACTACGAGAAATAGAATTATCGGTAAGTAAATTCTTATTTTCTCTGACGTCCTAGTGGATGCTGGGAACTCCGTAAGGACCATGGGGATTATACCAAAGCTCCCAAACGGACGGGAGAGTGCGGATGACTCTGCAGCACCGAATGAGAGAACTCCAGGTCCTCCTCAGCCAGGGTATCAAATTTGTAGAATTTAGCAAACGTGTTTGCCCCTGACCAAGTAGCTGCTCGGCAAAGTTGTAAAGCCGAGACCCCTCGGGCAGCCACCCAAGATGAGCCCACCTTCCTTGTGGAATGGGCTTTTACAGATTTTGGCTGTGGCAGGCCTGCCACAGAATGTGCAAGCTGAATTGTACTACAAATCCAACGAGCAATAGTCTGATTAGAAGCAGGAGCACCCAGCTTGTTGGGTGCATACAGGATAAACAGCGAGTCAGATTTTCTGACTCCAGCCGTCCTGGAAACATATATTTTCAGGGCCCTGACTACGTCCAGCAACTTGGAGTCCTCCAAGTCCCTAGTAGCCGCAGGTACCACAATAGGCTGGTTCAAGTGAAACGCTGACGAGTCCTCAATTCTGCCCTGTCCGTATGAAAAATTAGGTAAGGGCTTTTATAGGATAAAGCCGCCAATTCTGAGACACGCCTGGCTGAAGCCAGGGCCAACAGCATTACCACTTTCCATGTGAGATATTTTAAGTCCACAGTGGTGAGTGGTTCAAACCAATGTGATTTTAGGAACCCCAAAACTACATTGAGATCCCAAGGTGCCACTGGAGGCACAAAAGGAGGCTGTATATGCAGTACCCCCTTGACAAACGTCTGAACTTCAGGAACTGAAGCCAGTTCTTTCAGGGAAGAAAATCGACAGGGCCGAAATTTGAACCTTAATGGACCCTAATTTTAGGCCCATAGACAGTCCTGTTTGCAGGAAATGCAGGAAACGACCCAGTTGAAATTCCTCTGTAGGGGCCTTCCTGGCCTCGCACCACGCAACATATTTACGCCAAATACGGTGATAATGCTGTACGGTTACATCCTTCCTAGCTTTGATCAGGGTAGGGATGACTTCATCCGGAATGCCTTTTTCCTTCAGGATCCGGCTTTCAACCGACATGCCGTCAAACGCAGCCGCGGTAAGTCTTGGAACAGACAGGGTCCCTGCTGGAGCAGGTCCTTTCTTAGAGGTAGTTGCCACGGGTCCTCTGTGAGCATCTCTTGAAGTTCCGGGTACCAAGTCCTTCTTGGCCAATCCGGAGCCACGAGTATAGTCCTTACTCCTCTCCTTCTTATGATTCTCAGTACCTTGGGTATGAGAGGCAGAGGAGGGAACACATACACTGACTGGTACACCCACGGTGTTACCAGAGCGTCCACAGCTATTGCCTGAGGGCCCCTTGACCTGGCGCAATACCTGTCTAGTTTTTTGTTGAGGCGGGACGCCATCATGTCCACCTTTGGTTTTTCCCAACGGTTCACAATCATGTGGAAGACTTCTGGGTGAAGTCCCCACTCTCCCGGGTGGAGGTCGTGTCTGCTGAGGAAGTCTGCTTCCCAGTTGTCCACTCCCGGAATGAACACTGCTGACAGTGCTATCACATGATTTTCCGCCCAGCGAAGAATCCTTGCAACTTCTGCCATTGCCCTCCTGCTTCTTGTGCCGCCCTGTCTGTTTACGTGGGCGACTGCCGTGATGTTGTCTGACTGGATCAGCACCGGCTGACCTTGAAGCAGAGGTCTTGCTAGGCTTAGAGCATTGTAGATGGCCCTTAGCTCCAGGATATTTATGTGAAGTGATGTCTCCAGGCTTGACCACAAGCCCTGGAAATTTCTTCCCTGTGTGACTGCTCCCCAGCCTCTCAGGCTGGCATCCGTGGTCACCAGGACCCAGTCCTGAATGCCGAATCTGCGGCCCTCTAGAAGATGAGCACTCTGCAACCACCACAGGAGAGACACCCTTGTCCTTGGTGACAAGATTATCCGCTGATGCATCTGAAGATGCGACCCGGACCATTTGTCTAGCAGATCCCACTGGAAGGTTTTTGCGTGGAATCTGCCGAATGGGATTGCTTCGTAAGAAGCCACCATCTTTCCCAGGACCCTTGTGCATTGATGCACTGAGACTTGGCCTGGTTTTAGGAGATTTCTGACTAGTTCGGATAACTCCCTGGCTTTCTCCTCCGGGAGAAACACCCTTTTCTGGACTGTGTCCAGGATCATCCCTAGGAATAGAAGTCGTGTCGTCGGGATCAGCTGCGATTTTGGAATATTGAGAATCCAACCGTGCTGGCGCAGCACTATCTGAGATAGTGCTACCCCGACTTCCAACTGTTCCCTGGATCTTGCCCTTATCAGGAGATCGTCCAAGTAAGGGTAAACTAAAACTCCCTTCCTTCGAAGGAGTATCATCATTTCGGCCATTACCTTGGTAAAGACCCAGGGTGCCGTGGACAATCCAAACGGCAGCGTCTGAAACTGATAGTGACAGTTCTGTACCACAAACCTGAGGTACCCTTGGTGAGAAGGGTAAATTGGGACATGTAGGTAAGCATCTTTGATGTCCAGAGACACCATATAGTCCCCTTCTTCCAGGTTTGCAATCACTGCTCTGAGTGACTCCATCTTGAATTTGAACCTTTGTATGTAAGTGTTCAAGGATTTTAGGTTTAAAATTGGTCTCACCGAGCCGTCCGGCTTCGGTACCACAAATAGTGTGGAATAGTACCCCTTTCCCTGTTGTAGGAGGGGTACCTTGATTATCACCTGCTGGGAATACAGCTTGTGAATGGCTTCCAATACTGCCTCCCTGTCTGAGGGAGACGTCGGTAAAGCAGACTTTAGAAAACGGCGAGGGGGAGACGTCTCGAATTCCAATTTGTACCCCTGAGATACCACCTGAAGGATCCAGGGGTCCACTTGCGAGTGGGCCCACTGCGCACTGAACTTCTTGAGACGGGCCCCCACCGTGCCTGAGTCCGCTTGTAAAGCCCCAGCGTCATGCTGAGGACTTTGCGGAGGCGGGAGAGGGCTTTTGTTCCTGGGAACTGGCTGTTTGTTGCAGCCTTTTTCCTCTCCCTCTGCCACGGGGCAGAAATGAGGTGCCTTTTGCCCGCTTGCCCTTATGGGGCCGAAAGGACTGCGCCTGATAATACGGCGTCTTCTTAGGTTGAGAAGCTACCTGGGGTAAAAATGTGGATTTTCCAGCAGTTGCCGTGGCTACCAGGTCTGATAGACCTACCCCAAATAACTCCTCCCCCTTATAAGGCAATACTTCCATGTGCCTTTTAGAATCCGCATCACCTGACCACTGCCGCGTCCATAAACCTCTTCTTGCAGAAATGGACAGCGCGCTAACTCTTGATGCCAGTCGGCAAATATCCCTCTGTGCATCACGCATATATAGAAATGCATCCTTCAAATGCTCTATAGTCAGTAATATACTGTCCCTATCTAGGGTATCAATATTTTCAGTCAGGGAATCCGACCACGCCAGGCCCGCACTGCACATCCAGGCTAAGGCGATTGCTGGTCGCAGTATAACACCCGTGTGAGTGTATATACATTTTAGGATATTCTCGAGCTTTCTATCGGCAGGTTCCTTTAGGGCGGCCGTATCAGGAGAGGGTAGTGCTACCTGTTTAGACAAGCGTGTGAGCACTTTATCCACCCTAGGGGGTGTTTCCCAACGTGCCCTATCCTCTGGCGGGAAAGGGTACGATGCCAATAACCTTTTAGGAATTATCAGTTTTTTATCGGGGGAAACCCACGCCTCATCACACACTTCATTTAATTCCTCGGATACAGGAAAAACTACAGGCACCCCTGGACAGGCACAAGCTGAGTAGCCGGCTGTCTCATGTCATCAACTGTCTGTCGTAAAGAGCTGACACTGTCACGCAATTTCTTCTATAAGCTCATCCACTCAGGTGTCGACTCCCTAGGGGGTGACAACTCTATAAGTACCAATATATGTTTATCATGTTCCTCTGTGGTCTTTAGGCATAGGATCCTTAAGGAGTGTCCAACTCCCTCACGAGACCAACATATTGGGGGGCGATTCAATTGTTTTTCAGGCACCGGGCACAAGGTGGTTCCTGATGGCAGCAATTAAATTATTCTGCCATTCAGGTGCAATCACTGGGGGTCATTCCGAGTTGATCGCTAGCTGCTTTCGTTCGCAGCGCAGCGATCAGGCTAAAAATCGTCACTTCTGCGCATGCGTATGATGCGCAGTGCGCACGCACGACGTACCTTCACAAAAGGCGATGCAGTTTTACACAAGGTCTAGCGACGCTTTTCAGTCGCACTGCTGATCGTTGAGTGATTGACAGGAAGTGGGTGTTTCTGGGTGGTAACTGACCCTTTTCGGGGAGTGTGTGTAAAAACACAGGCGTGCCAGATAAAAACGCAGGAGTGACTGGGGAAACGGGAGAGTGGCTGGCCGAACGCAGGGCGTGTTTGTGACGTCAAAACAGGAACTCAATAGTCTGAAATCATCGCAAGGTAGGAGTAGGTCTGCAGCTACTCTGAAACTGCACAATGGGGGTCATTCCGAGTTGTTCGCTCGGTAAAAATCTTCGCATCGCAGCGATTTCCCGCTTAATGCGCATGCGCAATGTCCGCGCTGCGACTGCGCCAAGTAAATTTGCTATGCAGTTAGGAATTTTACTCACGGCTTTTTCATCGTTCTGGCGATCGTAATGTGATTGACAGGAAATGGGTGTTACTGGGCGGAAACAGGCCGTTTTATGGGCGTGTGGGAAAAAACGCTACCGTTTCCGGAAAAAACGCAGGAGTGGCCGGAGAAACGGGGGAGTGTCTGGGCGAACGCTGGGTGTGTTTGTGACGTCAAACTAGGAACGACAAGCACTGAAATGATCGCAGATGCCGAGTAAGTCTGGAGCTACTCAGAAACTGCTACGAGGTGTGTAATCGCAATATTGCGAATACATTGTTCGCAATTTTAAGATGCTAAGATTCACTCCCAGTAGGCGGCGGCTTAGCATGAGCAAATCTACTAAAATCCGCTTGCGAGCGAACAACTCGGAATGACCCCCAATGTATTTTAGTAGCAGCGCTGCGATCCTTTCGTTCGCACTTCTGCTAAGCTAACTCCCAGAGGGTGGCGGCTTAGCGTTTGCACTGCTGCTAAAAGCAGCTAGCGAGCGAACAACTCGGAATGAGGGCCACTGTCGGCATCACAACTTCAGCTTGCAGCCTCCTGAGGTGGTGAGCAGAAATATGTGAAAGGAGACTACTTTAGACGGGATAAGCCGCTATCCATGGCTATACCCCATCTATTTAGGCACTTAAAAAAATAATAGGCTCCAATCAGAGAATAAATAGAATTGCACTATGGATGCCCAAAAAACAATTGAATGTTTATAACATCATCATCTGGAGGTGGTAAGATGATAGCAAACATCCCTCTGAATGTTCCCGCCCCCGATGGCAACCCGACCTGGCATATTGGAGGGTTGCATTGCCAGTCTGAAAGGGGTCTCGTGGCGGGTCGCACCTGGGAAGGATCCGTGTACAATTCCCGGATACGACCCGTGATTGCGATGTGAAAGTGGTAATATTGAATTTAATGGCTTTTAAAAATAGAAGATGAGCTTAGGTTTCTGCAGGAGCGGTTCTTGGTGCGGGCAAGCAGTGCCTTCGCCCGAGGCGCTGCGGCCTGGGGACATGGCCGCAGTCACTCCGCAGGCCCCGCCGCCTACCCGCACCTCGCTCCACGCCTGCAGCGGACGCCGTGTGCTGTGTGGGCGTCCGCTGCAGCCGGCTCCAGGGACAGACACTAGAGGTCAGTATTGACCTCTAGTGTCTGTGCGGCGCTGCTATGGGAGAGACGTCATGACGTCTCTCCCATAGAGAGGAGCCGGCGGCCAGACGGAGCAGCAGCAGCAGCGGTCAAGAAGCAGGTGCGGGGCAGTGGTAAGTATTTTTTTTTTCTTTTGGTGTGTGTGTTTGTAAGCGGCGACAGGGGGCAAAGAAAGACGGGGCACAACTACTGGGGGCAAAGAAAGAGGGGGCACAAGTACTGGGGGCAAAGAAAGAGGGGGCACAACTACTGGGGCAAAGAAACGGGGCACAACTACTGGGGGCAAAGCAACAGGGGGCACAACTACTGGGGGCAAAGAAAGAGGGGGCACAACTACTGGGGGCAAAGAAAATTTCGCACTGGGCGCCACAAGGTGTAGAACCAGCCCTAGGTTTCTGCAATGGCAGAAAAGTTGAAGGACAGGATGAACTGCATTGCAGCAACATTTCCATCTGATTATGTTAATGTTTTTGCAGAGACAGAATAGTCTGAAGTGGAATTGGCCAATTCAGTCTGGAGAGATTTTATAGCTGTAAACAACTCATTCTTGAAACAAAAGATTAATGTTACACACAGGGGTGTAACTAGAACTTTGTGGGCCCCATAGCAAAATTTTGAAAAAGTGGGGGTGCAGGTTGACATACACACAGGTAGAGTGTGGGTAGAAGCAGAGGCGTATCTAGGGTAGGGCGAGTGGGGCACGTGCCCTGGGCGCCTTGGCAGGCCCAGGAGAGGGGGGTGCCGCCGCCGGCCAGGGCATCATGCCCCACTCGCCCCCGTCAACCCGAAATGTGAGGGGAGGAGAGCGCACCGTCTCTCCCTCCCCTCACCGCCGCTGAAAGCCCTAGCAGCGCTGCTGTGTCCGGTCTCCGGCGTTAGCCAATCAGAGCTTGCGGACCGGCTCCTGATTGGCTGCCGGTCCGCAAGCTCTGATTGGCTAGCGAACCGGCGCCAGACAGCCGCCGAAGACCTGGAGCGGTGAGGGGAAGGAGAGGCGCTGCGCTGCGCTCTCCTCCCCTCACATATCATCAACAGGCGGTGAGTGACCGGGGGGGGGGCGCACAGTGGGGCATGTATCTTGCACTAAATGGGGCATGTAACTGGCACTGAGTGGGGCATGTAACTGGCACTGAGTGGGGCATGTAACTGGCACTGAGTGGGGCATGTATCTGGCACTAAATGGGGCATGTAACTGGCACTGTGGGGCAATGTAACTGGCACTGTGGGGCATGTATCTGGCACTGTGGGGCAATGTAACTGGCACTGTGGGGCATGTAACTGGCACTGTGGGGCATGTATCTGACACTGTGGGGCAATGTATCTGGCACTGTGGGGCAATGTAACTGGCACTGAGTGGGGCATGTAACTGGCACTGTGGGGCATGTACATGGCACTGTGGGGCAATGTGTCTGGCACTGTGGGGCAATGTAACTGGCACTGTGGGACATGTATCTGGCACTGAGTGGGGCATGTATCTGGCACTGTGGGGCAATTTATCTGGCACTGTGGGGTAATGTATCTGGCACTGTGGGGCAATGTATCTGGCACTGAGTGGGGCATGTAACTGCCACTGTGGGGCATGTATCTGGCACTGTGGGGCATGTAACTGGCACTGTGGGGCAATGTATCTGGCACTGTGGGGCAATGTATCTGGCACTGTGGGGTAATGTATCTGGCACTGAGTGGGGCATGTAACTGGCACTGTGGAACATGTATCTGGCACTGTGGGGCATTGTATCTGGCACTGTGGGGCAATGTAACTGGCACTGTGGGCCATTTTCAGTGGCCACACCCTTTCTGGTGTGTGACCACGCCCATTTTTTCAGAGCACGCACATGCTTCTTTTTGTGTTGTTTTTTTTTTTTTTGGGGGGGGGGCGCCATTTTCCATCTTGCCCTTGGCTCCGAAAACCCTAGCTACGCCTCTGGGGAGAAGGCAAAACAAACACAGCGGTAGGGGGTGTACACTGTCACACATGGCGGGGAGGGTAGAGGGTTACAGGGTGTCACACACACACACACACACGGGTAGGGGGTGTACACTGCATCATACACTGGGTGTGGTACATGGTGTCTCACACACACACACACACACACACACACACACACGGGCAAGTGATGTACAGTGTGTCACTCTCAGGGAAGGGTAGTGGGGTACAGAGTGTCATACATACAGGGGTGGGGGATATGGGGTATCAATCATGGGGGTTACAAGGTGTGTAACACAAATATACAGGGGTAGGTGGGTACAGGGTCTCACACACCAGGGGTGAGGGTGGTAGTGGAGGTCACACACACAGAGATATGGGGTATAGGGGGTCACACAAGCGGAGGGTGGGGTGTAGGTGGGTACAGGGATCCCCAGGTGCTCACCTGCCTGTGCACTGATCCACCTTTTGGTGAGCTGCATGGTGTCACATGCGGGACCCAGGTACAGGCCAAAGGGACGACCGGCAGCAGGGGGATCTAGGAGCGACTCGCCAGTAGTGTCGGGTGTGAGGTCTGAACTGTGACCTGGAACATGTACCCAAGCTCTGTTTCCCCCTTCATGGCGGAGGGAGGGTGCCGGGGCTTGCAGGGAGGGTATCAGCATGCTCAGATCTCTGGCAGGGAGTGGGGCTCAGATCTCCAGCATCGTTAGTGGGATGTGTGCTAGGCTCCTGTATGTTGGTACTCAGATTCCCGGCCAGCAGGGAGGTGTGCTCAGCGATCCGGCGGATGGGGAGGCGTGCTCCGATCTCCCCGGCATTGTTAGCAGGAGTGGGGGTGTTTTAGGCTCATGTGTGTTGGTGCTCACATCTCCGGCGAGCGGGTGTGCTCAGATCTCTGCATCGTTAGTGGGTGGGGTTGTTGGGCTCCTGTGGCCCCTGGTGGGGTGGATCGGGGGCCGTTCTTTAGATGTAGTGCGATGTGACTGGGTGCAGGGGGAGCTGCGGGCCTTGGTGGCAGTCTGGGCCCCATAGCAGCTGCATCTCCTGCACCCACGGTAGTTACACCACTGGTTACACATTATGAGAGTTTAGCAGAAATAACATTGTTCATAATATATTAGCCATATGGTAGTTATTTGACATATTGTATGTTTTTCTGTTTTTTCACTGTGTACAGAAACTAGGAGAGATGTGGGCCGGTTCACTCCTATGCTCTGGTAAGTAAATGCAAACAAGGAACATAACATTGATTATGGTAAGGAAATATGTTTTACGTCCAAATAGCTGCTTTTCTTCTTAAGTTTATTCTGCCACTTCCACTCTTGTGTTCCCTAACATTTAAAAAAAATGTGGCTAAATAATCTTCAATTGGAGTTGGATTCAGATCCCTTAGAACAGGGGTGGGGAACCTTTTTTCTACCGAGGGCCATTTGGATATTTATAAAAATCCTTCGGGGGCCATACAAAAATTCTCAACTTAAAAAATTACCCTGCCCCCCAGTAGGTCTGCCCCTTAGAGGCACTGTGTGTGCGCGCAGGAGGCGCGCGCACCAAAAAAATGGGCCAAATGTGGCCAATTAAAATGGGACGTGATACACATATGCCCCCAATAGTGCAGTGCCAGATCCACAATTGCCCCCACAGTGCCAGGTATACAAATGCCCCCACAGTGCCAGGTATACAAATGCCCCTCACAGTGCCAGGTATACAGATGCCCCCACAGTGCCAGGTATACAGATGCCCCCACAGTGCCAGGTATACAAATGCCCCCGCAGTGCCAGGTATACAAATGCCCCCCACGGTGCCAGGTATACAGATGCCCTCACAGTGCCAGGTATACAAATTCCCCCCAGAGTGCCAGGTATACAAATTCCCCTCACAGTGCCAGGTATACAGATGCCCCCACAGTGCCAGGTATACAGATGCCTCCCCACAGTACCAGGTATACAGATGCCCCCACAGTGCCAGGTATACAAATGCCCCTCACAGTGCCAGGTATACAGATGCCCCCCACAATGCCAGGTATACAAATGCCCCTCACAGTGCCAGGTATACAAATTCCCCTCACAGTCCCAGGTATACAGATGCCCCCACAGTGCCAGGTATACAGATGCCCCCACAGTGCCAGGTATACAGATGCCCCCACAGTGCCAGGTATACAAATGCCCCTCACAGTGCCAGGTATACAGATGGCCCCCACAGTGCCAGGTATACAGATGGCCCCCACAGTGCCAGGTATACAGATGCCCCCCACAGTGCCAGGTATACAGATGCCCCCCACAGTGCCAGGTATACAATTGCCTCTCACAGTGCCAGGTATACAGATGCCACCCCCCCTCCCCTGTGCTGCTTACCGCTGCTTCTTTCAGCGGGACACGTAGGAGAGCGTGGCTATGTTGGGCGGCGGCGTGTAGGACTTGAAACCAGCCGCCGGTTCGAGAGCCAACCAGAGCTCGCGGACCGGCAGCCGCGGCTCCTGATTGGCTGCCGGTCCGTGAGCTCTGATTGGTTCACGAACCGGCGGCTGGTTTCTAGTCCTACACGCCGCCGCTGCCATCCGCCGCGCTCTCCTCCTGAGTCCCTGTCCTGACAGCTGAGACACGCTGCCGCCGGACTGAGCGGCGACGTGTCTCACAGAGAAGCGGGTGGGCCGGAGCAAACGGCTTCGCGGGCCTTATACGGCCCGCGGGCCGGAGGCTCCCCACCCCTGCCTTAGAACCTACAGAGACCCTTGTGATACTATTACTAACTGGCCAGATGTGGACTAACTGGAACTTGATAGATACCAGGACTTGTTACTTCACATGCAGGCCCAGATTTATCAAGCCTTGGAGAGTGATAAATTGCAGTGTTTGAAAAATGACAGTTAGGAGATGATTGGTTGGTACTTTATCACCGTGCTATTTATCACTCTCCAAGGCTTGATAAATCTGAGCCACAGTATCTAATTACCCAGGCCTCCTGACCATAGAATGGCTGATCCAGAAAGACCCTGGATGAGGTGGATATGCCCACTCAGGCACAGTCCTTTTGGGATCAAATTCCAGATTGTGCTCTTGAATTATACATTATAAATACAGTATGTTACATTATACTGCACAGGACTAGGTGCACTGGCGTAACTACTGCCCCCGCAGCCACTGCGGTGGCTTGGGGGCGCAGGGCTGTGGGGGCGCCGCCGCCGCCACTGATTGCTGCTGTTTTGGGAAGGAGCCGGTGTGTCTCCGGCGGCAGTGGCGTGTCTGTTAAATGAAGTGCCGGTTTGTGAGCTCTGATTGGCTCACGAACCGGCACTTCATTTGACAGACACGCCGCTGGAGACACAGGAGGGATACACAGGAGAGGCGCACGCTATGCCCTCCCGCCCCTCCGGCTTATTCCCAAAATTCACAGCAGTGGCAGCCCGGAGAGCACGAGGAGGGTGTGTACCTGGCACTGGGGGGGCATATTTGGCACTGGGGGTATATGTGTACCTGGCACTGGGGGGGGGGGCATATTTGGCACTGGGCGTATATATGTGTACTTGGCACTGGGGGTATATGTGTACCTGGCACTGGGGGGCATACTTGGCACTGGGGGTATATGTGTACCTGGCACTGGGGGGGCATATTTGGCACTGGGGGTATATGTGTTCTTGGCACTGGGGGTATATGTGTACCTGACACTGGGGGGGCATACTTGGCACTGGGGGTATATGTGTACCTGGCACTGGGGGGGGGGGCATATTTGGCACTGGGGGTATATGTGTACCTGGCACTGGGGGGGCATATTTGGCACTGGGGGAATGTGTGTAGCTGGCACTGGGGGAGCATATTTGGCACTGGGGGCATATGTGTACTTGGCACTGGGGGTATATGTGTACCTGACACTGGGGGACATATTTGGCACTGGGGGTATATGTGTACCTGGCACTGGGGGAGGGGGGGGGGCCATATTTGCCACTGGAGGTATATGTGTACCTGGCACTGGGGGGGGCATATTTGGCACTGGGGGTATGTGTGTAGCTGGCACTAGGGGGGACATATGTGTATCTGGCACTGTGGGGGAATATCTGGCACTGGGGGCATATTTGGCACTGGGAGCACTGCCCTAGCAACAAGCATTACCCCCTGGTTACAAGCACAAAACCCAGCTCATGAAATCCCTGGCAACAAGCATTACCCCCTAGCAACGAGCATGACACCCAGTGCATGAAACCCCTGGCAACGAATATTACCCCCTGGCAGCAAGCTTGAAACCGAGCACATGATACCTCTGGCAACAAGCATAACACCTAGTGCATTAAACCCCTGGCAACGAGCATGACACCATGAGCATGAAAACCCCTGGCACCGTGCATGGAACCAAGAGCATGAAACCTCTGGCAACGAGCAGGTAATTTAAAAGTAATTAGAAGTCTTACTATAGGGCTTAATGTGTAATGGGCATTGCGGTGTGTGTCATAATGTGTCACAGGCATTACGGTGTGTGGCATACTATATCACGGGCATTGTGGTATGTGGTATAATGTCTCTGGGGCATTGCAGTGTGTGGCATAATGCATAACGGGCATTGCGGTGTGTGGCATAAGGTATAACGGGCAATGTGGTATGTGTCACAGGCATTACAGTGTGTGGTATACTATATCACGGGCATTGTGGTATGTGGTACAATGTCTAAGGGTCATTGCAGTGTGTAGCATAATGTATCACGGATGTTGCGGTGTGTGTCATAATGTTTCACAGGCATCGTATGTGCTATAATGTATTAGGGGCATTGCAGTGTGTAGCATGATGTATAACAGGCATTGCAATGCGTGGTATAATGTGTTACAGGCATTACGGTGTGTGGTATAATGTGTTACAGGCATTACGGTGTGTGGCATAATGTGTCGGGGGCATTATGGTGCGTGGCATATTGTGTCATGGGCATTATTGGGTGTGGCATAATGTCTAAGGGCCATTGCAGTATGTGGAATAATGTATACAGGTCATTACTATAAGGAGGAAAAATGACAAATAATGTAAGGGGCATGAATCAGGATTATTTCTTTCCTGTGGTGGCCAACGTCTGGGCGTGCAGGTTGCAAAACTGGGGTATAAGGTAGTCTTTTCCTGCAATGCCACGCCCCTTTATGCAAAGTTATGCCCATTTCAGTGAGGCCATGCCCCCTATTGTGGCGCACGCACCGAAGGCACGTTCTAGTTACACCACTGACTAGGTGTATTTTCTACAGTACATTGCTGTTATTAATATAGTACATCATTATGCATACACTAGCAGTATTTACTATACTGTATATATTAATCAAGGAGCCCAGCAATTAATTCTGTAATGTTAGCCAAGATCTATGGACTCCTACCACTGCCTTCCCCCGGTGGGCCCGTCATGCCTTTGTCTGACACTGTGTCTGCATCCACTATAACTACCATTGATGTGCACCATATTTGCCTAACCAGTTTGGCCTGGAGTCAACTTCCATGGCCTACTTCATCCTACTGACATTTCCTGAAGAATATTTGGAGGCATGATTACAATAAGGCTGTTGGAGTGAACAAGCACCTAGGTGTTAATGCTGTACACAGTCACCCAGGAGACAGGGCCACTCTGAGACAGTGCCATGTGTTGCGAGTGACCTGGAGCTGACTGCACAGTTGCCATCTTGACAGTATATACAGACCTTAATAGTTAGTCTCAGAGGATGACAGTACAATAAGGTTATGTCAGATCTGTGTTATTCCATCCACATTTATTCAGGGTACTGCACTTATACATGTTGTACAATAATTCATGGTAATAGGAGGACTTGGAAGCACTGCTCTAATGAAGTAGTGATGAGCGGGTTCGGTTCCTCGGAATCCGAACCCGCCCGAACTTCAGGTTTTTTTACACGGGGCCGAGCGACTCGGATCTTCCCGCCTTGCTCGGTTAACCCGAGCGCGCCCGAACGTCATCATCCCGCTGTCGGATTCTCGCGAGGCTCGGATTCTATCGCGAGACTCGGATTCTATATAAGGAGCCGCGCGTCGCCGCCATTTTTCACACGTGCATTGAGATTGATAGGGAGAGGACGTGGCTGGCGTCCTCTCCGTTTAGACTAGAGTACTAGAGAGAGACACTAATTTTGGGGAGCATATTATTAGGAGGAGTACTACTTGCTGCTGATAGTGTGACCAGTGACCACCAGTTTAATTAATCCGTTCTCTGCCTGAAAAAAAACGATACACAGTGTGACACAGTCACACATACCATATCTGTGCTCAGCCCAGTGTGCTGCATCATATGTAATACTGTATATCATTATCTGACTGTGCTGAGTGCTCACTGCTCACACAGCTTAATTGTGGGGGAGACTGGGGAGCAGTTATAGCAGGAGTACATATTTTAAGTACAGTGCACACTTTTGCTGCCAGAGTGCCACTGCCAGTGTGACTGACCAGTGACCACTGACCACCAGTAATGTGATTGTCTGCTGACCACCAGTATATTGTGATTGTCTGCCTGAAAAAGTTAAACACTCGTCGTGTGGTGTTTTTATAAACGCATTCTGCAGACAGTGTCCAGCAGGTCCGTCATTACATAATATATACCTGTCCGGCTGCAGTACTAGTGTGATATATATATATATTTTAATTTTATCTCATTATCATCCAGTCTATATTAGCAGCAGACACAGTACGGTAGTCCACGGCTGTAGCTACCTCTGTGTCGGCAGTCGCTCGTCCATCCATAATTGTATACCACCTACCCGTGGTTTTTTTTTTTTCTATCTTCTTGATACTAGTAGCTTACTTTAGGAGTCTGCAGTGCTGAGTCTGACAGACAGTGTCCAGCAGGTCCGTCATTACATAATATATACCTGTCCGGCTGCAGTACTAGTGTGATATATATATATATTTTAATTTTATCTCATTATCATCCAGTCTATATTAGCAGCAGACACAGTACGGTAGTCCACGGCTGTAGCTACCTCTGTGTCGGCAGTCGCTCGTCCATCCATAATTGTATACCACCTACCCGTGTTTTTTTTTTTTTCTATCTTCTTGATACTAGTACCTTACTTTAGGAGTCTGCAGTGCTGAGTCTGACAGACAGTGTCCAGCAGGTCCGTCATTACGTAATATATACCTGTCCGGCTGCAGTACTAGTGTGATATATATATATATTTTAATTTTATTTCATTATCATCCAGTCTATATTAGCAGCAGACACAGTACGGTAGTCCACGGCTGTAGCTACCTCTGTGTCGGCAGTCGCTCGTCCATCCATAATTGTATACCACCTACCCGTGGTTTTTTTTTTTCTATCTTCTTGATACTAGTAGCTTACTTTAGGAGTCTGCAGTGCTGAGTCTGACAGACAGTGTCCAGCAGGTCCGTCATTACATAATATATACCTGTCCGGCTGCAGTACTAGTGTGATATATATATTTTAATTTTATCTCATTATCATCCAGTCTATATTAGCAGCAGACACAGTACGGTAGTCCACGGCTGTAGCTACCTCTGTGTCGGCAGTCGCTCGTCCATCCATAATTGTATACCACCTACCCGTGGTTTTTTTTTTTTCTATCTTCTTGATACTAGTAGCTTACTTTAGGAGTCTGCAGTGCTGAGTCTGACAGACAGTGTCCAGCAGGTCCGTCATTACATAATATATACCTGTCCGGCTGCAGTACTAGTGTGATATATATATATATATATATATTTTAATTTTATCTCATTATCATCCAGTCTATATTAGCAGCAGACACAGTACGGTAGTCCACGGCTGTAGCTACCTCTGTGTCGGCAGTCGCTCGTCCATCCATAATTGTATACCACCTACCCGTGGTTTTTTTTTTTTTCTATCTTCTTGATACTAGTAGCTTACTTTAGGAGTCTGCAGTGCTGAGTCTGACAGACAGTGTCCAGCAGGTCCGTCATTACATAATATATACCTGTCCGGCTGCAGTACTAGTGTGATATATATATATATATTTTAATTTTATCTCATTATCATTCAGTCTATATTAGCAGCAGACACAGTACGGTAGTCTACGGCTGTAGCTACCTCTGTGTCGGCAGTCGCTCGTCATCCATAAGTATACTAGTATCCATCCATCTCCATTGATTACCTGAGGTGCCTTTTAGTTGTGCCTATTAAAATATGGAGAACAAAAATGTTGAGGTTCCAAAAATAGGGAAAGATCAAGATCGACTTCCACCTCGTGCTGAAGCTGCTGCCACTAGTCATGGCCGAGACGATGAAATGCCATCAACGTCGTCTGCCAAGGCCGATGCCCAATGTCATAGTACAGAGCATGTAAAATCCAAAACACCAAATATCAGTAAAAAAAGGACCCAAAAATCTAAAATAAAATTGTCGGAGGAGAAGCGTAAACTTGCCAATATGCCATTTACCACACGGAGTGGCAAGGAACGGCTGAGGCCCTGGCCTATGTTCATGGCTAGTGGTTCAGCTTCACATGAGGATGGAAGCACTCAGCCTCTCGCTAGAAAAATGAAAAGACTCAAGCTGGCAAAAGCACAGCAAAGAACTGTGCGTTCTTCGAAATCCCAAATCCACAAGGAGAGTCCAATTGTGTCGGTTGCGATGTCTGACCTTCCCAACACTGGACGTGAAGAGCATGCGCCTTCCACCATTTGCACGCCCCCTGCAAGTGCTGGAAGGAGCACCCTCAGTCCAGTTCCTGATAGTCAGATTGAAGATGTCAGTGTTGAAGTACACCAGGATGAGGAGGATATGGGTGTTGCTGGCGCTGGGGAGGAAATTGACAAGGAGGATTCTGATGGTGAGGTTGTTTGTTTAAGTCAGGCACCCGGGGAGACACCTGTTGTCCGTGGGAGGAATATGGCCATTGACATGCCTGGTGAAAATACCAAAAAAATCAGCTCTTCGGTGTGGAAGTATTTCAACAGAAATGCGGACAACATTTGTCAAGCCGTGTGTTGCCTTTGTCAAGCTGTAATAAGTAGGGGTAAGGACGTTAACCACCTCGGAACATCCTCCCTTATACGTCACCTGCAGCGCATTCATAATAAGTCAGTGACAAGTTCAAAAACTTTGGGCGACAGCGGAAGCAGTCCACTGACCAGTAAATCCCTTCCTCTTGTAACCAAGCTCACGCAAACCACCCCACCAACTCCCTCAGTGTCAATTTCCTCCTTCCCCAGGAATGCCAATAGTCCTGCAGGCCATGTCACTGGCAATTCTGACGAGTCCTCTCCTGCCTGGGATTCCTCCGATGCATCCTTGCGTGTAACGCCTACTGCTGCTGGCGCTGCTGTTGTTGCTGCTGGGAGTCGATGGTCATCCCAGAGGGGAAGTCGTAAGACCACTTTTACTACTTCCACCAAGCAATTGACTGTCCAACAGTCCTTTGCGAGGAAGATGAAATATCACAGCAGTCATCCTGCTGCAAAGCGGATAACTGAGGCCTTGGCATCCTGGGTGGTGAGAAACGTGGTTCCGGTATCCATCATTACTGCAGAGCCAACTAGAGAATTGTTGGAGTTACTGTGTCCCTGGTACCAAATACCATCTAGGTTCCATTTCTCTAGGCAGGCGATACCGAAAATGTACACAGACCTCAGAAAAAGAGTCACCAGTGTCCTAAAAAATGCAGCTGTACCCAATGTCCACTTAACCACGGACATGTGGACAAGTGGAGCAGGGCAGGGTCAGGACTATATGACTGTGACAGCCCACTGGGTAGATGTATGGACAGCAGCGGCGGCACCAGTAGCAGCATCTCGCAAACGCCAACTCTTTCCTAGGCAGGCTACGCTTTGTATCACCGGTTTCCAGAATACGCACACAGCTGAAAACCTCTTACGGCAACTGAGGAAGATCATTGCGGAATGGCTTACCCCAACTGGACTCTCCTGTGGATTTGTGGCATCGGACAACGCCAGCAATATTGTGTGTGCATTAAATATGGGCAAATTCCAGCACGTCCCATGTTTTGCACATACCTTGAATTTGGTGGTGCAGAATTATTTAAAAAACGAGAGGGGCGTGCAAGAGATGCTGTCGGTGGCCAGAAGAATTGCGGGACACTTTCGGCGTACAGGCACCACGTACAGAAGACTGGAGCACCACCAAAAACGCCTGAACCTGCCCTGCCATCATCTGAAGCAAGAAGTGGTAACGAGGTGGAATTCAACCCTATATATGCTTCAGAGGTTGGAGGAGCAGCAAAAGGCCATTCAAGCCTATACAATTGAGCACGATATAGGAGGTGGAATGCACCTGTCTCAAGCGCAGTGGAGAATGATTTCAACGTTGTGCAAGGTTCTGCTGCCCTTTGAACTTGCCACACGTGAAGTCAGTTCAGACACTGCCAGCCTGAGTCAGGTCATTCCCCTCATCAGGCTTTTGCAGAAGAAGCTGGAGACATTAAAGGAGGAGCTAACACAGAGCGATTCCGCAAGGCATGTGGGACTTGTGGATGGAGCCCTTAATTCGCTTAACAAGGATTCACGGGTGGTCAATCTGTTGAAATCAGAGCACTACATTTTGGCCACCGTGCTCGATCCTAGATTTAAAACCTACCTTGGATCTCTCTTTCCGGCACACACAAGTCTGCTGGGGTTCAAAGACCTGCTGGTGAGAAAATTGTCAAGTCAAGCGGAACGCGACCTGTCAACATCTCCTCCTTCACATTCTCCCGCAACTGGGGGTGCGAGGAAATGGCTCAGAATTCCGAGCCCACCCGCTGGCGGTGATGCAGGGCAGTCTGGAGCGACTGCTGATGCTGACATCTGGTCCGGACTGAAGGACCTGCCAACGATTACGGCCATGTCGTCTACTGGCACTGCATATGATTCTCTCCCCATTGAAAGAATGGTGGAGGATTATATGAGTGACCGCATCCAAGTAGGCACGTCAGACAGTCCGTACGTATACTGGCAGGAAAAAGAGGCAATTTGGAGGCCCTTGCACAAACTGGCTTTATTCTACCTAAGTTGCCCTCCCACAAGTGTGTACTCCGAAAGAGTGTTTAGTGCCGCCGCTCACCTTGTCAGCAATCGGCTTATGAGGTTACTTCCAGAAAATGTGGAGAAGATGATGTTCATTAAAATGAATTATAATCAATTCCTCCGTGGAGACATTGACCAGCAGCAATTGCCTCCACAAAGTACACAGGGAGCTGAGATGGTGGATTCCAGTGGGGACGAACTGATAATCTGTGAGGAGCGGGATGTACACGGTGATATATCGGAGGATGATGATGAGGTGGACATCTTGCCTCTGTAGAGCCAGTTTGTGCAAGGAGAGATTAATTGCTTCTTTTTCGGTGGGGGTCCAAACCAACCCGTCATTTCAGTCACAGTCGTGTGGCAGACCCTGTCACTGAAATGATGGGTTGGTTAAAGTGTGCATGTCCTGTTTATACAACATAAGGGTGGGTGGGAGGGCCCAAGGACAATTCCATCTTGCACCTCTTTTTTCTTTCATTTTTCTTTGCGTTATGTGCTGTTTGGGGAGTGTTTTTTGGAAGGGCCATCCTGCGTGACACTGCAGTGCCACTCCTAGATGGGCCAGGTGTTTGTGTCGGCCACTAGGGTCGCTTAGCTTACTCACACAGCTACCTCATTGCGCCTCTTTTTTTCTTTGCGTCATGTGCTGTTTGGGGAGTGTTTTTTGGAAGGGCCATCCTGCGTGACACTGCAGTGCCACTCCTAGATGGGCTAGGTGTTTGTGTCGGCCACTAGGGTCGCTTAGCTTACTCACACAGCTACCTCATTGCGCCTCTTTTTTTCTTTGCGTCATGTGCTGTTTGGGGAGTGTTTTTTGGAAGGGCCATCCTGCGTGACACTGCAGTGCCACTCCTAGATGGGCCAGGTGTTTGTGTCGGCCACTAGGGTCGCTTAGCTTACTCACACAGCTACCTCATTGCGCCTCTTTTTTTCTTTGCGTCATGTGCTGTTTGGGGAGTGTTTTTTGGAAGGGCCATCCTGCGTGACACTGCAGTGACACTCCTAGATGGGCCAGGTGTTTGTGTCGGCCACTAGGGTCGCTTAGCTTACTCACACAGCTACCTCATTGCGCCTCTTTTTTTCTTTGCGTCATGTGCTGTTTGGGGAGTGTTTTTTGGAAGGGCCATCCTGCGTGACACTGCAGTGCCACTCCTAGATGGGCCAGGTGTTTGTGACGGCCACTAGGGTCGCTTAGCTTAGTCATCCAGCGACCTCGGTGCAAATTTTAGGTCTAAAAATAATATTGTGAGGTGTGAGGTGTTCAGAATAGACTGAAAATGAGTGGAAATTATGGTTTTTGAGGTTAATAATACTTTGGGATCAAAATGACCCCCAAATTCTATGATTTAAGCTGTTTTTTAGGGTTTTTTGAAAAAAACACCCGAATCCAAAACACACCCGAATCCGACAAAAAAAATTCGGTGAGGTTTTGCCAAAACGCGGTCGAACCCAAAACACGGCCGCGGAACCGAACCCAAAACCAAAACCCGAAAAATTTCAAGTGCACATCTCTATAATGAAGTCTGAAACTGGCACTTTCTACTTATGTGCCATATCCGTGTTTTAAAGAGTCTTATTAGAAAATACAGTAAAGTGTAAACAACTGATAGGCAAGCAATCTGTGGAGATCCAGCTGTTGTGGGGCTCATAGCAGGTCCTATGAAGTCTGGCTGTTGCTAGAACTTTCCTCAACAGCTGGAGAGTCACAGGTTGCCCAATCCACAGCTGACCCCTATAATATGTCACAGATCATGTATTTTGTATTCATTGTTGTTGTTTTTTTTTGTTTTTTGTTTTTTACCAGTGCTACGTATTTCACAATTTGAACTGGAAAACAAATCTAAATGAAAAATGATCATTGTAACCCACATTTAGAATTTAAAAAAAATATATATTTCCTCTTTACTCACTAATTGTAAATAAGAAGCAGAAGAGCCACCTCTAGATGATGGTGGTGATGATGTGTGTATGTGGTCACTGTTTACAAAAGAAAGTTTAAGCTACATACGCCATTCATTAACCACAGGATTCTATTAGCGTCTGTAAGACAGTGATTGAACAGTGGTGTTCTTCCTTCCTGTTTTCTAATTTCACCCTAGTTATGTCATTATCAGAGCACTAATCATCTTCTGACACCAGAATAAAACTAACATAACTGCAACAGACTGAGGAGGAATCTTTGTAAGGTTATTTACATTATTCTCACCGTTGCCTGCCAGGATCACTGCACAGCTGAGCACCACTCCGTTCCTCCAGTGATAACTTCTTGTTAAACAGCTGCAATCATTTATTTTCGATTGCTGCAATAAGTGTTTATAAAAAATAATTGTTAACAGCGCATAAATGATAAATAGACCCATTACTAAGTGGTAAATTTACTAACGGTCATGTTTGCGCGAGATTGCATTCTCCGGCGTTATTTTGCCTTTTTTTTTAAACTTTGAGATTTACTAAAGGCAAACATGGGAGTAAAATCATGGTTTGAATTGAAAGACACGTCCGAATCTGCAAATAGAACTCACAGTTGGTGTGTTTGACTTGTGGTTATTTTAATATTTCTTTTACAGGGGGACTATACATACCAGCGGGTCCTTTATGCTCCGCGAGCCGGCACTTATGGTTCTCCAAGTGCCAGCACGCGGGGGAGGTTTGCTGGGACCTGAAGTCCTCCTGTAAACTTCTTTTACTGACTTCTATCAACCCTGCAACCACAACCCATGTGTGTGGGGGATAGCTGCGGGCTTCATCCCAGGGCTGGTGTACACTTGAGATAGAGGACCCCTTTATTGTGGGGTCCTCACTTCTCGAGGAATCCCCGGCCTGGGCTTACTAATTGAGTGGGGTTAATGCTTTGGCCGGGTTACCCTGTCAAGTGTGTCCCCTGGCCAAAGCATTAGCTCCCTGTTAGTGGAGTCAGGTGTTGGTTCCAAAAATACGGGGGACCCCTGAACTTTTATCCTCATGTTTATTGAACCAGGGCCAGCTCAAAAGGATATACTTAAAACCTGGACTGTTAGGGTGCCTTGAGGACCAAGTTTGGGACCCTCTGGCATACAGATGGAGCCATGCTCACTGAGCGTGGTTGAATAGCAGATGGGGGCGCGCGGTGTGCCAATCATACAGAGATGCTCCCATTCCCTTTGAATGGGGCGTGTGCACATCTACAATGCACGTGCGCCCCGTTTGTTCCCAGTGGTCCTCGACGAGCGCACCTAGTCGCAAACAGAGCCACGATTAGTGTGACTCCATCCGTACTCCATTAGGAAACATGATTCTGTCAAACATAATTCTTCGTAAATTTGAGTGCTTGGTCTAGAAAAACTCTCACATATACCTGCGATGGTCATCGTGTTTCAGCTCGGACCAAACACGAGTCTTAGTATAATTATCCCTTACTGCTCCATGCACACTGAGCTCAAGTATATATTGTCTGTTTTTTTGCCACAATGCTAGAGTAAAAGTAGACAAATAATTTTACTGGGTGTGGATCATTAGATCTCCACTAATGGTCGACATGCATTAGGCTGACAGGGTCAAAAGGTTGAAAGGATCAAAAGGTTAACATGGAATAGGTAAACAGTACAAAAGGTCGAGAAGGCCAAAAGGTTGACTTGGAAATGGTCAACACAAAAAAGGTCAGCCCCCATTAGTGTACCACTTCACTCGCCATGCTTCGGGCAATCATGCTTCCCAATCGTACTCCACATGGATGGTAAAGTAAGAAAAAGTTGAATGAAAAAAAATGAAAGATAAAACCTTGTTGCGACCATATGTGTGTTGACCATTGTCACATCGCTCTTTTGAAGCTGTCAACCATTTGAACCTGTCGACCTTTTGAACTGTCTACCTTTTACATGTCGACCTTTTGACAGTGTTGACCTTTTGACCCTGTTGACCTAAAGCATGTCGGCCATTAGTGGTTGACCTATTGACTGTAGACCTTTTTAGTGTAGATCTATAGACCGGATACCAATTTTACTATATTAGCTAGAATATAGTATTTACAGTCCATTTAGGATTGCAATTATACAGCATTATATACACCATTGTTGCTTCTTTTATGCCTTTTAGCCAGATAAGGAAGACTTATTAAATCACACAATGGGATAAATGTAATAGTTTGTGAGATGCAGGTATCGCTAAGTTCCGGCGAGTCTGCCCGAATTTTAAAAAGGGGCAATCATTTACAAGACAAACCTAGATTTGCATTTTAAATGACTTACCCTTAAACACATTGGGCAGACTTGCTGGGAACTCACTGATGCCTACATTACATATACCCTAAAATCTCATATTAAAGGACCAATTTAACCCCATCCACATCTGAGGATGCTGATGTGAATCCGCAATGAATGGATGTATCAATAATCGCATGCAGGGACAGAGTTAACAAGAAAGTTCTGTTCCTGCGATGCCACTCCACAGTCTTATCGGGGTATTTTTCGCATATTTGCCTACTCTCCTGGGATGGTAGGTAGGCTCCCCAAAAACGGGTGGCGCTCCCGGCCACCCGTAAGGGTGGGCAAATCTCCCGGCCCGCCACCACCTGCCCGCAATCCCCCGCCACCACTCATTCCTCCCGCAACCAAGGGGGACATATGAAGTGATTTGCTTCATTGTGGCTCCGCCCCCTTGCCGCACAATGCCTTGGGTGGTGGGGGCGGGTCCACGATGATGGTAATTTGCGGACACGCCCCCGCCCCTACCCAGCAGCAGCAGCCATTGCCACACCCCCACTGTGCTGCACAACGCCCCCTGCCTTGCCGAGATGGCTGCCACAATATGGGCGAGTATGAATTTTCGTAAAAAATACCATGAGCAATGGCTCTGCATGCCCCGCTGTCGACATCACAGTTGCTACAGCCACCACCGGCACCCCCTACCCATTGCAACTATCCCCCCCCCCCCCCGCACACCACTAATCCCCCTTCCCCGCATACCTACCCAGTGATTGGTGCTCTGGTGCGCTCCTCTAGCTTCGGTCACTGTGCAGGTGCCAGAGATCACATAACCGGAGCCAGTGTCGGACTGGGGCATGAAGGGTCCACCGGGGTAATGCAGTGATAGGGGCCTATACTTAGGGGTGTGGCCAGCCTACAAAGGGGGTGTGGCCAGCCTCCACAGGGGCTTGAAATACACAATAGTTTAATGCAGTGTAATGCAACATATCTACCATGTATAATACAAATGCACAGTCTGGAACCTGATCCCTAGAGGAAGGAGTGGGCCCTCAGGCAGTGGGGCCTACCGGTGGTTTCCCTGGTACCCCTGTGGGCCAGTTCGACCCTGACCGGAGTCGGAGGAGAGCACTGGAGCACTGATCACTAGTGGTTGTAAGTATATTTAAAATAAAATGAAAACAAAAATATTTTGTTACATAGTGATCACACTGGCCAGGTCCCTGCCTAGGGCAGAGAAAGCTGTGCAGAAGTATGGGATCTGCAGTGAGCTCTGCAATTATGCCAGCTGACTGTGGTATTCTTTTTACAGTTTTTTATATATATTCGGCCAGATCGCATTTCCCATTATAAGTATGGGAAATTTGATCTGGTTACTACTACGAAAGCCCTTTAAAACATTCAGGTGATACTAAAATAATGTGAAAAAGGTGTGAAAACATCCTTTTTCACATTATTTTAGTAAACAAAATGTTAATAAATCTGCCCCTAATAGAGATGAGGCTGTAACATTATTGTAACATTATTGGTAGTCTTGAGGTAGTTTGTGTTCCATTTTTCCTTTTACTTGCCAGGGAAGCCCTGCTCTTAGGTAATGGTTTTCTGCCTCTCACAGATACCTAACAGTGCCGGCAAGGCTTCTAGCAATATATACAAGTGGTTACCACTTACTGGTAAATAGGCCCCAAAGTACTCTACACCATTTGGTATGTGGTGCAGATGTAGCCTAATACTTTACTAGTCACTGAAAATGGAGGTCCCCAAACCCTTTATTAGTAATCGCACTGATTTCCCCACCACTACCATCGCCTCGATCGGACCACAATTAGGCCACTCCCCCTACATTTCCCGACATTGACCCCGCTCTCCTCGTCCCTGCCTATTGCACTTTTCCTCTCATACTTCATATTGAAGTAAGAAGAGTTACATTGTTTGTTTGTTTTTACGTTAGTTTGGTAATCAGAAAATATATTCTAAACCTTGTGTAAAAGGTAATACCTAGAGCTTGGAGAGGTTTGTATTATGCACAAAGACAAAGGTCAGTAACCCTTTCTCTGATGTCACATTAGCTCTGAGAAAGGAACATACAGTTTAGTGGTTTCCTGGGGTACCACACAAATAAACAATTCTTAACTAATGAATCTATGTCAACATGGCCATCTATAGCTGTATTTGTCGGTCTCACAGTACACAGGACCATGCTTACATTGTGAAAGACACTAGTGGAAGAAAACCAGGTTTCAAAACTGAACTCAAAATGTCTTGTGCAGACGTCTGACGTCAATGCTGTGGCTTTACGTTGTCTTGTATGAAAGCTCAGACTTTAAAGGGACTTGTACTTGCTTGTTTGTACATGCGGTGAGCTAAATGGCTCAGGAGGCACTGGCTAGCACCAGAGCAATATATGAGCCAAAGTGTACATCTGGGCATTAAACACAGGTGCAGCAGTAGAAACTCCTGGAAATTTGGTGAGTTTTGATCAGAGATGTGCGGAAAAGATAAGCAGGGAGGCACTGCCTCAGCTGTCATAGACTTTTTACTCCAGAGAGTTGGCTATAAAAATGATTAGAATAATGCAGAGAAGATATTTCAAACAAATTCTTTGTATTTTTCATATACTTTATACAGTCAAAACTCTGGTGCAAACGATAGTATGACAGGAAAGGTTCTGCCTCACCTCACTCACCCCACCGCACGTCACTGAGATACAGTTACATGCTATTCACCTTTATGCAGACATTGAATAGATGTGTGGTGTCTGGCACCACTTTGCTTTCTCTGTGTCACATGTTTTAGCCCTGTGCAGACATGGCCATTCCCTAATATCAAATTCTTCTCACAAGTTATAAGGTTGCACATATACCTTGTAAAAAGCCTCTCTCCACCAAGGTACTGTATTGTATTTGAGGTTGGGGCTGAAATGCCGGAATGCAGGCGGTTAGAATACCGACCGCGGCATCCCAATGGTTAGAATCCTGACGGTGGACGGGTAAGTTTACTAACCTTCCCCCCCTGACCCCGTAAACCACACAGCTTACTTCTCCGGTGGCCCAGCAGTCACTCGTTTGGGATGCCGGCTTTCGGGATGCCAGCGCCCGGATTGTGATCCCATTCGGGATGCCGTCGCATGCATTCTGAACAGTTGTTGGGATTCTGGTGTCAGTATTTCAACTGCCAGGATCCCGACTATCAGGATCCTATTCGGATCCCGTATTGTGAGAGAATCATCCAATCACAGAAAGACTTACAGAAAAGCTCTGAGAGGAGATATAGGGATCATGGCAAAATGGATTATAACAATAAAGATGTGAACAATCAGACGTTGTCATTTGCTGTACATACGAAACCAAGTGTAGAGACAATTGTCTATGTACATATTAGCATACCATGGCCAGACCTCTCCTGCAAACACCACGTACCTCAAATCAGAGTTATGGTTAAGCTCCTGTTAGGCTGTGGTTAGGGCTGGGTTAGGGATTAAATGCACAAAAATTACAATGATGACACACTGTCGACATTCACATTGTGCCATACCAAGAACAAAGGGGAACACTATATGCCCACCAATGAATGTGCTAACATATACAGTATAACGTTATATACAAAAGAAAATATTGATTTTATATATATATATATATATATATATATAAAATCAAAGATATCAGGAGGACTCACCAGTATTCTTAAGCCTTTTATTATCTTAACATTAGAAAATCAGCATAGGGGTATCATGATTTTCTCTGTCCCTGATTTTCTGATGTTAAGATAATAAAAGGCTTAAGAAGACTGGTGAGTGCTCCTGATATCTTTAATATTGTATCGGAATGGATAGGTCTATAAATGGATGTGACCCCAGCAGTTATCAAACAAGGCTAGAGTGTGGACTATACGGAAAACTATATCTATCTATCTATCTATCTATCTATCTATCTATCTATCTATCTATCTATCTATCTATCTATATGTATATTGTGACCGGCACTCCCAATACTGTATTCATCTGCCGCGGTGCACAACTCACATGACTTGTATATATGGAGGAATATAACAGCACTCCAGCGGACTTTTCAAATAATACAAGCTATCACTATCGTAGGATTTTACTCCTTTCTCAAGCAACAAAACATAGTATCAAACACACTACTCACCTATATACCCAGAAGTGTCTCCACCTCGCAAACGCCGCCATCCCTGGAGCAGCAGCCGCCCGCACTTCCGGCCAACGTCAATTCCGGGTTCCGGTTACGTCGCCCTCCGTGTCCATCATGAGCGGGGTGTTTGTATGGCAACCGGCCAGTACACGGAAGCGGTTGCTATGGGGAAAACGAAACAAATAAACACAGAGTAGCACCACATGAACATGATACCTTACTCAAGATTGAAACAATTTAAGCACGAGCCGTTGTCTCTTTACCCCGTTTAGGGGACATAAGGTGGGATAACTGGTGTTTTTAAAATACACTTGCATTGAGAATAACGGAGGACACATGGCAGAATCCAATAGGATCCTGATTGGTGATGCCACACATGGCCCTCTATTGTTGCCTTTGGGGGAAAGATTACATTTTTCGGAGGATGAGAGTGAAGCCGTCCTATTCAGACTTGGACTGGCCCACAGGGGTACAGGGGAAACCACCGGTGGGCCCCACTGCCTGGGGGCCCTCCTCCTGCTTTAAGGATCAGGTTCCAGACTGTGCACTTGAATTATACATTATACATATGTTACCTTATACTGGACTATGGTGTATTTTCTACAGTGCATTGCTGTTATCAATCTGTTATTAATCTGGTACATTATCATGCATGTAGCAGCTGAATTTACTGTATATATTTATGAAGGGGCCCAGACGTTGCACTCTCTAATGGTTAGTCAAACCAATGAGGTGGCAGGCCACACACCCTCAGCAGACTGGCCACACCAATAAACATGGGCCCCTACCACTGCATTCCCCTGGTGGGCCCTACATGTCCCAGTCCGACACTGGTCCTATTTACAGAAAGATTGACAGAGGCGGTGGGAGCATCTACACCAGATGAAATCTATGATAATTTGTTTACTGTAAATTTAAGAAAAAAGAAATCGATGCATGGAGTCACACTCTCCGAGTACTATCGTGAAAGGAAAATCCCAAGAGGGTTTAGAGTGAAAAACATGCCCACGATAGGCCGCTTCAATAACGAATTTTGCAGAAGATGGGTGGCAGTTTTAAATATCTGCTCGTTCGATCTAATGAAGAGTCAGCACGTGAATTGACAATAATTAGAGAAAAGATTGCACAATTTGAACTTGCACATAAAGAAGATCTTCGTAAGGATGAATCCACCGACTGGCTGGGGAAACTAGAACAACAATTAACTACGTTCAAAAAAGATCTGGTTTCCTTTAATAAAAACAAGTTTGAAAGGGTAAATAAAGATTACCTTGAATTATATGTTTACCCGTAGCTCACAGGAACAAAGGCACAGTGTAATAGGCCTTATAGAACAAGGAAACCATTTCGTAAACATAATCGTGATGATGATACCACGAGTGAATCAAATTCCTCAACTAATGAGTCGATGGGGGCAACAAGCACTACAGAAGTCAACAGTAGGAAAAAACGCAGACCAGTCAGAAGGGGTGGACAGTGCAAATAAGAAAAAAAGCAGTGGACGACCCAGGAGAACTTAGTATTTAATCTGTCGCAGAAAGTACTATCACCTGCTGAAACAAAGGTACTTAACGGAGTTTTGTTATATGTGCCAACAAACCAATTTGAAGGATTTGAGTAGAAAATTGATCAAGCACATTTACACAGGCAATTGAAATGAGATTATTTTAAGGATAAAATGAAAAGTTCACCTATGGAAGATCAAGAGGGACAAATGTTTTTAAAAAAAAAGGTACAATTTTGATCCATTATCACACAATGGGGTATATTTTAGAGATGAGCGCCTGAAATTTTTCGGGTTTTGTGTTTTGGTTTTGGGTTCGGTTCCGCGGCCGTGTTTTGGGTTCGAACGCGTTTTGGCAAAACCTCACCGAATTTTTTTTGTCGGATTCGGGTGCGTTTTGGATTCGGGTGTTTTTTTCAAAAAACACTAAAAAACAGCTTAAATCATAGAATTTGGGGGTCATTTTGATCCCAAAGTATTATTAACCTCAAAAACCATAATTTACACTCATTTTCAGTCTATTCTGAATACCTCACACCTCACAATATTATTTTTAGTCCTAAAATTTGCACCGAGGTCGCTGTGTGAGTAAGAAAAGCGACCCTAGTGGCCGACACAAACACCGGGCCCATCTAGGAGTGGCACTGCAGTGTCACGCAGGATGTCCCTTCCAAAAAACCCTCCCCAAACAGCACATGACGCAAAGAAAAAAAGAGGCGCAATGAGGTAGCTGTGTGAGTAAGATTAGCGACCCTAGTGGCCGACACAAACACCGGGCCCATCTAGGAGTGGCACTGCAGTGTCACGCAGGATGTCCCTTCCAAAAAACCCTCCCCAATCAGCACATGATGCAAAGAAAAAGAAAAGAAAAAAGAGGTGCAAGATGGAATTGTCCTTGGGCCCTCCCACCCACCCTTATGTTGTATAAACAAAACAGGACATGCACACTTTAACCAACCCATCATTTCAGTGACAGGGTCTGCCACACGACTGTGACTGATATGACGGGTTGGTTTGGACCCCCCCCAAAAAAGAAGCAATTAATCTCTCCTTGCACAAACTGGCTCTACAGAGGCAAGATGTCCACCTCATCTTCACCCTCCGATATATCACCGTGTACATCCCCCTCCTCACAGATTATCAATTCGTCCCCACTGGAATCCACCATCTCAGCTCCCTGTGTACTTTGTGGAGGCAATTGCTGCTGGTCAATGTCTCCGCGGAGGAATTGATTATAATTCATTTTAATGAACATCATCTTCTCCACATTTTCTGGATGTAACCTCGTACGCCGATTGCTGACAAGGTGAGCGGCGGCACTAAACACTCTTTCGGAGTACACACTTGTGGGAGGGCAACTTAGGTAGAATAAAGCCAGTTTGTGCAAGGGCCTCCAAATTGCCTCTTTTTCCTGCCAGTATAAGTACGGACTGTGTGACGTGCCTACTTGGATGCGGTCACTCATATAATCCTCCACCATTCTATCAATGTTGAGAGAATCATATGCAGTGACAGTAGACGACATGTCCGTAATCGTTGTCAGGTCCTTCAGTCCGGACCAGATGTCAGCATCAGCAGTCGCTCCAGACTGCCCTGCATCACCGCCAGCGGGTGGGCTCGGAATTCTGAGCCTTTTCCTCGCACCCCCAGTTGCGGGAGAATGTGAAGGAGGAGATGTTGACAGGTCGCGTTCCGCTTGACTTGACAATTTTGTCACCAGCAGGTCTTTCAACCCCAGCAGACCTGTGTCT
This sequence comes from Pseudophryne corroboree, assembly GCF_028390025.1. Lineage (NCBI taxonomy): Eukaryota > Metazoa > Chordata > Amphibia > Anura > Myobatrachidae > Pseudophryne > Pseudophryne corroboree. Next base: position 241,579,601 of record NC_086446.1, read on the forward strand.
GCCGGAAAGAGAGATCCAAGGTAGGCTTTAAATCTAGGATCGAGCACGGTGGCCAAAATGTAGTGCTCTGATTTCAACAGATTGACCACCCGTGAATCCTTGTTAAGCGAATTAAGGGCTGCATCCACAAGTCCCACATGCCTAGCGGAATCGCTCCCTTTTAGCTCCTTCTTCAATGCCTCCAGCTTCTTCTGCAAAAGCCTGATGAGGGGAATGACCTGACTCAGGCTGGCAGTGTCTGAACTGACTTCACGTGTGGCAAGTTCAAAGGGCATCAGAACCTTGCACAACGTTGAAATCATTCTCCACTGCACTTGAGACAGGTGCATTCCACCTACTATATCGTGCTCAATTGTATAGGCTTGAATGGCCTTTTGCTGCTCCTCCAACCTCTGAAGCATATAGAGGGTTGAATTCCACCTCGTTACCACTTCTTGCTTCAGATGATGGCAGGGCAGGTTCAGTAGTTTTTGGTGGTGCTCCAGTTTTCTGTACGTGGTGCCTGTACGCCGAAAGTGTCCCGCAATTCTTCTGGCCACCGACAGCATCTCTTGCACGCCCCTGTCGTTTTTTAAAAAATTCTGCACCACCAAATTCAAGGTATGTGCAAAACATGGGACGTGCTGGAATTTGCCCATATTTAATGCACACACAATATTGCTGGCGTTGTCCGATGCCACAAATCCACAGGAGAGTCCAATTGGGGTAAGCCATTCCGCGATGATCTTCCTCAGTTGCCGTAAGAGGTTTTCAGCTGTGTGCGTATTCTGGAAAGCGGTGATACAAAGCGTAGCCTGCCTAGGAAAGAGTTGGCGTTTGCGAGATGCTGCTACTGGTGCCGCCGCTGCTGTTCTTGCGGCGGGAGTCCATACATCTACCCAGTGGGCTGTCACAGTCATATAGTCCTGACCCTGCCCTGCTCCACTTGTCCACATGTCCGTGGTTAAGTGGACATTGGGTACAGCTGCATTTTTTAGGACACTGGTGACTCTTTTTCTGAGGTCTGTGTACATTTTCGGTATCGCCTGCCTAGAGAAATGGAACCTAGATGGTATTTGGTACCGGGGACACAGTACCTCCAACAAGTCTCTAGTTGGCTCTGCAGTAATGATGGATACCGGAACCACGTTTCTCACCACCCAGGATGCCAAGGCCTCAGTTATCCGCTTTGCAGTAGGATGACTGCTGTGATATTTCATCTTCCTCGCAAAGGACTGTTGAACAGTCAATTGCTTACTGGAAGTAGTACAAGTGGGCTTACGACTTCCCCTCTGGGATGACCATCGACTCCCAGCGGCAACAACAGCAGCGCCAGCAGCAGTAGGCGTTACACGCAAGGATGCATCGGAGGAATCCCAGGCAGGAGAGGACTCGTCAGAATTGCCAGTGACATGGCCTGCAGGACTATTGGCATTCCTGGGGAAGGAGGAAACTGACACTGAGGGAGTTGGTGGGGTGGTTTGCGTGAGCTTGGTTACAAGAGGAAGGGATTTACTGGTCAGTGGACTGCTTCCGCTGTCACCCAAAGTTTTTGAACTTGTCACTGACTTATTATGAATACGCTGCAGGTGACGTATAAGGGAGGATGTTCCGAGGTGGTTAACGTCCTTACCCCTACTTATTACAGCTTGACAAAGGGAACACACGGCTTGACACCTGTTGTCCGCATTTCTGGTGAAATACCTCCACACCGAAGAGCTGATTTTTTTGGTATTTTCACCTGGCATGTCAACGGCCATATTCCTCCCACGGACAACAGGTGTCTCCCCGGGTGCCTGACTTAAACAAACCACCTCACCATCAGAATCCTCCTGGTCAATTTCCTCCCCAGCGCCAGCAAGACCCATATCCTCCTCATCCTGGTGTACTTCAACACTGACATCTTCAATCTGACTATCAGGAACTGGACTGCGGGTGCTCCTTCCAGCACTTGCAGGGGGCGTGCAAATGGTGGAAGGCGCATGCTCTTCACGTCCAGTGTTGGGAAGGTCAGGCATCGCAACCGACACAATTGGACTCTCCTTGTGGATTTGGGATTTCGAAGAATGCACAGTTCTTTGCTGTGCTGCTTTTGCCAGCTTGAGTCTTTTCATTTTTCTAGCGAGAGGCTGAGTGCTTCCATCCTCATGTGAAGCTGAACCACTAGCCATGAACATAGGCCAGGGCCTCCGCCGTTCCTTGCCACTCCGTGTGGTAAATGGCATATTGGCAAGTTTACGCTTCTCCTCCGACAATTTTATTTTAGGTTTTGGAGTCCTTTTTTTACTGATATTTGGTGTTTTGGATTTGACATGCTCTGTACTATGACATTGGGCATCGGCCTTGGCAGACGACGTTGCTGGCATTTCATCGTCTCGGCCATGACTAGTGGCAGCAGCTTCAGCACGAGGTGGAAGTGGATCTTGATCTTTCCCTAATTTTGGAACCTCAACATTTTTGTTCTCCATATTTTAATAGGCACAACTAAAAGGCACCTCAGGTAAACAATGGAGATGGATGGATTGGATACTAGTATACAATTATGGACGGGCTGCCGAGTGCCGACACAGAGGTAGCCACAGCCGTGAACTACCGCACTGTACTGTGTCTGCTGCTAATATATAGACTGGTTGATAAAGAGATAGTATACTCGTAACTAGTATGTATGTATAAAGAAAGAAAAAAAAACCACGGTTAGGTGGTATATACAATTATGGACGGGCTGCCGAGTGCCGACACAGAGGTAGCCACAGCCGTGAACTACCGCACTGTACTGTGTCTGCTGCTAATATATAGACTGGTTGATAAAGAGATAGTATACTCGTAACTAGTATGTATGTATAAAGAAAGAAAAAAAAACCACGGTTAGGTGGTATATACAATTATGGACGGGCTGCCGAGTGCCGACACAGAGGTAGCCACAGCCGTGAACTACCGCACTGTACTGTGTCTGCTGCTAATATATAGACTGGTTGATAAAGAGATAGTATACTCGTAACTAGTATGTATGTATAAAGAAAGAAAAAAAAACACGGTTAGGTGGTATATACAATTATGGACGGGCTGCCGAGTGCCGACACAGAGGTAGCCACAGCCGTGAACTACCGCACTGTACTGTGTCTGCTGCTAATATATAGACTGGTTGATAAAGAGATAGTATACTCGTAACTAGTATGTATGTATAAAGAAAGAAACAAAAACCACGGTTAGGTGGTATATACAATTATGGACGGGCTGCCGAGTGCCGACACAGAGGTAGCCACAGCCGTGAACTACCGCACTGTACTGTGTCTGCTGCTAATATATAGACTGGTTGATAAAGAGATAGTATACTCGTAACTAGTATGTATGTATAAAGAAAGAAAAAAAAACCACGGTTAGGTGGTATATACAATTATGGACGGGCTGCCGAGTGCCGACACAGAGGTAGCCACAGCCGTGAACTACCGCACTGTACTGTGTCTGCTGCTAATATATAGACTGGTTGATAAAGAGATAGTATACTCGTAACTAGTATGTATGTATAAAGAAAGAAAAAAAAACCACGGTTAGGTGGTATATACAATTATGGACGGGCTGCCGAGTGCCGACACAGAGGTAGCCACAGCCGTGAACTACCGCACTGTACTGTGTCTGCTGCTAATATATAGACTGGTTGATAAAGAGATAGTATACTCGTAACTAGTATGTATGTATAAAGAAAGAAAAAAAAACCACGGTTAGGTGGTATATACAATTATGGACGGGCTGCCGAGTGCCGACACAGAGGTAGCCACAGCCGTGAACTACCGCACTGTACTGTGTCTGCTGCTAATATATAGACTGGTTGATAAAGAGATAGTATACTCGTAACTAGTATGTATGTATAAAGAAAGAAAAAAAAACCACGGTTAGGTGGTATATACAATTATGGACGGGCTGCCGAGTGCCGACACAGAGGTAGCCACAGCCGTGAACTACCGCACTGTACTGTGTCTGCTGCTAATATAGACTGGTTGATAAAGAGATAGTATACTCGTAACTAGTATGTATGTATAAAGAAAGAAAAAAAAACCACGGTTAGGTGGTATATACAATTATGGACGGGCTGCCGAGTGCCGACACAGAGGTAGCCACAGCCGTGAACTACCGCACTGTACTGTGTCTGCTGCTAATATAGACTGGTTGATAAAGAGATAGTATACTACTAATATTATATATACTGGTGGTCAGGTCACTGGTCACTAGTCACACTGGCAGTGGCACTCCTGCAGCAAAAGTGTGCACTGTTTAATTTTAATATAATATTATGTACTCCTGGCTCCTGCTATAACCTATAACTGGCACTGCAGTAGTGCTCCCCAGTCTCCCCCACAATTATAAGCTGTGTGAGCTGAGCAGTCAGACAGATATATAATATATATAGATGATGCAGCACACTGGCCTGAGCCTGAGCAGTGCACACAGATATGGTATGTGACTGACTGAGTCACTGTGTGTATCGCTTTTTTCAGGCAGAGAACGGATATATTAAATAAACTGCACTGTGTGTCTGGTGGTCACTCACTATATAATATATTATGTACTCCTGGCTCCTGCTATAACCTATAACTGGCACTGCAGTAGTGCTCCCCAGTCTCCCCCACAATTATAAGCTGTGTGAGCTGAGCAGTCAGACAGATATATATAATATTATATATAGATAATAGATGATGCAGCACACTGGCCTGAGCCTGAGCAGTGCACACAGATATGGTATGTGACTGAGTCACTGTGTGCTGTGTATCGCTTTTTTCAGGCAGAGAACGGATTATAAATAAAACTGGTGGTCACTATCAGCAAAACTCTGCACTGTACTGAGTACTCCTAATGCTCCCCAAAATTAGTAAATCAAGTGTCTCTCTAATCTATTCTAAACGGAGAGGACGCCAGCCACGTCCTCTCCCTATCAATCTCAATGCACGTGTGAAAATGGCGGCGACGCGCGGCTCCTTATATAGAATCCGAGTCTCGCGATAGAATCCGAGCCTCGCGAGAATCCGACAGCGTCATGATGACGTTCGGGCGCGCTCGGGTTAACCGAGCAAGGCGGGAAGATCCGAGTCGCTCGGACCCGTGAAAAAAAACATGAAGTTCTGGCGGGTTCGGATTCAGAGAAACCGAACCCGCTCATCTCTAGTATATTTACTAAAATTCGTACTTGTACCGATTTTGAGGAAAATTCATCACGAATGACATCGATTGTGTAATTGTGCAACTTTTTGAATTGATTACGACTAATTTACTAAGCTGTCGGATTATTTTTTTTCCGTGTTTTCCGATGTCGATGTCATTCGTAGTTTTGTAAGGTAGAATGCGGCCGATTTAGTTGTTTTGCGGCCGTGTTATGAGGTTTTTTTACGACTGCATCACATTTTGGTTACGGCAGTGTTTGTCCGTTCACGGACGCGTTTTTTTCCTAAGTTTCGTTTTTGTCACTCGTCCGTGATTGGTTTGATTCGTGATGGAGGAGTGTCTGTGCACATTACTATAAAAACGCCCAAAACCGTCAGCACCTCGTGGGTTTAGCTAGTGGAGAGGTGAGAGGAAGGTGTGTTAGGAGTTGGAGAGTTGTTTGGAGTTTGTGGAGGATTTGAGGAGTTGATTTGCGATTGTTGAGTGCTGTACTGTGTGTGTAAGTAGTCTTGTCATACTTGTTGTGTAGTTATTTAAAAGTTTGTTTACTTTTTTGTCATTGTTTTTTAGTTAACGTCTATTGTCATTGTTTGAGAGTGTGTGTGTGTGTGTGTGTGTGTGTGTGTGTGTGTGTGTGTGTGTGTGTGTGTGTGTGTGTGTTTGGTGTGTGGTGTGTAGTGGTAGTGGAGGAGTGTGTTTACTGTTTTTTTTCTCAGTGTTATTTGTTGTTTGTCCTGATTATGTCCCAGTCAGAGGTGAGTGAGGTGGAGGAGGTGAGTGAGAGGGAGGAGGTGAGTGAGGTGAAGGAGGTGAGTGAGAGGGAGGAGGTTAGTGAGGTGGAGGAGGTTAGTGAGGAGGAGGGGGTGGCTGCTGCTGCGGCCTCCAGTGATAGTGATGGTGTTGTGGCTCCGCAGCCACGCACCACTACAAAGACTGGCCGCAATGTCAAATTTAGCTATGCTGAAAATATGGCTTTGGTGCGGGAGCTGATGAGGCATTATCGGCAGTTGTTTGGCCATGATGCTGCAAAGGTGTCGTCACACAGGAAGAGTGTTCTGTGGGGGAAGGTCAATGCGGCTGTGAATAGTGAAGGTGTGGTGAGGCGGACCGAGGACACGTGCCGTAAGCGTTTTTACGACATAAAGCGCCGTGTAAAGGCGAAGATGGCCAAGGAGGCTAAATCGGCCCGCCAAACCGGGGGTGGACACCCCTTCCGTGCATCTTACCGAGATTGGGAGGAGCCTGTGCACTCATTCCGCAAGAAGTGGTTGGTGCCACTCATGTCCGGGATTCGGATCGGCCAAGGCAGGATGCTGAGTTATTTATGTTTACTTATAAACAATTTAAGCATGTGTGCTTTGTCCTTAGTTGTCTGAAATGTCTTCTAGCTAATTGTGGTTGTCAGTTTGTTCATTCTTCTAATGTGTTGGTGATGTTGTTCTTTTTTTTTTCTTTCTTTTTTTTTTAAATAAAAAAATGTTACTGGTTGCCTTTAGTGATGTGCACCGGACATTTTTCGGGTTTTGTGTTTTGGTTTTGGATTCGGTTCCTCGGCCGTGTTTTGGATTCGGACGCGTTTTGCCAAAACCTCACCGAAATTTTTTTGTCGGATTCGGGTGTGTTTTGGATTCGGGTGTTTTTTTCAAAAAACCCTAAAAAACAGCTTAAATCATAGAATTTGGGGGTCATTTTGATCCCATAGTATTATTAACCTCAATAACCATAATTTCCACTCATTTCCAGTCTATTCTGAACACCTCCCACCTCACAATATTATTTTTAGTCCTAAAATTTGCACCGAGGTCGCTGGATGGCTAAGCTAAGCGACACAAGTGGCCGACACAAACACCTGGCCCATCTAGGAGTGGCACTGCAGTGTCAGGCAGGATGGCACTTCAAAAAAATAGTCCCCAAACAGCACATGATGCAAAGAAAAAAGGAGGCGCACCAAGGTCGCTGTGTGACTAAGATAAGCGACACAAGTGGCCGACACAAACACCTGGCCCATCTAGGAGTGGCACTGCAGTGTCAGGCAGGATGGCACTTCAAAAAAATTGTCCCCAAACAGCACATGATGCAAAGAAAAATGAGGTATACCACAGGTATAGAATGTAGATGGATAGTATACTTGACGACACAGAGGTAGGTACAGCAGTGGCCTTCCGTACCGTACTGCTATATATACTGGTGGTCACTGTGTCAGCAAACTGCACAACTGAAATGCACCACAGGTATAGAATGTAGATGTATAGTATACTTGACGACACAGAGGTAGGTACAGCAGTGGCCTTCCGTACCGTACTGCTATATATACTGGTGGTCACTGTGTCAGCAAACTGCAAAACTAAAATGCACCACAGGTATAGAATGTAGATGGATAGTATACTTAATGATGACACAGAGGTAGGTACAGCAGTGGCCTTCCGTACCGTACTGCTATATATACTGGTGGTCACTGTGTCAGCAAACTGCAAAACTAAAATGCACCACAGGTATAGAATGTAGATGGATAGTACACTTAATGACGACACAGAGGTAGGTATAGCAGTGGCCTTCCGTACCGTACTGCTATATATACTGGTGGTCACTGTGTCAGCAAACTGCAAAACTAAAATTCACCACAGGTATAGAATGTAGATGGATAGTATACTTAATGACGACACAGAGGTAGGTACAGCAGTGGCCTTCCGTACCGTACTGCTATATATACTGGTGGTCACTGTGTCAGCAAACTGCAAAACTAAAATGCACCACAGGTATAGAATGTAGATGGATAGTATACTTAATGATGACACAGAGGTAGGTACAGCAGTGGCCTTCCGTACCGTACTGCTATATATACTGGTGGTCACTGTGTCAGCAAACTGCAAAACTAAAATGCACCACAGGTATAGAATGTAGATGGATAGTATACTTTATGACGACACAGAGGTAGGTACAGCAGTGGCCTTCCGTACCGTACTGCTATATATACTGGTGGTCACTGTGTCAGCAAACTGCACAACTGAAATGCACCACAGGTATAGAATGTAGATGGATAGTATACTTAATGACGACACAGAGGTAGGTACAGCAGTGGCCTTCCGTACCGTACTGCTATATATACTGGTGGTCACTGTGTCAGCAAACTGCAAAACTAAAATGCACCACAGGTATAGAATTAGAATGTAGATGGATAGTATACTTAATGACGACACAGAGGTAGGTACAGCAGTGGCCTTCCGTACCGTACTGCTATATATACTGGTGGTCACTGTGTCAGCAAAACTCTGCACTGTACTCCTCCTATATAATATTATACTGGTGGTCCCGACTCCCGAGTCCCCACAATAAAGCAACACACTGAGCACAGATATGGAGTGTTTTTCAGGCAGACAACGTATACTGGTGGTCACTGTCAGCAAAACTCTGCACTGTACTCCTCCTATATTAATATATAGCTGCTCCCCAGTCCCCACAATGATATAAGCAAGCACAAATATTTGCATCACCTCAACAATGAATAAACGGAGAGGACGCCAGCCACGTCCTCTCCCTAACATTTCCAATGCACGAGTGAAAATGGCGGCGACGCGCGGCTGCTTATATAGAATCCGAATCTCGCGAGAATCCGACAGCGGGATGATGACGTTCGGGCGCGCTCGGGTTAACCGAGCCATACGGGAGAATCCGAGTATGGCTCGGACCCGTGTAAAAAGGGTAAAGTTCGAGGGGGTTCGGTTTCCGAGAAACCGAACCCGCTCATCACTAGTTGCCTTGGAGTTTTTCAGGTGTTGTAAGTCAAAAGTAAATGTTTGTAGGTGTGTTTTCATGCTTTTAATGTTTATTTTTGGAAACAAAGTTTTTTGGGAAATACATTTCATAACATTTATGATTATTGTGTGTTGTTATGGGTTGCCCTTTGTGTGCTTGATGTGTTTTTGAATGCATATTTGGTTGTGATGTTTCAAATTTTTCCAAGATATTTTTGACAGTGTTTTTTTATTATTATTGTGCAAAATTGATACCTTAGCGTGCAATATTGTGGTTGTGTCAAGCTACAACGTTTTGTTTTTAAGTAGTATAATTGTTTGCATTATGCGCCTTTGTGTATTGTATTTTTGACATAATTTATGCAAAATTAAAGAATACCAACCCAATGACGTCAGGCATAAGCATCGTTTAGTTTAATTCTCATTAGGTACCACATATGTTAACATCACAATAAGGAATTTGGTTAAAAATATCACCAAAATAGTATGTTCATAAGGACATTCTTCTTATTTCTACAGTACGCCAGAGAAGCAGCACACCCAGGCCACAGCCAACACTGCCAAGAGATGCAGATGGTGGCAATGCCGGTAAGATTTAACTGAATACACATATTCTGCAAACACATTGAAACACAAAATGTTAATGATTATCTTATCACACAGGTTCTTCTTCGGCAAATCCACCTACAGGGCTCGGTTAGTGTGGCAACGAGGCCACCCAAGAGACGCCGTCTTGAGGCTCCAGCACCAGCATCACCACCCCAACGCCGCATCTCTGCAGTGTCGGCCGTGCCACCACTAGTTCTATTGGCCAGCCCCCAAAGTGAGGATCCACAATCCCCTCAGTTGTCTGGTGAGTAAACATAACAATTACGTGTAAATAAGTAAACAAACAGTGTTGTTGATTTATTAACCTGGAGAAGGCATAAGGTTTTGAAAAAAAACTGATATGTTCAAGGTGATAAAGGCAGCAGTACAAAATAAACACAACTATTAATGTACATGTTGGATCTGTTTGCCTTGTGCCTTTATCACCTTGCACATATCACTGCTTTTTCACTTCCTTATGCCTTCTCCATGTTTAGACATCTGCCCCACTGTTAGTACATATAAAATATAATTTAACTAATGACCAGTCATCCTTGCAATAATCATCAACAACAATCAGATGGTGTGAAGGTATTTTTAGATGGATAATTGTCAGATGTGATGTTGGCCATATCAACACATTGTTGACACAGAATTTTTGGTGTAAAAAAACAACATAAATGTTAAGTCTCATCCAATTGTTTTGCATGGCCAACAACACCACTTCTAAACATAGTGCACCATAATACTTTTTCTACCATTGTTAATGTGTACATTTTAGGACACTATATTTGTTTAAGTTTTTGCCAGACCACTGACTGCCTTGAACAATGTATGAGTGTATTGGTAAACACATTTATTGTATTGTGTGTGTGTGTTGTTCCAAAGGAAGGTACATTCCCAATATGTAAATGTATTATTTGTATTTGTTCGAGTTCTTCGTGGTTGCACATTAATTGTGGCTCAGAGTCCAACAATTTTTAAAAAAAACATCCACTGAGTAGTGAAGGATAGAAGCATCATATTTATACAAACAGATGAACAACATAGTCAAGTTTATGCCTCAAACTATTGATCAATTAAAACATGAATATTAAGAAGAAATGCATGTTGACGTAAAGCTAGAGTAAGACCAATGCTAAAAAGTTACTAAATACTGGCTGTCTTCAACCCCATACAGAACCAGCCATCATGGCCGAGGATGCCCAGCAGGAAAGTGACCAGCAGGATACATACACTCTTCACCTGCAACCCATAGATGATACCCAGACAACCACGCCGCAGGACATACCCCAACCACCCCAAACATCCCACAGGCCACAATTGAGCACAACATAAGACCAGACACAAATGGAGACTGAGTTTTGGAGCGGATGGGCCAAACAACAGGAACTGAACTATGCGTGCCTTACACAACAAAGCCAATACCTGGCAAGTCTGCCCCATCATCTGCCTAGACTGGCTCGAAACTCTGGCAGACTTATCGTTCAAGTGGGAAGAATAGCCAATACCATGGAACAGATGAGGGCAGACAACTGCCAAATGCAAGCAAATCTCGTTCGCATCATGGATGAGCAACAGCGCCAACAACAATCCCTAATTCAGGTCATCCAACACAACCAACTTATCAATGAAAACATGTCACGAATAATAGCAAGCCACACTGCAGCTAATACGCAACTCACTGCCAGCCTCAATATACTCAGCCAAAGCCTTAATGTTTTGGCATCACACCAAGTCAGTTCTAGCGCGGGGACAACTACACCAAACCAGACCCCAGTTCAATCCCCAGTTGGACGCTCCAGTAGAACCAGGAGCAACGAGCCATCACAATCCTCGGCACCCAGCACACAACAAAGAAAAAAATAATGTGTCCTGCAGCTAATTTTTGGTCTATTATAATATTATGTTGATTTGTTGTGGCAAAAATACCTTTGTTGTAGGAAATAAATTGCTCACATGGAATATGTGTCTTGTTTAATTAGCTACAGAAACAACCTGTACATTAGTGTCTAGGACCAGATGTGTATTGTTAGAAATATATTGCCTGCCCCTAGGTGTCCTCAGCTCAACGTGTGGCTAATCTCTGGCACCCAGAACATTGGCCATGGCCGCAAGATCAGATAAAGCTACCCTGACTGCATGCCACTGCGACTCCTGGGTAGGGAAGCAGAGAGAGGCATGTATGTAGGCATCCAAGACATCCAAAACCTGAGTGGACAATCCAAAATTAAAGGTGAGTGTCATGACCTGTAATCAATACAATACTGTGTTCTATTACATTACAGAAGCACGACTTAGACATAGACGTGTATGTATGTTTTAACTCACCTGAATTAAATATTTTTAACAGGTGGCCTGTGAGATACTAATTACATTGCCAGTCACAGGCTGGAAGCTGCCATAAGCCATAAAGTGCAACACAGCCAGGAGTTTGAGCAGGTCTGAGACAGAGCGAGAGCGTGCTGTCTCAGGGTCTATGTTCAGTTTGACAAGGTCATACAGACGGAAAATGTTATTTACATTTAGTCGGAGCATCTGTATAACATGGTCATCAGCAAATGTGTTATCGTTTAAACGCACACTACAAAAACAAGCCATGGCCAGCCTACGCGGAACATGTACAACCTGCTTACCCTGTAGTTTTTCCAGGCCTGGGTTTATTGTAGCCTCATGGAGCAGTGTCAGGTATCCCCCAGCAAACAAGACAGCAGTACTACACACAGTAGCAGCCATTTCAGATTGAGAGTGGTGAAAAATGTGTTGGGGCCCCTTTTAAAGGACCAAAAAATCAGGTGTGACTAATGTAGAACTGGCAACACATGTAAACACGCTTCTCAAAAGCAGGTCTGTTTTTTTTTAGGCTTTTTGTACGATTAGTATTTTTTCACGGACGCACATGCATTTTCACGGTAGAGATTTCAAATACGAATGTTTAGTAAATGACCGTGTTCCATACCTAAACAGCCGCGTTTGACCGATGGTGTATTCAATCGAATTTTTTTGCTTGGACTTCCAAAAAAATACGAATGCCCTCATCACTGCCGTGATTTGAGTTTAGTAAATTCCCGAGATGACACTTTGAAGAAAAAACACCATCTCGGTCAAAATCGGGAGCTTAGTAAATTTCCCCCCATGTCTCCATTTCCAGCTTTATGAAAGCGCTAGATTTGAAGGTTATTGCGCAAATTTACAAGGAGAAAAAAAAGTTTCCTAATCTGTCAAAAGAAGAATTTAAAGCTTTAAAATCCCTAAGAGATGATGATAAGAAGGAGAACTGTAAGCCGGCCCTGGGGAGTGGTGACATCGCTCCTTCAGCTAGAGAGGTGGAGCTTTCCTATCCCTAGAGCAGGCATGTCCAAACTGTGGCCCTCCAGCTGTTGAGAAACTACACAACCCAGCATGCCCTGACACAGCTTTAGCATTCTATGACAGCAAAACTGTGTCAGGGCATGCTGGGATATGTAGTTTCACAACAGCTGGAGGGCCGCAGTTTGGACATGCCTGCCCTAGAGCAAGCAGGGAGCAGTCCACCATGCAGTAGCCGCTCCCCTTATAATCTAGCAGCAATCCAGCAGCCTTTTTATTAAACAGACCAGCTATCTATGGAGAAAAGTTGGTAATACCACATTCAACACAGCCCTGCACTAGTCACTTTTCTACAGGCTAACCAGCCCTTGAGGGGAGTGTAAACACAGAGCCGGCCATAGGCATAGGCAAACTAGGCAATTGCCTAGGGCATTTGATATGCCTAGGGGCATCAGCAGCTTCTGCTGATTAAAATGATATGTGGCATGCCTATATTCTGTGTGTAGCATTTCATATGCAGATACAGCCACAGTCTCACACAGTATATAGGCATGCTGCATATAATTTAATTGTCAGAAGCGGCTTGTGCATCCTAGCCACATAGCAATGCAAATAAGATGCATTTCCATAAAAATAAAATAAAAAAAATTACGACGTTAGCATTGAGGCAAGATTTATGAGGACACATCTGTATCCAAGCAGAGGTCAGAGGTCACAGTGTTAGTGGCAGTGTGAGTGCTGTGTGCATGTGAGTGGGTTGGCTGTGCAGTAGTGTTTGGAATATGTGTAAGGAGCATTATGTGTGTCATGTAAAAATGCATTAATAATGTGCAACATATGTGTAAACGGCACTGTGTGTGTCATTATGTGTATAAGGGCATTAATAATGTGCGGCATATGTGTAACAGGGTACTACTGTATGTGTCATTTTGTGTATAGGGGCACTTATAATGTGCAGCAAATGTGTAGGGGGCACTATGTGTATCATGTGTTTAAGGGCATTAATAATGTGCGGCATATGTGTAACAGGGAACTACTGTATGTGTGTCATTATGTGCATAGGGGCACTTATAATGTGCAGCAAATGTGTAGGGGCATTATGTGTGTCGTTATGTGTATAAAGGCATTAATAATGTGCGGCATATGTGTAAGGGACATTATGTGTAAAAGGGCATTAATAAAGGTTGTCATAATGTGTAAGGCGCATTATGTTTATAAGGACATTAATAATGTATCTCATATGTGTAAGAGGCATTACTGTGTGGAATTATGTGTATCAATGCATTACTAATGTGTGGCATTATGTGTATAAGGTGCTCTACTATGTGGCATTGCGTATAGAAAGGGCACTACTGTGTCGTCTAATGTGAATAAAGAGCAATAGGGTGTGGTGTAATGTGAATAAGGAGCAATTCAGTGTGATGTAATGTGAATAAGGGGCTCTACTGTGATGAGTAACGTTTATAAGGTAAAGTGATACTACTGTGTGATGTAATATGAATTATGGACACTATCGCATGATCAAATGTGAATAAAGTTGCAGTACTGTGTGACGTAATTGGAATTGGGGTTACTATTGTGTGGCCATGCCCCTTGCCAGCAAAAACACACCCCTTTTTGAGCTGTGCGCCAAATGTGTGAACTGTTCCTTTTAAAAAAATAGGGGTACAAATACCAAAATTAGGACTGCTAAGGGTGAGGGGTGATGGTGCTGGGAAAGGGGTGCAAGGTCAGAGGCGGAACCAGCTGTGGTGCTAGGGGGCACCAGCCAAAATCTTGCCTAGGGCATCATATTGGTTAGGGCCGGCTCTGTGTAAACAACCTGCAGTAGTTGATAGAGGCAGAGACCTTCTCTAACCCACACATAGGAAGACTCTTGCATTGCCTAAGGTTTAGAGGTCGCAGACAGGAACCACATAGAAACTTCAGCTGCTTAGGGACATTACACAGTGACAACCTGAACTAATAGTTGGCAACTGGACAGGACAGTTCATTTAGGACCATACAGTTCATGATTGTTGTCTGACATCTGCAGCTCAGAGATCAGTGCTAAAAGTATAACTGGAGTAAGTGGTTGGACTATCAAAGGCTACTAGTATCTAGGAGGGCAAACAAAAGCCAGTGGCAGCTCTACATTAAGGAACAGAGCTGTAAAACAAGCAGACTAACGTTTAATGGGGAGGCATTTGATATGCCGGCTGTCAGGATCCCAGCGATCAGCATACCGGCGCCGGAATCCCAACAGCCAGCATACCGACAGCTATTCTCCCTCTTGGGGTCTCCACGACAACCCTGGAGGGAGAATAAATAGAGTGGCATGTGCAGCGCGCCGCCATGCCTGCAGCACGGCGAGCGCAGCGAGCCCGCAAGGTGCTCTTTTGCACTCTCACAGCTGCCGGCATTCCAGTGGACGGAATCCCGACTCCGGGATGCTGGGCGTCAGGATCCCGACCGTCGGTAGAACGTAGTACACCCGTTCAATGAGCTAGTGCCAGTAGTTATCTAAAGTGGAGACTGCAGGGATTCATCAGCAATACATAAAGTATCCAATGGTAATGCTGCTGCACAACTAAAGGAGGATTGTTACTTAGTTTCTAGTTAATTACCTGAGGAAAGGGACAGTCTGTACAACGGTATACATAGACAGATTTGGCCGCATTTGATAATTCCTTAATTCCTCATATATTGTATGAAGCTCACAGTTCATCACGTTTAAAGGAAAAAGACCTTTGAAGTGCACTCACAAATTTATATATACGGGGCCCCAGTTGTATAAATATTTTAATTGTAATTTTGGATACTGTCACAACTGAGGACTGGAGCTGACAAGAGGAAGCCTCAGTTGCAGGGGCAGAGGAGTAGTGGAACCTGGGCGGCAGTATGGGACTTTTGGACATGCAGTAACCCAGCCCGAAGGCGTGACCACGACAACAGAAGTAAAATTTGAAAAGTTTATTTCAAGCACAGTTCAGATGGTACATAGATAGCAACTTGAGATATAATAAAAGATGTTCAATATACAGTTCCAATGAGTACAACTGGTAAGCAGATGGTACTGGGTGCGGTATCAATAGGTACCCGTCTAGATAGACGTAGGAGATGGAATGTCCATGAATAGCGCCCAGTTGCTGAAAGGTGCAATGATACTGGAACTGACCAGCAGATGGTTTCCTAGAAGCTGGTTGTATTGTTGGAGTGATGAATTAGTTGCTGAGGAAGCCGGATGGAACCGGACTGAATGATATAATGACAGGGCTTGAAGATACACTGTAGCTGATATGTAGACTGGATGCACAGATGATGCTAGGGATCGTTGGAATTGAACAGACGGTGACAGGACACCGCTGATGGCTGGTAATCGATGGCGGAGCGTAGATGGTTGCTAGAGTGCGATGGTGATTCGATAGCGGACCACCGATGATTGCTGAAAGCAGAACACCGCTGGAAGTTAGCCACTGGAAGCCGGTGTTTGAACACTGCCAATTGCAGGAAGCAATATAGGACACTGTGGAGTCAGGCTGCACCGCTGGATGATAACTTGGTGCGGGTCTCTAGTGGAGCTGGAAGCTGGAGCTGGAAAAGCAAACCACCACAAGCATGGAGACTGGAACCATGGGTTGACAACCAAAGCACTGACAACTTCCTGGTTCAGGAACAGGACCTTTATACCTGCAGCAGTGCAGGGATTGTATGGACAATCAGGCAGAGTCCAGCAGTGCTGTGGATTGGTGCAGATAGTATCATGTGACTGGAAACAACATGGCTGCGCCCATACTAGCATTTGGAGGGAAATCTAGCTTGTTGCACCACGTGAGAAATGACAGTAATGGCGGTGGAGGCCGCGGAGCACAATGGACGCCAACTTGTACACTTGATTCACAGCGCTTGCGGCAGAGGCCGTAGCAGGTGAGAGCCGCCATGCAGACTTGTATGCACATTTGAAAACCAGGATGGCTGCGGAGGCCACAGCAGACCGGAGACGCCATGCAGACCTAACAGAGCAGCAATGGCGGCGGAGGCTGCGGAGGGCTAGACCGCCATAGTACTACATGAGTTCTTTGTAACAGTGTCTGTGTAGTGTCAGAGAGGAAATGTGAAGTGGGGATGTCAGCAGCACGACTGAGACCCGGCCCTGGAACGCTGAGTCAGCCTCAGGAGACACCTGAAAGGTAGATAATGGCGTCCAGTAACCTGGATCGTGACAACACCCCCCCCCCCCCTTTAGGGGTGGCCCCAGGACACTTCTTAGGCTTCTGAGGAAATCTGGAGTGGAAATTCCGGACCAATGTAGGAGCATGAACATCTGAGGCATTGGTCCAGGAGCGTTCCTCGGGGCCATAGCCCTTTCAATCAGATATTGAAGTTGACCGTAACGGAAACGTGAATCCAGAATCTTGGCGACTTCATACTCAACGCCACGTTGAGTCTGGACTTTGGGAGCTGAAGGAGGCGCTGAATGGAACCGATTCAGGATCAACGGTTTCAGAAGGGAGACGTGAAATGTCCTGGGTATTTTCAGGAAGGGAGGAAGCTGGATTTTGTAGGCCACAAGGTTGATGACTTGTTCAATTTGGAAAGGACCGATATATCAAGGAGCAAATTTCATGCTTGGAACTCTCAGTCTCAAATTCTTTGTAGAAAGCCAGACACGATCACCCACTTTAAGGGCAGGAATTGCCCTACGCTTCTTATCTGCAAACTTCTTGTATCTAAAAGATACCTTGAGTAAAGCCGCTCGGGCAGTCTTCCAGTTATTTGAAAACTGACAAAGAGTTATATCAGCTGCAGGCACTGAAGTTGCTGGAAGCGGTTGAAATTCCGGAACTTTGGGGTGAAATCCATAGTTGGTGAAGAATGGCGTGGAAGAAGATGAGGAATGATACTGATTGTTATGGCAGAACTCGGCCCAAGGAAAGAGTGGAATCCAGTCATTTTGGGAAGAGTATACAGAAATACGGAGGAATGCCTCCAAGTCCTGATTCACTCTCTCCGTTTGACCATTGGTCTGGGGGTGATAAGCTGTAGAGAATTTTAATTTGACTTGGAGGGCCACACATAAACTTCGCCAGAACTTGGCTACGAACTTTACTCCTCTATCCGAAATTATCTCCTCGGGGAGACCATGTAGTCTGAAAATCTCCTGAATGAAGACTTGAGCCAACTTGGAAACTGACGGAAGACCGGTAAGGGGAACGAAGTGAGCCATCTTGGTGAACCGTTCAACTACCACCCAGATGGTATTAAACTTGTTACACAGAGGAAGATCCGTAATAAAGTCCATTGACAAATGGGTCCACGGACGACGAGGAACAGATAGCGGAACCAGTTGCCCAGTGGGTGACTGGCGGGATACTTTGTGTTGGCACATTTTGGGCAGGAAGCAATAAACTCCATAACGTCTTTTTTCACAGTCAGCCACCAGTAAGATCTGGAGATGAATTCAAGGTTTTTCTGGATGCCCGCATTTCCAGAAAAACGAGAAGCGTGTGCCCATTGCATGAGCTTCTTCCTTAAAGCTGGTTTTACAAGACTTTTCCCTGATGGGGGCATAGAGTCCATCTTCACTGCAGAGAATGCCACTGGATTAATAATAGGATGCTTGTCAGTAGACTCGGACTCATTTTCTTGCTCCCAGGAGTGGGAAAGGGCATCAGCCTTGCGATTCTGTGACCCTGGACAGAACTGGAGTTTAAAGTCGAACCTAGAAAAAAAAAGTGCCCACCTGGCTTGGCGAGGGTTGAGACATTGTGTGCCTTTCAAATATAGGAGAATCTTTTGGCCTGTCAGGATAGTGATGGTGTGAGAAGCTCCCTCTAATAAATATCTCCACTCTTCCAGAGCGAGTTTAATAGCCAAAAGTTCTTGATCACCAATGGCGTAATTGCGCTCAGCAGGAGAGAACTTCCGGGAGAAGAAGCCACAAGGATGTAGAGGACCGTCATCAGCTCTTTGAGACAGGACTGTGCCCACTCCAACAGAAGAGGCATCCACCTCAAGGGTGAAGGGCGAGTTGGTATCAGGCTGTTTCAACACCGGAGCTCAGATGAACCTTTGTTTCAACAAATGGAAAGCTTGGAGTGCTTCTTCGGACCACTTGGAGGGGTTAGCACCCTTCTTGGTAAGGGCAGTGACAGGTTCCACAATGGTGGAAAAGTCTCGAATGAATTTTCTGTAGTAATTGGCAAATCCTAAGAATCTCTGGACACCCTTAAGGGTTGTAGGTATTGGCCAATCTTGAATAGCTTGCAGTTTCATGGGATCCATCTCTAGACCGGAACCGGACACAATGTAGCCAAGAAACGGAATGGGCTGGAGCTGACAAGAGGAAGCCTCAGTTTCAGGGGCAGAGGTGTAGTAAAAATTGGGTGGCAGTATGGGACTTTTGGACATGCAGTAACCCAGCCCGAAGGCGTGACCACGACAACAGAAGTAAAATTTGAAAAATTTATTTCAAGCACTGTTCAGATGGTACATAGATAGCAACTTGAGATATAATAAAAGATGTTCAATACACAGTTCCAATGAGTACAACTGGAAAGCAGATGGTACTGGGTGTGGTATCAATAGGTACCCGTCTCAATAGACGCAGGAGACGGAATGTCCATGAATAGCGCCCAGTTGCTGAAAGGTGCAAGGATACTGGAACTGACCAGCAGATGGTTTCCTAGAAGCTGGTTGTTTTGTTGGAGTGATGAATTAGTTGCTGAGGAAGCCGGATGGAACCGGACTGAATGATATAATGACAGGGCTTGAAGATACACTGTAGTTGAAATGTTGACTGGATGCACAGATGATGCTAGGGATCGTTGGAATTGAACAGACGGTGACAGGACACCGCTGATGGCTGGTTATCGATGGCGGAGCACCGATGGTTGCTAGAGTTCGATGGTGAATTGATGGCGGAGCACCGATGATTGCTGAAAGCAGAACACAGCTGGAAATTAGCCACAGGAAGCCGGTGTTTGAGCACTGCCAATTTCAGGAAGCAATATAGGACACTGTTGAGTCAGGCTGCACCGCTGGATGATAACTTGGTGCGGGTCTCTAGTGGAGCTGGAAACCTGGAAAAGCAAACCACCACAAGCATGGAGACTGGAACCATGGGTTGACAACCAAAGCACTGACAACTTCCTGGTTCAGGAACAGGACCTTTATACCTGCAGCAGTGCAGGGATTGGATGGACAATCAGGCAGCGTCCAGCAGTGCTGTGGATTGGTGCAGATAGTATCATGTGACTGGAAACAACATGGCTGCGCCCATACTAGCACTTGGAGGGAAATTTAGCTTGTTGCACCACATGAGAAATGACAGTAATGGCGGCGGAGGCCGCGGAGCACAATGGACGCCAACTTGTACACTTGATTCACAGCGCTTGCGGCAGATGCCGTTGCGGGCGAGAGCCTCCATGCAGACTTGTATGCGCATTTGAAAACCAGGATGGCGGCGGAGGCCGCAGCGGACCGGAGATGCCAAGCAAACCTAACAGAGCACTGGCAATGCAGCAATGGCGGCGGAGGCAGCGGAGGGCTAGAACGCCATTGTACTGCATGAGTTCTTTGTAACAGCGTCTGTGGAATGGCAGAGAGGAAATGTTTAGTGGGGATGTCAGCAGCATGACTGAGACCCGGCCCTGGAACGCTGAGCCAGCCTCAGGAGACACCTGAAAGGTAGATAATGGCGTCCAGTAACCCGGATCGTGACAGATACATATTGTTCATGCATACTAAACTGTATGTTATTCTGTGTGCCTAACATTTATTGTTTTATGTTTATTAGTAATGCGTGTGAAGGTACGACCTTTTGCAAAGTTAATCCTTTGAATCCCCTCACAGTGACCACAACTTCTTAGCAATAGTTAGTCACTGTCCACAAGTGTGGTGACCGGTATTGTTGGGGGTTCCTGGGGGTCCTCATTCCTCTGTCTAGCCTTAAGAATAACGACGTCCGGAGTTCCTGAGAAGGTGGAAACGTATGAAGGCGTACAGGAAGACAGGTACTATTCACACATCTTCTACTGACACATTAGTGGCGTGCAGTGCTGTCTCCCTGGGGAGTAGGAGGGGGAGGGAGCCGCGCTACACGCTGCCAGCGACGCTACCTGTCATCCACTTTGACAGGTGCAGCTGCAGCCGGCATCAAACAGGGTAGCAAAGCGGGGATATCGCCTCTTCAGCTTGGTGCCTCCCTGCTTTGCATACCCTTGCTGAGCGGGTAGCGCCGGCTCTGGGTGTGTGTGACGTCACATTAACAGAGACAGGACCCCTTTGCATGCTCCCGTATAACATATATATATATATATATATATATATATATATATAATGTACAGATATTGATGTATTATTTAAAAGAGGGATTGCTGGCCACATAGGTGAATGTATGTGTATTTATATATATATATATATATATATATATATGTACATATACAATATTCAGCGGCACTCAGGGATGCAAAGTACAGTATGATATAACATGGTAGAGATACACAAACAGATGGGATCTGTTCAGGTTTAGGATGTGGATGTGCCTTAGATTTAGGATGTGGAGAGGGGGGTGATTATTTGGATGCAATGGGGACACTGTGCTGGAGAGGATCAGGTGAGGGTGACCTGCACGGGGCCAGGGAAATGGATACCTAGTAACAGTGCTGTAACTAGACATTTTAGCACTGTGTGCAAGAAACTGCATCAACGTCCCCCCTTTATGTAAAATACGGGCAGTGCACGCCTTATGCGCGTGCAAAAAAATAAGATTTTAAACCTACCGGTAAATCTTTTTCTCGTAGTCCGTAGAGGATGCTGGGGCTCAGTAAGGACCATGGGGATAGACGGGCTCCACAGGAGACATGGGCACTTTAAGAAAGACTTTAGGTATGGGTGTGCACTGGCTCCTCCCTCTATGCCCCTCCTCCAGACCTCCAGAGAAACTGTGCCCAGAGGAGACGGACAGTACGAGGAAAGGATTTTGTTAATCCAAGGGCAAGATTCATACCAGCCACACCAATCACACCGTGTAACTTGTGATATACTAACCAGTTAACAGTATGAAACCAACATAACATCAGTCCAAGACCAATGAAAACTATAACATAACCCTTATGTAAGCAAAACTATATACAAGTCTTGCAGAAGTAGTCCGCACTTGGGACGGGCGCCCAGCATCCTCTACGGACTACGAGAAAAAGATTTACCGGTAGGTTTAAAATCTTATTTTCTCTTACGTCCTAGAGGATGCTGGGGACTCCGTAAGGACCATGGGGATTATACCAAAGCTCCCAAACGGGCGGGAGAGTGCGGATGACTCTGCAGTACCGATTGAGCAAACAGGAGGTCCTCCTCAGCCAGGGTATCAAACTTGTAGAACTTTGCAAAGGTGTTTGAACCCAACCAAGTAGCAGCTCGGCACAGCTGTAGTGCCGAGACCCCTCGGGCAGCCGCCCAAGAAGAGCCCACCTTCCTTGTGGAATGGGCCTTGACCGAGTTTGGTAACGGCAATCCAGCCGTGGAATGAGCCTGCTGAATCGTGTTACAGATCCAGCGAGCAATAGTCTGCTTTGAAGCAGGTGTGCCAACCTTGTTGGCCGCATATAGGACAAACAGTGCTTCTGTTTTCCTGACTCTAGCTGTTCTGGCCACGTAAATTTTCAAAGCCCTGACTACATCAAGGGACTCGGAATCCTCCAAGTCGCACATAGCCACAGGTACCACAATAGGTTGGTTCATATGAAAAGATGACACCACCTTAGGCAAGAATTAAGGGGAGGTCCGCAATTCCGCTCTATCCATATGGAAAACTAGATAGGGGCTTTTATGAGACAAAGCCGCCAATTCCGATACTCGCCTAGCCGAAGCCAAGCCTAACAACATGACCACTTTCCAAGTGAGATATTTCAACTCCACCGTTTTAAGTGGTTCAAACCAGTGTGACTTAAGGAAACTCAACACCACCTTAAGGTCCCAAGGCGCCACCGGAGGTACAAAAGGAGGCTGAATATGCAGCTCTCCCTTTACAAAAGTCTGTACTTCTGGGAGAGAAGCCAATTCTTTTTGAAAGAAAATGGATAAGGCCGAAATCTGAACCTTAATGAAGCCTAATTTTAGGCCCAAATTCACTCCAGTTTGTAGGAAGTGAAGGAAACGGCCCAGATGGAATTCTTCCGGAGGAGCATTCCTGGCCTCACACCAAGCAACATATTTTCGCCATATACGTTGATAATGTTTAGCTGTCACGTCCTTCATAGCCTTTATCAGAGTAGGAATTACCTCATCCGGAATGCCCTTTTCCGCTAGGATCCGGCGTTCAACCACCATGCCGTCAAACGCAGTCGCGGTAAGTTTTCGAACAGACAGGGCCCCTGTTGCAACAGGTCCTGTCGTAGAGGAAGAGGCCATGGATCTTCTGTGAGCATTTCCAGTAGATCCGGATACCAGGTCCTTCGTGGCCAATCTGGAACAATGAGAATTGTCTGTACTCCTCTTTTCCTTATTATTCTCAACACCTTTGGGATGAGAGGAAGAGGAGGAAACACATAGACCGACTGGAACACCCACGGTGTCACTAGGGTGTCTACAGCTACCGCCTGAGGGTCTTTTGATCTGGCGCAATACCTCTGCAGCTTTTTGTTGAGGCGGGATGCCATCATGTCTATCTGGGGCAGTCCCCACTGACTTGCAATCTGTGCGAAGACTTCCTGATGAAGTCCCCACTCTCCTGGATGCAGGTCGTGTCTGCTGAGGAAGTCTGCTTCCCAGTTGTCCACTCCCGGGATGTACACTGCTGACAGTGCTCTTACATGATTTTCCGCCCAGCAAAGAATCCTGGTGGCTTCCGCCATTGCCACTCTGCTCCTTGTGCCGCCCTGGCGGTTTACATGAGCCACTGCGGTGATGTTGTCTGACTGTATCAGAACTGGTCGGTCGCGCAGTAAGGTCTCCGCTTGACGTAGGGCGTTGTATATGGCCCTCAGTTCCAGGATGTTGATGTGAAGACAAGTCTCTTGACTTGACCAAAGACCTTGGAAGTTTCTTCCCTGCGTGACTGCTCCCCAACCTCGGAGGCTCGCGTTCGTGGTCACCAGGATCCAGTCCTGAATGCCGAACCTGCATCCCTCTAGAAGGTGAGCACTCTGCAGCCACCACAGGAGAGATACCCTGGCTCTGGGGGACAGGGTGATCAACCGATGCATTTGTAGATGTGACCCGGACCACTTGTCCAATAGGTTCCATTGGAAAGTCCTCGCATGTAACCTGCCGAAGGGAATGGCTTCGTATGATGCCACCATCTTTCCCAGGACTCGAGTGCAGTGGTGCACTGACACCTGTTTTGGCTTCAATAAGTTCCTGACCAGAGTCATGAGTTCCTGAGCTTTTTCTATTGGAAGATAAACCTTTTTCTGGTCTGTATCCAGAATCAAGCCCAAGAAAGTCAGACGAGTCGTAGGAACCAACTGCAACTTCGGGATATTGAGAATCCAGCCGTGTTGCTGTAACACCTTCAGTGAAAGTGACACACTGTTCAGTAACTGCTCTCTTGATCTCGCATTTATGAGGAGATCGTCCAAGTACGGGATAATTGTGACACCTTGCTTGCGCAGGAGCACCATCATTTCCACCATTACCTTGGTGAAAATTCTCGGGGCCGTGGAAAGCCCAAACGGCACCGTCTGAAATTGGTAATGACAATCCTGTACCGCAAATCTCAGGTACGCCTGATGAGGTGGATAAATGGGAACATGAAGGTATGCATCCTTTATGTCCAGAGATACCATAAATTCCCCCCCTTCCAGGCTGGCGATGACCGCTCTGAGCGATTCCATCTTGAACTTGAACCTCTTCAAGTATAGGTTCAGGTGATTTTAAATTTAAAATGGGTCTGACCGAACCGTCCGGTTTCGAGACCACAAATAGGGTTGAGTAATATCCCCTCCCTTGTTGAAACAGGGGAACCTTGACCACCACCTGTTGAAGATACAATTTGTGAATTGCATTTAACACTATCTCCCTTTCCGGGGGAGAAGCTGGTAGGGCCGATTTGAAAAACCGGCGAGGAGGCACCTCTTCAAATTCCAGCTTGTAACCCTGGGAAACAATTTCTATTGCCCAGGGATCCACCTGTGAGTGACCCAGATGTGGCTGAAAACTCGAAGACGTGCCCCCACTGGGGCGGACTTCTGTAGGGGAGCCCCAGCGTCATGCGGTGGAGGCCGGGGAGGACTTCTGTTCCTGGGAACTAGCTGTGTTGTGCAGCTTTTTTCCTCTGCCCTTACCTCTGGCAAGAAAGGACGCACCTCGTACTTTCTTGTTTCTTTGTGATCGAAAGGACTGCATTTGATAATGTGGCGCTTTCTTAGGCTGTGAGGGAATATAAGGTAGAAAATTTGATTTACCAGCTGTAGCTGTGGAGACCAGGTCCGAGAGACCCTCCCCAAACAATTCCTCACCCTTGTAAGGTAAAACCTCCATATGCCTCTTTGAGTCAGCATCACCTGTCCATTGCCGGGTCCATAGGACTCGTCTAGCAGAAATGGACATCGCATTGATTCTAGAACCCAGTAGACTAATGTCTCTTTGAGCATCTCTCATATATAAGACCGCATATTTTATATGCCCCAGGGTCAATAAAATGGTATCCTTATCTAGGGTCTCAATATCCGCTGCTACCGCGCTACAAACCCAGGCCGACGCAATCGCCGGTCTGAGTAAAGTACTAGAATGTGTGTAAGTGGACTTTAAGATAACCTCCTGCTTGCGGTCAGCAGGGTCCCTGAGGGTAGCCGTATCCTGGGTTGGCAGCGCTACGTGGATAAGGCATTAACACATACGCGTTAATGCCTTATCCACCTTAGGGGAGGATTCTTACCGTATCCTGTCCGTTGGTGGGAAAGGATACGCCATAAGAATCCTTTTGGGAATCTGCAGTTTTTTGTCTGGAGATTCCCAAGCTTTTTCACATAATTCATTCAACTCATGTGAGGGGGGAAAGGTTACCTCAGGTTTCTTACCTCAGGTTCCTTATACATGTGTACCCCCGTGTCAGGGACAGGGAGTTCTTCTGTGATATGCAAAACATCTTTTATTGCAATGATCATATATCGAATACATTTAGCCACTTTTGGCTGTAATTTTGCATCATCGTAGTCGACACTGGAGTCAGAATTCATGTCGGTATCTGTGTCTACAATTTGGGATAGTGGGCGCTTTTGAGACCCTGAAGGTCCCTGCGACATAGGGGCAGACATGGGTTGACTCCCTGGCTGTTCCCTAGCTTCAGCTTTGTCTAATCTTTTGTGCAATAAATTTACATTAGCACTTAAAACCTTCCACATATCCATCCAGTCAGGTGTCGGCATTGTCGACGGAGACACCACACTCATTCTCTCCTCCTCCCCCTGAAAGCCTTCTACCTCAGACATGTCGACACACGCGTACCGACACTCCACACACTCAGGGAATCCTCTTATCTGAAGACAGTTCCTCCACAAGGCCCTTTGGAGAGAAAGAGAGAGTGTATGCCAGCACACACCCAGCGCTATATGACCCAGGAAAAAACACTATATAAATATATGTTTACCCAGTAGCACTGTTTGTACATGTATAAATGCGCCATATTATGTGCCCCCCCCCCCTTCTTTAAAACCCTCTTTCACCGTGGTTAAGCAGGGGAGAGGGGGAGAGTCCGGGGAGCTTCCTCTCAGCGCTGTGCTGTGGAGAAAATGGCGCTGGTGAGTGCTGAGGGAGAAGCCCCACCCCCCGCTCAAATATACTGAAACTGGCGGGGGCTCATTATAAATACAGTGCCCAACTGTATATATGTCTATTTTTGCCAGAAAGAGGTTTATATGCTGCCCAGGGCGCCACCCCTGCGCCCTGCACCCTTACAGTGACTGCCGTGTGTGAGGTGTATGGGAGCAATGGCGCACAGCTTCACCGCTGTGCGTTACCTCAGTGAAGATCATGAAGTCTTCTGCCGCCTTTGAAGTCTTCTTTTCTTCTCATACTCACCCGGCTTCTATCTTCCGGGTCTGTGAGGAGGACGGTGGCGCGGCTCTGGGACGGACGGCGAGGGTGAGACCTGCGTACCGATCCCTCTGGAGCTAATGGTGTCCAGTAGCCTAAAAAGCAGAGCCTTGAAACTCACAGAAGTAGGTCTGCTTCTCTCCCCTCAGTCCCTCGATGCAGGGATTCTGTTGCCAGCAGGCTCCCTGAAAATAAAAAACCTAACAAAATACTTTCTGACAGGAAACTCAGGAGAGCTCCCTGTAATGCACCCAGTATCGTCTGGGCACAGTAGTAAACTGAGGTCTGGAGGAGGGGCATAGAGGGAGGAGCCAGTGCACACCCATACCTAAAGTCTTTCTTAAAGTGCCCATGTCTCCTGCGGAGCCCGTCTATCCCCATGGTCCTTACGGAGTCCCCAGCATCCTCTAGGACGCAAGAGAAATATAGGGGCGTGACTTCATGGGAAAGGGGTGTGGCCACAAAATAATACCAATTCATATTACGGGGAAACAGTAGTCTCCATTATTCAAATTACGCCGCACAGTAGCGCCACTACACCAGGTGGAGCCCTTTTTACACATTACGGCAGACAGCGTCCCCTTTTTATACATTACGGCAGAGTCCCCTGTTTTTACACATTACGGCAGACAGTCCACCTTTTTTACATATTACTGCAGACAGCGTCCCCTTTTTACACATTACGGCAGACAGCGTCCCCTTTTTTACACATTACTGCAGACAGTCCCCCTTTTTACACATTATGGCAGACAGCGTCCCCTTTTTACACATTACGGTAGACTGAGTACCCTTTCTACACATTATGGCAGACAGAGTTCCCTTTTTATACCTTACGGCAGACAGCGTCCCCTTTTTACACATTACAGCAGACAGAATAGATAGATAGATAGATAGATAGATAGATAGATAGATAGATAGATAGATAGATAGATAGATAGACAGACTGAATGAACAGATGATACTTACTCCGCTGGCTCAGGCAGTCAGGCTCCTCCGCCTACGCTGTGATGAGGGAAGCGCATCCCAGCATTCACAGCTATGGCGGACAGCCTATGTGGAAGGAGAGGGACAGCTGCAGCGGCACTTCCACCAATTACATTGCGCTGCTGCGGCTCCCAAGTCCCCCTCCCTTCTCCTCCTTACACCCGTGGCTGCGTACCTGTGCTGTCTTCCTCTCCTCTTCGGTGGCCCGCAGCACACAGCGGCAGGCGGCATGTAATGAGTCAGACTGCATATAGTAAGGTACAATGGTGCCTATGGTAAGTCCTACATATGTAAACAATTTGTTAGTTTTAGGGATGAGTCTGGGGCGCAGGGCCCCCTGAATTGGTGTGGCTGGGCAGCATTGGGGTGGCAAATTATAATACTTAAATTAATAGCTCTTACCTATGCAAGGCTTTTTAACACATAGATTTTGCTTCTTTTGTATTAACTCTTACTAACACCTTATGCTCTCACAAGTGTGCCGCCCTGGAGTGGCTGGCCTTCATCGGCTTGGTGGGGTTCTGTGCCCTGGACTCAGACATAGTATTAGGGACCCATCAAAGACAATGTCACCTGGACTTGGTGGACCAGTATTTTTTGGCCAAAAAGTATGCCGAGAACCTCCATTTTGCTCTATGTCAGATTGCAGAGTTTATTATAATTATTCTGATTAGCAGTGCTTTGTGCTGTTGAGTGTGCTCCCGCCTAAACCCGCCTCAAGTAGTGGCCACAATGGTGAAGAGACCCGTTTGGGCACCCAAGCGGGTCTTTTTACACGCATTTCAGCCTCTGGGGGTAGCGAGCTGAAATGAAGTTGTTGCACCCATCGGCAATAGTATTAGAATGCCGTCGGCGGGTGCGATAGCGGGCGGAACATTTAAATGCAGACCAGTATGTCTCCTTCTTCTCACTCCCCCCAGTCTCCCCTCCCCCCCCACACACCATACTTTTCAAGGGGATATCATATTGATTCCTCGTGTTGGGCCAGGGAACAGAAAGTGTTAATGAAAAGTCCTGTGACAGTTCGTACTTTGTCCCACAGATCATATGCAAACTGTGTGGACAGCTAGATGGATGTTATGTGTCTATTCTATCACGTGTCAAATTCAGCTGTCCTGACCTGGCACCTACACCAGTGAGCCACACATATAATAGCTATGCAGATAAAACAGCTGCTAATATTGTTTTTAGGTTCAAAGATAAAAGCTTTAGTAGCATATCAGGGTATAGTTACTAAAGGACGATATATCAGGGTATGGTTACTAAAGATTTGATAGATTTTTATAAATTTCATATCAATTAAAATCGATCTTAATTGATGTTGGGCTTACAGGACTAAAACACACTTTGATTAACATTTAAATATGATTATTAAAAAAATCATGTTAGTAAGTGTGTGTTTTAGCTCAGTAAGCTCGACATCGATCTGCAATTGATTAAAATCAATCAAAATAGAACCTTTAGTAAATATTCCCCATCATCTAAACATATGGCAGGGCCCCCTCTTTACATGTAAGTGTGTTTCTATACACACAAGATCTAAAGGCTAGTGAAGTGAAAAGTGCTGGAATACTATTAGAGCCTCTTATGGCAGATATCATTATAAAGATGGCCATTTAAAATATTATAGATTAGAAAGAAATCATTATAACAAAAAATAGGAATATCATAATACCCCATACACCTACATCTTCTAGTATGTTTAATACTTCCCATCGGTGATTGCACTGCATCCGTCCACTTCAGAGTCTGTGAAGTGTGTTCCAGTAATTAATGTTAACTGACACCACACTTTCGACAACTTGCAGGAAGATCCTGGCAGCTGCTACTGTAAACACCTCTCTGCTATGTAATACACAGCAGTCACTTTGTCCAAAACTTACAGATAGCCAGGAACAGTGGGGGCTCGGAATCAGTAACACAGCGTCACAGTGACACAGCACCTCCTAGGATTTGAGTCTGCACCTTACACTGGCCACCAGGCAAGGATCTAAATGAGGCAGGGCACAAAATAAGGATCAGTATATTTGACTGGGAATCAGAAAAGACTCTGCGTATTACACTAAGCTATAACAAAAATTCTGTTTATTTTTAAACAAATATGGCTAAATGTTTTATATTGGTTATGAGCTATGGCTTAGCATAAAATCTTTCTACTGTATCGTTTGGAGATGGGTACTAGATTTTAAACATTCAAATATTTTATATTAGAGTGGATGTCTGTTATTGCTCAGCTGAACTAGTTTTACAAAGACAGTAGTGCCATTTAATATTGTGATGTATATTTTATATTGTACACATTGATCACAAAATATCTTTATAAACAATACTTGCAGTTTTCCTTCAGGCATTAACACAAAAAGATGCTTGGGGATACTAACTTGTGAGCAAGCCATGTGATGGTCATGGGAGAAGCAGCAGCCCTGAGCGTTTGGCCATTGGACTTGTTGATCGTTATAGCTAAGCAGGCGATTACAGGTAACTATAGAAACTTGAAAAGTAAAAATTTTAGGGATAAGCGGTATGTGTGGTATAAACACAGTCTCACCTGTGCCACATCCCGTTATAGGGGGTCATTCAGACCTGGTTGCACGCAGGTGTTTTTATGCACTGCTGCGACCAGGTAATCGCCGCCTACAGGGTAGGGGGTAATCGCTGTGCAGGGGTGCTATCGGCTGTGTATTGAGCTACACAAACAAAAGCCCAGGACTTACTAAGCCTTCTGTGACGATCCGGGCCGATGCTGACGTCAGGAATTCTCCTCCCAAACGGCAGGGCACGCCTGCATTTTTCCAGACACTCCCTGGAAACGTTGAGTTGCCACCCACAAACTCCTTCTTCCTGTCAATCTTCTTGCGATCGCCAATGCGATAGCTTTCTTCATTAGTTCTGTCGCTGCCCGGCAATCCCCGTTGCCGGCGGCCGACGCACCTGCACATTGCGGTGCATACGCATGCGCTGTTCAGACCCGATCTCACGGCTGAGAAAAGAGGCAGCGTGCGATCGGGTCTGAATGACCCCTATAATCTCTGCCTCAATTAGGTTCCTCTGCAGAGCAGACAATTTAAGTCCAATTTTGTTGCATAACTTGGTGTCAAGTTCTGCATAAATTGATCAGAACACAGTCTTTCAGTGCGTTAAATGTCAAGTGTCTGGTTTTTCCTTTATTGCTCCTCTCCCTGATGTCTCATCAAGATCATACCTCGGTTTCTTTCTAGGTCACTCAGCTACACAATAGTGAAAATGCAATCCAAATTCATCCAGTAGTTTTTGCGTGATGCCAGAATGAATAGACAGACAAGGATGGCAATTTTTTTTCGCCTTCATAGTTCATAAACTGTTCCTAGAAGTATGTTTCTAAAAAAAAAATGCTATGTACAGATACAACCTTTACAGTTTTATTATATGTAAAGGTTTATTGCCTGTTTTTGGAAACAGCACCTTTCTTTGCATTGATGCTGCAGCACCTCTCTCTGCATTAGAAGCTGCAGAGTAACATATATAAACAGCTCTACTGTGGCATAACGTGTTTAAGTGGCTCTACTGTGGTGTAACATGCATAAACGGCTCTACTGTGGTGAAATGTATATAAGCTACTCTACTGTGGTGTAACGCATATAAGCGGCTCTACTGTGGCATACTGTGGCTACTCTACTGTGTTGTGTAACATGTATAAGGGGCTCTATTGAGTGGTGTAACATGTATAAGTGGCTCTACTGTGGTGTAATGTGTATAAGTAGCTCCACTGTGGCATACTGTGCCGCAGCTCCATATGGGGAGACCGAGCTGGCCGGCTAAGGTGCGGACTTTGGCAGCAGGTTCTGTGAGTCTCGCATGCCGGGGGAAGGGGAGAGGTGGCGGGTGCCGAGGTGAAGGATGGTGAGAGGGCGCCGGGTGTCCTGATACCTGCAGCTGTGTATCTGCATGGGGCGAGGGTAGAGAGTCGAGAAGGAGGGTGTCTTTAACAAATTGACTTAATATACACACAAACTTTAAAACATAAGCACACACAAATATATATATATATTTATGTGTAGCACCTAGCTGTAAAAAAGTACCATCAGGCAAGCTGCCTCCTCCCCTCCCTCACCAAGCCCTGCATCAGCCGCCTCGTCTTTGCCTATGCCCCCCTTCCCCACCACCAACCCCCGCGTGGCCGCCTAAGTCTTGCTGGGCTGCGGAGAGCCCACCAGAGCCACCGCACATCCCGGGGCACATGACCGGAGAGATGATGTGGCCTTCTCCCAGAGACCTCCAGCCTCCAGGTAATTGCTCTTCAAGGCACCTCACTCTAAGTGCAAGTTCTTCTGCCCAGTTTTACTCTCCCCATGCCCATCTCTATCTCTCCCGATACCTCTCTCCCTCCCTCTCTATCCCCATGTCCATCTCACTCTCCCCATACCCTTCTCCCTCTCTCTCGTTCTCTCTCTCTCTTTCTCTCTCTCTCTCTCTCTCTCTCTCTCTCTCTCTCCCCATGCCTCTCCCTGTCACTCTCCCATTGCCTCTTTCTATGCCTCTCTCTAACTGGGTTGGAGGTTTCCATATATGTGTGTGTAAATATATATATATAACGTATCTGGAAACCCCTCCCTAAAAATCCTGCGTTTGCCAATGTAGTGTGTAAGGTAAAAGTGAGTTGGGGGGAAGTGTGTGTGTGTGTGTGTGTGTGTGTGTGTGTGTGTGTGTGTGTGTGTGTGTGACTTGTGTATGTATTTGTGAGTTTCTGTGTGTGTGACTTCCATGTGAACTTCTATATGTGTGTGTCTTGCATGTGAGCTTCTGCATGGGTTAGGATTTATTACACTGCAAGGGTGAGAGTGTGTGTGAGTGTAAGGAGGAGGGGTGGGAGTGTGAGTGTGATAGAGCGCAATGGGAGGGAGTGTGTGATATAGGGGAGGGAGTGTGAGTGTGATAGAGCGCAGGGGGAGGGAGTGTGTGATAGAGCGTGGAGGGAGGGAGTGTGATGAAGCGCAGGGCACGGGGGAAGGGAGTGTGTTAGTGTGATAGAGTGCGGGGGCCGGAGTGTGTGAGTGTAATAGAATGCTGGGGGGAGGGAGTTTGCGGGTGTGATACAGCGCGGGGGGAGGGAGTGTGGTAAAGTGCAGGCCGTGGGAGGAGGGAGTGTGTCTGTGTGATACAGCGCAGGTCGCGGGGGAAGGGAGTGTGTCAGTGATACAGTACAGGCCGTAGGGTGAGGGAGTGTGTCAGTGTGATACAGCGCAGGACACGGGGGGGAGGAGTGTAG
This sequence comes from Pseudophryne corroboree, assembly GCF_028390025.1. Taxonomy (NCBI): domain Eukaryota; kingdom Metazoa; phylum Chordata; class Amphibia; order Anura; family Myobatrachidae; genus Pseudophryne; species Pseudophryne corroboree. Next base: position 241,612,625 of record NC_086446.1, read on the forward strand.
GGTCAATGTGTTTTTCCTACTGAGGCCATGAAGGTTTTTTTTTTCCGCCCCTTTGGGGTCCAGTGTGTTTTATTTTACCGTAGGGGACAATGTTTTTGTTTGTATTTTCCTATCGGGTGCCACTGTGTCTGATGATGACCAGCTCAGTGGTATGAATATAAAGTCCACTGTTTTCCCATAACTGCAGATTTCTCAAAGTGATGTAAAATTCAAAAGTGGTTATATTGTTTGTGTATCGGTGAGTGCCCTATTAGTGGAAAGCCGTCTGCATGTAGTCACCGTTGGATGTGGTGACATTACAGGTAGTACCCTTACTGATGAGACTGCGGGAGGAGTGCATATTGCTTTATATAGATATATATATATAGATATATACACTAGAGATGAGCGGGTTCGGTTCCTCTGAATCCGAACCCGCCCGAACTTCAGGTTTTTTACACGGGTCCGAGCAGGCTCGGATCTTCCCGCCTTGCTCGGCTAACCCGAGCGCGCCCGAACGTCATCATCACGCTGTCGGATTCTCGCGAGGCTCGGATTCTATCGCGAGACTCGGATTCTATATAAGGAGCCGCGCGTCGCCGCCATTTTCACACGTGCATTGAGAGTCATAGGGAGAGGACGTGGCTGGCGTCCTCTCCGTTTAGAGAAGAGAGAGACACAGTATTTTGGGGAGCATTATTAGGAGGAGTACTACTATACTGTATACTACTATACTACTTGCTGAAGTGATATTTATACTAGATTAGATAATAGATAGTGTGACTGTAAGTGTATTATCTGACTTGTGGGGGAGACACTGACAGTGGGGAGCAGTTAGAGTCTGAGAGCAGGACTCAGGAGTACATATAACGTACAGTCACAGTGCACACTTTTGCTGCCAGAGTCAGTGCCACACTGCCATTGTTGTGACCACACTGACCACCAGTATAATAATATATTTTGTGATTGTCTGCTTAGGCCTCGGAGTACTAGTTGCAAGTTGCAACGTGACCTGAAGTGACCACCAGTTTAATAATCAATCACCACCAGTTTAATTAATATATATATATATATATATATATATATATGAACTTGGTTTGGTAGGCACTCTGTTAAATCCACATCTGCCCGGGTGCCTTCCACAGAGGTGATGAATAACAAGCAAAATGTTCCTATTAGAGGTGGTGAAATATCAGTCCAATCCCCCAATCATAAGAACAGGCGGCACTCCTGGGTCTTGGTGAAAATAAATTCAAGTGTATTGACAAAATCAATTAGAAAGATGGCACATTACGCCAACGTTTCAGCGCCGCGCAGGGCGCTTTTTTCAAGGCTATGTGCTGTGGCTGCAAACGAAAAAAAAAAAAAAAAAAAAAAGAAAAAAAAATAGCCTTGAAAAAAGCGCCCTGCGCGGCGCTGAAACGTTGGCGTAATGTGCCATCTTTCTAATTGATTTTGTCAATACACTTGAATTTATTTTCACCAAGACCCAGGAGTGCCGCCTGTTCTTATGATTGGGGGATTGGACTGATATTTCACCACCTCTAATAGGAACATTTTGCTTGTTATATATATATATATATATATATAATTGTATATAATATATATATATATAATATTGTATACCACCTACCCGTGGTTTTTTTTTTCATTCTTCTTTATACATACTACTATAGTAGCTTACTGTAGCAGTCTGCGGTGCTGTGCTGACCTGACAGTGTCCAGCAGGTCCGTCATCAGTCATTACATAATAAATATATATAGTACCTGTCCGGCTGCAGTACTAGTGATATTATATTGATTTCATCTCATTATCAATAATTTATCATCCAGTCTAGACTCTATATTAGCAGCAGACACAGTACGTTAGTCCACGGCTGTAGCTACCTCTGTGTCGGCACTTGGCAGTCCATCCATAATTGTATACCACCTACCCGTGTTTTTTTTTTTTCTTTCTTCTTTGTACATACTACTATAGAGTATAGTAGCTTTCTGTAGCAGTCTGCGGTGCTGCTGAGCTGACAGTGTCCAGCAGGTCCGTCATCAGTCATCATTACCTAATAAATATATTATCTACCTGTCCGGCTGCAGTACTAGTGATATTATATATACATACATATATATATATTGATTTCATCTCATTATCAATCATCCAGTCTATATTAGCAGCAGACACAGTACGTTAGTCCACGGCTGTAGCTACCTCTGTGTCGGCACTCGGCAGTCCATCCATAATTGTATACCACCTACTCGTGGTTTTTTTTCTTCCTTTCTTCTTTGTACATACTACTATAGTATAGTAGCTTACTGTAGCAGTCTGCGATGCTGCTGAGCTGACAGTGTCCAGCAGGTCCGTCATCAGTCATCATTACCTAATAAATATATTATCTACCTGTCCGGCTGCAGTACTAGTGATATTATATATACATACATATATATATATTGATTTCATCTCATTATCAATCATCCAGTCTATATTAGCAGCAGACACAGTACGTTAGTCCACGGCTGTAGCTACCTCTGTGTCGGCACTCGGCAGTCCATCCATAATTGTATACCACCTACCCGTGGTTTTTTTTTTTTTCTTTCTTCTTTGTACATACTACTATAGTATAGTAGCTTACTGTAGCAGTCTGCGGTGCTGCTGAGCTGACAGTGTCCAGCAGGTCCGTCATCAGTCATCATTACCTAATAAATATATTATCTACCTGTCCGGCTGCAGTACTAGTGATATTATATATACATACATATATATATATTGATTTCATCTCATTATCATCCAGTCTATATTAGCAGCAGACACAGTACGGTAGTTCACGGCTGTAGCTACCTCTGTGTCAGCACTCGGCAGTCCATCCATAATTGTATACCACCTACCCGTGGTTTTTTTTTTTCTTTCTTCTTTGTACATACTACTATAGAGTATAGTAGCTTACTGTAGCAGTCTGCGGTGCTGCTGAGCTGACAGTGTCCAGCAGGTCCGTCATCAGTCATCATTACCTAATAAATATATTATCTACCTGTCCGGCTGCAGTACTAGTGATATTATATATACATACATATATATATATTGATTTCATCTCATTATCATCCAGTCTATATTAGCAGCAGACACAGTACGGTAGTCCACGGCTGTAGCTACCTCTGTGTCGGCACTCGGCAGTCCATCCATAAGTATACTAGTATCCATCCATCTCCATTGTTTACCTGAGGTGCCTTTTAGTTGTGCCTATTAAAATATGGAGAACAAAAATGTTGAGGTTCCAAAATTAGGGAAAGATCAAGATCCACTTCCACCTCGTGCTGAAGCTGCTGCCACTAGTCATGGCCGAGATGATGAAATGCCAGCAACATCGTCTGCCAAGGCCGATGCCCAATGTCATAGTACAGAGCATGTCAAATCCAAAACACCAAATATCAGTAAAAAAAGGACTCCAAAACCTAAAATAAAATTGTCGGAGGAGAAGCGTAAACTTGCCAATATGCCATTTACCACACGGAGTGGCAAGGAACGGCTGAGGCCCTGGCCTATGTTCATGGCTAGTGGTTCAGCTTCACATGAGGATGGAAGCACTCAGCCTCTCGCTAGAAAACTGAAAAGACTCAAGCTGGCAAAAGCACCGCAAAGAACTGTGCGTTCTTCGAAATCCCAAATCCACAAGGAGAGTCCAATTGTGTCGGTTGCGATGCCTGACCTTCCCAACACTGGACGTGAAGAGCATGCGCCTTCCACCATTTGCACGCCCCCTGCAAGTGCTGGAAGGAGCACCCGCAGTCCAGTTCCTGATAGTCAGATTGAAGATGTCAGTGTTGAAGTACACCAGGATGAGGAGGATATGGGTGTTGCTGGCGCTGGGGAGGAAATTGACCAGGAGGATTCTGATGGTGAGGTGGTTTGTTTAAGTCAGGCACCCGGGGAGACACCTGTTGTCCGTGGGAGGAATAGGGCCATTGACATGCCTGGTCAAAATACAAAAAAAATCAGCTCTTCGGTGTGGAAGTATTTCACCAGAAATGCGGACAACATTTGTCAAGCCGTGTGTTGCCTTTGTCAAGCTGTAATAAGTAGGGGTAAGGACGTTAACCACCTCGGAACATCCTCCCTTATACGTCACCTGCAGCGCATTCATAATAAGTCAGTGACAAGTTCAAAAACTTTGGGTGACAGCGGAAGCAGTCCACTGACCAGTAAATCCCTTCCTCTTGTAACCAAGCTCACGCAAACCACCCCACCAACTCCCTCAGTGTCAATTTCCTCCTTACCCAGGAATGCCAATAGTCCTGCAGGCCATGTCACTGGCAATTCTGACGAGTCCTCTCCTGCCTGGGATTCCTCCGATGCATCCTTGAGTGTAATGCCTACTGCTGCTGGCGCTGCTGTTGTTGCTGCTGGGAGTCGATCGTCATCCCAGAGGGGAAGTCGTAAGCCCACTTGTACTACTTCCAGTAAGCAATTGACTGTCCAACAGTCCTTTGCGAGGAAGATGAAATATCACAGCAGTCATCCTGCTGCAAAGCGGATAACTGAGGCCTTGACAACTATGTTGGTGTTAGACGTGCGTCCGGTATCCGCCGTTAGTTCACAGGGAACTAGACAATTTATTGAGGCAGTGTGCCCCCGTTACCAAATACCATCTAGGTTCCACTTCTCTAGGCAGGCGATACCGAGAATGTACACGGACGTCAGAAAAAGACTCACCAGTGTCCTAAAAAATGCAGTTGTACCCAATGTCCACTTAACCACGGACATGTGGACAAGTGGAGCAGGGCAGGGTCAGGACTATATGACTGTGACAGCCCACTGGGTAGATGTATGGACTCCCGCCGCAAGAACAGCAGCGGCGGCACCAGTAGCAGCATCTCGCAAACGCCAACTCTTTCCTAGGCAGGCTACGCTTTGTATCACCGCTTTCCAGAATACGCACACAGCTGAAAACCTCTTACGGCAACTGAGGAAGATCATCGCGGAATGGCTTACCCCAATTGGACTCTCCTGTGTATTTGTGGCATCGGACAACGCCAGCAATATTGTGTGTGCATTAAATATGGGCAAATTCCAGCACGTCCCATGTTTTGCACATACCTTGAATTTGGTGGTGCAGAATTTTTTAAAAAACGACAGGGGCGTGCAAGAGATGCTGTCGGTGGCCAGAAGAATTGCGGGACACTTTCGGCGTACAGGCACCACGTACAGAAGACTGGAGCACCACCAAAAACTACTGAACCTGCCCTGCCATCATCTGAAGCAAGAAGTGGTAACGAGGTGGAATTCAACCCTCTATATGCTTCAGAGGTTGGAGGAGCAGCAAAAGGCCATTCAAGCCTATACAATTGAGCACGATATAGGAAGTGGAATGCACCTGTCTCAAGCACAGTGGAGAATGATTTCAACGTTGTGCAAGGTTCTGATGCCCTTTGAACTTGCCACACGTGAAGTCAGTTCAGACACTGCCAGCCTGAGTCAGGTCATTCCCCTCATCAGGCTTTTGCAGAATAAGCTGGAGACATTGAAGGAGGAGCTAACACGGAGCGATTCCGCTAGGCATGTGGGACTTGTGGATGGAGCCCTTAATTCGCTTAACAAGGATTCACGGGTGGTCAATCTGTTGAAATCAGAGCACTACATTTTGGTCACCGTGCTCGATCCTAGATTTAAAGCCTACCTTGGATCTCTCTTTCCGGCAGACACAAGTCTGCTGGGGTTCAAAGACCTGCTGGTGACAAAATTGTCAAGTCAAGCGGAACGCGACCTGTCAACATCTCCTCCTTCACATTCTCCCGCAACTGGGGGTGCGAGGAAAAGGCTCAGAATTCCGAGCCCACCCACTGGCGGTGATGCAGGGCAGTCTGGAGTGACTGCTGATGCTGACATCTGGTCCGGACTGAAGGACCTGACAACGATTACGGACATGTCGTCTACTGTCACTGCATATGATTCTCTCACCATTGAAAGAATGGTGGAGGATTATATGAGTGACCGCATCCAAGTAGGCACGTCACACAGTCCGTACTTATACTGGCAGGAAAAAGAGGCAATTTGGAGGCCCTTGCACAAACTGGCTTTATTCTACCTAAGTTGCCCTCCCACAAGTGTGTACTCCGAAAGAGTGTTTAGTGCCGCCGCTCACCTTGTCAGCAATCGGCGTACGAGGTTACTTCCAGAAAATGTGGAGAAGATGATGTTCATTAAAATGAATTATAATCAATTCCTCCGTGGAGACATTGACCAGTAGCAATTGCCTCCACAAAGTACACAGGGAGCTGAGATGGTGGATTCCAGTGGGGACGAATTGATAATCTGTGAGGAGGGGGATGTACACGGTGATATATCGGAGGATGATGATGAGGTGGACATCTTGCCTCTGTAGAGCCAGTTTGTGCAAGGAGAGATTAATTGCTTCTTTTTTGGTGGGGGTCCAAACCAACCCGTCATTTCAGTCACAGTCGTGTGGCAGACCCTGTCACTGAAATGATGGGTTGGTTAAAGTGTGCATGTCCTGTTTATACAACATAAGGGTGGGTGGGAGGGCCCAAGGACAATTCCATCTTGCACCTCTTTTTTCTTTAATTTTTCTTTGCGTCATGTGCTGTTTGTGGAATGTTTTTTGGAAGGGCCATCCTGCGTGACACTGCAGTGCCACTCCTAGATGGGCCCGGTGTTTGTGTCGGCCACTAGGGTCGCTTATCTTACTCACACAGCTACCTCATTGCGCCTCTTTTTTTCTTTGCGTCATGTGCTGTTTGGGGAGGGTTTTTTGGAAGGGCCATCCTGCGTGACACTGCAGTGCCACTCCTAGATGGGCACGGTGTTTGTGTCGGCCACTAGGGTCGCTTATCTTACTCACACAGCTACCTCATTGCGCCTCTTTTTTTCTTTGCGTCATGTGCTGTTTGGGGAGGGTTTTTTGGAAGGGCCATCCTGCGTGACACTGCAGTGCCACTCCTAGATGGGCCCGGTGTTTGTGTCGGCCACTAGGGTCGCTTATCTTACTCACACAGCTACCTCATTGCGCCTCTTTTTTTCTTTGCATCATGTGCTGTTTGGGGAGGGTTTTTTGGAAGGGCCATCCTGCGTGACACTGCAGTGCCACTCCTAGATGGGCCCGGTGTTTGTGTCGGCCACTAGGGTCGCTTATCTTACTCACACAGCTACCTCATTGCGCCTCTTTTTTTCTTTGCGTCATGTGCTGTTTGGGGAGGGTTTTTTGGAAGGGCCATCCTGCGTGACACTGCAGTGCCACTCCTAGATGGGCACGGTGTTTGTGTCGGCCACTAGGGTCGCTTATCTTACTCACACAGCTACCTCATTGCGCCTCTTTTTTTCTTTGCGTCATGTGCTGTTTGGGGAGGGTTTTTTGGAAGGGCCATCCTGCGTGACACTGCAGTGCCACTCCTAGATGGGCCCGGTGTTTGTGTCGGCCACTAGGGTCGCTTATCTTACTCACACAGCTACCTCATTGCGCCTCTTTTTTTCTTTGCGTCATGTGCTGTTTGGGGAGGGTTTTTTGGAAGGGCCATCCTGCGTGACACTGCAGTGCCACTCCTAGATGGGCACGGTGTTTGTGTCGGCCACTAGGGTCGCTTATCTTACTCACACAGCTACCTCATTGCGCCTCTTTTTTTCTTTGCGTCATGTGCTGTTTGGGGAGGGTTTTTTGGAAGGGCCATCCTGCGTGACACTGCAGTGCCACTCCTAGATGGGCCCGGTGTTTGTGTCGGCCACTAGGGTCGCTTATCTTACTCACACAGCTACCTCATTGCGCCTCTTTTTTTCTTTGCGTCATGTGCTGTTTGGGGAGGGTTTTTTGGAAGGGCCATCCTGCGTGACACTGCAGTGACACTCCTAGATGGGCATGGTGTTTGTGTCGGCCACTAGGGTCGCTTATCTTACTCACACAGCTACCTCATTGCGCCTCTTTTTTTCTTTGCGTCATGTGCTGTTTGGGGAGGGTTTTTTGGAAGGGCCATCCTGCGTGACACTGCAGTGCCACTCCTAGATGGGCACGGTGTTTGTGTCGGCCACTAGGGTCGCTTAGCTTAGTCATCCAGCGACCTAGGTGCAAATTTTAGGACTAAAAATAATATTGTGAGGTGTGAGGTATTCAGAATAGACTGAAAATGAGTGGAAATTATGGTTTTTGAGGTTAATAATACTTTGGGATCAAAATGACCCCCAAATTCTATGATTTAAGCTGTTTTTTAGTGTTTTTTAAAAAAAAACACCCGAATCCAAAACACACCAGAATCCGACAAAAAAAATTCGGTGAGGTTTTGCCAAAACGTGGTCGAACCCAAAACAAGGCCGCGGAACCGAACCCAAAACCAAAACACAAAACCCGAAAAATTTCAAGTGCACATCTCTAATATACACATACATACATACATACATACATACATACATACATGTGCATTTTACCCAGAAATTAGGATCAAGAACTCGCTTTTATAAAACTGGAGTGTCTAGGCCCTGGGAGATGCACTCTATGAACAGCCAATCACTGCTTGCCTGTGACTGCGGCCAATTTCTATCACCCCATGACACACTGCAGCTTATACTAGCATGCTGCTCTGCACTACAGCCAATAGGGTTCTGCCGCGTCTCCCGCCAGTAGCTGGCGGTAAGTCAGCAGATGCAGAGGTATCAGGCATTTACGCTTTTCCCATCACCTGCGCAGGAGATCGGCATAGTCATGGCATCACCAGTGTAAAGTGCAGGAGAAAAGGCGTCCATCTTTAGCCACTGGCAGCGTATGGCTGCTGAGACCTTAACACCCCGCAGTACATGTAAGGCATACTTACCGACATTTCAAATCTCCTCTCCGGCAGATGCCCGGAGAGCAGAAGCAGGTGGGCGGCGATGAGGGTGGGGCTGAGATGATTACATCATTAAGCCCCGCCTACTCGCCAGGAAAAGCCCACAGTTGGTTACTATTTGCATAGGGGGCGGAGCAAAAATGACGCGATTAGCATATAATCGCGTCATTAGGCTCCGCCCCCTCCGCCAGTCCGCAATTTTGCTGTGTCTTTCTCCGCATTCTGCCCACTTCACTAGGAAGTAGGCAGAATGCGGGAGGTGTGCTCACTCTTCCGGGGCTGCGGGGGACTACTCGAAAAACCGGGTGTCTCCCACAGAATCCGGTAGAGTAGGTAAGTATGATATAAGGGCTGGATATAGAAAATGTTTGTGTATAGTAAATCCTGTTAGTTTTAGAGATGTGCACCGGAAATTTTTCGGGTTTTGTGTTTTGGTTTTGGGTTCGGTTCCGTGGCCGTGTTTTGGGTTCGAACGCGTTTTGGCAAAACCTCACCGAATTTTTTTTGTCGGATTCGGGTGTGTTTTGGATTCGGGTGTTTTTTTCAAAAAAACCTAAAAAACTGCTTAAATCATAGAATTTGGGGGTCATTTTGATCCCAAAGTATTATTAACCTCAATAACCATAATTTCCACTCATTTTCAGTCTATTCTGAACACCTCACACCTCACAATATTATTTTTAGTCCTAAAATTTGCACCGAGGTCGCTGGATGACTAAGCTCAGCGACCCAAGTGGCTGACACAAACACCTGGCCCATCTAGGAGTGGCACTGCAGTGTCACGCAGGATGGCCCTTCCAAAAAACACTCCCCAAACAGCACATGACGCAATGAAAAAAAGAGGCGCAATGAGGTAGCTGTGTGACTAAGCTCAGCGACCCTAGTGGCCGACACAAACACCTGGCCCATCTAGGAGTGGCACTGCAGTGTCACGCAGGATGGCCCTTCCAAAAAACACTCCCCAAACAGCACATGACGCAAAGAAAAAAAGAGGCGCAATGAGGTAGCTGTGTGAGTAAGCTAAGCGACCCTAGTGGCCGACACAAACACCTGGCCCATCTAGGAGTGGCACTGCAGTGTCAGGCCGGATGGCCCTTCCAAAAAATACTCCCCAAACAGCACATGACGCAAAGAAGAAAAAAAAGAGGCGCAATGAGGTAGCTGTGTGACTAAGATAAGTGACCCTAGTGGCCGACACAAACACCTGGCCCATCTAGGAGTGGCACTGCAGTGTCACGCAGGATGGCCCTTCCAAAAAACACTCCCCAAACAGCACATGACGCAAAGAAAAATGAAAGAAAAAAGAGGTGCAAGATGGAATTGTCCTTGGGCCCTCCACCCACCCTTATGTTGTATAAACAGGACATGCACACTTTAACCAACCCATCATTTCAGTGACAGGGTCTGCCACATGACTGTGACTGAAATGACGGGTTGGTTTGGACCCCCACCAAAAAAGAAGCAATTAATCTCTCCTTGCACAAACTGGCTCTACAGAGGCAAGATGTCCACCTCATCATCATCCTCCGATTCATCACCGTGTACATCCCCCTCCTCACAGATTATCAATTCGTCCCCACTGGAATCCACCATCTCAGCTCCCTGTGTACTTTGTGGAGGCAATTGCTGCTGGTGAATGTCTCCATGGAGGAATTGATTCTAATTCATTTTAATGAACATCATCTTCTCCACATTTTCTGGAAGTAACCTCGTACGCCGATTGCTGACAAGGTGAGCGGCGGCACTAAACACTCTTTCGGAGTACACACTTGTGGGAGGGCAACTTAGGTAGAATAAAGCCAGTTTGTGCAAGGGCCTCCAAATTGCCTCTTTTTCCTGCCAGTATACGTATGGACTGTCTGACGTGCTTACTTGGATGTGGTCACTCATATAATCCTCCACCATTCTTTCAATGGTGAGAGAATCATATGCAGTGACAGTAGACGACATGTCCGTAATCGTTGTCAGGTCCTTCAGTCCGGACCAGATGTCAGCATCAGCAGTCGCTCCAGACTGCCCTGCATCACCGCCAGCGGGTGGGCTCGGAATTCTGAGCCTTTTCCTCGCACCCCCAGTTGCGGGAGAATGTGAAGGAGGAGATGTTGACAGGTCGCGTTCCGCTTGACTTGACAATTTTCTCACCAGCAGTTCTTTGAACCCCTGCAGACTTGTGTCTGCCGGAAAGAGAGATACAACGTAGGTTTTAAATCTAGGATCGAGCACGGTGGCCAAAATGTAGTGCTCTGATTTCAACAGATTGACCACCCGTGAATCCTTGTTAAGCGAATTAAGGGCTCCATCCACAAGTCCCACATGCCTAGCGGAATCGCTCAGTGTTAGCTCCTCCTTCAATGTCTCCAGCTTCTTCTGCAAAAGCCTGATGAGGGGAATGACCTGACTCAGGCTGGCAGTGTCTGAACTGACTTCACGTGTGGCAAGTTCAAAAGGTTGCAGAACCTTGCACAACGTTGAAATCATTCTCCACTGCGCTTGAGACAGGTGCATTCCACCTCCTATATCGTGGTCAGTTGTATAGGCTTGAATGGCCTTTTGCTACTCCTCCAACCTCTGAAGCATATAGAGGGTTGAATTCCACCTCGTTACCACTTCTTGCTTCAGATGATGGCAGGGCAGGTTCAGGCGTTTTTGGTGTTGCTCCAGTCTTCTGTACGTGGTGCCTGTACGCCGAAAGTGTCCCGCAATTCTTCTGGCCACCGACAGCATCTCTTGCACGCCCCTCTCGTTTTTTAAATAATTCTGCACCACCAAATTCAAGGTATGTGCAAAACATGGGACGTGCTGGAATTTGCCCATATTTAATGCACACACAATATTGCTGGCGTTGTCCGATGCCACAAATCCACAGGAGAGTCCAATTGGGGTAAGCCATTCTGCGATGATCTTCCTCAGTTGCCGTAAGAGGTTTTTAGCTGTGTGCGTATTCTGGAAAGCGGTGATACAAAGCGTAGCCTGCCTAGGAAAGAGTTGGCGTTTGCGAGATGCTGCTACTGGTGCCGCCGCTGCTGTTCTTGTGGCGGGAGTCAATACATCTACCCAGTGGGCTGTCACAGTCCTATAGTCCTCAGTCTGCCCTGCTCCACTTGTCCACATGTCCGTGGTTAAGTGGACATTGGGTACAACTGCATTTTTTAGGACACTGGTGAGTCTTTTTCTGAGGTCTGTGTACATTTTCGGTATCGCCTGCCTAGAGAAATGGAACCTAGATGGTATTTGGTACCGGGGACACAGTACCTCAATCAAGTCTATAGTTGGCTCTGCAGTAATGATGGATACCGGAACCACGTTTCTCACCGCCCAGGATGCCAAGGCCTCAGTTATCCGCTTTGCAGCAGGATGACTGCTGTGATATTTCATCTTCCTCGCAAAGGACTGTTGGACAGTCAATTGCTTGGTGGAAGTAGTAAAAGTGGTCTTACGACTTCCCCTCTGGGATGACCATCGACTCCCAGCAGCAACAACAGCAGCGCCAGCAGCAGTAGGCGTTACACGCAAGGATGCATCGGGGGAATCCCAGGCAGGAGAGGACTCGTCAGAATTGCCAGTGACATGGCCTGCAGGACTATTGGCATTCCTGGGGAAGGAGGAAATTGACACTGAGGGAGTTGGTGGGGTGGTTTGCGTGAGCTTGGTTACAAGAGGAAGGGATTTACTGGTCAGTGGACTGCTTCCACTGTCGCCCAAAGTTTTTGAACTTGTCACTGACTTATGATGAATGCGCTGCAGGTGACGTATAAGGGAGGATGTTCTGAGGTGGTTAATGTCCTTACCCCTACTTATTACAGCTTGACAAAGGCAACACACGGCTTGACACCTGTTGTCCGCATTTCTGTTGAAATACTTCCACACCGAAGAGCTGAATTTTTTGGTATTTTCACCAGGCATGTCAATGTCCATATTCCTCCCACGGACAACAGGTGTCTCCCCGGGTGCCTGACTTAAACAAACCACCTCACCATCAGAATCCTCCTTGTCAATTTCCTCCCCAGCGCCAGCAACACCCATATCCTCCTCATCCTGGTGTACTTCAACACTGACATCTTCAATCTGACTATCAGGAACTGGACTGCGGGTGCTCCTTCCAGCACTTGCAGGGGGCGTGCCAATGGTGGAAGGCGCATGCTCTTCACGTCCAGTGTTGGGAAGGTCAGGCATCGCAACCGACACAATTGGACTCTCCTTGTGGATTTGTGATTTCGAAGAACGCACAGGTCTTTGCTGTGCTTTTGCCAGCTTAAGTCTTTTCATTTTTCTAGCGAGAGGCTGAGTGCTTCCATCCTCATGTGAAGCTGAACCACTAGCCATGAACATAGGCCAGGGCCTCAGCCGTTCCTTGCCACTCCGTGTGGTAAATGGCATATTGGCAAGTTTACGCTTCTCCTCCGACGATTTTATTTTAGGTTTTTGAGTCCTTTTTTTACTGATATTTTGTGTTTTGGATTTTACATGCTCTGTACTATGACATTGGGCATCGGCCTTGGCAGACGACGTTGATGGAATTTCATCGTCTCGGCCATGACTAGTGGCAGCAGCTTCAGCACGAGGTGGAAGTGGATCTTGATCTTTCCCTATTTTTGGAACCTCAACATTTTTGTTCTCCATATTTTAATAGGCACAACTAAAAGGCACCTCAGATAAACAATGGAGATGGATGGATACTAGTATACTTATGGATGACGAGTGACTGACGACACAGAGGTAGCTACAGCCGTGGACTACCGTACTGCGTCTGCTAGTATAGAGATGATAATGATATAAAAATATATATATATCACTACTGCAGGTATATATAATATAATGACGGACCTGCTGGACACTGTCAGCAGACTCCTAAACTACTAGTATGAAGAAGATAGAAAAAAAAACCCCACCACAGGTAGGTATACAATTATGGACGAGCACTGACGACACAGAGGTAGCTACAGCCGTGGACTACCGTACTGCGTCTGCTAGTATAGAGATTATAATGATATAAAAAATATATATATATCACTACTGCAGGTATATATAATATAATGACGGACCTGCTGGACACTGTCAGCAGACTCCTAAACTACTAGTATGAAGAAGATAGAAAAAAAAAAACCACCACAGGAAGGTATACAATTATGGACGAGCACTGACGACACAGAGGTAGCTACAGCCGTGGACTACCGTACTGCGTCTGCTAGTATAGAGATGATAATGATATAAAAAATATATATATATCACTACTGCAGGTATATATAATATAATGACGGACCTGCTGGACACTGTCAGCAGACTCCTAAACTACTAGTATGAAGAAGATAGAAAAAAAAAACCCACCACAGGTAGGTATACAATTATGGACGAGCACTGACGACACAGAGGTAGCTACAGCCGTGGACTACCGTACTGCGTCTGCTAGTATAGAGATGATAATGATATAAAAAAAATATATATATCACTACTGCAGGTATATATAATATAATGACGGACCTGCTGGACACTCTCAGCAGACTCCTAAACTACTAGTATGAAGAAGATAGAAAAAAAAAACCCACCACAGGTAGGTATACAATTATGAACGAGCACTGACGACACAGAGGTAGCTACAGCCGTGGACTACCGTACTGCGTCTGCTAGTATAGAGATGATAATGATATAAAAAATATATATATATCACTACTGCAGGTATATATAATATAATGACGGACCTGCTGGACACTGTCAGCAGACTCCTAAACTACTAGTATGAAAAAGATAGAAAAAAAAACCACCACAGGTAGGTATACAATTATGGACAAGCACTGACGACACAGAAGTAGCTACAGCCGTGGACTACCGTACTGCGTCTGCTAGTATAGAGATGATAATGATATAAAAAATATATATATATCACTACTGCAGGTATATATAATATAATGACGGACCTGCTGGACACTGTCAGCAGACTCCTAAACTACTAGTATGAAGAAGATAGAAAAAAAAAACCCACCACAGGTAGGTATACAATTATGGACGAGCACTGACGACACAGAGGTAGCTACAGCCGTGGACTACCGTACTGCGTCTGCTAGTATAGAGATGATAATGATATAAAAAATATATATATATCACTACTGCAGGTATATATAATATAATGACGGACCTGCTGGACACTGTCAGCAGACTCCTAAACTACTAGTATGAAGAAGATAGAAAAAAAAAACCCACCACAGGTAGGTATACAATTATGGACGAGCACTGACGACACAGAGGTAGCCACAGCCGTGGACTACCGTACTGCGTCTGCTAATATAGAGATGATAAAGATGATAGAGATGAACAAAAAAAATATAACACTACTGCAGGTAAATATTTATATACTATAATGAATGACGGACCTGCTGGACACTGTCAGCAGAATGCGTTTATAGAATAAATAAAAAAAACACCACAGGAGTGTTTAACTTTTTCAGGCAAACAATATACTGGTGGTCACTGGTCAGTCACACTGGCAGCAAAAGTGTGCACTGTACTCCTGCTATAACTGCACCCCAGTCTCCCCCACAATTCAGCTGTGTGAGCAGTGAGCACTCAGCACAGTCAGATATACATAGATATATCATGCAGCACACTGAGGCTGAGCACAGATATGGTATGGAGCGTTTTTTTCAGGCAGAGAACGGATTAAAAAAAACTAGCAAAACTCTGCACTGACTGTACTCCTCCTAACAGCTCTCCCCAATCCTCCCCACAATAAGCTAAGCAGCAATCAGATCAACTAACTACTAACAGTAACTATAAATGGAGAGGACGCCAGCCACGTCCTCTCCCTATCAATCTCAATGCACGTGTGAAAATGGCGGCGACGCGCGGCTCCTTATATAGAATCCGAGTCTTGCGATAGAATTCGAGCCTCGCGAGAATCCGACAGCGGGATGATGACGTTCGGGCGCGCTCGGGTTAGCCGAGCAAGGCGGGAAGATCCGAGTCTGCCTCGGACCCGTGTAAAAAGGCTGAAGTTCGGGGGGGTTCGGATTCCGAGGAACCGAACCCGCTCATCTCTAGTTAGTTTAGGAGGGGGAGGGAGCAAACCGATTGTGCTGACTGTAGTGTTTTATATACTGTTTGTGGGGCCCTTTTTTTGTGTGTGTATTGCCAACCCCCCTCTGTCAGGAATCGACTCACCAAGCTGACATCTGTCCGCCGCTGCGGACTCCGTCCTGGGTCCCTGCGTTCATCTGTCATCCGCGTCTCTGCCATCAGACGCCATCCTGGGCCTGGGAGCGCTCCTGTGATAGCGGGCGTGTAGCACGCCGCGTTCCCGCTAGGCCGCGGCATGGGCGCCGCCATGACAGCCTCCAGCAGTCAGTATACGGCGGCCAATCCGGTGCTTGGCCGCACCCACTTTTCCTCACTCCACCAATGACTGTTCAACAAGGGGTATATATGAAGCTGCAGGATCAGTCTGCAGGCATCCTGAACTTTGTGTCACTCCTGCGACTCATGTGTAAGGATCTGGTTCCTGTTTCCTCCGTGTACCTGGATACCTACCTGCTGTTCCGTGTTCCTGGCTTTCTACCTGAGACTTTGTACTCCTGGTTACTTTTCACAGCTCCGTGGAACTTCAAGCCCCAGCAATACCTGCTTCCATCTACAGGCTTCACACTCATCACCATCTCTGTGTGCTTCAGCCTAGCAGTAGAGACTGACTCCAGGTGTGTTCCATCTCTCCACCTGTGATACAGCTTGCTTGCTGCCAGTGCCTCATCACCTGCACTGTGAGTCAGACTCCTGCCTCTGCTACCAGGTTTGCTATACAACACCATCTCTGCTGGTTCCATGTTTTAATCTGCTCTGGTTCCCATACCAGAATATTCTCTGCCACATTATCACTCATCTGTTATCATCACTACCGGTTATTATTTCATCAGTCACCATTCATTCTGTTACCATAGACTTTCAGCTGCCACGCTGTTCAATTGACATTTGCATTTCCTACTGTTATTTTCTGCTGCCGTTTTGTGAACCATCTGTTTAATAAATATCATTGCGCTCATGCGCAGAAACATAATCCAGCCTCCTTGTTTTCTCCCATCCACCTCCACTGACCCACTAGCGCCCCCTCCGGGGACACAGACAAAACCAAGTCTGACACCCTCAATTAAAATAAAAGCCCGCCCCCCTGTCCCCCCAAAAATATTTTTTGTGTTTAACACCAAAATATAATATACAGATAGTCCTCTAATTTTACCGATGCCAGAATCCCGACAGTACTCGGAAAGTCAGCGCCGGGATCCCGACATTGATCAGTATCCCGGCACAGGAATCCAGAACGATGATTACACAGACCACCAGAGATACGCCTGGCAGGGCGGGGGGGGGGGGGGGGGGGGGGGTTGGGGTTAGGTTTAGGCTGGGGCACCATTGCCATACCTCACCACAGCGCCCACCCGGCTCGAGCAAGCGGGACCTCGCTTGTTGGAGCCGGGTGGACGCTGCCGTGATCCTCCTGCATATGCTGTGCTGTAGCCGCTGCTCTCCCCATCTCCTCCTCTCAGCTCCCTCAATGTCCCTTATCTCAATACGACTTTTTTTTAAAGTCGGATTGAGATGGTCCGAAAGGGGGCCAAAACCTGTCGGATTTGGCCCCATTTCCGACAGAAGCACGCGTATCAGCAGCTATTCCACCGATCCACGTGCTTTCCGACAAGACGAATTCCCCGACTAGTCGGATAATTTTGAGGTATATTGAATAGGTCGGAACCCCCTCTCGGACCTAAAAAAGTCGAAAACTGCCGTCTTTCCGACAGAAGGTAGCTTTCAACTCCAGTTGAATATACCCCAATGTGTGTGTGTGTGTGTGTGTGTGTGTGTGTGTGTGTGTGTGTGTGTGTGTGTGTGTGTGTGTGTATGTACACATAATACTATATGCTGGGTCACCTCAGTCTTCCACCTGTTCTGCCCTGTCCAGGCAATACCCTCTATCCACAATTCCTGATATATCTTCTTAGTATAACTACTTATTAGAAAGGTAAAGTTTTTTTTTTTTTTTTGTTTTTACATATAGAAAGATTTCACATTCATGACATCCCTGAGCGACCTGTAGCCTCTTTTGTAGAGAGGTTTCATATTTATGTCATCACTAAGCACCATTTTCCATATTACAGTCATATTAACAAGAGATGTTTTCCTTTGTTCGTTTGTAGATCCTCACATTACACTATTGGTACCATTGTTGTAGTGAGGGAGATTGAGGTTTTTCAAGTTAGGCGCTGTTCACACCCCCTGTGCAGACCACACCCTCACAACATCAACCACACCCCCAACATTACTAGCCACACCCCCATAGTGTTTTCACATACCCTGCCGTGGCATAAAATAGGTTCTTCATAAATTTCAGCTCCAGGCCCATATGGACCTTAATCTGGCACTGCATACAGTACTAGTCTGCTTCTTCTGTAGGCAATGATAAATAGAGGATCCTGATGGCTGATCTCTCACCTGTATGAACGGGGTTCACTACGATATGCCGGTGGTCGGGCTACTGGCGACCAGCATACCGGCGCCGGGAGCCTGACCGCCGGCTTACCGACAGTGTGGCGAGCGCAAATGAGCCCCTTGCGGGCTCGCTGCGCTCGCCACGCTACGGGCACGGTGGCGCGCTACGCGCGCCACACTATTTTATTCTCCCTCCAGGGGGGTCGTGGACCCCCACGAGGGAGAATAAGTGTCGGTATGCCGGCTGTCGGGATCCCGGCGCCGGTATACTGTGCGCTGGGATCCCGTCAGTCGGCATACTGAAGACCACCCGTATGAACGGGACATCCTCTTATGCTCCTCCCAATATCCGCGCAATAACGGCAAATGTCACCACAGTCAGTGCTCAATGAGTTTGCTTCAGACTGTCTAAAGGTCCATACACACTTAACGATAAAATGAGCGACGTCGCTCATTTTCCCCCTCCTTGAGCGACGTCGCTCATTTTATCGTTAAGTGTGTATGCCGCCAGCGACGACCGATGCGCGGCCCCGCAGGTCGGCAACGATCGTCGCTGTCGGTAGGGCATGCATGAAGGATGTGGACTGTCGTCCACGACCTTCATGCAGGGCGGGCAGGGGCGTGACGTCACTGAGCGATATGAGCGGTCATATCGCTCAGTGCGTACAGGCGGCCGCCGACCGGCCGGCCCGGGACGGGGAAACGTTAGACGATGTCGCTCACAGAGCGACATCATCTAATGTGTATGGGCCTTTAGATGTTGAACTGTGTACAAGTTCATGCAGACAGGGCCTCTTCCTGTCCTCCTCCCAATGTACATGTACTGGCGGTGCAATGCGAGCGCAGGTCCCTCTCATGGGTCTCTGTGAAACTGAGGGCAGTCTGAAGCCCGCCATTATCCACAGGGGGAAGATGCTGCTGGAGGCGGGATGATGCTGACACCAGTGATACTCTGATCTCTTTATGGGTTTTCTGGACCTGGATTGGTTATTATAACTCAAGGCACACCCCCTTACTGGGATGCATGCTTCCCACTGTTGTTTTCTTTGCGGTATTATTGGCCTCTAATACCTAGCAATAAAAAGACATCCTGTTTGAATTGCTGACTCACTCCTGTTTCGTATCAATCTATTTTACCTCACTGAACACGGTACTACAGGACAAGGCATGGGGAGAAACATTTCAAGGGAAAGGTCTGTCACATAGCCACCCAACACCTGCGATACCGCTCTCAACCACTTAGACATACCCACTAATGCCATGGTGTTATATAAATAAAGACAGCGAGACACAGATTTGGCAGAGAAACTGTTAGCTAATTACTGAATGCAAATATGATTATTATTTAAATATGTATGGTGGCAAAGAAAGATTGGCCAATAATCAGCTAATCTGTAATGCACAACGAACAGCAGGCATTGCAAGCGTATACTGCCTAGAGTGCACAAAGTCAAACACAACTACCATACCCCTACAAGCAACAAATGGTATCCACTCACCTTCTACCATGACTACCCACCCGTTTGTGGGATGATACGGCCCCCGTTAAGGTGGTGCAGTAAACTACAAGTCAATGAAGGGAATGCACCTCAAGTAATCAATTGCACCTGTACTGGTGATCTGCTGTTCTTTCCTACCGCAACACCGCCAACACAAAACCCCAACAAACTTTAAAGGTAAGGGAGGGTGGTAAGCCTAGAACAAAGAGGCTTTGGCCTACACCACCAGTCCCTTAAATAAACAAACAACAGTACTACACCTCCTACACTGCTATCGGCTACTAACATTTGTGATTAGCACCCACGCCAGCCCCCATCCTAGAGGTTTAAATCCCCCCTCTTTTCTTATTCAATCATTTGATTTCTCT
Source organism: Pseudophryne corroboree (assembly GCF_028390025.1). Taxonomy (NCBI): domain Eukaryota; kingdom Metazoa; phylum Chordata; class Amphibia; order Anura; family Myobatrachidae; genus Pseudophryne; species Pseudophryne corroboree. The sequence goes on from NC_086446.1 coordinate 241,632,750, forward strand.
AAGTAATGCGCTGGCCAATTGGAACAGGCCCTTTCTATAAGGCGCTTGCAGCAGCGGCCCCTAAGTGTTTTGGGCCCATCCAGACTCAAGACACAGCTTCCATCAAATTTAGCTCTTTGATAATAAAGGACTCCTTTCTCCAAACGTTCTATACATTTGAGACATGAGCTAAACAACATCACGACCACTGCCAACATAAATATATAGATAACATTTTAATTTCATCAAAAATTATCATGGCTGTTGTACAGCAAAACACATACAGTGGATTTCAAAAGTCAACAGATTTGTCAGTATTCAAAATGCCACAAGCAGAGAGTGGGGCTGATTCTAAGTACAGCTAGTACAGCTGCTGCAGCAGCTTGCTTACTAGAATGCCGTCTGGTGCACTGCTTTTCCATCTGCGGTCAATATTAGTATCTGGGCATGCACCCACTCCGTACTGTGTGCAGAAGAAACAGGCGTCCCACCTCTGTAACATACAGAATTCTCGTAACATACACTGCACTCTGCTGAAGTTGGCTAACACAGATCAATTCATCCGCACTTGCAATCTCCATCTGCACAGTCCCTGATTCCCTTCTTCAAAATATCCATAGCATGCTGAAATCCGTGAGATGCATCCTCAAACCCACTTGTGACTCTGAATCAAGTCAAGTATTTTTTTTTTGCAAACCATTAGACTATTAAAGTAAATTATTTGTCTACAGATTTAAAAAAAAAAAAAATGGTAAAAAATACTGCTTGATGGGGCCAGTTAGAACTCCAACACTTGCCTTTGTTTTGAGGCAAATGCTTGGTGCAGATAATGGGATACGGAACAACGAAACACCGGTACTCCACTGCAGTGTGGTGTGCTGTATATTTTATTATGCGATAATACCTGAACAACAATACTCCATCAATGTCAATTTGGCAGGAAGGCACAAAGATGGTGCAGCATGTTAAACATTTTGCAGATGTTTCATTAATGGAAACTGAACCCAACAAAACACAACTCCGCAGATGGATACAGCACGCACTACACATGTGTGGCCAGAAGACTTTATTGATTTGGAAACATATGTAAAGAAACAAAAGACTGTGTGTTTTTATACCACTTGTTAAAATACCTCAGTGTCTGATGTGTGAAGATATTTATGGGTCTCTTCCCAAAACAAATGGTCTGTGAGGAAGATTTCTCTCATAGACATAAATAAGGGAAAACATCAGAAGATAATGCTTTCAATTATTAAATTACCCAGATTCTAAGTTGTGGTCATGTTTCTAATTTCTCTTCATAAAAAACATAAACTAAAACACATTGTAATCTCAGAATTCTCGTAACATACACTTTTCGGGTTTTGTGTTTTGGTTTTGGATGTGGTTCTCCGTTCGTGTTTTGGATCTGGATTGGTTTTGCCAAAACCATCCTTACGGGTTTTGGTTTTGGTTTTAGATCTGTATTTTTTTGGGGAAAAACCCCATAAAAATAGCTAAAATCACAGAATTTGGAGGTCATTTTGATTCTACAGTATTATTAACCTCAATTACAATCATATCCACTCATTTTTAGTCTATTCTGAACACCTCACAATATTGTGTTTAGGCCAAAAGGTTGCACCGAGGTCGCTGGATGACTAAGCTAAGCGACAGAAGTGGGCGGCACAAACACCTCGCCCATCTAGGAGTGGCACTGCAGTGGCAGACAGGATGGCAGTTTTTAAAAACTAGGCCCCAAAGAGCACATAATGCAAAGAAAAAGAGATGCAAGATGGAATTGTCCTTGGGCCGTCCCACCCTTATGTTGAATAAACAGAATAAACAGAACACACTTTAACAAACCAATAATTTCAGCGACAGGGTCTGCCACACAAAAGTGGCTGAAATGATTGGTTTGTTTAGGCCCCCACCAAAAAAGCAATTAATCCCCCCACTAAAAGAAGAAGCAATTAATCTCTCCTTGCACAAACTGGCTCTACAGAGGCAAGATGTCGTCCTCATCCTCCGATTCCTCACCCCTTTAAGTGTGTACATCCTCATCCTCTCGGAGTATTAATTCGTCCCCACTGGAATCCACCATAACAGGTCCCTGTGTATTTTCTGGAGGCAATTGATGGTAAAGGTCTTTGTGGAGGAATTTATAATTCATTTTGGTGAACATCATCTTCTCCATATTTTGTGGAAGTAACCTACGCCGATTACTGACAAGGTTAACGGCTGCATTAAACACTCTTTCGGAGTACACACTGAAGGGGGGGCAAATTAGGTAAAATAAAGCCCGTTTGTGCAAGGGCCTCCAAATTGCCTCTTTTTCCTGCCAGTATACATACGGACTGTCTGAAATGCCTACTTGGATGCTGTCACCGATATAATCCGTCACCGTTCTTTCAATGGTAACAGCATCATATGCAGTGACAGTAGACATGTCATTAATTGGTGGCAGGTCCTTCAGTCCTGACCAGATGTCAACACTTGCTCCTGACTGACCTGCATCATCGCCAGTGGGTGGGCTAGGAAATGTTATTCTTTTCCTCGCAGCCCCAGTTGCGAGAGAAAATGAAGGAGGAGCTGTTGACGGGTCACGTTCCACTTGAGTTGACAATTTTCTCACCAGCAGGTCTTTGCACCTCTGCAGACTTGATGTAGGCTTTAAATCTAGGATTGAGCACGGTGGCCAAAATGTAGTGCTCAGATTTCAACAGATTGACCACCCTTGAATCCTGGCAAAGCGAATGAAGGGCTCCATCCACAAGTCCCACATACTTAGCGGAATCGCTCAGTCTTAGCTCCTCCTTCAATTTCTCCAGCTGCTTCTGCAAAAGCCTGATGACCTGACTCAAGCTGGCAGTATCTGAACTGACTTCACATGTGGCAAGTTCGAAGGGTTGGAGAACCTTGCACAACACGGAAATCATTCTCCTTTGTGCTTAAGTCAGGTGCATTCCCCCTCCTTTGCCGATATCATAGATGGATGTATAGGATTGAATGGCCTTTTGCTGCTCTTCCATCCTCTGAAGCATATAGAGGGTTGAATTCCACCTCGTTACCACCTCTTGCTTCAGGTGATGGCAGGGCAAGTTCTTGAGTGTTTGCCACAGACAGCATCTCCTGACCACCCCTGTCGTTTAAAAAAAAAAATGAATTGTATGTGCAAAGCATGGGACGTGCTAGAATTTGCGCAGATGTAATGCACGCACAATATTGGTGGCGTTGTTAGATATCACAAATCCCCAGGAGAGTCTAAGTGGGGTAAGCCATTGTGCGATTGATGTCCCTCAGTTTCCGTAAGAGGTTGTCAGCGGTGTGCCTCTTACGGAAACCGTAGTCTACCTAGGAACAAGTTGGCATTTGTGAAACGCTGCTGGTGGTGCCGCTGCTGTTGTTACTGTGGAAGGCAATACATCTACTCAGTGGGCTGTCACAGATATGCCTTGATAAAGATCAGCGAATTTGATCGAAACGCGTTGACTGACGGTGAGGATTTGTGACGGACATACCAGAGGAGGAGAGGACGGGGTGCTGACCATTGAAGCTGATTTTCCCTGGGATTGCTGAAACATCTGCACAGCTTTTTTATAAGCACTTTAAAATTCCCAAATCTGGTAGGAAGCCACCCTCACAAATTATTGGATGTAAAAACGGACATGTGTCATGTATTAATGTGACTGAAGCATATTTTATGATTGAAACTTTTTAGCATTAAAAAAATTGTATTTTATACATATGTGTGGATCACACTTATTATAGATTCGAATTTATGGATCTATGTTGTATTTTTATCCAATGAAGGGATTTGTATGACGGTATTACACTAGATTGTGTTTTATTTTCTCTTACATGGGTTATTGTTGGACCATTGGAATAATACCATCTAATAATACTCGTAATAAAATCTAACGAGAAGAAGGTGGGACGTGTGAAAAAAATACCGACCTCCTAAGATAAGTAGAGGTTCATTCCTTTTTTTACATATTTATATATTGGGGGAGCGCAGTGGATAGGAGATCCAATTTTTTTTAGTACTTGTCACAGTCTTGTAGTCCTTAGTCTGCCCTGCTCCTCTTGTCCATATGTCCGTGGTTAAGTTGACAGTGGGTACAACCGCATTTTTCAGGATACTGAGGACACTTTTCTTAATGTCCCTGTACATTCCGGGAATCGCTTGCCTAGTGAAGTGGAATCTAGACGGGATTTGGTACCAGGGACACAATACATCCATCAACTGTCTAAATCCCACTGAACTAATTGCGGATACCGGACGAACGTCTAACTCCATCATAGTTATTATGGCCTCAGTAATCCGCTTTGCAACAGGGTCAGTCAATTGCTTAGTTGAAGTAGTACAAGTGGTCTTCCGACTTCCTCTCTGGTATGACAATCTACTCCCAGCAGCAACAACAGCAGCAGTAGGAGTACCACTCAAGGATTCTCCGGAGGAATCCTGGATAGGAGAGGACTCGTCAGTCCTGCCAGTGACATGGCCTGCAGGACTACTTCCGTTCCTGACTGAGGAGGAAATTGACGTTGAGGGAGTTGGTGGTGTGGATTGCAGGAGCTTTGGTACAACAGGAAGAAGGGATTTAGATGTCAGTGTGTTAAGTTCCTGGTGCTCAGAACAAGAGAGATGTTGCGTAGTCCAGAGCACCAGAACGTGACGCTGAAATAAGGTGTGGTATGGAAATAGCTCCTAGCAGCCTACCTCCATTGTTTCACCCATGTGGTCAGTTCACGCCTGCATGACTATGGTTTCTTGGGCCCACGGCAGCCGCGTTTGAAGGGCGGATTAGGTCTGCCCAACTCCGATGCCCCCAGGTCTTAGAGTGAGACAAGGCGTGAACCGAGACAGGATAATAACAAGGGGACTTCTAACTAAAGCAAACAGAAAGCTAGGGGCTACTAACAACCCTAAAACTAAATACATGTGGGGCACGCCGCCAAAGGAAAAGAACAACAAAGGAAATGCTGTCCACACGCCGACACTATACTGTTGTGTACCGGCGGTGACAGCATATGCAGAACCCTCTGCAAAACACCAGTAACAGATATAACCAAGGAATACAGCGGCCAAGGCCGACGGATGCGGCAAAGCCGCTACTCACGGAACCGGTACAAATACTGGCAAACGGACAGGAACCCCCAATGTAGCCGACACAGGCTCTCAGAACCGGAGGACAGGCAGAATCCCAAACGACAGACCGGTGGACACCAAGAAGCCAGATACTCGACCAGGCACAGACAAAGCCACAGGACTTTTGGACAGGAACGCTTCACGGCAGGACATGGGATCAGACACTGGAACCGACACTCAGGAACCGACACTCAGGAACCGACACTCAGGAACTGGCAGGAACTAGCTCAGAACTCAAGAACTATCACCGGCGTCTGTGTATTGCACTGAGCCAGAATATAACAGAGAGCCCTAATTAATTATGTCATGCAGCTGCCCTGTTGCATGACTCCAAACTGACAAGACGCAATTAGCAGACAGGTGAGGCCAAACACATGGAAACAGGCTGCAATTACACAGACTCACCACCGACAGCAAACAAGAATCTTCTAAACCAGAGCAAAGGGAAATCCTGGCCTGCAAGAGAACTATAACATAAAATACGGAAAACAGGAATGAACCACTACCTGTGGTTCATAACAGTACCCTCTCCTTAAGGGTGAGCTCCGAACACCCCACGGGGAACATAAACAGAAGTATAACAAAATAACAATAGAAGTATAACAAAATACATAACCAAAATGCAAAACAGGAATGAGCCACAGCCGTGGCTCATAACACAGTGGACTGCTATTACCCAAAGTTTCTGAACCTGACAATGACTTATGATAAATGTGTTGCAGGTAACGTATAAGGGAGGATGTTCCTAGGTGGTTAACGTCCCTACCCCTACTTATTATGGATTGACAAAGGCAACACATGGCTTGACACTTGTTGTGGCAGAATAATTCCACACTAAAGAGGTGGATTTTTTGGTATTTTGCCCAGGCATGACAATGGGCTTTTTCATCCCATGGCCAACAACTGTCTCTACTTGTGCCTTATTCAGGCAAACCACATCACCATCAGAATCCTCATCGTCAACTTCCTTCTCAGCGCCAGCTACACCCATATCCTCCTCATCCTGGTGTACTTCTACAGTGACATCCTCAATCTCAATATCAGCAACTGGACCGGCGGTGCTCCTCCCAGCACTTTCAGGTGGTAGGAGCCTCCTCTTTCCATACAGTCTTGGGAAGGTCAGGCGTAGGCATCGAAACCACGGGCACACTTGGACTCTCCTTGGGGATTTGTGATATCTCTGACTGCACAGTTGTTTTTTCCTGTGCTTTAACAAGCTTATTTAAAAAAAAAAAATTTGAGAGGGAGGAGGGTTTCCATCTTTAGAAACTGAACCACTAGTCATGAACATAGGCCAAGGTCTTAGCCTTTCCTTGACACTTTGTGCCATGAATGGCATTTTGCCAATTTTACATTTCTCATTAGATAATTTCTTTTTTTTCTGGTTATTAATTTTTGCTTCTTGGATTTTACATTCCCTCTCTGACAATGGTCATCGGCCTTAGCAGACAACGATGGAATTGCATCATCAATGTCATGACTGGTGGCAGCAGCAGCTTCAGCACTAGTACTAGGAACTGGAAGTGGTTCCTGATCTTCTACTATTTTTTTCCTCAATTTTTGTTCTCCATTTCACAGGACAGCACCACTTTATTATTATAGCACACAGAACAATGCCCCTTTATTTTCACAGCACCCCTGTAATTTTACAGTTTACAACACAGGTCCAGTGTACATTTATTTTAACAACAGCACCGCTGTATTTTTACAGCATACAGGACAGGGCCAGTTTACCTTTATTTTAACAACAGCACCCCTGTGTTTTTACAGCATTACAGGACAGGGCCAGTGTACATTTATTTTAACCAGGACCCCTGTATTTTCACAGCACCCCTGTATTTTTACAGCATACAGGACATTACCAGTGTACATAATTTTAACAACAGCACCCCAAACGTTAGACAGGAGGAGTATCTTTGAAACCACTAATATACAACCATTCTATGAGGATTCAAATGAGAATGAAAGTTCATGTACTATCATAGCACGAGATTCCTCTTCATTAATTAAAAAAGCTACTGAGAAACCTAGATTTAATAATAATAAAAATAAAAACAATAATAATAAAAAAATTCAGAAAACAAATCAATATAATTTGGCTTTCAAATCAAAATTTAATGTAAAAGCAAATAAAATTTCTTGTATAATTAAACGTAACTATAAATTATTGTTGACTGATCCGATATTAAGCACCACTCTCCCTGCAAATCCCACGATTATTTTTAAAAAAGCTAAAAATCTTAGGAATATATTGGCTCCGAGTTTCTTTAAGAGATCTCGTGAAAATACTGAAGTGAGTGAACAACCAACATTAGTGGGCTCAAAAGTTGTGATTTTTTTTAGATGTAACCACAATAGATGTACTACATGTACTCATGTGGTTAATAAAATTAAACATATCTCTTCGTCTGGTTCAAAAACAGAATTTAAGATACAATCTTTCATTAATTGTAGCACGCACTTTGTAGTATATCTGCTGCGTTGTTCGTGTCAGATGTACTATGTGGGGAGAACTACTAGGGCATTGAAGCTGCGTTTTATGGAACACAGGAGAAATATCCTTAAGGGATATATGAACCATAGTGTTTCACGTCACTATGCAGAAACTCATACTAGTAATCCTGCCTGCCTCCAATTAATTGGCCTTGAACAGATTAAGATTACCCCTAGAGGTGGAGACAGATTTAGAACTTTATGTCGTCAGGAAGCTGCATGGATTTGGAAACTACAAACTTTGAAACCCCAAGGGTTGAATGAAACCATAGACCTTGAATTTATTTAGCCATCATATATAGTTGGTTTGGCTGTTAATTCGATCTTATTATTTCTCCCACTGAAGTATAGAATCATACATAGAGATTACTCCCTAGAATCCCCTTTTTTATTTTTATTTCCATATTTTATGTGTATTGTATATCTTATGGTACTGTTAGGTTTGCATCCATGACTGCGAGCGGACCTGGCGTTGCCCCTATACTGCTAGCGGCACGCCAGATTCCTAGTCTGCACGTTGGTCTGGCTGCTGACCTACACAATCACTCATAGTTTTAGGTAGGGACTACAGGAACGAATTTAAGAACTGTATGATAATAATATGAAGGTTCAAAAATATAGATATATACTTTTTTCTCCATATATATATGTAGATTTTTTTCTTCGTAGTTTAAATTGTCCCATGTTAGAGTGTATTAATTTTATGAATATTGTTTTTTGGGTGTATCAGTATAGCAATATGAAGGGACGTGATATGTAGATATGTTTAATACTACGCATGGTTTATCTATGATAAATTATTTAAAATGAAGGTTGATAATCTAAGATTAAATTTAAGATCTAATAAACTATAGTGTATATTATAGTCATGCTACCATTAGTACTGTATATCTAACCCTGCATATGTATATATATATATATATATATATATATACATATACACTCTCTTCCCTCACTTAGGTGTGGGAGACCATTAAACTAGAAATATGCAGCTGTGCTGGAAGGATTTTTAGTATAGCTGTATTACCATGGGACTAGTGCTATTCTGTCCGCATAACATATAATGTTTTTTAAATGTGATAAATTGACATTCGCATGATAAAGTCTTAAGCTACTTATAAATGTTTTTTATTAGACCACGTTTAGTGAAAAACTCTGAGACACATTCCATCTGTGTATGAAAGTAAGGATTCCAATGCACCTGTTAGGGCCTCCATACACACCTGTCTTTACTGATTACAATAGGACAAGGTATAAAAGATCTAAAAAAGTGCTCAGAGAGGAACACTCTGCCTCTTGAAGAAGCCGCCTGGGGTGCGGAGAAACGCGTTGAGGGTACAGAAGTAAGGGCCGCTTTTGACCACTAAGTGCCCAAAGGAGAGAAATATATACCTTTATTGGCTGTCTGCTACAAGTTGCCGGTGAATTGTTCAGTTGCGATCAAACTACAATACTTAAACTTTCCCCTGCACTTGGAACTCCTAAATATTCCGCCCGGCTTGGCATTGCTCACTTGAGCTGCGGGATCTGTATGGCGGCCCGGTGCATTCACACTGTGCCGCATTGAAGGGAACGGCTCCCATCTGAACGCGCCACTGACGGATGTCTCACCCTTGCACAGGGTGATAACAAGCGGCTTTCAACTACTTACTCCGTGCAGTAAGGGATTACAGCGTCTCAGTGAGTAGCAGCAACCACATGGTTATATAGTTCTTATTTACTCCATGGAAACAATTACTTAAGTTTGGACACTTATATATGGTCATAGACGCTAATTATACCAGTTGGAGGATTTATTCCCATTTGAACTGTGAGATATGGAACTATTTTGAGAGACTAATTCAATCAAATAGAGAGTGTCTCTCTCCATAAATTCCAGCGTCCCTTTCATACATCAATTTACTATATATGTATGCATCTATGGAGTTTTAGAGGCTTATAACACCTCAGTTTCATGCTTTAGGAATTGTTGTGGGGTTTTTTAGTATGTTTGTTATTGTTTTTATATTCTAATAAATTGTATTTTATCAACATCATTGTTATTGAGCGCCGACCTGGTGTTTTGTTTTAGTTGTACATTTATTTTAACAACAGCATCCCCGTATTTTTACAGCATACAAGACAGGGCTAGTGTACCTTTATTTTAACAACAGCACTCCTTTATTTTACTGCCTACATGACAGGGCCAGTGTACATTTATTTACAGTAGCACCCCTGCATTTTTACAGCATACAGGACAGGGCCAGTGTACATTTATATTAACAAAGCACCCCTGTATTTTTACAGCATACAATACAGGGCCAGTGTACGTTTATTTTAACAACAGCACCCCTGTATTTTCACAGCATACAGGATAGGGCCAGCACCCCTGTATTTTTACAGCATACAAGACAGCGAGAGTGTACCTTTATTTTCACAGCACCCCTGTATTTATACAGCATACAGGACGTGCCCAGTGTACATTTATTTTAACAGCACCCCTATATTTTTACAGCATACAGGACAGGGCCAGTGTACATTTATTTTAACCAGCACCCCTGTATTTTTACAGCATACAGGACATTACCAGTGTACATAATTTTAACAACAGCACCCCTATATTTTTACAGCATACAGGACGGGGCCAGTGAACATTTATTTTAACAACAGCAAGACAGTGCCTCTGTACAGCACAGTGACAGCCAGGATAGCAACACCCATGTACAGCTCCAGCACCCCTAACAGCACATGACACTACAGTGACAGGACAGCACCCCTAACTGCACAGGACAGCACAGGACAGCACAGTAACAGAGGTCTGTCTCCCTCACTCTCCAAGTCCAGAGTTAAAATCGCGGTGACGCGTGGCTCTTTATATGGTATCCAAAACCTGCAAGAATCCGACAGCGGGATGATGCCATTTTGCCTCATTCTGGGATCCGAGTCTGGCGAGAAGTCCCGAGCCAGACTCGGTTCTTGGCTTGGACCATGAAGTTCGGGGGAAGGGGGGGGGGGGGGGGTTCGGTTCTCTGAAATTAGATGTGCTACTTATCAGTAGATAGACAAAGCATGCCAGTCGCTGGAGCAGTGAAGCAGGTACAGTAGTTGTTCTTCTCCCAGCCGTGTGCCAATGATAAAAGATGGCTATTAGCAGTAATAACTTTAAGGCATTTCTCTGGAATGCATGCTTCTTCAGATTTATATGTGGCTCTGACTTTTATTCATCTTACAATCATCTATAAATGTATATATATGTATATACATATAACAATTGTATATACTGTGATTGATATATATTTCTTAATCCACATTGTAACTTCGGGCCTTATTTAATATGCATTTGTACTGCGATGTGCTTGCATTTGGATGATTCCTGGGCCAGTGCGCACACGCAGGGTCTGTTCTGCGCATGTGCGGCCCAGGAGATGCACATGCATCACAGTGATGCGAACACCTCTTCCTGATTGACAGGCAGAGGCATTCGCAGGGTGGTCGGGTCAGCCATGCAGCGTTGTGGGGGCCTAGCGTAGAAAATGCAGATGAGCCCAGGACGTTTTCAGGGCAGCTGCGATGGGAGAGATTGCACTGGTGGGCCTGCATGTGCAGCCTGGCTGAGTATGCAGGGGGCTACCTGTATTTCCCTATGCCTACGTTGCATTCTTATTTATAAATGCAAATGCAATGCGGGTCGGCCCTGTGCTGGTCGGCCTCCAGCATGCGAGTGCTAGTAGTTGCAGTTTTGCTTTTTTAGCGAAACTGCAACTGAAGCTGAATAAAGTCCTTTCTTATATATGTGTGGATATGAACATTATTGATTTTTTTTTTTTTATATTCTGATTAGATTATTGAGTTACACTTTCTTATACTGGTCCCATTTTATGTTTTCCTTGTTTCATTATTGTTGCACAGGCTAGACCTACTTACTGTAGTTCTGCATTTATTCCCATTAGGCTATTTTCCATGACTGGTCTGCCATAAAATAGTTGCCTTTAAACTATACACTTCTCCTGAGGAAGCCTTGGAGGCGAAACGCGTTGAGACAGACCTGCCTACTGCCTATACCAATCAGCTAAGATTTATGATTTGTTTTATTTTATTTTTGAATTTGTGTATTATTATGATTATTTTTTATTGATTAAATACTTTATTGATAATTTACAAGGCAGTAGCAGACCATTAATTCAGCCATCACATTTCACTGGACCGACTTGCTCTACATGGATATATATATATCCTATATGCTATATTGAATTTTTCATTTGGTACGCTTAAAATATAAGGGGGGGCACCCCAAGATATATCTGAGGTTACTACACCATATGGCGATGATCTTTGTTTCCTAGGTGGGGAACAGCCACAAAGAACTCTCTGAGATATACAGGCCTAATCTCAAGAACCTATCCGGTACTTATATTTTATACACATATATCACTCCATTTATTCTTAAATACTACACCATATGGCGCCTGTTCTTTTCCCCTGCCTTCACTAAACTATACACTTGTTTAAAAACAAATCATATAACCTTATACATTCTGTAAATGAGCAGAGAAGGTGTGCATAAGGGATCCGTTCATTTTGCCGGCTGTCGGGATCCCGACGGTCAGGATGCCGATGCCGGAATCCCGCCAGCCAGCAATGCTGCCAGCCAGAATACTGCAGCACAGGGGCTATTTCCACTCATAGAGTGGAAATATAACCTGTGGTGTGCGCAGCTCGCCACCGAGCTCGTTAGGGGCCTTGCACTGCTGCTGGCATTCTGCCAGGCGGGATGCCACTGTCGGGATACTGACAATCAGTATCCCGGCCAGCGGGATTACGTAGGTAATCCATGCAGGGCAGGCTCCAGGCCTACTAGCGTCCTGAGTGAGAAATTTCCCCCACCACCACGTGCTCCTGGAAAACTGGTCGTGGCCTCACAACTTTGTATATTCAAACTATAAATAAATATATTTTTACACCCCCTGTACACACACATAATTAGCAACCTTACACATAACACCCACAGTAGTGTTCCTTACACGTCTCCAGTATAGTGTCACACATAGTGCAGTGCCAGATACACATATGCCCCCAGTAGTTCCAAATACACATTATATGCCCCCAGCAGTGCCAGATACACATATGCCCCCAGCAGTACAGTGCCAGATACACATTATATGCCCCCAGTAATGCAGTGCCAGATAGACATATGCCCCCAGTAGTGCAATGCCAGATACACATTATATGCCCCCACCCTGCCAGATATACATTATATGCCCCACAGTGCCAGATACACATGATATGCCGCCAGCAGTGCCAGATACAAATAATATGCCCCCAGTAGTGCCAAATACACATTATATGGCCCCAGCAGTGCTAGAAACACATGACCCCAGCAGTGCAGTGCCAGATACACATTATATGCCCCCACAGTGCCAGATACACATTATATACCCACAGTAGTGCAGTGCCAGATAGACATATGCCCCCAGTAGTGCAGTGCCAGATACACATTATATGCCCCCACAGTGCCAGATACACATTATATGCCCACAGTAGGGCAGTGCCAGATAGACACATGCACTCAGTAGTGCAGTGCCAGATACACATTATATGCCCCCATAGTGCCAGATACACATTATATGCCCCACAGTGCTAAATACACATTATATGCCCCCACAGTGTCAGATACACATGATATGCCCCCAGCAGTGTCTGATACATATGATATGCCCCCAGCAGTGCTAGATACACATGACGAGGGGGAGTCAGGGGCATAATATATCGCTCTCTTACGTCCTAGAGGATGCTTGGGTTCTATTTAGAACCATGGGGGTAAAGACGGGTCCCTTGGGAGCCATGGGCACTTTAAGAGTTTAATAGTGTGGTCTGGTTTCTCCCTCTATGCCCCTCCTAACAGACTCGGTTTAGAAAATGTGCCCGGAGGAGCCGGTCACAGCTAGGGGAGCTCTTAGGAGTATTTTTAGTTTTATTATTTTCTGAGTTTAGTTAGGTAAAGGCAGGCTGCTGGCAAAAGCCTACCTGCTTTGTGGGACTTAGGGGGCAGTAGGAACCAACTCTAGAAGTTAATGGTTCTCTATCTCCGCTGACAGGACACTGAGCTCCTGAGGGTGCTGATCGAAGCCCACGAGGCGACCGCTCACTCCCGCAGCACGGCCGCCACCCCCTAACAGAGCCAGAAGAGTGGTGAGTACAGCGCCGGCCCAGGGAGCGGTTCGCCAGCGGGAATGGCGGCACAAGGGTGGGAGCGCAGCTGTGACAGGCTGCGCTCCGGAAGGCTCAGCGGCGCACTGTGTAAGGTGCTGTGAGGGGTGTCCTGGTCAGCACTGCTAACAGGGGCTAATCCCGCTGTTAGCGACAATACCTCAGGCCAGTATAATGCAATTAGTGCGGGAAGACGCGCCATTACAGGGGCTGAGGCTTCTCCTCAGAGTGGATCCAGCATTCACCAGCTTCATCTTCTCCCTGTAGTTCATCGACAGAGATGCTGGCAGGGAGCGCTGCCCTCCACATAGGTAACACTGTGTCATGCATATGGGGAGTGTAATTCGCTACTAGCTACCCTGTTAAGGTTCAGCTAGTCAGAGGGTTTTTTTTATCATAATAAAAGCCTATAAGGGCACAGTGTGGCTGGCTCCTTGTACTCTGTGACTCTCTGAAGATATTCTGGGGGGAAATTGTACTGACATTTTCCTGTGTGTGTGTACCCCACTGTACCATATTTGAGGGTCTTTGTCCTGTACTGCAGAATGTATATCTTCTCCTGGGGAGTCTATACCATGCTCAAAACTGTACAAATTCTCAGGCTTCGGTGGCAGATCCCTCTGGGGTGGCCTCCATAAGGTATACTTTAACATATGTTTCTTCAAATATGTCCCATACTGGGAAGAAGCCACAGTTTTGAGAAGTTTGGGGAATCAAATCCCACAGCTGTGCCTCTCACCCCAACTATGTACCCTAAAAAGCGTACACTTGCCATATAATGCAACTGACATATGAGGGGTGCAACATATAGTTTGAGGCTATTAGGGATGAGGAATATTATATATATATATATATATATATATATATATATATATATAAACCAACTAGCAAATGTCCCGGCACTCCACTCCTCATGAAATCAACTGCTGAGGTGCCATTCCTATGGGTAATGCAGCGCAGACCCAGATAGCTAGTGTGGGTGTGATGGATGGCACTCATTCAAACTCCACGCCATATGCGAAAACGGTGAAACTTTAATCAGCCGACATGTTTCGGGGAACACAGCCCCGTCCTCAGGACGGGGCTGTGTTCCCCGAAACATGTCGGCTGATTAAAGTTTCACCGTTTTCGCATATGGCGTGGAGTCTGAATGAGTGCCATCCATCACACCCACACTATATATATATATATGTATATATATATATATATATATATAGTTCAGGGGTAAGTCGGCGGCACTCAGTCAGACTTATACGGCTGCAGTATAAACAAGTGGATTATTAGGCCAACATGTTTCGGGGATTAGACCCCGTCCTCAGGGCCAGATACTGCAGCCGTATAAGTCTGACTGAGTGCCGCCGACTTACCCCTGAACCATATAGTGGAACTGAGGTTTCACCGGGAGGGCACCGCAGCAGCTGTATTAACAGAGAGGAGTGCCAGGGCGATTTGTAATCTATATCTATATATATATATATATATATATACATATACCAAATAGAAAGAACATGGCACTCTCAGGACTTCAAAGGCATACAGCAGGCTGGTTCAAAAAACGGCTGGCTGAGCAGCTTTACATCTGTGTCAGCGTTTCATTTATTGGCTAAATTTCGTCAGGACGTCACATACTTACAAAGAATAAAAAGTGCTTACCTTAAATACATGAAACTAACCACAGACCATCACCATGCACAGTGTGCGCATCCCGGACGGGGGGCCGATGACGTCACCGAGGGGCGACGTGCGCTCACCAGCGCCCTTTCCATGGTTACCCGCCGGACACAGCCACTGCACTAAGAGTAATACATAACACCAGAAACATTAAGTGCCAGTAAAAGCTATACCAGTTGAGAATAACAAAAATAGAGTTGTACATAACCTAATCTAGTGCGGTGCGGGTAAGTCGACATATCTTCCTTCCGCAGCTGCACACACCAGGAAATTATATCCTACACCCAGGCCCGGCGCTACCCGCTCAGCGAAGGGATGCAGTGCAGGGAGGCGCTGGGAAGAAGGGGCGCTCCCCCTGCTCTGCATCCCTTCCCTGCTGCTGCGCCGTCCTGTCCCCCCCCTGCTGCTGCTGCCAGCTGCTGTGCCTGTCACTGTATGACAGGTAACAGCGCTGGCAGCATGAAAAGCCCACTCCCCTCCCCCAATCACCTGTGACAGCGGCTGTGTGCAGTGCGGGTCCTGAAGAGGGTGCGGAGCTACAACGACACGTGGGGCGGAGCTACGTGGGCTAGAGGGGCGGAGCTACATGGGACCCGCTGAGCAGTGGGAGAGTAAGCACTGCAGTGACGGCCAGCCAGACTTGGATACTTGGTAAGTGGAGGGTGAGAGAGAAATGTAAGTGTGTGTGTGTGTGTGTGTGTGTGTGTGTGTGTGTGTGTGTGTGTGTGTGTGTGTGTATGGTGTGTGTGTGTGTGTGTGTGTGTGTGTGTGTGTGTGTGTATGGTGTGTGTGTGTGTGTGTGTGTGTGTGTGTGTGTGCGTGGTGGGTGGGTGTGTGTGCATGTGTGCATGGTGGGTGTGGGTGTATATATGTGTGAATTGTGTGTGTGTGTGTGTGTGTGTGTGTGTGTGTGTGTGTGTGTGCATGGTGGGTGTGTGTGTATATATGTGTGAATTGTGTGTGTGTGTGTGTGTGTGTGTGTGTGTGTGTGTGTGTGTGTGTGTGTGTGTGGTATGTATGTGTGCGCACGCTTTATGGACGCTACTACTGGGGGGGGCCATTACATGTAAGGACGCTACTATTACTGGGGGGGCATTACGTATAAGGACGCTACTACTGTGGGGGCATTACGTATAAGGACGCTACTACTGGGGGGGCATTACGTATAAGGACGCTACTTCTGGGGGGGGGGCATTACATATAAGGACGCTACTACTACTGGGGGTGCATTACGTATAAGGACGCTACTACTACGGGGGGGGCATTACGTGTAAGGACGCTACTATTACTGGGGTGCATTACGTATAAGGACGCTACTACTACAGGGGGGCATTACATATAAGGACGCTACTACTGGGGGGGCATTATGTATAAGGACGCTACTACTACTGGGGGGGCATTACATATAAGGACGCTACTACTACTGGGGTGGCATTATGTACAAGGACGCTACTACTACTGGGGTGGCATTATGTACAAGGACGCTACTATTACTGGGGGGGGGGGCATTATGTACAAGGACGCTACTATTACTGGGGGGGGGGCATTACGTATAAGGATGCTACTACTACTGGGGGGGCATTACGTATAAGGACGCTACTACTACTGGGGGGGCATTATGTACAAGGACGCTACTATTACTGGGGGGGCATTACGTATAAGGACGCTACTACTACTGGGGGGGGGGCATTACGTATAAGAACACTACTAGTACTGGGGGGCATTACGTATAAGGACGCTACTACTACTGAGGGGCATTATGTATAAGGACGCTACTACTACTGGGGGGGGCATTACGTATAAGAACACTACTACTACTGGGGGGCATTACATATAAGGACACTACTACTACTGGGGGGCATTATGTATAAGGACGCTACTACTACTGGGGGGGCATTATGTATAAGGATGCTACTACTACTGGGGGGCATTACGTATAAAGATGCTACTACTACTGGGGGGGCATTATGTATAAGGATGCTACTTCTTCTACTGGGGGGGCATTATGTATAAGGACGCTACTACTACTGGGGGGGCATTATGTATAAGGACGCTACTACTACGGGTCGGGCATTACGTATAAGATGAATAAGATTGTGCTACATTGTGGCGTAATTTTAAATGGGGGTACTATTGTGTGGCCATGCCCCTTACTTGTGAGACCACTCCCCTTTTCCCGACACGCACCAAAGGAATATTGGAGGGCGCAAATTTATAGTTTGCAGGGAGGCGCCGAACACCCTAGAACCGGCCCTGCCTACACCTACACTGCAATCCCTTCTAACCGCAAGGTTTAAGCATGAGTCCAAGGGTTCCTCCACTTCCTTTAGAGGACGTTGGGGAAAATTCAGAAAACGTGCACCGCTAGGTTCCCAGGGACGGATTTCGGATTCTGCCTTCTCAAACCTATCGGTTTGTCGGTGGACCTCACTGCCTGGGAATCAGGCAGGTGGGAGCGAGACTAAAGAGACTTCAGTTAAACATCTGAGCGATATCCTGCCTAGACCCCTGGAAACGGTTAGGTTGCCCAGGGGTGTAGACTGGAGTTTCTAGTACTCCCTCCTCTCAGATTATTGCTAGCTTCTTGGACAGAACGTACACCACTGCTGGAAGCTATTAAAACATTTGCCAAACAAATGTCATTGTTCCAGTTCCACCTTACCTACAACACAAGGGTTATTACTCAAACCTGTCTGTGGTAAAGAAACCGGACGGTTCGGTAAGGCCAAAATTAAACCTAAAATCACTGAACCCCTACTTGAGGGAATTAAAATTTAAGATGGAGTCTCTGAGAGCGGTGATCTCAGGTCTGGTGGAGGAGGCATTCCTAGTATCCCTGGATATCAAGGATGCGTAACTTCACATTCCGATCTGGCCGCCTCACCAGGCTTCTCTAAGATTTGAGCTGCTGGACTGTCACTATCAGTTCCAGGCACTGCCATATGTCCTCTCCACAGCACCGGGAATGTTCCCCAAGGTCATGTCAGAGATGATGCTACTCCTCCGCAGAAGGGAGTGAACATAATTCTATATCTGGACGATCTGTTGATAAAAGATCTCTCAACTTGCCTACTCCAGGATTTTGGGTGGATCCTGAACCCTCCAAAGTCACATTTGGAGCCGACAGAAAGTGTTAGTGATCCAATCAATGGTCCGGGATGTCCTGAAGCCAGCCCGGGTATCGGTTTGTCAGTGCATTCGCCTTCTGGGGAAGATGATAGCCTCCTACGAGGCTCTACAGTATGGAGGATTTCATGCACGGTTCTTCCAACTGGCTCTTCTGGAAAAATGGTCGGGATCACATCTTCACATGCATTGGCGGATACACTTGTCGCCGAAAGCCAGAATTTCACTCCTCTGGTGGCTGCAGAATTTTCACCTACTTGAGGGCACCTACTCGAGGAATCCCAGGTTCGGGATTCAGAATTGGATCCTTCTAACCACGGATGAAAGTCACAGAGGTTGGGGAGCAGTCACCCAAGGGGAAGACTTCCAAGGAAAGTGGTCAAGTCAGGATGCTCTCCTTCCGGTAAACATTCTGAAACTAAGGGTCATATACAACGGCCTTTTACAAGCGGCACATCTTCTGAAAGATCAAGCCATTCAAGTTCAGTCAGACAACGTCACAGCGGTGCCCTACATAAACAGGCAAGGTGGAACGAAGAGCAGAGCTGCAATGTCAGAGGTAACGAGAATCCTCCTCTGGGCAGAAAGACACGCGCTGGCGCTGTCGGCAATCTTCATTCCGGGAGTGGACAACTGGGAAGCAGACTTCCTCAGCAGACACGATCTCCATCCAGGAGAATGGGGCCTCTATCCGGAGGTAATCGCAGAAGTAACAAGCCACTGGGGTGTACCTCAAATAGACATGATGGCCTCTCGCCTCATCAAGAAGTGTCGGAGGTACTGTTCCAGGTCAAGAGACCCAAAAGCAGTGGCGGTGGACGCCATGGTAACTCCGTGGGGGTCCTAGTCAGTGTATGTGTTCCCTCCACCTCCACTCATCCCAAGGATTCTCAAACTAATAAAAAGAACAAGAGTTCAGGTGATCCTCTTTGCTCCGGACTGGCCAAGAAGGGCTTGGTATGCAGATCTTCTGGGATTACTCTTGGAGGATCCGAGGCCTCTTCCTCTTCGCGAGGACCTTCTTCAACAGGGGCCGTTCACTTATCAAGACTTACCACGGCTACGTTTGACGGCATGGAGGTTGAACTCCAGATTTTAGCTCTAAAGGGCATTCCGAAAAAGGTAATTCCTACACTGATTCAGGCTAGGAAGGGAGTAACGTCTAAACTTTACCATTGGATTTGGAAATCCAAGAAGTTTCCTATGGTGGAGTTTCCACTAGGACGGTTTCTCCTCTTTCTGCAAACCAGTGTGGATGTGGGCCTACGTTTGGACTCCTTTAAAAGTCCAGATTTCGGCCTTGTCCATTTTCTTCCAGAAATAGTTGGCTGCTCTCCCGGAGGTGCAGACTTTCTTGAAAGGGGTTCTGCAACCGCCCTTTGTGCCTCCTACAGCACCTTGGGATGTTAATGTGGTTCTGCAGTTCCTGCAATTGGATTGGTTCGAGCCTTTACAGGAGGTGGATGTCAAGTTTCTTACCTGGAAGGCAGTCACACTGTTGGCATTGGCATCTGCTGGACGTGTGTCAGAATTGGGGGCTTTGTCCTACAAGAGCCTCTACTTGATTTTCCTTGACGATAGAGATGAGCTCAGAACGCGTCAGCGATTTCTTCCAAAGGTTGTGTCAGCTTTTCGTATCAACCAACCTATTGGGGTGCCATTGGCTACTGCCTCCTCAATTACCTTGAGGGCTTTGAAGATTTGTGTAAAGAGTATTTCTCGTCACAGGACATTGGACGCTCTGTTTGTCCTTTATGATCCCAACAAGGTTGGGTGTTCTGTTTCTAAGCAGACCATTTCTCGCTGGATCAGGCTTACTGTCCAGCATGCTTACTCTATGCCAGGCTTGCAGATTCCAAAATCTGTTAAGGCCCACTCTACTCGTAAAGTGGGTTCTTCCTGGGCGGCTGCTCGGGGTATCTCAGCTTTACAGCTTTGCCGAGCAGCTACTTGGTCAGGGTCGAACACGTTTGCTGAGTTCTAGATGTTCGATACTTTGGCCTCTGAGTACTTAAAGTTTGGTCAATCTGTTCTGCAAGAGCCTCAGCACTCTCCCTCCCGTACTTGGAGCTTTGGTACATCTCCATGGTACTAAATGGAACCCCAGCATCCTCTATGACGTAAGAGAAAATAGGATTTTAATTACCCACTGGTAAATCCTTTTCTTATAGTCCGTAGAGGATGCTGGGTGCCCGCCCAGTGCTTCGTTTTCCTGCATTGTTGCTTGGTTAAGTATTGGTTCAGCTGTTGCTGTTCCTATTTCATGCTGGTTAGCTGGGTCTCTTCTAGTTCCTCCTGGTTAGTTGCATGCTGGTTAACATGATTTCTTCATGTTTCATGCTGGTTAACATGGTTTATTCATGTTGCATGCTGGTTGGCATGGTTTCTTCATGTTTCCTGCGGGTTAGCATGATTTCTTCATGTTGCATGCTGGTTGGCATGGTTTCTCCATGTTGCATGCTGGTCAGCATGGTTTTTCAATTCGTTGTGAGCTGGTGTGATTCTCACCACTATCTGTGTATTTCCTTCTCTCGAAGTATGTCCGTCTCCTCGGGCACAGTTTCTAGACTGAGTCTGGTAGGAGTGGCATAGAGGGAGGAGGCAGCCCACACTATTAAACTCTTATAGTGCCCATGGCTCCCAAGGGACATGTCTATACCCCCATGGTACTAAATGGAAACACCAGCATCCTCTACGGACTACGAGAAAAGGATTTACCGGCAGGTAATTAAAATTATATAATTTTTTATATATACACACACAGCAAATGGAGAAAGGCGGCCCTTCAGAGACTTTACAAATAGTAAATATCACCACAAGTGTTTATTGAAACATATCAAATATATATATATATCTGTACACACACACACACACACACACACACACACACACACACACACACACATGTATATACATGCATACGTACGCACTTATGTATGTATATTCACCAAAAACACTCCAGGGAGATGTTAGTAATTAAATCACATCCATGTCACCTAACACAAGCACACATACAGTACACACAGGAGACACACAATAGCATTTATATACACAGCACACAAACACACACACAACATGTTTACATGCATGCTTACACATAGCAGTAGCAGTAGCACACAGTATGCATACACTAGACACAGCCGACACCCACATAAATACAGTTCAGTATATATATATATATATTTATACACACACACACACCTCTTTCACATAGATATAAAACACAGCCACAATAGTTTTATATACTGTAGATGCTGCCTGCCGCTGCCAGGCCAGAGAGTGCTCACCCGGCCAGCATCTTTAATTAAAGACGACAGTCAGGGCCGGTGCTAGGGTGTTCGGCGCCCCCCTGCAAACTATAAATTTGCGCCCTCCCATATTTTACAAAGGGACAGTGTGCGACAAAAAGGGATGTGGTTTCACAAGGAAGGAGCATGGCCACACAATAGTACCCCCATTTCAAATTACACCACATAGAAGCACAATCTTATTCACATTACTCCGGGCATAGTAGTGCTGTTTATACACATAATGGCCCTCATTCCGAGTTGATCGCACGAAGCTGCTTTTTGCAGCCCGTGCAATCAACTATACTTCGCCTATTGGGGGGTGGGGTTTCCCATAGCAAGGCTGCGTTCGCTTGTGCGGCCCTGCTATGGGGAATAAATTTGTGCAGTTTGTAAGTAAGGCTAGACTTACTTACCAGTTGCGACGTTTTCAGCCTGTTCGGTCCTGGCTCTGACGTCAAACACCCGCCCTGGACACGCCTGCGTTTCTTCAAACATGCCTGCGATTTTCTTACCACTCCCTGAAAACGGCTCCGGATGCTGTGTTGCCGACCAGGAACGCCCACCGCCAGTCAATCTTCAAGCGATCGCCGCTTCGATCACTTTCTTCTTTCCCTTCGTCGTTACCTGGCGACGGACAACAATGCACGTGCGCATTACGGTTCCCGTGTGTGCGCAGTAGTGACCCGGCCACAGCTGTGTGAACGAAAGCACGCTGCGATCGAGTCTGAATGACCCCCAATGTCCGCAGTAGTGGCGCCGGTTATATACATAATAGCCCCTGTAGTAGCACTGCTTATATTATTATTATTATTACCAATTATTTATATAGCGCACACATATTCCGCTGCGCTTTACAGAGAATATTTGCTCATTCACATCAGTCCCTGCCCCAGTGGAGCTTACAATCCATATTCCCTATCACATGTACACACAGACACATTCACGCTAGGGTTCATTTTGTTGGGAGCCAATAAACCTAACAGTATATTTTTGGATTGTGGGAGGAAACCGGAGCACCCGGAGGAAACACACGCAAGTACGGGGAGAATATACAAACTCCACACAGTTAGGGCCATGGTGGGAATCGAACCCATGACCTCAGTGCTGTGAGACAGTAATGCTAATCATTATACCATCTGTACTGTATACACATAATAGCCCCTGTAGCTGTACTGCTTATACACATAATAGCCCATGTAGTAGCGCTGGTTATATACATAATAGCCCCTGTAGTAGCGCCGGTTACATATAATGCCCCAGTGGTCGAAGTGAAAATTTTTAAGTGGGAGTATGGAAAAATGAAGGTTGCAATTCTGCGCGCTCCGGAAAAGGGGGCATCGTCACTCAAAAGGGGTTGTGTCCATAAGTGTAATGTACCACTCCATATACCCCTTATACACATTATGTACCACAATAGTAGGACCCAGAGGCGGAACTACCGCCAGTGCAACCAGTGCGTTGCACTGGGGCCCGCCTCTGTCCAGGGGCCCAAAGCATGTAATGAGTCAAACTGACTCATTACATGCCGCTGTGTGCTGCGGGCAACCGCTGCCCGCAGCACACAGCCGCCCGGAGAGGAGAGGAGAAGAGCAGCGGTACGGGGGAGACGGAGGAGGAGGGAGGTGGAGGAGGGAGCTGCAGCAGCGCTTTACTACTGGTTGAGTCGCTGCTGCTGCTGGCCCTCTGCTTCACTATAGGCTGTCTTCCGAGAACAGCATATAGTGAAGCAGAGGGGCAGCAGCAGCAGCGCCTCCACCAATAACACAGCGCTGCTGCGGCTCCTTCCTCCACCTCCCTCCTCCTCCTTCTCTCCTGCCCGGGAATCGTGAGTGACCAGAAGCTGCACCGAGGAGCCTGAGCCAGCGGAGAGGGTAAGTATAATTCTTTCTTTCTTTCTTTCTTTCTTTTCTTTTCTTTCTTATCTTTCTTTCTACAAAAAGGGGGACTGTCTGCCGCAATGTGTAAAAAGGGGGAATCTGCTTGCCGCAATGTGTAAAAAGGGGGAATCTGCCTGCCGCAATGTGTAAAAAGAGGGAATCTGCTTGCCGCAATGTGTAAAAAGGGGGAATCTGCCTGACGCAATGTGTAAAAAGGGGGAATCTGCCTGCCACAATGTGTAAAAAGGGGGAATCTGCCTGCCGCAATGTGTAAAAAGGGGGAATCTGCTTGCCGCAATGTGTAAAAAGGGGGAATCTGCCTGACGCAATGTGTAAAAAGGGGGAATCTGCCTGCCACAATGTGTAAAAAGGGGGAATCTGCCTGACGCAATGTGTAAAAAGGGGGAATCTGCCTGACGCAATGTGTAAAAAGGGGGAATCTGCTTGCCGCAGTGTGTAAAAAGGGGGAATCTGCCTGCCACAATGTGTAAAAAGGGGGAATCTGCCTGCCGCAATGTGTAAAAAGGGGGATGCTGTCTGCCGTAATGTGTAACGAGGGCACGCTGTCTGCCGTAATGTGTAACAAGGGCACGCTGTCTGCCGTAATGTGTAAAAAGGACACGCTGTCTGCCGTTATGTGTAAAAAGTGTACACTGTCTGCCGTTATGTGTAAAAAGGGTACGCTGTCTGCCGCTATGTTTAACAAGAGCACGCTGTCTGCCGTTATGTGTAAAAAGTGTACGCTGTCTTCTGCTATGTTTAACTAGGGCACGCTGTCTGCCGTTATGTGTAAAAAGTGTACACTGTCTGCCGCTATGTGTAACAAGGGCACGCTGTCTGCCGTTATGTGTAAAAATGGCACGCTGTCTGCCGTTATGTGTAAAAAGTGCACGCTGTCTGCCGCTATGTGTAAAAAGGGCACGCTGTCTGCCGTTATGTGTAAAAAGGGGGACGCTGTCTGTCGTAATGTGTAAAAAGGGGACGCTGTCTGCTGTAATATGTAAAAAGAGGAATCTGTCCGCCGTAAGGTGTAAAAGAGTCTCTACCTGGTGTAGTGGTGCTATTGTGCGGCGTAATTTGAACAATGGAGACTACTGTGCACCGTTTTATGAATTGGTATTATTTTGTGGCCACACCCCTTCCCCACGAAGCCACGCCACTATGTATTTTTGCGCGCGCCTACGGCGCGCACTGCCCCTGTTTTGCATGCAGGGGTGGGGCTCCGATGCCGTTTCTTGCACACAGAGCTAAAATGTCTAGTTACAGCACTGTTGCTAGGTATCCATTTCTCTGGCCCTGAGCAGGCCTTAGCAAAGCAAATTTTGAAAAGATGAGGGTATTTTTCAGGGATATTGAATGGGAAGGTTTGTTTTTAGGAAAAAATACTATGTAGAAATGGGAGGTACTAAAATTCCTGCTAGCTAAAAATACACTCAAATTTATTCCTATGAGTAGCAAAAAAAGGAATAAAAATCATAAACCGATGTGGCTTAACAAAAAGATTAAGGAACTTATGGGCAAGAAAAGGCGAGCATTTAAAAAATACAAATCTGACGGGGAAGCAGACTCATTTCAGCACTATAAGGAATGTAACAAAAATTGCAAAAAGGAAATAAGAGCGGTTACAGTAGAAACTGAAAAACTAGTAGCAAATGAAAGCAAAGCGAATCCCAAAAAATTCTTTAAATACATTAATAGCAAGAGATTAAAGAAGGAGAGTATAGGCCCTTTAAAAGACAAGTTGGGAGTCTTGAGCAAAAATTATAATGACATAGCGGACACACTAAATGAGTTTTTTTCAACAGTATTCACTAGAGAGGACCCATTTCAGGGACTGACACACAATCTCAATAATGAGAATATCCCACTGATAGGTACTTATTTAAGCAAGGAAGTAGTCTGTGACCGATTAAAACATTTAAAGATTAATAAATCACCAGGGCCCGATGGTATTCACCCAAGGGTTCTAATGGAGCTTCACACATGAGACTTATCTACAAGCTACAAGAATCAGGGCTAGGAAGCACAATATGCACTTGGGTCAAAAACTGGTTAGATAATAGGGAGCAGCGCGTTGTGGTTAATGGATCTTTTTCAACTTGGACTGAAGTGCTAAGAGGTGTGCCGCAAGGCTCAGTATTAGGACCGCTATTGTTCAATATTTTCATTAACGACCTAACAGAAGGTCTAGAGAGCATGGTGTCAATTTTTGCAGATGATACCAAATTGTGTAAGGCTATAAATACAGAGGAGGATGCAGAGTCTCTTCAGAATTACTTAGTTAAATTAGACGCATGGGCAGCCAAATGGAGAATGCGCTTCAACACAGACAAGTGTAAGGTAATGCACTGTGGTAACAAGAACAAAAATTACACCTACCTACTAAATGGGGTAAAATTAGGGGATTCTGTACTGGAAAAGGACTTGGGTGTCCTCATAGATAGCAAGCTAAGCAGTAGTACCCAAAGTAGGACTGCAGCAAAGAAGGCTAATAAGATATTAGCATGCATAAAACGGGGTATTGATGCTAGGGACGAGAGTATTATACTCCCGTTATATAAATCACTAGTGAGGCCACACCTTGAATACTGTGTACAATTCTGGGCACCGTACTACAAAAAGGATATCCTGGAGCTTGAAAAGGTACAGAGGAGGGCGACCAAACTAATTAAGGGCATGGCGACGATGGAATACAAGGAAAGGCTTGAAAGACTAGGCATGTTTACATTGGAAAAGCGGAGACTAAGAGGGGATATGATCAACATCTACAAATATATAAGGGGACAATACACAGAGCTTGCGCGGGACCTGTTTTTGGTTAGATCAACACAGAGGACTCGTGGACACTCGCTCAGGTTAGAGGAGAGGAGATTCCGCACAATACGGCGTAAAGGCTTTTTCACGGTAAGGACAATACGTGTTTGGAATTCCCTGCCCGAGGGAGTTGTAATGGCGGAATCTGTCAACACCTTTAAGAATGGGTTAGATAAATTCCTAATGGATAAGGATATCCAGGGGTATGGTGCATAGTCATGCATTATAGTTACTATAAATAGGGATAAAATGCAACGGCTGACAGCAGCATCAGTCAGAAATTTTAGTCAAATCATCATGCATAGGAGACCACAAATAGGTTGAACTCGATGGACAATTGTCTTTTTTCAACCTCAGATACTATGTTACTATGTATGTTAGGTCCCCCTCACCAGATCCTCTCCAGGGGTGAGGGGGTGGACTTGGATGAGATGGGGGGCCCAAAGCATTTTGTCGCACCTGGGCCCACCGCTCGCTAGTTCCGCCACTGGTAGGACCCCTTATACTATCTAGTACTCGTGCCCCTTTCACATTATAGCACACAGAATGAGCCGAAATTCACATTATAGCACACAGAATGAGCCAAAATTCACATTACAGCACACTGAATGAGCCGAAGCTCACATTATACCACACGGTATGAGTCGAAATTCACATTATAGCACCCAGAATGAGCCAAAATTCACATTATAGCACATATTATAGCACACAGAATGAGCTGAAATTCACATTATAGCACACAGAATGAGCCGAAATTCACATTATAGCACACGGTATAGGTATAGCATTATAGCAAAGGATGGGAGCAGTAGTTCGGGGCAGAATGGGAGCAGTGGTGCAGAGCAGGGGGGGCTGTATGGGAGCAGTGGTGCGGAGCAGGGGGGGCAGTATGGGAACAGTGGTGCAGAGCAGGGGGGCAGCATGGGATCAGTGGTGCAGAGCAGGGGGGGTAGTATGGGAGCAGTGGTGCGGAGCAGGGAGGGGCAGTATGGGAGCAGTGGTGCGGAGCAGGGGGGGCCATATGGGAGCAGTGGTGCAGAGCAGGGGGGCAGTATGGGAGCAGTGGTGCGGAGTAGGCCGGGGGCAGTATGGCAGCAGTGGTGCGGAGCAGGGGGGGGGGCAGTATAGGAGCAGTGGTGCGGAGCAGGGGGGGCAGTATGGTAGCAGTGGTGCGGAGCAGCGGGGGAACAGTATGGCAGCAGTGGTGCTGAGCAGGGGGGGCAGTATGGTAGTGAAAGGTGCTCGCTAAGTTAAACAAAAATGTCACCTGCTCCCCGTAGATCCTGGGTCCCGGCAGCCATCATTCCCTCCGTGGTCACTGCTCTCCATAGTTCCCATCCGCCGTCGCTCCCTCCGTGGACATTGGCAGCAGCCTCACACAGGAGCCGCGGCACCGTGTCCTGCTCCTCCATCTCCACACTGCACGGCACACGAACGAGACCTGACCTGGCGCCTCAAGGGGGGTCACATTAATCGGCAGCAGGGGGGGGGGGGGGCATTAATCGGTGGCAAGCGTGTGAGTGAGGGGTGCACACACCTATGGTCTGCACTGCATACTGCTATTAGTTAAAAAAAAAAACTTCCGGGTCAGTGGCAAAGTGCCGGTATGCCATACCGTTGCATACTGGCGCAGGCCCACTTCAACCACTGTAATGCCCTCAGAAGTGCCATTTATATAAATAATGCCCCCCTCCCACTTACACATAGACAGATACACACACATACATACATACATACATACATACATACATACACACAGACACACACTGACACAAACACTTTCCCTCCACATACCATCTGGCTGGCACGATGCTGAAGTTAGCTTCTTATTCAGCCAGCTTCTTATTCATTTCTTATTCACTTCTTATTCGAGCTCCAGCTTCTTATTGAAAAAATTTAGTTTTGCAAGGGTTAACTAGTCTTGGGCCACAAATTTGACACCTGAAATCAACAGAGGGTGGTCACTTACATATCACCCACTTGTATTTTTTTTGGGCCCAACGCTGTTTTGGGCATGAAATACACTGGCAAAGTGGGCACACACACACCATATTTCACCATTTTGAATAAGTAGCTGTAGTTTTGCAAGGGTTAACTAGTCTTGGGCCACAAATTTGACCCCTGAAATCAACAGAGAGTGGTCACTTGCATGTGACCCACTTGTATTTTGCCTGGCCCAATGCTGTTTTGGGCATGAAATACACTGGCAAAGTGGGCACAAACACCATATTTTACAATTTTGAATAAGTAGCTGTAGTTTTGCAAGGGTTAACTAGTCTTGGGCCACAAATTTGACCCCTGAAATCAACAGAGAGTGGTCACTTGCATGTGACCCACTTGTATTTTGCCTGGCCCAACGCTGTTTTGGGCATGAAATACAGTGGCAAAGAGGGCACAAACACCATATTTTGCCATTTTGAATAAGTAGCTGTAGTTTTGCAAGGGTTAACTAGTCTTGGGCCACAAATTTGACACCTGAACTCAACAGAGGGTGGTCACTTACATATCACCCACTTGTATTTTGTTTGGCCCAACGCTGTATTGGGCATGAAATATACTGGCAAAGTGGGCACAAACACCATATTGTACCATTTTGAATAAGTAGTGGAGTTTTGCAAGGGTTAACTAGTATTGGGCCACAAATTTGACCCCTGAAATCAACATAGGGTGGTCACTTGCATGTGACCCACTTGTATTTTGCCTGGCCCAACGCTGTTTTGGGCATGAAATATACTGGCAAAGTGGGAACAAACACCATATTGTACCATTTTGAATAAGTAGCTGTAGTTTTGCAAGGGTTAACTAGTCTTGGGCCACAAATTTGACCCCTGAAATCAACAGAGAGTGGTCACTTACATATCACCCACTTGTATTTTGCCTGGCCCAACGCTGGTTTGGGCATGAAATACACTGGCAAAGTGGGCACACACACCATATTTTGCCATTTTTTAATAAGTAGCTGTAGTTTTGCAAGGGTTAACTAGTTTTGGGCCACAAATTTGAAACCTGAAATCAACAGAGGGTGGTCACTTACATATCACCCACTTGTATTTTGCCTGGCCCAACACTGTTTTGGGCATGAAATACACTGGCAAAGTGGACACACACACACCATATTTTGCCATTTTGAATAAGTAGCTGTAGTTTTGCAAGGGTTAACTAGTCTTGACCCACAAATTTGACACCTGAAATCTACAGAGGGTGGTCACTTACATATCACCCACTTGTATTTTGTTTGGCCCAACGCTGTTTTGGGCATGAAATACACTGGCAAAGTGGACACACACACCATATTTTGCCATTTTGAATAAGTAGCTGTAGTTTTGCAAGGGTTAACTAGTTTTGGGCCACGAATTTGACCCCTGAAATCAACAGAGGGTGGCCACTTACATATCACCCACTTGTATTTTGCCTGGCCCAACGCTGTTTTGGGCATGAAATACAGTGGCAAAGAGGGCACAAACACCATATTTTGCCATTTTGAATAAGTAGCTGTAGTTTTGCAAGGGTTAACTAGTCTTGGGCCACAAATTTGACACCTGAACTCAACAGAGGGTGGTCACTTACATATCACCCACTTGTATTTTGTTTGGCCCAACGCTGTATTGGGCATGAAATATACTGGCAAAGTGGGTACAAACACCATATTGTACCATTTTGAATAAGTAGCTGTAGTTTTGCAAGGGTTAACTAGTATTGGGCCACAAATTTGACCCCTGAAATCAACATAGGGTGGTCACTTGCATGTGACCCACTTGTATTTTGCCTGGCCCAAAGCTGTTTTGGGCATGAAATATACTGGCAAAGTGGGAACAAACACCATATTGTACCATTTTGAATAAGTAGCTGTAGTTTTGCAAGGGTTAACTAGTCTTGGGCCACAAATTTGACCCCTGAAATCAACAGAGAGTGGTCACTTACATATCACCCACTTGTATTTTGCCTGGCCCAACGCTGGTTTGGGCATGAAATACACTGGCAAAGTGGGCACAAACACCATATTTTGCCATTTTTTAATAAGTAGCTGTAGTTTTGCAAGGGTTAACTAGTTTTGGGCCACAAATTTGAAACCTGAAATCAACAGAGGGTGGTCACTTACATATCACCCACTTGTATTTTGCCTGGCCCAACACTGTTTTGGGCATGAAATACACTGGCAAAGTGGACACACACACACCATATTTTGCCATTTTGAATAAGTAGCTGTAGTTTTGCAAGGGTTAACTAGTCTTGACCCACAAATTTGACACCTGAAATCTACAGAGGGTGGTCACTTACATATCACCCACTTGTATTTTGTTTGGCCCAACGCTGTTTTGGGCATGAAATACACTGGCAAAGTGGACACACACACCATATTTTGCCATTTTGAATAAGTAGCTGTAGTTTTGCAAGGGTTAACTAGTTTTGGGCCACGAATTTGACCCCTGAAATCAACAGAGGGTGGCCACTTACATATCACCCACTTGTATTTTGCCTGGCCCAACGCTGTTTTGGGCATGAAATACAGTGGCAAAGAGGGCACAAACACCATATTTTGCCATTTTGAATAAGTAGCTGTAGTTTTGCAAGGGTTAACTAGTCTTGGGCCACAAATTTGACACCTGAACTCAACAGAGGGTGGTCACTTACATATCACCCACTTGTATTTTGTTTGGCCCAACGCTGTATTGGGCATGAAATATACTGGCAAAGTGGGTACAAACACCATATTGTACCATTTTGAATAAGTAGCTGTAGTTTTGCAAGGGTTAACTAGTATTGGGCCACAAATTTGACCCCTGAAATCAACATAGGGTGGTCACTTGCATGTGACCCACTTGTATTTTGCCTGGCCCAAAGCTGTTTTGGGCATGAAATATACTGGCAAAGTGGGAACAAACACCATATTGTACCATTTTGAATAAGTAGCTGTAGTTTTGCAAGGGTTAACTAGTCTTGGGCCACAAATTTGACCCCTGAAATCAACAGAGAGTGGTCACTTACATATCACCCACTTGTATTTTGCCTGGCCCAACGCTGGTTTGGGCATGAAATACACTGGCAAAGTGGGCACACACACCATATTTTGCCATTTTTTAATAAGTAGCTGTAGTTTTGCAAGGGTTAACTAGTTTTGGGCCACAAATTTGAAACCTGAAATCAACAGAGGGTGGTCACTTACATATCACCCACTTGTATTTTGCCTGGCCCAACACTGTTTTGGGCATGAAATACACTGGCAAAGTGGACACACACACACCATATTTTACCATTTTGAATAAGTAGCTGTAGTTTTGCAAGGGTTAACTAGTCTTGACCCACAAATTTGACCCCTGAAATCTACAGAGGGTGGTCACTTACATATCACCCACTTGTATTTTGTTTGGCCCAACGCTGTTTTGGGCATGAAATACACTGGCAAAGTGGACACACACACACCATATTTTGCCATTTTGAATAAGTAGCTGTAGTTTTGCAAGGGTTAACTAGTTTTGGGCCACAAATTTGACACCTGAAATCAACAGAGGGTGGCCACTTACATATCACCCACTTGTATTTTGCCTGGCCCAACACTGTTTTGGGCATGAAATACACTGGCAAAGTGGGCACACACCATATTTTGCCATTTTGAATAAGTAGCTGTAGTTTTGCAAGGGTTAACTAGTCTTGGGCCACAAATGTGACCCCTGAAATCAACAGAGAGTGGTCACTTGCATGTGACCCACTTGTATTTTGCCTGGCCCAACGCTGTTTTGGGCATGAAATACACTGGCAAAGTGGGCACAAACACCATATTTTACCATTTTGAATAAGTAGCTGTAGTTTTGCAAGGGTTAACTAGTCTTGGGCCACAAATTTGACCCCTGAAATCAACAGAGGGTGGTCACTTACATATCACGCACTTGAATTTTGTTTGGCCCAACGCTGTTTTGGGCATGAAATACACTGGCAAAGTGAGCACACACACCATATTTTACAATTTTGAATAAGTAGCTGTAGATTTGCAAGGGTTAACTAGTCTTGGGCCACAAATTTGACCCCTGAAATCAACAGAGAGTGGTCACTTGCATGTGACCCACTTGTATTTTGCCTGGCCCAACGCTGTTTTGGGCATGAAATACAGTGGCAAAGTGGGCACAAACACCGTATTTTGCCATTTTGAATAAGTAGCTGTAGTTTTGCAAGAGTTAACTAGTCTTGGGCCACAAATTTGACACCTGAAATCAACAGAGGGTGGTCACTTACATATCACCCACTTGTATTTTGTTTGGCCCAACGCTGTTTTGGGCATGAAATACACTGGCAAAGTGGGCACAAACACCATATTTTACCATTTTAAATAAGTAGCTGTAGTTTTGCAAGAGTTAACTAGTCTTGGCACACAATTGTGAGACCTGGAATCAACAGAATGTGGTCTCTTACATATCACCCACTTGTATTCTGCCTGGCCCAACATTGATTTGTGAATGAAATACACTGGGAAATTGGGTACAACCACCATATTATAATTTACCATTTTGAATATGTAGCTGTAGTTTTGCAAGGGTTAACTAGTCTTGGGTGACATATTTGATACCAGAAATCAAGGGTTAGATTAGCTCCTTATCGCACAGGGGAGTCATAGAGAGCCTATGTTGAGTTAAAGTTGTCTGAAGTCAGCTCCTATCCTTGCTTGAAGGAAGCTATACTCAGCAGGATTGGGGTGACGGGTCCCAGCAAAGCCCAAGAATATTATGAGTTGCAGCTGAACCCATCTGAGCCTCCCGTGGTCAAACTGGCATAATTGGCCAAACTGAGAAAAACCTGGTTACAGACAGATAAAAACTGGAAGTGATGGCTCTAGACGGGTCTGGGACTCCAGGTCGACAACAAAAAGGTCGACGCACCTTAGGTCGACGCCAATTGGTCGACACGCCTTAGGTCGACATGGACAAGGTCGACATGAGTTTTTTATGTTTTTTTGGTGTCGTTTTCTTCGTAGAGTGACCGGGAACCCCAATTAGTGCACCGCGTCCCCTCGCCATGCTTCGGGCATGGTGCCTTCGCTTCGCTCGGCACAGATTACCGTTCCAATCGTAGTCCACGTGAATGAAAAGGTTCCAAAAAAGAAAAAAATTGTGAAAACTCATGTCGACCTTGTTCCTGTCGACCTTTTGTCCATGTCGACCTTTGTCCATGTCGACCTAAGGTGTGTCGACCAATTGGAGTCGACCTAAGGTGTGTCAACCTTTTTGATGTCGACCTGGAGTCCGGATACCCTCTAGACCAGGCTATACGGGTATTAGACCGTAGTGTAAAACACTGGGCCCTGCAGGCTGATCACCAGACAATTGAAGAGTTAGCAGTGGTGATTGAGAGGTACCTGACCCTGGGAAATTTTAATAAAGCCAAGCAAGGGTTACAGCCAGTACCTAAGCCCAATACCCAGATCCCCATTGTTAAACCAAACAGCCCGTCTCCAGTCATATGTTTTGAGTGCAGAGAGCCCAGTCATGCACAGAGGTACTTCCTAAAGCAGGGTGAGCTAGTGGATTGCAGCTTAGGGAAAACAGCACAACCTGTATTCAGTATGGCGCTTGGAATTATTTCCCCAGCTGAAACTATCGTTTCATCTGATGGTACAGATTGAAGGCTGGGATATCTGGGCCTTGGTTGATACTGGCAATGAATTGTCTATCATCTCTACTAACCTGGTTCTTCCCGGGTCTGGCCAGGTTGTGCTTCTGGTAAAGATGCTATGTATACTTGGTGACATAGAAGAATGCCCATGAGTGCACCTGCCGGTGGTGATTAAAGTAAGACCAGTAAAAATGGTAGTCACAGTAGCTTCCAAACCTCTTTATCCACTAATCCTGGGCCAGGACTTCCCACTGTTGCAGGAGATTGTTACCTGGCATGACATTGGCAGACAGACAAAGGTTAAGCTGTCGCAGGGGCCAAGATCTACTGGAAGCCAAGGTTGTATGACTGTAAAGCCCTCTCTTGCCAGTGAGATTGAGACACATTAGTCCCACATTTGCGAAAGAGTGTCTTTGCAGGACTTTAGGCGAGATCAACATAACGATGGCAACTTGTCCAATACTTTTTAAAATGTGGTAGTGGTAAATGGTAAGGTAAACTCTGCTTTACCACCTGAAGGTGTACCTTACTTTATGTGAAAAACAATTTGTTTTACCTTGTAATTTATTTTCAAGGTAAAAGGGTAGACCAGTTGCTGATTCCCCGAAAACACGAGCAGCTGGTATTGAGGGCGGCTCACATGCATTTATGGGGTGGCCATTTAGGGGAGAGGAAAACTCTCCAGAGTATCCAGCTATGGTTCTCCTGGCCAGGCATTCATGCTGCAGTAAAAAAATATTGTCAGGAATGCCCAGTGTACCAAAAGAATGCACCCCAGACAGAATTTAGGGCGACCTTGGTTTTCCTGACTATAATTTCCATGCCTATTGAGCCAATTTTAATAGATCTGATAGGGCCAGTAGAAAAATCGGATCATGGGCATCAGTATATATTGGTAACGGTGGACTACTCCACCGGGTACCCGGAGGCCATACCACTATGTAACATGAAATCTAGCACTATTGTCCGGAAGTTCTTGATGCTGTATACCCGTCTAGGAATACCAATAGAGGTCCTGACCGACTAAGGTACCCCTTTTGTGTCTAAATTAATGAAATACCTGTGTCACCTGTTAAGGTGGATAGAATTACCATTTCGGTTTACCACCCGCAAACAGATGGCTTGGTTGAATGCTTTAACAGAACCCTTATGCAGATGATGAAAAGGGCAGTGTCACAGGAAAAGCGAGATTACGACCTACTCTTACCTTAGCTAATGTTGGCAGTTTGAGAGGTACCCCAAGCCTCTTTTATTATTATTATTATTATTATCCTTTATTTATATAGAGACTTTATATAGAGACTGTATGGGGTTTAGACCCTTCAAACTCCTCTATGGTAGACAACGCAGAGGAATACTAGATCTATTAAAAGATGGGTGGGAGCAGCAATTGTCCCAAGGGGATGCGGTCAAGATCCCGCCGGACGGAATCCCGGCGGTCGAAATACCGACGCCGGAACCCCGACCGGCACAATCCCGACATATTCTGCCTCCGTGGGTGTCCACAACACCCATAGAGGGAGAACATAAAAGTGTGCCGAGCATAGCAAGGCACCGTGCCTGCAGCGTGGCGAGTGAAGCGATCCCGCAAGGGGCTGCGTTCTGCTCGCCACCCCAGTCGGGATTGTGTGGTCGAAATTCCGGCGTCGGTATTTCGACCACCGGGATCCTGTCCAGCGGGATTTAGTACTGATCCCGTCCCAAGAGCCTAACATCGTTCAGTTTGTGTCCCAATTGTATGGCTGTCTAAGGCAAATTGCGCCACTTTTTACCAAGCATATGGTAAGAGCTCAACAGGATCAAAAACGCAGTCATGGCGTTACTGCTGTCAACCGGACTCTCAATAGGGGCAACAAGGTACTGATACTTGTGTCTAGGTACGGCAGGAAGGTAGAAGGAAAGAGGTAAAAGTCTACCATGTGAATTTGTTGAAGCCTTGGAAAGTGCCAGTCATCCCTCTTTAGTGGCCATGAAAACCCCAGAATGTCAGGTGCCTACTGAAGTAACTTTGAGTCCTAGCCAGAAACAAGAAGTGGTAAATTTAGTAGCACAGTACCAGGTTGTGTTCTCTGCCCTCCTGGGGAAAACTCAAATCATACAGCATGACAATGTTACTCCACCCGGGGGGGTGATAAAACAAAGGCCATATTGTATATCTGGGGCCCAACAGGCAGCAGTAAAACGGGAACTGGAAATGATGCGGCGCTTGGGGGTCATAGAGTAGTCAAACAGTGAATGGAATAATCCCATTTTTTTTAGAGCCCAAGCCTTTTGGAGCTTTGAGATTCTGTAATGACTTCAGAAAGTTAAATAAAGTTCCTCGGTTTGATTCCTATCCTATACCCGGGGTTGATGAACTAGTACAAAACTTAGCAATAAGCCAGTATCTAACTACGCTAGATTTACTGAAGGGGTACTGGCAAATTCCTCTGATGGAAGCTGCCAAAGCAACAACAGCCTTCTCTACCACAGTGGGTTTGTTCCAGTCGAACCTTCCAAAGGTGGATGCAGTGTTACAGTCTCTACAGGCACAAGGGTTCACAGCTAACCTGGAGAAGTGTGCCATCATAACTGTGGAGGCAAAGTATCTGGGGTATATTGTATGCCAAGGGTAAGTTAAACCTCAACCCAGCAAGGTGGAAGCAATCTTCACATGGCCTAAGCTAAAATGTATGTCACAACTCAGGATATTCTTTGGTCTGGTGGGCTACTATTGTAGGTTCAGGGGTGGAACTTGCAGCGGTGCAACCGGTGCAATGCACCAGGGCCCCTCCACGATGAAGGGGCCCACAGCCGGAGGCACTACAATGAGTCAGACTGACTCATTACATGCCACCTGCCGGCGCGCTGCAAGCCGCCGGTTCCCCTTAACAGAATGAGGCTGAGCTGGTGTGCAGAGCTGCAGTCTGGCCAGAGGGGGAGGAGGATGCAGTGGAGGAATCTGGAGAAGGAGAAGGGGCCATCTTCCCCTCTCATTCACGGGCAGCCCAGCTGTTTCTTTTTGCTACCGGAGCCGGAGCATCACGTGACCATGCGGCTAAACTGTAGAGTATCTGAGATAGTGTGTGTTTATTTATTTTTCTCTGACGTCCTAGTGGATGCTGGGAACTCCGTAAGGACCATGGGGAATAGACGGGCTCCGCCGGAGACTGGGCACTCTAAAAGAAAGATTAGGTACTATCTGGTGTGCACTGGCTCCTCCCTCTATGCCCCTCCTCCAGACCTCAGTTAGATTTCTGTTAGATTTCTGTGCCCGGCCGAGCTGGATGCACACTAGGGGCTCTCCTGAGCTCCTAGAAAGAAAGTATATGTTAGGTTTTTTATTTTACAGTGAGACCTGCTGGCAACAGGCTCACTGCAACGAGGGACTAAGGGGAGAAGAAGCGAACCTACCTGCTTGCAGCTAGCTTGGGCTTCTTAGGCTACTGGACACCATTAGCTCCAGAGGGATCGACCGCAGGACCCGTCCTTGGTGTTCGTTCCCGGAGCCGCGCCGCCGTCCCCCTTACAGAGCCAGAAGCATGAAGATGGTCCGGAAAATCGGCGGCAGAAGACTTCAGTCTTCACCAAGGTAGCGCACAGCACTGCAGCTGTGCGCCATTGCTCCTCATACACACTTCACACTCCGGTCACTGAGGGTGCAGGGCGCTGGGGGGGGGTGCCCTGAGCAGCAATAAAAACACCTTGGCTGGCAAAATAATCACAATATATAGCCCCAGAGGCTATATATGTGATAATTACCCCTGCCAGAATCCATAAAAAAGCGGGAGAAAAGTCCGCGAAAAAGGGGCGGAGCTATCTCCCTCGGCACACTGGCGCCATTTTCTCTTCACAGTGTAGCTGAAAGACAGCTCCCCAGGCTCTCCCCTGTAGTTTTCAGGCTCAAAGGGTTAAAAAGAGAGGGGGGGCACAAAATTTAGGCGCAATATTGTTTATACAAGCAGCTATTGGGGAAAATTCACTCAGTGATAGTGTTTATCCCTACATTATATAGCGCTCTGGTGTGTGCTGGCATACTCTCTCTCTGTCTCCCCAAAGGGCTGTGTGGGGTCCTGTCCTCAGTCAGAGCATTCCCTGTGTGTGTGCGGTGTGTCGGTATGGCTGTGTCGACATGTTTGATGAGGAGGCTTATGTGGAGGCGGAGCAGATGCCGATAAATGGGATGTCGCCCCCTGTGGGCCGACACCAGAGTGGATGGATAGGTGGAAGGTATTAACCGACAGTGTCAACTCCTTACATAAAAGGCTGGATGACGTAACAGCTATGGGACAGCCGGCTTCTCAGCCCGCGCCTGCCCAGGCGTCTCAAAGGCCATCAGGGGCTCAAAAACGCCTGCTCCCTCAGATGGCAGACACAGATGTCGACACGGAGTCTGACTCCAGTGTCGACGAGGTTGAGACATATACACAATCCACTAGGAACATCCGTTACATGATCTCGGCAATAAAAAATGTGTTACACATTTCTGACATTAACCCAAGTACCACTAAAAAAGGGTTTTATGTTTGGGGAGAAAAAGCAGGCAGTGTTTTGTTCCCCCATCAAATGAGTGAATGAAGTGTGAAAAAGCGTGGGTTCCCCCGATAAAGAAACTGGTAATTTCTAAAAAGTTACTGATGGCGTACCTTTTCCCGCCAGATGATATGTTACGCTGGGAGATATCCCCTAGGGTGGATAAGGCGCTCACACCTTTTCGTCAAAAAAGGTGGCACTGCCGTCTTAGGATACGGCCACTTTGAAGGTACCTGCTGATAAAAAGCAGGAGGCTATCCTGAAGTCTGTATTTACACACTCAGGTACTAGACTGAGACCTGCAGATAGTGCTGCTGCAGCGTGGTCTGTAACCCTGTCAAACAGGGATACTATTTTGCGAACATAAGACGTCGTCTTATATATGAGGGATGCACAGAGGGATATTTTGCCGGCTGGCATTCAGAATTAATGCAATGTCCATTCTGTCAGGAGGGTATTAGAGACCCGACACTGGACAGGTGATGCTGACTTTAAAAGGCACATAGAGCCTTATAAGGGTGAGGAATTGTTTGGGGATGGTCTCTGGGACCTCGTATCCACAGCAACAGCTGGGAAGAAAAATTTTTACCTCAGGTTTCCTCACAGCCTAAGAAAGCACTGTATTATCAGGTACAGTCCTTTCGGCTTCAGAAAAGCAAGCGGGTCAGAGGCGCTTCCTTTCTGCACAGAGACGAGGGAAGAGGGAAAAAGCTGCACCAGTCAGCCAGTTCCCAGAATCAAAATTCTTCCCCCGCTTCCTCTGAGTCCACCGCATGACGCAG
Source organism: Pseudophryne corroboree (assembly GCF_028390025.1). NCBI lineage: Eukaryota > Metazoa > Chordata > Amphibia > Anura > Myobatrachidae > Pseudophryne > Pseudophryne corroboree. The sequence goes on from NC_086446.1 coordinate 241,672,213, forward strand.
GGGCTCCACAGGCGTAGCCAGGTACGGTGGGGGGCCGCCTCAAAAATTTCAGCGATCAGTGGGCTCGCTCACAGGTGGATCCCTGGATCCTTCAAGTAGTATCTCAGGGGTACAGGCTGGAATTCGAGGCATCTCCCCCCCGCCGTTCCTCAAATCTGCCTTGCCGACAACTCCCTCAGGCAGGGAGGCTGTGCTAGAGGCAATTCACAAGCTGTATTCCCAGCAGGTGATAGTCAAGGTGCCCCTACGGGGTTACTATTCCACACTGTTTGTGGTACCGAAACCGGACGGTTCGGTGAGACCCATTTTAAATTTGAAGTCCTTGAACACATACATAAAAAAATTCAAGTTCAAGATGGAATCGCTCAGGGTGGTTATTGCAAGCCTGGGGAAGGGGGATTACATGGTATCCCTGGACATCAAGGATGCTTACCTACATGTCCCCATTTACCATCCTCACCAGGAGTACCTCAGATTTGTGGTACAGGATTGCCATTACCAATTCCAAACACTGCCGTTTGGATTGTCCACGGCACCGAGGGTCTTTACCAAGGTAATGGCAGAAATGATGATACTCCTTCGAAAAAAGGGAGTTTTTTAATTATCCCGTACTTGGACAATCTCCTTATAAAGGCGAGGTCCATGGAGCAGTTGTTGGTCGGAGTAGCACTATCTCGGGAAGTGCTACAACAGCACGGATGGATTCTATACATTCCAAAGTCACAGCTGGTTCCTACCACACGCCTGCTGTTCCTGGGGATGGTTCTGGACACAGAACAGAAAAAAAGTGTTTCTCCCGCAGGAGAAAGCCAAGGAGCTGTCATCTCTAGTCAGAGACCTCCTGAAACCAAAACAGGTATCGGTGCATCACTGCACACGAGTCCTGGGAAAAATGGTAGCTTCTTACGAAGCAAAATTCCATTCGGCAGGTTCCATGCAAGAACCTTTCAGTGGGACCTCTTGGACAAGTGGTCGGAATCGCATCTTCAGATGCATCGGCTGATAACCCTGTCTCCAAGGACCAGGGTATCTCTACTGTGGTGGCTGCAGAGTGCTCATCTTCAAGAGGGCCGCAGATTCGGCATACAGGACAGGGTCCTGGTAACCACGGATGCCAGCCTTCGAGGCTGGGGGGCAGTCACACAGGGAAGAAATTTCCAAGGACTTTGGTCAAGTCAGGAGTCGTCCCTACACATAAATATTCTGGAACAGAGGGCCATTTCCAATGCCCTAAGTCTGGCAAGGCCTCTGCTTCAAAACCAGCCGGTACTGATCCAATCAGACAACATCACGGCAGTCGCCCATGTAAACCGACAGGGCGGCACAAGAAGCAGGATGGCGATGGCAGAAGCCACAAGGATTCTCCGATGGGCGGAAAATCACGTCTTAGCACTGTCAGCAGTGTTCATTCCGGGAGTGGACAACTGGGAAGCAGACTTCCTCAGCAGACACGACCGACACCCGGGAGAGTGGGGACTTCATCCAGAAGTCTTCCAACTGTTGGTAAACCGTTGGGAAAGGCCACAGGTGGACATGATGGCGTCCCGCCTAAACAAAAAACTAGATATTGCGCCAGGTCAAGGGACCCTCAGACAATAGCTGTGGACGCTCTAGTGACACCGTGGGTGTACCAGTCGGTTTATGTATTCCCTCCTCTGCCTCTCATACCAAAGGTACTGAGAATAATAAGAAAAATAAGATTTTACTCACCGGTAAATCTATTTCTCGTAGTCCGTAGTGGATGCTGGGAACTCCGTAAGGACCATGGGGAATAGCGGGCTCCGAAGGAGGCTGGGCACTCTAGAAAGATTTATGACTACCTGGTGTGCACTGGCTCCTCCCACTATGACCCTCCTCCAAGCCTCAGTTAGGACACTGTGCCCGGACGAGCTGACATAATAAGGAAGGATTTTGAATCCCGGGTAAGACTCATACCAGCCACACCAATCACACCGTATAACTCGTGATACTATACCCAGTTAACAGTTTGAATATAACTGAGCCTCTCAACAGATGGCTCAACAATAACCCTTTAGTTAGACAATAACTATATACAAGTATTGCAGACAATCCGCACTTGGGATGGGCGCCCAGCATCCACTACGGACTACGAGAAATAGATTTACCGGTGAGTAAAATCTTATTTTCTCTGACGTCCTAGTGGATGCTGGGAACTCCGTAAGGACCATGGGGATTATACCAAAGCTCCCAAACGGGCGGGAGAGTGCGGGTGACTCTGCAGCACCGAATGAGAGAACTCCAGGTCCTCCTCAGCCAGGGTATCAATTTTCTAGAAGTTTGCAAACGTGTTTGCCCCTGACCAAGTAACAGCTCGGCAAAGTTGTAAAGCCGAGACCCCTCGAGCAGCCGCCCAAGATGAGCCCACCTTCTCTGTGGAATAGGCTTTCACTGATTTAAGATGCGGCAGTCCAGCCGCAGAATGCGCCTGCTGAACCGTGTCACAGATCCAGCGAGCGATAGTCTGCTTAGAAGCAGGAGCACCCAGCCTGTTGGGTGCATACAGGATAAATAGCGAGTCAATTTTTCTGACTCTAGCCGTCCTGGAAACATAATTTTTCAAGGCCCTGACTACGTCCAGTAACTTGGAATCCTCCAAGTCCCTAGTAGCCGCAGGCACCACAATAGGTTGGTTCAAGTGAAAAGCTGATACCACCTTAGGGAGAAACTGGGGACGAGTCCTCAATTCTGCCCTATCCATATGGAAAATCAGATAAGGACTTTTATATGACAAAGCCGCCAATTCTGATACACGCCTGGCCGAAACCAAGGCCAATAACATGACCACTTTCAACGTGAGATATTTTAGATCCACGGTTTTTAGTGGTTCAAACCAATGTGATTTTAAGAAACTCAACACCACGTTGAGATCCCAAGGTGCCACTGGAGGCACAACCGGGGGCTGAATATGCAGCACTCCTTTTACAATGTCTGAACTTCAGGTACTGAAGCTAATGCTTTCTGGAAGAAAATCGACAGAGCCGAGATCTGTATCTTAATGGAGCCTAATTTTAGGCCCATAGACACTCCTGCTTGTAGGAAATGCAGAAATTGACCTTGCTGAAATTCCTCTGTTGGGGCCTTTTTTGGCCTCACACCAAGCAACATATTTCCGCCATATGCGGTGATAATGTTTTGCAGTTACATCTTTCCTGGCTTGAATCAGCGTAGGAATGACTTCCTCCGGAATGCCCTTTTCTTTTAGGATCCGGCGTTCAACCGCCATGCCATCAAAACGTAGCCGCGGTAAGTCTTGGAACAGACAGGGCCCCTGCTGCAGCAGGTCCTGTCTGAGCGGCAGAGGCCATGGGTCCTCTGATATATTTTCTTGAAGTTCTGGGTACCAGGCTCTTCTTGGCCAATCCGGAACCACGAGTATCGTTCTTACTCCTCGCCTTCTTATTATTCTCAGTACCTTTGGTATGAGAGGCAGAGGGGGGAACACATAAAACGACTGGTACACCCACGGTGTTACCAGAGCGTCCACAGCTATCGCCTGAAGGTCCCTTGACCTGGCGCAATATCTTTTATAGCTTTTTGTTGAGGCAACCCGCCTTCATGTCCACCTGTGGCCTTTCCCAATGGTGTACAATTCTTTGGAAGACTTCTGGATGAAGTCCCCACACTCTCGGGTGGAAGTCGTGTCTGCTGAGAAGATCTGCTTCCCAGTTGTCCACTCCGGGAATGAACACTGCTGACAGTGCTAACACATGATTTTCCGCCCATCGGAGAATCCTTGTGGCTTCTGCCATCGCCATCCTGCTTCTTGTGCCGCCCTGTTGGTTTACATGGGCGACTGCCGTGATGTTGCCTGATTGGATCAGGACCGGCTGGTTTTGAAGCAGAGGCCTTGCCAGACTCAGGGCATTGTAAATGGCCCTCTGTTCCAGAATTTTATGTAGGGAAGTCACCTGACTTGACCAAAGTCCCTGGAAGTTTCTTCCCTGTGTGACTGCCCCCCAGCCTCAAAGGCTGGCATCCATGGTCACTAGGACCTAGTCCTGTATGTCGAACCTGCGGCCCTCTTGAAGATGGGTACTCTGCAGCCACTACAGTAGAGATACCCTGGTCCTTGGAGACAGGGTTATCAGCCTAATGCCTCTGAAGATGCGACCCGGACCACTTGTCTAACAGGTCCCCCTGAAAAGCTCTTGCATGGAACCTGCCGAATGGGATTTCTTCGTAGGAAGCTAACATTTTTCCCAGGACTCGCGTGCAATGATGCACCGATAACTGTTTTGACTTCAGGAGGTCTCTGACTAGAGATGACAGCTCCTTGGCTTTCTCCACCGGGAGAAACACTTATTTCTGGTCTGTGTCCAGAACCATCCCCAGGAACAGTAGACGTGTCGTAGGAACCAGCTGTGACTCTGGACTGTTTAGAGTCCAACCGTGCTGTTGTAGCACTTTCCAAAATAGTGCTACCCCGACTAGCAACTGCTCCTTGGACCTCGCCCTTATAAGGAGATTGTCCAAGTACGGGATAATTAAAACTCCCCTTTTTCGAAGGAGTATCATTATTCCGGCCATTACCTTGGTAACACCCTCGGTGCCATGTACAGTCCAAATGGCAGAGTCTGGACTTGGTAATGGTAATCCTGTACCACAAATCTGAGGTACTCCTGACGAGGATAGTAAATAGGGACATGCAGGTAAGCATCCTTGATGTCCCGGGATACCATGTAATCCCCCTCGTCCAGGCTTGCAATAACCGCCCTGAGCGATTACATCTTGAACTTGAATTTTTTATGCATGTGTTCAAGGATTTTAAATATAAAGAAGGGTCACACCGAACCATGCGGTTTCGGTACCCCAACCGTGTGGAATAGTAACCCCGTCCTTGTTGAAGTAGGGGCACCTTAAGTATTACCTGCTGGGAATACAGCTTATTAATTGCCTCTAGCACAGCCTCCCTGCCTGAGGGAGTTGTCGGCAAGGCATATTTGAGGAAACGGCGGGGGGAAGACATCTCGAATTCCAGCTTGTACCCCTGAAATACTACTTGAATGAAACAGGGATCCACCTGTGAGCGAGCCCACTGATCGCTGAAACTTTTGAGACGGCCCCCCACCGTACCTGGCTTCACCTGTGGAGCCCCAGCGTCATGCTGTGGACTCAGAGGAAGCGAGAGAAGAATTATGATTCTGGGAACAGGCTGACTGGTGCAGCTTTTTCCCTCTTCCCTTGTCTTTGTACAGAAAGGAAGCGCCTTTGACCCGCTTGCTTTTCTGAAGCCGAAAGGACTGTACCTGATAATACAGTGCTTTCTTAGTCTGTGAGGAAAACTAAGGTAAAAATATTTCTTCCCAGCTGTTGCTGCGGATACGAGGTCCCAGAGACCATCCCCAAATAATTCCTCACCCTTATAAGGCAGAATCTCTATGCGCCTTTTAAGGTCAGCATCACCTGTCCAGGGACAGGTCTCTAATACCCTCCTGACAGAATGGACATTACATTCATTTTGGATGCCAGCCGGCAAAATATCCCTCTGTGCATCCCTCATATATAAGACGACGTCTTTAATATGTTCTCATGTTAGCAAACTAGTATGTTTGACAGGGTCACCGCCCACGCTGCAGCAACACGCTCTGCAGGTTTCAGTCTAGTACCTGAGTGTGTAAATACAGACTTCAGGATAGCCTTCTGCTTTTTATCAACAGGTACCTTCAAAGTGGCCGTTCCTAAAACGGCAGTGCCACCTATTTTGACAACCGTGTGAGCGCCTTATCCACCCTAGGGGATATCTCCCAGCGTAACTTATCCTCTGGCGGGAAAAGGTACGCCATCAGTAACTTTTTAGAAATTACCAGTTTCTTATCAGGGGGAACCCACGCTTTTCACACACTTCATTTATTCATCTGATGGGGGAACAAAACACTGCCTGCTTTTTCTCCCCAAACATAAAAACCCCATTTTTAGAGGTTGATGTCAGAAATGTGTAACACATTATTTTTATTGCCGGGATCAAGTCACGGATGTTCCTAGTGGATTGTGTATATGTCTCAACCTTGTCGACACTGGAGTCAGACTCCGTGTCGACATCTGTGTCTGCCATCTGAATGAGCGGGCGTTTTTGAGCCCCTGATGGCCTTTGAGACGCCTGGGCAGACACGGGCTGAGAAGCCGGCTGTCCCACAGCTGTTACGTCATCCACCCTTTTATGTAAGGAGTTGACACTGTCGGTTAATACCTTTTACCTAACCATCCACTCTGGTGTCGGCCCCACAGGGGGTGACATCACATTTATCGGCATCTGCTCCGTCACTATATAAGCCTCCTCCTCAAACATGTCGACACAGCTGTACCGACACACCGCACACACACAGGGAATGCTCTGACTGAGGTCAGGACCCACAAAGCCCTTCGGGGAGACAGAGAGAGAGTATGCCAGCACACACCAGAGCGCTATATAATGAGGGGATTAACACTATAACTGAGTGAATTTTCCCCCATAGCTGCTTGTATATACAATATTGCGCCTAAATTTAGTGCCCCCCCTCTCTTTTTTACCCTTTGAGCCTGAAAACTGCAGGGGAGAGCCTGGGGAGCTTTCTTCCAGTTGCACTGTGAAGAGAAAATGGCGCCAGTGTGTCTGAGGGAGACAGCTCCGCCCCTTTTCCGCGGCCTATTCTCCCGCTTTTTTCTGGATTCTGGCAGGGGTATTTACCACATATATAGCCTCTGGGGCTATAAATTGTGGTATTTTTGCCAGCCAAGGTGTTTTTATTGCTGCTCAGGGCGCCCCCCCCAAGCGCCCTGCACCCTCAGTGACTGGAGTGTGAAGTGTGTATGAGGAGCAATGGCGCACAGCTGCAGTGCTGTGCGCTACCTTGGTGAAGACTGATGTCTTCTGCCGCCGTTTTTCCGGACCTCTTCTTGCTTCTGGCTCTGTAAGGGGGACGGCGGCGCGGCTCCGGGACCGAACACCAAGGACTGGGCCTGCGGTCGATCCCTCTGGAGCTAATGGTGTCCAGTAGCCTAAGAAGCCCAATCCGGATGCAAGCAGGCGAGTTCGCTTCTTCTCCCCTTAGTCCCTCGCTGCAGTGAGCCTGTTGCCAGCAGGTCTCACTGAAAATAAAAAACCTAAATCTATACTTTCTTTCTAAGGGCTCAGGAGAGCCCCTAGTGTGCATCCAACCTCGGCCGGGCACAAGATCTAACTGAGGCTTGGAGGAGGGTCATAGTGGGAGGAGCCAGTGCACACCAGGTAGTCATAAATCTTTCTAGAGTGCCCAGCCTCCTTCGGAGCCCGCTATTCCCCATGGTCCTTACGGAGTTCCCAGCATCCACTAGGACGTCAGAGAAACGAGGAGTAAGAACGATACTCGTGGTTACGGATGGGCCAAGAAGAGCTTGGTACCCAGAACTTCAAGAAATAATATCAGAGGACCCATGGCCTCTACCGCTCAGACAGGATCTGCTACAGCAGGGGCCCTGTCTGTTCTAAGACTTACCGCGGCTGCGTTGGACGGCATGGCGGTTGAATTCCGGATCCTAAAGCAAAAGGGCATTCCGGAGGAAGTCATTCCTACGCTGATAAAAGCTAGGAAAGAAGTAACCGCAAACCATTATCACCGTATTTGGCGAAAATATGTTGTGTGGTGTGAGGCCAGGAAGGCCCCAACAGAGGAATTTCAGCTGGGTCGTTTTCTGCACTTCCTACAGTCAGGAGTGACTATGGGCCTAAATTTGGGTTCCATTAAGGTCCAGATTTCGGCTCTGTCGATTTTCTTCCAGAAAGAACTGGGTTCACTGCCTGGAGTTCAGACATTTGTAAAGGGAGTGCTTCATATTCAGCCCCTTTTTTGTGCCTTCTGTGGCACCTTGGGATCTCAACGTGGTGTTGAGTTTCTTAAAATCACATTGGTTTGAGCCACTTAAAACTGTGGATTTGAAATATCTCACGTGGAAAGTGGTCATGTTATTGGCCTTGGCTTCGGCCAGGCGTGTGTCAGAATTGGCGGCTTTGTCATGTAAACGCCCTTATCTGATTTTCCATATGGATAGGGCAGAATTGAGGACTCGTCCCCAGTTTCTCCCTAAGGTGGTATCAGCTTTTCACTTGAACCAACCTATTGTAGTGCCTGCGGCTACTAGGGACTTGGAAGATTCCAAGTTACTGGACGTAGTCAGGGCCTTAAAAAAATTTTATTTCCAGGACGGCTGGAGTCAGGAAAACTGACTAGTTTTTTATCCTGTAGGCACCCAACAAAATAGGTGCTCCTGCTTCTAAGCAGACTATTGTTCGCTGAATTTGTAGCACAATTCAGCTGGAGCATTCTGCGGCTGGATTGCCGCATCCTAAATCAGTAACAGCCCATTCCACGAGGAAAGTGGGCTCATCTTGGGCGGCTGCCCGAGGGGTCTCGGCTTTACAACTTTGCCGAGCTGCAACTTGGTCAGGGGTAAACACGTTTGCTAAATTCTACAAATTTGATACCCTGGCTGAGGAGGACCTTGAGTTCTCTCATTCGGTGCTGCAGAGTCATCCGCACTCTCCCGCCCGTTTGGGAGCTTTGGTATAATCCCCATGGTCCTTACGGAGTTCCCAGCATCCACTAGGACGTCAGAGAAAATAAGATTTTACTCACCGGTAAATCTATTTCTCGTAGTCAGTAGTGGATGCTGGGCGCCCATCCCAAGTGCGGATTGTCTGCAATACTTGTATATAGTTATTGCCTAACTAAAGGGTTATTGTTGAGCCATCTGTGGCGAGGCTCAGTTATATTTCATACTGTTAACTGGGTATAGTATCACGAGTTATACGGTGTGATTGGTGTGGCTGGTATGAGTCTTACCCGGGATTCAAAATCCTTCCTTATTGTGTCAGCTCTTCCGGGCACAGTATCCTAACTGAGGTCTGGAGGAGGGGCATAGAGGGAGGAGCCAGTGCACACCAGATAGTACCTAATCTTTCTTTTAGAGTGCCCAGTCTCCTGCGGAGCCCGTCTATTCCCCATGGTCCTTACGGAGTTCCCAGCATCCACTACGGACTACGAGAAATAGATTTACCGGTGAGTAAAATCTTATTTTATTTTATTATACATTTTTCTAATTGTACATTTCATCCTGCAAACTCAGAATTGCGGACCTCGAAGAGGCGGAGCCTACATTGAGAGGGCGGAGATTGGGAGGTGGTGGGCGGCGTTCTTACAGTAAGCTGGTCTCTCTGCAAATAGTAATGGTGACTGTGCAGTGACATATAACATACAGCACAGCATAGAGTGACCCCACTAAGGCAGCCAGGCACAGGGTCATGTGTTGTCACCCAGGGTGCATGTGCTGCTGCTGGCTGCATGATGCATAGTGTGGGCATCTGTCTCCATGGGCCTTGTGTATCCTTGTACAAAGGAATTGTCCCATCTTTATACAGTGAGAAGTCTCCTGAGTTTTTGTGGGAGTTGGATACAATTGGCCGACAGTTATCATATTGATATTCATTATGTCGACATGAATAACTGTCAACAAACAGTCCCTTGTGATATAGCAGTTTCGTACTTTATACCGGTGACAGCAGTGCATTTTTCTGAATCACATTGCATTTGCGATATCTCAGCAGTGTTCTGGTGAGTATTTTCCCCATTATCCCTAATCCTTTCCCTAGTAGCTAACCTTAACCTTTTCCCCTCCCCACAGCCTAACCCTAGCCACCACCCCAGTGCCTCACCCCCCCTCCCCAGCAGCCTAACCCTAAAACTTTACCGTAGTGTCTACTATATTGGCGTTACGTGTAAAAGGAGCTCTACTGTGTGGTGTTTCTGTCCTCCTCAGGCTCTGCAGCCTGGTCCCGTGTAGCTCCGCCCCTAGGTGCCATGTAGCCCCGCCCCCTTTTCGGCCAGGATACGGAGGACGCTGCAGGAAGGTAAGGGGAGGCTTCAAGCTGCCGGCGCCGCTGCCTGTCAAATGGTGTGTAGGAAAAAAACTGTGTTCCCTAATGCACACCGAGTGAATAATATTACTACATAATAATAGTCAGATTATACGGAGATCTTAGTTGCGTATATCTGCAGATATAGGGTTAAGCCCCCAGGCCGATCGACAAGGCTTCTCCGTCACTGGGGGTCCCTAATACTAGGTATGGGCCTGGGGTGCAGGACCCCACGATGTCGGCACAGGTCGGCCACCCCAGGTCAGCACACAGGTGAGAATTAATAGGGGTTAATAAGAAGCACAGAAGTGCTATGTAAGTGGTGTGATTAAAATAATATATACAAAGTGATAGGAAAAATAATAAGTGTTAATAAAGTGTTAGGGTGTGCCGACCTGAAGCAACCCAGCCACACCGACACAGGGGCCACCGCACCCCACACCCACCCCATAAATAATTACAAACATATCTGGGTTAAATTCCCAGTGTAAGGCCACATGGTAATGGCACCTACAGCATCTGAGAGCCAGCTTACCTGGGGATACCCCTGGCTTCCCCTATGGCACTTCTGGAGTCAGCAATCCCTCCTAATGCTGACCCATTTATGCCTCTCTATATACAATACACAAAGTGGAAAGCTGCTCAATCAGATTGTAATGTCACTCAGGTGCTAAAAGGGGAGGGGTAATTCTGTGTAGGAAAAAAACTGTGTTCCCTAATGCACACCGAGTGAATAATATTACTACATAATAATAGTCAGATAATACAGAGATCTTAGTTGCGTATATCTGCAGATATAGGGTTAAGCCCCCAGGCCGATCGACAAGGCTTCTCCGTCACTGGGGGTCCCTAATACTAGGTATGGGCCTGGGGTGCAGGACCCCACGATGTCGGCACAGGTCGGCCACCCCAGGTCAGCACACAGGTGAGAATTAATAGGGGATTATTTCTGAGAGCCAGCTTACCTGGGGATACCCCTGGCTTCCCCTATGGCACTTCTGGAGTCAGCAATCCCTCCTAATGCTGACCCATTTATGCCTCTCTCAGATGCTGTAGGTGCCATTACCATGTGGCCTTACACTGGGAATTTAACCCAGATATGTTTGTAATTATTTATGGGGTGGGTGTGGGGTGCGGTGGCCCCTGTGTCGGTGTGGCTGGGCTGCTTCAGGTCGGCACACCCTAACACTTTATTAACACTTATTATTTTTCCTATCACTTTGTATATATTATTTTAATCACACCACTTACATAGCACTTCTGTGCTTCTTATTAACCCCTATTAATTCTCACCTGTGTGCTGACCTGGGGTGACCGACCTGTGCCGACATCGTGGGGTCCTGCACCCCAGGCCCATACCTAGTATTAGGGACCCCCAGTGACGGAGAAGCCTTGTCGATCGGCCTGGGGGCTTAACCCTATATCTGCAGATATACGCAACTAAGATCTCCGTATTATCTGACTATTATTATGTAGTAATATTATTCACTCGGTGTGCATTAGGGAACACAGTTTTTTTCCTACACAGAATTACCCCTCCCCTTTTAGCACCTGAGTGACATTACAATCTGATTGAGCAGCTTTCCACTTTGTGTATTGTCAAATGGTGTGACAGACACAGCAGCCAGCAGTAGCAGCAGGGGGCCCAGGTGCTGCACAGGGATGCAGTGCAGGGACAGCGCCTCTCCCAGCCTGGCGCCTACCTGCACTGCATCCCTTTGCTGAGCGGGTAGCGCCGGCCCTGAAGACAGTCTCGTCGTCGTCGTCCCTGTCCCCACCATAACCGGCTGCTGCTGCCAGCACCAGGACCCCCTGACATGCGCGACACATACCTGCAGACAGGAGCCACCGCATCTGACTCGACCACTCCTGCACGTATGGGGGTGCTGTAGGCCGGCCAAAGCTAAACTATGTGTGCGCTGTGTGACGTCAGACGCCGGCGCCGCACAGCGCGCACATAGTTTAGCTTTGGCCCGCCCACAGCACTCCCCCTCATTGTCACACAGCCACTGCTAGGTGGCCAGGAGGTGGGCCGCAGGACAGATGCTGCTGCTGTAGGGACCTGGCTTAAGGCTACAATATGGTAGCAAGCGCTAGCAGCGACCATTAAGTGTGGCATCCTGTCCAGCAGCTCTACTGGAACGTGACTGGAGCAGAACCTGAATCCATGCATAACAAGTAGACTATTAGAAGACTTAAAGCGAGGGATAAGGGATGAAAGCAGAGTTCCATGATATAAGAAAGGTGTGCGGAAGCAAGAGCTGAACCTGACCTACGAGAGTTAGGTTGGGACATGGAAAGAGTGTATAGTACATTTTACCATATCAGAGACTTATGTGAGATCTATACGGGGAATTTGGGAATCCTAGTCAGGGTAAATTTCCTATTGGGACCGAGGTTTTTTATTACTGTGGGGGCCAATTGTATTTTTTTGCCGAGCAGGACAGTCCCTACGCCCCTTACCACAAGGTCATGCCCCCTTTTTGGCACGTCATGCCTACTTGGCAGATTATATAATCGTTCCAGTTTTTAGCGTAGATCACGTACAAATGTCTAGCCGCCCCTGCTGTAAATTATGCTTTCGGTAGATAAATAGATGTTCATAATAATAATAATCACCGCCACATCTGTGGAACCATACATTACAGTGAAAGTTATAAAGGAGAAATTTCTGAAAAGCAGAATTTACTTTGTGCAAAAATATAAAATTGTTTTATCATCCTTAACAATACAAGTGAAACTGTTAAAACTGATGGTGTTAGACCAGGAACCGGTGCACATACACATAGGGGGTAATTCCAAGTTGATCGCAGCAGGATATTTTGTAGCAGTTGGGCAAAACCATGTGCACTGCATGGGAGGCAGATATAACATGTGCAGAGAGAGTTAGATTTGGGTGGGTTATTTTGTTTCTGTGCAGGATAAATACTGGCTGCTTTATTTTTACACTGCAAATTAGATTGCAGATTGAACTCACCACACCCAAATCTATCTCTCTCTGCTCATGTTATATCTGTCCCCCCCTGCAGTGCACATGGTTTTGCCCAACTGCTAAAAAATTTCCTGCTGCGATCAACTTGGAATTAGCCCCATAATGTCTTTCAAAAATGTACCTCCTACACCCTCTGCTGGACAAAATGTATTGTTACGCAAGTAATGCTTTCATTCATTTCCTCAGAGTAGCATTCCCTGGACACCAGCCAGGTACCATCAGACGTCAAACACTACTCAAGAGAACATAGTGTACTGGCAGTGGAACACAGGTCCATGGCAGGGAGCTAGAAAACAGAAACAGGCACAATCCTACTGTGGAAGTCAAAAGAGGGAGAGGGTGACTCAACACAAGAGTATATGAGATCTTGATCTCAGGAAGAGCTGTAGCAAAAAGATTTCACCCTTAATAAATTAACTGCAGTCAAATCTTCTGTAAATGGTATTTCCTTAGTAAAAAAAAAAGGTAGGTCAGCATTGCAAAGTTAAATATTAAAGCCATTTACAGGCAAAGGCCAGATCAATAGTTGGCAGGTCAATGTTCTTGATTATTCAGCTCCAATACATGTTCTGATGGCATCATTATAACCAAAGTCCAGCCATGCTAAGGTTTGTGTGTGATTATTAATTCAGACCTGTCACTCCTGCTGTATGTCAAATAAAGGTATATCAGTCAACCAATATATCTGGTTCAGTCTTATACATTAAAAAAACCTATAGTTCCCTCTTGTCCTTACATCTACATTGGCATAAGTAAGCTTTTCCTTTACACAGCTAGTATTTCTGAATCTGTGTGTGTGTGTGTGAATGGGTTCTGTGGCATAGAACGCAGGCTGGCATCAGACTGTCATTGATTGACAGTCTGATGTCATTCCTGGGGCGGAGAGTTGGCGGCGATGGGTTTCGTTTGGAGAAATGGAGGCGTGTCACCGCCGTTTAGGGGTTAGGAATAGGCCTCTGCGACAGGCAGCTTGTGCAGCACCATGGGTGGATGGCTGCATGTAATAGACTCCTCCTGCTGCATTACCACACAGTGCTATCACTGCTTCTTCCAAGGTAGGTCAACAGTCATTAGGTTGACTCCATATGGTTGACATGCACAGGGTCGACACGGATAAAAGCTTGACATGGACAAAATGTTATGATAGGTCGACACTGGAAAGGTCAACTGGGTCAACAGGTCGACATATAAATGGTAGACACACTTTTTTTCATTTTTGAGGTTAGTGTGAATAGTTTTTTTTTTTATCTGGGACTACCATTTGTAGTGCACTTCAGGCACGGTGTCTCACTCTGCTTTACTCACCACAAGGTTACTAAAGGTTTTGATTTGTGACATGGATAGTCAAGGAAGGAAAAAGTCCAAAAACATGAATAAAACAATGTGTTGACCATATGTGTGTCAACCATTGTCATGTCGACAGTATGAACATGATGACCTTTTGAACCTCTCAACCTTTTCCAGTGTTGGTCTTTCATATGTCCATGTTGACCTAATGCATGTTGACCATATGGGGTTGACCTAATGACTGTCGACCTAATGCATGTTGACCTATGGTACAGATCCTCTTATCTGGCACAGACCAGCAATGTATATATTCTAGCACCACTGTCCACCAATGTTTGTGTACTTATATACCATTGATATATACATTGCTGGCACAGGCCAGCAATGTATATATTCTGTCACCATTTCCCACCAATGTATATTTATTTATATGCCAGTGATATATACATTGCTGGCATATAAATAAATATACATTGGTAACAGGCTGGACGGCTTCCTCCCTGCACACACTGTGTAACGGCCCGGCCGGCTTATCATAATATGCGTTGGGTACGCTTTATCGCCAGTCGTAATACCGGCTGTCAGGATCCTGACCGTCGGAATGCCGGCAGCGGGGGAACGCAATGAGGCCCCTTGAGTGCTCGGCTTGCACTGCTCACCACAAGGTTCTTTCCCCCCCTCTATGGGGGCCGTGGACCCCCACAAGTGGAAACAGACTTTGTCCGCTGGCATATTGTATGTTATATTTTTCTAATTTTTTCTGTGTTTATATTTTTTTAACAGAAATGTTACAATCATATGACCAAAAATTCTGGACTGGATACATAGAATTGTATCGCGAGAACGAATGCCTGTGGCAAACCAAAAACCGAGATTACTTCGACAAAAACAAGAAGTTAAAGGCATTCCAACAATTGGTGGACTATAACAAAGAGGATTACAGAGATGAGGCCGACATAATTTGGGTAAAGAAGAAAATACAAAATTTGCGGACCATCTTCAAGAAAGAATATACTAAAGTAAAAGATTCACAACGTTCCATTGCAGAAACAAGTCAAGTGCATACACCATCCTTATGATACTATAAACTTCTCCTTTTTACCATGGATGAAGAAGCCATGACCCAAACCCAGAGTTTAGAGGAGCTACTACACCCTCAGGGGGAGATGGCAGAGCCCAATTCTCAGACTCCTGAGAGAGTGGATCCGGTAAATAAACATTTTTTTTTTCCATACCATGTTCTTCAAGTTACAAAGTATATAAAATGTGCTTAATTCTTTTTTCTAATTTCAGCCAACTCTGGATTTGGAAATGGAGGCAGCAGGTTTGCCAGATGCCGACGTACTTGAGAGTGAGCCGCAACAGCCAACTCCACATTTACCAGTTCTTCAAGTTACAAAAGTATATAAAATGTGCTTAATTCTTTTTTCTAATTTCAGCCAACTCTGTATTTGGAAATGGAGGCAGCAGGTTTGCCAGATGCCAACGTACTTGAGAGTGAGCCGCAACAGCCAACTCCACATTTACCAGCAAAGAGAAGAATTGCGGCATTGAGTTCGATGTCTTCATAATCAGAATGAGTTTTGAGGAATGCAGAGAATTTTCTTCAAAAGCCACCGGACAAATTTTCAATTTATGGAATGCATGTGGCTGCCGAAATGTGAAATATGACACCAGAACAAGCACTTCGGTACACAGAAGTGGTAAATGGCGCTGCGATAATGGGACAAAAAAATCAATTGCCTGAGTTCCCTATCGTAGTGGCATCTACCACTTCTCAGCCACATTCCCAACTACCCACCTGTGTCCAAATCCACCATCCACCCCCCCACCTCTTCCACACTGTCAAATCCTCTGTCAATCCCCTCATTTTGTACATTGGTTGCCCCTCCCACAACAGCCACCCTCACTAGCACCTCATCCTCATCCACCAGTGGATTTTACTTAGCTATGCTAAGTGTAGAATCCATTGAAGAAGACGATACAGATTTTTTTTAATATTTGATTTTTTGCAATGCGTTTTTCTAATTAAAGGTTCCTCAAAGTTAGTTCTGACATTCTCATGGCCTTTTGATCCAGGGTGTTTTGGAGTTGTTCATTTGGACCATAAGGATGGTCCATAGACTTGATTTTTTCCTTATTTTTGTTCCTTGTTCCTATATTTTGGATCTTCTTCTAAACCCCAAGTACAGTATGTCAGCCTCAATGTTCCTTTGAGCTATACGTCAACAATTGTTGGTGTGCCTTATGTTATTCGATTTGTCTAAGTAAGTTAGGCTTTTTGGCCACTTCTCGCGATACAAATCTATGAATCCGGTCCTAATCTGGATTGTGAATTTTATCGCAAAGTTTATAGTAACGTTTACATTTTTTTTAATAAAATGTGTTTTTAGTTAAGCCATGTTTAGGAGTATAAAAATTACATTTTACATATATTGCACCCCCTCTATCCCAACTATTACCTGCCTCCAGCCTTGCCCAAGCTACCATCTGATCCCAGCACTATCCCAATTGCTGCCTGTCCTGACCCACCATAATATATGTGTATAAATTTATTTAAGTGAGGGGGTCCCTGGGATCCACTATATTTTAAACTCGGCAAGATCACTGATAACATACCATTATCATATAGGTCCCATAGAAATGGGTATGGAAAGACAGATGGATAAGGAAGAGGTTTTAAGACAATTGGCAAATCAAGAAACATATTAAATTGAAGGCAGACCCCACAAACAAAATCCTAGAAAAATTACAGATACTACTAAACAAATATCTGTGTATTGTATAGATAATATACTCCACTTAGGCGCTCCCTGGATTTAACATGAAGATGGATCACACCTATATAATGTATGTCCTTAATGGCAACAGCCGTTCAGGTACATAAAAAGAAACAAAAAAGACACAATAGTGTAGAATGCTTTTGTCAGATGGCACTGAATTCTATTTTCAATACATCTCACTCACAAGACTCCAAATGGTTTAGGGCACATCATGGTATCTTTAAAGATATCCAGCTCCACTGAATTCCAGCAGCTCAATAACCAGCCTCTTTGATTGTGGGAGGTTCAGCTGCAGTGTCTGTATATTCCCTCCCAGGGAGGGAATATACAGACACTGCAGCTGAACCTCCCACAATCAAAGAGGCTGGTTATTGAGCTGTTGGAATTCAGTGGAGCTGGATATCTTTAAAGATACCATGATGTGCCCTAAACCATTTGGAGTCTTGTGAGTGAGATGTATTGAAAATAGAATTCAGTGCCATCTGACAAAAGCATTCTACACTATTGTGTCTTTTTTGTTTCTTTTTATGTACCTGAACGGCTGTTGCCATTAAGGACATACATTATATAGGTGTGATCCATCTTCATGTTAAATCCAGGGAGCGCCTAAGTGGAGTATATTATCTATACAATACTATGAAAATTTTGTGAAGTAGGTGAAACTTCATTTATACTTTTACTGGGCTGACCTCTGGATCTTATTGCGCACTCTATAATCACCTTCAATTCTTTTCCACTAAACAAATATCTGGAAAATAATATCCTAGAGAAGAAAGAGTACAAATCTTTGTACAATGCAGAACCAGTGACCCCAGTGGTTTACGTATTACCAAAGATACACAAAGACCCTCTTAAGCCACCGGGGAGACCCATTGTATTTGAAATAAATTCAGTATCCTCCAACCTATCCGAATATATAGACTTCTTTTTGCAACCCTTGGTTTTAAAAAATTGTTCCCACCTGAAGGATACCACAGATTTTTTTAAAGGTATTGACCTCCATAAAATGGGAGGAGACTATTATTAAGGTGACTGCAGATGTTCGGTTACTATATGCCGTCATTAACCACCAAGATGGGATTAAAGCGATATTTGAGGCATTAACAGCTAGTGACATCAATCAGGGTTTACATGAATTGATTTTAGAAGAAGTACAATTTATTTTAACTACTAACTATTTTGTTTTAATGGGGATTTTTACTCACAGAACATTAGGACCGTGATGGGCACCAGGTTAACTCCAAGCTATGCTAATCTTTTTATGGGGGCTTTGGAAAGAGACCATATATGGAACAATAACCCCTTCATAGCAAACCTGGTGTCCTGGTCAAGATATAATGACGACATGGTTTTTATTTGGAAAGGCGGCCCTGAACTGCTTGATAATTTTAATAATTATCTTACTCAGAATTCAGGAAATATTGCCTTCTCCTTTGAGAAGAGTGAACACAGTGTTAACTTTTTAGCTGTTTGCATTTATTTGGAAAATGGTGAGATACAAACAAGAAATGCATATCTTAATACTGAGAGCTGTCACCACCGGAGTGGCTGGATTCCATTCCAGAGAGACAACTGAGGAGTCATAAAAGAAATTATACAGATGTTAAAGCGTATGAAGTACAAGCTAGCAAAATGCAGCAAAATTTTGAGGCTTCGGGATATAAAACCGAGAAGGTGAAAGAAAAGGTTGAATTTGTAGGGAAGATACAGAGGGAAAACTTATTAAGAGACAAGAATAAGATTAAAAAAAACACTGAACCTATACCCTATGAATGGGCCTTTCTCACTACTTTCAATAGCCAGTATAAAGCCATTGAGAAGATATTGGGGAGACACTGGAAGATCCTAAAAAGGACCCCATAGTGGGAGAAATGCTTCAAGATAAACCAAAATGTATTTATAAAAGAGCACCAAATTTAAGTACATCATTGGTGAGGAGCGCTTTGCCTACTCCAAAATCCCTGCCTACCATAAAATCTAAGGGATTTTTTCGTTATTGCATGTGTATCAGTTGCCGCAATATAAAAAGTCTATATTACGTGCAACACAAAAAAAATGTAGTGCATGCAATCGAGTGCAATTGCGGTCTGTTTTATAACTGGTCATACTTCTAGGCCCCTCAAAATTTTAATCAGCGAGCATTTGAGAAACATGGAGGGGGGGGGGTGGAAACACACACCCTGTCAAATCATTTCAGAACTTGAAATCATTTCAGAACCTGCCACAATAAGTGCACCTCAGGAATAAAGAGCGTTGGATTAAGGGACAATGAAGTCAAAGAGATCTGTCCACTCAGTTGGCTAAGGCAGAGATGAAGTCCATTTATGAGTTAGGTACATTAAAACCAGGGGGTTTAAACCTTGATTTTGAGGTTAAATGGTTTTGTGAATGTTCTTTTTTGCACCAGCCACTTTAGGGAAAGATAATTGCACCTTAAAGTGGGATTGCACATCTGGGTGATTTTTTATCTGTATTGATGATTTTATTATATTGTATTAACATAAGTATTGTGTTTATATTTTTGGCTGTTCCTGAGGCCGTGTTAATATACAGTATGTCACAAGATACGTCTGAATCTCCAAATGCTGGCCGCAAACTAGGAGTCTAACTCATTACAACACTACAAGAGCTCTATGACTTCTTCAGTTTGAGATTTCAGAAACAGAACAAAGTAAAAATATGGAGATGCATTACCATAACAACTGGAGGAAAGGACGTATCTAGGTTGGCATACAACCTAGATACGCGTCACCATAATAATGGGAGGAAGTGACGTATCGGCGCTCAGACGGTTGACCGGAAACCTGTTAAGGGAGGCAGGGAACAGCAGCAGGGCGCAGCAGGGGCTCATGGGACATATGGGTTGATAGAATGTATAGGTGCCACCTGCGCCCACCGATTTATGATTGGACTGAAGTAGTTTAAAAGGGTTCCGGATTGGAAATAGACACACACCTGAGCTTGAAAAAGACCCGAGCTAATGGGTTAAAACGCGTTGGTCACTCTGAGAGACCGGCGGTGGCAGCAATTTGTGGATCTGGCTGACGGAGCCTGGAGTATGCTGCTAGACCCGGGTTTTAACATCAGTCACATGCTCTGAAAGAACTGCCTGTTGACAGTTCTATCGAACAGCTGATAATTACAATAGCAAAGCCACTTAAGGATTTCCCATGCTGGGGATGTGTATTATTTATCTATTTATGTATCATGTTGTGTATTAAAAAATTGTACTTCACTATATCCACTTTTTTCTTATCTCTCTTTATGTTATAATTGTGTACGGGAAATTGAAGTACAAATGGTCAAGAAAAAGGATACGGTGACCTTTAATATACATACAAGTATTTTAGCACTGGTTTGATTGTCACATTTTTCAGGGTAGCACAACATTTATCTTGCCTCCGGGCAACTGAGAAGAAGTTACAACGCTGCCAGAAGGTCTTGGTGGTTGCCTTCCTGTCTGACATTGTAGCTACAGTACCTTTGAAAAGATCTGGAGCCCCTGCTTAACAGTCTATAAATAATAACAGTATCCTTCCAATAAGGTATTTTAAGTGAAACTACAGTTTGACCTCCTAATAATATTTTTTCCAATAGTTGTTTTTTTCTTCTTTTGGGCAATCATTTCTTTCATCTCATTTTACAATTTAGATTTTCATGTATAAAAGTCTATCATTTATTCCTTATGTTAATTTGCAATGATTATAAAAGTTATAAACTTATAAACATTGTACTATATCCAGGTGGTATTAACCACCCCGTTGAAACATTTCTTGCACATAAACAAGTTGGAAGTATTGGAGAGAAACACCTACTTTTTGCACTCTAGTAAGAGGTAAGTGATGCCCAGAATTGGGATATAACGTCTGTCAAAGTTCCAATTGCCCTTTCTGAGTTAAGGAACAAACTATGCCTTGCTTGAGGTTATATGTTAGTGAAAACGGGTATTGGACTCAAGGTCGACACCTATTGGTCGCCAGTGAGTAGGTCGAGATGGCCATTAGGTTGACATGAACAAGGTTGACATGGAAAAAGGTCGACAGGAGTTTTTTATAGTTTTTTTGGTGTCGTTTTCTTTGTAAAGTGAACGGGACCCCAATTAGTGCACCGTGTCCCATTGCATGGCTTGTTTAATCGCCATGCTTCGGGCAAGGTGCCTCGCTCCTCTACAGCTGCACTTGGCACAGGTTACCGTTCCCAATTGTAGTCCACGTGGATCGTCAAGTATGAAAAAGTTTTTTTTTTTAAGTGAAAAACTCATGTCAACCTTTTTCCATGTCGACTTTGTTCATGTCGACGTAATGGCCATGTCTACCTATTTCTGGTGTCGACGTCACTATCGACCAGTAGGCGTTGACCTAAGGTGTGTTGACATAAGTGCTGTCGACCCAGATTCCGGATACCAGTGAAAACAGACAATTTAGAAAAAAAAATCGAACTCCGCACTTGGACTACCAGTGGGCGAGATGCAGCAATGGTAAGAATGTGGGCAAACCCACATATTCAGAATGCAATAGATTCTGGGGCTTGGATGCTGTGGACACCACCATCTTCAGATGGCGTTGTCCTATAGAAGCCATGTTGAATGGCAAGTGATATTTTTATCAAAGGGCTTCTATCGCTCAACCCCTTCTGAGAGGGATCCAACTGGATCCCACCCAGCACCTTCTGCAGCTAGTTCGTCACTAGACTACAGGGGTGAGTGCACCTATATATGTTGGTAACTGTTCACTTAGGGGGTTATCCTGATGAAGGGGCTACGTGCCCCGAAACGTTGATGCTGTAACCTGCAGTTTTTGCACTAAAAGTTTGTTTTGCACAAGTCAAGTCTCTGAGTGCCGCCTTTTATATCTGCTATATATATATATGCTCCCACATTTTAGCGCCTGTAGACAATAGTTTAATTGACTTAAAAATCCCATTCAACCAACACATGGAAGTGTTTTGTTCTTTGTATTTGGGTCCATATGGTATTGTTCCATATTTTACGCTTCTGCGTGCACCAGTGTATGTTATTGTTGTATATTTATTGCATTTTATGTTTATATGGTTACATTTCTATTAATAAAATAGGCAGAATGTAATTGAGTACATACAGACTCACCAATAAAATACAATAGCTCATTGTTGTCTTTGGCAAAATATACACCTTTGAACAGATGAAGAACACAATGTCTTAAAATCAATGCCAGTCATTAATAGTCCATTTTCACAAGTTTCTCAGACATGCAGTATGTGCAGAAATACATTTTAAACCAGAAAAGTGTGATGGATCTAAGAGTTATTCTTTTATCCATTTCAAGCCAGTAATGTTTCATAAAGGCTGGTTTCAGCCAAAAGGCCGATCTAAACATGAGGTTGTGATCAGAGATTTATTTACTGCATCACGTTTTACAGCTTTCTGGCAAATTACCACTCCAACATGAACACAGCGAATGAAAGGTTTCTGAACTGCACAGTACTTGTACTTTGGGCCTAATTCAGACCTGATTGCTGCTGTGCGTTTTCGCACAGCAGCCGATCAGGTCTGAACTACGCATGCGCTGGCGCCGCAGTTCGCCAGCGCGTGCCAGACAGCCGATGGCCATCTCAGCCCAACGATCGCCTCTGCCTGATTGATGGCGTTTGGCCACCGTTTTGGGGGCGTGGTCGGGCAATGCAGGCGTGCCCAGACTGTGTGGGGCGTGGGCCGCGGTGGCTGCGTCACACGCAGCTGCTGCGACACGAACAGCGACGGGTAGCTTGCTGCCAGCGTGCAGGTAGGGAACAACTCGTCAACTACAAAACCATCGCTGCTGTGCAATGCTTTTGTACTTGTGTGGTGGCAGACATGCAGGACGGACTAGCCCTGTGCTGGGTGTCACCCCGCATGTCTGAGTAACTGATCGTAGCCGTGCAAAATTTTGCACGGCTACGATTAGGTCTGAATTAGGCCCCTTGTCTATAGCACTATGGGGGTAATTCACACCTGATCGTAGCAGCAAATTTGTTAGCAGTGGGCAAAACCATGGGGGTCATTCCGAGTTGATCGTAGCTGTGCTAAATTTAGCACAGCTACGATCGTAAACTCAGACATGCGGGGGGACGCCCAGCACAGGGCTAGTCCACCCTGCACAGAGGCGATGCTTTTGTATCTGTGGAGTAACTCCCGGTCAGCGCAGCTTCTGCGGCTGGCCGGGAGTTGTGTGTCGCTGCCGCTGGCCGCAGCGGCTGGGTGAGACGTCACGCAGCTGCCACGCGCTCCCAATGGTCCGTCCACGCCTGCGTTGGCCGGACCGCGCCTACTAAACAGCGGCTTAACGCCGCCATTCAGCCCCCTCCCACCCAGCGACCACCTCTGTCTCAGAGGCAATCGCTGGGCACCGACGACTGCCATGCGCCGGCACGTTCCGCCCCGATCGCTGCACTGCGACAAACTGCAGCGAGCGAACGGGTCGGAATGACCCCCCCATGGGGGGTCATTCCGAGTTGATCGCTCGCTAGCAGTTTTTAGCAGCCATGCAAAAGCTATGCCACCACCCACTGGGAGTGTATGTTAGCTAAGCAGAAGTGCGAACAGTTGTATCGCAGAGCGCCTACAAAAAATTTTTGTGTAGTTTCAGAGTAGCTCGAAACCTACTCAGCGCCTGTGATCACTTCAGACTATTCAGTTCCGGATTTGACGTCACACACCCGCCCAGCGTTCGCCCAGCCACTCCTGCGTCTTTCCAGACACTCCCTGAAAACTGTCAGTTGCCACCCAGAAACGCCCACTTCATGTCAATCACTCTGCAGCAACCAGTGCAACTCAAATGCATCACTAGACCCTGTGCAAAACTGCATCGTTCATTGTGCCCGTACGTCGCGTGTGCGCATTGCGAAGTATGCGCAGAATTGCCGTTTTTTAGCCTGATCGCTGCATTGCGAACAAATGCAGCTAGCGATCAACTCGGAATGACCCCCCCATGTGCACTTCAGATGTGGCAGATATAACGTGCAGAGAGAGTTAGATTTGGGTGGGTTATTTTGTTTCTGTGCAGAGTAAATACTGGCTGCTTTATTTTTACACTGCAGTTTGAACCCACCGCACCCAAATCTAAAGGTGGCCATCCACTACTCAGACTTGTCTGAACTGCAGATATCATCAGATTTCTCTTGAACTCTCCCGGGAGCTTCCCGGGAATCGGATCTGACCCTGGGCTTAATTTTCACTACATTCACTTCAGATATATCTGATGCGAGCTATCATGTGTCAGATCGCATCAGATATATCTGATGCACACATGCTACATGCGATTGATCTGATGCTGCTGCTGCTGCCGCCCCGTCTTGTGGTGGGTGGGAGATGCCAGTCAAGTGACGCTTCAGATGAATCTGATCAGATACATCTTAAGTAAAAAAAAACACTCCGATGTGCACCTGATTTCTTCAGATTCAGATAAATAGTTGGGGCAGCCTCAGAGATCTCTAGTTTAGACAAATCTGACACGGGAGTGCGCATCGGATCGGAAGAGCCATCCGATGTGACACTTTTCTTCAGATTTGACGGTCAGATGCGTCGAAATCTGAAGAAAACTACCCAAATCGGACTAGTGGATGGGGGCCTTAACTCTCTCTGCACATGTTATATCTGCCCCCCCTGCAGTGCACATGGTTTTGCCCAACTGCTAACAAATTTGCTGCTACGATCAGGTCTGAGTTACACCCTATGTGTCACATGGCCACAAGACACTAGAATGTGAATAAGTTTATTTTTACTGACAGATGGGAATCCCATCTGTCGGAAACTCATCAGCAAGACATCGAGCCCCCTTGCGGACTTGCTGAGCTTACTACAGTTTATTTGCCCACTTGGTTGGTGGAGTGCACCTAGCGGTATTTCTCCGGCTGTCAGGATTCCGGCATTGGTCTCCTGAACGGCGGGATCCAGACAGCCGGTATTTTAACTGCATCCCCCATAACAGTGGCGTAAGTTCGCCCCAGTCGCCCGGAGGCATGATAAGTGTTGGTGCCCCCCCCCCCCCTACATACTGTAGACACACACGCCCTTCATATATAGCTATCCGGCACTCATGTTGAACAGTAGTAGCGTGCTCAGGTGCCTTTCCCAATAGTAATATAGATACACATACAAAGTGGACGCACTCCAAGTCAGTCATCACAATAAAATAGACACCAGCATACCTTTATAGCAAATCTACAGTACTCCCTCACCCACTAGCGTGTCACAATGTAGATGCTTTGGCGCAGTGGTGTGCCGATATACAGTATGTATATATCAAAAACACACAAACGCCACTTTCAAGAACAATACAGCAGGGGATTAAGTCCGACTGCCCTGGCTCAGTTAATAACAATCCCCATAATTATAGGGATTGATGAGGAGGGCTCCATGTGTAGGCTACACAACAGCTCTTCTTCCTATTTTAACACCATAAGTACCTGTGTAGCAGCCTATAAAGTGGGTGACCCCCGCATCAGCAGTGTGTGGATGGGCTCCGCAGCAGAATGACGGAAGACGCAGAAATAACTCTGATATCCCGCTCAGTATAGGGAACACAACGTCCAGTGACTGCTCTCTACACTCTCACATACAGCAGGCAGGGTGTCATGCAGGGTGGCGGATATGGAGAATTAAGCAGATGTTCATCACAAGGCTTTCTCTCCTAGCGTTAATCCTGATCACAGTTCAGGGACAAATCATAGGGAAGTGTGGAGGTGGCAGGTCACACTGGAGAAGGAGGAGGTGGATAGCAGCTCCCAGGACTCTAGTCTGCACTCCCTCTCCCCGGCCGGAGGCGAGAACCAGACAGCTGTACTATTGCGAGACCTGTCACATAGAATTTGATGGCAGATAAGAAATACTTGGCCTATGTAGTCTGCCCCTGTACACTCATGCACTAGGGTTAATTTTTGTTGGGAGCCAAATAACCTACCTATCCAGAGTACCTGGTGGAAATCCACGCCAGCAATGGGAGAATATACAAACTCTACACAGTTAGGGCCATGGCGGGAACAAAACCCATGACCTCAGTGCTGTGAGGCAGTAATGCTAACCATTACACCGTCCACACTAAAGGGAGTATGCAAGTCACTTTATTCCATGGACACTAACATACTGCGCACTGATACAGTAAATGATAATACTATATATATATATATATATATATATATATATATATATATATATCATCTTGTGGTTCAGTACTCACTATTGTATATGCAGTTGCCTGGGTGCCCTTGCTGATAATGATGTATATAAGTGTGGCGTCCTTTCCTTAGATGCTCCCAACACCAGGTGAGAGATACTGCATGGCACTCCAGGACTTATTTAAATCAATAAACTTTTACCGCAATATATCAACGATTCTGGGTTATATATTGCAGTAAAATGTAATTGATTCAAAGACGTCCTGGAGTGCCATGCAGTATCTCTTACCTGGTGTTGGGAGCATCTAGGGATGTCACACTTTGCCTCTATATATATCTATATATATATATATATATATATAGATATATATATAGATATATATAGATATAGATATTTTATTTTTTTATAGGACTGTGAGCCTGACACTCCTTTGAGGGTACATTGAATTCTTGCTGTGGTGCCCTCCTTAGGTCAAAGCAACGGTCTCATATAGATGTAGAATTCAGTGGCACTCCACAGACTTGTATACAGTTAATACTCCATACTTTATTTAATTCATGGATTAATTATTTATTATTAATATATTCAAGTCTGTGGAGTGCCACTGAATTCCACATCTCTCTCTCTCTCTCTCTCTATATACATTTACTTATTCTGGTGCCCCCACAAGAAGTTTTAATATATTGCTGGGAGGTGCTGCACTTAGGATCCCTTCAGTAATGACACACACAGCAGCACCTTTATATAATCAATATTTCAATCTGGTACTATAGATTGTCATCAGGTATGGTATCCTGGTGACAATCTATAGTACCAGATTGAAATATTGATTATATAATGGTGCTGCTGTGTGTGTAATTATTGAAGGGATCCTAAGTGCAGCACCTCCCAGCAATGTATACAATAAGACCCCCCCCCCCTCCCGCGCGCGCCCGCCCAATCACCGGCATTCGGCACGCACGATAATGTGACCGTCACAAGGATGGGTAAGTGAGGCTGCCCTGGACCTCCACTTACCCGCAGAGCCGGAGCACACAGCAGCTGGCCGGTGGGATTTTCCCTCAGAACGCTGAGGGTGCGCATGCTGCTATGAGCTCCTCCTCCTCCGGTGACAGGTTCCAGGCTGCGAGTAGCTCCTCCAGTCCTCCTGATCTGCGGACTCCCCCTGACACTGACACGAAAGCTCCTCTTCAGGAGTCAGGCAGCGGGAGACAGTGTGGAGGAGATGCGCCCCCTTGAGGCCAGGAGCCCGGCGGCAGCCGACTCCACTGCCTCCCAGAGTTCCGCCCCTGCCCCATAATGTTATTCCATACCAAATCAACAAAAGGTTTCAAACTGACTGTTTCAGATTGTAGTGAAATTTGGTATATTAATTGATGCCTTTGGTGTTAAGACAACTTCAAAATCTTAGGCTGATACGTACACTGGTTTTGAAGTTACATGCCTTTAAAGCTGCAATTTTGTATTGATAAATTTGGTATGAATGTTTTTTTAAATTGCATTTGCAGCTCTTCTAACTGAACAAGAGATTTGAGCAAGGTCTCATTGTAAACCTCTATGTATATATTTTTTTTTAAATAGTTTTTTTTTATAGAAGAGAAAATAAGAATTTACTTACCGATAATTCTATTTCTCGTAGTCCGTAGTGGATGCTGGGAACTCCGTAAGGACCATGGGGAATAGCGGCTCCGCAGGAGACTGGGCACAAAAGTAAAACTTTAGGACTACCTGGTGTGCACTGGCTCCTCCCCCTATGACCCTCCTCCAAGCCTCAGTTAGGATACTGTGCCCGGACGAGCGTACACAATAAGGAAGGATTTTGAATCCCGGGTAAGACTCATACCAGCCACACCAATCACACCGTACAACCTGTGATCTGAACCCAGTTAACAGCATGATAACAGAGGAGCCTCTGAAAAGATGGCTCACAACAATAATAACCCGATTTTTGTAACAATAACTATGTACAAGTATTGCAGACAATCCGCACTTGGGATGGGCGCCCAGCATCCACTACGGACTACGAGAAATAGAATTATCGGTAAGTAAATTCTTATTTTCTCTGACGTCCTAGTGGATGCTGGGAACTCCGTAAGGACCATGGGGATTATACCAAAGCTCCCAAACGGGCGGGAGAGTGCGGATGACTCTGCAGCACCGAATGAGAGAACTCCAGGTCCTCCTCAGCCAGGGTATCAAATTTGTAGAATTTAGCAAACGTGTTTGCCCCTGACCAAGTAGCTGCTCGGCAAAGTTGTAAAGCCGAGACCCCTCGGGCAGCCGCCCAAGATGAGCCCACCTTCCTTGTGGAATGGGCTTTTACAGATTTTGGCTGTGGCAGGCCTGCCACAGAATGTGCAAGCTGAATTGTACTACAAATCCAACGAGCAATAGTCTGCTTAGAAGCAGGAGCACCCAGCTTATTGGGTGCATACAGGATAAACAGCGAGTCAGATTTTCTGACTCCAGCCGTCCTGGAAACATATATTTTCAGGGCCCTGACTACGTCCAGCAACTTGGAGTCCTCCAAGTCCCTAGTAGCCGCAGGTACCACAATAGGCTGGTTCAAGTGAAACGCTGAAACCACCTTAGGGAGAAATTGAGGACGAGTCCTCAATTCTGCCCTGTCCGTATGAAAAATTAGGTAAGGGCTTTTAAAGGATAAAGCCGCCAATTCTGAGACGCGCCTGGCTGAAGCCAGGGCCAACAGCATTACCACTTTCCATGTGAGATATTTTAAGTCCACAGTGGTGAGTGGTTCAAACCAATGTGATTTTAGGAACCCCAAAACTACATTGAGATCCCAAGGTGCCACTGGAGGCACAAAAGGAGGCTGTATATGCAGTACCCCCTTGACAAACGTCTGAACTTCAGGAACTAAAGCCAGTTCTTTCTGGAAAAAAATCGACAGGGCCGAAATTTGAACCTTAATGGACCCTAATTTTAGGCCCATAGACAGTCCTGTTTGCAGGAAATGCAGGAAACAACCCAGTTGAAATTCCTCTGTAGGGGCCTTGCTGGCCTCGCACCACGCAAAATATTTACGCCAAATACGGTGATAATGCTGTACGGTTACATCCTTCCTGGCTTTGATCAGGGTAGGGATGACTTCATCCGGAATGCCTTTTTGCTTCAGGATCCGGCGTTCAACCGCCATGCCGTCAAACGCAGCCGCGGTAAGTCTTGGAACAGACAGGGTCCCTGCTGGAGCAGGTCCCTTCTTAGAGGTAGAGGCCACGGGTCCTCTGTGAGCATCTCTTGAAGTTCCAGGTACCAAGTCCTTCTTGGCCAATCCGGAGCCACGAGTATAGTCCTTACTCCTCTACTTCTTATGATTCTCAGTACCTTGGGTATGAGAGGCAGAGGAGGGAACACATACACTGACTGGTACACCCACGGTGTTACCAGAGCGTCCACAGCTATTGCCTGAGGGTCCCTTGACCTGGCGCAATACCTGTCTAGTTTTTTGTTGAGGCGGGACGCCATCATGTCCACCTTTGGTTTTTCCCAACTGTTCACAATCATGTGGAAGACTTCTGGGTGGAGTCCCCACTCTCCCGGGTGGAGGTCGTGTCTGCTGAGGAAGTCTGCTTCCTGTCACAACTGAGGGCCTGAGCTGACGGGAGGCAGCCTCAGTTGTAGGGGCTGAGGTGTAAAGGAACCTGGGAGGTTGTATCAGACCCCTAGATATGTAAGTTACATGTAGAAGAATTGCCCAAAGGCGTGACCACGACAACCAAAGTAAAAGTCAATGATGTTTATTATGACATACTCCGTAACACTGCAGTAAATAAGAAAACATAAAACTCAGCAGGGAAATAATACAGTTCCTGGGTACTACAGGGTGGCAAGGGCCACAGGGCTCTGGTAGTATGAGATAGTTCTTATAATCTTCTAGTTGGAAAGTCCTTACCAGGCCCGACTGTAGCAATGGAGATAGCCCAGGATCGTACCAGCTGGTGTTCCCGGAAGAGCTGGGCTGCTGTGGATAAAAACGGCTGCTGTGGATACTGGCTGGAACCAGACTGATGTTGGCACGGAGTGGATACTGGCTGGAACCAGTTAAATAATAAATGTAGCTTGAGAGCGATGAAATATGAAATGATATATGGAGCTTGAGAGCGGTGAAATAATAATACCGGTGATAAATGGTAATCTGTAGAAAAGGGTACCGGCACTTTAAGAAGAGCTGATCTCTGCTGGAAGCTGATTGCTGTAAGCAGGTGGATCTGTAGCTGGAAGCAGATGAATACAAATGGATAGGAGAGTCAGGCTACACCGCAGGTGGAATGCTGGTGCGGGTCTCTTTAGTGGAGGTTTGGAGATAGGAACTGAAACCTGGAAAACAACCACAGGAGAGAGACAAACTGGAACTAGGTTTGACAACCAAAGCACTGACGCCTTCCTTGCTCAGGCACAGATTACTTATACCTGCAGCAAGGAAGGGATTGGCTAGGCAATTATGCAGATTAACATTGCAAACAGCAGATTGGTGGAAATGAACAGATGACAGAATCCAAGATGGCTGCGCCCATGCAGACACTTGGAGGGAAGTTTGGTTTGTAATCCATGTGGGAATTAAAACAGTAATGGCGGCGCCGGCCACAGGAGACAGGAGACGCCAGACTGATAAGTGCACATTTAACCACGCAGGCACAGCGGAGGCCGCGGCTGACGTAATCACCACTCTGACACTCTGCATGTAGAAACTCAGGAACAGCGGCGGAAGCCGCGGGAGACGCCATTCCGGATGTAACAGGCGTTGCGGTGACCGCGTCTCAGAGTGACAGGAGAGGAGGCAGGAATGTGGACATCAGTATAACAGATGGGATCTGGTCCTGGAACGCTGAGCCAGCCTTAGGAGGCATCTGAAGGGTAAGTAATGGCGTCCAGATACCCGGATCGTGACAGCACCCCCCCCTTTAGGAGTGGCCCCAGGACACTTCTTTGGCTTTTGAGGAAACTTGGAATGGAATCTCCGGACCAAGGCAGGAGCATGGACATCAGAAGCATTAGTCCATGAGCGTTCCTCAGGACCGTAACCCTTCCAGTCAATAAGATACTGTAGTTGACCGTAACGGTGACGTGAGTCCAGGATCTTGGCCACTTCATACTCAACGCCTCGTTGAGTTTGGACTTTCAGAGTTAGAGGAAGTGAGGAATGAAACCGATTCAGGATCAGCGGTTTCAACAGGGAAACATGAAATGTCCTGGGTATTTTTAAGAAGGGAGGTAACTGAAGTCTGTAAGCAACAGGATTGATGACTTGCTCAATTTTGAAAGGACCAATGTAGCGAGGTGCAAACTTCATACTGGGAACTCTTAACCTCAAATTCTTCGTGGATAACCATACCCGATCACCCACCTTGAGAGCAGGAACCGCTCTACGCTTCTTGTCCGCAAACTTCTTATACCTGAACGATGCCTTGAGCAGAGCTGCTCGTACACTCTTCCAGTTGTTTGCAAACTGATGCAAGGTGATATCCACTGCTGGAACAGAAGTTGCTGGGAGCGGTTGGAATTCAGGGACTTTAGGGTGGAATCCAAAGTTGGTGAAGAATGGTGTTGAAGAAGATGAGGAATGATACTGATTGTTATGACAGAACTCGGCCCAGGGAAGTAATTGAACCCAGTCATCTTGAGAGGAAGACACATAGATGCGGAGGAAGGCCTCCAAGTCCTGATTCACCCTCTCAGTTTGACCATTGGTCTGAGGATGGTAAGCCGTGGAAAACTTTAGTTTGACTTGGAGGACTTGACATAAACTTCGCCAGAATTTGGCTGTGAATTGAACTCCTCGATCTGAGATAATTTCTTCAGGCAGACCGTGGAGTCGGAAGATCTCTTGTATGAACACTTGAGCCAACTTGGAAGCTGACGGAAGACCGGTGAGAGGAATGAAGTGTGCCATCTTGGTGAACCGGTCAACTACCACCCAGATGGTATTGAACTTGAGGCACATGGGTAAGTCTGTAATGAAATCCATCGACAAATGGGTCCATGGTCGATGGGGAACGGATAGTGGAACCAGTTGCCCCGCAGGTGACTGGCGGGATACTTTATGTTGGGCACACTTTGGGCAAGATGCAATAAACTCCATGACGTCCTTTCTCAGAGTTGGCCACCAATAGGACCTAGAGATAAACTCCAGGGTTTTTTGGATACCTGTATGTCCGGCAAAACGGGAAGCATGGGCCCAATGCATGAGCTTCTTCCTCAGTACCGGCTTCACAAAACTTTTCCCTAGTGGGGGCGTAGAGTCCATCCCTACCGTGGAGAATGCCAACGGATTGATAATAGGATGCTTGTCTGAAGACTCTGTCTCATTTTTCTGCTCCCATGAGCGGGAAAGGGCATCGGCCTTGCGATTCTGAGAGCCCGGACAGAACTGGAGTTTAAAGTCGAACCTGGAAAAGAAAAGTGCCCATCTGGCCTGACGAGGGTTGAGACATTGTGCGCCTTTCAGATATAAAAGGTTCTTGTGGTCTGTAAGTATGGTGATTGAATGAGAAGCTCCCTCCAACAGATATCTCCACTCCTCTAGAGCGAGCTTGATGGCTAGCAACTCCTGGTCGCCAATGGCATAGTTGCGCTCCGCTGGGGAGAACTTCCGGGAGAAGAAACTGCAAGGATGTAAATGGCCATCTTTAGCCCTCTGAGATAACACCGCTCCTACTCCAACGGAGGAGGCATCCACCTCTAAGATGAAAGGAGAGTCGATGTCGGGCTGTTTCAGAACTGGTGCAGAGATGAACCGTTGTTTTAAGAGATGAAAAGCTTGCGTAGCTTCTTCAGACCACTTGGACGGGTTAGCACCCTTCTTAGTTAAAGCAGTAATAGGCGCCACAATGGTGGAAAAGTCTCGTATAAACTTTCTGTAATAATTGGCGAACCCTAAGAACCTCTGGACCCCTTTGAGGGTTAAGGGTATCGGCCAATTCTGGATTGCTTGTAGTTTCTCAGGATCCATCTCTAGTCCGGAACCGGACACAATGTAACCTAGAAACGGAATGGACTTGACTTCAAAGACGCATTTCTCTAATTTGCAATAGAGATGATTGACACGGAGACGGGACAGAACCTCTTTTACCCAAAAACGATGTTCCTCTAAATTGTTGGCAAAAATGAGGATATCATCTAGATAGACCACGACATGACGGTATAAAATGTCTCTGAAGATCTCATTGACAAAATGCTGGAAGACAGCTGGAGCATTGCTCAATCCGAAGGGCATGACGAGGTACTCATAATGTCCGTCACGGGTGTTAAAGGCGGTCTTCCACTCGTCACCCTCACGGATCCGGATGAGATTGTATGCACCTCTCAAGTCCAGCTTTGTGAAGATGGTAGCTCCGCTAACTCTATCAAAGAGCTCAGTAATCAGGGGTAGTGGATAGCGGTTCTTGACGGTAATGTCGTTCAGATCTCTGTAGTCAATGCATGGCCGCAGACCACCATCTTTTTTCTTTACGAAAAAGAAGCCTGCGCCGGCTGGAGAAGAGGAAGGTCGAATGAACCCTTTTGCTAGGTTCTCTTTAATGTATTCCTCCATGGAATGCGTCTCAGGCAGAGACAACGGGTAAGTTCGGCCTCGAGGTGGAACCTTCCCTGGAACGAGATCAATCGGGCAGTCCCATTCTCTATGAGGAGGAAGGATATCAGCAGAAGTCTTACTGAACACATCCGTAAAATCTTGATATGGAGGAGGTGGAACATCAGACGACCTGGGGGAGGAAGAACAGACAGGCAATACTTTAAACAAACATGTCTCAGCACAGGAGGGACCCCATGCCAGAATCGGCGTAGTCGTCCAATCAATAGATGGATTGTGAAGACGGAGCCATGGAAGGCCCAGGACCACAGGATGTGTGGCTCTTGGAATCACTAAAAAAGAAATAAATTCGGAATGAAGAACTCCCACTCTCAGACGAACTGGTAGAGTCCTTAGGGAAATAACTGCATCAAAAATCTTGCTGCCATCCACGGCAGTTAAGGAGATGGACGAAGGAAGTCTCTCGGTGGGTAGGGACCACCGTTTAACATAGGCTTCGGTAATAAAGTTCCCAGCTGCTCCGGAATCAAGGAGGGCAATGACGTTCCGATAACGTTGAGCAATTTGGAGCGACACTGGGAGATTACAATCATGAGGAGATGGAGAGGAGATCATTACTCCTAGCCGGCCCTCTCCTGGGCGAGCTAGGGTTTGGAGTTTTCCCGGACGTTCGGGACAGGCATTGATGGTGTGAGACGGAGCTGCACAGTAAAGACAAAGAGACTCAGAGAGACGTCTTCGGCGCTCAGCAGGAGTTAAACGGGAACGGCCAATTTGCATGGGCTCGTCTTTAGATGGTGATAGTTGGCGAGGAGGAGGAGCAGAAGATTTTGGAGCAGATGATCTTCCACGCTCAGTTGCTCTCTCTCTGAAATGTAAATCAACTTTCGTGCAGAGTGAGATTAGCTCATCTAACTTGGAAGGTAAGTCTCTGGTAGCTAACTCATCTTTAATACGCTCAGATAAGCCATGCCAGAATGCAGCATACAGGGCCTCGTCGTTCCATGCCAGTTCGGATGCCAGGATCTGGAACTGTATAAGATATTGTCCTACAGTACGTGATCCCTGGCGTAAACGGAGAATCTCAGATGAAGCTGAAGTTACCCGGCCTGGCTCGTCGAAGATACGCCTGAATGTTGACACGAATGCAGTGTAGGAGGATAGCAGGGTGTCGGACCTCTCCCATAACGGTGATGCCCAATCAAGGGCTGAGCCACTGAGAAGAGAGATAATGTAGGCAATTTTTGTACGGTCACTGGGAAAATTGCCAGGTTGTAGCTCAAACTGCCTCTCACACTGGTTGAGAAATCCCCTGCAGAATCTTGGAGATCCGTCAAATTTTGCTGGCGTTGGAAGATGAAGACGTGGAGCAGAAATGGGTAAGGTGGGTGGGGTTATAGCTGGAGTCACTGTGGTTGACGCACCGGACGCGTCTGATCCACGGAGGGTTGTCTGAATCCCATCCAGCCGAGTAGAGAGATCCTGGAGACAGCGGACGATGTGGCCCTGTGCAGCCTCCTGATGTTCAAGTCGGGCTGCCAGTTCTTGCATCGGCCTGGCCGCTTGATCCTGGTCTCCGGCTGGATTCATATGGTCAGTGCTTACTGTCACAACTGAGGGCCTGAGCTGACGGGAGGCAGCCTCAGTTGTAGGGGCTGAGGTGTAAAGGAACCTGGGAGGTTGTATCAGACCCCTAGACATGTAAGTTACATGTAGAAGAATTGCCCAAAGGCGTGACCACGACAACCAAAGTAAAAGTCAATGATGTTTATTATGACATACTCCGTAACACTGCAGTAAATAAGAAAACATAAAACTCAGCAGGGAAATAATACAGTTCCTGGGTACTACAGGGTGGCAAGGGCCACAGGGCTCTGGTAGTATGAGATAGTTCTTATAATCTTCTAGTTGGAAAGTCCTTACCAGGCCCGACTGTAGCAATGGAGATAGCCCAGGATCGTACCAGCTGGTGTTCCCGGAAGAGCTGGGCTGCTGTGGATAAAAACGGCTGCTGTGGATACTGGCTGGAACCAGACTGATGTTGGCACGGAGTGGATACTGGCTGGAAACAGTTAAATAATAAATGTAGCTTGAGAGCGATGAAATATGAAACGATATATGGAGCTTGAGAGCGGTGAAATAATAATACCGGTGATAAATGGTAATCTGTAGAAAAGGGTACCGGCACTTTAAGAAGAGCTGATCTCTGCTGGAAGCTGATTGCTGTAAGCAGGTGGATCTGTAGCTGGAAGCAGATGAATACAAATGGATAGGAGAGTCAGGCTACACCGCAGGTGGAATGCTGGTGCGGGTCTCTTTAGTGGAGGTTTGGAGATAGGAACTGGAACCTGGAAAACAACCACAGGAGAGAGACAAACTGGAACTAGGTTTGACAACCAAAGCACTGACGCCTTCCTTGCTCAGGCACAGATTACTTATACCTGCAGCAAGGAAGGGATTGGCTAGGCAATTATTGCAAACAGCAGATTGGTGGAAATGAACAGATGACAGAATCCAAGATGGCTGCGCCCATGCAGACACTTGGAGGGAAGTTTGGTTTGTAATCCATGTGGGAATTAAAACAGTAATGGCGGCGCCGGCCACAGGAGACAGGAGACGCCAGACTGATAAGTGCACATTTAACCACGCGGGCACAGCGGAGGCCGCGGCTGACGTAATCACCACTCTGACACTCTGCATGTAGAAACTCAGGAACAGCGGCGGAAGCCGCGGGAGACGCCATTCCGGATGTAACAGGCGTTGCGGTGACCGCGTCTCAGAGTGACAGGAGAGGAGGCAGGAATGTGGACATCAGTATAACAGATGGGATCCGGTCCTGGAACGCTGAGCCAGCCTTAGGAGGCATCTGAAGGGTAAGTAATGGCGTCCAGATACCCGGATCGTGACACTTCCCAGTTGTCCACTCCCGGAATGAACACTGCTGACAGTGCTATCACATGATTTTCCGCCCAGCGAAGAATCCTTGCAGCTTCTGCCATTGCCCTCCTGCTTCTTGTGCCGCCCTGTCTGTTTACGTGGGCGACTGCCGTGATGTTGTCTGACTGGATCAGCACCGGCTGACCTTGAAGCAGAGGTCTGGCTAGGCTTACAGCATTGTAGATGGCCCTTAGCTCCAGGATATTTATGTGAAGTGATGTCTCCAGGCTTGACCACAAGCCCTGGAAATTTCTTCCCTGTGTGACTGCTCCCCAGCCTCTCAGGCTGGCATCCGTGGTCACCAGGACCCAGTCCTGAATGCCGAATCTGCGGCCCTCTAGGAGATGAGCACTCTGCAACCACCACAGGAGAGACACCCTTGTCCTTGGTGACAAGATTATCCGCTGATGCATCTGAAGATGCGACCCGGACCATTTGTCTAGCAGATCCCACTGGAAGGTTCTTGCGTGGAATCTGCCGAATGGGATTGCTTCGTAAGAAGCCACCATCTTTCCCAGGACCCTTGTGCATTGATGCACTAAGACTTGGCCTGGTTTTAGGAGATTTCTGACTAGTTCGGATAACTCCCTGGCTTTCTCCTCCGGGAGAAACACCTTTTTCTGGACTGTGTCCAGGATCATCCCTAGGAATAGAAGTCGTGTCGTCGGGATCAGCTGCGATTTTGGAATATTGAGATTCCAACCGTGCTGGCGCAGCACTATCTGAGATAGTGCTACCCCGACTTCCAACTGTTCCCTGGATCTTGCCCTTATCAGGAGATCGTCCAAGTAAGGGATAACTAAAACTCCCTTCCTTCGAAGGAGTATCATCATTTCGGCCATTACCTTGGTAAAGACCCGGGGTGCCGTGGACAATCCAAACGGCAGCGTCTGAAACTGATAGTGACAGTTCTGTACCACAAACCTGAGGTACCCTTGGTGAGAAGGGTAGATTGGGACATGTAGGTAAGCATCTTTGATGTCCAGAGACACCATATAGTCCCCTTCTTCCAGGTTTGCAATCACTGCTCTGAGTGACTCCATCTTGAATTTGAACCTTTGTATGTAAGTGTTCAAGGATTTTAGATTTAAAATTGGTCTCACCGAGCCGTCCGGCTTCGGTACCACAAATAGTGTGGAATAGTACCCCTTTCCCTGTTGTAGGAGGGGTACCTTGATTTTCACCTGCTGGGAATACAGCTTGTGAATGGCTTCCAATACTGCCTCCCTGTCTGAGGGAGACGTCGGTAAAGCAGACTTTAGACAACGGTGAGGGGGAGACGTCTCGAATTCCAATTTGTACCCCTGAGATACCACCTGAAGGATCCAGGGGTCCACTTGCGAGTGGGCCCACTGCGCACTGAACTTCTTGAGACGGGCCCCCACCGTGCCTGAGTCCGCTTGTAAAGCCCCAGCGTCATGCTGAGGACTTTGCGGAGGCGGGAGAGGGCTTTTGTTCCTGGGAACTGGCTGTTTGCTGCAGCCTTTTTCCTCTCCCTCTGCCACGGGGCAGAAATGAGGCGCCTTTTGCCCGCTTGCCCTTATGGGGCCGAAAGGACTGCGCCTGATAATACGGCGTCTTCTTAGGTTGAGAAGCTACCTGGGGTAAAAATGTGGATTTTCCAGCAGTTGCCGTGGCTACCAGGTCTGATAGACCTACCCCAAATAACTCCTCCCCCTTATAAGGCAATACTTCCATGTGCCTTTTAGAATCCGCATCACCTGACCACTGCCGCGTCCATAAACCTCTTCTTGCAGAAATGGACAGCGCGCTAACTCTTGATGCCATTCGGCAAATATCCCTCTGTGCATCACGCATATATAGAAATGCATCCTTCAAATGCTCTATAGTCAGTAATATACTGTCCCTATCTAGGGTATCAATAGTTTCAGTCAGGGAATCCGACCACGCCACGCCCGCACTGCACATCCAGGCTGAGGCGATTGCTGGTCGCAGTATAACACCCGTGTGAGTGTATATACATTTTAGGATATTCTCCAGCTTTCTATCGGCAGGTTCCTTTAGGGCGGCCGTATCAGGAGAGGGTAGTGCTACCTGTTTAGACAAGCGTGTGAGCGCTTTATCCACCCTAGGGGGTGTTTCCCAACGTGCCCTATCCTCTGGCGGGAAAGGGTACGATGCCAATAACCTTTTAGGAATTATCAGTTTTTTATCTGGGGAAACCCACGCCTCATCACACACTTCATTTAATTCCTCGGATACAGGAAAAACTACAGGCAGTTTTTTCTCACCAAACATAATACCCTTTTTAGTGGTACTTGTATTATCAGAGATATGCAATACATTTTTCATTGCTTCAATCATGTAACGTGTGGCCCTACTGGAAGTCACGTTTGTCTCCTCATCATCGACACTGGAGTCAGTATCCGTGTCTGTGTCTGCCATTTGAGGTAACGGGCGTTTTAAAGCCCCTGATGGCGTTTGAGACCCCTGGACAGGCACAAGCTGAGTAGCCGGCTGTCTCATGTCGTCAACTGTCTTTCGTAAAGAGCTGACACTGTCACGCAATTCCTTCCATAAGCTCATCCACTCAGGTGTCGACTCCCTAGGGGGTGACAACTCTATAATAGGCAATTGCTCCGCCTCCATCTCATTTTCCTCCTCAAACATGTCGACACAATCGTACCGACACACCGCACACACACAGGGAATGCTCTGATAGAGGACAGGACCCCACAAGCCCTTTGGGGAGACAGAGGGAGAGTATGCCAGCACACACCAGAGCGCTATATATAGACAGGAATACCACTATAAAAATGTGCTTTTCCCTTTATAGCTGCTGTTAATATTAAAACTGCGCCAATTAGTGCCCCCTCTCTTTTTTACCCTTTTCTGTAGTGCAGGACTGCAGGGGAGAGTCAGGGAGACGTCCTTCCAGCGGAGCTGTGATGGAAAATGGCGCCCGTGTGCTGAGGAGATAGGCTCCGCCCCCTTCTCGGTGGCCTTTTCTCCCGCTTTTTGGTGAGTTCTGGCAGGGGTTAAAATACATCCATATAGCCCTGGGGGTTATATGTGGTGTATTTTTGCCAGCCAAGGTGTTTACATTGCTGCTCAGGGCGCCCCCCCCTAGCGCCCTGCACCCTCAGTGACCGAAGTGTGAAGTGTGCCTGAGTAACAATGGCGCACAGCTGCAGTGCTGTGCGCTACCTTGTTGAAGACTGATGTCTTCTGCCGCCGATTTTTCCGGACCTCTTCTTGCTTCTGGCTATGTAAGGGGGCCGGCGGCGCGGCTCTGGGACCGAGCTCCGAGGCTGGGCCTGTGTTCGGTCCCTCTGGAGCTAATGGTGTCCAGTAGCCTAAGAAGCCCAAGCTGGCTGCAAGCAGGCAGGTTCGCTACTTCTCCCCTTAGTCCCTCGATGCAGTGAGCCTGTTGCCAGCAGGTCTCACTGAAAATAAAAAACCTAAAACTAAACTTTCACTAAGAAGCTCAGGAGAACCCCTAGTGTGCACCCTTCTCGGCCGGGCACAAAAATCTAACTGAGGCTTGGAGGAGGGTCATAGGGGGAGGAGCCAGTGCACACCAGGTAGTCCTAAAGCTTTACTTTTGTGCCCAGTCTCCTGCGGAGCCGCTATTCCCCATGGTCCTTACGGAGTTCCCAGCATCCACTAGGACGTCAGAGAAAGTAATAATTACACGTAATGACGGTTCAAAGGAAAAAGGCAATAAACATACAATTGGATGCTTAGACAAACATTGGTAGAATAGCAAGTGGCAACATAGACCATGTACGGTAAGCACATATATAAAAGGTCAATTATTTCAAAAAGCAATAAAGAATCTATTCCAGAAAAAAAAAAATTGTACGTGTATTCTCGTATCATCCTCTATATGTTTTTTTTTTGTTTTTTTTTACAACTAACCTAAACTGGTACTAAAACCGAAAAGAAAAGGGAAAAAAACCAACACGCTGACATAAACCCCAATTACATTGCAACGCTCTAAACTGTCCATATCTTCACACAATAGAATTCAGCATCCCCATACATTATAAAAATAAAATGACGGAGGAAAATCTGGTGCAGAGTGGGTAGAGTCAAGCCAAAAAGACCAAATTTTTCCATACCGAGTGCTAGCATTATTTCGCATATAAACAGCGTTCCTTAAATACAGTATTGTTCACCAACGTTTTAAAGGTGGATATTGTGGGCCCAGTATGTGCTATCCACATCCTGGCAATACACACTTTTGCTAAGGCATGTCAATGTAGCCCTATCTATGACTACTCAGGAATATAGGTGTTATCTTTTATTATGAGTGCCTCCACCCAAGTCGGGTCCCTGTTCAGAGGATTTGTTCAGGGTGTGAACGGGTAGACTTGAGAATACCCAAATGTAGAAACTTGTGTTTGCTCGACGTTCAAATGTCTTTTACAATTTTAATTGGATAACTCTCTTACTTTACCTACAGATCACCTTGGATTCGGTATCTCCTCGTTCGTTCTTGACCTTGGTAAGTATTCCAGGGGAGTGTGGGAATAAATTAACGCCAACAATTTTATACCCTCTAAAATGATATTTACTTAGCAAGAAATCAGTAATACAGTGCTTATAGAAGATACAGTTAATCTATGACAACATATTAAATTTAGGTAAATCACTATTATAGTACCCTATAGTACATTAACATATACAATAGTTATACCACATAACATTAAACAATTGATATAGTTCATATACTGGGTAATACTTGACTCAGCTGGACAGAAGTAGTCTATTAGTCTCGATATATATATGCATATATATGTAATAATACTCCGTCTTAATATCAAAGTTTTTTCAGGGCCCCCTAAATGCTGAAGTTTTGTAGAATATATATATATCCTGACGTTTGCCTATCTTCCTTCTAGGCGGAGTATAAAGATAGCCTGCAGGGAATATGTAGTGAATGAGTTATACTTGTAAGTATCCTTTCAGATCTCTAGTATACTTTTATCCATAGGAGATTAAATATTTCCCTTTCAAATACTGCAAGAGCGGGGATAAGTAATTCCCATTGTCCGTGCTGTCTTCGGGAGTAGTTTATAATAACTGGCTTTCTGGTTGAGTACTATTATTATCCCACTGTCAAGTTAATAAGTGTTCGGGAGCCGGGTAACTGGTCCTCCGGGGATAAATGTAGTTAGCTATTATCTATAGATAGTCCTCAGTAATCGTCTCTATCTCCAACGATGTATAGCAATTTAGCTTGAACTAATAGATATCTATATAGCCGGTTATCTGTGTTGTCGTTTAAGTAACACGGTAATTGGGTAGAGACTCTTGAGAGCGGCCACGTCTTAACAATGGGGTGGCAACTAAGAAGTCTGGAAAGGGGTCTCTTCACTGTAGGAATTAGCGTCAGTGATGATGTCTGGAATATAACTATGATTTTGACAAATCTTCAGTAAATATATATCTTTAGTCTCTCTGTCACTCTCAACAGATTTGTCTAAAATTATTCTCCTCTTGCTATAAATAAGGTATATGAGGGAGTAAGCTGAATGCACTCAGCTGTGATGATTTAGTAGCTCTCTGTTACTAACTGTGGGGAAGACTGTGTCCCTTACTGCTGAACACTCCGATAAACATTATGCCTTTGTGGATACAATACTGGCTACTACTAGTAATATATCACAGATGTTAGTCCATGAGGTAAATAGCTGTAACTCACTGTACCCATTTTCCGTAGCTAGAGGTCTTCAGACACTGGAGGGTGTCAGCGGCATAGTCAGTGACGCACTTGAGAAGTACTGCAGCGCCGGGAATTCACCTCTCTCTGCTAGTCTGTCCTAGAGAGGTCTGTTCTGCTCCCCCCAGCTCCACCGCTATCAGCCTTCTTGTCCTCCTCGAAGATCAGAGGCTCCCTCCGCTACCCGGAGCCGTCCCCTGTTCTCGGCAATCCTGTTTAGCCTCCTCTCTAGCCCCACAGTCAGTCTTCTCTCACCGTCGCTCCTCCGTGCGGTGCCGCTCTCTCGTCTCCGTCTCCGCTCCAACCGTCCGGCCCCAACGTCTCCATCCGGGTCTCCTCTTGTGGTCCTCGCTCTCCCCCTGCTCACGAGCTATCACTAGTCCACTCCATAGGGACTATTATTATCAGTCCCAGAACAATATGAAAGTGTTTCAGGAAGTTTATATTTCTAACACTAAAAGGTTATAACTTAATTTATTTATAACATTGTTTACATATTACATTTGATAATAAGTTTATAAAACATACCTATCCTACAACACTTCTACGAGTACATATCATGCTACACACATATTATGTAGATACAATTCCCCCCATTTAGAGAGGGAGTCAGAGACACCCGTTCCAAGGACACACAACTTCGGAGTAAGCACTACTGAAGGTATACCTGTGTCTTCCAGAATTGACCTGACCCCCATCCCGAATACTTGTAATACGCTACACTCCCATACCAAATGCCAAAAAGTTCCCTGGGAAGTGTTACATTTAGGGCATAATGTGGGATGACGAACTCCAATCCTGCTCAGTCTCGCAGGGGTCATATAGGTCCTGTGAAGTATGTAAAAGTGGATCTGCTGAAATCTGAGAGACTTTGTAGCTGTACATGGGTTTTCCCTAGCGAGATCCCACTCCTCATCGTCCATAAGACCCAAGTCAATATCTCAGCTCGCTCGGAGACGGGAGAGAGCTCTATGTATATATTTTAATATGATATATAACAGCAGTACGTTTCAATAAAAATTAAAACAGTTACACACTGTACCCTCTGATGTGAGCAAGTGGGTGCTTTTCTTGGGATGTTGGGGGTAATTCCAAGTTGATCGCAGCAGGAACTTTGTTAGCAGTTGGGCAAAACCATGTGCACTGCAGGGGGGGCAGATATAACATGTGCAGAGAGAGTAGATTTGGGTGTGGTGAGTTCAATCTGCAATCTAAATTGCAGTGTAAAAATAAAGCAGCCAGTATTTACCCTGCACAGAAACAAAATAACCCACCCAAATCTAACTCTCTCTGCAAATGTTATATCTACCCCCCTGCAGTGCACATGGTTTTGCCCAACTGCTAAAACATTTCCTGCTTTGATCAACTTGGAATTACCCCCGTTGTCACCATCTGTTCCAATTAATTCTGTGTTACGGAAAACGTTTTCACAAATATTTTTAATGTGGATGTTGCAGATATGAGAGTATGGATTTTCTGGGTCCCAGCAATTGTCACTGTGTTTTTCAAACATTCATCCAGAAATATTGCTGTCTCAGTATGTTCTTCTTGTGTTGAAGCTGTTGTGGTGTAAAAATCTGATTATCATATGGATGTTGCAAGTTTAAGCTGGCCATACACCTACAGATTTAGGGTCAAATGTAGGGCCTAATTCAGACCTGATCTCTGTTGTGTGAAATTGCTTAGCGGCCGATTATCGAATTATTACACATGCGTATGCACCGCAATGCGCATGAGCGAAGCCAAACAGTGACAGAATGGTGTGAAAATTTGGGAGTGGTAACTACCTGTTTTCTGAGAGTGTCAGGAAAAACGCAGGCATTCCCAAGCGTTATCAGGGTGGGTGTGTGACGTCTTCTCTGTCCCTGACCAGCTTGTTTGTATCGCACTGTAGGAGTAAGTCCTGGGCTAAGCCCTGACTGCACGCAATGGAAAAATCATGTTGATGGTGAGTGAGTTGTGACCGGATTTGCAGATGTTGCTGTCTGGCAAAGTTTTTGCATGGCATACGCATGCATTCGCACACTTGGACAGGGCGGGTTTTCACTCTTTATGGGCAGTGGCTATCTGATCGCAGACCTCTGCAAAAACGCAGAGGAGTGATCAAGTCTGAATTAGCTCCATAATGCGGTGTGAGTTTGCACAAATGTGCAAGTTTCGCGCTAAACCCATACATTTTGCAAACTCTACTAATGCAATGGGGTGCAGAAACATGCAGGGGTTCCCCATATTTTAACAAACAGCATG
Source organism: Pseudophryne corroboree (assembly GCF_028390025.1). NCBI lineage: Eukaryota > Metazoa > Chordata > Amphibia > Anura > Myobatrachidae > Pseudophryne > Pseudophryne corroboree. Next base: position 241,716,716 of record NC_086446.1, read on the forward strand.
GGCTCTTGGACCGGGGGTAAAAGGATGTAGGGGTCCCCCATATTTTTGAATCCAGCACTGGGCTCCACTAGTTAAGGAGATAATGCCACAGCCAGGGAACACATTTATATAGGTCTCTGTGGCAGTGGCATTACCCCACCAGCTAGTCACCCCTGGCAGAGATTCCCTGCGGGAGTGGGGTCCCCCCCAATAAAGAGGTTTCTCCCTCTAGGGCCAGAGATGAAGCTTTACTTTGGGCACGGTGCCTCGCTGTGCTCGGCAAGCTATTATATTCCCCCTCCAGTTCCACTAGGATGGTAAAGTATCAACAAGTCGGTTTCAATGAAAAAATCATGAAAAACTCATGACGACTTTTTGACCTGTCGACATTTTAAATCTCGGTATTATGACTTTGTTGGTATTTTAAATGTCAGTATTTTGACCATGTCAGAATTTTGACATTGTCGGGATTTTGACCATCAGTCAATGGTTGTTGGTATTTTAACTGTTGGGTTTTTGATTGTAGGTAAATTGACTGCATCCAGTCTCACCTTGTGCTCCCATGTTGCATTCTGGTGGTCATTATTGCTGCTGCTGTGTCTGTCCCAGATGGTTAGGTGGTTCTGGAGTTGTCTGGTGGTGAGTACGCGTTTCCTCTTTTTTTGATAGACACTGATTCTTCAGGTGGCAGATTACCTCCGTTTGCCTTTCCAGCTATTGGTTAGTGGAGGTCATCTGTAATAGCACCCCTGTGGTGGAGTAGAGTCGTACCTGCATTCTTCAGACGACGCTTGCTTATTCCAGACCTCTCACGGCTTCTCCCGGTGGAGCCTGTGGCAGAAGAATGGACACCCCAAAGAGGACCCCATGGATAAAGGAAATGCTAAGTGCTGGTGACAGTAAGTTTATCAAACACGGAAAAAGGATCGTCACCATTTCAAGTAACTCAAGTTACTGGTTAGTAAATCTGGCATACTTCAAAAAGGCACATTACCGAATACCACATATCATTTGCATAGCAGGCATAAACATATCACAACATCAACATAAGTGCTTTTCAGAACATTAAAGCCCAAAATATCATTTAGTAAGGCTGCTTCAGGAATGTTCAAACAGTATACTAATGAGCCACTAGGTGGCGGTATGAACTCAAATGAAGAAGTCTCTGACTTTACACACAATCCTAAATCCAAGTATCGGTTTAGACGAATCACAAAAGTCACCTTGTATATAGAAACCGGTTACGGATAACTAAAAGGGGTAATTGGCATAGGCCAGCGTAGAGACAGCTTAGAGGAACGGCATCAGGGCACATTGAAAATCCTCTCTTAAGGCAAGGCATGAACTGCAGAGTGTCCCTGTAGTAGACTGGACGAACTTTGCAATGGGTCTGTCTTACCTAACGTGACATGCACACGGTAGGGTTTGGTGGGGTGCTGAAACATAAACCAGACCTTGCACTTAGAGGAGTAAGAAAACAGCGCCGGCAGGTGCAAGTGAGCTGATGTCTTTAGAGCACCAGAGGTATGTGGTTGCCTGGATCACTATCTTTGGCGGTTATCCCTAGGCATAACTCAGACAGGGTTCTCAGAACTTTTTGGCTGTGAGGTAGTTCTGCAGGTCGGCTATGACCTGGTCACAATGTCTCTCTTCAGTCCCTTACTATTGCACTAGTAGTGCTGACAGGGCTAAGTCTTTTGCCTAATTAGAGCTGATGTGCAGGAAAGTGAGGGCTTAACTGTCCTGGTCTCTGGTGTGGGGTATTCCCCTAGGCTTACCCTGAGTCTTGGGCAGGCTGGCGGCGGTGCATGGCTCCAGACTTGTGGCGCTGCGGTGGCCAGCTGTGCAGGGCTCCCCTTCAGTGCATCGGTTCGTGGCTCTCCCGCGGCTGGCAGGTGGCTTACAGCTGTCAGGTCCCGGCTCCCTCTTCAGCGCGGCTGTTCGGGGCTCTCTCTAGCGGCTGGCAGGTGGGTTACGACTGTCAGGTCCCGGCTCTCCCTCTCTTCAGGCTGACGGGCGGGTTACAGCTGAAGGGTCCCAGCTCCCTCTTCCGTGCGGCTGCATCTCTCTGCAGGGAACGTACTGCTGTCCCTTCTCCTGGTAGGGGTGCAGCAGCAGAGCCTGATCAGCCGCGTCTCTCCTCCCACTGGTTAGCTGTGGCGACCTCACTCTCCTTCGCTTCCCTGTGGCAGCTTCTCTTCTATCTCCTCCACGACGTGTTCCTCCTTCCCGCGCTGGACCTGTCGCTCTTCTACTCTTATATGGCAGTGGTACTGCCATATAATTCCAGTGATACTGCTGTATATTTCCAGTGGTACTGCCGTATAAATCCAGTGGTACTGCCATATAAATCCAGTCCAGTGATACTGCCGAATAAATCCAGTGGTACTGCCATATAATTCCAGTGATACTGCTGTATATTTCCTGTGGTACTGCCGTATAAATCCAGTGGTACTGACGTATAAAGACAGTTCAGTGATACTGCCGGATAAGTCCAGTGATACTGCCGTATAACTCCAGTAGTACTGGCATATAAATCCAGTCCAGTGATACTGCCGTATATGTCCAGTGGTACTGCCGTATAAATCCAGTGGTACTGGCATATAAATCCAGTTCAGTGATACTGCCGTATAAGTCCAGTGATGCTGCCGTATATGTCCAGTGGTACTGCCATATAAATCCAGTGATACTGCCATATATGTCCAGTGATACTGCCGTATATGTCCAGTGGTACTGCCATATAATTCCAGTGGTACTGGCGTATAAATCCAGTCCAGTGGTACTGCCATATAAGTCCAGTGATACTGCCGTATTAATCCAGTCCAGTGGTACTGCCGTATAATTCCAGTGATACTGGCGTATAATTCCAGTGGTACTGTTGTATGATTCCAGTGATACTGCCATATAAATCCAGTCCAGTGGTACTGCCGTATAAGTCCAGTGGTACTGATCTGTGCTGTATATTATTTACTAGATTTAAAGGGGTCATTAATATTCAATCCAAATAATTTTTACAGGATTTCCCTTGTGTGGTGTAGGGATACGCTGTCCTTTGCCGCATATTGTGTTATATAACTTCAGAAAAATAATGGAGAATAAAAATTTGGAGGATAAAATAGGGAAAGATCAAGAACCACTTCCACCTAGTGCTGAAGCTGCTGCCACTAGTCATGACAGACAATGAAATGCCATCAACATCATCTGCCAAGGCCGATGCGCAATGTGATAGTAAAGGGCATGTAAAATCCAAAAAGCCAAAGTTCAGTAAAAAGACCCAAAAAAATAAATTTAAATGGTCAGAGGAGAAACGTAAACTTGCCAATATGCCATTTACGACACGGAGTGGCAAGGAACGGCTAAGGCCCTGGCCTATATTCATGACTAGTGGTTCAGCATGACGATGGAAGCCCTCATTCTCCCGCTAGAATAATGATGAGTTAAGCTGGCAAAAGCACAGCAAAGAACTGTGCGTTCTGAAATGGTATCACAAATCCCCAAGGAGAGTCCAAGTGTGTCAGCGGTTCCGATGCCTGACCTTCCCAACACTGGACCTTCCACCATTTGCACGCCCTCTGCAAGTGCTGGAAGTAGCACCCACAGTTCAGTTTCTGATATTCAAATTGAAGCTGTCACTGTTGAAGTACACCAGGATGAGGATATGAGTGTTGCTGGCGCTGAGGAGGAAGTTGACAATGAGGATTCTGATGGTGATGTGGTTTGTTTAAATCAGGCACCGGGGAAGACAGTTGTTATCTGTGGTGTGGGATGAATAAGCCCATTGTGATGCCTGGGCAAAGTACCGAAAAAGCCACCTCTTCGGTGTGGAATTATTTCTCCACAAATCCGGACAACAGGTGTCAAGCCATGTGTTGCCTCTGTCAATCCGTAATAAGTAGAGGTAAGGACATTAACCACCTAGGAACATCCTCCCTTATACGTCACCTGCTGCGCATTCATCAGAAGTCAGTGTCAAGTTCTGAAACTTTGGGCAAGAGCATAAGCAATCCACTTACACCTAAATCCCTTCCTCCTACTGCTGCTGTTGCTGCCGCTGCTGTTGTTGCTGCTGGGAGTAGATCGTCATCCCAGAGGGAAAGTCGGAAGACCACTTGTACTACTTCAACTAAGCAATTGACTGCCCAACAGTCCTTTGTGAGGAAGATGAAATATGACAGCAGTCAGGGCCATTTATAGCCAATTTGGCTCCCAGTGCGAGATTTCAAAATGCGCCCCCCCCCCCCCCCCCCCCCATTGCTCTAAAAAAAATGCGCCCCCCCCCCATGGCTGTAAAAAGAAAAAGCATGTGTGGGACACTGGGTGGGAGAGGACGCAGGGTGGGAGGGGGACAGACTGGGGCACTGGGTGGGAGAGGGACATACTGAGGATTGAGACGCTGGGTGGGAGAGGGACATACTGGGGATTGGGACGCTGGGTGGTAGAGGGACATACTGGGGATTGGGACGCTGGGTGGGAGAGGGACATACTGGGGATTGGGACGCTGGGTGGGAGAGGGACATACTGGGGTTTGGGACACTGGGTGGGAGGGGGACAGACTAGGGATTGGGACACTGGGTGGGAGAGCATGCAGGGTGGGAGGGGGACATACTGGGGACTGGGACACTGGGTGGGAGAGGATGCAGAGTGGGAGGAGGACAGACTAGGGATTGGGACACTGGGTGGGGGAGGACGCAGAGTGGGAGAGGGACAGACTAGAGATTGGGACACTGGGTGGGAGAGGATGCAGAGTGGGAGAGGGACAGACTAGGGATTGGGACACTGGGTGGGAAAGGACGCAGAGTGGGAGAGGGACAGACTAGAGATTGGGACACTGGGTGGGAGAGGATGCAGAGTGGGAGGGGGACAGACGAGGGATTGGGACACTGGGTGGGAGAGGATGCAGAGTGGGAGAGGGACAGACTGGGGATTGGGACGCTGGGTTGGAGAGGAACATACTGGAGACTGTCATTTAATATCAAAGCCTACCAGCTCCAGCGGCGGCAGGTACAGGAACCAAGCGCCCGGCTGTGCTCCTTCAGCGGCAGGGACGAGATCCAGGCATATCTCCTGTGCGCGCCCGGCGGTGCTCTGGCGGTGGCAGGCAGGGAGGAGAGCCGGGTACCCCACTAGCTGCAAAGACGGGAGCAGGGTGCACCCCACGTGGGCACCATGCACTCGACTCCTATTCTCCCTCACAGAATGCATCTACCCTCACAGAATGGCCTGCCCTGCGGTGCCTGCGTGCGTGCGTGCGTGATGTCGTCACGGGAGTGATGTACTGTACCCGGCATCTATAGATTGCGGCAGTACAGTTCCGGCAGCGCCGCGGCGGTGAAAATAGGCTAGGCGGGTGTCTGAATTACTGCTGGAAGTGAGTGTGGGACAAGTGTACAGCTCTTTTTGGTGTAACGCTATTGAAGGGTGACACCTGGGTGCAGGCCGCACCCCCCGCACCCCCCTCATGACGCCACTGCGTGAATTACATCTGGGCATATTACAGCACGTCCCATGTTGTTCGTGCTATCTCATTTATTCTTATTTGCATGATGTGCTGTTTGGGGCCTAGTTTTTGAATAGTGCCATCCTGTCTGACACTGCAGTGCCACTCCTAGATGGCAAAAACACTCTTAATTGCAGTGCCTGTGTCGATAGAAAGACCAAAAAAAAGGGTAATTTAAACCCACACTATAATATCCAGAAAAATTGGGAACAATATTGGTATACGTTCGCCTCTATATAGGAGTTGTGTAATGCTCCTAATAAAATAGCTAAACAAAGAGAAATTAATAGAAACACTCATAGAACCATGCATATTGTGCCCCAAAAGATGACAGCCAAAAGAGTCCAATTTTATGTATTAAAGGTTACGTTATTAAAAACAAACTTATACTTTTTGTAACCGTTTACATGGCATTTGCCTTTTCAGAAATTTTTAAACTTTAGTCAAGTAACTGACTAAACATATAAATAGATACTATGTACTTTTCTGTTATAAGGAAAGCATAATAGTGTCAATGTGGAACAATTTCATGGAAGATATTCAACACTTTATATAAGTATGAAACAATGTATACAGACTGGAATAATAAAGCAGCTAAAGTACCAAGTCCATATAGCAATATGATTATTCGGTGATAATTAGGACCAATAAAAATTGCCGGGCATCCTTGGGATGAATTAATTCGTGGTGGCTTTAAAGACTGCTGTGGTGTACATGGAATTGGCTATTGTAAGCTGCTAGCATTAAATTGCTGTGGATAGTTACCAACCCAGGTAGATATCGGCGTGAGGCTGATGGAGAGAAAGCCGCTGGATCCGGTAATGAGAGGACCGCAACACGCTGGGTGTGGGGTCTCCACACAATGGTGGGCACCTTCTTTTTTGCTACAGCCATGTCGTGGAAGTCAGTAGCTCATTTGATATGGTGCTGCTGGTGTTGGCGGCGCGTGGACGGTGTTCACAACCGGAGCATTGCAGCCGCTGGGTATGGCAGTGTATGGCAGGTCCTGTAAAGGAATTAATGAACCGCGGTCAATAGACAAGCTGGAGGGGGATTAGCTTCCCGTCTCCCGTACAATGCTTGAGACGGCTTTAGTGGTGGTGTCTGCACAGCGTGGCCGATGTCTGGATTGTTCACCTGAAACTTGCTGACGGTACTGTGGGGAGTCCTGGTAACCAAAGCATTTTTGCATTGATAATTTCTAAAAAGTATAGATATCAAAGAGAAAAAATGTCAAACCATTGAGATTTAGAAGTTATGCTAGTGTTGCATACTTTTTATTTGCTACACCCTTTATACTATAGCTTTTGTTCATCTCACTATAACATTCCTCCCAACATGACCCTCTCCAGGAGAGAGAAAATGCTCTAGTACTGGACTTTCCACTTAATTTATGATTGCCAGCACCTGTTTTGAACAGGTTAATGGATAAGAAAGGTGTTTCACCACAGGTGAGGGAAAACATAAATTAAGAGGGAAGTCCAGGATCAGAGCATTCTGTCCCTCCTGGAGAGGGTCATGTTGGGAGGTATGCTATTTTGTCTAAAGGTGTGTACACACGGTGAGCTAAATCTGTAAGATTTTGACTATATAGTCAAAATCTTAAGTAACGTTAGTGCACATCTCAATGTGTTAGGCAGCTTGCGATACAGATTTGATCCCGATGCGCACTCCCATGGGGTCGGTATCACAAGGCTAGATAGACTATGCAGGCAAGTCAATCTTGACTATCTAGTACAAAGTATAGTCAAAATTGGCACTCAGTCAATATCGTACATAGGGGGTCATTCTGACCTGATTGCACGCTGCCGTTCATCGCAGTGCAGTGATCAGGTCATAAGTGCGCATGCGACTGCGCCAAAGTGCACTGGTGCATGGCTGACAGCCAACGGCTGTCGTTGCCTAGCGATTGCCTCTGCCTGATTGACAGGCAGAAGTGGTCGTTGGGCAGGAGGGGGCTTTGTGGGCTCTGTCCCAGCAACGGGGGCGGGCCGCAGCAGCTGTGTGACGTCACACACAGCCGCTGCAACTCGGGCATCGACTAGCAGCTCCCGGCCACCACGCAAAAGCTGCACTGGCCGGGAGCTACACCTGAAGTGCAAAAGCATCGCCGCTGTGCTTTTGTACTTCTGCGGGGGGGGGGGCTACGATGAGGCCCATAGACAAAATTGAAAGTACAGATGGTCAAAATCCACCATGTGTACACACCCTATGGTAGTTAAGGGGATAAGGGCTACTGTATCAGTGAGCTTTCTATAAATATAGGTTAATACTGTCTAGTTTAAATATGCCAGAGAGCAATGGTTTCCAAACTTTTTTGAATAACAGCACCCTAGAAAATCTGATTTTTTTTCACGGCACCCCTAGGCAAAAAGTTTCTTATTGAGAAATTCGGAAAAAAATATTAAATTAAGTAAATTATGTTTATATGTCATCCTGAGGGTCAGTTATGTGGTGAGGGACAGGAGTCACTTCTGTTTGTCCACATATTTTATTATGGGTAGCCACAAGCACTGGTTTTGTCTATTACATTGACTGTAAATAACTTGAATTGGCCCTGGACCACCAACCCAGAGCACCCCTGCGAGTACCCTGTTGGTGCCTAGGCACTAATTTGAGGGGTGGTCTTCTGTATGCCGGCGGTCGGGCTCCCGGCGCTCAGTATACCGGCGCCGGGAGCCCGACAGCCGGCATACCGACACTTATTTTCCCTCGTGGGGGTCCACGACCCCCATAGAGGGAGAATAAAATAGTATGGCGCGCGTAGCGCGCCACCGTGCCCGTAGCGTGGCGAGCGCAGCGAGCCCGCAAGGGGCTCATTTGCGCTCGCCACGCTGTCGGTAAGCCGGCGGTCGGGCTCCCGGCGCCGGGATTCTGGTCGCCGGGAGCCCGACCGCCGGCCAGCCGTAGTGAACCCAATTTGAGAACCCCTGCCATAGAGTATTTTTTGTATTTTTAATATGCACACAAGCTAAATCCAAGTATTTGATGGTCATATACTGACATCTAGTGTATATACACATGTATGACATGCTTCTGTTCAAATGCTGCCAGCATTATTCAATTTAGGAAAGAAATATTAAAGTGATGTTGTGTGTAAGGCAGAGATTCTCAAATGCGGTCCTCAAGGCACCTTAACGGTCTAAGTTTTAGGTATATCCATGGCTCAGCACAAATAGTTAAATCAAACCGACTGAGATGCTAATTTAGTCATCTGTGGCCAAGCATGGATAAGCTTAAAACTTGGACCATTGGGGTCCCTTGAGGATTGCGTTTGAGAACTTCTGATGTAAGGAAATAATAAAATTGAAGAAGTGTACCTTCAGGTAGAAAAGAATAAGCAACCTTAAAATACAAAAATCTTCAAAACAAAAAGCCTCTTTATCTGTCTTCTAGCCAGTAGCAATTTTTCTAACCATTGTCAGATAAGTCAGTGATCTAACAAAAAAAAAATCATTACTTAAGGTAACTATAGGGTATATCTATGTATATTTAACATAGAAACATAGAACTGGATGGCAGATAAGAACCACTTATCTCATCTAGTCTGTCCCTTTTTACCATATTTTTACCTCAAACCTTATTTGAACCTTATTTCTTTGTAAGGATATCCTTATGTCTATCCCATAGAAACATAGAAACATAGAATTTGACGGCAGATAAGAACCACTTGGCCCATCTAGTCTGCCCCTTTTTTTATCCTTTAGGTAATCTCAACCCTTTTTAAACCTTAATTCTTTGTAAGGATATTCATATGCCTATCCCAAGCATGTTTAAATTGCTCTACAGTCTTAGCCTCTACCACCACTGATGGGGGGCTATTCCACTTATCCACTACCCTTTCTGTGAAGTAATTTTTCCTTAAATTTCCCCTGAACCTGCCTCCCTCCAGTTTCAGTGTATGTCCTCGAGTTCTAATACTTCTCTTCCTTTGAAGAATGTTTCCCTCCTGAACTTTGCTAAAACCTTTGGTATATTTGAACGTTTCTATCATGTCTCCCCTTTCCCTTCTGTCCTCCAAACTATACATGTTAAGATCTTTTAGCCTTTCCGGGTAAGTTTTGTGATGTAGGCCATGCACCATTTTAGTTGCCCTCCTTTGTACACTCTCTAATGTATTTATATCCTTCTGGAGATATGGTCTCCAGAACTGGACACAGTATTCCAGATAAGGCCGAAACCAATGACCTATACAGTGGGATTATTACTTCTCTTTTCCTGCTACTAATTCCTCTCCCTATGCAACCAAGCATTGGACTTGCCTTTCTCATTGCTTTGTTGCATTGCTTTCCTGACTTTAAGTCACTTGAAATAGTGACTCCTAAATCCCTTTCCTCCTCAGTAGTTTCCATTATAGTACCCTTGATACTATATTTAGCCTTTGGGTTTTTGAGACCCAAGTGCATGATTTTGCATTTTTTAGCATTAAACTGTAGTTGCCACATTCTTGACCATTTTTCAAGCCTAGCTAGGTCATCAATCATTTGTTTTACCCCTCCTGGTGTGTCTACTATGCTGGATATCTTTGTATCATCTGCAAAAAGGCATACTTTCGCTTCAATACCATTTGCAATGTCACCAACAAAGATATTAAAGAGAACTGGTCCGAGTACAGATCCCTGGGGTACTCAACTGGTAACATTTCCCTCCATAGATTGCAATTCATTTACTACAACTGTCTGATTCCTATCCTGCAACCAGGTTCTTATCCATTCAACTATTTTATAATCCACCCCCACACTTTCAAGTTTATTTAGCAGTCTGCGATGTGGGACAGTGTCAGATGCCTTACTAAAGTCTAGATATGCTACATCTACAGCTCCCCTTGATCTATTATTTTAATCACAGAGTCAAAAAAGTCAATAAGATTTGTTTGGCATGATCTCCAACCAGTAAATCCATTCTTTTTTGGATCCTGTAAGTTGTTTGTTTTAAGATATTCCACAACTCTTTCTTTTAATAATTTTTCCAATACTTTCCCCACTACTGATGTAAGGCTTAATGGTCTGTAGTTACTTGCTTCTTCCTTGCTTCCACTTTTGTGCAGTGGAACTACATTTGCTCTTTTCCAGTCCTCTGGAATGGCACCTGTATTTAGTGACTTGTTAAATAATTCTGTTAATGGTGCCACCAGCACATCTTTTAGCTCTTTTAGCATCCATGGGTGTATCCCATCTGTCCCCATTGATTTATCCACTTTTAGTTTTGAAAGTTCAGGTAGGACCTTCTCCTCTGTAAATGTACTTTCATCTACCTTATTTTTATGAATGTCCTTGCAACTTAACTGTGGCCCCTTCCCTTCTCCTTCTGTAGTAAATACTGAGCAAAAATAATTATTTAGGTGATCTGCTATTGCCCTGTCTCCCTCCACCAAATTTTCACTCTCTGTCTTAAGTCTTATTATTCCTCCATTTGATTTTCTCCTTTCATTTATATACTTAAAAAAGTTTTGCCCCCTTTATCTACTGACTGGGCCATTTTCTCCTCAGCTTCTGCCTTTGCACGTCTGATCACTTTCTTAGCATCCTTCCGTCTGTCAAGATATACCTTTTTGTCATTATTATTTTGAGTCTGTTTGTATTTCCTAAAAGCCATCTTTTTTGCTTTCACACTAGTTGATACTTCTTTTGTGAACCACACTGGCTTCCTTGGTGCTTTTCCTAACCCTTTTGATACAAAGGTCTGTTGGCCTTAGTATTGCACTTTTCAGTTTTTCCAACCTCTCCTGCACCCCTTCCAAGTTCCTCCAGTCCACCAATGAATCACTTAAACATCTCCCCATTTTTGCAAAGTCAGCATTTCTAAAATCCAATACCTTTGTTTGTTGGATCCTGTCTTTATACTAAACCATACTGCTTGATGATCACTGGATACCAGGTGCTCACCCACATATATGTCTGATATCCTGTCACCATTTGTAAGAATGAAATCTAATATTGAGTCTTTCCGAGTGGGCTCCCTTACCAATTGCTTGAGAGATGCTCCCTGTAAGAAATATAGAAATTTGCCACTTGTAGCTGAACTTGCAAAGGACCCCTTCCAATTTACATCAGGTAAATTAAAGTCTCCCATGATTATGACTTCTCCCTTTAAAGCCATTTTATAGACATCCAACAATAGGTTCCTGTCCAAATCCTGCTCCTGGCCTGGTGGTCTATAGATCACCCCAATGCGAATAATGTCCTTCTTCCCGGATTCTGGGGTGACCCAAAGGGCCTCAGTTTTGTCCTCAACATTTTGTATTAAAGTAACATTTATGGGTTTTTTCGCATACATTGCTACCCCTCCTCCTATTCTTCCCATTCTATCTTTCCTACATAAATTGTATCCTGGTATAGCTATGTCCCAGTCATGATTCTCATTGCACCAGTAATGCGACAATATCCAGGTTATCCCTTGTCATTATCGCAATTAGCTCTGGAATTTTGTCTCCTAAGCTCCTAGCATTTGCACACATAGCTTTAAGAATTTTGTCTGTGCATCTGTTATTAGTAGCCATGTCCAGATAGTACAAAATAAACGACAAGTTTAAAGTTGAAATTACCTGTTTGGTGACGTTGCACAGTGTTTGGTATTATTATTATTATTTTTTTACTAATCAGGAATCACACTCTGTCCTTTACACCACAACTACACCTCACTAAATATAAAGATATAGGGGGTCATTCCAAGTTGATCGCTCGCTAGCTAGTTTTAACAGCCATGCAAATGCTATGCCGCCGCCCACTGGGAGTGTATTTTAGCTTAGCAGAAGTGCGAACGGTTGTAACGCAGAGCGGCTACAAAAAAAATTTTGTGTAGTTTCAGAGTAGCTCAAAACCTACTCAGTGCTTGCGATCACTTCAGACTATTCAGTTCCGGATTTGACATCACAAACCCACCCAGCGTTCGCCCAGCCATGCCTGCATTTTCCCTGGCACGCCTGCGTTTTTCCAAACACTCCCTGAAAACGGTCAGTTGCCACACCCTCCATGTCAATCACTCTGCAGCAACCAGTGCAACTGAAATGCATCGCTAGACCCTGTGCAAAACTGCATCGGTTGTTGTGCCCGTACGTAGCACGTGCGCATTGCGCTGCATACGCATGTGCAGAACTTCCATTTTTTAGCCTGATCGCTGCGCTGCAAACAAATGTAGCTAGCAATCAACTCGGAATGACCCCCATAGTACACCTGTCCACAAATGGCCAAATGGTCAAAGGAGGTAAACACCAGACAGCATGCAGTAATAAAACTGTTTCACTGAACAACTTCCCCACACATGCAATGCTAATTACAAGCAATTCATTACATCAAAAACATACATGAGTTTGCATAATAGAGAACTGTAGTGAGCAGATTGGGGATGTCTTTTCTTAGTTTAAAAGACATATAATATGCATAAGATGAATTACATACTTTCGAGGCATTAAGGCAGTCCTTATGTCATTGTTTTGGTGTGTTGTTGTTTTGCTTTGGTTTAACGCAGGTATAACGCTAATATTATAATAACACTTTTATGTCAGCACTACCAGCCATATACTAGACTTTTAATAGGAACAATTGCCATGTGAATGCAATGATTGCTAACGCCACCCAATACAATCCCCCTTTAAAGCTAAGGCCATAAATTAGCTTAGACAAACAGGCATTACATACCAATAAGGCAGCCAACTAAATCTTTACAAAAAAAACAAAAACTTTTTCAATGTACCTATGTAATACAACACAGCTATGCCATACAATCCTATTTCATTTGCGTTTGATGGTAGTAATGATAGTTCAATGTACCTATGTAATACAACACAGCTATGCCATACAATCCTATTTCATTTGCATTCGATGGTTGTAATGATAATTCAATGTACCTGTTAATGAGAAGAAGAAGGAGTGGGGGTGTGGCCTGACACCGGAGGAGAGCAGTCGCATCTTCTCCCAGCTCCTGCTCCAACGACACTGCAGTCACCCTCCCAGCCTGCCCAAACTCATCATCCCACCCTGACCTTCCTCCCCACATCTTCCCATACCCCCCCCCTGCCGCCACCGCGGAATTGGGGAGCACCGTGGAGGCTCCTGCGGATTGCAGCCTACTCCTCCGATTAATGCCGGGGCCTCGATTTTGATGCCGGCCTGCCGGACCTACGGGCGCCCCGTTACAGCGGCGTATGGACTCGGTCCGCCTCCCCTTTCACACCCAGACCTTGGAGTCATCCGTGGAGGGCCCCACACAGCCTGCGGACAGCTGTCTAACAGTGGAGAGCCGGCCAGAGGAAGCTGGATGCTGCTTCATTGAAAAAACACACAGCTCGGCGGCCATTTTAATATTGCTGCTCCCAGCTGCTATATGAGAGCCTGGAGAGAGGACACAGGCACTGCACACCACACAGTTCACTGGAAGCCTGGTAAGGTGCCATCCCCTACTACATGGTGACCCCACCGCTGACCCCATAGACCGGAGGCCACATACACCCATTTGCAGACCTGCAGGTCCATTTATAACACAAGCATAGTCTGGGGCCCACTGCTGCACATACCGTATTGTGCAGAGGCCCGGGGGTGCCCACACTTCAGGCTATAGATCACCCACCCTGACCTGGGTGCTGCAGGGAAGCTACCAATAAGCATTTAAACCATACTCCTATCTCCTGCTCAGCTATTGATATAACACCACAGCCAGTGCTGTAAACTCTATTTTTGTCCAATGCAGCTCTTTTTGCTAATACAATCCCCATCACTGCACCACTGTGCCAGCCGGCGAGTCCTGCTATTTGGAAATTCATCCCACCTTAGTATGTCAATTGGGATTTGTATACTACTCTCTAACTACCTTTTATAATCTTTGCACTGGAATTCTGTAATAGGATCTTAACCTAGCCCTGCAGGAGAAATAACACTACCTTCTACACTCACTGCCTCTCTATGCTTATAGTTTACTGAGAACGCCTGTGATCTCTCTGTGACTCATCCGTCCCCACCTGTAGACGGGACCGATCTACACCCACCACACCCTTTACTTCACTGATCAGGATGTGACGATTTTAAAGCGAGATGCTTCAAATGTGAGACCGGATACACCTTCAACACCTCAGATTCCCTGCGCACTCCTGCTGCCCTATCTTATTGCCACCTCTGCATGGAAAAATTCCTAATACCTATGTCAATGACGTCTGAAGGAGCCACACTGCCGTCTTGGAATGACACACCCTGTGACAACTCCTCCGACCTGGATCATTCGACTTCACGCTCTACCTCCCAATGCTCATGCAAATCCAGACCACCTGTTAAACAAACGAAAATGAAACATAAAGATTTAATAGCGGTCTTGGAGCCCCTGCTGGATGAAAAACTAGCAGGCATTAAGGAGGCTATCGAATCCACTGCAACCCAACTTAGCCAGCACTCTAACCGCCTGGATGAAGCGGAGCAGAGGATATCTTCTGTAGAGGATGACCTAACAACGGCTCAACGCAATATATAAGCCAAACAATTGGGGATCTCCGAACTATCGGAGAAGCTCGACGACCTTGAAAATCGCAGTCGGCCTAACAACCTAAGGGTCATAGGCATCCCAGAATCGATCAAAGGCTACGAGTTCATGGATCTCCTCTCATCAGGTATTCCAGAGCAATTATCTATGGATCTAAAGGGAATCCCACTCGTCATTGAAAGAGCACATAGGCTCGGTCCCGAACGGAAAAATTCTACTGGGCGCCACCGCCCTGTCACAATGAGAGTCCTGAATTATGCAGAGAAGACTAAACTCCTTAAACACTACCGCAGGACAGCCAGCTTATCTTATAAAGGTGATCGCCTCCTCATATTCCAGGACTTCTCTGCTCTCGTGGGCCAACAAGTGCAGGGAATTTGCCCCCATTTGTAAGCACCTCTTCGACACTAAGGTCAAGTTTTCACTACTTTACCCCACCCACCTCAGTGTCTTCGAAGATGGCAAACCACTGTTCTTTAATAATCCCGGAGAGGTGAAGCGGCATTTCTCTAGTAGGGGGTGCAGCTGCTATGGGGCCCAGGCTGCTTCAAGGGCCTGCTGCTACCCCTGCACCCAGTCATGGAAAGTCCACAAGGCTTCCCTTCACCCCCTGCTAAGAATGGGTGCCGATAACATAAACCCCACCCTCCCCCGTTCCTCCAAGGCTGTAGCTGCATGGAGGATGCAGTGAGCGGAGGGGCTACCTGCCTTGATCCAAGTGCCATGGTTCACAGGTATTTAGGGGTGGGGCCTAATGCCAGGAAGTGGGAAGTGCTCATCCCCATCAGCAACCTCTGCTGGAGTCAGGCAGTGCTTGCTTCCATTCCCTCTCTCCCCTCTCTTTCTCTCTCTCCCTGACACTCTCTCTCTTGCTTCGCTTTCTCTCTCTACCTGATACTGTTTCTCTCTTTCTCTCCCTGATGACACTGTCTCTCTCTCTCCCTCACTCTATTCCTGACACAATCCATATCTCTCTCCCTGACACTGTCTCTCTCCCTCTATCTGACACTGTCTATATCTCCCTGACACTGTCTCTACCTCTCTCTTACTCTGACACTGTCCCTCTCCCTCCTTCTCACTGATACTGTCTCTCTCCCTCTCTCCCTGACACTGTCTCTCACTCTCCCTGACACTGCCTCTCTCCCTCTATCTGACACTGTCTATATCTCCCTGACACTGTCTCTCCCTCTCTCTTACTCTGACACTGTCCCTCTCCCTCCTTCTCACTGATACTGACTCTCTCCCTCTCTCCATGACACTGTCTCTTGCTCTCCCTGACACTCTCTCTCCCTAACTCTCTCTCTCTCTCCGACAGTCTCTCTCTCCCCCTGATGCTGTCTCTCTATGACACTGTCTCTCCCTCTCTCCCCCACACTGTCTCTCTCTTCCTCTCCCTCTGACTCTCTCTCCCCAAAACTCTTTCTCTCCCTCCCTGACACCTCTTTCTCTCTCTCTCTCTCT
Source organism: Pseudophryne corroboree (assembly GCF_028390025.1). NCBI lineage: Eukaryota > Metazoa > Chordata > Amphibia > Anura > Myobatrachidae > Pseudophryne > Pseudophryne corroboree. Next base: position 241,733,118 of record NC_086446.1, read on the forward strand.
CTCTCTCTCTCTCTCTCTCTCACTCTCACTCTCTCTCACGCTTTCTCTCCCTGACACTCTAACTCTCTCTTGATGCCCTCTTTCTCTCTCTCTCTCTCTCTCTCTCTCTCTCTCTCTCTCTCTTTCTCTCTCTCTCTCTCTCTCTCTCTCTCTCTCTCTCCCTCCCAGACACTATCTATTACTCTCTCACTCCCTCTTGTTCCTCTCCCTCTCTTGCTACTCTCCCTGCTCTCTATGACACCCTCTCTCTCCGACACTGTCTCTCTCTCCCTCCCTCTCTCTCCCCCTAACACCATCTCTCTCTGATTCTCTCCCTGATACTCTCTTTCTTCCTCTCTCCCTGACACACCCTCTCTCCCTCTCTGTCTCTCTCCCTATCTCTCCCTCACACTTTCTCTTACTCTCTCTTGCTCCCTTTTCTCTCTCCTTCCCTGACATTCTCTATCTCTCACTCCTCTCCCTCTCTTGATCCCCCCCCTTCTGTCTCTGACACCTTCTCTTTTCCTGATGCCCTCTCTCTCTTTCCCCTCTCTTCCCTCTCTCCCTGACACCCTCTCTCTTTCTCTTGTTCCCTTTTTCCATGAAACCCTCTCCCTGACCTTTCTTTCTTTCTCTCGCTCTTCTTGATCCTCTCTCTTCTTTCTCCTCTCTCTCTCTGCAGCCCCTTTTGTCACTCACCCTTGTTGTCTATCTCTCTCTCTCTCTCTCTCTCTCTCTCTCCTCCTCTCCATTGTAATGACAATAGCAGGGGAGGAGGCTTTCAAGACTTTGCTATGGGGCCCACAAAGTTCTAGTTATGCCCCTGGGTGGAGGTGAGAGAGAGCATCAGGGAGAGAGAGAGTCAGGAAGAGAGAGAAAAAGAGAGTATCAGGGAGAGAGAGTCAGAGAGAGGGAAAGAGAGACTGATTCAGGGGAGAGAGAGGGAGTGAGAGAGACAGTATCAGAGAGAGGGAGAGTGTCAGAGAGAGAGAATGGGAGGAGCAAGAGAGGGAGGGAAGCAAGAGGGAATGAGAGAGATTTCGAGAGTGTCAGGGGAAGAGAGAAAGAGGGGAGCAAGAGAGAGTAAGAGAGAGTGTTAGGGAGGGAAAGAGGGAGAGAGAGAACGAGAGAGAGAGGATGTCAGGGAGAGAGAGAGAAAGTTTCAGGGAGAGAGAGTCAGGGAGAAAGGGAGAGAGTTGGTGTGGGGGAGAGAGAGAAACAGAGACAGTGTCAGGGAGAGGGAGAGTGTGTCAAGGAGACTTGTCTATAATAGTGCAATTGTAACCTAAGACTGTACAGGAGCCAGGAGAAGAGAAAGAAACATAAGTCATTGTATAGGAGGAGACTATTTGAGAAAAGAACTGAAAGGCCAAATCTGGGTACAAACCAGCCACATCTGCAAAGACTGCCCCTGCAGGACACAATTTTTTGTTAAATTACAGAAATATTTATTTTTTATTACACTGGACTAAGCCACAACAAAAAATTATCTGTCATCATGATAATCTTAAATGGGTGCCATTAGTGCTACTTTGCTGTACTGTACATTGCAACTGAGCAACAGAAATAGGAACAAAGTAAACAGTTTATAGCTACAAAACTTCAGCTTACAAGTCTTTACAGCAGGGGTTTTCAGGCTGGGCTCTCTCTGTCTTATATAGAACCACTAGAAAACACTATTAGCACTGGCAAATTTTTAATGGGTGCAGTGTGTGTGGTGCACACGGGCCCCTAGGGACCAGGAGGACCCGCACAAAACACCCTGCACCCATTATTTAAAAAACTCGCCCTACGTCCCCATTAGCAGTGCTGCAGAAATCACTGGAAGTGGCGCAGCACCATTTTCCTGTTTCGCGTGGGTGTGGTTCATTAGGTCAACATGCATTAGGTCGACATACATTGGGTCAACCACTGAAGGTTGACATCCATATGGTCAACATGGTCATTAGGTCGACATGTACAAAATAGACATGGAAAACCTTCAGTGGTCGACCCAATGTATGTCGACCTAATGCTTGTCGACTTAACAATCGCCTCCCGTTTTGCGTATGTGCAGTAGGAAATTCACTGGGAAAATGGCCGCTGTGCCATTTTCCCGGAGATCTGCACATGCACTCTAGGCTCCGGGATGCTAGTGTCCCCTAGGGACCCTAGTGCCCAGACCTGCAGTGAGCACTGATGGCTAGACAGCCTCCACGCAGGCCTACTCCCCACTATACACTTCATAGCAGGATACCGTGTTCTAGAGCAAAGGTCTGTCCTTAGCTGTGGCAGAGTCCATACAGATTATGCATACATCAGCTGGCAGGACACTAAGGGGGTATCCAATTAGCCCACCCAACATAATTTTGGCCACGAAAACCGAGGGGGGGGGGGGGGGGGGTTCCCAATTTTATTTTTACCGACGATTATTTTGGGTGCTTCTTGAGTGAAAACACATAGGATCCATGAAAAGTGGTGGACCTATGTGTTTTCGCGGCTCTGAAAAAAATGCTTCCTTTTGAGGATCTGGTTTCACCTGCCTTAAGCAGGCAAAACAAAACCCCTGGCAAGTACCAGCACTATGACTAATTGGATAGCTTGGCCGAGTAAATTATCCGCAGTAAATTACCGCAGCTAATTCATTACCAAGTCTTGTAGTTCCACAGAAGCCGCATTGCCACTGCTTGTAAATTTTCTTGGTGTGAAGGATTTACACTGTGTCATAACAGAGGAATGTATATATACAAAGTGTATGTGTATATATTTTCCCCGCACATGGCATTACACTGTCATATTTAAGAGAAGTATAAAGTGAACATCAACAACATGTGAGAGGCCCCTCTTGTGAACAGCACCAGATGTGTGTGATATGTACATGGCTACAGTGCTGGATATTGGCCAAACACACAACAGAGATCCACTGACCTGTGTCAGCCCTCTCTGTACAACAGGAATCACTCCTTGCCACTGCTGCCTACCTTCACCCATGTGGCTTCTATGTCTCCATATTCCATAATGACTGTGGAGGTGGGGTGTAGTGGCATGCAAGGGGGGGATGTGATCTTTTGGTCTGAGGGGCAAACAAAAGAAGGAAGCCCAAGCTATATTTCTAATGCATCAACAACAGATATATGGGTCTTGACAAAACTTGTGTGGGTGTGTTTTGTCTAACGTGGGTTTACTTATATATAGCACATACATACTATTTGAAAAATACAGTATATAACTGGTCAGACAGTACTGGGTATGGGAACACCTCACAATACACGGAATACAGAGTGCATAATTGTGACAGCCACAGAATACAAAGTGCATAATTGTGACAGCCACAAAATATATAGTGAATAATTGGTGTGTTCTTAGGCAAAATTGTGAGTGAGCCCACTCCCTTGGCTGAGAAGAAACCCCACACATGAATGGGCTCAGGATGCTTTACTGTTGGCATGACACAAGACTGATGGTAGCATTCACCTTTCCTTCTCCAGACAAGCAATTTTTCCAGATGCCCACACAATCTGAAAAGGGGATTCATCAGAGAAAATGACTTTACCTCAGTCCTCAGCAGTCCAATCTCTGTACCATTAGCAGAATATCAGTCTGTCCCTGATGTTTTTCCTGGAGAGAAGTGGCTTTGCTGCAATTCTTGACACCAGGACATCCTCCAAAAGTCTTTGCCTCACTGTGCATGCAGATGCACTCACACCTTGCTGCTGCCATTCCTGAGCAAGCTTTTCACTGGTGGTGCCCCGATCCCGCAGCTGAATCAAGGAGGGAGGTGACCAAGAACCTGATGGTCACTCTGTCAGAGCTACAGCAGTACTCTGTGGAGAGAGGAGAACCTTACAGAAGGACAACCATCTCTGCAGCAATCCACCAATCAGGCCAGTATGGTAGAGTGGCCAGACGGAAGCCACTCCTTAGTAAAAAGCACATGACAGCCCATCTGGAGTTTGCCAAAATGCACCTGAAGGACTCTCAGACCATGAGAAACACAATTCTCTGGTCTGATGAGACAAAGATTGAACTCTTTGGCATGAATGCCAGGCATCATGTTTGGAGGAAACCAGGCACTGCTCATCACCAGGCCAAAACCATCCCTACAGTGAAGCATGGTGGTGGCGGCAGCATCATGCTGGTGGGATGTTTTTCAGCAGCAGGAACTGGGGGAGGGATAGAGGGAAAGATCAAAGCAGCAATGTACAGAGACATCCTGGATGAAAACCTGCTCCAGAGCGCTCTTGACCGCAGACTGGGGCGACGGTTCATCTTTCAGCAGGGCAACAACCCTAAGTACCCAGCCAAGATATCAAAGGAGTGGCTTTAGGACAACTCTGTGAATGTCCTTGAGTGGCCCAGCCACAGTCCAAACTTGAATCCGACTGAACATCTCTGGAGAAATCTGAAAATGACTGTGCACTGACAATTCCCATCCAACCTGATGGAACTTGAGAGGTGCTGAAAAAGGAATGGGCGAAATTGGCCAAAGATAGGTGTGCCAATCTTGTGACATCATATTCAAAAAGACTTGAGGCTGTAATTGCTGCCAAAGGTGCATCAACAAAGTATTGAGCAAAGACTGTGAATACTTATGTACATGTGATTTCTTATTTTTATATTTTTAATACATTAGCAAAAATCTCAAAAAAAACTTTTTTCTTGTTGTCATTATGGGGCATTGTGTGTAAAATTTGGAGGGAAAAAGGAATTTATTCAATTTTGGAATAAGGCTTTAACATAACAAAATGTGGAAAAAGTGAAGCTGTGAATACTTTACGTATGCACTGTAGGTGCAATCTTATTAGCAGCAATATCCTTGTCTGTGAAATCCTTTCTGTGCAAAGCAATGATGACTGCATGTGTTTCCTTGCAGGTAACCATGGTTAACAGAGGAAGAATAATGATTTCAAGCAACACTCTCCTTTTAAAGCTTCTAGTCTGTTATTCTAACTCAATCAGCATGACATGGGGTAATTCATATCTAATTGCTGGGCTGCGTTTTTTTGCTGCCCTGCGATCAGATAGTCGCCGCCTACAAGGGGAAGGGAAAAGTGCTGTGCAATTGTGCAATCGCTTCTTTTGCAGAGCTGCACAAAATTCAATTTGTGCAGTCTCTGCGCAGCCCAGGACTTACTCTTTGTGTGTGATGGAACCCTGCTGATCGGAGCCAGAGCTGACGTCAGACACCCTCCCTAAAAACGCCTGAGCCCGCCTGTGTTTTTCTGGACACTCCTGGAAAACGGTCAGTTGCCACCCACAAATGGCCCCTTCCTGTCAATCACCTTGCGAACGCCCATACGTTCAGATTTTTCGCACCATCTCATCGCTAGTCGCTGATGCCTGTCGCTGTTGTGCATCGACAGGTGCACTGTGGTGCATACACATGAGTAGTTCAGATCTGATCGCCCACTGTGCGAAAATGCACAGCAGCCATCAGATCTGAATTACCCCTAGAGTGATCTCCAGCTTTGTCCTCATCAACACTCTCACCTGTGTTAACAACAGAATCACTGACATGATGTCAGCTGGTTCTTTTGTGGCAGGGCTGAAATGCAGTGGAAATGTTGTTTTTGGGATTAAGGCCCTCATTCCGAGTTGTTCGCTCGGTAATTTTCTTCGCATCACAGCGATTTTCCACTAATTGCGCATGCGCAATGTTCGCACTGCGGCTGCGCCAAGTAAATTTGCTAAGAAGTTTGGTATTTTACTCATGGCATTACGAGGTTTTTTCATCGTTCTGGTGATCGGAGTGTGATTGACAGGAAGTGGGTGTTTCTGGGCGGAAACTGGCCGTTTTATGGGAGTGTGTGAAAAAACGCTGCCGTTTCTGGGAAAAACGCGGGAGTGGCTGGAGACACGGGGGAGTGTCTGGGCGAACGCTGGGTGTGTTTGTGACGTCAAACCAGGAACGAAACTGACTGAACTGATCGCAGTGGCAGAGTAAGTATCGAGCTACTCAGAAACTGCAAAGAAATTTCTATTCGCAATTTTGCGAATCTTTCGTTCGCAATTTTGCTAAGCTAAGATTCACTCCCAGTAGGCGGCGGCTTAGCGTGTGCAATGCTGCTAAAAGCAGCTTGCGAGCGAACAACTCGGAATGAGGGCCTAAGTTCATTGTCATGGCAAAGAGGGACTTTACAATTAATTGCAATTCACCTGATTACTCTTCATAACATTCTGGAGTATGTGCAAATTGGCATCATAAAAACTGAGGCAGTAAACTTTGTGAAAAATGAGTTTTATGGTAAGAACTTACCTTTGTTAAAACTCTTTCTGCGAGGTACACTGGGCTCCACAAGGATAGACATTGGGGTGTAGAGTAGGATCTTGAACCGAAGCACCAACAGGCTCAAAAGCTTTGACCTTCTTCCCAAGATGCATAGCGCCGCCTCCTATATCACCCCACCTCAGTTTTGATAACCAGCCCAATGCAGTAGCAAGTAAAAGAGACGACAACTGCCAGTTGCCACAAACACTCTCCCGACAGGAGAAATGTCAGCGGCTAATGCCATACCAACCCAAAGAAGCTAAGTGCGTCAGGGTGGGCACCTTGTGGAGCCCAGTGTATCTCGCAGAAAGAGTTTTAACAAAGGTAAGTTCTTATCATAAAATTCGTTTTCTGCTGCAGGGTACACTGGGCTCCACAAGGATAGACATTGGGGATGTCCTAAAGCAGTTCCTTACGGGAGGGGACACACTGAAGCGGGCACAAGAAACCGGCGTCCAAAGGAAGCATCCTGGGAAGCGGCGGTATCGAAGGCATAAAACCTAATGAACGTGTTCACTGAGGACCACGTAGCCGCCTTACACAATTTTTCAAGGGTCGCACCACGTTGGGCCGCCCAAGAAGGTCCAACAGACAGAGTAGAATAGGCCTTAATGTGATCAGGAACAGAGAGACCAGCCTTCACATAAGCATGTGCAATCACCATTCTAATCCATCTGGCCAGAGTTTGCTTGTGAGCAGGCCAGCCCCGTTTGTGAAACCCAAACACAACAAAAAGAGAATCAGATTTCCTAATAGGAGCAGTTCTCTTCACATAGATACGGAGAGCCCGTACCACATCCAAAGACCGCTCTTTCAGAGACAGATCAGGAGAAACAAGTGCCGGAACTACAATCTCCTGATTAAGGTGGAACGAAGAAACCACCTTAGGTAGATAGCCGGGACGAGTCCTAAGAACCGCCCGGTCACAGTGAAATATCAGATATGGGGAACTACAGGACAAGGCACCTAAATCCGACACTCTTCTAGCTGAAGCAATAGCCAGCAGAAACACCACCTTAAGGGAAAGCCACTTAAGGTCAGCTGAATCAAGAGGTTCAAACGGAGACTCTTGTAACACCTCCAAAACCACCGACAAGTCCCAAGGAGCCACTGGCGGGACATAGGGAGGTTGGATACGCAACATGCCCTGAGTAAAGGTATGCATATCAGGTAAGGTCGCAATATTTCTCTGAAACCACACCGACAAGGCAGATATTTGAACCTTGAGGGAGGCCAGACGCAGGCCTAAGTCCAGGCCCTGCTGAAGAAAAGCCAACAACTTGGCTATACTAAACTTGGAAGTGTCATAATCGTTAGATGCACACCAAACAAAGTAAGAATGCCAGACCCTATAGTAAATATGAGCCATAGCCGGTTTCCGGGCCCGCAACATAGTTTGAATGACCGCCTCAGAAAACCCTTTAGCCCTTAAGACGGAAGCTTCAAGAGCCACGCCGTCAAATACAGCCGGGCTAGGTCCTGGTAGACACAGGGGCCCTGAAAGAGGAGGTCTGGGCGTTGTGGAAGTAGAATTGGACGCTCTGATGATACGCCTTGCAGGTCTGAGAACCAGTGCCGTCTGGGCCACGCTGGAGCTATGAGAAGCAGAATTCCTCTTTCTTGCTTGAACTTCCGAATTACCCTGGGCAGGAGTGACACCGGAAGGAACTCGTACGTCAGCCAAACCCTCCACAGTACCGCCAGCGCATCCACGAATGTTGCTTGTGGATCCCTTGTCCTTCCTCCGAAGACCGGAACCTTGTGATTGTGTCGAGACGCCATCAGATCTACGTTTGGAAGGCCCCACCTTTCCACTAGGAGTTGAAACACTTCTGGATGGAGGCCCCACTCGCCGGCATGCCCGTCCTGACGACTGAGAAAGCCTGCTTCCCAATTCAGGACTCCCGGAATGAATATTGCCGATATGGCCGGTAGATGGCATTCTGCCCACTGTAGAATCAGTGAGACTTCCTTCATTGCTAGGCGGCTTTGAGTGCCGCCTTGATGATTTATGTAAGCCACTGTGGTGGCGTTGTCTGACTGTACTTGAACAGGACGGTTCTGAATTAAATGCTGGGCTAGGTTCAAGGCATTGAAGACCGCCCGCAACTCCAGAGTATTGATCGAGAGGAGGGACTCCTCCTTGATTCACCGCCCCTGAAGGGAGTGTTCCTCCAACACCGCGCCCCAACCTCTTAGACTGGCATCTGTCGTCAACAGGACCCAGTCGGATATCCAGAACGGACGGCCCCTGCACAGTTGTTGGTCCCGGAGCCACCAGAGCAGCGACAGACGGACCTCCGGAGTCAATGAGATCATTTGAGACCTGATCCGGTGAGGCAGGCCATCCCATTTGGCTAGAATCAGCCTCTGGAGAGGGCGAGAGTGAAATTGAGCATACTCCACCATGTCGAATGCTGACACCATGATGCCCAGCACCTGCATCGCCGAATGTATCGACACTTGCGGACGAGATAGGAAGCAACGAATCCTGTCCTGAAGTTTCAGGACTTTCTCCTGAGACAGGAACAACCTCTGGTTGTGAGTGTCCAATAGTGCTCCCAGATGCACCATGCTCTGAGCAGGGATCAGGGATGACTTCTTCCAGTTGATGAGCCACCCGTGGGCTTGCAGAAACCGGACCGTCACATCTAGATGACGCAGGAGAAGTTCTGGGGAATTTGCCAGGATTAATACCACCGTCATCACCGCCATGACTTTTGTAAAGACTCGCGGAGCCGTTGTTAAACCAAAAGTTAACGCCCGAAACTGGTAATGGCAGTTGCCAATCACAAATCTCAGGTATTGCTGATGAGACACTGCTATAGGAAAATGCAGGTAAGCATCCTTTATATCCAGGGATACCATGAAGTCCCCAGGTTCCAAGGCCAGAACTATAGAGCGAAGGGTTTCCATCCGGAACTTGGAAACCTTCACAAACCTGTTCTATTTTCTATGCTTTGAGGTTGAGATTGGGCCGGGAGGACTCATTCGGTTTCGGGACTAGAAACAGCGGAGAATAGTACCCCCGGCCCCTCTGTGCAAGAGGCACCTGTACTACGACTCCTGTATCCAGGAGGGTCTGTACCACCGAATGTAGAGTGTTTGCCTTTGTCTTGTCCAACGGGACATCTGTCTAGCAAAATCGATGATGGGGTCGGTTTTTGAAGGCTATGGCGTAACCTCGAGTGATGACTTCCCGTACCCCAGGCATCTGATGTGGTCTTTAACCATTCCTGGGTATACCCTAGAAGCCGGCCCCCCACCCTGGGATCCCCCAGAGGGAGGCCCGCCCCGTCATGCGGAAGGCTTATCTGTCTTGGAAGCTAGCTGACGGGCCGCCCAGGCTCTTTTGGGTTTAGACTTACCAGGTTTGGAAGTGCGGGCCTGCTTGTTGTACGCCTGACCTTTTCCTTTACCTGGAGGACGAAAGGGGCGAAAGGAAATACCTTTAGCCTTCGACAAAGAAAGGAGCAGTACTTGGCAGACAGGCAGTTTTGGCAGTAGCCAAGTCAACCACAATCTTATTTAAATCCTCCCCAAACAGAATATCTCACTTAAAAGGGAGTACCTCCAGGGTTTTTCTAGAGTCCAGATCCACAGACCAGGATCTCAGCCACAATATCCGGCGAGCCAGGACTGACGTAGTAGAGGCCTTGGCTGCCAGGATACCGGCATCAGAAGCCGCCTCTTTAATATAATGAGAAGCTGTGACAATATAAGACAAGCATTGTCTAGCATGGTCAGAGGAGATTTCAGCATCTAACTCCAAGGCTCATGCTTCAATGGCCTCTGCAGCCCAAGTAGCTGCAATAGTGGGCCTTTGTGTAGCACCCGTGAGGGTGTAAATCGCTTTCAGACAACCCTCCACACGTTTATCCGTAGGCTCTTTTAGAGATGTGACGGTGGTGACCGATAGAGCTGAGGAAACCACCATCCTAGCCACATGTGAGTCCACTGGAGGAGGCATTTCCCAATTCTTAGACAGAGCCGGCGCGAGGGGATAGCGAGCCAGCATCTTCTTTTGAGGCACAAACTTCGTACCCGGGTTTTCCCAGGGTTCCTGACGTATATCAATTAGGTGGTCAGAGTGAGGTAAAACTTGTTTAATCACCTTCTGACGCTTGAACCTATCTGGTTTCTTAGGAGGAACGGATGGCTCGGGATCATCCGTAATCTGTAAAATTAACTGAATAGCCTCCAAAAGATCAGGAACATCCACATGTGAACCACCCTCCCCATCAGCCGTATCTGAGTCAGAACCTGTGGGGTCAGTGTAAGTGGCGTCTTCATTCGACAAGGTGTCAGTGACAGCGTTGGATTGTGAGGAGACAAGCGCTCGCTTAGAGGACCCCTTGGACGTAGGCGAACGACGGTCAGACTTTTTAGCAGTCAGGGACTGGTTCAACTTCTTTATTTGAGCAGATAAATCGTCCGCCCACGGCGGGTTAGCTGCAGGGACCACAAACGGTTGCACCGGCATTGGGGGTCCCATAGGGGGTGTTAGTTTATGAACTAGCGTATGCAGAAGCATGGAAAAAGCGACCCACGGCAGGTCATTATTTGCCCCCGTTGCCACTGTCCCACTGGGGAGCAAGGAGCCCCCAGAACCAGAGCCCAAAGCTGCTATATTCTCCTCATAGGTATCTGCGGCTTCAGCAACACCGGCAGTGTGTTTAGCCCCAGAACCGTTACCCTCAGAAGCAGACATGATATAACTTGCAGTATCAGGTAACACAGTACAATTTGTCAGCAGCACAATACCTCTAGCCCAAACCCCTGCGCAGTGTAGTCAGCACCAGCAGAGATAAAGGAGAGATATGATGACTAAATCACAGAGAAAAATACGTAATACAGTATATCTTTGTGAAAATCCAATATTAGATAAAACCTGACGCACCAAGCCCCCTCAGGTTATAGAATATAGGGATAGCAGGTTGAGTGAAAGACACGAAATGGACACCACTCAGCTATCAAATGCACACACAAATAGTCACAGTCTGTCCAATGCAGAGGTTATTACTAACAATAATACTGCACTGGACTAGCTTACACAGCTATATAACAATAGATATAACAGTACACAGCAGTGACGTGCGGTGAGGTCATTGGCTGGGGAGGCACTGAGATATATATATATATATAGAGTATAGAAAAAGAGGAAAAATGGCGCCCCAGGGGTTTACAAATACCCTTATACAAAGACTATTGCTTAACAGGATTTGCAATCAATATTTATACAGGTTTTTAAAACACATAACGGACTGTACTTTTCATAAAAATTTATTAAAACAATTATACAGAAACATGAAGTATATCCATCATTATTACATGTACATTATGAAGTAGTTTCTCCATTTTTCCTCTTTTTCTATACTCTATTTTCTTTGCTCAGTTCCTCCTAACAAGGAACTCAGAGGAACCAGGCAGCCCATCCTAGAGATAGCTATACCTAATCGCCTATTTTGAAACCAATTAGCGCAGGAGGAGAGTGTTTGTGGAGTTTATATATATATATATATATATATATATATATATATATATAGATAGATAGATAGATAGATAGATAGATAGATAGATATACAGTGGTCGAACTGGAAATTTTGAAGTGGGGGAATGCAAAAGTCAAGGATGCAATTATTTCGGTGTGCGCTCCAGAAAAGGGGGCGTGGTTACCCAAGAAGGGGCGTGTTCAGTGTAGTAGAACCCCTTATACTATCTAGTACTGGTGCCCCTTTCACCTTATAGCACACGGTACGAGCTCAAATTCACATTATAGCACACGGTACTGTTACGTTCCTGATGCTCAGAACTAGAAAGATGTTGCGAAGTGAGTCCAGAGCACCAGGACGTGACGCTGAAATAGGGAGGGAACGGGAATAGCCCCTAGCACCCTACCTCCGTTGTTTTACCCGTGTGGTCAGTTCACGCCTGAGTGACTATGGTTTCTTGGGCCCACGGCAGCCGCGTTTGAAGGGCGGATTAGGTCTGCCCAACTCCAATGCCCCCAGGTCTTAGAGTGAGACAAAGCGTGAACCGAGACAGGATAATAACAAGGGGACCTCTAACTAAAGCAAACAGAAGCTAGGGGCTACTAACTACCCTAAAACTAAATATATGTGCGGCACGCCGCCAAAGGAAAAGAACAACAAAAGATATCACTGTCCACTCCCCCACACGGCACCGCCGAGTTCCGGGGAGGACAGTGAAAAGCGGAAACCTCCGCAAAAACCACCAATACAAAAAGTACCAAAAGGACTAAGCGGCCTAGGCTGCAACACGCGGCAGAAGCCGCTACTCACGAAACCGGGAGAGAACCCCAACAAACGAGAACCCCAAGATGACTGCAACAGGTTCACTTGAACAGGAAGGATTCCCAGGACCGGCTTCAGAACTCCAGGACTCAGGAGCACAGGGAGCAGGATCGTTGCTAGGCGCCGGGCGGGCAGGAAGGGAGGTGCGGCGGCCATGAGCGTCGCTCGGAAGCAGACCGAGCGGCGCCGCGGACCGCGGCACCTAACAGTACCCACCCCCCTTGAGGAGGGGTTAAAGAACCCCTAAAGCCGGGTTTCTGAGGAAATTCCTGAAAGAATGATCTCTTAAGTTTAGGGGCATGTAGATCCTTATCCAGGACCCAAGACCTTTCTTCCGGACCATAGCCTTTCCAGTGAACCAAAAAATAAAGCCGGCCCCGAGAAACTTTGGAATCTAAAACCTTCTCCACCAAGAACTCTTGTTGCCCCTGAACATCCACCGGAGGTCTACCCTGGGAAGTCTTCCGAGGGAATCTCCTGGAAGAAAAATACTGCTTCAGAAGGGAACAGTGAAAAGTATTGCCAATTTTGAGTGATTTAGGCAAGCGTAGCCGAAAAGCAACTGGGTTGACCTTCTTAATGATAAGGAACGGTCCAATAAATTTGGGTCCCAATCTAGCCGAGGGTTGTCGGAGCTTGATGTTGCAGGTTGACAACCACACCTTATCTCCCACCTTAAAAGTGCATGGGCGTCGGAACCTATCAGAAAAAAAATTTTCTCGGAAGGCAGCCTTCTTAAGGGCAAGGTGCACCTTTTTCCAAATCATTCTGAGACGGGAAGTTAAGGTCAACGAGGAGACTGGAAAATGAGGGTAAAAAGAATTGGCTCTAGGATGAAAGCCCAAGACCGAAAAGAATGGGGACACCTTGGTGGAAGAATGACAAGAGTTATTATAGGCAAACTCGGCCAAAGGAAGAAATTCAGACCAATCATTCTGAAGTTTGGCCGAATATAGCCGTAAATACTGTTTTAATGACTGATTAACACGTTTGTCCGTTAGACTGTGGATGGTACCCAGATGTTAAAGAGAGTTTCATATTTAATGAGGCACAAAAACGTTTCCAGAAACGGGCGATGAATTGCGGTCCCCGATCAGAGACAATATCTCTGGGTAAACCATGGAGCCTGAACACATGGCGGAGAAATAAAACTGCCAACCCTTGAGCAGAGGGTAATCGGGGGAGAGCAATGAAGTGGGCCATCTTACTAAAACGGTCTACTACCACCCAAATGACTCGAAATCCAGCTGAAAGAGGAAGGTCCACCACGAAATCCATGGATATATGTGACCATGGCCTGACAGGAATGGCTAAAGGTATGAGTTGCCCAACCGGCAACGATCGAGATACCTTGTACTGAGCACAAACCTGACAGGAACGGACAAATTCCCTTACATCTTTAGAAAGATTAGGCCACCACACTGAGCGAGAGATTAACTCCAAGGTCTTAGTGATACCCGGATGACCAGAAACCTTATTATCATGAAACTCAGCTAGAACAGTGCCTCTCAGAAATTCAGGGACGAAGAGACGATCTGCAGGAGTGACTTTGGGAGCCTGCTGCTGAAGCTGGACTAGCTGTGTAAATAAATCCTGTGTGAGGCCAGCCCGGATGACAGACGATGGAACTATGGGGGTAGTAGCCAGGTGGTTGTTGTGAACCGGAAGAAAACAATGTGACAGGGCATATAGTCTCCCCTTAGGTAAAGAGGCACCGGGAACTAAGTCAATAGCGCAGTCATAGGACCGATGAGGAGGCAGAATATCCGCATTACCCTTGGAGAAAACGTCAGCAAAGTCCTGATATTCCAAAGGAATAAGTTCTAGGGGGGCCTGCCGCAACCCGGACTGGACGGGAAATACATTCCTTAACACAAAAGGGACCCCATCGGGAAATCTCCCCAGACTGCCAATCTATGGTGGGATTATTAAAGGCAAGCCAGGGGTGACCCTGAACTACGGGGACAGCCGGACAATGGGTAAGGTAAAATTCGTTTTTCTCTGAATGTAGGGCCCCCACTGTCAGTTGTACTGGAGGTGTGCGGTGAGTGATTACCCCGTTAGAAAGCGGACCACCATCCAAGCCGTGCATGGTAATACGTTTATCCATAGGTATCTGTGGAACGCCCAAAGCCTGAGCCCAACCAAGATCCATGAAATTTCCCGCAGCTCCACTGTCGACGAAGGCCGACACCAACGAACTGAGGTTACCAAAGGAAATTTTTACAGGAACTAATAAGGAATCATTAGAGGAGATTAACTGCAGACCCAAGTGAACCCCCTCACTATTCACTTGGTCAGAGCGTTTCCCTGTTTATTCGGGCAATTACGTGCGATATGTCCCTTGCCACCACAATACAAGCAAAGACCAGAATTTAGCCTTCTGGTTCTTTCCTCTGGGGACAGCCGGGAGAGACCCATTTACATGGGCTCCTCGACGTCCTCAGGGAAAGTATACACACATGGACTAGGCCTGAAACTAGCTCCTCTTTCAGCCCTCCGCTCCCGGAGACAACGATCAATTTTAATAGCAAGCTCCATGAGTTTGTCTAGAGTCTCTGGAGCGGGGTACTGAAGGAGACTGTCTTTAATAACTTCAGACAAACCGAGGCGAAACTGACTGCGCAGGGCCGGGTCATTCCAGCCACAGTCGTTCGACCAACGGCGAAACTCGGTACAATACGCCTCTGCTGGATTTTTCCCTTGCTTAAGTGCACGCAGGTGGCTCTCAGCCGACGCTTCTCTATCAGGGTCATCATACAAAAGGCCTAAGGACTTAAAAAAGGCATCTACAGATAGCAAGGCAACATCATCGGCTTTTAGCCCAAAAGCCCAGGTTTGTGGATCGCCTTGTAGTAATGACATCACAATCCCGTCCCGTTGAGACTCAGTACCAGAGGATCGGGGCCTTAAACGAAAATAAAGCTTACAAGCTTCCTTGAAATTAAAAAAAATCCTTTTGGTTACCCGAAAAACGGTCAGGTAGATGCATCTTTGGTTCTGGAATCATACTCGGGGAGGCTCGCAAAAGATCTTCCTGCGATCTCACCCGAAGAGTAAGATCCTGAACCATCTGAGTTAGTTCCTGAATCTGGTTGGCCAAAAGCTGGCTGGGATTCGGTCCTAATACTGCCGGATTCATGAGGCCGAATTTCAAAGCCCACCAAATACAAATAACTTTTTTTTTTTGGTGTGTTTTTGGGCCGGTGATAATGTTACGTTCCTGATGCTCAGAACTAGAAAGATGTTGCGAAGTGAGTCCAGAGCACCAGGACGTGACGCTGAAATAGGGAGGGAACGGGAATAGCCCCTAGCACCCTACCTCCATTGTTTTACCCGTGTGGTCAGTTCACGCCTGAGTGACTATGGTTTCTTGGGCCCACGGCAGCCGCGTTTGAAGGCCGGATTAGGTCTGCCCAACTCCGATGCCCCCAGGTCTTAGAGTGAGACAAAGCGTGAACCGAGACAGGATAATAACAAGGGGACCTCTAACTAAAGCAAACAGAAGCTAGGGGCTACTAACTACCCTACAACTAAATATATGTGCGGCACGCCGCCAAAGGAAAAGAACAACAAAAGATATCACTGTCCACTCCCCCACATGGCACCGCCGAGTTCCGGGGAGGACAGTGAAAAGCGGAAACCACCGCAAAAACCACCAATACAAAAAGTACCAAAAGGACTAAGCGGCCTAGGCCGCAACACGCGGCAGAAGCCGCTACTCACGAAACCGGGAGAGAACCCCAACAAACGAGAACCCCCAGATGACTGCAACAGGTTCACTTGAACAGGAAGGATTCCCAGGACCGGCTTCAGAACTCCAGGACTCAGGAGCACAGGGAGCAGGAACGACCAGATACAGCTGACCAGGAACAGACTTTACAAGGCAGGAACAGCATACAGGAAGCTATCACCGGCGTCTGTGCCAGGTAGTGAAGGAGAATATAACAGGGAGCC
This sequence comes from Pseudophryne corroboree, assembly GCF_028390025.1. Taxonomy (NCBI): domain Eukaryota; kingdom Metazoa; phylum Chordata; class Amphibia; order Anura; family Myobatrachidae; genus Pseudophryne; species Pseudophryne corroboree. Next base: position 241,749,615 of record NC_086446.1, read on the forward strand.
CTCCAATAGCTGCAGCGAAGCTTAATTAGTAATGTCGTGCAGCTGCCCTGCTGCACGACCAGAGCTAACAGGTGTATTGATTGATAGGAAGCAACGGGGAACGCGGTTCGTCTGTGGCGTCCCCATTGCTAAGGGTCCGGCGGCTACGCACGCACGGCGTCCCAGCGTTGCCGGGGACCCGGCGGCTCAGCGCGCACGGCGTCCTGGCGTTGCTAGGCGCCGGGCGGGCAGGAACGGAGGTGCGGCGGCCGTGAGCGTCGCTCGGAAGCCGACCGAGCGGCGCCGTGGACCGCGGCACCTAACAGGTACGAGCCGAAATTCACATTGTAGCACACTGAATGAGCCGAAATTCACATTGTAGCACACTGAATGAGCCGAAATTCACATTGTAGCACACTGAATGAGCCGAAATTCACATTGTAGCACACTGAATGAGCCGAAATTCACATTGTAGCACACTGAATGAGCCGAAATTCACATTGTAGCACACTGAATGAGCCAACAGTCACATTATAGCACACTGAATGAGCTGAAATTCACATTGTAGCACACTGAATGAGCCGAAATTCACATTGTAGCACACTGAATGAGCCGAAATTCACATTGTAGAACACTGAATGAGCCGAAATTCACATTGTAGCACATTGAATGAGCCGAAATTCACATTATAGCACACTGAATGAGCTAAAATTGTGACAGCAGGGACAGCCAGAGTGACAGCAGAGACAGGGAGAGAGATAGTGACGGCAGGGAGAGAGAGAGTGACGACGGGGAGAGAGAGAGTGACGACAGGGAGAGAGAGAGTGACGACAGGCAGAGAGAGAGAGTGTGACGACAGTGACAGCAGGGAGAGAGAGAGTGACAGTAGGGACAGTAACGACAGGGAGAGAGGGTGACGGCAGGGGAATATTACCTGAATGTGGTCGGCGGAGGCACCCATGGGCAGCGGCGGTGATAAGGTGTCCTTTGGTGCGATGAGGTCCTTCTGACCACCATTTGTTGTGGCTGAGCGGCTGGTGGCTGACGGCGGTGAGCGGCGGGCGGCGGTGAGCAGCTGGCCAGGGGCGTAAGTTAATACCAGACGCCCGGAGGCAAAAAAGATCATATTGCCCCCCCCCCCACTCAGCCCAGTTCAGGTATACACACAAAGACACATATACACGCATACACACACTTACATATATAAAAATACACACCCAGCCACATTTACAAACAGACACACACACATACACACACACACACACACACATTATACCACTTATACACAAATAGCCACACATATATAGCCACATATCTACATACTCACAGTCACACACACGCAGCGACATTTACAAACACACACACACACACACACACACACACACACACATGTCCCCACACTGACACTCTCCTCCATTAGTTCCAGACTGAGCTGTCAGTGGGGCAGGAGCCGGGCTGGCGGGCGGCTGTGAGCCGCGGCTTTTCATGCGGGAGTCGGGCGGTGGTGAGCTGTCAGTGGGGCGGGGGACGGGAGCCGGGCTGGCGGCAGCGGGCGGCTGGGCCGCTGTGAGCTGCGGCTTTTCATGGGGGAGCCGGGTGGTGGTGAGCTGTCAGTGGGGCGGGGGACGGGAGCCGGGCTGGCGGCGGGCGGCTGGGCCGCTGTGAGCTGCGGCTTTTCATGCGGGAGCCGGGCGGTTGTGAGCCGTGGGAGCCGGGGGCCGGTGAGCAGTGGAGCGGGGATGGGACATGGGAGAAGGGAGGAGCTACGAGCTAGTAGGTGGTGACGGGACCAAAATTACCGCTGTCACAGTGATGGGCGTGCTTTCAGATACGCTGAAAGCACGCCCCTGCTGTTCAGCGGCACTTGGACAGGTGCCGCTTCCATTAGTTTTTCAATGGGCTTTTACAGCCCTCTGCTTGTCCCCGCCCCCTGCCCGCCCCCTGCTTCCGGCCGATCACAATGGAGAGCAGGAGGCACCGTTCTCGGTGCCGCACAAATACATTTCATCAGCCATTTAAACTGAAAAATTATTAACATAATATAAATAAAATACTTATGACACAGAATATGTGTCATAAGTATCTTCTTTGTATTATTTTAATAATTAATCACAGGGGAGGCACTGCCTCCCCTGCCTCCCCTGACTGCACGTCCCTGGTACACAGTAAGAACTGGATGTATATCACAGGGTAATTGTACTAGGAAACCCTGACTAAGTGCACTCTTTCTTAACTAACACTGACTAAAAAAGGCAGGTAGAATACTTAAGTGTCTTGTAAAGTCACAGCACAGACAACCAGGCGGCTTTACATAGGAGGATTTGCCCAAGCATTCCCAGAAACAGTGAGTTGACGGATAATGGCGCCGCAGACACTGCCAGGGAGTGAGGGAGAGACAGATATGCAGCTCCAGGGCGGGAACATTTGCAGAAAATGGCGCCCTGGGGCTGGGGGAGGGGCTTCAGGTCCAAGCTCTATCCCCCTGCTGGCAAAACCACCGGGTACTGCGGGCTCTAATAAAACAGTTTATAGAGAAAACCTGACATGTCCCATGCCCTGGGGATCTAGTGGGATCGCCTGTACTGCCACAGTGTCCACCGCCAGCGCGCGCGGCCCGCCTCCCATTGATCGCGCCGGATCGCGATAAAGACCGGGTCCCGCAAGCAGGACCCACTTACCACCTCCCGAAGCGCGGTCACGCGATCCCGGAGAGCCCCAGCCGTGTGTGACTAACTTGGAAGAAAACCGGAGCCTCCTGCTGTAGGTACCCGGCAACCAGGGCACGGGAGTGTACAGCGCCGCTGGGGGAGAGATGGAGCTGCAGCAGGCAATGTCTACTGACATCCAGCACAATCTGTGCCTCTGCTGCAGCCCTTGTAGTCCTCTTTTTTCCTCAGAAAAAGCTTTTTCTAGAGCTGCTGTGAGCAGCTCTTCCTGTTACATGCTTGCACTGCAAGCACCAACTACAAACTGAGCTCCTGTGCACGGAGGCGGGGTGATATAGGAGGCGGCGCTATGCATCTTGGGAAGAAGGTCAAAGCTTTTGAGCCTGTTGGTGCTTCGGATCAAGATCCTACTCTACACCCCAATGTCTATCCTTGTGGAGCCCAGTGTACCCCGCAGCAGAAATGAATATTTGTGTCATTCTCAAAACTTTTGGCCATGGCTGTATTAATATCCTTCTGAAGATATGGGCTCCAGAGTTGAGCACAGTATTATAGATGAGGCCGTACCAATGACCTATACAGTGGAATTATTACTTCTTTATTCTGCTGCTGATTCCTCTTCCTATGCAACCAAGCATCTGACTAGCCTTCCTCATTGCTTTGTTACATTGCTTACCTGCCTTTAAGTCACCTGAAATAGTGACTCCTAGATCCCTTTCCTCTTCAGTAGTTTCCAGTATAGTGTCATTAATACTATAGTTAGCCTTTAGATTTTTGAAACCCAAGTGAATGATTTAGCATTTCTTAGCTTTAAACTGTAATTGCCATGCTCTTGATCATTCCTTTAGTCTACCTAGATCGTCAATCATTTATTTTACCCTTCCTAATGTGTCTACCCTGTTGCATACCTTTGTGTCATCTGCAAAAAGGCATACATTCCCTTTTATGCCATTTCCAGTGTCACCAATAAAGATATTAAAAAGCACGGGTCCAAGTACAGATCCCTGAAGTACTCCACTAGTAACATTTCCCTCCTGTGAATGCACTCCATTTATTACAACTCTTTGTTTTCTATCTTGCAACCAAGTGTCAAAGTCAGAAAAATATCTCTATGCACACTACCATATTTGCACCTCACACAGGTCCGTGCTGCGCATGCGTACGCTCTCCCGTACGTGCGCATACTCACAGTCGCGGGCACCCGCAGGCGCATGGTATGCGTATTTACGGTAGAGTTTATGCGATCGTAGCGTGCGACTCAATCATTACATATTTTCACTATATAATGTATTTTGTAGATCATGGTCCCTTTGATAGATTCTGCAAGTTTGGTTAATATAGAATGTTCATGAACAGAGAAATCCCTCTTTGTTTGATACGAAGGGTCAGACAGGAGTAATACAGTGGTGTTTAGTATCCATCGGAAGAATATTTAATTAGAAATATTCCGGTGTTGGTTTGAAGCAGATCAATCGCTCGTGCGAATAGTTATGGACATAAGAAGTTTATGAACATTTACTTTATTTGCACTTTATTACCCATGCGGCGGGAAACCCAGTTTCCCTCCCACCTGAGCTGTTGGAAATAGTCACAGCCCACCTGTATGAATCAACCTATGACCTTTTGTTATAATGCGAAGCCGAATTCCTGTGTCCAATGAACAATGAGATTGTAGGGACCATTGAATTGTATTGTGTGTGGGGCATAAATAGGCAGGCCGACCGTATCCAGTACACTCTCTTCAACGGTTCTCATTGCTGATAATCGGGAGCTGGATATCGAGGCGCATGCGATCGTTTCCCCTTGTGCGTAAGTGTTTCTCCGCAACTATATTGATCTTCTTGTTATTGTGGGCCAATCTCTCTCAATTAATTTCTCTCTCTCTCTCTCTCTCCTTCTCTTTCTCACTCATTTTCCCATAAATTGTATTGTATTGTATTTCCTGTGTAGTTATCTGGTTAGGTAGTCTATGTTATATTGTAGTGTATGACTTGTATTGTGTTTAACTCTTTTGCAAGTATAGCATTCATAATATATATTTTAGGCGTTGGACCCTGAGCACGGTATCTGTGTGTTTCTTATAGTATTAAGTATTCTCAGAGCGTCGGTGACGCTCAAACAGCTTTTAAGGTAATAAGGTTATACTGTGTTGCATTTACTCTCTAACATTACACTAAGGTTTTACTGCACAATACACTGTTTATGGTTTAGATACAAAGGTTTAATATAGTGAGCGCCAGCTCCGCTGGTGATCTCCTCGTGGTCCCGAGCGTTCGCTACGCTATAGCGAATCATTACTTTAGTTAACAGCCAATAACGTGCCTGCCTGTGATCTCTTGGCCGTGAGTGAACGTGACGCTTGAGCGTCTCGATCACGGCAAAGCGATTGTTACGCAACTAGCGTACCCTTACGGTACTTCATACATAAATAGCGTACAGTGTTCTTAGACCTCATAAAGGGTATTATATACGATAAACTTTTAGCTTTATCATAAAGCTAAAAGTTTATCGTATATAATACCCTTTATGAGGTCTAAGAACACTGTACGCTATTTATGTATGAAGTATCGTAAGGGTACGCTAGTTGCGTAACAATCGCTTTGCCGTGATCGAGACGCTCAAGCGTCACGTTCACTCACGGCCAAGAGATCACAGGCAGGCACGTTATTGGCTGTTAACTAAAGTAATGATTCGCTATAGCGTAGCGAACGCTCGGGACCACGAGGAGATCACCAGCGGAGCTGGCGCTCACTATATTAAACCTTTGTATCTAAACCATAAACAGTGTATTGTGCAGTAAAACCTTAGTGTAATGTTAGAGAGTAAATGCAACACAGTATAACCTTATTACCTTAAAAGCTGTTTGAGCGTCACCGACGCTCTGAGAATACTTAATACTATAAGAAACACACAGATACCGTGCTCAGGGTCCAACGCCTAAAATATATATTATGAATGCTATACTTGCAAAAGAGTTAAACACAATACAAGTCATACACTACAATATAACATAGACTACCTAACCAGATAACTACACAGGAAATACAATACAATACAATTTATGGGAAAATGAGTGAGAAAGAGAAGGAGAGAGAGAGAGAGAGAAATTGAGAGAGATTGGCCCACAATAACAAGAAGATCAATATAGTTGCGGAGAAACTCTTACGCACAAGGGGAAACGATCGCATGCGCCTCGATATCCAGCTCCCGATTATCAGCAATGAGAACCGTTGAAGAGAGTGTACTGGATATGGTCGGCCTGCCTATTTATGCCCCACACACAATACAATTCAATGGTCCCTACAATCTCATTGTTCATTGGACACAGGAATTCGGCTTCGCATTATAACAAAAGGTCATAGGTTGATTCATACAGGTGGGCTGTGACTATTTCCAACAGCTCAGGTGGGAGGGAAACTGGGTTTCCCGCCGCATGGGTAATAAAGTGCAAATAAAGTAAATGTTCATAAACTTCTTATGTCCATAACTATTCGCACGAGCGATTGATCTGCTTCAAACCAACACCGGAATATTTCTAATTAAATATTCTTCCGATGGATACTAAACACCACTGTATTACTCCTGTCTGACCCTTCGTATCAAACAAAGAGGGATTTCTCTGTTCATGAACATTCTATATTAACCAAACTTGCAGAATCTATCAAAGGGACCATGATCTACAAAATACATTATATAGTGAAAATATGTAATGATTGAGTCGCACGCTACGATCGCATAAACTCTACCGTAAATACGCATACCATGCGCCTGCGGGTGCCCGCGACTGTGAGTATGCGCACGTACGGGAGAGCGTACGCATGCGCAGCACGGACCTGTGTGAGGTGCAAATATGGTAGTGTGCATAGAGATATTTTTCTGACTTTGACACAAGATATTATCCATTTGACCATATTACTATCCGGTCCCATGCTTTAGAGTTTATCTGCAATGTTTGCTTTGTCTGCAATGTGGAACAGTGTCAAAAGCCTTACTAAAGTCTAGATAAGCTATATCTATGACCCCACCTTTATCTATTAATTTAGTTACACAGTCAAAAAAGTAAATAAAGTTTGTTTGACATGATCTCCCCCAGTGAATCCATGTTGTTTGGGATCCTGTAAACTGCTGGATTTGAGACCATCTACAACTCTTTTTTTTATGAGTGTTTCTATCAATTTCCCTACTACTGATGTAAGACTCACTGGTCGGTATTGCTTGCCTCTTCCTTGCTTCCACTTTTGTGCAGTGGGACCACGTTCGCTCATTTCCAGTCCTCTGGAATTACTTCTGTAGCTAGTGACTGGTTGAATAATTATGTTAATGGTGCTACCAGCACCCCTTTAAGCTCTTTTTGTATGCTTGGGTGTATCCCATTTGGCCCCATTGTTTCATCCACTTTCAGCTTTGAGAGTTCTATTAGGACCTTCTCCTCTGTAAATGTACTTGTTTCATTTTTTCTGAATATCCCTGCAACTTAACTGTGGTCCCTTCCCCTCTCTTTCAGTAGTGAATACTGAGCAAATATACTTATTAAGATGATCTGCTATTACATTGTCTCCCTCAACAAGATTCCCAGTATCTCTCTTTAGTTTTATTATTCCGCCTTTTGTTTTTCTCCTTTCGAGAATCCTATTGAAATAGTAGCAATCTCCCTGACTCCCTGAATAGACCAGCAATCTCCCTGATTGCACCTTACCCCCATTATGTAGCTGTTACATTCTTGGGGAAAAAAATAAATCACAGATACATACATTCAAATGGTCTCATCAGTGTTATTTCCCTGCATTGGTTATAAGGCACAATGATCCCTATTGCTACATGCATTTTAAATAAGGTTTGTCGTGGTCACTCACAGTATATGGAACCTCTTGCAAAACACCATACATGAACAAATCCTGAAAATTATCAGTGTCATTTCTTCAACAAGTAGATCTTATTAACTGTGGGGCTCATTTACATTTGGATGTAAGTCATTTTTATGACACGCCTCTCAGATGTAGCAGTACACATCCACGGTTATAAGTGTGATTTTAACAATCTCCTTGAAATGCTTTTTCAAAAGTAGGCAAGTATGCCTTTCACTTATATATCTAAAAAAAAGTTTTGCCTCCTTTACCCACTTACTGGGCCATTTTCTGCTCAGCTTAAGCCTTTGCACATCTGATTACCTTCTTAATCTCCTTCTGTCTAACAAAATATATATTTTTGTCTTCCTTATTTTGTGTCTGCTTATACTTCCTAAAACCCATCTTTTTGCTTTCACAATATTTTCTACTTCTTTCACAAACTACACTGGCTTCCTTTTTCTTGTATTTTTCAGGTCTGTTGCCTTTAGTATTGCACCTTTTAATGTTTCCCACCTCTCCTGCACTCCTTCCAAGTACCTCCACTCTGCAAAAAAATTACTTACACATTTTCCCATCCCTACAAAATCAGCCTTCCTAAAACTTAACACCTTTGTTTTTGTATTGGATGTGCAGTCTCTATCTTTATGCTGAACCATACTACTTAATGATCACTGGATCCCAGGTTTTCACCCACTTTTATGTCAGATATTCTGTCTCCATTTTTTTAAGTATGAAGTCTAATATTGCGTCTTTCCGAGTGGTGGAGGGATACTCCCTGCAAGAAATTCAAAATGTCCCTACTTCTAGTGGAACTAGCATCAGACACCTCCAAGTTTACACCAGGAAGATTAAAGTCTCTCCTTTTAATGCCATATTAGTGATATACTGCAATAGGTCCTTGTTCAGTTCCTCTTCCTGACTTGGTGGCCTGTATATCACCCCAATACGAAGATTCAGGCATACACAGCTCTTCATTCTAGGCCTCGACCAAAGACTTAATCTCTCTCTTTATGCAATCCTCATGAATAGGCTTGGGAGGTGGACAGGGGCGGATTGGGAATCAAAAGTGTCCCTGGAAAATTTCTAAAAGTGGCCTCATGTGGGCGGCACCGAATCAACTGTAGGTGGAGCCAATACCAAAGTAGGCGGGATTAATACTTCAAAATGTAATGTACATGGCGTTACACTAACAAAAGGCAGAGCATGTTATATTAGTTGGATGTAACACATTAAAAAGTTTAGAAAGTATTGTGTTGTAGCAGACAGAAGTAATTAAGAATTTAAAACTGGGGTGACATTTAATCCTCTGCACTCTCACTAAATACATTGTAAGGCAATTATAGCTACTTCATGCTATATTCTGTTACAGTGGTTCTCAAGCTGGGTCCTCAGGGGGCGCAAGCAGGGGTGCCACGGGATATGGTCCAGGACCAAAACAGTGATAGGCAAAACCAGTGATAGTGGCTGCCAATCATAAAACATACAGACAATGAGGAGCCACATAACTGAACTAAGGAGAACATGTAAGCCCAATTTACCTAACTTAATATTTGTCAATTTATCAATAAGAAAATTTCGGACAAGGGGTGCCAAGAAAAAAAGCCTGATACTCTGATGCACTGTGGTTCAAGAAAGTTTGTGAACTTTTGCATCACACAGTCCATGTTGTTTAAGCAGCTTAGCATTAAATAACCTTCCTCCCACTATTACAGAATAGCCCATTTTCAGTACAGAATACCCCTCAATCTCCATACATAGCATACTCATAACCAACTACACATAGGGGTATATGCAATTGCGGGCGAATTGCGGCAATTTTTTGGCCGTTTTTTAATTCGACAGAATTCGACCGTCGAATTCCGGCAGGTGGGTACCGGAATTCGACATATTCGATAAAAAACGGATTAGACAGTCCCGCTGTCGAAAAACGGCCGATTTGACGGATTTTGATCCGATTTTTAAAAATGGTCAAAAAACTGTAAAAAACCCAAAAAAAATTGCGTGGGGTCCCCCCTCCTAAGCATAACCAGCCTGGGGCTCTTTGAGCCGGTCCTGGTTGCCAAAATACGGGGGGGAAAATGACAGGGGATCCCCCGTATTTTAACAACCAGCACCGGCTCTGCGCCTGGTCCTGGTGCAAAAAATACGGGGGACAAAAAGAGTAGGGGTCCCCTGTATTTTTTGTACCAGCACCGGGCTCCACTAGCTGGACAGATAATGCCACAGCCGGGGGTCACTTTTATACAGCGCCCTGCGGCCGTGGCATTAAATATCCAACTAGTCACCCCTGGCCGGGGTACCCAAGGGCCAGGGGTGAAGCCCGAGGCTGTCCCACCCATCCAAGGGCTGCGGATGGGGGGCTGATAGCCTTGAGTAAAATGTAAGAATATTGTTTTTTGCAGAAGAACTACAAGTCCCAGCAAGCCTCCCCCGCAAGCCGGTACTTGGAGAACCACAAGTACCAGCATGCGGGGGGGAAACGGGCCCGCTGGTACCTGTAGTTCTACTGCAAAAAAAAGACCCAAATAAAAACAGGACACAGACACCGTGAAAATACAACTTTATTTCACACATGCCGACATACATACTTACCTATGTTGACACGCCGACTCTGGCCTCGTCTCCAATGTCGACGTCCGGGGTACCTGAAAATAAAATGATACTCACCTGATCCAGTGTCCTGGTCTTTTATTATAATCCACGTACTTGGCAAAAAAACAAACCGCATTAACCCGAACCAGACGGACTGAAAGGGGTCCCATGTTTACACATGAGACCCCTTTCCCCCGAATGCAGAGACCCCCCGTGACTCCTGTCACAGAGAGTCTCTTCAGCCAATCAGGTAGCGCCACGTCGTGGCACTCTCCTGATTGGCTGTATGCGCGTCGGAGCTGTCAGACGCGCATCGCACAGCTCCCTCCATTATCTTCAATGGTAGGAACTTTGCGGTCAGAGGTGAGGTCACCCGCAGTCAGCGGCTGACCGCGGGTAACCCCACCGCTGACCGCAAAGTTCCCACCATTGAAACTAATGGAGGGAGCTGTGCGATGCACTGTCTGCCAGCTCAGACGCGCAAAGCCAATCAGGAGAGTGCCACGAAGTGGCGCTTCCTGATTGGCTGAAGGGACCTTTCTGTGACAGGAGTCACGGGGGGTCTCTGCATTCGGGGAAAGGGGTCCCATGTGTAAACATGGGACCCCTTTCAGTCCGTCTGGTTCGGGTTAATGCGGTTTGTTTTTTTGCCAAGTACGTGGATTATAATAAAAGACCAGGACACTGGATCAGGTGAGTATAATTTTATTTTCAGGTACCCCGGACGTCGACATTGGAGATGAGGCCAGAGTCGGCGTGTCAACATAGGTAAGTATGTGTGTCTGCATGTATGTTATAAAGTTATACTTTCACGGTGTCTGTGTCCTGTTTTTATTTGGGTCTTTTTTTTGCAGTAGAACTGCAGGTACCAGCGGGCCCGTTTTTCCACCGCATGCTGATACTTGTGGTTCTCCAAGTACCGGCTTGCGGGGGAGGCTTGCTGGGACTTGTAGTTCTTCTGCAAAAAACAATATTCTTACATTTTACTCAAGGCTATCAGCCCCCCATCCGCAGCCTTTGGATGGGTGGGACAGCCTCGGGCTTCACCCCTGGCCCTTGGGTGGCTGGGGGGGACCCCTTGATTGAAGGGGTCCCCACTCCTCCAGGGTACCCCGGCCAGGGGTGACTAGTTGGATATTTAATGCCACGGCCGCAGGGCGCTGTATAAAAGTGACCCCCGGCTGTGGCATTATCTGCCCAGCTAGTGGAGCCCGGTGCTGGTACAAAAAATACAGGGGACCCTACTCTTTTTGTCCCCCGTATTTTTTACACCAGGACCAGGTGCAGAGCCCGGTGCTGGTTGTTAAAATACGGGGGATCCCCTGTCATTTTTTTCCCCGTATTTTGGCAACCAGGACCGGCTCAAAGAGCCCGAGGCTGGTTATGCTTAGGAGGGGGGACCCCACGCATTTTTTTTCCTGAATTTTACCCCATTACATTAAAAAAAAAAAACATTATTTTAAAAAATATATAAATAATACTTGTGCCTCCTAAATAGACAAACCAAGTACCTAATCCCTTCTAATATAAATAGATATGCTATTACCAATAAAAAAAACCACAAAAAAAAACATGATTTTACATTTTTTTATTAGATTCCGCCAGCAAAGTGTGGCGGATTGAAAATGACGAATTTACTGTCTAAAAGCACTGTTGTCGAATTTACAATCTTCAATTGAATATACTTTTGTCGAATTGCCACATTTGTACCATTACAGAAATGTCGAATTTGACAAATGTCCAATTTCAAAAAGTCGAATTTGGAATGGCCGTTTTTTTGGCGAAAATTACTGTATTGCATTGTCCAATTTATTTTTTTGTCGAAAATGTCCCATTTTTTGACATTTTCGGGAATTCGACCGCAATTGCATATACCCCATAGCCTATAAATAATCAACAATACATAGCATATACTTGGCATACCCCTAAAAAACCTGACACAGGACAGGATTTACCAAAGGATCACGGTACATCCCGTCACCTACCGCATTGATACTAATCGCATATGTACTAACATATGTGATTAGTATCGCAAAGGACAGCTCTCCCAATAAGAACTTTTCTTTACGATTCACTGCGGCTCCTGAATTTTTGAATCTATGACCCAGTAGTCCGTCTGCACATGCACAGACAGGTGGCGGCCGTGGGGGATGCTGGGAGAGTTCCGTGAGAGAACACTCCCACATGGCATTGCGGAAGAAGCCCCATAGGCTTCTACAGGATAACGCTAGCGAAAGCTGGCGTTACCCTGCGTGGCGGACACCCGGCTCATGAAGGTAAGTACATATGAAAATTTGGTAAAACCCCCGAAAACCGGGTTTTTTCTGCATTTTCATTTTAGTACATCCCATCCACAGCATGTGCATAGCAGATACATTGACAACTAAACATAGCATATACAAACTATATACAAAACTAAACACAGAATGGACATAACATATAAATACCCAAGTATACACAGAATGTACATAGCATATACATAATTAACAGTACATAGCAACTGTCACGATCCGGGTATCTGGACGCCAGTTCTTACCTATCAGATGCCTCCTAAGGCTGGCTCAGCGCTCCAGGACCGGATCCCATCTGTTATCCTGATGTGCACATTCCCGCATCCTCTCCTGTCTCTCTGGATGCAGTCACAGTAACGCCTTATACATCTGGCATGGCGTCTCCCGCGGCCTCCGCCGCCGTCCCTGAGCTTCTGCATTCAGAGTGGCGATTACGTCAGCCGCGGCCTCCGCTGTGTCTGCGTGGTCGGATGTGCATCTGTCAGCCTGGCGTCTCCTGTCTCCGGTGGCCGGCGCCGCCATTACTGTTTTCCAGACCACATGGATTACAATCCAAACTTCCCTCCAAGTGTCTGCATGGGCGCAGCCATCTTGGATTCTGTCAGCTGATCATTCCTACCAATCCGTTGTCAGTATTATTAATTTGCATAATTGCCTAGCCAATGCCTTCCTTGCTGCAGGTATAAATAGGTTGTGCCTGAGCAAGGAAGGCGTCAGTGCTTTGGTTGTCAAACCTAGTTCCAGTTTGTCTCTCTTCTGTGAATGTCTTCCAGGTTCCAGCTCCTGTCTCCAGACTTCTGCTATAGAGACCCGCACCAGCATTCCATCTGCGGTGTAGCCTGACTCTCCGATCCATTCTGGACTCACCTGTTTCCAGCTACAACATCACCTGCTTCCAGCTCAGCTTCCAGCAGTGTACAGCTTCTCTTAAAGGGCCGGTGTCCTTTCTGCAGTTTACCACTCTCCACCGGTATTATTATTTCTCCGCTCTCAAATTCTACATTTCATCTACATTGCATCGCTCTCAAGCTTTATTTATTATTTAACTGGTTCCAGCCAGTATCCACTCCGTGCCAACACCTGTCTGGTTCTAACCAGTACCCACAGCAGCATTTTATCTACAGCAGTCCAGCTTTCCCTGGAACACCAGCTGGTACGACCCTGGGCTTTCCTCATTGCTACAATTGAGCCTGGTAAGGACTTTCCAACTTGCAGATAATAAGAACTGTCTCATACCACCAGAGCTCTGTGGCCCCTGTCACCCTGTAGTACCCAGGAACTGTATTATTATTTCTCTGCTGATTTTTATGTTACTTTTTACTGCTACTGTGATGCATGGAGTTTGTCATAAATAAATATCATTGACTTTTACTCAAGTTGTCGTGGTCACGCCTTCGGGCGGTTTCTCTTCATGTTACTTACATGTCCAGGGGTCTGATACAACCTCCCAGGTTCCGGTACATCTCAGCCCCTACAACTGAGGCTGCCTTCCGTCAGCTCAGGCCCTCAGTTGTGACAGTAAGCACTGACCAAATGAATCCAGCCGGAGACCAGGATCAAGCGGCCAGGCCGATGCAAGAACTGGCAGCCCGACTTGAACATCAGGAGGCTGCACAGGGCCACATCATCCGCTGTCTCCAGGATCTCTCTACTCGGCTGGATGGGATTCAGACAACTCTCCGTGGATCAGGCGCATCTGGGGCGTCAACCACAGTGACTCCAACTATAACCCCACCCACCTTACCCGTTTCTGCTCCACGTCTTCATCTTCCAACGCCAGCAAAATTTGACAGATCTCCAAGATTCTGCAGGGGATTTCTCAACCAGTGTGAGATTCAGTTTGAGCTACAACCTGGCAATTTTCCCAGTGACCGTACAAAAATTGCCTACATCATCTCACTTCTCAGTGGCTCAGCCCTTGACTGGGCATCACCGTTATGGGAGAGGTCCGACACCCTGCTATCTTCTTACACTGCATTCGTGTCAACATTCAGGCGCATCTTCGACGAGCCAGGCCGGGTAACTTCAGCTTCGTCTGAGATTCTCCGTTTACGCCAGGGATCACATACTGTAGGACAATATCTTATACAGTTCCAGATCCTGGCATCTGAACTGGCATGGAACGACGAGGCCCTGTATGCTGCATTCTGGCATGGTTTATCCGAGCGTATTAAAGATGAGTTAGCTACCAGAGACTTACCCTCCAAGTTAGATGAGCTAATCTCACTTTGTACAAAAGTTGACTTACGTTTCAGAGAGAGAGCAACTGAGCGTGGAAGATCATCTGCTCCAAAATCTTCTGCTCCTCCTCCTCGCCAACTGTCACCAACTAAAGATGAACCCATGCAAATTGGCCGTTCCCGTTTAACTCCTGCTGAGCGCCGAAGACGTCTCTCTGAGTCTCTCTGTCTGTATTGTGCAGCTCCGTCTCACACTATTAATGCCTGTCCCAAACGTCCGGGAAAACTCCAAATCCTAGCTCGCCAAGGAGAGGGCCGGCTAGGAGTAATGATCTCCTCTCCATCTCCTCAAGATTGTAATCTCCCAGTCTCGCTTCAAGTTGCTCAACGTTATCAGAACGTCATTGCCCTCCTGGATTCCGGAGCAGCTGGGAACTTTATTACCGAAGCCTATGTTAAACGGTGGTCCCTACCCACCGAGAGACTTCCTTCCTCCTTTTCCTTAACTGCCATAGATGGCAGTAAAATTTTTGATACAGTTATTGCTCTAAGGACTCTACCAGTTCGTCTGAGAGTGGGAGTTCTTCATTCCGAACTTATTTCACTTTTAGTGATTCCAAGAGCCACACATCCTGTGGTCCTGGGCCTTCCATGGCTCCGTCTTCACAATCCTACAATTGATTGGACGACTACGCAAATCCTGGCATGGGGTCCCTCCTGTGCTGAGACATGTTTGTTTAAAGTGTTGCCTGTCTGTTCTTCCTCCCCCAGGTCGTCTGATGTTCCACCTCCTCCATATCAAGATTTCACGGATGTGTTCAGTAAAGCTTCTGCTGATATCCTTCCTCCTCATAGAGAATGGGACTGCCCGATTGATCTCGTTCCAGGGAAGGTTCCACCTCGAGGCCGAACTTATCCGTTGTCTCTGCCCGAGACGCATTCTATGGAGGAATACATTAAAGAGAACCTAGCAAAGGGGTTCATTCGACCTTCTTCTTCTCCAGCCGGCGCAGGCTTCTTTTTTGTAAAAAAGAAAGATGGTGGTCTGCGGCCGTGCATCGACTACAGAGGTTTGAACGACATTACCATCAAGAACCGCTATCCTTTACCCCTGATTACTGAGCTCTTTGACAGAGTTAGCGGAGCTACCATCTTTACAAAGCTGGACTTGAGAGGTGCATACAATCTCATCCGGATCCGTGAGGGTGACGAGTGGAAGACCGCATTTAACACCCGTGACGGACATTATGAGTACCTCGTCATGCCCTTCGGATTGAGCAATGCTCCAGCTGTCTTCCAGCATTTCGTCAATGAGATCTTCAGAGACATTCTATACCGTCATGTCGTGGTCTATCTAGATGATATCCTCATTTTTGCCAACAATTTAGAGGAACATCGTTTTTGGGTAAAGGAGGTTCTGTCCCGTCTCCGTGTCAATCATCTCTATTGCAAATTAGAGAAATGCGTCTTTGAAGTCAAGTCCATTCCGTTTCTAGGGTACATTGTGTCCGGTTCCGGACTAGAGATGGATCCTGAGAAACTACAAGCAATCCAGAATTGGCCAGTACCCTTAACTCTCAAAGGGGTCCAGAGGTTCTTAGGGTTCGCCAATTATTACCGAAAGTTTATACGAGACTTTTCCACCATTGTGGCGCCTATTACTGCTTTCACCAAGAAGGGTGCTAACCCGTCCAAGTGGTCTGAAGAAGCCATGCAAGCTTTTCATCTTTTAAAACAGAGGTTCATCTCTGCGCCTGTCCTGAAACAGCCTGACATCGACTCTCCTTTCATCCTAGAGGTGGATGCCTCCTCCGTTGGAGTAGGAGCGGTGTTATCTCAGAGGGCTAAAGATGGCCATTTACATCCTTGCAGTTTCTTCTCACGGAAGTTCTCCCCAGCGGAACGCAACTATGCCATTGGCGACCAGGAGTTGCTAGCCATCAAGCTCGCTCTAGAGGAGTGGAGATATCTGTTGGAGGGAGCTTCTCATTCAATCACCATCCTTACAGACCACAAGAACCTTCTATATCTGAAAGGCGCACAATGTCTCAACCCTCGTCAGGCCAGATGGGCACTTTTCTTTTCCAGGTTCGACTTTAAACTCCAGTTCTGTCCGGGCTCTCAGAATCGCAAGGCCGATGCCCTTTCCCGCTCATGGGAGCAAGAAAATGAGTCAGAGTCTTCAGACAAGCATCCTATTATAAATCCGTTGGCATTCTCCACGGTAGGGATGGACTCTACGCCCCCATCAGGGAAAAGTTTTGTGAAGCCGACACTAAGGAAGAAGCTCATGCATTGGGCCCATGCTTCCCGCTTTGCCGGACATACAGGTATCCAAAAAACCCTGGAGTTTATCTCTAGGTCCTATTGGTGGCCAACTCTGAAAAAGGACGTTTTGGAGTTTATTGCATCTTGCCCAAAGTGTGCTCAACATAAAGTATCCCGCCAGTCGCCTGCGGGGCAACTGGTTCCACTATCTGTTCCCCGTCGACCATGGACCCATTTGTCGATGGATTTTATTACAGATTTGCCCATGTGCAACAAGTTTAATACCATCTGGGTGGTAGTTGACCGGTTCACCAAGATGGCACACTTCATTCCTCTCACCGGTCTTCCGTCAGCTTCCAAGTTGGCTCAAGTATTCATACAAGAGATCTTTCGACTCCACGGTCTTCCAGAATAAATTATCTCAGATCGAGGAGTTCAATTCACAGCCAAATTCTGGCGAAGTTTATGTCAAGTTCTCCAAGTCAAGCTAAAGTTTTCCAAGGCTTACCATCCTCAGACCAATGGTCAAACTGAGAGGGTGAATCAGGACTTGGAGTCCTTCCTCCGCATCTATGTGTCCTCCTCTCAAGATGACTGGGTTCAATTACTTCCCTGGGCCGAGTTCTGTCATAACAACCAGTATCATTCTTCATCTTCCTCAACACCATTCTTCACCAACTTTGGATTCCACCCTAAAGTCCCTGAGTTCCAACCGCTTCCAGCAACTTCTGTTCCCGCAGTGGATATCACCTTGCATCAGTTTGCCAATATCTGGAAGAGCGTACGATCAGCTCTGCTCAAGGCATCGTTCAGGTACAAGAAGTTTGCGGATAAGAAGCGTCAAGCAGTTCCTGCTCTCAAGGTGGGTGATCGGGTATGGTTATCCACGAAGAATTTGAGGTTAAGAGTTCCCAGTATGAAGTTTGCACCTCGCTACATCGGTCCTTTTAAAATTGATCAAGTCATCAATCCTGTTGCTTACAGACTCCAGTTGCCTTCCTTCTTAAAGATACCCAGGACATTCCATGTTTCCCTGTTGAAACCGCTAATCTTGAATCGGTTTCATTCTTCACTTCCTCCAACTCCGAAAGTCCAAACTCAACGAGGCGTTGAGTATGAAGTAGCCAAGATCCTGGACTCACGTCACCGTTACGGTCAACTTCAGTATCTTATTGACTGGAAGGGTTATGGCCCTGAGGAACGTTCATGGACCAATGCTTCTGATGTCCATGCTCCTGCCTTGGTCCGGAGAATCCATTCCAAGTTTCCTCAAAAGCCAAAGAAGTGTCCTGGGGCCACTCCTAAAGGGGGGGGTGCTGTCATGATCCGGGTATCTGGACGCCAGTTCTTACCTATCAGATGCCTCCTAAGGCTGGCTCAGCGCTCCAGGACCGGATCCCATCTGTTATCCTGATGTGCACATTCCCGCATCCTCTCCTGTCTCTCTGGACGCAGTCACAGTAACGCCTTATACATCTGGCATGGCGTCTCCCGCGGCCTCCGCCGCCGTCCCTGAGCTTCTGCATTCAGAGTGGCGATTACGTCAGCCGCGGCCTCCGCTGTGTCCGCGTGGTCGGATGTGCATCTGTCAGCCTGGCGTCTCCTGTCTCCGGTGGCCGGCGCCGCCATTACTGTTTTCCAGACCACATGGATTACAATCCAAACTTCCCTCCAAGTGTCTGCATGGGCGCAGCCATCTTGGATTCTGTCAGCTGATCATTCCTACCAATCCGTTGTCAGTATTATTAATTTGCATAATTGCCTAGCCAATGCCTTCCTTGCTGCAGGTATAAATAGGTTGTGCCTGAGCAAGGAAGGCGTCAGTGCTTTGGTTGTCAAACCTAGTTCCAGTTTGTCTCTCTTCTGTGAATGTCTTCCAGGTTCCAGCTCCTGTCTCCAGACTTCTGCTATAAAGACCCGCACCAGCATTCCATCTGCGGTGTAGCCTGACTCTCCGATCCATTCTGGACTCACCTGTTTCCAGCTACAACATCACCTGCTTCCAGCTCAGCTTCCAGCAGTGTACAGCTTCTCTTAAAGGGCCGGTGTCCTTTCTGCAGTTTACCACTCTCCACCGGTATTATTATTTCTCCGCTCTCAAATTCTACATTTCATCTACATTGCATCGCTCTCAAGCTTTATTTATTATTTAACTGGTTCCAGCCAGTATCCACTCCGTGCCAACACCTGTCTGGTTCTAACCAGTACCCACAGCAGCATTTTATCTACAGCAGTCCAGCTTTCCCTGGAACACCAGCTGGTACGACCCTGGGCTTTCCTCATTGCTACAGTTGAGCCTGGTAAGGACTTTCCAACTTGCAGATAATAAGAACTGTCTCATACCACCAGAGCTCTGTGGCCCCTGCCACCCTGTAGTACCCAGGAACTGTATTATTATTTCTCTGCTGATTTTTATGTTACTTTTTACTGCTACTGTGATGCATGGAGTTTGTCATAAATAAATATCATTGACTTTTACTCAAGTTGTCGTGGTCACGCCTTCGGGCGGTTTCTCTTCATGTTACTTACATGTCCAGGGGTCTGATACAACCTCCCAGGTTCCGGTACATCTCAGCCCCTACAACTGAGGCTGCCTTCCGTCAGCTCAGGCCCTCAGTTGTGGCAGCAACCTGCATAACATATACATAACTAGCTATATAACCAACACTATACAGAGCATATACATACCGTTATAACCCCCCTGCCCCCTCAAAACAGATCTACATTAACCCTCCATCCATGTATCCAGACAAGAAGACTTAGTCAATGGACCTGTAGTGATGGATCAGCTTTATTATACCCCATTCACACCGCACAAATAACTCAATATCGACCCGGGTCGACACGGGATGGTGTGCGGTGTGAAAGGGCCATGGCAGAATTCCCGGGTCGCCTGACCCAGTAATTCAACCTGGGAATAAAGCAGTGTTATTCCTGGGTTGAATACTGGGTCAGTGGCAGCGTGAACGGTTTCCCGGGTCGATGTGACCCGGGACCCGTTCACTACAAAGGGAAAGGTGGCGTGGAGATGAGCTCATCTCCCAGCGCCGCTTACGCCCCCCCCCCCCCCCCCCCCCCCGCCTCTATGTCTCTTCTTTGTACTGTATGTTGTCTGCAGAGGCGTAACTAGGCTTTTTGGAGCAAGATGAAAAACGGCGCCCCCCCTTCCCAAAAAAAAAAAAATCTATAAAAGCATTATTTAAATCTTCTATAGATATATAAACTGGTTGATTGCTATAAAAAAGCTTTTAAAATGGAATACAAAAAAAAAATAAACTTGCTTGGGGCTTTTTTTTTTTTTTTTACTATTTAAGCCAGGGATGTAAATGTACATGTTATACCACATAGTAGTACCCCATTTACACGTTACGCCACACAGCAGTAGTACCCATTATACACATCATGCCACATGGTAGTAGTATTCCATACACACATTATGCCACACATTAGGGCAGAAATACACATTATGCCACACATTAGGGCAGAAATACACATTATGCCACACATTTGGACCCTTCATCAGACAAACGTTATCACTGTGCATCTTGACATTATGATGACCCTGCGTTGCGGGATCCAACCAACAAGCTGCTCCTGCTCCCACACTGGCAGCATTCAGCTCCAGTGTTTGAAGGGACCCAGAGACAAAGAGTGGTGGAAGGGACACAGCGACAGGGTGTGATAGCAGGAACCCAGAGTGAGAGAGAGAGTGTGGCACCAGAGATCCAGAGAGAGAGAGAGAGAGAGGCAGCAGAAACCCAGACACAGAGAGAGTGGCAGCAGGGACCCAGATACAGAGAGAATGGCAGCAGGGACCCAGATACAGAGAGAGTGGCAGCAGGTACCAAGACACAAAAAGTGCTAGCAGGGAGACAGAGACGGAGAGAGTGACAGCAGGGGCATAGAGACAGAAAGAGTGGCAGCAGGGACACAGAGTGACAGCAGGGACATAGCAGCATGGATACAGAGTAGCGTCAGGGACAGAGAGAGGCAGCAGTAACATACAGTAGGAACAAAGGCAGCAGGGATGTAGGGACAGAGAGAGGCACCAGGGACAGAGGCACAAGGGATGTAGGGACACAAAGACAGCAGGGACGTAGAGACAGAGAGAGGCAGCAGGGACATAGGGGCAGAGATAGAGAGGAAGCAGGAATGTAGAGACAGAGATATAGCGGCAGCAGGGATAGAGAGAAAGAGGGAGCAGGGATGTAGGGACAGAGGGAGCAGGGACGTTGTGACAGAAAGAGAGGGATGTAAGGACAGAAAGAGAGGCAGTATGGACAGAGAGAGGCAGCAGGGATGTATGGCCGGAGAGGCAGCAGGGACATATGGACAGAGAGAGAGGCAGCAGGGATGTAGGGACAGAGAAAGAGATGCAGCAGGGATGTATGGACAGAGAGAGGCCACAGGGAAGGATGGACAGAAGCAGCAGGGATGTAGGGACACAGAGGCAGCAGTAACATACAGTAGGAACAAAGGCAGGAGGAACATACAGTAGGGACAGAGAGAGAGAGAGAGAGAGAGGCAGCTATTAGTGGTGACAATGGGTGAGAGGCTGTGAGTGATAAGGGGGGTAGCGGGTGTGGGGTGACAGGCTGTGAGTGGGGGTAGCGGAAATGGGGTAACAGGCTCTGATTGGGGTCAATAGGAGTGGGGCGACAGACTGTGAGCGAGAAGAGGGTGTAGAGGGTTCGGGTGACAGGCTGTAAGTGGGGGTAGTGGATATGGGGTGACAGGCTGTGAGTGGGGTTAATGGGAGTGTCATGACAGGCTGTGGGATGACCAGGAACAGAGCAGAGGACATGGGTGGAAGAGGAAGAGCAGAGAAAAAATACATTAAAAAAGCCGGATAAAAAAATATACTCACCTGAAATCTAAGGCTTCTGTGACTGGATCGCTCTCCTCTACCAGGGACAGGCAACTGTCAGCAGTCGCCAGACTGTGTGGTGACCTCCATTCTGTGGGTATGCAGCTTCACCGAAGTTCTGCTTCCCCTGACACAGCTTGGCACGCGGGTGATGTGAGAGAGACAGAGAGAGATAGCAGGGATATAAAGTGGCAGACAGGGACAGAGAGAGAAACAGTAGGAACAGAGAGAAAGATAGCAGGGACAGAGAGAGAGATCAGGCACAGAGAGAGACAGCAGGTACAGAGAGAGAGAGAGACAGCAGGGTCAGAGAGAGACAGCAGAGAGAGAGACATCAGGCATATAGAGAGAGACATCAGGGTCAGGGAGAAACAGCAGGGTCAGAGAGAGAGAGAGACAGCGGGGACAGAGCGAGAGAGACAGCAGGGACACAGAGAGTGAGAGATAGCAGGGACGGAGAGAGAAAGCAGGGTCAGAGAGAGACAGCAGGGACCAAGAGAGAGAGAGAAAGAGAGCAGGGTCAGAGACAGTAGGGACAGAGAGAGAGAGCACATTACCAAATTGCAGTAATGGGCCCTACACACATACTGATCCGCCGCCGAGCTGCCCGACGGCGGATACGGCCGACAGGCAACATGGCAGCAGGGGGAGTTGACGGGGGAGTGAAGTTTCTTCACTTCCCACGTCACCCGGCTCCATAGCACTGCATGCTAATATGGACAATCTCGTCCATATTGGCCTGCATGCATAAGTGACGGGGCACCAACGATTAACGAGCACGGGGCCGCGCTTCGTTAATCGTTGGTGCCTCCACACTGCACGATATGAACGAGTTGTCATTTATTAATGAACGAGAACGTTAATATCGTGCATTTTATCTGCCAGTGTGTAGGGCCCTTAAGAAATTATGGTTCCGCTCTGTTGGTCTCCCAGTCAGTGCAGCCGTGCATGGGGGATGCCGCGGAGGAGCGGGAGTCGAAACCTGGGGCAGCTTACATTCGCAGCAGTGTGAGGAGGTGGAGCCATAAGTGAGGAGAGAAAAGGGCAGTGTGCTGTGTGGTGTGACATGGCGGCTGCTGCTGCTGCACGTCAAATCAGCAAACATCCCCGGCCGAGGTCACTCACCCACACTTGTGGAGATGTCACACCTGCAGGACTGCTGCCTTCCCTCCCTCCCGCCGGGACCCGCGGCGGCACAAACTGCTGTTATGGCAGAGATGTTAAAAAAAATAAAAAATACAGACACATGGTGCAGAGCTTCCAGGATCTGGACATCCCACCCACCCGTGATGCTCCGTGGGCTACTTCCCCATCCCCACCCTTACATACTCCTATTGGCCCGGCAATGACATCGGGTGTGGCTACCCAGTTCCACACTCCTCGACTACCCCTACAGATCGGAGGCAGAGCAGTGGGAGGCTGGTTGAGCTCTTCATTCAGTAAACACCCTTGAAAGACGCTGCACAGGGTACACTGACCTGGCCGGCTGCGCCCTCCTCTGTCAGACCTGTCATGGCACCCTGCTCGCCCCGACCTAGATACGCCTCTGGTTGTCTGTCCCTATTATTCACTTGTGTGTCCCCCCTCTCCCCCCAATCAGATCTCCATTTATTTACCCGGACAGATCTCTATGTACCACTGGCACTGTAGCTCTGCAGGCAGCATGTCAGTTTACAAAAAAATGTCCTTCAAGCTGCAGGGCCAGTAGACATGGAGATCTGTCTGATTGGAGCAATCAGGACAGACTCCATGGCCCCAATACTCAGGTCCTGGCTACTTCCTCCCTCCCTGTAGACAGGCCAGCATCACATCACACTGGTGGCCCAGGAGCACAGTGCAGAACGAGGTCAGAGTAGACTTATACTACTCACCTCTCCTGCTGAACACCGTGGCCGCACTCACTGTCTCATCCCTTTCCCCTGAGGTCTGCGCTAATGACGTGCGGCGCACGGACCTCCTCTTCCTGTCAGCTGGGGTGGTGGGGGCCACTCCAGATAGGAGAAGGGAACTATATAGGGTGCGGCGGGAGCCAAGTGTGAGCTAAATAAGGGCTGAAAATGGCTATGAATTAATAAACGTCCGGAGCTCCACACAGGCACGTCTCTCCTGCTTGCTGGTCAGGCCACGCCCCAGTGTACTTTTATTTTAACAACAGCACCCCTGTATTTTTACAGCATACAGGACCAGTGTACATTTATTTTCACAGCAGCACCCCAGAATTTTTACAGCATACAAGACAGGGACAGTGTACATTTATCTTAACAGCAGCCCCATATTTTACAGCATAAAGGTGCATTGTACTTTTATTTTAACAGCAGCACCCCTGTATTTTTACAGCATAAAGGACTAGTGTACATTTATTTTCACAGCAGCACCCCAGAATTTTGACAGCATATAAGACAGGGCCAGTGTACACTTATTTTCAATGCACCCCTGAATTTTTACAACAATCATCCCTGTATTTTTGCAGCATAGAGGAGCACAGTGCCCCTGCCCCCTGTACAACACAGTGACAGCCAGGACAGCAATACCCATGTACAGCTACAGCACCCCTAACAGCACATGTAACACCAGTGCCAGCCAGGACAGCACCTCTAACAGCACAGGGACACCACAGTGACAGGAACAGCACCCCTATAGAGCACACACTGATCCCACCCAGAGGCAGAACTCTGGGAGGCAACGGAGTCATCTGCCGCCGGGCTCCTGCTCTGAAGGGGGGCACCTCTCCTCCCATTCTGTGACTTCATTGAATTAAGTTAATTGATACAGTAGCTGCCGCTATCTTTTCAGTGGCCGACTTCCTCACTGGTCCCTGCACCTTACAAATCACACCCTCTTTATTATACTGAATACAGTATACACATTTTACAAGTGTCATAGCCAGGATTAGAAACCACACCCTATTACACTGGAAGCAGACACCTTACTGATGAAGTGGTTTGCTCCTGTATAGGAAATATGAGAATTTTAACTATATGAAGATACTTCTCTGACAATTACACGTAACTTCATATAGTTAGAATTCTCATGCTTCCTCTACAGGAGCAAATAGCTCCATCAGTAAAGTGTCTGCTGTTAGTGTAACCGGTCATGGCTTCTAATCCTGGGTATGACTGCTAAGAAATGTGTGATTTAAAATAAAAGACAATTAAATGTATAAATACAGTATATACATTTTTTCAGAACACTCCATACACACACACACACACACACACACACACACACACACACACACACACACATATATTTATCTTAATATAGGAAATAGGGGGGCACCAACATTTATCTTGCCTCCGGGCAACTGGGACGAACTTACGCCACTGATCCCACCCAACAGAGGTCTGTCTTCCTCACTCTCCAAGTCTAGTGAAAATGGCGGCGATGCGCGGCTCCTTATATGGAATCCAAAACCCACGGAATCCGACAGTGGAATGATGATGTTTTGCCTCATTCTGGGATCCAAGTCTGGAAGTCCCGAGTTCTCTAAGAACCGAACTCGCTCATCTCTACTTATTATATAGATGGTACTACATGCTCTCTTGCTTGAGCAAAATGTATCTCAGCATGCTGGATAGATGCTGGAGAGGATGTGCCATGGAGGGCACCTTTCTCCATATATGTAGGTCTTGTCCAAAGATACATCTTTGGAAGGAAGTCATCGGTCTCATAACATGCTTACTGAATATTTATATTCCTGAGTATGT
Source organism: Pseudophryne corroboree (assembly GCF_028390025.1). Classification (NCBI taxonomy): domain Eukaryota; kingdom Metazoa; phylum Chordata; class Amphibia; order Anura; family Myobatrachidae; genus Pseudophryne; species Pseudophryne corroboree. The sequence continues at coordinate 241,775,012 of NC_086446.1, forward strand.
TTTCCTCTCTTTAGGCCTCCCTATGTTGACTAGGCACCAAAATAAATGAATGCACCATATAATCCATGCCACAATGTGTCAGTTAGTGGCAGATTGGAAACAACTCGCTTCTCCATCTATGCAGTCTATTTTCTCCCAAATCTGGTACATTTATTGCATGGAATATATAATTAGCAATATTAATCATTCTTCCAAAACATCTGACAAAATATGGAGCACTTAGTTAGCCTCCCAGCAGGCCCCATCTCCTTTTGCGTTGTGACAGCCAACTATACACATTGACTTACTCATGTTCCCATCCTAAAAACCCACCACAGGGGATCTCCTTTCTCTGACTTTTTTTTTCTTTGATCCTATTTTTTCTTTTCACCTTTTTCTTCTCACTGTTGTGTATGCTGGAGTTTTCTACCCCTTTCAGACAAAAGACCTGGGAAATACATGTCAAGACAGGCTGGAAATGAGTCTCTGACAAGTGGGCTACAGCTGGAGAAGCAGACGATACAGAGGGAAGAAGTCGAGGAGGACGGATATAGATCCTCCTCATGTACCTTTGTAACTAATAGAGACCCGAAAAGAAGAATCCTCTGCTAGGTCTGGATTGCTCAAAGTTTCTATATTGGAGCACTGCAGTCGGAAGGCACTGTTAACTCTGATTAAAAATGACTAAAGAATGAGTACTTGATGATCTTGGCTGAAGAATACTGAAGAATGAAGGCTTGATAACTGTAGCTGAAGAATACTTAAGAATGAACACTAGATAACTGAAGAATGAATGCTTGATAACTGTGGCTAAAAAAACACTGAAGAATGAAGACTTGATAACTCAAGAATGAATACTTGGTGGCCGAAGCTGAAGAGCACTGAAGAATGAAGACTTTATAACTGTGGTTGATGAGCACTGAAGAATGAATACTTAATAACCTTGGCTGAATAACACCGAAGGATGAAGACTTGCTAACTAAAGAATGAATACTTGATGATTGAGGCTGAAGAGTACTGAAGAATGAATACTTAATAACTGTGGCTGAAGAACACTGAAGAATGAAGACTTCATAACTAAAGAATGAATACTTGATGGCTGAGGCTGAAGAGCACTGAAGAATTAATACTTGGCAACCGTAACTGAAGAGCACTGAAGAATGAAGTCTTGATAACTGTAACCGAGGAACACTGAACAAGAAACCTGAGAATCCTCCGATGGCCACAGGACACCCAAAGTCACCGCACAGTGGGCAAGCAGCTGTGGACAGTGGCACAGATGCCGAGACCAGATGTAGATGCAGTGGAAGACAGAGTGGTGACCTGTGAAGCAGAGCCAGAGACCCTCTGGAGTACTGAGTGCAACAACAGCGGAACCTTGAGAGGAGCACAGAGCTGGAGCACTTGCTGAGAGCAGTAACATGAAGCACTAGCAACGTTTGGATCAAGGTTGACCCCTTTTAAAAGAGGAAGTTACCCAGGATTGGCTGAATACTACATAGAGCCCTGCCATTGACTTACTGCGAAATTGTTCTCCCAACATGGCGACTCCCAGGTCAACGGACACACAAAGTCATGCTTATTTTTTATGTTTTAGTTACTAAGGTGCTCCCACTCACATTCCCCCCTCTTACACCCAGCTATCAGCCAGTATTACCATTCCTCCATTTCAGAGCTGCACTTCTTGTGTGTGAATGTTCTATAAGTATACAGCATTTGGATAGTCTACTGTGTAATAGTCTTAATTTAGCTGGATTATAGCCATTAGCCGAACAGTCCTTGAAACACTTTTCTTCCAACGCAGGTCTAAAAATCCAGGTTTCCACACTAGAGGCGGCCCGTGTCGCACACTTTCGGCCCTGATAGAGGGCAGGGTCAAAGATTCGGGACTTCAACCCATTTCTGTTCACACATAGCAAAAACCCAAGATTGCACGTTATCGGGCAAAACCCAAGATTTTTACTGCATGTCTGAAAGGTGTACCACCACTAATACCCTTTTTCACTCAGAAAGGCAAATTAGCGGGGGGAGAAGTTTTACCCAGTAATTTGCTGATCAACATGGGTTCTTTTTCTGTGTGAAAGAGTAAAGCTGGGTTCAAATTCCCGGGACATCAACCTAGTAATTTACCAGGGTCAGAGACCCGGTAATTTCAACCCGGGTTGACCCTTTCACACAGAAGAAATACCCATGTTGATCCGCAAATTACCATGTAAAATTCTTGACCCGGAAATGTGCTTGTCTGTGTGAAAGGAGGACCAGACAGGGACTCAAATGCCGGGTAAAAAATTGGATTTTCAGACATTTCTGTCTGAAAGTGGTATAACAGAGTTATCTTTTAAAAATGGATGAATTAGCTTGTTTTTGTGTAGACTTGATATCTACTGTGTTCATTATCTTTGTTATGGGGGTCATTCAGAGTTGATCGCTCACTAGCTGTTTTTAGCAGCCGTGCAAAAGCATAGTCGCCGCCCACTGGGTAGTGTATTTTCGCTTTGCAGAAGTGCAAACGCTTGTGCAGCAGAGCGGCTGCAAAATCATTTTGTGCAAAACAAGACCAGCCCTGTAGTTACTCTTCGTGTGCGTTGATTCTAACGACGGAGCGACGGCTTTTGACGTCACACACCCGCCCAGCGAACACCCGGCCACACCTGCATTTTTTCAGCCTGCGTTTTTCTAAGCACTCCCTGAAAATGGTTAGTTGACACCCAGAAATGCCCACTTCATGTCAATCTCCTTGCGATCGGCTGTGCATTTGGAATCGTCGCTAGAACCAGTGCAAAACCACAAAGAACTTTGTACTCGTACAACGCGCATGCGCATTGCGGTGCATACGCATGCGCAGATTAGCCGTTTTTTTCACTGATCGCTACGCAGCGAACAACGGCAGCTAGCGATCAACTCGGAATGACCCCTTATACCCCTTTCAGACATACAGTAAAAACCTGGGGTTTTGCCTGTGAAAGTGCATGGAGCCGGGTTTTTGCTATGTGTGAACAGAAATGATCAAGGTCATAGTCCCGGGTCCACAACCCTGCTCTCTACCAGGGTTTTTCCCGTGTGAGACCCAGGTTGCTTCTAGTGTGAACACATCCAACCTGGGTTTTTAGATCTGCATTGGAAGAAAAGTGTCTGACTGGCTGTTCAGCTAATAGCTAAAACATAATCCAGCTAAATATAAACTATTACACAGCAGACTATGCAAATGCTGTATACTTACAGGAAGTTCACACATGAGAATGGTAAATCTGAAACTGAGGAATGGTAATACTGGCTGACACTGTAGTTGGGTGTGGGAGTGGGAATGTGAGTGGGAGCACCTTAGTAGGAAAAAATAAAAAATAATTACCTAGTAAGTAGCACAGCTTTAAAGCAAAATGTATTTAAATAGGAAATAAAACCACAAATTTGCCATAAACAAATATGAAATGCTGAATAATATGCATGACGGTGCCTACACATCAAATTCCAGGGCAGACCTGGGTTCAGTGCAAATGCATCTGACCCAGGAATTTCCTGGGTTTTTGGTGTAATGTGAATGGGGGACTCAGATTGAGACTCAGGGAATCCCTGGGTTGATAGACCTGGGTTGTACCCATGTATTTCACAGGTCTTATGTCTGAAAGGATTATGAAATGGGTATTAAATACAAACCAAATTCCAACGCAGACCTGGGTACAATATGAACCCAGGAATTTCCCAAGTTTTTGGTGTAGTGTAAATGGGGGACTCAGACTGAGACCTGGGAAATTCCCGGGTTGATAGACCTGAGTCGAACCCATGTGTTTCCCAGGTCTTGTGCCTGAAAGGGGCATTATTGAAATTTTACTTATCTTGGTCCCTGTATTTAAAAATAATACTATAGACTAGGGCTAGATTATGAAAAATTCCGTAAAATAGGCTAATGTAATGCAATAATTAGTAATTTATGTAACTGAGGATTGAAGACAGACATAATTCTAAACGTGCAATAAACTGAAAAGATTTGTCCAGAGGGGGCATTGCCATGGCAGGTATGGAGGTAGGCACGTAGTAATGTGCTCCATCTAACCTTTCTAGCTCCAAACAATCCTCCTCCACTTGGCAAAGTAGTACCCTGGGGCACTGAACCATATTCTTGGCTGTATCAAGGCATGGCGAGGGGAAGACGTTTGACTGATGAACTTCATTAATTGGCTAACACTGTAAGCATCAGTGGGCTTTTCTGCAGTGATTTACACTGTCTTTTATTTTTACCTGCATCAAAGTGAAAAGATTGACAGCAGTTCCTGTATATGCTGCCTAATGACTAGATATATCTGGGACATTCATAAGTATTAGTGCCTGCCACACTGCTGTGTATACTTTTGGAATCTTGCCTCAGTTGCCTGTCTGAATACCATCAGCCTCAGTCTGTTTGAAAATTGGCACTGCACATTCCAGTTTGTACCAAGCTATACCAAACTGAAAATGCCCAATTTTGTGTGATCTTGCTTGCTGTGCAGTGTTGGCTCAGTTAGTACTTGTATTGGGTGGTATTATGTATGCTGGTTGTTGGGATGCCGCGCACAGTATACCGGCGCCGGAATCCCAACACCCGGCATACCGACACCTATTCTCTCTCTTGGGGGTCCATGACCCACCTAGAGGGAGAATAAATAGTGTGGCGCGCAAGGCACGCCACCGTGCCCGCAGCGTGGCAAGCGCAGCTAGCCTGCAAGGGGCTCATTTGCGCTCGCCCCACTGCTGGCATTCCGGCGGTCGGGATCTCGAAGCCGATATGCTGGGCAGCGGGAACCCGGCCGCCGGCAAGTCATACCACACCCCTTGTATTGGAGACCATTAGTTAATACCAGGTGCTGCAAGTAAATATAAGTTAAAGCCAGCCACAGGTACTGTAACTACATCTGCTGGAAAAGTGCTAACTTCTTTGGCAGTTGATATGTGTTCAGGGGCAGACTGGGATGGAAAACCAGCCTGGGAAAGTTATGGAAGCATCACTAATGGGGGCGGGTTCTGAGTTGGATGCAGTTGCGGCCCTTCTTGCGTCTTTCACTGCAGTTGTACCTATGACTGCCGCTACAATGCCTTTCACTTGTGTACATCCATGCATCAGAATATGCAAAGATTGAGAAGCCCACTTTCAGTGTCTACAAATGCTGCATTCATGCATTGTGCATCTTTAGATGTCACCATTGGTCGTGCGATTGAAACTTTCAACTGCCTTATCATCTAATATGTCATCCAGTGTGAGCAATTCAGCGTCTCTATACACATCCACTTTAAGCAACATGTCCATACTACGATATATCTGTGTCTGATTAGCCAAGCCCCTGTAACTGCCTAGTAGCACCCAACCAATTTATAATGTACTTCTTGGTGCATCTGAATCTGTCCTGCAGGTCCATATGAGCACAATCAGGATGCATGCGTGGTGTAACTCAAACACATGTGCTGACACATTGGCCCCCACAGGAAAAAAACACACACTTTGGCCCCCTAGAAAAAATAGGATTTTAATTACCTACCGATAAATGCTTTTCTCGTAGTCCGTAGAGGATGCTGGGGTCCATTTTAGTACCATGGGGTATAGACGGTTCCGCAGGAGCCTTCTGCACTTTAAGACTTTTCAACAGTGTGAACTGGCTCCTCCCTCTATGCCCCTCCTCCAGACCTCTGTATAGGAACTGTGCCCGAGGAGACGGACAACTTTGAGAGAAGAATTTACATTAAACTAGTGGCGAGATTCACACCAGCTCGCCTCACACCATAATAAAAACATGTCGCCTAACATGGCCTTTAACATAACCCATGCTAACGTGCATGCATAACGTAACAGCAACTGCTGTAAGACATCTTAACACATGAGAACCTGCGTAAAAAGACAAAACATAATTTGCAGGAAAAATGAGCACTGGGCGGGCGCCCAGCATCCTCTACGGACTACGAGAAAAGGATTTACCGGTAGGTAATTACAATCCTATTTTCTCTTACATCCTAGAGGATGCTGGGGTCCATTTTAGTACCATGGGGATGTACCAAAGCGTCGGGAAAGTGCTAATGTTCCTGCAGAACTGACTGACCAAACTGAAGGTCGTCAGCAGCCAAGGTGTCAAACCTGTAAAACGTAGCAAACGTGTTTGCCCCTAACCAAGTAGCTGCTCGACAAATTTGCAACGCCGATACACCCCGGGTAGCCGCTCAGGAAGAACCCACTTTCCTTGTAGAGTGGGCCTTTACCGAACTCGGTAACGGCAATCCTGCCGTGGAATAAGCGTGCTGAATGGTACCTCTGATCCAGCGCGCAATAGTCTGCTTAGAAGCAGGACCCCCTATCTTGTTGGTTTCTGTTTTCCTTATCCGAGCCATTCTTGCAACATAAGTCCTCAACACTCTGACGACATCCAAGGACTTTGAAACGGCTGAGGTGTCAGAAGCCACTGGCACCACCACAGTTTGGTTAATATGGAAAGAAGACACAACCTTTGGAAGAAAATGCTGACGCGTCCGCAGTTCAGCTCTATCTTCATGAAAAATCAAATAAGGACTCTTGTGTGACAGAGCCCCTAATTCAGACACTCGTCTGCCTGAGGCCAAGGCAACAGCATGACCACTTTCCAAGTGAGAAACTTCAACTCTACCTCTTATAGAGGCTCAAACCATTCCGATTTAAGGAACTGCAACACCACATTAAGATCCCATGGCGCCGCAGGAGGCACAAAGGGAGGTTGGATGTGCAGAACCCCTTTCACGAACGTCTGGACCTCAGGAAGGGAAGCCAACTGTTTCTGAAAGAAAATGGACAAGGCCAAAATTTGGACCTTGATAGACCCTAATCTCAAGCCAACATCCACACCCACCTGTAGAAATAGGAGAAGACGTCCTAATTGAAACTCCACCGCAGGAGACTTCTTGGATTCACACCAAGATACATATTTTCTCCAATTATGATGGTAATGTTTGGACGTTACCCCTTTCCTGGCCTGAATAAGTGTGGGAATGACTTCATTGGGAATACCCTTATGGGCTAGGATCTGGCGCTCAACAGCCATGCCGTCAAACGCAGCCGCTGTAAGTCTTGATAAACAAACGGCCCCTGCTGAAGCAGGTCCTCGCGAAAAGGAAGAGGCTGAGGATCTTCCTGTAATAACTCCTGAAGATCTGGATACCAAGCCCTCCTTGGCCAGTCTGAAGCAATTAGAATTGCTCGAACCCTTGTTCTTCTGATGATCTTGAGAACTTTTGGTATTAGTGGAAGTGGAGGGAACAGATACACTGACTGAAACACCCACTGGGTCACCAGTGCATCCACTGCTATTGCTTGTGGGTCTCTCGACCTGGAACAATATTTCTGAAGCTTCTTGTTGAGACGTGATGCCATCTACTTGATGAACGCCCCAACGACCTGCTACCTCTGCAAATACTTCTGGGTGGAGGCCCCATTCTCCTGGATGGAGATAATGTCTGCTGAGGAAGTCTGCTTCCCAGAGGTCCACTCCCAGGATGAAAATTGCTGACAGAGCTTTTGCATGTCTTTCTGCCCAAAGGAGTATCTTTGTCACCTCTGCCATTGCTGCTCTGCTTTTTGTTCCACCCTGGCGGTTTATGTAAGCTACTGCCGTTACATTGTCTGACTGGATCTGTATGGGACGACCTTGAAGAAGGTGTGCCGCTTGATGAAGGCTGTTGTACACAGCTCTCAATTCCAGAATGTTTATGTGAAGGAGTATTTCTTGACTTGACGATCGTCCTTGGAAGCTTTCCCATTGCGTGACTGCTCCCCAACCTCGGAGGCTTGCATCTGTGGTCACCAGGATCCAAGTCTGAATCCCGAACCTGCGTCCCTCCAGGAGGTGAAAACTTTGAAGGCACCACAAGAGTGAAGTACTGGCTTTTGTTGACAGGATTATCCTCCGGTGCATGTGTAGGTGTGATCCGGACCACTTGTCCTATAGTTCCCATTGGAACACCCTGGCGTGGAATCGGCCAAATTGTAGAGCCTCGTAGGCCGCTACCATCTTCCCCAGCAGGCGGATGCACTGATGAATCGATACGCGTGCTGGTTTCAAAACTTGTTTGACCATCCTCTGGATCTCCAGAGCCTTTTCCACCGGTAGGAATACTTTCTGTGCTTCCGTGTCCAATATCATTCCCAGAAATGATAACTTCATTGTGGGTTCCAATTGTGATTTTGGAAGGTTTATGATCCAAACGTGCTGTTGAAGCACCGTCAGGGAAAGTGCAATGTTCTGCACTAGTTTCTCCCTGGATCTCGCTTTTATGAGGAGATCGTCCAAGTATGGGATGACTGACTCCTTTCTTGCGAAGAAGAACCATCATCTCCGCCATCACCTTGGTGAATATTCTCAGAGCCATGGAGAGCCCGAAAGGCAATGTTTGGAACTGGTAGTGGCAGTCCTGCACCGCAAACCTCAGGTATGCCTGATGCGGTGGTTAGATGGGAACATGTAAATAAGCATCTTTGATGTCCATCGATACCAGAAATTCCTTTTCCTCCAAGCTGGAAATCACCGCTCTCAGGGATTCCATCTTGAATTTTAACCTTTTCAAATAAAGGTTGAGTCTTTAGGTTTAAAATTGGTCTGACCGAGCCATCCGGTTTCGGCACTACAAACAGGCTTGAATAAAACCCTTTTTCCTGTTGTTACACAGGAACCAAGGAAATTACGTTGTCTTGACATAATTTCTGTATTGCGTTCAGCACTTTTGCTCTGTCCTGAACAGAAGCTGGTAAGGCTGATTTGAAAAATCGGCATGGGGGAAGGTCCTGAAATTCAAATTTGTACCCTTGGGATACTATCTGCAATACCCAAGCATCCAGATCTGAGTGAACCCAGACCTGGCTTAAAGACCGTAGACGTGCCCCCACCCGATCGTACTCCGGCAGGGGAGCCCCAGCGTCATGCTGAGGTTTTAGCAGAAGTAGCTGTTGACTTCTGCTCCTGCGAGCCTGGTGGTGTTCTAGATTTTTTACCTCTACCTCAACCTCATCCTGCGAAGAAGGGGGCACCCTTTGCCTTTTTGGACTTGTTGGGCTGAAAGGATTGCATCGTATGGGAATTAAATCCTTTCCTAGGTGGAGCAGCTGCGGAAGGCAGAAATGCTGACTTGACTGATGTAGTTGTTGAAATCATGGCATCCAGCTTGTCTCCAAAGAGGGCTTCTCCATTGTAAGGATGTGCCTCAATATTCTTTTTTTGATTCCGCATCAGCATTCCATTGGTGGATCCACAGCACCATGCGGGCTGAAATCGCCATAGCGGAGGATCTTGAACTCAGCAACCCAATATCCTTCATAGCTTCAATCAACTAAGTAACTTGCAGCATCTTTGATATGGCCGAGAGTTAGGACTATTTCATCCCTGTCAACTGTGTCTATGTTAACAAGCAAGTTGTCAGACCATTTTTCCACAGCGTTACCTACCCACGCACAAGCAATGGTGGGCCTGAGCACCGTTCCGTTAGCCTTATATATGGATTTTAGGGTTTTTTCTAATTTAAGGTCAGCTGGATCTTTTAAAGAGGCTGAACCAGGGGCAGGCAAAACTATTTTCTTAGACAGCCGAGAAACTGAGGTGTCTATCATTGGGGGTGTCTCCCATTTGTGCCTGTCTTCCTCAGGGAAAGGTGTGAGTCTCGAGAGGTATCTGGGTGAAGTGGTCGGAAGCCACGCGGTGTGATTAAAAGCCCCCATGGAAAAGAATCTCGAGAGGTATCTGGGTGAAGTGGTCGGAAAGCCACGCGGCATGATTAGAAGCCCCCCATGGAAAAGAATCCTCGCTAAGTAAAAGAGAGAGAGAGAGAGAGAGACGGTAACCTGATGTGTAGCACTAAGGTGTGAGTCTCGAGAGGTATCTGGGTGAAGTGGTCGGAAGCCACGCGGCGTGATTAAAAGCCCCCATGGAAAAGAATCTCAAGAGGTATCTGGGTGAAGTGGTCGGAAAGCCACGCGGCGTGATTAGAAGCCCCCCATGGAAAAGAATCCTCGCTAAGTAAGAGAGAGAGAGAGAGACGGCAACCTGATGTGTAGCACTACTGGTCACAGAATGCCCTGGTACGTACTGATGTTCACCATATATATGCCGCTGCGACTAAGCGATGCGCTGGAGGAGGTGCCCTGATATGTGATCCACTGTAACTGTTATGCTTTGTGCTGGAGGAGTGTTCACAAGTTATCCCTGCAATATCCCTGTTTGATGTTAAAATAAACTTTATGCTGTTTTTCTGAGATGGCCTGGCGCCCAATTCTTTATGCGCTGCACCGACACCTGTAGTCCACACCCACAATGCACTTGTAATTAAACACCTGATTATTCAGGGCGCCCTCTGGTATCCGTGCCTGAACCCATTACCAGCCGGGGCAGAGTAAGTGAGATGCACTATACACAGTGACTGCAGATTTTGCATACCTACTACCAGTGGGGTGTTACATTTGGCGCCCAACGTGGGGCTCTAAGGGCAATATTTGTGGAGGTGGAACTTATGTCACAGGACATCGGGACTATGCAGTGCACCCGGTCGGAGCAACACCCTTGGGGGCACTGTGTTTGGCCATTTCTGAGTGTCCGAAAGAGCCAAGGATCGCAAGGGGAATGGAGTCCCCTATATATAAAAAAGTTGAAGAAACTTGTTTATTGGGAGGGGCCCACGAGAGCCACCTGTCTCTTTTGACCCAGGCGGGGGGAGACATGGGCAGGCAAGGGCAGGTTCTCTGTGTTTGGCGCAATTGCCACAAGATGTCTGGAACATTTTACTATCACATGTGACTCTGGACTGTAATTCATTTGAAAACTGCAACTGAATATGTGATTTGTATGTAATGTGATGTTTGACATGCCATGTTTTCCTGCATATGTGATTGTTGTTCTTTTGTCACATGTACTGCCATTATGTGTTATGTTGTTAAAAATTGCTGTTGCGTGAGGACACGCAAGATTTTAGCAGGGGTGCATGTTCTACCCTGGAACTGCAAGCACAAATCAACTGTGGCACTACAGGTGCCAGCATGGCTGTGTAATATAGAACTGAGCCAGCAGCCTACAGCTTGCAGTACAGAAGGAGTTAACAGCCCAGCTCACAGCAATACAGATCAGCCTGCAAAATGCAAAGGGCATTGTCACAACTGAGGGCCTGAGCTGACGGGAGGCAGCCTCAGTTGTAGGGGCTGAGATGTACCGGAACCTGGGAGGTTGTATCAGACCCCTGGACATGTAAGTAACATGAATAATAACTGCCCGAAGGCGTGACCACGACAACTTAGATAAAAGTCAATGATGTTTATTATGACAACTCCGCAACACAGCAGCAGTAAAAGAAAACGTAAAAGTCAGCAAATAATAAATACAGTTCCTGGGTACTACAGGATGGCAGGAGCCACGGGGCACTGGTAGTGTGAGATAGTTCTTATGATCTTCAAGATGGAAAGTCCTTACCAGGCCCGACTGTAGCAATGGAGATAACCCAGGATTGTGCCAGCTGGTGTTCCAGGAAAAGCTGGGTTGCTGAAGGTAAAACAGCTGCTGTGGATACTGGCTGGAACCAGACTGTTGTTAGTACGGAGTGGATACTGGCTGGAACCAGTTAAATAATAAATGAACTTGGGAGCGATGAAATATGAACTGAAATGTAGAACTTGAGAGCGGAGAAATAATAATACCGGTGGAGAGTGGTAAAGTGTAGAAAGGACACCGGCCCTTTAAGGGAAGCTGTACTCTGCTGGAAGCTGAGCTGGAAGCAGGTAATGTTGTAGCTGGAAACAGATGAATCCACAATGGATTGGAGAGTCAGGCTACACCGCAGGTGGAATGCTGGTGCGGGTCTCTATGGTGGAAGTCTTGAGACAGGAGCTGGAACCTGGAAGACAATCACAGGAGAGAGACAAACAGGAACTAGGTTTGACAACCAAAGCACTGACGCCTTCCTTGCTCAGGCACAGTGTATTTATACCTGCAGCAAGGAAGGGATTGGCTAGGCAATTATGCAGATTAACAATACTGACAACAGATTGGAGGAAATGATCAGCTGACAGAATCCAAGATGGCTGCGCCCATGCAGACACTTGGAGGGAAGTTTGGTTTGTAATCCATGTGGTAATGAAAACAGTAATGGCGGCGCCGGCCACTGGAGACAGGAGACGCCAGGCTGACAAGTGCACATCCAACCACGCGGACACAGCGGAGGCCGCGGCTGACGTAATCGCCACTCTGACACTCTGCATGCAGAAGCTCAGGGACGCCATGCCAGATGTAATAAGGCGTTACTGTGACAGCGTCTCAGAGAGACAGGAGAGGATGCAGGAATGTGAACATTAGGATAACAGATGGGATCCGGTCCTGGAGCGCTGAGCCAGCCTTAGGAGGCATCTGATGGGTAAGAAATGGCGTCCAGATACCCGGATCGTGACAGCACCCCCCCCTTTAGGAGTGGCCCCAGGACACTTCTTTGGCTTTTGAGGAAACTTGGAATGGAATCTCCGGACCAAGGCAGGAGCATGGACATCAGAAGCATTGGTCCATGAACGTTCCTCAGGACCATAACCCTTCCAGTCAATAAGATATTGTAGTTGACCGTAACGGTGACGTGAGTCCAGGATCTTGGCCACTTCATACTCAACGCCTCGTTGAGTTTGGACTTTCGGAGTTGGAGGAAGTGAGGAATGAAACCGATTCAAGATCAGCGGTTTCAACAGGGAAACATGGAATGTCCTGGGTATTTTTAAGAAGGGAGGCAACTGGAGTCTGTAAGCAACAGGATTGATGACTTGTTCAATCTTGAAAGGACCGATATAGCGAGGTGCAAACTTCATACTGGGAACTCTTAACCTCAAATTCTTCGTGGATAACCATACCCGATCACCCACCTTGAGAGCAGGAACTGCTCGACGCTTCTTATCCGCAAACTTCTTGTACCTGAACGATGCCTTGAGCAGAGCTGATCGTACGCTCTTCCAGATATTGGCAAACTGATGCAAGGTGATATCCACTGCGGGAACAGAAGTTGCTGGAAGCGGTTGGAACTCAGGAACTTTAGGGTGGAATCCAAAGTTAGTGAAGAATGGTGTTGAAGCAGATGAAGAATGATACTGGTTGTTATGACAGAACTCGGCCCAGGGAAGTAATTGAACCCAGTCATCTTGAGAGGAGGACACATAGATGCGGAGGAAGGCCTCCAAGTCCTGATTCACCCTCTCGGTTTGACCATTGGTCTGAGGATGGTAAGCCGTGGAAAACTTTAGCTTGACTTGAGGACTTGACATAAACTTCGCCAGAATTTGGCTGTGAATTGAACTCCTCGATCTGAGATAATTTCTTCAGGAAGACCGTGGAGTCGGAAGATCTCTTGTATGAATACTTGAGCCAACTTGGAAGCTGACGGAAGACCGGTGAGAGGAATGAAGTGTGCCATCTTGGTGAACCGGTCAACTACCACCCAGATGGTATTGAACTTGTTGCACATGGGTAAGTCTGTAATGAAATCCATCGACAAGTGGGTCCATGGTCGACGGGGAACGGATAGTGGAACCAGTTGCCCCGCAGGCGACTGGCGGGATACTTTATGTTGGGCACACTTTGGGCAAGATGCAATAAACTCCAAACGTCTTTTTTCAGAGTTGGCCACCAATAGGACCTAGAGATAAACTCCAGGGTTTTTTGGATACCTGTATGTCCGGCAAAACGGGAAGCATGGGCCCAATGCATGAGCTTCTTCCTTAGCATCGGCTTCACAAAACTTTTCCCTGATGGGGGCGTAGAGTCCATCCCTACCGTGGAGAATGCCAACGGATTTATAATAGGATGCTTGTCTGAAGACTCTGACTCATTTTCTTGCTCCCATGAGCGGGAAAGGGCATCGGCCTTGCGATTCTGAGAGCCCGGACAGAACTGGAGTTTAAAGTCGAACCTGGAAAAGAAAAGTGCCCATCTGGCCTGACGAGGGTTGAGACATTGTGCGCCCTTCAGGTATAAAAGGTTCTTGTGGTCTGTAAGTATGGTGATTAAATGAGAAGCTCCCTCCAACAGATACCTCCACTCTTCTAGAGCGAGCTTGATGGCTAGCAACTCCTGGTCGCCAATGGCATAGTTGCGCTCAGCTGGGGAGAACTTCCGGGAGAAGAAACTGCAAGGATGTAAATGGCCATCTTTAGCCCTCTGAGATAACACCGCTCCTACTCCAACGGAGGAGGCATCCACCTCTAGGATGAAAGGAGAGTCGATGTCAGGCTGTTTCAGGACAGGCGCAGAGATGAACCTCTGTTTTAAAAGATGAAAAGCTTGCATGGCTTCTTCAGACCACTTGGACGGGTTAGCACCCTTCTTGGTGAAAGCAGTAATAGGCGCCACAATGGTGGAAAAGTCTCGTATAAACTTTCGGTAATAATTGGCGAACCCTAAGAACCTCTGGACCCCTTTGAGGGTTAAGGGTACCGGCCAATTCTGAATTGCTTGTAGTTTCTCAGGATCCATCTCTAGTCCGGAACCGGACACAATGTACCCTAGAAACGGAATGGACTTGACTTCAAAGACGCATTTTTCTAATTTGCAATAGAGATGATTGACACGGAGACGGGACAGAACCTCTTTAACCCAAAAACGATGTTCCTCTAAATCGTTGGCAAAAATGAGGATATCGTCTAGATAGACCACGACATGACGGTATAGAATGTCTCTGAAAATCTCATTGACAAAATGCTGGAAGACAGCTGGAGCATTGCTCAATCCGAAGGGCATGACGAGGTACTCATAATGTCCGTCACGGGTGTTAAAGGCGGTCTTCCACTCGTCACCCTCACGGATCCGGATGAGATTGTATGCACCTCGCAAGTCCAGCTTTGTAAAGATGGTAGCTCCGCTAACTCTGTCAAAGAGCTCAGTAATCAGGGGTAAAGGATAACGGTTCTTGATGGTAATGTCGTTCAAACCTCTGTAGTCGATGCACGGCCGCAGACCACCATCTTTCTTTTTTACAAAAAAGAAGCCTGCGCCGGCAGGCCTGCGCAGAAGGTCGAATGAACCCCTTTGCTAGGTTCTCTTTAATGTATTCCTCCATAGAATGCGTCTCAGGCAGAGACAACGGATAAGTTCGGCCTCGAGGTGGAACCTTCCCTGGAACGAGATCAATCGGGCAGTCCCATTCTCTATGAGGAGGAAGGATATCAGCAGAAGCTTTACTGAACACATCCGTGAAATCTTGATATGGAGGAGGTGGAACATCAGACGACCTGGGGGAGGAAGAACAGACAGGCAATACTTTAAACAAACATGTCTCTGCACAGGAGGAACCCCATGCCAGGATTTGCGTAGTCGTCCAATCAATTGTAGGATTGTGAAGACGGAGCCATGGAAGGCCAAGGACCACAGGATGTGTGGCTCTTGGAATCACTAAAAGTGAAATAAGTTCGGAATGAAGAACTCCCACTCTCAGACGAACTGGTAGAGTCCTTAGAGCAATAACAGTATCAAAAATTTTACTGCCATCCACGGCAGTTAAGGAAAAGGAGGAAGGAAGTCTCTCGGTGGGTAGGGACCACCGTTTAACATAGGCTTCAGTAATAAAGTTCCCAGCTGCTCCGGAATCAAGGAGAGCAATGACGTTCCGATAACGTTGAGCAACTTGAAGCGAGACTGGGAGATTACAATCATGAGGAGATGGAGAGGAGATCATTACTCCTAGCCGGCCCTCTCCTGGGCGAGCTAGGGTTTGGAGTTTTCCCGGACGTTCGGGACAGGCATTGATGGTGTGAGACGGAGCTGCACAGTAAAGACAAAGAGACTCAGAGAGACGTCTTCGGCGCTCAGCAGGAGTTAAACGGGAACGGCCAATTTGCATGGGCTCATCTTTAGATGGTGACAGTTGACGAGGAGGAGGAGCAGAAGATTTTGGAGCAGATGATCTTCCACGCTCAGTTGCTCTCTCTCTGAAACGTAAATCAACTTTCGTGCAGAGTGAGATTAGCTCATCTAACTTAGAAGGTAAGTCTCTGGTAGCTAACTCATCTTTAATAAGCTCAGATAAGCAATGCCAGAATGCAGCATACAGGGCCTCGTCGTTCCATGCCAGTTCGGATGCCAGGATCTGGAACTGTATCAGATATTGTCCTACAGTACGTGACCCCTGGCGTAAACGGAGAATCTCGGATGAAGCTGAGGTTACCCGGCCTGGCTCGTCGAAGATGCGCCTGAATGTTGACACGAATGCACTGTAAGAAGATAGCAGGGTGTCGGACCTCTCCCATAACGGTGATGCCCAGTCAAGGGCGGAGCCACTGAGAAGAGAGATGATGTAGGCAATTTTTGTACGGTCACTGGGAAAATTGCCAGGTTGTAGCTCAAACTGAATCTCACACTGGTTGAGAAATCCCCTGCAGAATCTTGGAGATCCGTCAAATTTTGCTGGCGTTGGAAGATGAAGACGTGGAGCAGAAATGGGTAAGGTGGGTGGGGTTATAGCTGGAGTCACTGTGGTTGACGCACCAGATGCGCCTGATCCACGGAGAGTTGTCTGAATCCCATCCAGCCGAGTAGAGAGATCCTGGAGACAGCGGATGATGTGGCCCTGTGCAGCCTCCTGATGTTCTAGTCGGGCTGCCAGTTCTTGCATCGGCCTGGCCGCTTGATCCTGGTCTCCGGCTGGATTCATTAGGTCAGTGCTTACTGTCACAACTGAGGGCCTGAGCTGACGGGAGGCAGCCTCAGTTGTAGGGGCTGAGATGTACCGGAACCTGGGAGGTTGTATCAGACCCCTGGACATGTAAGTAACATGAATAATAACTGCCCGAAGGCGTGACCACGACAACTTAGATAAAAGTCAATGATGTTTATTATGACAACTCCGCAACACAGCAGCAGTAAAAGAAAACGTAAAAGTCAGCAAAGAATAAATACAGTTCCTGGGTACTACAGGATGGCAGGAGCCACAGGGCACTGGTAGTGTGAGATAGTTCTTATGATCTTCTAGATGGAAAGTCCTTACCAGGCCCGACTGTAGCAATGGAGATAACCCAGGATTGTGCCAGCTGGTGTTCCAGGAAAAGCTGGGTTGCTGAAGATAAAACAGCTGCTGTGGATACTGGCTGGAACCAGACTGTTGTTAGCACGGAGTGGGTACTGGCTGGAACCAGTTAAATAATAAATGAACTTGGGAGCGATGAAATATGAACTGAAATGTAGAACTTGAGAGCGGAGAAATAATAATACCGGTGGAGAGTGGTAAAGTGTAGAAAGGACACCGGCCCTTTAAGGGAAGCTGTACTCTGCTGGAAGCTGAGCTGGAAGCAGGTAATGTTGTAGCTGGAAACAGATGAATCCACAATGGATTGGAGAGTCAGGCTACACCGCAGGTGGAATGCTGGTGCGGGTCTCTATGGTGGAAGTCTTGAGACAGGAGCTGGAACCTGGAAGACAATCACAGGAGAGAGACAAACAGGAACTAGGTTTGACAACCAAAGCACTGACGCCTTCCTTGCTCAGGCACAGTGTATTTATACCTGCAGCAAGGAAGGGATTGGCTAGGCAATTATGCAGATTAACAATACTGACAACAGATTGTAGGAAATGATCAGCTGACAGAATCCAAGATGGCTGCGGCCATGCAGACACTTGGAGGGAAGTTTGGTTTGTAATCCATGTGGTAATGAAAACAGTAATGGCGGCGCCGGCCACTGGAGACAGGAGACGCCAGGCTGACAAGTGCACATCCAACCACGCGGACACAGCGGAGGCCGCGGCTGACGTAATCGCCACTCTGACACTCTGCATGCAGAAGCTCAGGGATGGCGGCGGAGGCCGCGGAAGACGCCATGCCAGATGTAATAAGGCGTTACTGTGACAGCGTCTCAGAGAGACAGGAGAGGATGCAGGAATGTGAACATTAGGATAACAGATGGGATCCGGTCCTGGAGCGCTGAGCCAGCCTTAGGAGGCATCTGATGGGTAAGAAATGGCGTCCAGATACCCGGATCGTGACAGGCATGACTCACCCATTTGTAAACTGAGAGCGGGAAACTCAGAGCGGGAGATCCCAGATGGAATGTGTCCCTGGGAATGCAAGGTTATAAAAAGGTTGTCCTGCAGTGAGAGAGGGGACAACTACAACAGAGAACAGAGAGCAGACAGACAGTGAGGAGACAGTGAGAGGAAGCACGTGTATTAGCTAGCAGAAGTGTGGTGGATTAACCAGAAAGATGTAGCCCCAGTGAGGGCTCCCCACATGTTTTGGTGGGGAGTGATGCCAGCCACAGCAAGGCACTTGACAGAGGGAGACACCGCAGTGTGAGAGCAGCAGTATGCAGAATCCAGTGAAAGGGTGATGCCAGGAGAAAAGTGTGCTAAAGGTGTGAGTCTCGAGAGGCATCTGGGTGAAGTGGTCGGAAGCCACGCGGCGTGATTAGAAGCCCCCCATGGAAAAGAATCCTCGCTAAGTAAGAGAGAGAGAGAGAGACGGCAACCTGATGTGTAGCACTACTGGTCACAGAATGCCCTGGTACGTACTGATGTTCGCCATATATATGCCGCTGCGACTAAGCGATGCGCTGGAGGAGGTGCCCTGATATGTGATCCACTGTAACTGTTATGCTTTGTGCTGGAAGAGTGTTCACAAGTTATCCCTGCAATATCCCTGTTTGATGTTAAAATAAACTTTATGCTGTTTTTCTGAGATGGCCTGGCGCCCAATTCTTTATGCACTGCACCGACACCTGTAGTCCACACCCACAATGCACTTGTAATTAAACACCTGATTATTCAGGGCGCCCTCTGGTATCCGTGCCTGAACCCATGACCAGCCGGGGCAGAGTAAGTGAGATGCACTATACACAGTGACTGCAGATTTTGCATACCTACTACCAGTGGGGTGTTACATATCCTTCTGGGAAGGGTAAATTTCTTCTCAGGGTTAGCCCAGGATTCTTCTGAGAACGCATTCAAATCCTTTGAAGGAGGAAAAGTCACAACCTGCTTTTTATTTAATTTAAAATAATCCTTTTCCTCTGGGACCCCAGTGTTGTTTCAGGAAACTCCTACACTTCCTTTATAGCTACTATCATACATTGTATGCTTTTGGCTAATTTGGGGTCTACCCCTCTCAAATCCCCAGTGTCGACGTCAGAGTCGGAATCTGTGTCTGTGTCCCCTTGCATTATCTGGGCCAGAGACCTTTTCTGGGAACTGGATGGGACTCGAGTGGATGATATGGAGGGGACAGTAAACAGTGCATCCTCCACAGACTGCCTCCAATATTTAGTCTGTTGTTCAGACTCAGAGAATTTCTTTGCAAGTATTGACATATTCTTTTGCAACATTCTCACCCACTCCGGCTCCTTCTGAGAGGGAAGGGCCACCACATTACCCTCTTGTGCATCTAAAATGTCTGACATGTTACACACTTGTATACACACACACACACACACACACACACCCTATCACACAGGGGAGCTATTGGGGACAGACCCACACTAAAGTCTGTCAGAGAGACACAGAGGGATTTGCCAGTCCACACACTGCACCCTATTGTGAATTGTGGAAATATTACCCACTTACAGCGCATATACCAATAATAGGCCCACAGACCTAATTATAATGAACACTCTCTGCCCCTTCTATAACACCCTGTACTTGTATCAGCGTTGTCATGAGGAGAAACAGCGTTCAGGAGCTTCACACTGGAGTTTCTGCAGAAGAAAATGGCACCCAGTGACTGTTCTGGCAAGTCTGAGGAGAAGCCCCGCTCTTCAGCCTCAGCAATGTAATATTTATACTGGCTGGGGATGGCACATCAGCGGCTGTACATGTATGTACCCTTTTTGCCAGTGAGAGTAAGGTTTTAAAACATGCCCTCAGAGCGCGCCCCCCCTCCCCCCGCGCTCTGCACCCTTGTGCTGAGAGTCATGGCGCGCAGCTTCCCGCCGCTGCGCGTGTACCTGTATGCCGCCAACGATGACTGGAGGATCCCCTCTCTGCAGGACTCCGGTAATATACTCACCAGCCTTCTGACTTCTGGCTCTGTTATTGGGTGGCTGCCGTGCTGTGGGAGTGAATGCTTGCCAGGCTTGGGCTGTACCCTTCAGGAGCTAATGGTGTCCTGTCAGCGAAAGCAGAACCATTAACTAATTGAGAAGTTGGTTCCTACTTCCCCCCCTAAGTCCCATGAAGCAGGGAGGCTGTTGCCAGCTTCCCTGTAAAATAAAAAACCTAAGAAAGTCTTTTTCCAGCAAAGCTCTGTAGAGCTCCACTAGTGTGCATCCAGTCTCCTGGGCACATTTTCTAAACTGAGCTCTGGAGGAGGGGCATAGAGGGAGGAGCCAGTTCACACTGTTGAAAAGTCTTAAAGTGCCGAAGGCTCCTGCAGAACTGTCTATACCCCATGGTAATAAAATGGACCCCAGCACCCTCTAAGACGTAAGAGAAAAAACATTGCCCCCCCACACACACACACACACACACAGAAAATTATTTAAAAAAATTATGTTGCAGGGTAGGAGGTCGTGCAGGGAGTAATAGAAGGGTGGGCCGGATGGGAGTAGCGGTGGGAAGAAGTGGGCAAGGTGGAAGCGGAAGGGACTTGGTGAGCATTGCTAGTGTGTCTGTGTGACAGTCAGTGGTGGGTGGCCCTCATAGGGCCCTGTAAAGGGGGAGGGGCATGTCACCCTAAAGGGAGGGGGTCATGGGACGATGGCCATATAGGCTACATGCATAGCCCAGTTAATTAATACACCTCCCCCTCCTGCAGCAGCTGCTGAGATGTTGGGGGTGGAGCTGTGTCTTGTCTCCCTGTGAAGCAGCTAATCAGTGTCCGGCATTCCTGTGCTGGGAGGGGCAGGCGGAGACAGCATGGAGTTGCTGCTGTAACCAGGAGGCACGGAGTCTGATCATAGCTAGGGCTATGAGGTGGGAGCAGCAGCAATGGAGACTGCTGCTGGCGGCCTTCCTAGCAGGAGCACGGCCACTAAGGAGATGACGGGGCCCAGCCCACCACCAAACCATCCCGTCAGTCCGCTGGGCCAATATGCCCATGTATGTGTTGCTTTATAAAGAAAACTCAGTCATAATTATGGTTTTACAAGATCTAAATTTCGATCGGGCAAGTAGCTCTGAGGAATTACTCGCCACTGAAAAATGGGAAAAACACAACATGCTGCTGCTGCAGCTAATTTGGAGAAGTACGCCAGGTCATCCACACTCTGCCATCCATAAGAAGAAGGCTTAGCTGTCACTCCTACAAAAGCTTCTCTATCTGCCAAAAAACCTCTAATACATTAGAATCTGATATTACATTACAGCAGGTTATGGATGCAGTAACTTTATGTGAGAAGCGACTCGTGGACAGTGCCAGATTAAGGTCTAATTGGGCCTGAAGCTGGCATTTATTTAGGGTCTATTGCAGGGGTGGCCAAACAGTTGATCGCGATCGACTGGTCGATCGCAGACATGCGACCAGTCGATCGCGATCCGCCGCCCATCCACCCGAGGCGAGGAGAGCGCAGCGCGCTCATCTCCTGCCTGCCGCCTTGCCCCTCAGTCTGGTCTCCGGCAGTGATGGCGGAGTGTATAGCTCAAATCAGGCGCCGGTTCGTTAGCCAATGAGAGCTCACGGACCGGCGCCTGATTTGAGATATACACGCTGCCGCCACCGCTGGAGACCAGACTGAGAGGCAGGGAGGCAGGCCGGAGAAGTGCACGCTGCGCTCTCTACACAGCGGTGAGCAGCACTGTCGGGGCATATCTGGCACTGTGGGGGCATGGCACTGTGGGGGCATATCTGTATCTGGCACAGTGGGGACATATCTGACACTGTGGGGGCAAATCTAGCACTGTGGGCACATGGCACTGTGGGGTCATATCTGTATCTGGACTGTGGGGGCATATCTGGCACTGTGGGGGCATATCTGGCACTGTGGGGTCATATGTGGCACTGTGGGGTCATATGTGGCACTGTGGGGGTATATCTGTATCTGGCACTGTGGGGGCACATCTGGCATTGTGGGGGCAAATCTAGCACTGTGGGCACATGGCACTGTGGGGGCATATCTGTATCTGGCACTGTGGGGGCATATTTAGCACTGTGGGCACATGGCACTGTGGGGGCATATCTGTATCTGGCACTGTCGGGTCATATCTGGCACTGTGGGGGCATATCTGGCACTGTGGGCATATGGAACTGTGGGGTCATATCTGTATCTGGCACTGTGGGGGCATATCTGGCACTGTGGGAGCATATCTGGCACTGTGGGAGCATGGCACTGCGGGGTCATATGTGGCATTGTGGGGTCATATGTGGCACTGTGGGGGCATATGTGGCACTGTGGGGGCATATCTGGCACTGTGGGCACATGGCACTGTGGGGGCATATCTGTATCTGGCACTGTGGGGTCATATCTGTATCTGGCACTGTGGGGGCATATCTGGCACTGTGGACACATGGCACTGTGGAGGTATATCTGTATCTGGCACTGTGGGGGCATATCTGTATCTGGCAATGTGGGGTCATATCTGGCACTGTGGGGGCATATCTGGCACTGTGGGGCCATATCTGGCACTGTGGGCACATGGCACTGTGGGGGCATATGTGTATCTGGCACTGTGGGGGCATATGTGTTTGAGGTTTTTACCTGTGGGGGCCAATGTGTTATTTCGTGCGAGACAGTCATTACACTCTGTGCAGCAAGGCTACGTCCCTTCTTTTGTTATACCACGCCCACTTTCTTGTTATACCACGCCCACTTTTGTTATACCACGCCCTTTTTGGGTGTGCGCGCCTGTGGCGAGCGCTATTTTCCCACCTAGGTATATCACAAAAGCTTTTCAGCTTTCAAAGTAGATCGCCGACTCCAAAAGTCTGGCCACCCCTGGTCTATTGTATGCTGCTTCAGGGGGTGTGAGCAGTGATGTGGGGGTGTGGACAATTCTGTGTGCATGTGGTCAGCACAGTGGTGTGTGGCCTGTGCCATGGGGTCTGACTTTCACAGAAAACACCTGCAGAAGACTAATTAGTGCTGCAGATCGCAGTCCCCATTATTATTAATGGAGACTATGATGTGACCCTTTATGTACTACGCTAGTTTACACCATCTTCAGCTGGAGCAAACTTCTTTAAGCCTATGGAGGCTTAAGGGCCCCATACACTAGAACGATAATGCCCGATTTCAGCCAATTTTGACTTATAAATTGGATGAAAAGTGGCAAATTGGATGTGTTTTACATCCGATCCGATGCACGTTCCTGTGAGTATCGGATCAGAGCCCCTAGGTCGATAGTGCTGCACTCGTGATATGTCGGTTCCCGCAGGCATGGCTGGGATCGCATACGATACATTGTATGCAAAAGGACCGCATACAATGTATCGTATGCGATCCTGCCGCCCGGGAAGCTGTCAGGCGGTTCAAGGGAAATCGCATCCAACTTTAGCCTCCGACATGTCGCTGTAGTGTATGGGCCGCTTTACTTGTAAGAGAGAGATCATCCAATCCCTCTCCTGCATTTTCCATCCAGATTTGATTGCGGAAACTGACACTGTGCACATGACACTCTGCCCCCGTCTCCCCCAAAACTGACACTGTACCCCCTACCAAATCCAGAACCTTGTCAGCGCTTATGTTAATTCTGAAGAAGTGCTCACTCCTTGGCACAATATTATTTCGGCTCAATGAAAGGAAATTAGTGTATATAGGCCCTCATTCCGAGTTGTTCGCTCGTTAGCTGCTTTTAGCAGCATTGCACACGCTAGGCCGCCGCCCTCTGGGAGTGAATCTTAGCTTAGCAGAATAGCGAACGAAAAATTAGCAAAACTGCTACTAAATAATTCTTAGCAATTTCTGAGTAGCTCCGGACCTACTCACAGATTGCGATCAGCTCAGTCCGTTTAGTTCCTGGTTTGACATCACAAACACGCCCTGCGTTTGGCCAGCCACTCCCCCGTTTCTCCAAACACTCCCGCGTTTTTCCCTGACACGCATGCGTTTTTTAGCAAACGCCGGGAAAACGCTGAGTTACCACCCAGAAACGCCCCTTTCCTGTCAATCATTTACCGATCAGCAGTGCGACTGAAAAGCGCCGCAGAATCCAAAGCAAATCTGCTAAGTTTTTAGTTAAACAACTAAGCGAATGCGCCCTGCGTGTCATGTGCATGCGCAGTTTGCAACAAATCGCAGCATAGCGAAATTCGGCAACGAGCGAACAACTCGGAATGACCCCCATAGTGAAGTACAGTTTTTAATAACAAATATCACATACAAAGATAAAATGTATGTATAATAATAGGGCATGTCCATAGAATAGAACATCTTTCCTAAGGAGACATGTATCCACAGGAGGTCAGTAATGGTAACAATTACCGGTGGTGGTGTAAACCGTGTAAACGCAACAGTTCAAAAAGCGTCTGGTTACGTGTTTTTCCGGATCCACCGCCACAGACCACATATGTCAACGCCGTCAGGTGCTGCTCCACTCTGGCCTCCGTGTGAATACAGGTCAGGACCAATGCGTTTCTACCCCTTCTGGGGTCTTTATCAAGGTCCTCAGATGCTGCATGATCTATAGCCCAAAACAATCCGATTTAAATATCCCTCCTTTACCCAGCATGCAACGCGCTGCACAGCTGATCTCTATACAAAGTATTCCTAATTGTCCGTGATTACTTGTTGTGCAGTGTCGTTGCCATGGTAACCCGCTGTCAAGAGTTCTTAATACCAATCGGCGGCGCCCGATGCGTCACGTCCGGTTACGTCACTCGTAGCTCGGCAACGGGAATAATATCAACAAAGTCCCTCTCTCACATCCTGTGGCTATAATTCAAACCTGGATGTTTTGGTTTTCAGTTGAGGAACCTCAAAAGAAACAATGAATTTCTTGATCACAGTAGCTTATCCACAGTAATATAAAACACAGAGAAATAGTAAAACCCAAAGAAATTGACAGAGTGCATATCCTATAAAAATCATTTAATCTCAACGTCTGAGTTGAGTCCACCCGGAACACTACAACCGGGTGGACTCAACTCAGACTTTCAGATTAAATGGTTTTATATTACTGTGGATAAGCTACTGTGATCAAGAAAACAAGATTTATGGTAAGAACTTACCATTGTTAAATCTCTTTCTGCGAGGTACACTGGCCTCCACAGGGAATGACATTGGGGTGTAGAGTAGGATCTTGATCCGAGACACCAACAGGCTCAAAACTTTGTTTCCAGAATGCGTAGCGCCGCCTCCTCTATAACCCCGCATCCGTGCACAGGAGCTCAGTTTTTGTTAACCAGTCCAATGCAGTAGCAGGCAAAAGAGACGACAACTGTTAGTAGCCACATACACCACATTCTCACGACAGGAGAAAGTGTCAGCGGCTAATGCCATACCAACCCAAAGAAGCTAAGTGTGTCAGGGTGGGCGCCCTGTGGAGCCCAGTGTACCTCGCAGAAAGAGATTTAACAACGGTAAGTTCTTACCATAAATTTTGTTTTCTGCTGCGGGGTACACTGGGCTCCACAGGGAATGACATTGGGAATGTCCTAAAGCAGTTCCTTATGTGAGGGGACGCACTGTAGCGGGCACAAAAACCCAGCGTCCAAAGGAAGCATCCTGGGAGGCGGAAGTATCGAAGGCATAGAACCTTACGAACGTGTTCACTGAGGACCACGTAGCCACCTTTCACAATTGTTCAAGGGTTGCACCATGGTGGGCCGCCCAAGAAGGTCCAACCGACCGAGTAGAATGGGCCTTAATGGTAGCAGGAGCTGGAAGGCCAGCCTGTACATAAGCATGTGCAATCACCATTCTAATTCATCTGCCCAGGGTCTGCTTGTGAGCAGGCCAGCCACGTTTGTGAAAACTAAACAGAACAAAGAGAGAATCCGACTTCCGAAGGGAAGCAGTTCTCTTCACATAGATACAGAGAGCCCATACCACATCCAAAGACCGCTCTTTGGAAGACAATTAAGGAGAGGCAAAGGCCAGAACCACAATCTCCTGATTAAGGTGGAAAGAAGACACCACCTTAGGTAAATACCCGGGACGTGTTCTAAGAACCACCCGATCACTGTGAAAAATCAGATATGGTGACCTACAAGATAAGGCACCCAAATCCGACACCCGTCTAGCAGAGGCAATAGCTAGCAGAAACACTGCCTTAAGAGAAAGCCACTTAAGGTCTGCAGATTCAAGAGGCTCAAATGGAGACCCTTGCAACGCCTCCAGAACCACTGACAAGTCCCAAGGAGCCACAGGCGGGACATAGGGAGGTTGAATCCGCAACACACCCTGAGTGAAGGTATGTACATCAGGTAACGTCGCAATTTTCCTCTGGAACCAAACTGACAAGGCAGAAATATGAACCTTGATGGAGGCCAGGCGAAGGCCCAAGTCCAGGCCCTGTTGTAGAAAGGCCAAAAGTTTGGCCGTACTAAACTTGCGTCATGATTGTTAGATGTGCACCAAGCAAAGTAAGAATTCCAGACCCTATGGTAAATCCGAGCAGAAGCCGGTTTCGGGGGCCTTCAACATAGTTTGAATGACCGCCTCAGAAAGACCTTTGGCCCTCAAGACAGAAGCTTCAAGAGCCATGCCGTCAAAGCCAACCGGGCTAAATCCTGATATACACAGGCGCCCTGAACAAGGAGATCTGGGCACTGTGGAAGTAGAAGGGGATGCTCTATCGAGAGACCCTGAAGGTCTGAGAACCAATGCCGTCTGGGCCACACGGGAGCGATCAGAAGTAGGATTCCACCTTCTTGCTTGAACTTCCTTATTACTCTGGGCAGGAGTGACACCGGAGGAAACACATATGGCAGCTGAAAGTTCCATGGAATTGCCAGTGCATCCACGAACGCTGCTAGAGGATCCCTTGTCCTTGCTCTGAAGACTGGAACCTTGTGATTGTGTTGAGACGCCATCAGGTCCACATCTGGAAGGCCCCACCTGTCCACGAGAAGTTGTAACACTTCTGGATGGAGGCTCCACTCTCCGGCGTGTACGTCCTGACAACTGAGAAAGTCCGCTTCCCAGTTTAGGACCCCCAGAATGAATACTGCCAATATGGCTGGCAGATGGCGTTCTGCCCACTGAAGAGTCCTTGATACTTCCCTCATTGCCATGCGGCTTCGAGTGCCACCTTGATGACTGATGTACGCCACCGTGGTGGCGTTGTCAGACTGTACTTGAACAGGTCTGTTCTGTATTAAATGCTGGGCCAAGTTCAATGAGTTGAACACCGCCCGCAATTCCAGAATGTTTATCGGGAGGAGAAACTCCTCCTTGGTCCACCGACCCTGAAGGGAGTGTTGCTCCAACACCGCGCCCCAACCACTCAGACTGGCATCCGTCATCAGAAGGACCCAGTTGGAGATCCAGAAGTCCCTGCTCAATTGTTGGTCCTGAAGCCACCAGCTCAGTGACAGACGGACCTCCGGAGACAAGGAGATCATTTGTGACCTGTTCCGGTGAGGCAGGCCATCCCACTTGGCAAGAATCAGCTTCTGCAGAGGGCGGGAATGGAATTGAGCGTACTCCACCATGTCGAAAGCCGACACCATGAGACCTTGCACTTGCATTGCTGAATGTATCAACACTTGCGAGATAGGAAGCATCGAATCCTGTCCTGAAGCTTCAGGACTTTCTCCTGAGACAAGAACAACCGCTGGTTGTGAGTGTCCAACAACACCCCCAGGTGCACCATGCTCTGAGCAGGGACCAGGGAAGATTTATTCCAGTTGATGAGCCACCCGTGGGCATGCAGAAACTGGATAGTCAGATCCAGATGGCGTAGTAGAATTTCTGGGGAATTTGCCAGGATCAACAAGTCATCCAGGTACGGTAGGATCCTGACCCCTTGACAGCGGAGCACAATACCGCCATGACATTAAGTCATCCAGGTACAGTAGGATCCTGACCCCATGATGGCAGAGCCATGGTCAAACCAAAAGGTAACGCCTGAAATTGGTAATGGAGGTTGCCAACCGCAAACCTCAGGTATTGCTGATGAGACATTGCAATGGGAATATGCTGTATGTCCTGTATGTCCAGGGAGACCATATAATCCCCAGGCTCCAAGGCCAGAACAATAGAGCGAAGAGTTTCCATATGAAACTTGGAGACCTCCACAAATTTGTTCAACGACTTGAGGTTGAGAATGGGCCAGGATGACCCATTCGGTTTCAGGACTAGAAACAGCTGTGAATGGTACCCCTTGCCTCTCTGAGCCAGAGGCACCTGTACTACCACTCCTGTGTCCAGGATGGACTGTACCACCGAATGAAGAGTTTTTGCCTTCACCTGATCCGAAGGGATAGTCTGTCAGGCAAAATCGATGAGGGGGATGATTTTTGAAGGATACAGCGTAATCTCGAGTGCCGACTTCCCGTACCAAGGCATCGGAAGTGGTCTTCAACCGTTCCTGGGTATACCCTAGAAGTCGGCCCCCCACCCTGGGATCCCCCAGAGGGAGGCTCGTCCCATCATGTGGCAGGCTTATCAGTCTTGGAAGCAGGCTGATGGGTAGCTCAGACCCGTTTGGGTTTGAGCTTATTGGGTTTGGAAATGCAAGCCTGTTTTGGGTACGCCTAACCCTTTGCTTTCCCTGAAGGACAAAAGGAGCGAAAGGAAGTACTCTTAGCCTTCGGTACCGAAGGAGCAGTACTAGGTAGAAAAGCTGTTTTAGCAGAAGCTAAGTCAGCCACAATCTTGTTGAGGTCTTCTCCGAAAAGGATGTCTCCCTTAAAAGGGAGTACCTCCAGGGTTTTCTTAGAGTCCAGATCCATGGACCACGACTGCAACAATAGAATCCGGCGAGCCAGTATGGACATAGTAGAAGTCTTGGCCGTCAGGATACCGGCATCAGAAGCCGCCTCTTTAATGTAATGAGAAGCTGTGACAATATACGATAAACATTGTCTAGCATGATCAGAAGCGTTGGAAGACATCTCAGCTTCCAACTCCTGAGCCCACACTTCAATAGCCTCTGCAGCCCATGTCGCTGCAATGGTGGGCTGATGCGCAGCACCTGCTAAGGTGTAAATCGCCTTTAAACAACCCTCCACACGCTTATCCGTCGGTTCTTTCGAAGACGTGATGGTAGTTATTGGCAGAGCTGAGGATAACACTAGCCGCGCCACCTGCGAATCCACTGGCGGGGGTGTTTCCCAATTTTTACTTAGCTCCGCAGCGAGGGGATAGCGAGCCAGCATCTTCTTGTGAGGCGTGAATTTCTTTCCTGGATTTTCCCAGGACTTCTGATGTATGTCAACTAAATGGTCAGAATGAGGTAAAACTTGTTTAGCCACTTTCTGGCGTTTAAATCTGTCCGGTTTCTTAGGGGCAGCATCAGGCTTCGGGTAATCAGTAATTTGGAGCATGAGCCTGATAGCCTCCAACAAGTCAGGAACATCCACCTGTGAAACATATTCCCCATCAGAAGCGTCAGGATCAGAATCTGTGGGGTCAATATAAACGCCATCCTCATCAGACGAGGTGTCTGGGACGTTGGTGGATTGTGAGAAAGTAATGGCCCGCTTAGAGGACCCCTTGGTCTTAGGCGGGCGAGGGTTAGACTTCTGAGTAGTCAGTGATTGGTTAAATTTCTGTAACAGCGCAGACAGTTGATCTGCCCATGGCGGGTTAACCACGGGGACCATAATCGGTTGTACCGGCACAGGAGGTCCCATAAAGGGCGTTAATCTAGTTACCAGCGTATTCAAAAGCGTGGAGAAAGTAGCCCAAGGCGGGTCATTTTGAACCCCCATTGCTACAATCCCACTGGGGAAAAAGGAGCCCCCAGAACCAGAACCCTCAGCTGCTATATTTTCCTCAAATGCGTCTGCAGCGTCACCACCACACAATGTGGGATCAGCCCCAGCTCCGTTGCCCCCTGTAGCTGACATATCTGAAAGTTCAATGCAGGGCAACCCAGTACAATATCAGCAGCACAATAGCTGACAAGAACCCCCTGTGCAGTGTAACAGCACAAACAGGGAATTCAAGAGGTATATGGTGACTAAAAATCACAGAGAAAAATACACACTGAGTATATCTTGTGAAACACCTATATTAAATGATAAACCTGACGCACTTAGCCCCCTCAGGTTATAAAATATAGGGATAGCAATCTGAGTGAGATACACGAAATGGAGGTCACACAGCAGCTATATGCACACACACATAGTCACATTACACAATGCAGAAATTATGACATGCAATAAAACTGCACTGGACTAGCAATACAAAGTAGTACTAAATATAGCTATACAATTAATAGATATAACAATGCACAGTAAAGACTGGCTGTATATCACAGGGTACTTGTACTATATAACCCTGACTAAATGCACTCTTTCTTAACTAACACTGTCAGCAGACATGTAGAATACTTAAGTGTCCTGTAAAATGCACAGCGCTGACATGCAGGCGGCTTTACAGAGGAGGATTTGCCCAAACAGTCCCAGATCAGCTCAGCTTTTCCTAATGGCGCCCAAACGTTGACAGGGAGTGAGGGAAAGAGATGCAGCTCCAGGGTGGGAACATTTACTCTAAATGGCGCCCTGGGGCTGAGGGAGGGGCTACAGGTCAAAGCCTTAACCCCCTGCTGGACTTCACCACCGGGTACTGTGGGCTTATAAAAATGGTTTATGAGAGGAAACCGACCTGTGCCCTTGCCCTGGTGGTCTAGTGGGGTCCCTGTACTGCCACAGTGTCCACACCGGCCGCGCAGGATCGCGATTTACAGGCGAGGGGACCCACTTACCTCCTCCTTGAGCGCGGCCACGTGATCCAGGAGAACAGCGGTAGTGTGCGTGTGACTAACTGGAAGAAACTGGAGCCTCCGCTGTAAGTACCTGGCAACCAGGGTGTGGGAGTATACAGCGCCGCTGGGGGAGGTAATGGAGCTAGAGCAGGAGATGTCTGACTGATATCTAACACAGTCAATCTCTCTGCTGCAGCCCTTGAAGTCTTCATTTTTCATTAAAAGCTTCTTCTCAAGGCTGCTGGAGCAGCCCCCTGTTGTATGCCTGCTTACTGCATGGCTCCAACTACAAAACTGAGTTCCTGTGCATGGAGGCGGGGTTATAGAGGAGGCGGGGCTAGGCATTCTGGGAAGAAGGTCAAAGCTTTGAGCCTGTTGGTGCCTCAGATCAAGATCCTACTCTACACCCCAATGTCATTCCCTGTGGAGCCCAGTGTACCACACAGCAGATAAACCACTTACAGCTGTTGGATAATCCATCTCTAAATGTTGAACACCAGGAGGAAAGGAACATTGTTAGCATATAAAATAATGTATTCAGTTTGATAAACAAAGACAACCACAAAAACACCTCCTCAACAAAACAATGTGCATGCATATACTTACAATGAGCATTTACTTACCCCAAAAAAGGGGTAAAATGAAAAAAGAACAAAAAAAAAACAAAAACGAATTTCCACAAACTAATAATTTAATTTGTAAAAACCTTGAGTTGTCTATAAAAAAATGACCAAAAAAGTAAAATAAAAAAACACCACACCACACACCTATGAACATGCACATACTTACCCGCAAATAAACTTGGAAGGAAAAAAAAAAGGCTAAAGGCCACTAAAACTAAAAATGGGGGTCCTTCCCAAAAAAGAGAAACTAAAATATATGCTTCCTTGAGGAGGAAAACATAATAAGCACAAAAGATATACCAACATCCCAACACACCTATGAGCAAGCACATACTTACACGCAAATATATATACAGCTGGAACAATTATAATAGACAGATTACTATTATAATTAAGGACATCACCACTAAATAAATAATACAATACATAGACATAAAAACCACCACCACAAAATATTTTCCAAAAACGCTGTGCGTTCGCACACAAAAAAAAACGCACCAGACACCATACAACATGCTAAACACAATTCTTATATTAAACAAGTACACGTGTCTGCATGATATTACATATACATTACTCCATGCACCCAAGCTTTGAAGCACTGCTTTGTTTAAAACATCTAAACACAAACAAATCTTACCTTGAATACTGGAGACCTCACAAACAGAAACAAACTTAATCCTCCCAATCCACTCCACATAACCTCCCGCATACACCTACAACCAAAGGTTGCATAGAACATGCTTAAATAGTATAAACAACCAAAGCACATGTACCAATTGTGTATGCATCACCTGTGCTGATTTACACAAAGCATGGATACGCAGCTATAAAACGCAAGCCCCCCCCCCCCCCACCCCACCCCCGGTTCATACGCATACGACACCAGCATCATGGATCCTGATTCAGTTGCAGAAGAAATGGACCAACTAAATAAACAACTCAAAGCAATCTTAAAAAGAAAATGATAAATTGCATTACTAAGAGCACAGCAACAAACACCTGGCACTGCAGAAGAGGGAGGTGCAGGAGCCAGCAGTTAAGTAACCCCATCTACTGCCCAACAAACACAACAAGAAGCTGGTGTGAGTTCCCTGGCTGAGGAAGATGTTTGCCAAACTGAGGAAGATTCTGGCCCAACTACCCAAACCCAACAATCAGAGCCACAAAGTGAAGAGGAAAGTGGAGATAATACTCAGGCTACTGCATCGCAGGCAACATCAAAAAAGAAAAGACGCCAACCACCATTTACAAACAGGGAGTTGTCCATTCTGGTCCCACAAGCCAATTACATTTTGGAAATAAAAACATGGGTGCTGGGACCAAGGACCATATCTGGAGAGAGATAACTGACTCGGTTAATGCGGTGGGCCCAATTGTCTGCACACCACAAGAAGTTAGAAGACGGTAAGTACATACTGTGCAACACTGACAAACAGTATTGTATGCATTAACTAAGATGTAAGCACCATTTCCTAAGTCATGTTGTCTGTAGCAACCAATACTATTACATGTGTAACCTTTGAGAAGGTGAGACATAAGTGAACCACTCAATATTTGCTTGCTAATTTTAAACATCTATCTAGATGTAAAGTTTACATAAATTAAGCTTTTGGATTTAGGTATGTGGCCAAGTTTTGCAAAGGAATGTATGGTGTGAGTTTTGAGATTGCTTTAGCTAGACAATTGGTGGAATGTGTCCAAAAAGTATGCTACAAATGTACTTATGTTTATTTTCGTTTCCTTTCACCCAACCAAAAAAACATATGCAGTTGGGCTGACTTCAAGTCCCGCCTGAAGCAGAAAAGGTCTGCGCATTGGAACACTTTGAGGGCAACAGGGGGAGGGTTACTCCCTGAGAGTGTTGAATATACAGACCTGGAGGAGCAAGCCATGGTCTATGTGTCCTACGAGGAGGTTGGACATAACACACCTGCAATGGAATGTCTACATGCCTTGGAAGGTAATATTTTAAACATATATTGACAACTGTTTACTGTATACATTTTTAAACTGTTTTTAAAATGTTTTTTATTTTATTTATTTTCCCCTTCTATTTTTCCAAGCACAGCACAGAAGGTGCAGCTCACTGAGGCTGAGCTCACTGAGGCGTTGGGGGAAGTAGTGACTCCTCCATAGTGGGTCATGAAAGTCCACCATCCCAGGCCCACACTGCCCCCCCCCCCCCCCCTCCCCCCTACCAAAAGCAGTCTCCCGGAGCTTTTGAGTGAGATAGTCAGTCATGGCGTAATTAACACCAACTTCCATGACCAGATTCTCCGGGAGGTCCATGAGCTGTCCTCCAGGGTCAGTGAACTGACCTCTAGTGTGTACCAAGATATGTGCGACATTACCTCCTCTATCCAGGACCTCAACACCACTATTGGGCAAGGCATGCAGACCATCGCTGCCCTCCTTGGCCACAGTCTCAGGGAGGCAACAACACCTGGCCCATCCCCTACCCCTGCACAGGAATAAGATCCCACTGGGCAGGGCCCTCGAAGATCAATGTGCAGACCTACCACAGAGCAACAGGTTGGGACTAAAAGAAAAAAAAATCTCTCCAGATGCGAACACATTTCCCAGCACCCATTTTCTTTATGTTCTAAAATGCTTTCTTCATGGATTGTGGGACCAGAATGTCAAACTCTATCCTGCTGAATGGGGTTTGGTGTCTTCTCTTTTATTTCAGTGCCTG
The DNA here is from genome assembly GCF_028390025.1 of Pseudophryne corroboree. NCBI lineage: Eukaryota > Metazoa > Chordata > Amphibia > Anura > Myobatrachidae > Pseudophryne > Pseudophryne corroboree. Next base: position 241,809,028 of record NC_086446.1, read on the forward strand.
TGAACTTGGGCCACCTTCCTCTTCAGATTGTGGTATTGATATTTGGGTTTGGGTATTGTGACCAGAATCTTCCTCTATTTGTCCCACATCTTCCTCAGCCAGGGTAATGAGACCAGTCTCTTGTTGTGTTTGTTGGACAGTAGATGGAGGGACTTCACTACTGGGTACTGGCATCCTCTTTTCTGCACAGGCAGGTGTTTTTTGCTGTGACGTTATGTACTATTTTTAACCTTATACTTTGTGTTTTTGAGAACATAATGTAATCGTGCTTTGTTTAGATTAAAAATTATATCCCCTTACACTTTGGTATTAAATGGTGTTTTTCTTATTGTGGACAAGGTAATATATTTGATTGATGCAAAATAAGCAAATGCTATTTTGTATGTTTGTGTGGATATAAAAAACATACTAGGAGGCAAATTTGTTCAGATGGCAGCTTCAATGAAGATGGTATGTTGCCTATAGAAACAACCAATATTATACTTCACATGTATCTTGCTCATTCTACAATATAAGATCAGTAATATGTTTGGTTACCATGGGCAACATGCCATCTTAAATCGAACTCACATCTGACCTAATTAACCCATAGGAATGTATTAAGTAAAGCATGAGTTAATAACATGATAGGTTAGGGTGCTGTCAAAGTCAGAAAAATATCTCTATGCACACTGCCATATTTGCATCTCATTCAGGTCCGCGCTGCGCATGCGTGCGCTCTCCCGTGAGTGCGCATACCCGCTGTTGCGTGCACCCGCTGGTGCTCGGTATGCGTATTTACGGTAAAGTTTGTGTAGTCGTAGCGTGCGACTCAATCGTTACATATTTTCACTAATAAGGTATTTTATAGATCATGGTCCCTTTGATAGATTCTGAAAGTTTGGTTAACATAGCATGTTCCTGAACAGAGAGATCCCTCTTTGTATTGTACGAAGGGTCTAACAGGGGTCATACAGTAGTGTTTGGTGCCCATCGGAAGAGTATTTAAATAGCAATATTCCGGTGTTGGTTTGGAGCGGATTAATCGCTCGTGCGAATAGTTATGGACATAAGAAGTTTATGTCCATTTACTATTATTTGTTCTTACTTAGTCATGCGGCGGGAAACCCAGTATCCCACCCACCTGAACAGTTGGAAACAGTCACAGCCCACCTGTATGAATCAACCTATGACCTTTTGTTATAATGCGAAGCCGAATTCCTGTGTCCAATGGACAATGAGATTGTAGGGACCATTGAATTGTATTGTGTGTGGGGCATAAATAGGCAGGCCGACCATATCCAGATTCACTCTCATCAACGGTTCTCATTGCTGATAATCGGGAGCTGGATATCGAGGCGCATGCGATCGTTCCCCTTGTGCGTAAGTTTTCTCCGTAATCATATTGTCTTACTGTGAGCCATCTCTCTCTCTCTACTCTTTCTCTCGTATTTTCCTTTAATTGTATTGTATTGTATTGTATTTCCAGTGTAGTTATCTGGTTAGTTGGTTTATGTTATATTGTAGTGTATCATTTGTACTGTGATTCCTTTTGCAAGTATAATAGTTAAAATACATATAATAGGTTTTGGACCCTAAGCCCAGGTATCTGTGTATTCTTTATAGTGTTAAGTATTCCCTGAGCGTCGGTGACGCCCAAGCAGCTTTGTAGTTAATCAGGTTACACCAGGTTGCATTTACACTCTATCACCACACTAAGGTTTACTGTATATCTCATTGTTAAAGGTATAGATATAAAGGTTTAATCGTTGTAAGCGTCTGCACCGCTGGTGATCTCCTCGTGGTCCCGAGCGTACGCTACGCTATAGCGAATCATTACGTTAGTCGGCAGCCAATAGCGTGCCTGCCTGTGATCACTGGGCCGTAAGCGAACGTGACGCTTGAGCGTCTCGACTACGGTTGAGCGATCGCTACACAACTTGCGTACCCTTACGGTACTTCTTACGTAGATAGCGTACAGTGTTCTTAGACCTCTTAAAGTGTTTTATATACGATAAATATTTAGCTTTATCAATTGGCGGCTCGCCCGTCCTTCACATATCTGCACTAGGTAGATCAGCAGACATTATCCCTCAGCAAAGGGCGGGAGGTTGTATCCCTCGTAGTGCTGACAGGATAAGCGTCTGCTTCGCTTAAGTAAAGAGTGCTGAAGGAATCCGGGAACCGGAGGTAAGAACAAAACGCTAGTGCCTTTTAAAACTGTTTATTTTTTTGTCTTGCGTACACACGCACGCACACATATATATATCTGCATTTCTTTTTCTTTTTCATTTTCGTATATCACTCTCCTGTCTGCCAGTTTTATAGTTGATAAAAGTGCTAAAAGAGAGTTGCCGTTATTTCATAGTTTAAGAATAGATAACATAGTTAAAGGATAGACAAACACACAGTTTTTGCCTGGGAGATAAGGCGAAGTCAGTGTGTTGTGTGGTAGATGATCAAGGATCATCTACATTGATAAAAGTATAAATTGTGTTACGGTGGATCTTTGCTTTGCGTATACGTGTCTATAACAAAGACTTGCGTACACAATCCAAAGGCCGACGCACGCAGCGTATATTACGCAACGGAGCGTCCGGTTACGCCCACGTAGCTCAAGTCACGATAAGTTGATTTTTAACGCAAAGCGATAAATAACGCAAAGCGATAAATAACGCGAGGCGAGAAATAACGCAAGTCTATTTTTGGGTGTTCGAAATTTAATTAACAGATCCTGCTCCTAATTGGTAACACACCTGATCTAAAGAAAAATTTCTGCGCAGAAATAGAAATAGAAACAAAAGTGTACATGTGATGAGTGAGTGTTTTTACAATTTTTAAAGGTTGAACCACAAGAAAAGTCGAGTACTCGTGAGGTACATGCGTGTAAGTGACGTGCACGGTGGCTAGGGAGGCATCCCTGGTTAAATATACAATTTTGAGCATTAGAGTATAGCAGACCAGGAGGTCATACTGTAACAAGACCAGGAGGTCGTACTGTAACAAGACCAGGAGGTCATAGCAGACCAGGAGGTCCAGGTACAGCCGACAAGGAAGTCCGCTATACAGTTCACAGGCACAACACCGAAAAGGGTTGGTGCAACACCCATATAGGCCATATAAGCTCTGGCTGAAGGAAATTCGCAGCCGTAATTTTCGATTCCATTGGTCTTTCCGTACATAAGCTTAGTTGTTTGTGTACTGAACGATTGGACCGCACGTAATTGTGTACACTAGTTAGTAATCTGACCTAATACCATTAGAGTAAAGGGGTCACAAACGCTATTTGTACACTCTAACGTGATTTGTGTAATTTTTTTTATTTTAAGGGAAGTTTGCTGCTCACTCAGGAACTATCCAGCAACCAATAGTTACTGGAAAGAGTAAGTGTTCTTCGGATAACCCTCGCAGGTTCCAGTAAATAGAGGTTCAGGTCGCAGGGGCCCTAGGTCGAGTACGCCAGCACCATATCGGTGTGATCAGGTCGTATTGGTCGGCGTGGGCGAGTGAGTGGGGTACTCGGTAAACCGCCACCGTCAGCCTATTGTGGACATTTGGTTTTGCGTAAGGGTTGGCTAAATAAAGCAACACTTTCGAACTATGGGGGCCACTTGTTCAGGTAGGGGGCGATCAACCTCGGTTCGGGTTGATTCAGTGGTCCGACCAATTGGGTCGGCCAGGTATATAATGTGTGAGAAATACGGAAGTCACACAGAAACTTTATGTGATGAATGGGAGAGAATGACTGTACATGACGGGGAGAAATTCCCAAGAGTAGGGAGCTTCAGCTCAGAAGTGTTACAAAATTTAAGGAGGAGGATATGTCTCATAAAATCAACAAAGAGACGAATCCAGCATTATGATTATTTACAGTTGTGGCAACAGGAAGGTGAGATACAGAGAGGTTTGGCTCAGGCGGCGGGATCTGGCTCTAACAGAAAACTGATTGCCACGGCCCCACCGCCACCATATATATCAGGAGAGAAGTTGATTGCGGAGAAAGACGCACTAAGGTGTAACACAAAATCACTTAGTAACTGTGTAAATGTTAATGATAATGTTAACCCATTAACCCATGCAAGTATTAACCCGTGCAAGTTGTACCCTGTTTTGAACTTTCCTCAGGAGTGTGATCAAGAGGACGAATCGGCAACGATTTCAGCGTTCTCTCTAGCAGCCACCATAGCAGAGACCACAGTAGGCACAGCTCCACCCACGAGATTAGTAAAGGCCCCTAGCGGAGGGATAGGTGAGGTCGTATCAACTGGTAAGTACGGCACCATGCATTATGCTGAAACTATTTCACCACAGCCTGTAGAATCTACACAGAATGAGGTTGTTAGAATTACACCTGTTAGAGTAATAGCAGTGCCAAATGGGAAAACAGACACATCAGGAGCCACTCCCATTAGGAACATTGCCATGTACACCCCATTTTCCCGAATGGAATTAAGGACCATAGTGTCTGAATTTCCTGACCCTAGAAAAGATTTAGTTGCCAGTCAAAAATACATCAGAGACTTAGGTAACACTGTAGAGCCCAACAATAAAGACTGGCAGATATTGCTGAGAGCATGTTTACCCTCAAATGTCGACGCAACTCAATTTTTAGCTGATTGCGGACTAGATCATGATGTACCTCTTACAGATGTGTACAACCAAGATAATGTGAAAAGAATAAACTTGCAGCTAAAAGAGTATTTCCCAGCAGTAGCTAAATGGAATAAGATATTCTCCATTAAACAGAAGGAGTCAGAGACAGCTGCAGAGTATTTTCACAGAGCATTATTAGAAATGGCAAAATACACAGGCATAGAGGACATTAAAACAGACACAAACCATCGGGAAGTAGCAGTATCGGTACTGATGGATGGTTTAAAAGAGTCATTGAAGACTAGGGTACAGACCACACAACCATGTTGGCGAGGTCTGTCTGTGGCTACTTTGAGAGAGGCTGCTATTGATCACGATAGAAACATCACCAGACACAGGGAACAACAAGGTGATAAATTAATGTCAGTAAGTATACAGGCTCTGACCACAAGGCAGCCTTTGTTTGTATCACCAAATCCTGTGGGTAAGTCAAGTATGGTTACTTGTTATTCTTGTCACAAACAGGGACACATGGCACGAGATTGTAGAGTAAAGAATCCACGAAACTCATACCAACCCCCTAGACAATGACACGACACACGACATTGGGATCGGGGTCCAAAGAAACGGAGTTATGAGCCACATACAGGGGAAACAAAAAGATATCCCCCGAACAGAGACTGGCATGCCTCTGGTAGTTCCCAGCTAACTCCCTCACAAGTAGTTGCTGCCAGCGGGATTCAGGAAGGTCACCATACCCAATAGGGGTGTGGCCATACCTGTAATCTGCAGCCAGTAAAATTAATTGCCAACCTTGGAAGTGAACCCGAGATCGCAATTAATGTAGCTGGTAAAACTTTAAACTTTCTTGTAGACACAGGGGCGGCCAAGTCAGTGATAAATTCGACAGTGGGCATGAGAACCACTGGTAGGACAATTCCAGCCATGGGAGTAACAGGAGTAGTCCAGCACTACCCTGTTAGCAAACCAGCCGAGATTACAATAGGGCCTTTGCATACCAAGCATTCCTTTTTGCTGGCTGCATCGGCACCAACCAATCTCCTGGGAAGAGACTTACTGTGTAAAATGGGGTGCGTCATTTATTGTACTCCTGAAGGTGTATTCTTGGACATACCTGAGAAACACGCTCAGGAAGTGCGAGACATGTTAGACTCCCCATCAAAATTAATGTCACATACCATTATGACAAATAGGAATCCATCCCAAATAGAAGAGATGACATCTCAGATACCAGAGTCACTTTGGACAAAAGACGGACAAGACACTGGATTAATGGCAAACGTAGCTCCAGTAGTTGTACAAGTAAAAGATGGTAGGATAGCTCCAAAAATCCCACAGTACCCTCTGAAGCCAGAGGTGGAGTTAGGAGTTTACCCAGTAATAGAGCGCTTGCTACAACAGGGCATTCTGGTAAGAACGTCCAGCACTGCTAATAGTCCCATCTTCCCTGTGAAAAAGAGTGGGGGGAGGGGTTACAGACTAGTGCAGGATCTAAGGGGGATTAACAAAATAGTTGAGAGTCAGTTCCCCGTAGTGCCAAATCCAGCTGTCATCCTAATGCAAATCCCTCCCACTGCCAAATTTTTCACTGTTATTGACCTCTGCTCCGCTTTCTTTTCGGTACCTCTGCACCCTGACAGCCAATATTTGTTTGCATTTACATACAGAGGAGTCCAATACACGTGGACTCGATTACCCCAAGGTTTCATAGATAGTCCAAGTATATTTTCTCAGGCTTTGCATGATTGTTTACAGTCTTTCCAACCAGACAGTGGATCAGTATTGATACAGTATGTGGACGATTTACTGCTGTGTTCAGATTCACTGGAAGCATCTCTGAAGGATACGAAACAGCTCCTGTTTCATCTTTCAGACACAGGACACAAGGTGTCCAAAGACAAGTTACAATTATGCCAAACTAAGGTAAAATATTTGGGACACTGTCTAACACAAGGACTGAGACACCTGACCGCTGATAGAATCCAAGCAATTAGAGACATGACTCTGCCACAAACCCAGCAACAGATCAGAACGTTTTTAGGAATGTGTGGGTATTGCCGTAATTGGATCCCAGGGTTTTCCATTTTGGCGTTACCTTTGCAGGAAATGGTCTCCTCAAACAAACCTGATAGGATTTCGCATACAGACGAGTCCGAAACAGCATTTGAGAGACTCAAACAGTGCCTAACGCAGGCACCAGCACTAGGTATGCCAGACTATGGGAAACCCTTTGAACTATACGGAACAGAAAGTGCTGGTTGCGCGGCAGGTGTACTAACCCAAAAACACGGTGATGCCAGTAGGCCAGTTGCATACTACAGCGCTCAGCTAGACACGGTAGCGCGATCCCTCCCCACATGCTTGCGAAGCGTTGCTGCGATAGCATTGCTAGTGACAAAAAGCGAAGATGTCGTGCTAGGCCACAACCTCACAATCCATACGCCACATGCAGTATCAGCCTTATTGAATTCTGCCCAAACCAGACACGTCTCATCAGCGAGGTTTACAAGATGGGAATTGGCACTAATGGCCCCCGTAAACATCACCATAAGGAGATGCAGTGCATTAAATCCTGCAACGTATCTCCCAGGTGTGCCTGGTCAGGCACAAAGGGTGGAAGGTGAGAGTGATGGGGAAGGAAGATTTAATATAAAGGAAGATACACATGATTGTATGGAATATTTGACCCAAAATTTTACCGCAAGGCCTGACATCAGTGACAACCCACTGGAAGATGCAGAACTCACGTTCTACACGGACGGTAGTTGTCATAGACAGTCAGACTCGGGAGACTTGTGTACTGGATACGCAGTCGTAGATGACCAAGACACCATAGAAGCGGAACCGCTAGGCCCACCTCACTCAGCCCAGGTTGCTGAACTGGTCGCCCTAACCAGAGCATGTGAATTGGCTAAGGGTAAGTCAGCCAATATCTACACCGATTCTAGATACGCATTCGGGGTAGTCCATGATTTCGGAGCCCTATGGCGTCTCAGAAATTTCATGACGGCCGCTGGTACACCGGTAGCGCATGCAACTCACATAAAAAGGCTTCTAACAGCGATACAGGAACCCGACAGAGTGGCTGTTATCAAATGTAAAGCACACACATATAGCCAAGACCCGGTATCACTTGGTAACAGCCGAGCAGACGAAGCTGCTAAGTTAGCAGCTGCTACCCCCATACAGACAGACACCACACAATTGATGGTATTTAATACCATTAACACACAGAAGTTGTATGAAATGCAAAATTTGTGTTCCACACAGGAAAAGGCAGTCTGGAAGGCAAAGGGATGTGGCCAGGAGTCCTCAGGACTCTGGACGGATGGACATGGTAAACCAGTGGCCCCCAGAGCATATCTTCCATGTCTGGCTGAAGCAGCTCACGGGCTGACTCATCTAGGCAAGGAGGGGATGTGCAAATTGGTGAGAGCATATTGGTGCGCCCCAGGATTCTCCTCTCATGCGAGTAAAAGAGCAATGTCATGCCTTACCTGTTTGAGAAAGAATATTGGAAAGGCAATACCTACAGAACCATCCCATATCCCACCTGCCGGCGGCCCTTTCCATGTAATACAAATTGACTTTATACAATTACCCCCTTGTCGGAATTTGAAATATGTACTTGTTTGTATAGATGTTTTCTCAAATTGGGTCGAAGCATTTCCTGCGGCTACAAATACCGCTATGTTTACTGCTAAGAAAATTGTGCAGGAATTTGTATGTAGATATGGTATCCCTAGAATAATCGAAAGTGATAGGGGTACCCATTTTACAGGTGATGTCTTTCAAAGAATGTGTAAGTTGATGGGAATTGATAGCAAGCTGCACACTCCGTACCGTCCACAGGCGAGTGCGAAGGTCGAAAGAGTGAACAGCACTATTAAAAATAAATTGAGTAAAGTGATGGCAGAGACAGGATTGACATGGCCAGAAGCTTTACCCATTGTATTGTACAGTATCAGAACCACTCCCAGGTCCCCTCTTAATCTGTCTCCCTTTGAAATCTTGTTTGGTCGACAACCGCATGTTATGATTAACCCTCAGGATGATTTGAAATGTAACAATGAAGTAACTGTAAAGTACTTGATTAACATGAGTAAACAGTTAAGGAATCAAAATGATAATCTGAAGTTGGTGATTCCTGATCTACCTGATAGTAATTGTCATGACATTGAACCTGGGGATTATGTAATGATACGGAATTTTCTACGCTCAGGTTGCCTTATTGACAGATGGGAAGGACCATACCAGGTCTTATTGACTAGCACTACAGCATTGAAGGTTGCTGAGAGAGAGACTTGGGTCCATTCATCCCACTGCAAGAAGGTTGCTGATCCAGAGAAGTCCCGTGATAAGGAACAGACGGTAGAGGTTGTATCACTGGAGTGTCTGTTCCAGGAGGACTGAGGCAGCACCTGAGCCTTGAAGACCGAGAGCTGTTGTCGACTCCCCACTCCCTTTTATTATTTTCCTCCACTTCCCATCCCCTCTCCCTCAAATTTCTTTTTCCTCCTTCTCATTCTTCTCCGTTTCCTCCTATAAGATGGACTTGCCCCAAGAGACTGTGATCCGGATTTTCCTGTTGACCATGATGTTGACCAGAGCAGTCTGTTCCGGCGAGAGTACCATGGAGGTCGATAGAGGTTCTGGAATGGGTTCTGATGATAAAGATGGAGGCGTAGTTTTCCAAGATCAACCTAACCAACAAGCAAAGGCGAGTATCAGAAAACGATCCGATAGCATTGACCATAGAAGGAATTGTGACGGATTGTTAGCTGAGGAAAACTGTATCTGTAGGCTCTGTAACAATGTCATTGAAGATGGGTGCATTAAGAAATGCCAATCCAGTTTTAATATCCATATGGACCGGCATCCATTGAGTGACTATCACTCCTTAGTGGGTAATGTGTTAAACAAAACAGATTGTTGGGTATGCTCTCAAGTAACTCAAGGTCATAGCAAATCAGGGCTAGTGCCATTTCCTTTAACGATAGAGGAGGTACTTGAGTTAAATGGTGGGAGACCGGTGGACAGGAGGTTTAATATCTCCAGCCCTCCTAGTTTGAAGCTCCACCAATACCATGTGGATAGGTCCCTATTATGTTTCAACATCTCCAATCCCAGAAAGCCGGGAAATTGGGAAGTGTCATGGAGTAACCACACCATGACCTTTTCGCATAGAGCAGATAGAATGCCTACAGATACAGAGCTTGTACGCCACATAGCCAGTAGAGGAAAATCTTTCCGGTATAGGTACACCTTAGGAAATAGGATTACGAGAGTTGGAGAAGTATCACCAGGATACTGTGCACATACTGTGCACATATCATACAACCTGATATGTGTATTAAGCAGATGGAAGAATTAGGGTTAGGAGAGTTCACCTGGAAGGTGTGTAATATGGTTATGTCCTTCTCCGTCCCATATGTTCTCCCCGATGATGCATAATTCATATGCGGGAGAAAGGCGTACAAGTGGCTTGCCCCAAACTCTGAAGGATTGTGTTATATTGGAAAAGTATTGCCTGAAGTAATGACTGTAACACATGATAAAATGAAAGACATACATCGTGGTGCCCAAGCTCCTTATACTCACACCCATTACGAGCACGTTGTTAAAAGGCACCTGATAGAGAAGACAGAGCATCCGGCCTCTGATCTGATAAGTGAATCCACCGGGATTCAATTCTTAATCGCGTTAGATTTCACCCGCACCGCTAGAGGAGTGCTAAATTATAAATACATATCGGCGCTCGCAAATTTGTTAGATAATATCACTGAAATGTATGATGACACGTTTAGATATACTGGAAGGGAACTTCAAGCTTATAAAACAGAACTGGTGCAGCATAGAATGGTTCTTAATTACCTCACAGCAGTGACAGGCGGATATTGTGTTACATTAGCAACACAGTACGGCGTGAAGTGTTGCACGTATATCACGAATAGCACCGAGGATCCGGTCGAGGTCATAGACCAAAAGATGGACGATATTCTCCAATTGAAGTGGGAATTTCGCCGAAAACACAATCTCACTCTTGCTGCTGTAGGTAATGAGCTGACTGGTTGGGTGTCATGGTTGAACCCGCGAAATTGGTTCTCCGGTTTGGGAGACTGGGCTCAAGGAGTCATAATGGATGTTGGGAAGTTTCTCCTATGTATCTTAGGTGTTGTCATATCGATTGGATTGATATTTAGATGCGGTCAGGCTTTAATGAAGTGCAAACATCGTACCAGGGTAATGAGTTTGAGGAGTGAGGAAACTGTAATTAACCTGGATTTGATTTATGACCCAATGATAGAAACAATGATGTAATGAAAATGCGATTATACGGTCCGTTTCTTTCACCTGTTTTTCTGCTTTTCTCCAAGATAAAAAGACCCCCTTGGACGAGGAAGTTGACGAGACGCTATACAGACAACGGATTGACCAAAGAAGAAGTTTTGACCACTGTAGATACGGACATTTGATGAACTTTGCCATGGATCCCCAGTTTCCCTAGAATTCTTAAACTTACGCTAGCCCAACATTTTTTGTAAATCTAATGGCATTGACAAAGCTTTTTGCTCACACCTAATGGGCAACACAGCGCAAAGAAGACGACTTTCAACTGATACCGAACAAAACTTCAACCGACAGATGTACATTAACCTGACATAGAATACCACCGCATTTACCGTAATTATGTCTTTTCTTCATTTCTACAACCCTCAGGTAATGACACACATAGTATAGGGAATACAGGCACAGATATCAGCAATCACATATTCCCCCATTCATGTATCATCAACTAAAATGTGCTCCCCATTTTGTTCAAAAATCCGAAAAGAGCTCGGTAAAGTTTGACAGCCCATCCACAGACCCGTACCACGGGATAAGAAGGAATTCAAATGTATACTTCGCAATACCTCGAAGCTTGATTTACAACACGTACGGCACGATGATACATGACCCCCCAAACATGGACTCATACACACATGCTTCTGCTATCTCACTAGGTCATACCCTCTTCACACCTACTCCTCTCTCCTCCCTTACCCAACCATGGAAATGAATTAACCCCTGACATATATTTTTCTCCTTTTGAAATGTTTTAGAAGGTGGCAGTTATTATTGACTGCCAAAGGGTGGACTGTCAAAGTCAGAAAAATATCTCTATGCACACTGCCATATTTGCACCTCATTCAGGTCCGCGCTGCGCATGCGTGCGCTCTCCCGTGAGTGCGCATACCCGCTGTTGCGTGCACCCGCTGGTGCTCGGTATGCGTATTTACGGTAAAGTTTGTGTAGTCGTAGCGTGCGACTCAATCGTTACATATTTTCACTAATAAGGTATTTTATAGATCATGGTCCCTTTGATAGATTCTGAAAGTTTGGTTAACATAGCATGTTCCTGAACGGAGAGATTCCTCTTTGTATTGTACGAAGGGTCTAACAGGGGTCATACAGTAGTGTTTGGTGCCCATCGGAAGAGTATTTAAATAGCAATATTCCGGTGTTGGTTTGGAGCGGATTAATCGCTCGTGCGAATAGTTATGGACATAAGAAGTTTATGTCCATTTACTATTATTTGTTCTTACTTAGTCATGCGGCGGGAAACCCAGTATCCCACCCACCTGAACAGTTGGAAACAGTCACAGCCCACCTGTATGAATCAACCTATGACCTTTTGTTATAATGCGAAGCCGAATTCCTGTGTCCAATGGACAATGAGATTGTAGGGACCATTGAATTGTATTGTGTGTGGGGCATAAATAGGCAGGCCGACCATATCCAGATTCACTCTCATCAACGGTTCTCATTGCTGATAATCGGGAGCTGGATATCGAGGCGCATGCGATCGTTCCCCTTGTGCGTAAGTTTTCTCCGTAATCATATTGTCTTACTGTGAGCCATCTCTCTCTCTCTACTCTTTCTCTCGTATTTTCCTTTAATTGTATTGTATTGTATTTCCAGTGTAGTTATCTGGTTAGTTGGTTTATGTTATATTGTAGTGTATCATTTGTACTGTGATTCCTTTTGCAAGTATAATAGTTAAAATACATATAATAGGTTTTGGACCCTAAGCCCAGGTATCTGTGTATTCTTTATAGTGTTAAGTATTCCCTGAGCGTCGGTGACGCCCAAGCAGCTTTGTAGTTAATCAGGTTACACCAGGTTGCATTTACACTCTATCACCACACTAAGGTTTACTGTATATCTCATTGTTAAAGGTATAGATATAAAGGTTTAAACGTTGTAAGCGTCTGCACCGCTGGTGATCTCCTCGTGGTCCCGAGCGTACGCTACGCTATAGCGAATCATTACGTTAGTCGGCAGCCAATAGCGTGCCTGCCTGTGATCACTGGGCCGTAAGCGAACGTGACGCTTGAGCGTCTCGACTACGGTTGAGCGATCGCTACACAACTTGCGTACCCTTACGGTACTTCTTACGTAGATAGCGTACAGTGTTCTTAGACCTCTTAAAGTGTTTTATATACGATAAATATTTAGCTTTATCAGTGCATTATGTTGGGAATGTTGGTATATGAAACACACTACAAATGTAGTAATCCATGAAAAAATGGCATGTATGTGGGATATATAAATACAGTATGTGCTTTTTGGATGGACAATGCAGCTTGATAGACAGCTCCAAGCAATTTGTCAGCTGTAAGCAATGTGTACACAGAAAGAGTCAAAGTATTGTTGAATAAAAAACATTCAAAATGTGTATGTTTGCTTAACAAACAAGACATGTTGTATATGTGCAATACACATGTAAATTGATAATAATAAATATTTGTGTTGGTTGTGAGTTGAACATATACAGGGGTGGTAAAAATACCATTTGCAGGGAGTGTAAAAGTACATACCAGCTCAGAGAGTTAGAGATGCAATGGCCTGTTTATGCATTTGCATTGCAAACAGCTACACTCCATTGGCAAATATTAGCTGGGTGCGCCCTGTCAGGGACCTGTGCTGAGCGTTCGCTAGCTGTGCGCAGCTGCAAACGCCAAGTGTGTACCGACAGAGATCAGTTTTGCAGTGGTGCAAAAACGCCTACAGCCCTTAGCATACTCCCCCACAAGACGCCCACCTTCACGCCCCTTTTTGCTAGCATACGAAGCCATGCCCCCGCACCACCATCAACACACCTCTTTGTAGTTGCATGGCTGCGAACACAAAGTCCATGTGTATTTCTGCACATTCATCGTACGGCGGACCCTGCACATGCGGCACTTCGCGCGTGCGCATTTGGCAAAGAAAACCCGCTTGCGATGCGAAGATTTGCTGCGATCAACTCTGAATTACCCCCTATATGTAAACACACACTTTGAGTTCTTCCTCACTCCCAAATCCAAAGGTCATAATGCCTAAAAATTGAGTTTTCAAATTGTGAAGATTTCTACTAAATCATGGGGAAAATAATAATAATCACTAAACTGAATTACAAGTTGGATTCTATTACATATCATTCACAAATATAGATATAGTATACATAAACTTAAAATTTTTATCAGTACTAAAGATACTGGTGGCATAGGCGTTTCTATAATGGGGGTAGTGTGTGCGATGCACACGGTCCCCTGGGTCCAGGGGAGCCCACCCCGCACCCATATATTATACTTACCCCTCCAGAGTCCCGTGACGGCGGCCCTGCTGCGCGGGTACAAATCTTTTGGAAAATGGCCGCAGCGACCAATTCCAAGTGATTTGCGAATGCACACTGGAGGTATCCTCAGGAACAAGGCGCAGGTGCCATGTTCCCGGAGACCTGCGCATGCAGAGTGGACTCTGGCATTATGTCAGAGTCTACTGCCGCCGGAAAAGAGGGGGCCTGCGATGGAGGCTGCACGCCTCCTTCAGGACTCCTGTTCGTTCCAGAGAAACTCAGAGAAGCCGTGTTATCTGAGTTCCATTTCAACAAGACAAAACAGTTATTCTTCTTGGGACTGGACTAATCATATTTTTTTTTTCTTCTCATCTCTCAGGTATGTGAAATCATTGCTATTAAACTACCAGGCTCAGATTGACACACATACTGCTAGCAATCTACATCATATGTTTAAATGTATGTGAAATCATTGCTATTACACTACCAGGCTCAGATTGACACACATGCTGCTAGCAATCTACATCATATGTTTAAATGTATGTGAAATCATTGCTATTACACTACCAGGCTCAGAATGACACACATGCTGCTAGCAATCCACATCATATGTTTAAATGTATGTGAAATCATTGCTATTACACTACCAGGCTCAGATTGACACACATACTGCTAGCAATCCACATCATATGTTTAAATGTATGTGAAATCATTGCTATTACACTACCAGGCTCAGATTGACACACATACTGCTAGCAATCCACATCATATGTTTAAATGTATGTGAAATCATTGCTATTACACTACCAGGCTCAGATTGACACACATACTGCTAGCAATCCACTTCATATGTTTAAATGTATGTGAAATCATTGCTATTACACTACCAGGCTCAGATTGACACACATGCTGCTAGCAATCTACATCATATATTTAAATGTATGTGAAATCATTGCTATTACACTACCAGGCTCAGATTGACACACATGCTGCTAGCAATCCACATCATATGTTTAAATGTATGTGAAATCATTGCTATTACACTACCAGGCTCAGATTGACACACATGCTGCTAGCAATCCACATCATATATTTAAATGTATGTGAAATCATTGCTATTACACTACCAGGCTCAGATTGACACACATGCTGCTAGCAATCCACCTCATATGTTTAAATGTATGTGATGTTTTTCTTGCCATTATGTATGTGATTGAATTTATTGTGGATAGCTAGAGTAGTTTTTGTCTGATTACCCACCCTGTGCAATTTGTTCTTTGATCAATTAGCATTTCAATCAGGTGAGCAAATGTTCAGAGGTAGGCCTATTCTTAATCAGAGACAGTATTTCTTTAGATTTAGTTAAGGGGTCAGCTTGCTGGGGGTAGCTTGCGTGAATTTTAATAAGTGTGGATTTAAGAAGTGTGTTATCCGAACAGTTAAAAAAACCAGATGAAAAACCATTGAACAACATCAAGGAAAGGTAACTTACTTTTACAACTTACTCCTACTCCACTTTAACCCAAGAAAACACAAACAACCACAGCATGTTCAACAAACTACTGTTTCTTATTTCTATTCATGGAATTCTCACCAAATTTCACACATTTTACTCTCACCCTGAAACTCACCCCTCTGTGCACATTACAGCTTCTTTTCTCCACTCCCCTCTTCTAACCACTCATGAGCTTTATACTTACTTCTCTGCAAGTACTTTGACAACCACAATTGGCCACCAGAATAAACACTCGCAAACATCCACCAATATTTATCTCACTCTTCTGCTTTTGTTAGCTGGTGACATATCACCAAATCCAGGCCCCAACCACCTTTCCCTCTCACACTCAGCTGTCTCAAAACAACATAGAAATCCATCTAACCTCATAAATATCACGTGTCTCCCATCCCCCTCCAAGTCACTAAAATGTGCCTTATTGAATGCACGCTCTGTTTGCAACAAATTAATATCCATCCATGACCTCTTCATATCTCACAACTTTAATCTGCTGGCTATAACAGAAACATGGCTCACACAATCAGACACGGCCTCCCCTGCAGCACTGTCACACAGTGGTTTCCACTTCACACACACATCTAGGCCTAATAATAGTAAAGGTGGTGGGGTTGGAATCTTACTGTCACAGTTTTTCACATACACTGTTCTACCTCAGGTTCCATCACTCGCATTCACATCATTTGAAGTTCCCTCTATCAGGATTTTCACCCCCTTCTCTCTGCATGTTGCAGCTATCTATCGCCCTCCTGGGCAACCTAAACAACAATTTCTAGAAGATTTTTCTACCTGGCTCCCACACTTCTTATCCTCTGACATCTCCACCATCATTATGGGCAATTTCAATATAGCTCTTGACAGTCCACAATCTGTTCATGCATCCAAACTCCTCTCTCTAACCTCCTCTCTTGGCCTAACCCAATGGTCCGACTCCTCTACTCACCAGGAGGGCCACTGCCTTGATCTTGTGTTCACCAGGCTCTGCTCAGTTTCCCAACTCATTAACACTCCTTTCCCTCTCTCTGATCACAACCTGATCACCTTCACAATCTCTTCTATTACTTTAAATTCTAGGACACTAAAACCAAGCAAGCCTCCTCTAACACGCAGAAATACTAACAATATAAATTTTCAACAACTTTCCACATCTCTGCAACAACGTCTCTCACCAATCTCTACATTCACCACACCTGACATTGCTGTATCCCACCTGCACCAGACCCTAGAGAGTGCCCTTGATGAAGTTGCTCCAGCTACCCATCACACTCCACGTAGGCTTAGATGCCAACCATGGCACTCTAAATCAACAAGACACCTACAAAAACTGTCACGTAAGGTAGAACGTCAGTGGCGGAAATCTCAGAATCCAAGTGACTTTCTCACATTTAAGACTACCTACCACTCCTATCGTCAGGTCCTGGACATTGTCAAACAAACATATTTCCAATCTCTCATCTCTTATCATGCCACCAACCCCAAACGACTTTTTAATACATTTAAATCACTTCTTTACCCTCCCTCACCTCCCCCACTAGCTACTATCAGTGCACAAGAACTTGCTTCCTACTTCAAGGATAAGATTGATAAAATCCGAGATGAAATGGTATGCTCTAACTCAGCCAGTGACCTGCTCAAATCCCTATCTGAACCCTCTGGCACTTTCTCTTCATTTGATCCCACAAGTGAAGATGAAGTATCAACACTCTTTTCATCCTCCTACTCCACTACCTCTCCTCTTGATCCTATACCCTCACTGGTCAGCAAAAGTTTGTCTCCTGTGCTTATCCCAACCTTAACTAAAATCTGTAATCTCTCTCTCTCTACTGGCATCTTTCCATCTCTGTTTAAACATGCAGTGATTACTCCTATTCTGAAAAAACACAACTCTGACCCAAACACACACTCTAACTACCGTCCCATTTCTCAGCTACCCAGTCCCTCCAAGCTACTTGAGAGACTTGCCTACACTCGCCTTACACACTTTTTTAACTCCCACAACTTACTGGACCCACTTCAGTCAGGCTTTCGTGCCCAACACTCCACGGAGACGGCACTGACCAAAGTAGTGAATGATCTGGTCACTGCT
This sequence comes from Pseudophryne corroboree, assembly GCF_028390025.1. Classification (NCBI taxonomy): domain Eukaryota; kingdom Metazoa; phylum Chordata; class Amphibia; order Anura; family Myobatrachidae; genus Pseudophryne; species Pseudophryne corroboree. The sequence continues at coordinate 241,826,821 of NC_086446.1, forward strand.
AGATCAAAAGGCCATTACACACTACTTATTCTTCTAGATCTCTCTGCTGCTTTTGACACTGTTGACCACTCTCTTCTCATACAAACACTAGAGTCCCTAGGTCTTCAGGACACAGCCCTTACTTGGTTCTCATCCTACCTATCTAATCGATCTTTCAGTGTTCGCTTCTCTGATTCTACCTCCTCTTCTCTACCTCTATCAGTTGGAGTACCGCAAGGCTCAGTCTTAGGTCCTCTGCTTTTCTCAATCTATACCTCCTCTCTTGGTAAACTAATCAGCTCCTTCGGATTTCAGTATCATTTGTACGCTGATGATACTCAAATCTACCTATCCTCCCCAGATTTATCACCATCTGTATTGGCTCGTGTCACTGGATGCCTGTCTGCCATTTCATCTTGGATGTCATCTCGCCATCTCAAACTCAACATTTCCAAAACAGAATTAATTATTTTCCCCCTAGCTAAGGGTAGTTACCAACCTGATATTGCCATAACGGTTGACAATGCAACTATCCACCCTACCCCACAAGCTCGCTGCCTAGGTGTCATCCTTGACTCTGAACTGTCGTTTGTTCCACACATTCAATCTGTCTCTAAATCATGTTACATGCACCTTAAAAACATATCCAAAATACGCCCTTATCTTACACAAGACACTGCAAAAACTCTGATCCATGCACTCATCATCTCCCGCATTGATTATTGTAATAGTCTCCTTACTGGTCTTCCCAAACATAGGCTCTCACCACTTCAATCCATTTTAAATGCAGCTGCGAGGCTAATCTTCCTCGCCAGACGTTCTTCATCTGCTGATCCGCTCTGTCAGTCCCTCCATTGGTTACCGGTATTCTACCGTGTCAAATATAAAATACTTTTACTTACATACAAGGCTATTACCCAAACTGCACCATCATACATCTCCTCACTCATCTCAAAATATCTCCCTACCAGACCCCTCCGCTCTGCACAAGATCTGCGTCTCTCATCCAGATGTATTACCTGTTCCCACTCAAAATTACAGGACTTTACCCGGGCTTCACCCACTCTGTGGAATGCCCTCCCACGCACAATAAGACTCTCCACTAGTCTCCAAACCTTTAAACATTCCCTGAAAACTTATCTCTTCAGACAAGCCTACCAAATTCCTGACCCACACACATAACCTTCAATGCTTCCCTATCCAGTTACATTCCCTCTTCACAGTCCCCATAACCTCACATTTTGTCTTCCAACATTGCTGGGTGATCATATCATACAACCCACTAAGAACCTAGCAATCTGGGGAAACATTATGTAACAGGTTGCATCTATCCTTGTATATCAATACCTATTTCCCTATAGATTGTAAGCTTGCGAGCAGGGCCTTCCTACCGCTATGTCTGTCTTTGCCCTGTTTTGTTCTATAACTGTTCTAATTGTAAAGCGCAACGGAATATGCTGCGCTATATAAGAAACTGCTAATAAATAATAAATAAAACAGGACCTCAGGACATCCAGGGGTTAATAAGACTTTACACCTTCTCTCTCGCTCAGTATGGTGGCCAACTATCAAGACAGATGTTCAGGAGTTTGTTAGGGCCTGTCATGTCTGTGCCAAAAACAAGTCACCTCGTATTCTACCATCTGGACATTTACTTTCTCTGTCTGTACCCTCCAAGCCATGGACCCATTTGTCAATGAATATTATTGTGGGCCTGCCAAGATCTTCCAAATGCTCAGTCATCTGGGTAGTAGTTGATCGTTTCAGTAAAATGGCTCATTTCATTCCCCTGTCTAAACTGCCTAATGCTAAGGATCTTGCTTCATTGTTCATTCAACACATATTCCGTATTCATGGCCTACCACAAGACATTGTCTCAGATAGAGGCTCTCAATTCATAGCCTGTTTCTGGAGGTCTTTTGTGCCGAACTGGGGATCAATATCAGTCTCTCGTCAGGGTATCATCCACAGTCCAATGGCCAGATGGGATGGGTTAATCAATCGTTGGAGCGATATCTACGATGTTATATCTCTACCAGGATGATTGGGTTGACCATCTACCCTTTACAGAATTGCGTATAATAATTCTGAACATTCTTCAACTTCCATGTCTCCTTTCTTTTTGTTTTTCCGGTAGTCATCCTAAGTTTAATACTTTCACTCCATCACAACAGTCTAGTTCTTCCTTTTCTCCCGTGTCTCACCTCAGGAGGATTTGGAGGGAAGTACATCCAGCCTTGGAGGATGCAGCAGCCCGGTCTAAGAGATTTGCTGACAGATTTCAGAAACCTTGCTCTTTTACAGTAGTAGACATGGTGTGGTTATCTGCCCGAAACATCAAGCTCCGCCAGACATCTCAGAAACTGGGTCCCCATTATATTGGACCATTTCAAATCATCCAGAAAGTCAATCCTGCTGCTTTCAGTCTGCAATTACCCAGATCTTTGAGAAACAATAATACCTTCCATTGGGGGTCATTCCGAGTTGTTCGCTCGCTAGCAGATTTTAGCAGCATTGCACACGCTAGGCCGCCACCCTCTGGGAGTGTATTTTAGCTTAGCAGAATAGCGAACGAAAGATTAGCAGAATTGCGAATAGAAAATTCTTAGCAGTTTCTGAGTTTCTCGAGACTTACTCCTACACTGCAATCAGCTCAGCCCATTTCGTTCCTGGTTTGATGTCACAAACACGCCCTGCGTTCGGCCAGCCACTCCCCCGTTTCTCCAGACACTCCCGCGTTTTATCCTGACACGCCTGCGTTTTTCCGCACACTCCCAGAAAACGGTCAGTTTCCGCCCAGAAACACCCACTTTCTGTCAATCACACTCCGATCACTTCAACAATGAAAATTCTTCGTTCGGACGTGAGTAAATCTACTAAATTTTGTGCTAAAATACTTAGCCCATGCGCATGCGCATTTTTGCCTTAATCGCTCCGTTGCGAAAATCGGTAACGAGCGATCAACTCGGAATGACCCCCATTGTTCTCTATTTAAACCGGCATTTATTTCTAAGAAATTTAAAGTAAGAGGTTTCAGTCATGATTCGGGGATGTCAAGAATTTGTTGTTGTGGACTTCCGGTGGGCGGAGCATCATGATGGCCGCATTTTACCGATGTCTCTGTCTCCCTGTGGTAGAATCTGCTTCCATCCTACAGCAGACCTCACACAAACAAAACAATATCTAGCAGAGTTTGTAGTGGAGGCTCAACTCTACCTAATAAACTGGCTATCGGGGAGTTCGGAGCAGTTATCCACTGGAATCCAGCCTGCTAAATCTGAGGCTTACCTGTCTCCCGGTGGTGTGGCCCGGCACCATTACCGATCCTGTTGCTTTTCTAGGGCTGGGCCTGCTTTCCCTCCCTGGACCCCACCACACACTGGAAACCTTGCCAGAATTCTCTGCCGGCCATCCTGCGCACTGAGGGGGACGGGGAGCGGCTCGACAGGGAGAGAGCCGGGACCTTACTGAATACGAGGCCCGCCAAGTGAGTTGTACCCCGCTCCTACTGCCGTGAATGCTCTAACCGGGCAGACTCACATTGCTCGATGGGGAGAGAGCCGGGACCTTACTGACTGCGGGGCCCGCCACGTGAACTGTACTCCACTCCCACTGCCGTGAACACTTTGACCGGACCCACATTGCTGGCTACCCCGAGTGGCGCGATTGGGAGGATCGTGAACCCCGCCTGGACAACCAAGGCTTGTCACTGCTGATGCGCCGTGTGGAGAGGGGATCGGAGCTGCGGGACCGAACGTCGGGCGTCTACTGATCGGCAGCGCTGTGCCTGCCTAACAACTATCGAGGTCGCCTGGCACCCTGACCTGCTCTGGAGGCCAAACTGACGGAGATCCGAGCCGCGGGGAGGGACACCATACTCCCGTACATCTTGGGTGGACTGTCGCGTGACTGCGGCAATTCTGGCCACTACATTTATTATCCGACATCTGGGCTACAGCGTGATGCTGGGGACTCCGCTATCACGGGAGATCACCTCATCATAACAGTGGTATGGCCAGGGACAGCGGTGATCAGTTTCATCAGAGAGCGAGAGAGAGGAGACTTTTCTAGCCAGCAAATGGAAGACTGCCTAATTAGGACACAATCTCAATGGTGAAATACCTATTCAGGTAGTGCTGGTGTCTGTGCTGAAAGAGAGGACTTCTTAAAGAAGTGACAAGACTCTCCTTATACTAGTTCCAGAGCCGGATTAAGGGGGGTGCCCCAGGGGTCAGTACCCCGGGCCCCCCTGTTTTAAGGCCCCCCCCGGCCGAAGCTCTGCACCGATCTACAGGTTGCCGGGGCAGGAGGGATCCACGCTGTGCATGCGGCTTCCTCCCCCCTCCTCTCGGGCAGCACGGTCGGGGACTGAGTCAAGCAATCTCCAGCCTTCGCTGCTGCCAGGAGAGATGCTGCTGGCGGCAGAGGCTGGAGATTGCTTGACTCAGTCCCCGACCGTGCTGCCCGAGAGGAGGGGGGAGGAAGCCGCATGCACAGCCGCACTCCTCCCCCGGCAGCGTGGATCCCTCATACCCCGGCAGCCTGGTGTCTTCTCTTCTCCCCCTGCTGCAGCGCGGCTCCCGTTGCCTGTGACCGCGGGAGGTGAGCAGCGGGGGGGGGGGTAACTGTGGGGGCTGGTGGTCCACTGGGGGGCCCTGCTGCCTTTGGTGCCCCGGGCCCCCCGAGGGCTTAATCCGGCCCTGTATATGAGCAATAGTAAAATTGTCATGTGATGTACCTCAGATACCACTAAATGGCAGACGTGCACCGTATTACCAAAGGAACAGACTGATAAGAAAGTAAAAAGTAAAAAACTAGCACTGTAACTGGTGCTGGATATATGAGGAGATATGGCAGTGCACAGAAAATGGAAGTTAAACTAGAAAGGAGAGATATAAAAAGAGAAAGAAAGGATATTCTAGAAGAGGTAGGAAGGAACACTAGGAAGGGTGAAGGGAAAGAATGAAACCAGAGTAAGTAACACAGAACTAGTCAGGGCCGGATTAAGCCCTCGGGGGGCCCGGGGCACCAAAGACAGCAGGGCCCCCCAGTGGACCACCAGCCCCCACAGTCCCCCCCCCCCGCTGCTCACCTCCCGCGGTCACAGGCAACGGGAGCCGCGCTGCAGCAGGGGGAGAAGAGAAGACACCAGGCTGCCGGGGTATGAGGGATCCACGCTGCCGGGGGAGGAGTGCGGCTGTGCATGCGGCTTCCTCCCCCCTCCTCTCGGGCAGCACGGTCGGGGACTGAGTCAAGCAATCTCCAGCCTCTGCCGCCAGCAGCATCTCTCCTGGCAGCAGCGAAGGCTGGAGATTGCTTGACTCAGTCCCCGACCGTGCTGCCCGAGAGGAGGGGGGAGGAAGCCGCATGCACAGCGTGGATACCCCCTGCCCCGGCAACCTGTAGATCGGTGCAGAGCTTCGGCCGGGGGGGGCCTTAAAACAGGGGGGCCCGGGGTACTGACCCCTGGGGCACCCCCCTTAATCCGGCTCTGCTCATATACCTGTATACTCAGGGCAGATTTAATATACAAAAAGCAATACCATAGCACAAACGGGCTCACTACTTCAGATTTATTCTGATACACTTTTATACCTTGTATATCATAAGGTACTTGATCTGTTGTACTTCTTCCCTTACCCTATTGCAGTCCCTGCCTCATAAGTGTTTGGTACCTATTTTTGTCAACTATACTATAGAAAAGCAACGGTGCCATCTTGTGGTGCAAGACTGTAACATCACGATCCCTACAAGAAGGTATTTGTCAGCTGCTGCATTTTTCATTTACATTTTATTTTATACATACCATTACTATTACTTTTTTTTTTATTCTCTGTGTAACTTGTGGGGAATGCTCACCCACTGGTGTTAGGGGTTTAACTTCATTTTTTGTGTTCTCTTAGTTACTGCCGTTGAGATCCCTAACACCCACTTGATTGTGGATATCCTTTAGTTCTATTGAAACTTTCTTGGCACCAATAGCACTGTCAGTCACGATTCATAGGACTGTATAAATCTTCTATCATCCTAGAATTTGCGAGGTGTTTGATACTCAATTGGACACAATCATGTGATTCAGAGGTTTAATGGATCGCTAGCCTACTTATTGTAATATGTGATTTTTATTATTTTTTTCTGCCTGTTTCGGGGGCACACTCAATTTCTGGCCTAAGACAACCGTTCATAGTATGGACAAATTTCTAGACAGGTCTCAAATGTCAACCATGAAAAACAAGAATAAGGTCAAGAACACTCAACCCTTGAGCTCCACTACACGTGGCTCGGTTAGCTCTTCCCCATCCATCACACCTCCAGAAAGCCCCCCTTTGGGAGGCACAGGTGGTACCCCTAGTTTGCTGAATGCAGCACAAACATCACAAATTGAACAAAAACTAGACGCCATTCAGGCTTCTATTAACACCATCCTAACACATCTAGAAACAAACACTAAATGCTTGGTTGAGGTGGAACAACGCACCAGTACCAATGAGGATGCCATTTCTGAACTCAATTTGCTGAGGCACAAGCCCAACTTAACATCAAACTAGAATCTAAACTAGAAGATTTAGAGAATAGAACCATACGGAGTAATCTGCGGTTCTTAGGCATCCCCGAATCCGTAAAGGGAACAGACCTAATGGATCTCCTTAGCACTGACATCATATCCATACTGAATGTTCCCACCTCATCAGGCACAGTTATGATTGAAAGAGCACATCGTATAGGGCCTGAGAGAGAGAACCGAGATGTAAGACCAAGGCCGGTCATAGCAAAATTTTTGAATTATAGGGATAAAGAGAATGTTCTAATGGCCTACCGCAAACACCGCACTCTCCTAGTGCGTGGTGCTCAAATCCTGATCTTTCAAGATTTTTCTAATGCGGTTACTCAAAAGCGTAGAGAATTTACACCTATCTGTAAACATCTTTTTGAAAACAACATCAAATTCGCACTTTTGTATCCTGCCAAACTCAGAGTAACCACTGATGGCAAAACACAGATGTTTGATGACCCTACTCAGGCCAGGAGTTGCCTTAAACTTGCCTCACTCACTGTAGCCAGCGACCCGCCCCCAAATGGGTGATAGCCTAGACTACTATAAGTTATTAAGGTTAGTGATACCGTACTATTGAGTTAGTTTTGGTGTAATTCTGAATGCCTCACCCTGCACTAATGGCTGTTACACCTAATCCAAATATAATATTGTTACTGTTAATGTTAATTTGGTTGCTCTTCCTTTTTCTTTCCCTCTTTCTTCACCCTCTCTTCCTAGACCATGCGTGTCCGAGTCTCGGTCTCGAACTGGTAAGAGATCTCACATGTACTCTGCTAGCTGGGACGGAGCAGATGTGCTGTACTTTCAAGTCAATTTACGCACAAGTATCATTAGAATTGGCATAGGATGACACAAACACAGACATTTAATATGCAGATTCCGCAAGTCACCTCAAATTCATTTAGACTTTTATCATGGAATGTGGCAGGTCTGAATTCGCCTATCAAAAGATGTAGAGTATTGACACACTTAAAACGCGCCCATCCAGATATAATGTTTCTACAGGAAACCCATTTGCTGAAATACTCAAACCCCACTTTAAAGAGCCCCTGGTTGGGGGAGTGTATTTCGGCTTCTTATTCTAAGAAAAAAAGAGGAGTTGCAATTTTATTTGCCAGGAACCTCAATTTTGAAGTGACCAAAACTATCGCTGACTCAGAAGGCAGATACCTCGTGCTAAATGTACTATTACATGGTGAACAATTTTCACTACTTAACATCTATGCACCAAATTCACCTAATTTTACATTCTTTCAGACGATATCTAATTTGTTAATGCAACACGCCACACCTAACTTAATCATTGGAGGTGACATGAATTCGCTCCATGATGCTGCCCTAGACCATTCTAAATCTCCAGTGAATATGTCTTCTCATAACAGAGAAGGCATTTCTCTTTTATGCTCTCAACATTCTTTGTTAGATGTCTGGAGACTCCAAAATGGCTTTAGCAGAGAGTATACATACCACTCACGAGTACATGACACCTTTACGAGGCTGGACTATATTCTACTAGAAGAATTCTTATTTACACGGGTTACCTGCACTTTTATAGATAACATCATAATCTCAGACCATGCCCCGATACTATGTGATATAGAGAGGAGAAATCCTCTGCTTACATCTAAACTGCCGTAGTTTAAATGTATGCAGAGGGAAGGCCTTAATGATTCAATTACGGAGCAGGAAATTCTTGCAGCTATTGATTCTCTTAAATTAAACAAAGCACCAGGCCCAGACGGTTTAAATGCAAATTATTACAAACTGTTAAAATCCGAAATAGTCCCAACACTTTCTACTTTATTCCAACAGATTTTTAATGACAAGGTTTCTTACCCATCATTTAACGAAGCCATAACAATATTATTACCTAAACCAGGAAAAAACGTCTCTCTTATGGAATCTTATAGACCTATCGCATTGTTAAATCAGGACTACAAGATTCTAGCTAGAATATTGTCTACCAGACTACAAAATGTAATGCCATTTCTCCTAACCCCACACCAATTAGGCTTCACATCGGGTCGTCACTCGGTCTTGGGGATTCGCTCGGCTATAGCGGTATTAGCTTCCTCACCAGCAAACAAGGCTTCTTCAACTATAATACTTAGTTTGGATACCGAGAAGGCCTTTGACAAAGTCTTTTGGGAATACCTGTTCAAAGTGCTGGACTACAGAGGTTTTGTATCTCTCTTTGTGGAGATGATTAAATATTTCTACTTAAAGCCTAGTACTAGATTGTTGATCAATAGCCTACTCGGCAATCCGTTTCAGATGCAGCGAGGGACACGCCAGGGTTGCCCACTATCACCTTTGCTGTTCAACCTGGCACTGGACCCTCTGTTGCGCCATTTACAACATTGGCCAACCCTTCGGGGGGCGAAAATTGGAGATCAGGAATTAAAATTGCACGCCTTTGCCGACGATTTAATACTTTTTGTCTCTAACCCTGAAGTGAGTTTGGACCCTTTGTTTAATAAACTCAATTATTTTGGTTCACTTTCGGGATTTCGGATTAACTTATCTAAATCGAAGGCAATGGCTTTAGGCAATCGTCCCTATACAACATCTAACCCCTTTGGAGGATTGCAATGGACCTCTTCCCAGATACAATACTTGGGGATATACCTAACCAAAAATATCCATAACTTGTACTATGCAAACATAACCCCACTTATTGCAAAAATTGAAGCAGAACTAGAGGGGTGGCAGCACCTACAATTGTCGTATCTGGGAAGAGCCAATTAAATCAAACTCATCACTTTCCCAAAGTTATTATACCCGTTGCAAGTCCTTCCACTAATACTCACTTTATCTGATGAAAAAAAAATTGTGGAACTATTCAGAAAATGTATCTGGTCCAAGAAGAGGCCAAGAATTAGCCTACAAATACTACAAAAGACTAGAGAGGAGGGTGGAATAAACTTCCCTGATGTTAAATTGTATAATCAAGCAGCCACCTGTAGATATATCAAGGACTGGCTCCATGGGAGAGATCAATATGCAAATTATACACTCGAAAAGCAATTTCTTTCCAATCTAGACTTGACCTGCTTTTTACACTTACTCAAACATGAGATTCCTATACATATACTGGAAAATCCCTTGCTCATGTCGACATGGTCACCATGGCACACAATACGTAATAAAGCTAAACTTCACACACTATATTCTTTACATCTTTCCTTTTTAGGCAACGTCAGCTTCCAACATGGTTTGGCAACACAACCATTTAGATCGTGGCATGAGCAGGGAATACGTTCAGTCAAACACCTTCGCAAATTTGGAAACAAAAAACCTCTTATGTACAAGCAAAATCTCGTTATGATTTTTTGCCAGTGTGCAATTTGGCCTTTCTCCAGGCACAACATTACACTAATAAAGTAATTACTCTTTTAAGCGAGGAGGACTGGTGTAATCCGCTCGATGACGTCTTTCTAATTGTGAATTATTCCACGATAGCCATAACTTATTTTTACTAAATATTAAGGTTGCCTTATCATACTGGTCAATTCCAAATGGGTATCACAAAGTGGCTAACACACTTTCCCAATTTAAAGGAAGAGGATATTTTGAAAAGTCTATTATATTCTATCAAAACTATTTCAGCTACATCCTACAAGGACATGTTTTTTAAAATATTCTACAGAGGATACCTATCTCCCCACCGTTGTAATTTAACTGGTATAAGTACTACATCCGTTTGCCATAAATGTGCTTGCCCTGAAGCAACCTTATACCACTGTTTGTGGGAATGTCCCATGATTCAGCGTTTCTGGTTGGCGATAAGACAATTTGCAATTGATCACCTGGTAAACTTTCTATTATTGACCCCATAATGGGCAATCCTCGGGTTTTTGCCAAACACGCCAAAAATTTCAGTTGGTTGCAAGAAATTATTGCTGTTTGTCTCTTCGGTAGCCAGAAAATGCATATTACAGCAATGGATTTCTCCTACACCCCCGTCCCTCACCATGTTTAAAGAAAAATTATTTCAAATGTTTAAACTTGAATGGACTGAAACCACACTTCACAAAGACTCCCAAATTGAGAACTTCTTTTCAGTGTGGGAAAGTTATACAGACACTTTACCCATTGAGACTAGACAGCAAATAACGAGTTTTATGGTAAGAACTTACCTTTGTTAAAACTCTTTCTGTGAGGTACACTGGGCTCCACAAGGATAGACATTGGGTGTAGAGTAGGATCTTGATCCGAAGCACCAACAGGCTCAAAAGCTTTGACCTTCTTCCCAAGATGCATAGCGCTGCCTCCTATATCACCCCACCTCCGTGCACAGGAGCTCAGTTTTGTTAACCAGCCCAATGCAGTAGCAAGTAAAAGAGACGACAACTGCCAGTTGCCACTAACACCACACTCTCCCGACAGGAGAAGTGTCAGCGGCTAATGCCATACCAACCCAAAGAAGCTAAGTGAATCAGGGTGGGCGCCTTGTGGAGCCCAGTGTACCTTGCAGAAAGAGTTTTAACAAAGGTAAGTTCTTACCATAAAACTCGTTTTCTGCTGCGGGGTACACTGGGCTCCACAAGGATAGACATTGGGGATGTCCTAAAGCAGTTCCTTATGGGAGGGGATGCACTGTAGCGGGCACAAGAACCCGGCGTCCAAAGGAAGCACCCTGGGAAGTGGCGGTATCGAAGGCATAGAACCTAATGAACGTGTTCACTGAGGACCACGTAGCCGCCATGCACAATTGTTCAAGGGTCGCACCACGGCGGGCTGCCCAAGAAGTTCCAACAGACCGAGTAGAATGGGCCGTAATGTGAGCAGGAGCTGACAGACCAGCCCTCACATAAGCATGTGCAATCACCATTCTAATCCATCTGGCCAAAGTCTGCTTGTGAGCAGGCCAGCCCCGTTTGTGAAATCCAAACAGAATAAAGAGAGAATCAGATTTCCTAACAGAAGCAGTTCTCTTCACATAGATACAGAGAGCCCGTACCACATCCAAAGACCGCTCTTTGGGAGACAGATCAGGAGAAACAAGTGCCGGAACCACAATCTCCTGGGTAAGGTAGAACGAAGAAACCACCTTAGGCAAATAAACGAGACGAGTCCTAAGAACCGCCCAGTCACGGTGAAATATCAGATATGGGGAACTACAAGACAAGGCACCCAAATCCGACACTCTTCTAGCAAAAGCAACAGCCAGCAGAAACACCAACTTAAGGGAAAGCCACTTAAGATCAGCTGAACCAAGAGTTTCAAATGGAGACTCTTGAACACCTCCAAAACCACCTACAAGTCCCAAGGAGCCACAGGCGGGACATAGGGAGGTTGGATACGCAACACACCCTGAGTAAAGGTATGCACATCAGGTAAGGTTGCAATTTTTCTTTGAAACCACACCGACAAGGCAGATATTTGAACCTTGAGGGAGGCCAGACGCAGGCCTAAGTCCAGGCCCTGCTGAAGAAAAGCCAACAACTTGGCTATACTAAACTTGGAAGCGTCATAATCGTTAGATACGCACCAAAGTAAGAATGCCAGACCCTATAGTAAATCCGAGCCGAAGCCGGTTTCCGGGCCCGCAACATAGCTTGAATGACCGCCTCAGAAAACCCTTTAGCCCTTAAGACGGAAGCTTCAAGAGCCACGCCGTCAAAGACAGCCGGGCTAGGTCCTTGTAGACACAGGGGCCCTGAACGAGAAGGTCTGGGCGTTGTGGAAGTAGAATTGGACGCTCTGACGATAGGCCTTGCAGGTCTGAGAACCAGTGCCATCTGGGCCATGCTGAAACTATGAGAAGCAGAATTCCTTTTTCTTGCTTGAACTTCCGAATTACCCTGGCTGGAGTGACACCGGAGGGAACACGTATGGCAGCCGAAACCTCCACGGTACCGCCAGCGCATCCACGAATGCTGCTTGAGGATCCCTTGTCCTTGCTCCGAAGACCGGAACCTTGTGATTGTGTCGAGACGCCATCAGATCTACATCTGGAAGGCCCCACCTTTCCACTAGGAGTTGAAACACTTCTGGATGGAGGCCCCACTCGCCGGCATGCACGTCCTGACGACTGAGAAAGTCCGCTTCCCAATTCAGGACTCCTGGAATGAATATTGCCGATATGGCCGGTAGATGGCGTTCTGCCCACTGTAGAATCCATGAGACTTCCTTCATTTCTAGGTGGCTTTGAGTGCCGCCTTGATGATTTATGTAAGCCACTGTGGTGGCGTTGTCCGACTGTACTTGAACAGGACGGTTCTGAATTAAATGCTGGGCTAGGTTCAAGGCATTGAAGACCGCCCGCAACTCCAGAATATTGATCGAGAGGAGGGACTCCTCCTTGGTCCACCGCCCCTGAAGGAAGTGTTGCTCCAGCACCGCGCCCCAACCTCTTAGACTGGCATCTGTCGTCAACAGGACCCAGTCGGATATCCAGAACGGACGGCCCCTGCACAGTTGTTGGTCCCGGAGCCACCAGAGCAGCGACAGACGGACCTCCAGAGTCAATGAGATCATTTGAGACCTGATCCGGTGAGGCAGGCTGTCCCATTTGGCTAGAATCAGCCTCTGGAGAGGGCGAGAGTGAAATTGAGCGTACTCCACCATGGCGAATGCTGACACCATGAGGCCCAGCACCTGCATCGCCGATTATATCGACACTTGCGGACGAGATAGGAAGCAACGAATCCTGTCCTGAAGTTTCAGGACTTTCTCCTGAGACAGGAGTCCAATAGTGCTCCCAGATGCACCATGCTCTGAGCAGGGATCAGGGATGACTTCTTCCAGTTGATGAGCCACCCGTGGGCTTGTAGAAACTGGACCATCACATCTAGATAACGCAGGAGAAGTTCTGGGGAATTTACCAGGATAAACAAGTCATCCAAATACGGCAGTATCCTGACCCCTTGACGGCGGAGTACCACCGTCATCACCGCCTTGCACCGGCATTGGGGGTCCCATAGGGGGTGTTAGTTTATGAACTAGCGTATGCAGAAGCGTAGAAAAAGCGGCCCACGGCGGGTCATTATTTGCCCCCGTTGCCACCCAGAACCAGAGCCCAAAGCTTCTATATTCTCCTCATAGGTATCTGCGGCTTCAGCAACACCGGCAGTGTGTTCAGCCCCATAACCGTTACCCTCAGAAGCAGACATGATATAACTTGCAGTATCAGGTAACACAGTACAATTTGTCAGCAGCACAATACCTCTAGCCCAAACCCCTGCGCAGTGTAGTCAGCACCAACAGAGATAAAGGAGAGATATGGTGACTAAATCACAGAGAAAAATACGTAATACAGTATATCTTTGTGAAAATCCTATATTAGATAAAACCTGACGCACCAAGCCCCCTCAGGTTATAGAATATAGAGATAGCAGGTTGAGTGAAAGACACGAAATGGACACCACTCAGCTATCAAATGCACACACAAATAGTCACAGTCTGTACAATGCAGAGGTTATTACTAACAATAATACTGCACTGGACTAGCTTACACAGCTATATAACAATAGATATAACAGTACACAGTAAGAACTGGATGTATATCACAGGGTAATTGTACTAGGAAACCCTGACTAAATGCACTCTTTCTTAACTAACACTGACTAAAAAAGGCAGGTAGAATACTTAAGTGTCTTGTAAAGTCACAGCACTGACAACCAGGCGGCTTTACATAGGAGGATTTGCCCAAGCATTCCCAGGAACAGTGAGCTGAGGGATAATGGCGCCGCAGACACTGCCAGGGAGTGAGGGAGAGACAGATATGCAGCTCCAGGGCGGGAACACTTGCAGAAAATGGCGCCCTGGGGCTCCAGGTCTAAGCCTTATCACCTCTGCTGGCAAAACCACCGGGTACTGCGGGCTACTTGTAAAAAAGGTTTAGAGAGAAAACCTGACCTGCACCCATGCCCTGGTGATCTAGTGGGATCGCCTGTACTACCACAGTGTCCACCGCCAGCGCGCGCGGCCCGCCTCCCACCGGCCGCGCCGGATCGCGATAAAGTGCGGGTCCCGCTTACCTCCTCTGGAAGTGCGGCCACGCGATCCCGGAGAGCCCCAGCCGTGTGTGACTAACTTGGAAGAAAACCGGAGCCTCCTGCTGCAGGTACCCGGCAACCAGGGCACGGGAGTGTACAGCGCCGCTGGGGGAGAGATGGAGCTGCAGCAGGCAATGTCTACTGACATCCAGCACAATCTGTGCCTCTGCTGCAGCCCTTGTAGTCTTCTTTTTTCCTCAGGAAAAGCTTTTATAGAGCTGCTGTGAGCAGCTCTTCCTGTTACATGCTTGCACTGCAAGCACCAACTACAACCTGAGCTCCTGTGCATGGAGGTGGGGTGATATAGGAGGCGGCGCTATGCATCTTGGGAAGGTCAAAGCTTTTGAGCCTTACTTCGGATCAAGATCCTACTCTACACCCAATGTCTATCCTTGTGGAGCCCAGTGTACCCCGCAGCAGAAACATAAATGTTTTCGCATGACCATCTGGTATGAGACTAGATTATTCATACAAGACCCACCAGTCACTTTAAGTTGAGAGGTGACGGATGGCTCAGATGCGCATGGCATTACCCCCCCCCCCCCCTTTATTCTTCTTTACCCCCGTTACCCTCTCTCCCTCCTCTCCTTCTTTCTTTGCTTTCTCCAATTCCTTTTATTTAGACTTTAAGTTGCAATCATCTATTGTATGCCGATAAGTCACAACAAAAACCATCAAGAGACTGTATTAGTTCAATATGACTTGTTTTTTATTGATCTCTGATGTCAATGATATACTTTTACAGCATAAAAATCGCTATGTATATCTTTGTTGTTACATCAAGAGGCAGAAAATGTAAGAAAATGTGTACAATGGATAATAGTATTTCTTATTGTTGTCATTTTTTGTTGCCTGGGAAGTTCCTCTGTGCCCCTGAACTAAAAATAGGGTTCTTTAAGAAATATCCCCAAAAACCAGGTTGTATGGGTTCCTTAACCCCTCTTCAAGGGGGGAGGGGGGGTACTGTTAGAGCCGGGAGGTGCGTGTCCCGGCCGTTGCTTAGGAGCCAGGACGCCGCACCTCTCACTAACCCCCGCCCGGCACCTAGCAACAGGCGGACACCGGGCGCAAGGTCTCCTTGTCCCCGCCCGGCGCCTAGCAACAGGCTGATGTTGGGCCCTAGGAGAGGAACATATCAAGGATGATCAGTGAAAACAGGATGCACCTGAGCTCAATTTTGAGCTTCATGGCAAAGCCTGTGAATACTTATGTACATGTGATTTCTTCGTTTTTTAATTTTAATACATTTTCAAAATTCTCAAAAAACTTCTCACGCTGTCATTATGGGGTATTGTGTGAAGAATTTTGAGGGAAACATTTTTATTTATTCCATTTTGGAATAAGGCTGTAACATATCAAAATGTGATGCACTGCAGCAGCCTCATCTGGCACCTTGTGAGGGTGGAATATACAACCCGTGGAAGTTATTACCCTAAATGCCTACATCAATCCTACATTATGCTTACTGTGTGCTCGAGGTTTTATTTTTATGTCTGTGTGGCTTGTCTATTACTGTATTACCTAAATATTCTGAATTACAGTATGTGCTTTGCTTTTGATGTCTGTAAAGAGCCTTTAGAGCAGGGCTGGCCAAACCAGTCCTCGAGATCTACCAACAGTACACATTTTCCAGATCACCTAGCTGGTGCACAGGTGTAGTCAGAGCCGGCGCTAGCCGCTCAGCAAAGGGATGCAGTGCAGGGAGGCGCCAAACTGAAAAGGCGCTCAGCCTCTCCCTGCTCTGCATCCCTGCTCTGCATCCCTGCTGCTGCCAGCTGCCGCTGCGCCTGTCACCCTGGATGACAGGTAGCGGCTCTGGCAGATTGCAGCGCGGCGGCTCCCCCTCCTCCCCAGAAAGTGTGCACACAGTGTGTGCCTGTGTGGCCTCAGCCTATACACAGCGCCGCTGCTGCTGCCATTCACGAGAGACCTAGAGGGTTGGGGGCGTGGCCTAATCACGGGAGCCGTGGCCACGCCCCTTTATGGGGAAAATCGTTGTAAAAAAAAGTCTAGGCTGTACAGAGCAGGGTAGGTGTAGTCCCTGATCCCTGAGCCCCCAGCACTCAGCCCCTGAGCCAGGGTCAATTCGAGGGGGGAGTGTGATCACTGTGATCACACTCCCCCCACCCACCCATACATGAACAATAGCAGCAGCCTCTCTGCCCCACTGCAGAACAGCACACTGCAGCATGTGCTGTGCTGTCAAGATGAGAGCTGCTGCTGCCCAGTAAGGTGGGAGGGGGTTGGGAGTGCAGGGGACCAGGGCCCCTCCGGGCCCCTCCATCAGTCCCAGGCCCGGGTAATTAGTTCCCGTTTCTGCCCCCTCTCTGGGTCACTGACATCCTACAGAGCCACTGGAGTAACGGAGCCTGTGAGAAACCGGAGAAGAAGGGAGCGGATGAGCAGCGCCCGAGTCGGGACCTCCTGCAGGTACCGGGGCCGCACTGTGGAGGGAATGAAGCCTGTACCTGGCATAGGGGGTAGCTCAGAGATGAACGCAGATCGCTGCATATGCAGCCGGATCTGCGTTCACCTCTGCACATGCTCAAGGACGACCAGCCGGACACTACTGTGCAGTGTAATGTGACTAACAGACACTACTGTGCAGTATAATGTGACTAACGGACACTACTGTGCAGTGTAATGTGACTAACGGACACTACTGTGCAGTGTAATGTGACGAACGGACGCTACTATGCGGTGTCATGTGACTAACGGACGCTACTGTGCGGTGTAATGTGACTAACGGGCGCTACTGTGCTGTGTAATGAGACTAACGGACACTACTGTGCGGTGTAATGTGACTAACGGACACTACTGTGCGGTGTAATGTGACTAACAGACACTACTGTGCGGTGTAATGTGACTATCGGACACTACTGTGCGGTGTAATGTGACTAACGGACACTACTGTGCAGTGTAATGTGACTAACTGACACTAGTATGTGGTGTAATGTGACTAACGGACACTACTGTTTGGTATAATGTGACTAACGGACACTAGTATGTGGTGTAATGTGACTAACGGACGCTACTGTGCAGTGTAATGTGACTAACGGACACTACTGTGCGGTGTAATGTGACTAACAGACACTACTGTGCGGTGTAATGTGACTAACAGACACTACTGTTTGCGGTGTAATGTGAGTAACGGACACTACTGTGCAGTGTAATGTGAGTAACGAACACTACTGTGCAGTGTAATGTGAATTAGTACTATTCTGCGGCCCCTATATTTTTGGCTCTTCTTCCTTTTGGGGGAAGTGGCATGTGTAAAAGGGTGCTCTACCTGGCGCAAAGTGTAAGAGGGAACTCTACCTGGCTCAGTGTGTAAAAGGGTGCTCTATCTGGAATAATGTGTGACTGGCTCTACCTGGTGCAATATGTAAAAGGGGGCTGTATCTGGCGTAATGAATATAAGGGGCACTACCTGGCGTAATGTATGTAAGTGATACTATTGTGTGGTGTAATTTTGAATAATGGAGACTACTGTGCAATATAATTATTTTACGTTTGTATTTGTAAAAAGGCGCAAAATTGATAGTTTGCAGGAGGGCGCCGAACACCCTAGCACCAGCCCTGGGTGTAGTCATTACTAATTAAGATGTGCTGCATTCATTCCCAACTGACAATTTTACAGGTCTCCAGGAGGCCTGGAAAACATGAACTGCTTTAGAGAAAGAGCACTGTATAAATAATATTATTACTCCGCTCGGGCGTGAACAGCTGCTGGTGCTGACATTTTGGCCTGCAGTCCCCTGAGGTGGCGGGCAACAGTTAGGGAAAAGTGACCTGTTTGGGCACCCAAACGACACTTTTTATGTCACGCCCACAACTTTAGACGGACTTTACACAGCTGCGATCAGCATGAATTTTTTTTGTTTTAATTGTGACTCCCGATCTCCCGTCACTTTAGAAGGGAGATCGGTCATGTGACTGGCAAGAATAACAAATAGAATTCCCCCTTAAGGGCCTGATTCTGAGTCGCATGCAACCCACACGCATTGTCAACATTCACACAGATGAGCGATTATTTGCAATTGTGCTTCCACAAAAATGTATCCATCCATATGTCAATCTTCTACATCCAGGACTTCATTTAAGTCTTTATCCCAGTAAAACTTAAGACTGTTTTGTGGCCTTACGTTTGATCATAGGATTTTAATTACCTACAGGTAAATCCTTTTTTCATAGTCCGTAGAGGATGCTGGGGTCCAATTAAAACCATGGGGTATAGATGGGTCCTTTGGGAGCCACTGGCACTTTAAGAGTTTAATAGTGTGGGCTGGCTCCTCCCTCTATGCCTCTCCTACCAGACTCAGTCTAGAAACTGTGCCCAAGGAGACGGACATACTTTGAGAGAAGGAAATACACAGATAGTGGTGAGATTCACACCAGCTCACACATAACAAAAAGGAAAGCCAAGATAACCAACATGGAACTATTCAGCAATGGCTGAACCAACAACCTTAACCAAGTAACAATGCAGGAATACGAAGCACTGGGCGGGTGCTCAGCATCCTCTACGGACTACGAGAAAAGGATTTACCGGTAGGCAATTAAAATCCTATTTTCTCTTACATCCTAGAGCAGAGATTTTCAACCTTTTACAACTCGTGGCACACTTAACAAGATTTAAATATTGCCAAGGCACATTTTTTTAAACTCAAATATAATGGTGATGCATGGTACAATTGCGTGTCCTAGGATGTCATGTCGCAGCTTCTCCATAGGTAATGCCTGAGCCACATCTGAGAAAGCAAGAAGAGCCCAACACTGTCCGGGCCCAAAATTAGAACTTATTCTGCAACCACTAAATTCACCAGTATTGATCGCTCTAGGGCCTCAGTAGCGGCAAAACACTGACAGGCCTGGCTCTGTTTCTATGGCGGCACACCTGGAGACTGCTCGGGGCACACTAGTGTGCCACGGCACAGTGGTTGAAAAACACTGTCCTAGAGGATGCTGGGGTCCAATCAGCACCATGAGGATAGACCAAAGCTTCTAGTACGTGAGGAAGAGTGCTGAGGTACCTGCAGAACTGATTGACCAAACTTTAGGTCCTCAGAGGCCAAAGTATCAAACTTGTAGAACTTAGCAAACGTGTTCGACCCCAACCAAATAGCCGCTCGGCAAAGCTGAATAGCCGAGACACCCTGGGTAGCCGCCCAAGAAGAACCCACTTTACGGGTAGAGTGGGCCTGAACAGATCTTGGATATGCCAAACCTGCTGTAGAATAAAGCATGCTGGATAGTAAGCCTGATCCAGCGAGAAATCGTCTGCTAAGAAGCAGGACACCCAATCTTGTTGAGATCATAAAGGACAAATAGCGCGTCTGACTTCCTGTGATGAGCAGTCCTCTTCACATATATCTTCAAAGCCCTCACGACATCCAACGACTTTGAGGTAATCAAGGTGTCAGTAGCTACTGGCACCACAATGGGTTGGTTGATATGAAAAGCCAACACAACGTTTGGAAGAAATTGCTGACGCGTTCTGAGTTCAGCTCTATCTTCATAGACTTACTGAGTTTCAAAGCATTACATGACCAAGGCCCAAGGTACCTGAAACAGCTTCTGACCCCATACTGCCCCACTCGATTACTGCGATCTGTAGATGAAGGACTTTTAGCAGTACCTAGAATCTACCGTAATTCATCCGGGGGTCGAGTTTTTAGTCATGCGGCTCCGACTCTATGGAACTCACTTCCCCGCACAGTGCGAGAGGCCCCAACTATAGAATCCTTCAAAAGTAGACTCAAGACTTTTCTGTTTACTCCAGCATTTCCATAATGTCCCTTTTAGTATCTTCATGCTTCTGTATTTTATGAAAATGTACTTCATTATTTTCTGTACTATATTATGCTATGTATCTGTTAAGCGCCTTGAGTCCTACTGGAGAAAGAGCGCTATATAAATAAAATTATTATTATTATTATTATTCATGGAAAATCAAATAGGGGCACTTGTGCGATAATGACCCTAATTCAGACACAGGTCTCGCAGATGCCAAAGCCAACAGTGTGACTGCCTTCTAAGTAAGAAACTTCACGTCCATCTCCTGTAAAGGTTCGAACCAATCCGACTGTAGGAACTGCAGCACCACATTAAGATCCCAAGGTGCCGTAGGAGGCACAGAAGGTGGTTGGATGTGCAGAACTTCTTTGAACAAGGTCTGAACCTCAGGGAGAGCAGCCAATTGTTTCTGGAAGAAAATGGACAAGGCCGAAATCTGGACCTTGATGGAGCACAAGCATAGGCCCACATCCACACCAGCTTGCAGTAAGAGGAGAAAACATCCCAGTTGAAACTCCACCGTAGGAAACTTCCTGGATTCACACCAAGACACATACTTTTTCCAAATCTGGTGGTAATGCTTAGTCGTTTCCCCCTTCCTAGCTTAGATCAGAGTAGGAATGACCTTGTTCGGAAGATCTGGCGTTCAACCTCCATGCCGTCAAACGTAGCCGCGGTCAGTTTTGATAGGCGAATGGCTTCTGTAGTAGAAGGTCCTCGTGAAGAGGAAGAGGCCTCGGATCTTCCAGCAGTAATGCTAGAAGATCCGCGTACCAAGCCCTTCTTGGCCAGTCCGGAGCAATTGCCGGAACACTTGTTCTTTTTAGTAGTTTGACAATCCTTGGGATGAGTGGAAGTGGAGGGAACATATACGCTGATTGTAGAAGGCCGTTGTATATGGCCCTTAGTTCCAGAATGTTTATTGGAAGGACAGATTCCTGACTTGACCACTTTCCTTGGAAGTTTACCCATGGATGACTGCTCCCCAACCTGCGAGACTTGCATCCATGGTCAGAAAAATCCAGGTCTGAATCCCGAACCTGTGGCCCACAAGTAGGTGAGAAGTTTGCAGCCACCAGAGGAGTGAAATTCTGGCTTTCGGTGACAGGCGTATCCGCTGGTGCATGTGAAAATGTGATCCCGACCACTTGTCCAGGAGATCCAGCTGGAAGAACCTTGTATGGAATCTTCCGTACTGTAGAGCCTCGTAGGAGGCTACCATCTTTCCCAGAAGGTGAATGAACTGATGAACCGATACCCGGGCTGGCTTCAAAACATCCCGGACCATTGATTGGATCACCAACGCTTTCTCCAGTGGTAGAAACACCCTCTGCACTTCCGTGTCGAGTATCATCCCCAGGAAGGACAGACTCCGCGTCGGTTCCAAATGTGACTTTGGAAGGTTCAGGATCCACCCATGATCCTGAAGCAGTTGAAATGAGAGTGCAATACTTTGCAACAGCTTCTCTTTGGAAGATGCCTTTATCAGCAGATCGTCCAGATATGGAATTATGTTCACTCCCTGTTTTTGGAGGAGGAGCATCATCTCCGCCATGACCTTGGTGAACATCCTCGTGCTGTGAAGAGGCCAAATGGCAATGTCTGGAACTGATAGTGACAGTCCTGTAGTGCAAATCATAGATAAGCCTGGTGAGGCGGCCAGATCGAAATGTGAAGGTACGCATCCTTGATATCCAGGGATATTAGGAAATCCCCCTCCTCCAGACCTGAGATCACCGCTCTCAGAGACTCCATCTTGAATTGCAAAACCCTCAAGTAGGGGTTCAATGACTTCAGGTTCAATATAGGCCTTACCGAACCGTCCGGTTTCGGTACCACAAATAGGTTTGAGTAATAACCCTTAGTTTTCAGGTGAGGTGGAACTGGAACAATTAAATTTGTTCGTACCAATTTTTGAATGGTTTCCTGCAGTATAGCACTTTCTGTCAGCGAAACTGGTAAGCCTGATTTGAAGAATCTGTGAGGTGGGAGTTTCTGAAACTTTAGTCTGTAGCCCTGGGTAACAGTGTCTGTCACCCAGGGGTCTAGGCATGATGACGCCCAGACGTGACTGAAATCTTTTAGTCTCGCTCCCATCCGCCTGATCTCCAGGCTAGGAGGTCCACCGTCATGCTGAAGATTTGGAGGAAGCAGAACCTGGTTTCTCTTCCTGGGAACCTGATGGTGCAGTTTTTCTGGATTTTCCCCGACCTCCTCTAAAGAAGGTGGTGGGGGGAGGTTTGGATTTTTTACATTTTGCGGTCCGAAAGGACTGCAGTGTAGGCATAGGATAAGATTTTCTAGCCGGTGCCGCTGCGGAGGGAAGAAATGTCGACTTACCCGCAGTCGCTGTTGAAATCCACGCATCCAATGCATCCCAAATAGTGCCTGACCTCTGAAGGGCAGGTTCTCCACACTTTTCTTGGACTCTGCATCCGCAGTCCATTGGCGCAGCCAGACTCCTCTGTGTGCCGATACCGCCATGGAAGTAGCCCTTGCATTAAGCAGGCCAATGTCCTTCATAGCTTCCACCATAAAACCTGCAGAATCCTGTATGTGACGTAAAAACAAATCAATGTCATTCCTATCCATAGTATCTAATTCCTCTAGTAATGTGCCTGACCACTTTACTATGGCTTTACAAATCCACGCACAAGCAATAGTGGGCCTTAAAGACACACCTGTAGCAGTGTATAGTGATTTGAGTGTAGTCTCAATCTTGCGGTCAGCCGGCTCCAGGGACAGGTAAAACCACCTTTTTAGACAATGTAGATACAGAAGTGTCTACTATAGGTGGGTTTTCCCACTTCTTTCTATCCTATTCAGGGAAAGGGAAAGCAATGAGAATTCTTTCAGGGATCTGGAATTTTTTCTCTGGGTTTTCCCAGGATTTTTCAAACAAGGAGTTTAACTCCTTAGAAGCAGGTAAGGTAAGCGAGGATTTCTTATTTACTGTAAAATAAGTTTCCTCTTCCTGCTCAGGTACTTTCTCAGAAATATGCAAAACATTCCTAATTGCTTCAATCATCAGTTGCACCCCTTTAGCAAGGGATGCATCGTCCCCCTGCATATCCCCATCACCATCCCCTGTATCCGAGTCGGTAACAATGTCAACTTGCATTATCTGGGCAAGTGTAAGTTTTTTCGGGTATGTAGGTTGCAATTTAGACGAAGTAGTGGGAGCTGAATACTTCAAACCCTCTACAGATTTTCTCAAAAACTGCATTTCTTTCTCAGTATGTGACATCCTAGTTGCAATCTGGGATATCATTCCCTTTAAAGAATCCACCCATGGGGGTTCGGATTCAGACGGCTGAGACAGTATATTGCAGTCCTAAGTACATGGAATAGACTCCTCAGGAGAAGAGAAACACTCTGCAGCACAGGACACAGAGTCCTTAGACATGGTAATGTGGATATACACACTTACACACACACACAAGAAAATGTTAGACACAGTTTCCCCCAGAGCAACTTCAGAGAGTCAGAGTATAAGGAGCCAGCCACCCCACGCCCTTGTAGGCTGTTATTATGATAAAAGCCCGGCGCAAACTAACTAACCTTAATAGGTTAATTAGTACTACTATCACACTCCCCCTGTCTATAACACCCTGGTACCGCAGAGGTATAGCTGGAGTTATGTGGAGGGCAGCGCTCCCGGTCAGCGTCTCTTTCCTATGATCTGCAGGGAGAAAATGGTGCTGGTGAGTGCTGGATCTACTCTGAGAGGAAGCCCCGCCCCTTGTAATGGCACGTGGCTTCCCACTCTAATTATTTATACTGGCCTGAGGTTTCTTTGTACTAACAGCGGGATTAACCCCTGTTAGCTGCGTGCCCACTGTAGGGTGTATCCGCGCTGGGTCAGAACGCCCATCAAAAAGCCTACCAGTGTGTTGAAGAGCCTTCCCAGAGTGCAGCCTGTAAGAGCTGCGCTCCCACCCGTGTGCCGCCATAACCACCGGCGACCCACTAACCGGGACGCCGGCGCTGTACTCACCACTCTTCTTCTGGCTGTTAGGGGGTGGTGGCCGTGCTGCAGGAGCGGTCGCCTCATGAGTTTGCGATCAGTACCCTCAGGAGCTCAGTGTCCTGTCAGCGGAGTAGAACCATTAACTCTTCAGGAAATTGGTTCCTATCCCCCCCAAGTCCCACGAAGCAGGGAGGCTGTTGCCAGCAGCCTTCCTGTACCTAACTAACTCTAGAAAACAGCAAAACTAGAAAAACTCCTAAGAGCTTCCCTAGCTGTGACCGGCTCATACGAGCACATTTTCTAAACTGAGTCTGGTAGGAGGGGCATAGAGGGAGGTGCCAGCCCACACTATTAAACTCTTAAAGTGCCAGTGACTCCCAAAGGACCCATCTATACCCCATGGTACTAATTGGACCCCAGCATCCTCTAGGACGTAAGAGAAATGACCATTGAATGATACAGATAATATGACGAGTGATTAGTGAGTCAATGCCACTTAGAGAAAAAAGCAGTCTAGCAGTGATTCTGTTAGCAGAATGGTGATGGATGTATAGGTTGTCACGGCTGTAGGTATTTGTGAATCTGGTCTAGGTCTGGTCTCTGGGTCTGGACTTGAGAGTTGTGGACAGAATTGCGCAGGCTTAAGATACGATCTCTTCATGCAGATGTGGCAGTTGGCTGAGGAACGTAGGAGAGGAAGTGACCAGATTTTTGGGTACTGAAACACTGGTGGTGTGAACCACCAGTGCAATACATAGCTGGATGGTCACTGAGAACAGAAAGTCTTTGAAGACTAGCAGTAGGAATGCTGGGAGTCACCAGCAAACAGATTTGCAAAAGGCTGGGTGGAACCAGCATGGCTGGTTTTCCAGATGCTGGACGGAACCAGCAGAGTAGATTTGCAGAAGGCTGGGCCGAACGAGCACAGCAGGTTTTCCAGATGCTGCAAGGAACCAGCGAAGTAGATTTGCAGAAGGCTGGGTAGAACCAGCACAGCAGATTTTTCATATGTCGGGATTGGCTTTCCGACAAAGCAGGTTTTCCAGACGTCGGGATTGGCTTTCCGAAAAGGCAGGTTTTCCAGATGTCGGGATTGGCTTTCCGACAAGGCAGGTTTTCCAGATGTCGGATTGGCTTTCCGACAAGGCAGGTTTTCCAGATGTCGGATTGGCTTTCCGACAAGGCAGGTTTTCCAGATGTCGGGATTGGCTTTCCGACAAGGCAGGTTTTCCAGATGTCGGGATTGGCTTTCCGACAAGGCAGGTTTTCCAGACGTCAGGACTGGCTTTCCGACAAGGCAGGTTTTCCAGATGTCGGGACTGGCTTTCCGACAAAGCAGGTTTTCCAGATGTCGGGACTGGCTTTCCGACAAAGCAGGTTTTCCAAATGTCGGGATTGGCTTTCTGACAAAACAGGTTTTCCAGATGTCGGGATTGGCTTTCCGACAAGACAGAAGTTCAGAATGCTGGACAATCCAGCAAGGCAGGAGTTCAGAATGCTGGACAGAACCAGCAAGGCAGGAGTTCAGAATGCTGGACAAAACCAGCAAGGCAGGTTTGTACAATGCTGGATGAAGACAGCAATGCAGATTTTCTGGAATGCTGAATGAAGACAGCAATGCAGGTTTTCTGGAGTGCTGGACAGAACCAGCAGAGCAGGTTTGCTGTGAATGCTGGATGAAGACATTAAGGCAG
This sequence comes from Pseudophryne corroboree, assembly GCF_028390025.1. Classification (NCBI taxonomy): domain Eukaryota; kingdom Metazoa; phylum Chordata; class Amphibia; order Anura; family Myobatrachidae; genus Pseudophryne; species Pseudophryne corroboree. Next base: position 241,852,819 of record NC_086446.1, read on the forward strand.
GTTTTCTGGAATGCTTGATGAAGACAGCAATTCAGGTTTTCTGAATGTTGGGCAGAACCAACAAGGTAGGTGTTCAGAATGCAGGACTGAACCAGCAAGGCTAGATGCCACAGTGGAATGCAGAACAGTCTTTAGGTGCACTGGGATGGCACACCAGTGCACTTGGACACGCTGTGATGGAAATAGCGGTATGGCCCTTTAATATCAGCCAGAGTCATTTGGTTCTGTGATGGTAATAGCACTCTGTCTAATACGGCTGAAGGTGCAGGAGCTCACTACAGACTGAGAGACAACAAAGCACTGACAGCTTGCCCTTGCTAAGACTTGTAACTTATACCCCTTGCTCACAGCTGACTGGATGAGGGAGTCACATGACGAGGAAGTGATTCTGGATTGGGCCCAGGAAGGTCAGCTGACCAGGAACTGTCATGGTGACGTCCACAGCTGGTTTTGGAGGGAACTTCGGCGTGGTGTAGTTTGCAGAGATAGAGAGTAATGGCCGCAGGCCTGAGAGCACAAGGAGTTGTATCTGGTGACCACTGGACTTGTGGATGCTGGCACGGAAGCATAGGACAGCAAGAAGAGACTTGCTGAATTCAGCATTCACACAGAAGGTTAATCAACACAACTGCAGCTCGATAGCAAGTTTAACTTTCCAGATAGACAACTCAGCACTCAGGGAACTCATGGTACTGATGAGCTGTTTATCCCAGCCATCAGAAAACACACAGGATACAGGACAGATGGCAGAGGTAAGTCACCAAATGATATGACTTTAGTCAGGATTGTGACACAGGTGATTCAATGTTCTTGCAGATTCAACGTCCACTCACACTCAAGACCCAGGGAAAACAGGATTTTGATACCTACCGGTAAATCCTTTTCTCCTAGTCTGTAGAGGATGCTGGGGACGACATCAAGACCATGGGGTATAGACGGGATCCGCAGGAGACATGGGCACTCTAAAGACTTTTCATTGGGTGTGAACTGGCTCCTTCCTCTATGCCCCTCCTCCAGACCTCAGTTGTAGGAACTGTGCCCAGGGAGACTGACATTTCGAGGAAAGGATTTACTTTAAACTAGTGGTGAGATACCTACCAACTCACACCCGGAACCATGCCGCACACATGTCATTAAACATAACACACGCCAACAGGCATGAACCAATTGCAGCAACATGCTGAAAACTAAGATAACACAACTTGTGTAACTCTAATAACTAAACTGCAGGTAAAGTACGCACTGGGACGGGCGCCCAGCATCCTCTACGGACTAGGAGAAAAGGATTTACCGGTAGGTATCAAAATCCTGTTTTCTCATACGTCCTAGAGGATGCTGGGGATGACATCAAGACCATGGGGTTTATACCAAAGCTCCAGTACGGGCGGGAGAGTGCGGATGACCCTGCAGCACCGATTGACCAAACTTTAGGTCGTCATCGGCCAAGTTGTCAAACTTGTAGAACTTAGCAAATGTGTTTAACCCTGACCAAGTAGCTGCTCGGCATAGTTGTAATGCCGAGACCCCCCGGGCAGCTGCCCAGGATGAGCCCACCTTCCCAGTGGAGTGGGCCTTTACCGACGTCGGTAACAGCAATCCAACCGTAGTATGAGCTTGCTGAATCGTATTTCTGATCAAACGTGCAATAGTCTGCTTGGAAGCAGGACACCTAATCTTGATGTGAGCATACAGGACAAACAGAGTCTCTGTTTTCCGTATACGAGCTGTTTTAGCAACATATATTATCAAAGCTCTAACCACATCTAGAGACTTTGACTCAGTGAATGTGTCAGTAACTACTGGCACTACAATAGGTTGGTTTATGTGGAAAGATGAAACCACCATTGGAAGAAAATGTGGACGAGTTCTCCACTCTGCCCTATCTTCATGGAAAATTAGGTAAGGGCTCTTGTGAGACAAGGCCCCCAATTCAGACACCCGCCGTGCGGACGCCAATACCAAAAGCATCACCACTTTCAAAGTGAGAAACTTCAACTCTATCTCTTGTAGAGGCTCAAACCAATCCGATTGAAGGAACTGCAACACCACGTTAAGGTCCCATGGTGCCACTGGAGGCACGAGTGGAGGCTGGATGTGCAGCACCCCTTTCACGAAGGTCTGAACCTCTGGAAGAGAGGCCAATTGTTTTTGGAAGAACACTGACAAGGCCGAAATCTGGACCTTGATTGATCCCAATCGGAGGCCTGCTTCCACACCAGCTTGTAGAAAATGGAGGAAACGTCCTAAGTGAAACTCTTCCGTAGGAGCTTTCTTGGATTCACACCAAGATACATATTTTCTCCAAATACGGTGGTAATGTTTCGACGTTACTCCTTTCCTGGCCTGAATAAGAGTGGGGATGACTTCCTTGGGAATACCTTTTTGGGCTAAGATCCGGCGCTCAACAGCCATGCCGTCAAACGTAGCCACGGTAAGTCTTGATACACGCACGGCCCCTGCTGTAGCAGGTCCTCACGAGGAGGAAGAGGCCGAGGATCTTCTGCTGAAGATCTGGATACCAAGCCCTCCTTGGCCAGTCTGGGGCAATGAAGATTGCTTCGAACCCTTGTTCTTCTTATGATCCTGAGTACTTTTGGGATCAGCGGAAGTGGAGGGAAGACATACACTGACGGGAAAACCCACTGGGTCACTAGAGCATCCACCGCTATTGCTTGAGGGTCTCTCGACCTGGAACAGTATCTTTGAAGTTTCTTGTTGAGACGAGATGCCATCATGTCTATTTGAGAAACTCCCCAAAGACTTGTCACCTCTGCGAAGACTTCTTGGTGGAGGCCCCACTCTCCTGTATGGAGATCGTGTCTGCTGAGGAAGTCTGCTTCCCAGTTGTCTACTCCCGGAATGAATATCGCCGACAGAGCTTTTAGATGTTTTTCTGCCCAGAAGAGGATTCTTGTCACCTCTGCCATTGCTGCTCTGCTTTTCGTTCCTCCCTGCCTCTTATGTACGCTACTGCTGTTACATTGTCCGCCTGGATCTGCACGGGACGGTCTTGAAGATGTACCGCTTGTTGAAGGCCGTTGTAAATGGCTCTCAGCTCCAGCATGTTTATGTGAAGGCAGGCTTCCTGATGTGACCAACGTCCTTGGAAGTTTTCTCCCTGAGTGACTGCTCCCCAGCCTCGGAGACATGCATCCGTGGTTACCAGGACCCAGTCCTGAATCCTGAACCTGCGTCCTTCCAGTAGGTGTGAGCTGTGTAGCCACCACAGGATCGAAATCCTGTTTTTGGTGACAGGATTATCTTTCGGTGCATGTGCAGGTGTGACCACGACCACTTGTCCAATAGGTCCCACTGGAATACTCTGGCATGGAACCTGCCAAACTGTATGGCCTCGTAGGCCGCTACCATCTTCCCCAACAACCGAATGCACTGATGGATTGACATAAAGGATAGTTTCAGTATCTGTTTTACCATTTTCTGTATTTCCAAAGCCTTTTCCACCGGCAGAAATACTCTCTGAACTTCTGTGTCCAGAATCATCTCGAGGAAAGACAACCTTGTCGTTGGTTCCAACTGTGACTTTGGATAATTTATGATCCAACCGTGTTGTTGGAGTATTGACAGAGAGAGTGAGATGTTTTGTATCAACTGCTCCCTGGATCTCGCCTTTATCAGGAGATCGTCCAGATAAGGAATTATATTGACCCCTTTCTGACGAAGGAGGACAATCATCTCCGCCATCACCTTGGTGAATACCCTCGGCGCCGTGGAGAGGCCAAAAGGTAACGTCTGGAATTGGTAATGGCAATCCTGAACCGCGAATCTCAGATACGCCTGGTGAGGAGGATAAATGGGAACATGTAGGTAAGCATCCTTTATGTCTACCGACACCATGTAGTCCCCCTCGTCCAGACAGGAAATCACCGCCCGAAGTGATTCCATCTTGAACTTGAACCTTTTCAAGTAGAAATTCAGATCTTTTAGGTTTAGGATCGGTCTGACCGAGCCGTCCGGCTTCGGAACTACAAAGAGGCTTGAATAAAAACCCTCCCCTTTTTGTGGCAACGGTACCAGAACTATGACCTGGTCCTGACATCATTTTTGGATTGCCGCTGTTACTGCTTCTCTCTCTTGCGAAGAAACTGTCAAGGTCAATTTGAAAAATCGGCATGGGGTAACGTCTTGAAACTCCAGCTTGTATCCCTGGGATACAATTTGCAATACCCAGGGATCCAGGGAAGACAGAATCCAACCTTGGCTGAACAGTTTGAGACGTACCCCCACCCGAGCGGCCTCCAGCAAGGGAGCCCCAGCAGCATGCTGAGGATTTGGCAGAATTAGGGGTAGACTTCTGCTCTTGAGAACCGGAAGCCGCTGTGGACTTCTTTCCCTTTCCCCTTCCCTTACCTGCAAGGAAGAGGAAACCTTTTGCTTTTTTGTATTTATTGGGCCAAAAGGACTACATGTGTGGGTGATAGCTCTTTTTTGCCGGTGCAGGCGCAGAGGGCAAAAATGTTGACTTACCTGTGGTAGCCGCAGAGACTAATGCATTCAGGCCATCGCCAAATAAGGCCTTGCATTTATATGGGAGAGCCTCCATGTTTCTTTTGGAATCTGCATCCGCGTTCCACTGGCGAATCCACAACGCCCGCCTAGCCGATACTGCCATGGTAGCGGCTTGTGAACTCAAGAGTCCAATATCCTTCATTGCTTCCAGCATGTAGGCAGCAGCGTCCTTGATATTCCCTAACTTAAGGAGTATCTCATCATTATCAATCATGTCAATTTATGATGACACGCTTTCTGACCATTTTTCAATAGCGCGACTCACCCACGCGCAGGCAATAGTGGGCCTGAGCAGTGTACCATTGGTTACGTAAATGGATTTCAATGTAGTTTCCATTTTATGGTCTGCCGGCTCTTTTAGTGAAGCCGTGCCAGGTGCAGGGAGAATTACCTTCTTTGTCAACCTGGAGGTCTGGATTTGGAGTCACACTCAAAATTAAAGTGGAAAAACACACTACAGGCTGATCCAACTTTGATGTAATGTCCTTAAAACAAGTCAAAATGAGGCTCAGTAGTGTGTGTGGCCTCCACGTGCCTGAATGACCTCCCTACAATGCCTGGGCATGCTCCTGATGAGGTGGCGGATGGTCTCCTGAGGGACCTCCTCCCAGACCTGGACTAAAGCATCCGCCAACTCCTGGACAGTCTGTGGTGCAACGTAGCGTTAGTGGATGGAGCGAGACATGATGTACAAGATGTGCTCAATTGGATTTAGGTCTGGGGAACGGGCGGGCCAGTCCATAGCATCAATGCCTTTGTCTTGCAGGAACTGCAACATGAGGTCTAGCATTGTCTTCCATTAGGAGGAACCCAGGGCCAACCGCACCAGCATATGGTCTCACAAGGGGTCTGAGGATCTCACCTCAGTACCTAATGGCAGTCAGGCTACCTCTGGCGAGCACATGGAGGGCTGTGCAGCCCCCAAAGAAATGCCACCCCACACCATTACTGACCCACTGCCAAACCGGTCATGCTGGAGGATGCTGCAGGCAGCAGAACGTTTTCCTTGGCGTCTCCAGACTCTGTCACATCTGTCACATGTGCTCAGTGAGAACCTGCTTTAATTTGTGAAGAGCACAGGGCACCAGTGGCGAATTTGCCAATCTTGGTGTTCTTTGGCAAATGCCAAACGTCCTGCACTGTGTTGGGCTGTAAGCACAACCCCCACCTGTGGACGTCGGGCCCTCATACCACCCTCATGGAGTCTGTTTCTGATCATTTGAGTAGACACATGCACATTTGTCGCTTGCTGGAGGTAATTTTGCAGGGCTCTGGCAGTGCTCCTCCTGTTCCTCCTTGCAGAAAGGCGGAGGTAGCGGTCCTGCTGCTGGGTTGTTGCCCTCCTACGGCCTCCTCCATGTCTCCTGATGTACTGGCCTGTCTCCTGGTAGCGCCTCTATGCTCTGGACACTACGCTGACAGACACAGCAAACCTTCTTGCCACAGCTCGCATTGATGTGCCATCCTGGATGAGCTGCACTACCTGAGCCACTTGTGTGGGTTGTAGGGAGGTCATACAGGCACGTGGAGGCCACACACACTACTGAGCCTCATTTTGACTTGTTTTAAGGACATTACATCAAAGTTGGATCAGCCTGTACTGTGTTTTTCTACTTTAATTTTGAGTGTGACTCCAAATCCAGACCTCCATGGGTTAATAAATTTGATTTCCATTGATAATTTTTGTGTGATTTTGTTGTCAGCACATTCAACTATATAAAGAACAAAGTATTTAATAAGAATATTTCATTCATTCAGATCTAGGATGTGTTATTTTAGTGTTCCCTTTATTTTTTTGAGCAGTGTATATATATAATCACACTATTAAATGCTCCACAACGCTTTGTGTCCCCCCCCAAATAGCACCCTGTACTTGTCAGAAGTGGAGGAGGACCAGCGTGTTCTCTGCAGCCTGAGGAGAGAGAGAAAATGGCGATGAGCAGTGTGCTGGCTGCCTGAGGAAGAAGCTCCGCAACCGCAATGGCTCGTCCTTACACTCAGAAAATCACTGTAATATTTATACTGGCGGCGGTAGGGCTGTGCCAGCAGTACCTTATGCCCCCTTTTAGCCACTTTTGAGGTATATTTTTGCTGCCCAGGGCGCCACCCCCCGCGCCCTGCACCGCCTGTGTGTTTGGGCAGCAATGGCGCGCAGCGCTCCTGCCACCCGTGCCGCCTCAGCCGTCACTCTCTTGATAGAAGATCATTCTTCTTATACTCACCTGTCTTCTGACTTCTGGCTCTGTGAGGGGGGTGACGGCGTGCTGTGGGAGTGAGCATCTAGACACGGCTAGCGTTCAGTACCCTTCAGGAGCTAAAGGTGTCCTGTCAGCCAGAAGCAGAGCCATGAAACTCTTTAGGAAGTTGGTTCTGCTTCTGCCCCCTCAGTCCCACGAAGCAGGGAGTCTGTTGCCAGCAGTTCTCCCTGAAAATAAAAAACCTAACATAAGTCTTTTCAGAGAAACTCAGTAGAGCTCCTCAGAGTGCATCCAGTCTGCCTGGGCACATTTCTTCAACTGAGGTCTGGAGGAGGGGCATAGAGGGAGGAGCCAGTTCACACCCAATGAAAAGTCTTTAGAGTGCCCATGTCTCCTGCGGATCCCGTCTATACCCCATGGTCTTGATGTCGTCCCCAGCATCCTCTAGGACGTATGAGAATGAATGCGATTCTATATATTGTACTAGCAAATGAGCTTGGTTGAGTGCTTAGTGGTGCAGTGTTTTGGGTGCTTTAAACAGGGTCAAGCACAGCGTTTTAGGTAAATGAAATAAATGGAGCTTTACTGGCAGCGTAAATGAAACAGAAAATAATTAAAAACCTAGCCCCCAAGCAGAATTTGACTGTGTGCCCTCTCTCAATAATGAGCAGTTGGTCTGCTTGCAAAGTTTCGCTTAAATCAAGGTCCTGTTTCATGCAAGTAAGGCACCTCCTGGCATTCGCAAAGTCCCCCTTGCCTCTTGAAGGTTTAGACACAGCCTCCTGGTCTTCTCAGACTCAAGGTCCACTGGCCTGACTTTTTATCAATAACAGAAGCACAGATACAGATATTTGTGGTCTTCCCTGGCTCTTGCTGGTGTAGACACTGGCCGCCTGGAACACTGGGCTCTTCGAATGTCACTGTAGCCTGATTGGTTTTTACAAACCCACCTGGGATGGAAACACACTTGTTTGTCCCCAGTCCCACCTGGACTGGCTTCACTTGGCAGCCCTTAGGTGTGGTTACACCACCTTTTTCTATCCTGTGTTGGGGGATCCCTCCAGCCCCACAGAATCCATTGTTCTTTACTGCCATTTACTTTCATACTTCCACGATGTATGTATATATATATATATATATATATATATATATATATATAGAGGTAGACCCAAGGACGGCACTCACTGGACTTGCAATAAATACTGGACACGGTCCTCATATCAACGTTTCGGGTTAATTTCAACCCATCATCAGGATACACATAACCATTGAAAAGTGACAATAACATACCTTATATACCCCTCCTTGCTGCCAAACGAGCGTGCCAAAAACTCCTCTCAGCTGAGCAATCAAAACATCAATTAGCCCCGCAGAACACAGCACGCTAGCAGTTGCGCCGGGTTGCCATGACAACCCGGCCACTCCCCCGGGCAGTCAGCTATGACGCGCACCAATCACGGGGCGCCCCAGCTGCCGCATCTATTATAACCAGTCAGTTGTAGCGCACACCTATCACGGAGCACGCCAGCCGCCGCTGCTGTTACTGTAGTAATCCACTGTAGCTAATCACAATGCCAAGCATGGCATTCTGTATCTATGGCAACCCGTTTGGCAGCAATATTCAAAATACCAACATCTAATTCATAAACAAATACTCACAATATACATAATAATAAATACAGGTTGATACAAACACATACAACATATATACAAACATACATATACAAGTGCTTGTGCATACATATTAAATCCGATCTCAAATCCCTACAAGGTTTCCCTATATCCACACACACACACACACACACACACACACACACACACACACACACACATATATATATATATATATGTATATAGCCATAAGAAATACTCTACTTAGTTTACCAAATATAGGAACCTCATAAGTCAATCAGAACGCATGAAATAACCCCTTGATTACCAATACATGTTAAAAGTAAGATGGTCATTAAGGCTTCTTGGTGTAACAGTGTCTAATAACTGTATCCATTTTGCCTCAATCTGTAAGAGCCTCCTATGTCGATCTCCTCCTCTCGGGCTATCTGGCACATGGACAAGGAATGATTATTTTTTAAAAAAATGCCTTGCCACAGGTTGCTCAGAAGGCTTTCCCATCAAGGCCGCCCTAATCGAAGACCTATGTAGGGTCATCTGCTCTTTAAACGTACGTATCGTCTTGCCTATATAGCAGGAACCGCAAGGACATTTAATCATATATACCACAAAACTCGTCGAGCATGTAACCGCTGATCTTATCATATACCTTTTGCCACTGTGAGGATGAAAGAAATATTTGCTAGCAATCATAAACCGGCATGTTGTGCATCCAGAACACTTATAACAACCCCCACTCTTAATCTGTACTCGAGGGTCATATTGCATAAGCTCTGTAATATCTGGTTGTACTACCCAATCTCGTATGTTCTTACCCCTCTTGAGGCACGACATCACCTGTAAAGGTCTAAACACTTTAGAATCCCTGTCACCCTGAACAATTGGCCACAGGCTCCTGACTGATTTCTCCACAATATCATGTGAGGTATTATATCTCCTCACCCAATGCAATTTACCGGAGGCCTGATTCCTCTCCGATTGCTTCAACAAAGACTCTCTAGTGGTCTTATCAACCTTTTTCCTAGCTTCAGATAACAATGCTTTAGGATACCCTCTGTCACTAAATTTTACTGTCATCATGTCAAGATCACGTGATACTGTCTGCTCGTTACTCGTAATTCTCTTTACACGCAATAACTGAGAGTAAGGCAAACTTCTCTTCATCGCCACTAGATGATGGCTACTATAGGACAACAGAGTATTCCTATCCGTAGGCTTAGAAAAAAGGGAGGTAGTAAGTTTACCATCCTCCAATGCAATATTCACATCCAAATAGAAGATACTTTCCAGTCTGCAGGTATACGTATATTTAATAGGACAATCAAAACTATTGATAGACTCTATCAAATCCACAAAGCTCTCATAATCACCTCTCTAAATGTTATGCACACCAGTGCCAGCAGGAATGTACTGGTGTCTGACCGGAGAGGGATACAAAACAAATGAACTCACAGACAGACTGGGGAATATGACATTACATACATAGAAGGTGATAGGGTAACAAAATAACACAAAGTGAACAGAGAAGCCCAAAGGCTAAGAAACTGGGTGTCTCCCTAGTATTAGGAATGCTCAGATGGAAAGAAGCGAGATGTTGTGATTTAATACGTAGAGAACCCGAAATGCTGTTGCTAAGGGCAACAGCAAAACCCTAAAGGGTTACCAACGGGTGTGGCAGTAAACTCCTTGGTCAGAGATGGAATAATAGACACAAGGAGAGTCTCCACAATCCTAGTCCTCACTTGCAGTGCACTGGTTCAGCTTACTGCCACTAAACTGACACCTGAACACCTTGCACAGTGAGAAAGGATTTTGGCAGGCAAGTCTGAGAATACAGCCGCAAACTTGCTAGGTTCACAGAGTAGCAAAAGAACCCCAGCAGGTTAAACGACTGACTCCAGTCTTACTGCTAGGTCTGGATTGGCAGAGTGTAATACCAAATCCCAAGGCCTATTTGCAGTAAGCAACAAACAAATACAAAGTTTACACAGTACTAGCTAGCTTTCAGGAACTGACTAACCAACAAAGATTCAGCAGCATCTGCCTAACCTGAGAAGAGGGTTTATATAGCAGGTGCTGTCCACGCCCCACTCAGACCTCACAGACTGTGAGCACAAAAACCAGCACCGGATCCCCTGCCGTGCACAGAGCCTGTAACCACTGCACAGCAAAAGACCCGAACCGGAGTATCAGCTACGCTCAGGTTACTCCGCTAGCACTTGTCTCCCGGTTGCCATGACGACGTGGCAGCACAGAGCAGGAGACCCTAACAGTACCCCCCCTCTGACGAGGGGTCAAAGAACCCCTACCACCGGGCTTATCGGGGAACTGCGAGAAGAAAGAGCGTAACAGTCTGGGGGCATGAAGATCACAACTGCGCACCCACGACCGCTCCTCCGGGCCATACCCCTTCCAGTGCACCAAAAATGACAGCCGACCCCAAACCATCTTGGAGTCAAGAACCCTTTCAACAACAAACTCCCTCTGGCCACGTATCAGAAGAGGGGAAGGTCTTCCACTGGAAGAAGGATTACTAATCACCCGTTTTAAAAGGGAACAATGAAATGTTTTATTGATACCCAAAGAACGGGGTAGATCTAACTGAAATGCCACCGGATTGATAACCCTAGTGATCTTATAAGGACCGATGAACCGGGGGCCTAACTTATGAGATGGCTGTCTCAACTTCAAATTCTTGGTAGACAACCAAACGAAGTCTCCTAATTTGAAGCTGCAGGGTCTTTTCCGCTTATCAAAAACCCTTTTGGTCACTAATGACACAGACACAAGGGCTTTCTTCACTTTCCTCCAAATACCTCTAAGGACCGAAACCACAGAGGAACCACCAGGCGTGGAGTCCTGGGGGTCAAAAGAATTGGCCTTAGGATGATGCCCATACACACAAAGGAAGGGAGAGATCCCTGTAGCAGAGTGAGCCGCGTTGTTATAGGCAAACTCCGCCATGGACAGATGAGCAACCCAGTCAGTCTGACACTTGGAGACATAACACCTGAGGAACTGCTCCAAGGACTGGTTCACCCTTTCAGTCTGCCCATTAGACTGCGGATGGTAGCCTGACGACAAGCTGACAGAAATCTGGAGATCGGAACAAAATGCCCTCCAGAATTTGGCCACAAACTGGGATCCGCGGTCAGAGACCACATCAAGTGGCAACCCGTGGAGGCACACAACATGCAGCATAAATAATTCAGACAGGCGTCTGGCCGATGGCAGCCCAACCAATGGAACGAAGTGCGCCATCTTCGAAAACCTGTCAACGACAACCCAGATGGCTGTCATCCCCGAGGATTTGGGCAAGTCCACCACAAAATCCATTGAAATGTGGGTCCATGGCTTAGATGGAATAGAGAGTGGATGTAATGGGCCAACAGGAACCCCTCTAGGAGTCTTATTTCGGGCACAGATGTCACATGCCCGAACCCACTGATCCACATCCCTAGCCACCGAGGGCCACCACACCGCCCTAGATAGCAACTCCTGAGTTCTGGCAATACCCGGGTGACCTGCCGACTTCTTGGCATGGAATTCCAGGAACACTCGCTGTCTTAACCTAGGAGGCACAAACAAAAGACCTACCAGAAGGTCTGGAGGAGCCTGCTCCTGTGCTCTAAGGACTAATGACAAGAGGTCCTGGGTAATGCCCACTTTAATACATGATGGGGACACAATGGGCAATGGCTCCTCGGTGGTCTCCTGGATTGGAGCAAAACTCAGCGAGAGCGCATCAGCCTTGATGTTTTTTGACCCAGGGCGATATGTTATCAAAAAATTAAAGCGATCAAAAAACAAAGCCCATCGTGCCTGCCTGGCATTGAGGCGCTTCGCTGACTCTAAATATGCCAAATTCTTATGGTCGGTGAGAATTGAGACCACAAACTTAGCCCCCTCAAGCCAGTGTCTCCACTCCTCGAGTGCATCCTTAATAGCCAACAATTCCCGGTTACCCACGTTATAATTCATCTCGGCAGGCGAAAATTTACGGGAAAAGTAAGCACAGGGATGAAGGCGATTATCAGACACCCCCATCTGAGAGAGCACTGCCCCAATACCCATCTCAGAGGCATCCACCTCCACCACAAAAGGACGCTCTGGATCTGGGTGTCGCAGCACCTTGGCCGAGACAAATGCCCTTTTGAGACGGGCAAAAGCCGCTTTGGCCTCACAAGACCAGTGAGCAACATCCGCCCCTTTCTTAGGGAGTGCCACCAAGGGCGCCACTATAGACGAAAATCCAGCGATAAATCGTCTATAAAAATTCACAAAGCCCAAAAAACGCTGAAGCGCCTTCAAACTAGTGGGCTGCACCCAATCCAGGACTGCCTGTACCTTGGAACCCTCCATTTGTAAATCTTCTGGGGAGATAATATATCCTAGAAATGCGATTTGCTGAACTTCAAATTCGCACTTCTCCAGCTTCGCCCCAAGCCGGTGGTCTCTGAGTTTCTGGAGGACTAAGCGTACATGCTTCCGATGTTCCTCCAGGGTATCACTGACCTGGTCGAAGGGTGTTGTGGACTCGGGGCTTCTTCCGGTGACAGGGAAGAGGAACCGCTACTGGGTCGCAATAGAGATGGCCGGATGTAGGTCTTCTTCATACAGGATGAAGACGGTAAGCAGGAAGCACGGAGGAATGATGAAGGTCTCCTGAAAAACAAGACTAGTGAAAGTGCTGAGTGCTGAGGTACAGAGATGCTGGTATTATTGAGGTGCTGAAGGCACTGAGGTGCTGAGACACCGAGGTACTGAGGTGTTGGAGTTCTGTGATACTAAGGTGCAGAGGCTCCGAGGTGCTGAGACACCGAGGTACTGAGGTGTTGGAGTTCTGTGATACTAGGTGCAGAGGCTCCGAGGTGCTGAGGTTCTATGGTGCTGAGGCACCGGAGTGCTGAGGAACAGAGGCACTGAGGTGCCGAGGTACTGAGGTGCTGATGGCGCTCAGGCGCCTTGGTGGCACGGAGGTGCGTGATGGCGCTCGGGCGCTTGGAGGCACGGAGGTGCGTGATGGCGCTCGGGCGCTTGGAGGCACGGAGGTGCGTGATGGCGCTCGGGCGCTTGGAGGCACGGAGGTGCGTGATGGCGCTCGGGCGCTTGGAGGCACGGAAGTGCGTGATGGCGCTCGGGCGCTTGGAGGCACGGAAGTGCGTGATGGCGCTCGGGCGCTTGGAGGCACGGAGGTGCGTGATGGCGCTCGTGCTCTTGGAGGCACGGAGGTGCGTGATGGCGCTCGGGCGCTTGGAGGCTCGGAAGTGCGTGGAGACACTGGAGACACTGGGACACTGGAGACACTGGGACACTGGAGACACAGCGGAAAATAGGAACAAGGGAGCTCTGGAAATCACTGCTTCTGACAAGCAGAACGATGATACACAGGCGCCGGCTCCCTGCTCGGCGTCTGGCTTTGAACCTCCCGCCTTGGTCTGATTGGCGGAGCGGGCAGATGACGTCAGCCCCGCTCCGCCTACCTAATCTAAAGCAGCATGGCGGCGCCCTCGCTCCGGGAGCCGCCGGAAAGACCCGCCGACCCGACGCCGGACCCCCGAGGCCGCCGGAGGGGAGAGACGCCAGGCCATCCGCAGCGGTAAGCGCGGCCGCCGCTGCCCGCGGGGTGTGACAGTACCCCCTCCTCCAGGAGTGGCCCCTGGACACTTTCCGGGTTTAGTTGGATGTCTGGAATGGAAGATTCGAACCAGTCGGGGAGCCATTACCTCAGTAGCATTGATCCAACTTCTCTCTTCAGGACCATAACCTTTCCATTCTACCAAGTACTGTAATTTCTTATGAAAATAACGAGAGTCAAGAATAGCTTTGATTTCAAATTCTGTCCCAGCTTCAGACACAGTAGTAGTTGGCCTAGGAGATGCTGAGTGGAACCGATTTAGAATGAGGGGGCGGAGGAGAGAGACGTGGAAGGAGTTTGGAATTCGAAGGTGGGAAGGCAACTCCAATTTGCAAACGACCGGGTTCAAGACTTGCCGCACTGAGAAAGGACCAATGAACCTTGGGGCAAATTTCATGGTGGGTACTTTCAAACGAAGATTGCGGGTAGAGAGCCATACCTTGTCACCAACCTTATATTGAGGAGCTGCTCGTCGTTTCCTATCCGCAAAGAATTTATAGCGACCGGAAACCCTCTTAAGATTGGCATGAACTCGGCTCCAAATTTGAGTGAAATGTCGAAGAGTTGAGGCTGCAGCAGGAACTTCTTCTGGAGGACAAATGGGCAACTCCGGAACTTGGGGATGAAATCCATAATTAATAAAGAATGGAGACTCACCAGTAGAAGAATGATAAAAATGGTAGTGGGCAAACTCAGCCCACGGCAACAACTCCACCCAGTTATCTTGAGAAGGGGAAAGGTAAATACGGAGAAAAGTCTCTAGATCCTGATTGACGCGTTCAGTTTGCCCATTAGTCTGTGGATGGTAAGCAGAAGAGAATTTGAGCTTAATTTGTAGAGTTGAACAGAGGGCTCTCCAGAATCTCGCTGTAAACTGTACTCCCCGATCTGAGACTATTTCCAGAGGTAACCCGTGCAGGCGGAAATGCTCTTGGATAAATAACAGGGCCAACTTGGAAGCGGAGGGTAATCCGGTCAACGGAATAAAATGTGCCATCTTAGAGAATCGGTCAATGATCACCCAAATGGTGTTATGACCCTTAGAGAGCGGTAATTCAGTAACAAAGTCCATCGAGATATGAGTCCAAGGCCTTTTAGGAATGGACAAAGGATGCAACAAACCCGTAGGCGGCAGACGTGGAGTTTTGTGCTGAGCACATTGAGGACACGAATTGACATACTCTTGAACATCTTTTTTCATAGTGTCCCACCAGTATGATCTTCGCAGAAATTCCCACATTTTCTGAATTCCCGGATGACCAGAAAACTTAGAAGTGTGTGTCCACTGCAACAGTCTCGGTCGAAATTTAACTGGTACCGACATTCTTCCCGGAGGAGGGCCCAACCTAGTGGGAGCTGCAGAAATAGAGATGGGACTGAGGATTAATGCCTTCCCCATAGTATTCTCCTCATCGGAAGCCATCACTGAACGGGATAGGGCATCCGCCTTGGTATTTAGAATTCCAGCCCGATACTTGATGATAAAGGAAAATCTGGTAAAGAAGAGCGCCCATCTCGCCTGACGGGGGTTCAAACATTGGGCCGTCTTTAGATACAGTAAATTCTTGTGGTCCGTAAAAATTGTAATTAAGTGTTTAGCACCCTCCAGAAGATACCTCTATTCTTCCAACGCAGATTTAATTGCCAGTAGCTCTTTGTCTCCGATGGTGTAATTTAGTTCAGCAGGGGAGAACTTGCGAGAATGAAACCCACACGGATGCAACTTCCCATCTGAGGCGTATTGCGAGAGTACAGCACCTATGCCTACCGTGGAAGCATCAACCTCCAAAAAGAATGGTTTTAGGAAATCTGGCTGCTGAAGTACGGGAGCAGATATAAAGGCGGTCTTCAACTGTTTGAACGCTGCTATTGCTTCAGAAGGCCAATTGCTTGGGTCAGCCCCTTTTTTAGTCAGAGCCGTAATAGGTGCCACGATGGTAGAGAAACCTCTTATAAATTTCCGATAATAATTTGCGAATCCTAGAAATCGTTGCACTGCTTTTAAGGAAAGAGGTTGAGTCCAATCCCGGATGGCCGAAAGTTTCTCCGGATCCATACGCAATTCAGTTCCAGAAATAATGTAGCCCAAAAATGAAATAGAAGGAACCTCAAAGGTGCACTTGGAGATCTTGCCATAAAGATGATTCTTGCGCAACCGAAGGAGTACTTCCTTAACTTGTAGTCGGTGCTCAGAAAGATTCTTAGAAAAAATCAAAATGTCATCCAAATAGACTACTACATTCAGATACAACATATCCCGAAAGACTTCATTAATGAATCCTTGAAAGACAGCGGGGGCGTTGCTGAGGCCAAATGGCATTACCAGGTACTCATAATGCCCATCTCTCGTATTGAAAGCCGTCTTCCACTCATCTCCTTGACGAATACGTATCAAGTTGTATGCTCCTCTTAAGTCAAGCTTAGTAAATACTCGAGCTCCACGCACTCTATCGAAAAGCTCTGTGATGAGCGGCAGAGGATACTTGTTTTTAATGGTGACTTCATTTAAACCACGATAGTTGATGCATGGTCTCAGCCCTCCATCTTTTTTCTTTACAAAGAAGAAGCCAGCTCCCGCTGGAGAAGTGGAGGGACGGATGAAGCCCTTCTGCAAATTCGACTTAATGTACTCAGACATAGCTTGTGTCTCTGGAACCGACAAAGGATAAGTGCGACCTCGAGGCGGTATTTTCCCAGGAATGAGCTCAATGGGACAGTCCCAAGCCCTATGCGGAGGTAATTTATCAGCCGCCTGTTCCGAGAAGACATCCAAAAACTCTCGATAAGCCTCAGGAACTAACTCCACGTCCAACTTGGCCGACGCACGGAGTGGAACGACAGGAGTAAGACAATTCAATCGGCAGAAAGGACTCCAAGAAATTATTTGTGTCGACCCCCAGTCGACATGAGGGTTGTGTAGCCTGAGCCAGGGAAAACCCAAAACGAGATCATGAGACATTTCCTGAATAACTAGAAACTTCAGTTGTTCATGATGTAAAGCTCCCACTTGTAGCTGAATTGACTCAGACTGACTCGTAATCAAGGCGTTAGGAATTTGAACCCCGTTAATGGCTGTAATAGTAATAGGTCGTTCGACCAACTGTAATTTCAAACCCAAACTCTGGGCACAGGAAAGAGAAATAAAATTCCCCGCAGCACCTGAATCCAAAAGAGCCATAACGGTCTTGACTTTTGTTTTAGTAGACAAAGATACTGAGAGTAAACAGTCCACTTCTGGAGAAGATTGAGAAACCACACCCAGCTTGACTTCCCCGGAACAGGCTAGGATTGCCCGTTTCCCGGGCGAGCTTTGCAAGACTTGAGGAAGTGATCCGCGGCTCCACAGTAGAGGCAAAGTTTGTTCTCACGCCGACGCTGTCGCTCCTCTGGAGACAGTCGAGACCGATTAATCTGCATGGGTTCGTCTGGAGCTGTCGTAACCGATGGTTTAGACGGAGGAGCCCGGAATCTGCACCGATCAGACCGAGAACGTTCGCCAACTCGTTCCTGCATGCGGAGATCCACTTTCACACAGAGCGAGATCAACTGTTCCAAGGAATCTGGCAAATCTCTTGTAATCAATTCGTCTTTAAGACGGTCGGACAGCCCGTTCCAGAAAGCGGCCCGTAAGGCATCATTATCCCAGCGCAATTCGGAAGCTATGGTCTGAAAATGAATCACATACTGACCCACTGAACGAGAGCCTTGTCGAACTCTAAGAAGATCTGAAGAGGCAGCGGCCGTTCTGCCAGGCTCATCAAAGATCCGGCGGAAAGATGAGATGAAATTAGTGTAGTTGGAAACCAAAGGATCAGATCGCTCCCATAAAGGAGACACCCATTCCAACGCTGAACCCTCAAGCAAGGAAATAATGTATGCTACTTTGGATCGATCCGTGGGAAAATTGTGTGCGAGGAGTTCAAACTGCACCTCGCACTGGTTAAGAAAACCACGGCAATTCTTCGGGTTGCCGTTGTAGCGAGAGGGAGTGGGAAGCTGAAGGCGTGACCTGGTACCGGACACTGCGTGAGCATTAACAGGAACGACTGCCGGAGTGGGTACTGGAGCTGGAACTGGAACTACTGAAGCCAGGGAAACCTGAATTTGATCCAACCTGCCGGATAGCTCTTGGAGATACCGCATCACCTGGTTTTGCGCCGCTTCCTGACTCTGTACACGGGAAACCAGATCTTGGATGGCACTTGCTTCTGGGTTCCGATTCCCCGGGTCCATGTGGCCTGTGTATACTATCACTGACCTGGTCGAAGGGTGTTGTGGACTCGGGGCTTCTTCCGGTGACAGGGAAGAGGAACCGCTACTGGGTCGCAATAGAGATGGCCGGATGTAGGTCTTCTTCATACAGGATGAAGACGGTAAGCAGGAAGCACGGAGGAATGATGAAGGTCTCCTGAAAAACAAGACTAGTGAAAGTGCTGAGTGCTGAGGTACAGAGATGCTGGTATTATTGAGGTGCTGAAGGCACTGAGGTGCTGAGACACCGAGGTACTGAGGTGTTGGAGTTCTGTGATACTAAGGTGCAGAGGCTCCGAGGTGCTGAGACACCGAGGTACTGAGGTGTTGGAGTTCTGTGATACTAGGTGCAGAGGCTCCGAGGTGCTGAGGTTCTATGGTGCTGAGGCACCGGAGTGCTGAGGAACAGAGGCACGGAGGTGCCGAGGTACTGAGGTGCTGATGGCGCTCAGGCGCCTTGGTGGCACGGAGGTGCGTGATGGCGCTCGGGCGCTTGGAGGCACGGAGGTGCGTGATGGCGCTCGGGCGCTTGGAGGCACGGAGGTGCGTGATGGCGCTCGGGCGCTTGGAGGCACGGAGGTGCGTGATGGCGCTCGGGCGCTTGGAGGCACGGAAGTGCGTGATGGCGCTCGGGCGCTTGGAGGCACGGAGGTGCGTGATGGCGCTCGTGCTCTTGGAGGCACGGAGGTGCGTGATGGCGCTCGGGCGCTTGGAGGCTCGGAAGTGCGTGGAGACACTGGAGACACTGGAAACACTGGAGACACTGGAGACACTGGGACACTGGAGACACTGGAGACACTGGAGACACAGCGGAAAATAGGAACAAGGGAGCTCTGGAAATCACTGCTTCTGACAAGCAGAACGATGATACACAGGCGCCGGCTCCCTGCTCGGCGTCTGGCTTTGAACCTCCCGCCTTGGTCTGATTGGCGGAGCGGGCAGATGACGTCAGCCCCGCTCCGCCTACCTAATCTAAAGCAGCATGGCGGCGCCCTCGCTCCGGGAGCCGCCGGAGAGACCCGCCGACCCGACGCCGGACCCCCGAGGCCGCCGGAGGGGAGAGACGCCAGGCCATCCAGGACACCCGCAGCGGTAAGCGCGGCCGCCGCTGCCCGCGGGGTGTGACACAGGGAATGGGAGAAGATTAGGATGTCATCTAAGTATACAACTAAGAATCTATCCAAATATTCCCTGAGCACATCGTTCATGAAGTCCTGGAAGACTGCCGGGGCATTACAGAGCCCAAAAGGCATCACCAAATATTCATAATGCCCTGAGTGGGTATTAAAGGCAGTCTTCCATTCATCCCCCTCTCTTATTCGGATTAGATTGTACGCACCGCGTAGGTCAATCTTAGAAAAAATGGTGGCAGTACGAAGCTGGCCAAACAAGACCGAAATGAGAGGCAGTGGGTATGAGTTTTTAATCGTGATACGGTTCAATTCCCTGAAGTCGATGCAGGGTCGCAACGAACCGTCCTTTTTACCCACGAAGAAGAACCCCGACCCAACTGGAGACTGTGAAGGTCTGATAAATCCCTTAGCCAAGTTCTCCTGAATGTACTCTGCCATAGCCTGAGTCTCAGGACGTGACAGGGAGTACAACCTGCTCTTGGGAAGCTTAGCATTCGGCAACAAATCAATGGCACAGTCATAGGGGCGATGGGGAGGTAGTACCTCTGCAACTCTTTTGGAGAACACGTCCGCAAAATCTGCATAACATCCTGGCAATCCTGGCAAACTTAGCTGCGAAAGCCTGACTGGAAGGCTCAAGCAACTCCTGAAACAATCAGTACCCCAACTAAGAATCTCCCCAGAGACCCAGTCAAATTGAGGATTGTGGGCCCTTAACCAGGGTAACCCTAACACCAATGGGGCAAAAGTACAGACAGTCACATAAAAGGACAATTTTTCAGAGTGTGTGGCTCCAATAAACAAGAAATCTGGCTAGTGCAAGAGGTAATTTTACCCTGGGATAATGGTTCCCCGTTTAACCCACAAATCTCAATTTCCGATGCCAAGGGTACTAAGGGAAAAGAGTGTTTCAGGGCGAATTGGCGGTCCATAAAAACCCCGTCGGCCCCACTGTCCACAAAGGCCTCAGTCTTGACAGTTTGACCGAGGATCTTCAAGGTCACCGGAATGATAAAAGTCTTCTTGGGAAATTCTGACTTCTGGCCTGACAGGATATTTCCCATCACCCTCAGGCCCTGAAGTTTTCCGGCTTTTCTGGGCATGATACTACCACATGACCTTTATTCCCACAGTACAAACATAACCCCTGCTGTCTCCTCCGCGTCTTCTCACGCGAGGAGAGGCGGGTAGCCCCAATCTGCATAGGCTCCTCGGAAAATTCCTCAGAGTCTGAGGTTCCCTTGGGAAAGAAGGAAACCTCGGTCTCCCTTTCAAGCCTGCGCTCTCTCAGCCGTCTATCCACCCGAATGGATAACTGCATGAGCTGATCCAAGCTATCAGGCAAGGGATATTGTACCAGTTGGTCTTTTTACTGGTTAGAAAGACCTCTTCGGAACTGGCGTCTCAGGGCTGGGTCATTCCACTGGGTATCATGGGCCAACCTCCGAAAACTCCATACAATAAACCTCAACTGGCCTTCGCCCTTGCTTAAAGATCGAAATCTGAGCCTCGGCTGAGGCCGTCTTGTCAGGGTCATCATACAACATGCCCAGTGCCGTAAAAAAAGCATCAACACTTTTAAGCGACGGACAGTCAGGCTGCAACCCATATGCCCAGACCTGTGGGTCTCCTTGTAGCAAGGAAATCACTATGCCCACCCGCTGAATCTCCGACCCAGAAGACTGAGGCCTAAGCTGGAAATATAGCTTGCAGCTCTCCTTGAAACAAAAGAACTGCGAGCGATCTCCAGAAAAACGATCCGGGAGATTTACTTTCGGCTCCTTAACCCCTGAAGGCACTGCTGCTGCGGGAGCTCCGCCAGCGGCCTGCGAGGTGTGCATTTTAATGGACAAATCATTAAATTGTCGAGTCAGGACCTGCACCTGATCGACCACCTGTTGCAAAGTATTTTGAGGGGTATGCTCCATATTCCCACAAAATTTCAACAGGAGTATTAGGCTGCTGAATATGTTATGCACACCAGTGCCAGCAGGAATGTACTGGTGTCTGAACGGAGAGGGATGCAAAACAAATGAACTCACAGACAGACTGGGGAATATGACATTACATACATAGAAGGTGATAGGGTAACAAAATAAACACAAAGTGAACAGAGAAGCCCAAAGGCTAAGAAACTGGGTGTCTCCCTAGTATTAGGAATGCTCAGATGGAAAGAAGCGAGATGTTGTGATTTAATACGTAGAGAACCCGAAATGCTGTTGCTAAGGGCAACAGCAAAACCCTAAAGGGTTACCAACGGGTGTGGCAGTAAACTCCTTGGTCAGAGATGGAATAATAGACACAAGGAGAGTCTCCACAATCCTAGTCCTCACTTGCAGTGCACTGGTTCAGCTTACTGCCACTAAACTGACACCTGAACACCTTGCACAGTGAGAAAGGATTTTGGCAGGCAAGTCTGAGAATACAGCCGCAAACTTGCTAGGTTCACAGAGTAGCAAAAGAACCCCAGCAGGTTAAACGACTGACTCCAGTCTTACTGCTAGGTCTGGATTGGCAGAGTGTAATACCAAATCCCAAGGCCTATTTGCAGTAAGCAACAAACAAATACAAAGTTTACACAGTACTAGCTAGCTTTCAGGAACTGACTAACCAACAAAGATTCAGCAGCATCTGCCTAACCTGAGAAGAGGGTTTATATAGCAGGTGCTGTCCACGCCCCACTCAGACCTCACAGACTGTGAGCACAAAAACCAGCACCGGATCCCCTGCCGTGCACAGAGCCTGTAACCACTGCACAGCAAAAGACCCGAACCGGAGTATCAGCTACGCTCAGGTTACTCCGCTAGCACTTGTCTCCCGGTTGCCATGACGACGTGGCAGCACAGAGCAGGAGACCCTAACACCAAAATAAGATAATTTCGTCAATGTCCCTGGAATAAAAAAGGATCTTATCTCTCGTATCCCTATTGAAAAAAACATTCCATCTCTATCCTAAACATGTATGCATTTGCGTAGGCCGGTGCGACATGAGAGCCCATCGCACAGCCGGTAAGTTGTAAATAATACCCACCGTTATGATAGAAATAATATTTATGCAATACAAAATCTAAGAGAGAAATAAGAAAATCCAGGTCTGGACCACTATACTCAACATCATCACTCAACAGGTTCTTAACAGCTAAAATACCATCACCATGTGGGATGTTAGTATAGAGACTAGTAATATCTAAAGTACACATCCACGTGTTGTCAGGAATATCGCCAAGCTCTTTTAGTTTTAATAACAAAGACGTAGTGTCCTTAAGATAAGTCCCCTGTGACTGAACACTCGGCTGGATATGATAGTCCAAAAACTCAGAAATTTTGCTGCACACTGATTCCCTTGTCGAGATTATAGGACGGCCAGGGGGCTTATCCAAATTCCTATGAATCTTGGGTAAATTGTATAGTAACGGTACCCTGGGGCAGTCTACTTTCAGAAAATGGCAAGTTTCCTCATCAATGATCGCATTTTTCACAGCCTCATCTAATAAAGTGTCCAGTGCTAACTTGTATTCATTAGTAGGATCATGTGAGTCTTTGATAAGTACAGTTATCTGACAACTGCCTCTCAATTTCATCGCAGTAGTCGGTTACATTCTGCACCACTATTCCTCCGCCTTTATCAGCGGGACGGAAAACCACATCCTTTTAATTCCCCAAATCCTTCAATGCCTTGTATTCAGAGGGAGTTAAATTAAGCCTACTAGGTGCATGTCTCTTAGACTGTTCAACAACTTGACAATCAAGCGCCCTCATAAACGCCATAATAGAAGTATTTCTTGAAGCTGGATCAAACACTGATTTTCTCTTAAATTTCTTCACTGTCTGAGCATCACCCTGTAATTCAATCCCATCACCAAAGAACTCTTTCAACTTAAGCTGACGGTGTAGATACGTCTGATCTCAGTATCAGTCAAGGTCCTAGATGATAAGTTGAAAACCAAATTAATTTCTTGTTCCGACCCCTTTTGGATGTTCCGGCGGCATTGCCCGCCCCTCCTTGTGTATCTTTTCCTCGCCCGCGTCCCACGTGAGAACGTGTCACTAAAGGGGGCTTAGCAGCAACTGCCCCTAGTGCTGAGGTCGTGTCATCACCCGAGGATGAATATGCTTCGCTGGATGATTGATTGGTTCCCTGGCCTCTACCTCTCCAACGCCTCTGCGGACGAGGTCTAGAATTGTTACCTGAGGTACCAGTTAGCCAACCATACACTCGCTGTTCAGATTAGTCTCTATTGACCTTCTAAATTTTTTGTTTCTTAAAGGCAACTAACTCACGTTTATATGTCGCCAATTCCTGTGTAAGTTTCTCCATCAACACATTTTTAGTGTCATCCAACAACAGTTGTGAGTGCAGCGACTCATATTCACGGATCTTTCGTCTAATCTCTGATAGCTCACGTGCCGACTCTTCAATTACCAAAGTCATTAAATCAAAGGCACACTTGTTGAGAACCGTCGAAGTCAAAAATATTACATAGAAAGAACATACAGACTACACACATTATGAGTCACTATGCTTGCAAATACGCGCAGCCAGCACAGCAATATATGGTAACACACGCATTTACACGGACATGCCACAGAGATGGAATCGACACTTATTTCATACAGTACATAATTATAATATCAAGCGCCAGACATCATAATGATTTAACATTATATAATGGAGTAATGTCATGTATGTGTATTATTGGAACAAAGCAAGATAGGCCTGTCATATTTGGTATTAAAGCAAGCAGATTAATGTGTAGATTAATTTGATACTTGTTATTAGGTTGTAGGACATTGCAACAAATAGTTATGATTAAATGTATGAAAGCTAAAATCACTATTATTAGGACAATGGACAGGAAACTCAGGCCAGCCCCTTTTGATGTCTTCAAGGCTGAACCTGTTTAGCATATGAACAGACCAGTGACTCATCATGAATGAGAAAGTTCCCTCCCCCAAAACTAGATAACACATTGCTGATCACACAGTTGCTAGTTGCTGTTTTGTGCCAGACGATGATGGAGGTGCTTCTAGACCAGTTCCTGTATTTATTTGCTGAGAGAGATATATTAAGAGGAAGATGCATTGAGGGAATGGTATGGTATGCTGGCCTGTAACTGTATGTATTTACTGCTTACTGTATGAATTGTAACCATCTAACTATATGTATACTGTACATTGTAATATATTGAATCCATATCCTTTTAATAACAAATATATACATCAATGAGCTTTGGAACTCAGATAATGTGTGGGTGTATTTTTTTCTCTTATGGGATGCAGTGTTTTGCGATGTATAGCGCACATTCATGGCACATGGTAATAAGATGTGCAGGCGTCTACAATATATATTAGAGCGAGCATTTGAAATATTTGTTAGAAAGCAATTTGGTATTTACAGATGAGGGCTCGTCCGCGATATCAAGGTCTTAATGATGCACTGTACATTACAAACGCGGCTGTGATTGACCGGCTGCGATGGACGCATCGCGACGCTGATGAATAACATCCATGTGTATTGTTGTGTTACCAGTAAGCCGATGATATGAAAAATTCAAGGGACAATGTGTTTCTCATAACATTTAAGATGCTAAATCATATTTTTATTGTTGCAAAACAAAGTTCAAATAAGTCATATTGTGTTTGATTCAGATTGGATTGTTTATCTGTTAAGTAGATTTAAAAGTACATTTAAAAGTTGCTGCACAGCCTTGATATCGTTTTTTTTTAAACTCAGGCCTAAAATAACTTCTGGTGCTTGTATGATTTGTGATTTCTTTGTGACAAAGGAAGCCGCATGGTCTGTCCTCCATTTTGGACTAACCACATGGCCTGTCCACCATCTTGTTTAAACCTCATGGATGTGGAAGGGGGAGGTGCAGTGGCCATTTTAGGAAGGTCATTTTCTAAATAGCTGATTTTCAGTCTGCTCAGAACAATCAGTTTCCTTTGTCACATCAAGCACCATTTATGAGTTACCAATGCATTTATTTAACCCATGCCATAGTCAATAACAAATAGTTTCAATTGGGCCTAGTGAGAGTAAATGGTGAGATAAGTTTTTTTTTTCTTTCCTTCTTGTCTGTGCGTAATTACTTTACATCAAGTGGGGGGTTGCACACAGATAGAATAAGGAAAGAAAGAGTTTCTGGTTTTTTTTTTTTTCCTTCCAAGACTTGTAGAATCTGCTTACTAGGGAGGCTAGCCATTGAAATGCAAATTAACCTGTGTAACTGCTTTTTTTTTAGCAGTGAAAAGCACATAGCTTTGATATACAAATAAGAGGTAAGGTGTCACATAGAAGGCCAGTGAATGATACATATATATAATATTATTATAATTATGTGTATATTTATATCAGTGCATGTTCTGCAAGATAGCTATCCAATCAGAATCATATAATTTAAATTATAGATTATTGCATTCATTTAGATCTGTGTGAAATCGGATACAGTTGTTGCTATATAGTTGAAATTTAAATAACAGTATTTTAAGGAAGTAAGTGTAAAGACACAAACGCAGGTCTGCATAAAAGTTTATACAGAACAAGTTGTGTCTAGTGGGCAATAGTAATTAGTATTGTTCACATTTATAGAGTTGTGTGATTTGTTTTATTGCGGACGCAGGGTTTTGTACACGTGTCTCGGACAAAGTACAGGACTGCGCACGCAGCGTAAAAGACACGCACGGTCGCGTGTTTACGCAAAGTGCGTAAGAGTGCGGGCGCTAAGTACAAATTACACAATAGTGTCGTTTAGTTAAAAGGTGGGACAGTAGCCATGCTACAATAGCACAAAACTACCCGGTTACTAAAGCAAATTAGTATAAAACTTTTGTTTAAACTGTATTGCCTCTGGGGTTAAAGCTGCCAATCAGAACGAGTGAAAATTTTCTGTACAGAAAAACAAAGTGTACTTGAGTGAGCGAAAGTAGGAGTGAACGTATTGAACCCCGGGAATTCGGGATCCCGTAGTTGGTACACCAAGTGAGTGGAGGCTTGGCGGCGTAAGGCGGCTGACTCACGTTAATATAGATTGGAATACGTAAGTCGTGAGGAGACTTACATAGGAGCATGGTAGGGAATTGTGAACTATGTGACCCATATAGTTTTTTGATACACTCCGGCTGAGGTTTCGCAGCTTGGGATTCGATTCCAGTGGTCGTAAGGCGGATAGGTAACAAGTACCTATACGCTGTGCGATTGGACCGCGCGTTTGTGGGTGCGATATATAGCGCAACTTGATACCCCTTTTACGAGCTTTTGCGTAAAATCGCGGTATCATTAGCGCTGTGTAGAGCATACGCAAGCGTGATTTGTGTATTACAAGTGCATAGGGAGTTTTCGCTGGTCTCTCTCAGGAAAATCTCCAATGACAGATACTTTACTGGAAAGGGTAAGTTATTCCTAAAAACTTCCAGTAAATATAGGTCAATTAGGGGCCCTAAGTTGGGTACATCGCCTTCGCTATCGACAGTGTATGGTAGTACCGGATAACGTGGGCGAGAGTGGGTGGAAGCGCTCAGAGAACTTTCACCATCGCCTTATATTGAGTATTTTGGTATTTGTGGGATTAGCCGAGAAGGCAAGACCCGCAAATTATGGGAGCCAGTTGCTCAACTAAGGGACGTATGGTAGCCAGGGTTCAGGCAGAAGAGTTGGGAACGAGAAGGTCAGACTCGGGACCGAGAAGGCCAGAATTGCGACCGAGAGGTTCAGCAAGGTTTATTATGTGTGAAAAATATGGTTCACACAAGGAGGCTTTTTGCAATGAATGGTTACGTATGACTGACAAAGATAG
The DNA here is from genome assembly GCF_028390025.1 of Pseudophryne corroboree. NCBI lineage: Eukaryota > Metazoa > Chordata > Amphibia > Anura > Myobatrachidae > Pseudophryne > Pseudophryne corroboree. Next base: position 241,879,994 of record NC_086446.1, read on the forward strand.
GGTACCATTCCCTAGGGTGGGCAGCTTTGAACCAGAGGTATTGCAGAACTTAAGGATATGTCTGATAAAAACCAGAAAACAAAGGGTCAGACATACAAATTGTTTAAACCTGTGGCAGCAAGAGGGGTTGGTGAGTTTTATCCTAAGGTATTGCAGGTGGTATGTCTAACCAAAGTCATATAAGACAAGAATGGAAATATAAGAACTGTTTGAACTTGTAGCAACAATAAACAAGTAGGAAGAAAAAAAGAGAATGCAAGTACACCGCCTTATGTAGATGTGGAAGCAGTTACGGCAAGCATACAAACTATAGAAAATAATAAAAATATGAAAAAATATGACTGTAACCTATATATGTACTAATGAATGTTGAAGTTTTATTTAGGAGGAGGTGACCTGATTGTTTTCAGCCATTTCTCATGCACCCAGAGGAGTATCCAACCGGTAAAAGAAGAGCAGTAGCCTGCGGGGGAAGTGGCTGAGACCAGTGGAACAGGTAAGTATGGTATCATTCGTGTACATATATAGTAAAACCCAAAACTAAAACAAAAAAAATCAAGAAAGTATCGTCAGAAATGGAGAAAAACCTGTCCGCACATTAGTATTTGCCAGTAGGAAAGTGGACGGAGACAAGGTAACCCCCGGGTATTTCTTTCAGTTACCATATAAGTAGTATTCATTCCTAGTAATGCCCCTAGTCAAGATGAGCTCGGAAATGTTTGTTGGACCATGTACAGACCGTTAATACAGGATGAGAAGGATTGAATGAATACTTTGCATGACCTAGAATCTTGTTAATTTTTTTTGGTCTTTTGCAGTAATAGAAAACTCTCCATCTGGATAAGATCACTGGTAAACACTAATTTGTCAAATGGGAGGTGGCTGTCTCTGTGCTAATGGACGGGCTCAATAAGGCATTGAGGGTCAGGGTGCAGACTTCTTTGCCAAATTGGAAAGGGGTCTCAGTAGCTAATCTTAAAGAGTGTGCTACTGAACATCACAAGAATAGTGCTAGGCACAGAGAACAACAGGTGGAGAGGTTAGAGCACATACAGGAAATAATAATAATAATTTTATTTATATAGCGCTCTTTCTCCCATAGGACTCAAGGCGCTTAACAGATACATAGCATAATATAGTACAGAAAATAATGAAGTACATTTTCATAAAATACAGAAGCATGAAGATACTAAAAGGGACAATTATGGGAATGCTTGAGTAAACAGAAAAGTCTTGAGTCTACTTTTGAAGGATTCTATAGTTGGGGCCTCTCGCACTGTGCGGGGAAGTGAGTTCCATAGAGTCGGAGCCGCATGACTAAAAGCTCGACCCCCAGATGAATTACGGTAGATTCTAGGTACTGCTAAAAGTCCTTCATCTACAGATCGCAGTAATCGAGTGGGGCAGTATGGGGTCAGAAGCTGTTTGAGGTACCTTGGGCCTTGGTCATGTAATGCTTTGAAACTCAGTAAGCCAATCTTGAAGATGATTCGCCATCGTACAGGCAGCCAGTGAAGGGAGTAGAGGATGGGTGTTATGTGGCTAGAACGGGGCTGGTTGGTTAATAGCCTGGCAGCTGTGTTTTGCACCAGCTGTAAGCGCTGCAATTCTTTTGCTGGGAGACCAAGGTAAGGAAAGACCCATCAGTCCAAACCCCAGATCCCTAATGGTCAATAATATGTTACACTTGTAGGAAGGAAGGGCATTTTGCCAGAGATTGTAGGAGTAGTAGACCACATAGTCAATATAGACCCCCTAGACAGAAAACACAAGCCACATTATTAAACACATAGACAGGACCAAGGGACATATAGTAAGGAATCATAAGCCATATAGAAAACACAGATTCGGCTAATGGGAAGAACAAAATAAATGCAACATTACCCTTTGACAAAACTTGCTGGGTTAAGATGGGGCCTCTAAACTTTTGCTTCTTTTTCCTAGCATAAATGGCCCCTGATTAACTTAATTTTGTTAGATATGATATACATATACTGTGCTCCCGCTCAGGAAGTACAAAGTATGTTAGACCCCCACGAAGACTAATGTTACATTTCACTGTTCTAGATGCATGTCCATCACAGGTAGAGGAAATTATCTCACAGATACCGGGTACGCTATGAACTTAGGATGGACAGGACACTGGATTGATGGCTGGGATAGTCCCAAAAGCGATGCGATAAACACAGATTTTTTTTTAAGGGGAGTAGACCAAGTAGAGAATCACTTCCCCGTAGTGCCCAATCCAGTTGTCAATTTTTTTAAAATCTTCTCCACCTCTACAAACTCATCTGTCACCAACCTCTATTCTGTTTCTCTACAGTTTCCTCTTCATATTTTGCGTTCACACAGGGTGGTACAATACATGGACCCAATTACAGTTTAAACTTCACATGCCTAGGTCTTTCAGAGTTCTGCCCAAACCCAGTATATCTCAACAGCACGATAACACCAGTATTACTGCAGTGTGCCTTGTCATGCACAAAGGGTGGAGGAAGGATGAGAATACTGGTGAAGGGAAATGTTGTATAGGCACTGATATGCCTGTTGGTGAATGGCAAACCTGACATTTTCTTTTTCTTCTTCTTTCTCTCCTCTAGAGATGTTTCTTTTTTTTTTTTTTTTTTGCGTTATGCTCATGGTACTCTACACTGCAAACACACAATGACTTCGTACAGTTAACACCCTTTAGGAATTATTGTTATGTATTGGTGCACACTGATGTTTTCTCTAACTGGGTAGAGGCATTTCCTGCCGCCACGGATGCTGCTGTGTTTACCGCAAAGAAAAATTGCGCAGAAATTTGTGTGTAGATAATGGTACCCCTAGAAGTAGGACAGGAAACTCAGGCCAGCCCCTTTTGATGTCTTCAAGGCTGAACCTGTTTAGCATACGAACAGACCAGTGACTCATCATGAATGAGAAAGTTCCCTCCCCCAAAACTAGATAACACATTGCTGATCACACAGTTGCTAGTTGCTGTTTTGTGCCAGACGATGATGGAGGTGCTTCTAGACCATTTCCTGTATTTATTTGCTGAGATATATTAAGAGGAAGATGCATTGAGGGAATGGTATGGTATGCTGGCCTGTAACTGTATGTATTAACTGCTTACTGTATGAATTGTAACCATCTAACTATATGTATACTGTACATTGTAATATATTGAATCCATATCCTTTTAATAACAAATATATACATCAATGAGCTTTGGAACTCAGATAATGTGTGGGTGTATTGTTTTCTATTATGGGATGCAGTGTTTTGCGATGTATAGCACACATTCATGGCACATGGTAATAAGATGTGCAAGCGTCTACAATATATAATAGAGCGGGCATTTTAAATATTTGTTAGAAAGCAATTTGGTATTTACAGAACCGCCACCCAGCGGCGACAAAACTCATTATTATACCTCCCAATTGTGGGGATGTTCCACTCACGAAACCCACGGGGTATCTTTTTTTCTCTCTGGTACTCAGACAGTGTGATCCCATGCATTAAAAAATCAATCTCTCTTTTTCTCATTTTTAATAGTGCTGTATACACCTCATCTGTAGTTTTAACTCCCTTTGCATCCTCAAAGCGTTCTGTGAACCAAATAGCCTCGGTCTCACTCTCAGAAAAACTCAGTACGTCACCTAATGGTAAAACAACTCTATTGAAGCCACCAGTATCTGAGGTTGTTGATTGTGACATCATGTGCCCAGGGTTAAATCACGTATAGATTACCTTAACGTCGTGCAAAACAATCAATAAAGTGTACTAGTGTAAAATAAACTTATTTAAAAACTGTCTCCACCATACTAGTGAATCCAAAGGATGCAGACAAGTTGTAATCCAGTGGTGATTGATACGGTATCATGAAGTAAGATAGTACATATAATAATAAGTGGGAAAAGGGGTGCTCAGACAGACTAAGTCGACTCAGATCCTTCAATCCCAGTACAGACTTGACACTACAGTTTCCAAAGGTCGGCACTCACTTCAGTCCCAAGTGTAAAGCTTGCCACAGTGCTGCGTCAGAACAAAGCATGCAGGTAGATCCAAGGACGGCACTCACTGGACTTGCAATAAATACTTGACACGGTCCTCTTTTCAACGTTTCGGGTTTATTTCAACCCATCATCAGGATACACATAACCATTGAAAAGTGACAATAACATACCTTATATACCCCTCCTTGCTCCCAAACGAGCGCGCCAAAAACTCCTCTCAGCTGAGCAATCAAAACATCAATTAGCCCCGGAGAACACAGCACGTTAGCAGTTGCGCCGGGTTGCCTTGACAACCTGGCCACTCCCCAGGGCAGTCAGCTATGACGCACACCAATCACCTTGACTGATACTGAGATCAGGGTGTTGAATAAAGGTTTGGGATTTGTGCCTACAGTCCCATTCAATGATTTACATTGGAAAATTGATCAGACGTATCTACACCGTCAGCTTACATTGAAAGAGTTCTTTGGTGATGGGATTGAATTACAGGGTGATGCTCAGACAGTGAAGAAATTTAAGAGAAAATCAGTGTTTGATCCAGCTTCAAGAAATACTTCTATTATGGCGTTTATGAGGGCGCTTGATTGTCAAGTTGTTGAACAGTCTAAGAGACATGCACCTAGTAGGCTTAATTTAACTCCCTCTGAATACAAGGCATTGAAGGATTTGGGGAATTACAAGGATGTGGTTTTCTGTCCCGCTGATAAAGGCGGAGGAATAGTGGTGCAGAATGTAACCGACTACTGCGATGAAAGTGAGAGGCAGTTGTCAGATAACTGTACTTATCAAAGACAGTCACATGATCCTACTAATGAATACAAGTTAGCACTGGACACTTTATTAGATGAGGCTGTGAAAAATGCGATCATTGATGAGGAAACTTGCCATTTTCTGAAAGTAGACTGCCCCAGGGTACCGTTACTATCATATCCAGCCGAGTGTTCAGTCACAGGGGACTTATCTTAAGGACACTACGTCTTTGTTATTAAAACTACAAGAGCTTGGGGATATTCCTGACAACACGTGGATGTGTACTTTAGATATTACTAGTCTCTATACTAACATCCCACATGGTGATGGTATTCTAGCTGTTAAGAACCTGTTGAGTGATGATGTTGAGTATAGTGGTCCAGACCTGGATTTTCTTATTTCTCTCTTAGATTTTATATTGCATAAAAATTATTTCTATCATAACGGTGGGTATTATTTACAACTTACCGGCTGTGCGATGGGCTCTCATGTCGCACCGGCCTACGCAAATGCATACATGTTTAGGATAGATAATGAATGTTTTTTCAATAGGGATACGAGAGATAAGATCCTTTTTAATTCCAGGTACATTGACGATATTATCTTATTTTGGAGAGGTGATTATGAGAGCTTTGTGGATTGATAGAGTCTATCAATAGTTTTGATTGTCCTATTAAATATACGTATACCTGCAGCCTGAAAAGTATCTCCTGTTTGGATGTGAATATTGCATTGGAGGATGTTAAAAATTACTACCTCCCTTTTTTCTAAGCCTACGGATAGGAATACTCTGTTGTCCTATAGTAGCCATCATCTAGTAGCGATGAAGAGAAGTTTGCCTTACTCGCAGTTATTGCATGTAAAGAAAATTACGAGTAACGAGCAGGCAGTATCACGTGATCTTGACATGATGACAGTAAAATTTAGTGACAGAGGGTATCCTAAAGCATTGTTATCTGAAGCTAGGAAAAAGGTTGATAAGACCACTAGAGAGTCTTTGTTGAAGCAATCGGAGAGGAATCAGGCCTCCAGTAAATTGCATTGGGTGAGGAGATATAATACCTCACATGATATTGTGGAGAAATCAGTCAGGAGCCTGTGGCCAATTGTTCAGGGTGACAGGGATTCTAAAGTGTTTAGACCTTTACAGGTGATGTCGTGCCTCAAGAGGGGTAAGAACATACGAGATTGGGTAGTACAACCAGATTTCTCTAACGTCCTAAGTGGATGCTGGGGACTCCGTAAGGACCATGGGGAATAGCGGCTCCGCAGGAGACTGGGCACAAAGTAAAAGCTTTAGGACTAGCTGGTGTGCACTGGCTCCCCCCCCCTATGACCCTCCTCCAAGCCTCAGTTAAGATTTTGTGCCCGAACGAGAAGGGTGCAATCTAGGTGGCTCTCCTGAGCTGCTTAGAGTAAAAGTTTAAATAGGTTTTTTTATTTTCAGTGAGACCTGCTGGCAACAGGCTCACTGCATCGAGGGACTAAGGGGAGAAGAAGCGAACTCACCTGCGTGCAGAGTGGATTGGGCTTCTTAGGCTACTGGACATTAGCTCCAGAGGGACGATCACAGGCCCAGCCATGGATGGGTCCCGGAGCCGCGCCGCCGGCCCCCTTACAGAGCCAGAAGAGTGAAGAGGTCCGGAAAATCGGCGGCAGAAGACGTCCTGTCTTCAATAAGGTAGCGCACAGCACCGCAGCTGTGCGCCATTGCTCTCAGCACACTTCACACTCCGGTCACTGAGGGTGCAGGGCGCTGGGGGGGGCGCCCTGGGACGCAATGAAAATACCTTAAATGGCTAAAAATACATCACATATAGCTCCTGGGCTATATGGATGTATTTAACCCCTGCCAGTTTTCCACAAAAAAGCGGGAGAAAGGCCGCCGAAAAAGGGGCGGAGCCTATCTCCTCAGCACACAAGCGCCATTTTTTCCTCACAGCTCCGTTGGAGGAAGGCTCCCTGACTCTCCCCTGCAGTCCTGCACTACAGAAACAGGGTAAAACAAGAGAGGGGGGGCACTAAAATTGGCATATTAATATATACAGCAGCTATATTAGGGAAAAACACTTATTTAAGGTTATCCCTGTATATATATATATATATAGCGCTCTGGTGTGTGCTGGCAAACTCTCCCTCTGTCTCCCCAAAGGGCTAGTGGGGTCCTGTCCTCTGTCAGAGCATTCCCTGTGTGTGTGCTGTGTGTCGGTACGCTGTGTCGACATGTATGAGGAGGAAAATGGTGTGGAGGCGGAGCAATTGCCTGTGTTAGTGATGTCACCCCCTAGGGAGTAGACACCTGACTGGATGGTCTTATGGAAAGAATTACGTGATAGTGTCGGCACTTTACAAAAGACTGTTGACGACATGAGACAGCCGGCAAATCAGTTAATACCTGTACAGGCGTCTCAAACACCGTCAGGGGCTATAAAACGCCCGTTACCTCAGGTCGATACAGACACTGACACGGACTCCAGTGTCGACGGTGAGGAATACAAACGTATTTTCCAGTAGGGCCACACGTTACATGATCACGGCAATAAAGGAGGTTTTGAACATTTCTGATACTACAAGTACCACAAAAAAGGGTATTATGTGGGGTGTGAAAAAACTACCCGTAGTTTTTCCTGAATCAGATGAATTAAATGAGGTGTGTGATGAAATACCCTTTCCCGCCAGAGGTTAGGGCGCATTGGGAAACACCCCCTAGCGTAGATAAGGCGCTCACACGCTTATCAAAACAAGTGGCGTTACCGTCTCCTGATACGGCCGCCCTCAAGGAACCAGCTGATAGGAAGCTGGAAAATATCCTTAAAAGTATATACACACATACTGGTATTATACTGCGACCAGCAATCGCCTCAGCCTGGATGTGCAGTGCTGGGGTGGCTTGGTCGGATTCCCTGACTGAAAATATTGATACCCTGGACAGGGACAATATATTATTGACTATAGAGCATTTAAAGGATGCATTTCTATATATGCGAGATGCACAGAGGGATATTTGCACTCTGGCATCAAGAGTAAGTGCGATGTCCATTTCTGCCAGAAGAGGATTATGGACGCGACAGTGGTCAGGGGATGCGGATTCCAAACGGCATATGGAAGTATTGCCGTATAAAGGGGAGGAGTTATTTGGGGTCGGTCTATCGGACCTGGTGGCCACGGCAATGGATGGAAAATCCACCTTTTTACCCCAAGTCACCTCGCAGCAGAAAAAGATACCGTCTTTTCAGGCTCAGTCCTTTCGTCCCCATAAGGGCAAGCGGGCAAAAGGCCACTCATATCTGCCCCGGGGCAGAGGAAGGGGAAAAAGACTGCAGCAAACAGCCTCTTCCCATGAACAGAAGCCCTCCCCCGCTTCTGCCAAGTCCTCAGCATGACGCTGGGGCCTTACAAGCGGACTCAGGCACGGTGGGGGCCCGTCTCAAGAATTTCAGCGCGCAGTGGGCTCACTCGCAAGTGGACCCCTGGATCCTGCAGGTAGTATCTCAGGGGTACAAATTGGAATTTGAGACGTCTCCCCCTCGCCGGTTCCTGAAGTCTGCTTTACCAACGTCTCCCCCCGACAGGGAGGCGGTATTGGAAGCCATTCACAAGCTGTATTCCCAGCAGGTGATAATCAAGGTACCCCTCCTACAACAGGGAAAGGGGTATTATTCCACGCTGTTTGTGGTACCGAAGCCGGACGGCTCGGTGAGACCCATTTTAAATCTGAAATCCTTGAACACTTACATAAAAAGGTTCAAGTTCAAGATGGAGTCACTCAGAGCAGTGATAGCGAACCTGGAAGAAGGGGACTATATGGTGTCTCTGGACATCAAGGATGCTTACCTCCATGTCCCAATTTGCCCTTCTCACCAAGGGTACCTCAGGTTTGTGGTACAGAACTGTCACTATCAGTTTCAGACGCTGCCGTTTGGATTGTCCACGGCACCCCGGGTCTTTACCAAGGTAATGGCCGAAATGATGATTCTTCTTCGAAGAAAAGGCGTCTTAATTATCCCTTACTTGGACGATCTCCTGATAAGGGCAAGGTCCAGAGAACAGTTAGAGGTCGGAGTAGCACTATCTCAAGTAGTACTACGACATCACGGATGGATTCTAAATATTCCAAAATCGCAGCTGATTCCGACGACACGTCTGCTGTTCCTAGGGATGATTCTGGACACAGTACAGAAAAAGGTGTTTCTCCCGGAGGAGAAAGCCAAGGAGTTATCCGACCTAGTCAGGAACCTCCTAAGACCAGGCCAAGTGTCAGTACATCAATGCACAAGGGTCCTGGGAAAGATGGTGGCTTCTTACGAAGCGATTCCATTCGGCAGATTCTACGCAAGAACTTTTCAGTGGGATCTGCTGGACAAATGGTCCGGATCGCATCTTCAAATGCATCAGCGGATAACCCTGTCTCCAAGGACAAGGGTGTCTCTCCTGTGGTGGTTACAGAGTGCTCATCTCCTAGAGGGCCGCAGATTCGGCATTCAGGATTGGGTCCTGGTGACCACGGATGCCAGCCTGAGAGGCTGGGGAGCAGTCACACAGGGAAGAAATTTCCAGGGCTTGTGGTCAAGCATGGAAACGTCACTTCACATAAATATCCTGGAACTAAGGGCTATTTACAATGCCCTAAGTCAGGCAAGACCTCTGCTTCAGGGTCAGCCGGTGTTGATCCAGTCGGACAACATCACGGCAGTCGCCCACGTAAACAGACAGGGCGGCACAAGAAGCAGGAGGGCAATGATGGAAGTGGCAAGGATTCTTCGCTGGGCGGAGAATCATGTGATAGCACTGTCAGCAGTGTTCATTCCGGGAGTGTACAACTGGGAAGCAGACTTCCTCAGCAGACACGATCTTCACCCAGGGGAGTGGGGACTTCACCCAGAAGTCTTCCACATGATTGTAAACCGTTGGGAAAAACCAAAGGTGGACATGATGGCGTCCCGCCTCAACAAAAAACTGGACAGATATTGCGCCAGGTCAAGGGACCCTCAGGCAATAGCTGTGGACGCTCTGGTAACACCGTGGGTGTACCAGTCAGTGTATGTGTTCCCTCCTCTTCCTCTCATACCAAAAGTACTGAGAATCATAAGAAGGAGAGGAGTAAAGACTATACTCGTGGCTCCGGATTGGCCAAGAAGGACTTGGTACCCGGAACTTCAAGAGATGCTCACGGAAGACCCGTGGCCTCTACCTCTAAGAAAGGACCTGCTCCGGCAGGGACCATGTCTGTTTCAAGACTTACCGCGGCTGCGTTTGACGGCATGGCGGTTGAACGCCGGATCCTGAAGGAAAAAGGCATTCCGGATGAAGTCATCCCTACCCTGATCAAAGCCAGGAAGGATGTAACTGTGCAACATTATCACCGTATTTGGCGTAAATATGTTGCGTGGTGTGAGGCCAGGAAGGCCCCTACAGAGGAATTTCAACTGGGTCGTTTCCTGCATTTCCGGCAAACAGGACTGTCTATGGGCCTAAAATTAGGGTCCATTAAGGTTCAAATTTCGGCCCTGTCAATATTCTTCCAAAAAGAACTAGCTTCAGTTCCTGAAGTTCAGACGTTTGTCAAGGGGGTACTGCATATACAGCCTCCTTTTGTGCCTCCAGTGGCACCTTGGGATCTCAATGTAGTTTTGGGATTCCTAAAATCACATTGGTTTGAACCACTCACCACTATGGACTTAAAATATCTCACATGGAAAGTGGTAATGATGTTAGCCCTGGCTTCAGCCAGGCGTGTATCAAAATTGGCGGCTTTATCCTATAAAAGCCCTTACCTAATTTTTCATACGGATAGGGCAGAATTGAGGACTCGGCCTCAATTTCTTCCTAAGGTGGTTTTCAGCATTTCACTTAAACCAGCCTATTGTGGTGCCTGCGGCTACTAGGGACTTGGAGGATTCCAAGTTGCTAGACGTAGTCAGGGCCCTGAAAATATATGTTTCCAGGACGGCTGGATTCAGAAAATCTGACTCGCTGTTTATCCTGTATGCACCCAACAAGCTGGGTGCTCCTGCTTCTAAGCAGACGATTGCTCGTTGGATTTGTAGTACAATTCAGCTTGCACATTCTGTGGCAGGCCTGCCACAGCCAAAATCTGTAAAAGCCCATTCCACACGGAAAGTGGGCTCATCTTGGGCGGCTGCCCGAGGGGTCTCGGCTTTACAACTTTGCCGAGCAGCTACTTGGTCAGGGGCAAACACGTTTGCTAAATTCTACAAATTTGATACCCTGGCTGGAGGAGGACCTTGAGTTCTCTCATTCGGTGCTGCAGAGTCATCCGCACTCTCCCGCCCGTTTGGGAGCTTTGGTATAATCCCCATGGTCCTTACGGAGTCCCCAGCATCCACTTAGGACGTTAGAGAAAATAAGAATTTACTTACCGATAATTCTATTTCTCATAGTCCGTAGTGGATGCTGGGCGCCCATCCCAAGTGCGGATTGTCTGCAATACTTGTACATAGTTATTGTTACAAAAATCGGGTTATTATTGTTGTGAGCCATCTTTTCAGAGGCTCCTTTGTTACCATGCTGTTAACTGGGTTCAGATCACAAGTTGTACGGTGTGATTGGTGTGGCTGGTGTGAGTCTTACCCGGGATTCAAAATCCTTCCTTATTGTGTACGCTCGTCCGGGCACAGTATCCTAACTGAGGCTTGGAGGAGGGTCATAGGGGGAGGAGCCAGTGCACACCAGCTAGTCCTAAAGCTTTTACTTTGTGCCCAGTCTCCTGCGGAGCCGCTATTCCCCATGGTCCTTACGGAGTCCCCAGCATCCACTACGGACTATGAGAAATAGAATTATCGGTAAGTAAATTCTTATTATTACAGAGCTTATGCAATATGACCCTCGAGTACAGATTAAGAGTGGGGGTTGTTATAAGTGTTCTGGATGCACAACATGCCGGTTTATGATTGCTAGCAAATATTTCTTTCATCCTCACAGTGGCAAAAGGTATATGATAAGATCAGCGGTTACATGCTCGACGAGTTTTGTGGTATATATGATTAAATGTCCTTGCGGTTCCTGCTATATAGGCAAGACGATACGTACGTTTAAAGAGCGGATGACCCTACATAGGTCTTCGATTAGGGCGGCCTTGATGGGAAAACCTTCTGAGCAACCTGTGGCAAGGCATTTTTTTTAAAATAATCATTCCTTGTCCATGTGCCAGATAGCCCGAGAGGAGGAGATCGACATAGGAGGCTCTTACAGATTGAGGCAAAATGGATACAGTTATTAGACACTGTTAAACCACGAGGCCTTAATAACATCTTACTTTTAACATGTATTGGTAATCAAGGGGTTATTTCATGCGTTCTGATTGACTTATGAGGTTCCTATATTTGGTAAACTAAGTAGAGTATTTCTTATGGCTATAGATATATATATATATATATATATATATATATATATAACAGCAGTCAGGCGGCACTCACGGCGAGAAGAAAGAAACACAGACACCTTGCGGAGCTGTCAACGTTTCAATGCATACAATACATTTTCGTCAGGACAACAAGGCATAAGAAACCAACATACCTAAATAGTCTTCTCCGTCTGTGCATGGCGCCGTCCACCCGCCGCGTCCCGCTCAGCCAAATGACGTCATCCGCAGGTGCCGGCGTCCGGCGTCATGACAACCAGACAAGATTCACCTTACATCTAGTACAAAAAAAAGGAAATTACATACACACAGTGATCATATAGAAAAATCTAAAAGCACCATACAGAATCAGCTATCTCCGCAAGTCTGTGTACAGTAAATCTATAGCTACTAGGAGATTGCTATACAAAATAAACTTCAATAACTTATATAGTAAATACATAGTACCAATTCCACAATAGGAGCACTTCTCCTTGTTGCAGAGTTGGTCCAACAATCCAGCAAGAGATTTCGGCAGGTATATGTACCAAGACAAGTTTATGACAAAGTACAACAGAAAATCATAAAAGAATATGAATTAATAAACAGTAAAAATTTTTTGTATAGCAATCTCCTAGTAGCTATAGATTTACTGTACACAGACTTGCGGAGATAGCTGATTCTGTATGGTGCTTTTAGATTTTTCTATATGATCACTGTGTGTATGTAATTTCCTTTTTTTTGTACTAGATGTAAGGTGAATCTTGTCTGGTTGTCATGACGCCGGCGCCTGCGGATGACGTCATTTGGCTGAGCGGGACGCGGCGGGCGGACGGCGCCATGCACAGACGGAGAAGACTATTTAGGTATGTTGGTCTCTTATGCCTTGTTGTCCTGACGAAAATGTATTGTATGCATTGAAACGTTGACAGCTCCGCAAGGTGTCTGTGTTTCTTTCTTCTCGCCGTGAGTGCCGCCTGACTGCTGTTATACATTTGGAGGGGGATTGTCCCTTTTCCCTCTGGAGGGCACCGGCATTACTGATTATACTTTGAGTTAATGGAGTGCCGCCTGATATGCAGGGTATATATATATATATATATATATATATATATATATATGTGTGTGTGGACATAGGGAAACCTTGTAGGGATTTGAGATCGGATTTAATATGTATGCACAAGCACTTGTATATGTATGTTTGTATATATGTTGTATGTGTTTGTATTAACCTGTATTTATTATTATATATATTGTGAGTATTTGTTTATGAATTAGATGTTGGTATTTTGAATATTGCTGCCAAATGGGTTGCCACGTATACAGAATGCCATGCTTGGCATTGTGATTAGCTACAGCGGGTTACTATGGTAACAGCAGAGTGCTCAGTGATAGGTGTGCGCTACAGCTGACTGATTGGTTATAATAGATGCGGCGGCTGGCGCGCCCCGTGATTGGTGCGCGTCATAGCTGACTGCCCGGGGGAGTGGCCGGGTTGTCAAGGCAACCCGGTGCAACTGCTAACGTGCTGTGTTCTTCGGGGCTAATTGATGTTTTGATTGCTCAGCTGAGAGCAGTTTTTGGCGCGCTCGTTTGGCAGCAAGGAGGGGTATATAAGGTATGTTATTGTCACTTTTCAATGGTTATGTGTATCCTGATGACGGATTGAAATAAACCCGAAAAGTTGATAAGAGGAACGTGTCCAGTATTTATTGCAAGTCCAGTGAGTGCCATCCTTGGGTCTACCTGCATGCTTTGTTCTGACACAGCACCATGGCAAGCTTTACACTTGGGACTGAAGTGAGTGCCGACCTTTGGTAACTGTATATATGTATATATATGTATATATTTGGTGAAGCATGTACAGGTGCGCTGGTGACTCTTTGATATACAATCCACAGACCAACAATCCGGGCTTGAGGCACAGGTAATAATTAATTACCGCAGCAGTCTCTCCTATAGTCACTCCGAACTCCGGGAGAAATGTTTTCTAGAAATAAAGATGAGGAGAAAGTGCGCTCATAGTGCAAATCAGTACTTTAATGGATAAAAATAAGAATTTACTTACCGATAATTCTATTTCTCGGATAGTTAGCCAGGACCCGTCAAGCCACCGTGCCGAGGAATCGAGCAGATCATCCAGCACACTTGCAGGAAAGGATCGTCTGACAGACCACGCCCGATGGTCTAACTTCACGGCCGGATACGGTGCTTTGTCCCGGACTGCGGTAGGCGATTACAGCTACAGCCTTGTGGAGTATTTACTAAACTATGTGGTAATCAGCCCACAGTGTGGGTATTCAGGGTACGAGTTTTTAACTACCTGTGCTGGATTGTACATACCGGTGTTTTATCCATTAAAGTACTGATTTGCACTATGAGCGCACTTTCTCCCCATCTTTATTTCTAGAATATATGTATGTATATATATATATATATATATATATATATATATATATATATATAGAAGATCGGCAAGGGTCCGGCACGGCCACTTAAAGTAGATAATCACACTAGGTGCCTTCACAAGGAGATAGACAGCAAACACAGCAGGTGCGGCACTCCAATGATTTGAGAATGTATGAAGCGGAGGTTACAACGTTTCAATGCCCTTTATTATGCGGCATTTTCGTCAGGTAAACCTGAAAACTACCATTGTGCATGTGTGAAGTCTCCATTGTAAATTCAAACGATGCTTGTAGTTTAAGAACTACTTTTTTTTTATGAGCTCTATATCAATTAGAAATGTGAATACAGAAAAAGATTGGCTCGGCGTCTCCAACACACTCATAGAAAAGCATAGTTCAGAGTTCTACACAGCTCTCTAAAATAAATAAAAATCATTACAATCAGTGATAGAGTTGGGCCACAGAGCACTATAAAAAAAATTACAATGAGTAACATAACTTTGTCACGGCAGGTGTCAGTCACCTGTCTCCACGGCTCTCTTGGCATAGTGGTAATTCCTATGGTTACCATGCCCGTGAGCTAGAAATTGATTCCAGCAAAGGACACGCTTGTATTGTATATATGTGTAAGAAGTAGCATAGTTTTTTTTTACATTTTTCCCAAAACAGGCTCTTTTGTGCTTCATGTACAGACTAAGACATGCACACATATATTCAAAATTAGAAAAAAGCTGTAGTTGCCTGACGCATAATCTCCAATAAGCGCTGGCATCGGGGGAGGAGTGTGCCGCATCAGCGCTAATTGGATAGCCCCGGTGATACAATTACCCGTGGTCGTTGACCACGGGTAATTGGATACCCCCCTATATGCTCAAAATAGGCCCATAGCAAGTTCTTTGTGTAGTTGTAGACATCACACCACCGGTGTTTATGAACTAGTTTCAAGCCAGTTGTACTTTCAAGGTTTATATTAACATTTAGAATATATGATACTTATTAATTTCTTTCCTGAACCAAAAAGGCGACAGAGGAAAGAAGTAAAAGTGTCAGAAACAGCCAACAGGAAGCTGTCATTCAGACATTTCTGGCGGAACAGGAAATGGCCAGAAATAATGTTTGCTTCCAGCTAATTGAACAAGAGGGAATAAATATGAGTGGACCCCTTGATTACTTCCCTGATGAAGTACTAACACTTGATGAAACATCTTAGACCTGCAAATTTGATCTACCTCCTAGACTATTTGCACCCGAGATCACACCAAAGTGTCACGATCCGGGTAATTAGTCACCACTTCTTACCTTCCTAGTGTCTCCTGAGACTGGTCCAGCATTCCAAGCCTGGATTCCACCTGCACTGTCTGCGTGCAGTGCGCTGTACAACATTTCCTAAGTCTTCCCTCTGTGATTCCGGCAGCGCTGTCATGGCAACTACACAGCAAATCCCTCCTGTCATATTGAATGGCGTCTCCTGCCCTCCGCCGCCATTACTACAGATTCTCACATGTTAATTCAAACAGACTTTCCCTCCAGAATCAAACATGGGCGCAGCCATGTTTGGATTCATCACATGTCACTTTCCAGCCTATCCGCTATGCTCTGGACTCTACCTGATTGCTCAGCCAACACCTGCTTCCCAGCTGGTATAAATATCCTGCTTCCAGGCTGCCTAATCCTCAGTTCTTTGGTTGTCTATCCTAGTGATACATGTCTCTCCTGTCTGTGGATGTTCCAGCTTGTGCTTCCAGGTATTCCAGCTCCTGTGACCTTGCTCCACTTAAAAGAGACCCCGCACCAGAAACCATCTTGCAGTGTTGCCTGACTCCAGCAGTGTTCCTACATTGCATCCTGTGTCCTGCAGTGATCCATCACTGGCTTCCAGCTTTCAGCGTTGTTCCAGAATCGCTTCCAGCTGTGTTCCAGTATCACTCCTAGCTCTCATTGCCTACCAACATCGCTCTCCGTGATCCACTGTGACTTCATCACCGTCTTCCAGCGTTGTTCCAGTCTTGCTTCCAGTGGTGTTCCTGAGTCACTACCAGCTACACAGTGACTTCATCACTGGCTTCCAGCGTTGCTCCAGTCTTGCTTCCAGCGGTGTTCCTGCGTCACTGCCAGCTCTCAGTGGTGTTCTGTATCACTCTCAGTATTGCTCTCCATCTCCAGCGGTATTCCAGCATCGATCTGTTCATCATCTACCACACAGCATCGAACCACAGTTTACCATTGGTCTCTATCTTCAGTGGTGAGTTTAATACACCTTCTGTCTGCACTGGTTCCATCCGGCATCCCCGGCAATTCTTCCAAGTTCCCTTCAACCTCTGGGCATTTGTACCAACCCAGTTTCCAGTGTGTCATCTGCTGGGCAGTACCAGCTAGTTCCCTGTTACAGCAGTTAGCTGTGGCCTACGGACTTTCCAACTCTGGGTCTTGCAAGGACTTTGTTACATCTTATCCTGCATTGCCACAGTATTCATTACCACTGCGCTCCCAGGAACTGTACTGCTATATTTATCTGCACAAGTTACTGTTGAAAGTTATCTGAACTGCCAAGGTGTCTAAACTGTGTGTTCAATAAACAGACTTTGTTTTATATACTCCGTTGTTGTAGTCACGCCTTCGGGCAAATGGTGCTTAACCTCCTGCATGTCTTAGAACCCTATTCTACCTCCACAGTTCACATACACGCCAGGCCCTACGTCTGAGGCTTCCCAAGGTCAGCCTCAGCCCTCAGTTGTGACAGAAAGCTTATGGGGCACAGATGCAATTATACGCATGTGCAATTATACGTGCATGCACCCCATGCCAAACAGATTGTGGGTGCGTCTAGTCACAGCCAAGTTGAGCATGGCTACATCTGTACATTCCAACTTATAAGAAACCACTTATTTTTAAAATCATGGTTCAATCCTTGGATGTCAAGGTGTTCAAATCATGAATCCTCTTCATCTCACATCTGCCATCTTTGTTATTTGTTCTCCGATTATCATGGATAGTGCCCCAAAAATCTTCAATACATTCTTGAGAGTTATGTTTTCCTTTAAAATATAATGACAATGGATGACTCTTTAGGCATTTCCCAATGTTTCAGACATGGTCTGTCAGACACACCTTCAATAGTCTAGCGATCCTCCTTATATAATGGGATGTAGTTAGGATCCTGGCAGATAGGATCCCAACGGTCAGACTCCTGACGCTCACAATGCCAACGGATGCACAAATTGAGTATTATGGTTAGGTTTAATTTTAGGGTTACTCTGCGGGAGGAGACTGTTATGGTTTGGCTGCAGGAGTGGTGGGTTAGGGTTAAAATACTCACAGTGATTGGTAGGCATTCTAAGCATCTGGATTCTGACCATCAGGATCCCGGCCGCCTT
This sequence comes from Pseudophryne corroboree, assembly GCF_028390025.1. Classification (NCBI taxonomy): domain Eukaryota; kingdom Metazoa; phylum Chordata; class Amphibia; order Anura; family Myobatrachidae; genus Pseudophryne; species Pseudophryne corroboree. The sequence continues at coordinate 241,897,884 of NC_086446.1, forward strand.
TATTTCGATACCACACCCTATATAACAAGTTACAGACCTATCCAAAGGCATATATAGCCTATCTGGTATTACATGCAACAAATTCTGAAATTTTATAATTCTAACCAGTGATGCAACTAGCAGACTTTTAATGTCTTTGTGATATGCTCTAAGTGCGCTGAAGGAGTGTGCAAGAAAAATGGGTGTGGACTCGCATAATGGGGCATGGCCACATGACATGCCCTCATTTATTGTCACTCTGGGGGCATGCTCAGCACTCCAGGAGCTGCTAAGTTGCCCTCGGTCACAGATGTCTGGCTTCTGTCTTGTCGCCAAGTGGTGTGAATCTTTCAGCACTTCAACGGAATTGATAGCAGCCTTGCGCTTGTTAATTGCTGCTAGTTCTAAGGTAATAGAGGAAACACCCGATACCTCCTATTTAACACAGATTTACACAAAAAAAAAAATGCCCAAAACTAGCGCTCTATACACATGAAATGAAGATGTTTAATATTGACACGCAGAAATCCCCTGTGTGGTCTCTCTCCTGGAAAAACACTTACAGGTTGTTTCTTTCACGTGTGTCCATAAAGGTATCTTTAAACAGCTTACAGATTTCACCCACTGGTATCAGAGTTTTCTTTATCTAATAGCTGACAGTATGTAACTTACATTAGATTTCTGTCCCGCGTTCCCATAAAGGTATCTTTATCCTCTCTGTGTGTTGGTATCCAATAGGAATTCCCAGCAGAACACACTTGCTTCCAAAAAGGATTTTTATTTAAAATACAAAAAGTCACAAAAACAAGTCCGCATACATCAATTTGGAACTGGGTATCGGCAGTTGATGGAAAACCCCGTGAGAGAACGCACCGGCTGCAGACAGGTAAGCGCACCGCACGGAGTCCGAATCACCGATCTCCAGGACCTTCTGAACACAGACACAGGACGGCTTCAACGCGTCTTCTTGAAAAAGGGGAGTGGACTCCCTGAAACGCGTTGAAGTCGTCCTGTGTCTGTGTTCAGAAGGTCCTGGAGATCGGTGATTCGGACTCCGTGCGGTGCGCTTACCTGTCTGCAGCCGGTGCGTTCTCTCACGGGGTTTTCCATCAACTGCCGATACCCAGTTCCAAATTGATGTATGCGGACTTGTTTTTATGACTTTTTGTATTTTAAATAAAAATCCTTTTTGGAAGCAAGTGTGTTCTGCTGGGAATTCCTATTGGATACCAACACACAGAGAGGATAAAGATACCTTTATGGGAACGCGGGACAGAAATCTAATGTAAGTTACATACTGTCAGCTATTAGATAAAGAAAACTGTGATACCAGTGGGTGAAATCTGTAAGCTGTTTAAAGATACCTTTATGGACACACGTGAAAGAAACAACCTGTAAGTGTTTTTCCAGGAGAGAGACCACACAGGGGATTTCTGCGTGTCAATATTAAACATCTTCATTTCATGTGTATAGAGCGCTAGTTTTGGGCATTTTTTTTTTTTGTGTGTAAATCTGAATCTTTCAGCAGCACAGCTAATGGTGTCAATAGTAAAATAATAGGGGGTATGGCAAACTGGTCAATTCTTCATGGTATGCTGTAATGGCTCTTTCTGTAAGCATTAATGCACTTTCTTTCTTAAAATAACTTTGGGTTATATCACTTCACAAATCTCTTTCTCAGAACATTGGTTTGTTCATTTAGCTACATTTAGAAGAGCATCTTATTATAATGGCAATACAAAGATCCAATAAATCGACCATAACATTATTAACCTGAAAAGAAAGTTTGATGTTCAGAGAATTACTACTGAAGTAATGACAAGTCGTCCATACTATTTCTACCCTCTCACCAGTTAAACAAAACATTGTCAATGTAACATAATTTTACCAGGTCTGCACAGCAACCATGAGCACTCCATTCCATGTTGTTGTGCCACATTATTCACTGTATTCTCCTTTTGTCATACAGAGAATGTATTCACAACACATAGTAGTAACAGGCCAGGTATTGGTGTCACAGTGATAGGTCATATATTGGAGACACACAAATATATCTCAGGTATTGGGTGATAGGTAGTGGGTTACCATCAATGGCGATAGGGCAAGTTACCATCAATAGTTGACAATTATGTAATGGATGGCCATCACTGGTTTCACCTACCAATGGTGGTCATGCCAGTTCTTTCAGAACATGGGGGGTGGGGCTTTGTAGGTGTCAGGGGGCGGAGCCATACACTCTGTGTCCTGGCACCTTGTAAAAAACATACAAAAAAATTGGGTTATGTTATGCCATCAAATGAGGGAAACCATCTGGCTCTCCCTCATTGATGTCAAAAGTTTTCGACATCAGCAATAAACCATAGATGATTATGAATCATCAATGGTCGATAGATCAGGTATTTGGAACACAGTAATAGGTCAGCTACTGGGAATGTAGTGATGGGGCAGATATCTGTAGGGATGACACGGACATATATACAGTAGTGGTTGAAAAGTAATGTCAGGAACTGGAATAGTCAAGAAGCAGTGCATTTTGCCCCTCCTGGAGAGGGTCATGTTGGGAGGTGTGCAAAATGTTCTGTTCCTGCACTTCCCTCTTAACGTATGATTGCTAGTTCCGAACAGAGCATTTTCCCCAACCGGAATGGTAGATGCTAGAACCAAGTGGGCTAAAGGACCTCTGACATCTTTCACTATCCACGCCACAAACTACTCCCTTTTTGTAGAGTGACCATATTATCCCTTTTACCTGGGACACTCATGGATTATACAGGTTCTGTGGCTGATTAAAACCAGGTAAAATGTAAGCTTGAAGTCAGCCAGCCACAGAACCTGTGTAATCTATGAGCGTCCCAGGCAAAAGGGATAATATGGTCACTCTACCTCAGTGGTGCAAATAGAAATATTTTCTTAGTGGTACTGTCAAAAATGAGCATGGCCATACACTGCTAGTGGGAGTGGCTACATGACTCTAGCAGCGTGGCCACACGACAGCCCCCTTTTGGGGGGGAATCATAGTAATGCCTCCAATATAATAGAAATATATAGTAATGCCCCCAATTTAATAACAATATATAGTAAAGCCTCCATTATAACAGGATAATACAGCCACTGTCGCACTCCCAGTAACCCTGATAAAGTGGGAGGAGCCGTCATGCTGCCAAGCACCATGGTCTTGTTGCTTTGTGGCACATTATAACTGTGGTAATGGCAGTGGGTACTGCATACCTACTGCCAAATTCTTAAGGGTACTCCGTACTCGAGCATACTTGCACCGCTGCTCTACCTTTAGTTACCTGGTGGCAAACGAAGCGGAGCAAGCCACCAAGCCCCCTGGTGACGTCAGAGGTCCTTTCCCCAACTTGGTTTTAGCCATAACCATGCAGTGATAGGCAGGCGCTGGGGAGGGTCACACAGTGGCAGAGCAGGCACTAGAGTGACACAGAGTGGCAGGTACTGTGAGGGTGACCGCTAGGGGGCCTGACAGTCACACAAGGGGACAGCAGCTACCAACAGCACGGGAAGGACACGACGGATAGAAGCCGGGAGAAGGAGCCACTTCCGGATGAGTGTGGTGCCCCGTCGCGCCCGCTGCCACGGTTGGCTGCGTCTGGAGCGGAAGTGACGCTGCCGTCCGTGAGGGAGGTGGGAGTGCGCGCTTCCGGCTGCGTGCAGTGGTGTCAGGCAGGAGCAGCAGCAGCGGGAGGAGGAGGAAGAGACGGCCGGGAGGGAGAGGAGAGAGCGGCGCCCAGATATGGACATAGAGAAAGAGTTTCAGGAGGCGGACAGGAACAGCAGCTGGAACTCCATTTACCAGGTAAGGAGTAGTGCCTCCTCTTCCCTCCGTACCCCCCCTCATCCCCCGCCTCAGCCAGGGGCTCCCCCGCCCCCCACATGCCCTCACCCTCCAGCCTGACAGCCAGGGACTACTGACTGACAGCTGTCACTCAGCCCTGGTATTCTGCAGGTACGTGCCATCAGTCAGTGAGAGGCTGGGAGCACAGGAACCCAGGGCATTCGGCATATGCCACCTCTTTGTGCTGTTTGGTGAGCATTGCCCCATCAGGCTGTACTTTATCCTGGGCATACTAGGCTTTATAGTGAGATGTGCAATATCCTGTCACGCACAAACACACGTATATATTCTGTAGTAGTGTCAATATACTGTCAGGAAAAGCAGACACCTCTAAGCCTATATGTATTTCCAAGCAGTGTTCATTGTGAGCCCATTAAGCTCTGTGGCAACTCTAGTAGATTCAATGACCATTTGATTAAGAAATATATTAATGCAGTTTGTTTAAGCATCAGAAAGCTTGGACTAATCCTTTGTGTTTTGCCATGAAAACCTATTTACATTTTCCGTTGCTGGTATTTTCTAGCCTGCACTTGCTGTGTTATTTAGTGTCTGCATTGTGCTCATAAAGCCAAGTGCGGAGCTGAGGTCATTGCAAGTGATGGCTTCAGAAATGGAAGGCTCTCGCTGGTGTCTGCAGCGATGTCTATTGTTTCCTGGCATTTTATCTTCAGTTGGTTCCAGGTCTTCATAACATTCCCTGGGATCTGAGCGGTATCCTGAGAACTCTGTGGTCAGTCTGTGTAATAACTGTCCACAGCCTCTCAGCCTTACTTTCTTCTAGTGAATATGCTGTGCAGCAGAAAGTGTTGATCCTTTAAAAGTGTGTTCACACTACTGACAGCCTGATTGTTGTCATCAGTAATTGAGGACGTTGTCTGTGTCTTGTCAGTTGTACTCCAGTGTATAAGTCATGTATGCACAATGGAACCCAAATGAAGATCATCGCACCACTAGGTGCTAGTGACCTCACACTGTGCCTAAATGCTGTCACTATTTCATATTGAATTGGTAGGCTTGAATATTGGTTCAGCCCACAAAAGGTTGACCACAGTATGCGCAGGTCATTCCTCTTAGTCTGAGACTTGAACAGGCATTGAACTAGTCCTAAAAGATAAAAAATGACAGTTGCAGCCTTTTGGTATTTTCTCTATCGTCCTAAGTGGATGCTGGGGTTCCTGAAAGGACCATGGGGAATAGCGGCTCCGCAGGAGACAGGGCACAAAAAAGTAAAGCTTTACTAGGTCAGGTGGTGTGCACTGGCTCCTCCCCCTATGACCCTCCTCCAGACTCCAGTTAGATTTTGTGCCCGAACGAGAAGGGTGCAATCTAGGTGGCTCTCCTAAAGAGCTGCTTAGAGAAAGTTTAGTTTAGGTTTTTTTCTTTACAGTGAGTCCTGCTGGCAACAGGATCACTGCAACGTGGGACTTAGGGGGAAAGTAGTAAACTCACCTGCATGCAGAGTGGATTTGCTGCTTGGCTACTGGACACCATTAGCTCCAGAGGGATCGAACACAGGCCCAGCCGTGGAGTCCGGTCCCGGAGCCGCGCCGCCGACCCCCTTGCAGATGCTGAAGCGTGAAGAGGTCCGGAAACCGGCGGCTGAAGACTCCTCAGTCTTCATAAGGTAGCGCACAGCACTGCAGCTGTGCGCCATTTTCCTCTCAGCACACTTCACTGGGCAGTCACTGAGGGTGCAGAGCGCTGGGGGGGGGGCGCTCTGAGAGGCAAATATAAACCTTATACAAGGCTAAAAATACCTCACATATAGCCCATAGGGGCTATATGGAGATATTTAACCCCTGCCTGACTGGAAAAATAGCGGGAGAAGAACCCGCCGAAAAAGGGGCGGGGCCTATCTCCTCAGCACACGGCGCCATTTTCTGTCACAGCTCCGCTGGTCAGAACGGCTCCCAGGTCTCTCCCCTGCACTGCACTACAGAAACAGGGTAAAACAGAGAGGGGGGGCACATTAATGGCTATATATATATATATTAAAGCAGCTATAAGGGAGCACTTAATATAAGGATATCCCTTGTATATATAGTGCTTTGTGGTGTGTGCTGGCAGACTCTCCCTCTGTCTCCCCAAAAGGGCTAGTGGGTCCTGTCTTCATTAGAGCATTCCCTGTGAGTTTGCGGTGTGTGTCGGTACGTGGTGTCGACATGTATGAGGACGATATTGGTGTGGAGGCGGAGCAATTGCCAAATATGCAGATGTCACCCCCCAGGGGGTCGACACCAGAATGGATGCCTTTATTTGTGGAATTACGTGATGGTTTATCTTCCCTTAAACAGTCAGTTGAGGACATGAGGCGGCCGGACAATCAATTAATGCCTGTCCAGGCGCCTCAAACACCGTCAGGGGCTGTAAAACGCCCTTTGCCTCAGTCGGTCGACACAGACCCAGACACGGGCACTGATTCCAGTGACGACGGTAGAAATTCAAACGTATTTTCCAGTAGGGCCACACGTTATATGATTTTGGCAATGAAGGAGACGTTACATTTAGCTGATACTACAGATACCGTAAAACAGGGTATTATGTATGGTGTGAAAAAACTACAAACAGTTTTTCCTGAATCAGAAGAATTAAATGACGTGTGTGATGAAGCGTGGGTTGCTCCTGATAAAAAGTTGATAATTTCAAAAAAGTTATTGGCATTATACCCTTTCCCGCCAGAGGTTAGGGCGCGCTGGGAAACACCCCCTAAGGTGGACAAGGCGCTCACACGCTTATCCAAACAAGTGGCGTTACCCTCTCCTGAGACGGCCGCACTTAAGGATCCATCAGATAGAAAGATGGAAGTTATTCAAAAGAATATATACACACATGCAGGTGTTATACTACGACCAGCTATAGCAACTGCCTGGATGTGCAGTGCTGGAGTAGTTTGGTCAGAATCCCTGATTGAAAATATTGATACCCTAGATAGGGACAATGTTTTACTGTCGTTAGAACAAATAAAGGATGCATTTATCTATATGCGTGATGCACAGAGGGATATTTGCACACTGGCATCTCGGGTGAGTGCTATGTCCATTTCAGCCAGAAGAGCCTTATGGACACGACAGTGGACAGGCGATGCGGATTCAAAACGTCACATGGAGGTTTTGCCGTATAAAGGGGAGGAGTTATTTGGAGTTGGTCTATCAGACTTGGTGGCCACGGCTACTGCCGGGAAATCCACTTTTTTACCTCAAGTCACTCCCCAACAGAGAAAGGCACCGACCTTTCAACCGCAGCCTTTTCGCTCCTACAAAAATAAGAGAGCAAAGGGCTTGTCGTACCTGCCACGAGGCAGAGGAAGAGGGAAGAGACACCAACAGGCAGCTCCTTCCCAGGAACAGAAGCCCTCCCCGGCTCCTGCAAAAACCTCAGCATGACGCTGGGGCCTCTCAAGCGGACTCGGGGACAGTGGGGGGCCGTCTCAAAAATTACAGCGCGCAGTGGGCTCACTCGCAGGTAGACCCCTGGATCCTGCAGATAATATCTCAGGGGTACAGGTTGGAATTAGAGACGGATCCTCCTCATCGTTTCCTGAAGTCTGCCTTACCAACCGTCTCTTCCGAAAGGGAGAGGGTGTTGGAAGCCATTCACAAGCTGTACGCTCAGCAGGTGATAGTCAAAGTACCCCTATTACAACAAGGAAAGGGGTATTATTCCACTCTATTTGTGGTACCGAAGCCGGATGGCTCGGTAAGGCCTATTCTAAATCTGAAGTCCTTGAACCTCTACATAAAAAAGTTCAAGTTCAAGATGGAGTCACTCAGAGCAGTGATAGCGAACCTGGAAGAAGGGGACTTTATGGTATCCTTGGACATCAAGGATGCGTATCTACACGTTCCGATTTACCCCGCACACCAGGGGTACCTCAGGTTCATTGTTCAAAACTGTCACTATCAGTTTCAGACGCTGCCGTTCGGATTGTCCACGGCGCCTCGGGTCTTTACCAAGGTAATGGCCGAGATGATGATTCTTCTTCGAAGAAAAGGCGTATTAGTTATCCCATACTTGGACGATCTCCTAATAAGGGCAAGGTCCAGAGAACAGCTGGAGACAGCTTTAGCACTATCTCAAGAGGTGCTAAGACAACACGGGTGGATTCTGAATATTCCAAAATCCCATTTAATCCCGACAACTCGTCTGCTGTTCCTAGGAATGATTCTGGACACGGTTCAGAAAAAGGTTATCCTTCCAGAGGAAAAAGCCAAGGAGTTATCCGATCTGGTCAGGAACCTCCTAAAACCAGGAAAAGTGTCAGTACATCAATGCACAAGAGTCCTGGGAAAAATGGTGGCTTCTTACGAAGCAATTCCATTCGGCAGATTCCATGCAAGAATATTCCAAAGGGATCTGTTGGACAAATGGTCAGGGTCGCATCTGCAGATGCACCTGCGAATAACCCTGTCACCAAAGACAAGGGTGTCACTTCTGTGGTGGTTGCAGAAGGCTCACCTATTAGAAGGCCGCAGATTCGGCATTCAGGATTGGATCCTGGTGACCACGGACGCCAGCCTGAGAGGCTGGGGAGCAGTCACACAAGGAAGAAACTTCCAGGGAGTATGGACGAGTCTGGAAAAGTCTCTTCACATAAACATTCTGGAACTAAGAGCAATATACAATGCTCTAAGCCAGGCGGAACTTCTCCTGCAAGGAAAGCCGGTGTTGATTCAGTCGGACAACATCACGGCGGTCGCCCATGTAAACAGGCAGGGCGGCACAAGAAGCAGGAGTGCAATGGCAGAAGCTGCCAAGATTCTTCGCTGGGGGGAGAATCACGTGATAGCACTGTCAGCAGTGTTCATCCCGGGCGTGGACAACTGGGAAGCAGACTTCCTCAGCAGACACGATCTTCATCCGGGAGAGTGGGGTCTACATCCAGAAGTCTTCAACATGTTAATAGACCGTTGGGAAAGACCAATTGTAGACATGATGGCGTCTCGCCTCAACAAGAAACTGGACAAATATTGCGCCAGGTCAAGAGATCCACAGGCAATAGCTGTGGACGCACTGGTAACTCCTTGGGTGTACCAGTCAGTGTATGTGTTTCCTCCTCTGCCGCTCATACCAAAGGTATTGAAGATCATACGGCAAAGAAGAGTAAGAACAATACTAGTGGTTCCGGATTGGCCGAGAAGGACTTGGTATCCGGAACTTCAAGAGATGCTCACGGACGAACCGTGGCCTCTACCTCTGAGAAGGGACCTGCTACAGCAGGGTCCCTGTCTTTTTCAAGACTTACCGCGGCTGCGTTTGACGGCATGGCGGTTGAACGCCAGATCCTAAAAGGGAAAGGCATTCCAGAAGAAGTCATTCCTACCTTGATTAAGGCACGGAAGGAAGTCACCGTGAAACATTATCACCGCATTTGGCGAAAATATGTAGCGTGGTGCGAGGATCGGAGGGTTCCGACGGAGGAATTCCAACTGGGTCGTTTCCTACATTTCCTGCAATCAGGATTATCTATGGGTCTCAAATTGGGATCCATTAAGGTTCAAATTTCGGCCCTGTCAATATTCTTCCAAAAAGAATTGGCCTCTGTCCCTGAGGTCCAGACTTTTGTCAAGGGAGTACTGCATATACAGCCTCCTGTGGTGCCTCCGGTGGCACCGTGGGATCTAAATGTAGTTTTAGATTTCCTCAAATCCCATTGGTTTGAACCATTGAAAAGGGTGGATTTGAAATATCTCACATTGAAAGTGACTATGTTACTAGCCCTGGCCTCTGCCAGGAGAGTATCTGAATTGGCGGCTTTATCTTATAAAAGTCCATTCGGATAGGGCAGAACTGCGGACTCGTCCGCATTTTCTCCCTAAAGTGGTATCAGCATTTCATCTGAACCAACCTATTGTGGTGCCTGCGGCCACTAGCGACTTGGAGGACTCCAAGTTGTTGGACGTTGTCAGAGCCTTAAAAATATACATTGCAAGGACGGCTGGAGTCAGAAAATCTGACTCGCTGTTTATATTGTATGCACCCAACAAGTTGGGCGCACCTGCTTCTAAGCAGTCGATTGCTCGTTGGATTTGTAACACAATTCAACTTGCACATTCTGTGGCAGGCCTGCCACAGCCTAAAACTGTAAAAGCCCACTCCACAAGGAAGGTGGGCTCATCTTGGGCGGCTGCCCGAGGGGTCTCGGCATTACAACTCTGCCGAGCAGCTACGTGGTCGGGGGAGAACACGTTTGTAAAATTTTACAAATTTGATACCCTGGCAAAGGAGGACCTGGAGTTCTCTCATTCGGTGCTGCAGAGTCATCCGCACTCTCCCGCCCGTTTGGGAGCTTTGGTATAATCCCCATGGTCCTTTCAGGAACCCCAGCATCCACTTAGGACGATAGAGAAAATAAGAATTTACTTACCGATAATTCTATTTCTCGGAGTCCGTAGTGGATGCTGGGCGCCCATCCCAAGTGCGGATTATCTGCAATTCTTGTACATAGTTATTGTTAACTAATTCGGGTTATTGTTAAGGAGCCATCTTTAAGAGGCCCTTTCTGTTGTCATACTGTTAACTGGGTTTAGATCACAAGTTGTACGGTGTGATTGGTGTGGCTGGTATGAGTCTTACCCGGGATTCAAAATGCCTCCCTTATTGTGTATGCTCGTCCGGGCACAGTACCTAACTGGAGTCTGGAGGAGGGTCATAGGGGGAGGAGCCAGTGCACACCACCTGACCTAGTAAAGCTTTACTTTTTTGTGCCCTGTCTCCTGCGGAGCCGCTATTCCCCATGGTCCTTTCAGGAACCCCAGCATCCACTACGGACTCCGAGAAATAGAATTATCGGTAAGTAAATTCTTATTTTTTTGCTTATTCATATCAATAAATGCACATCTTCGTTGTTTCCTCCTAGATGTCAGTGGATTCTGTTTTGTTTTGTCCACTTTGGTGCTGGAAGAATAGCTACTGTGACTTTTCTCATCGTTTTCTACTTCCGGTGACAATGTATTTCTGCACATTTCATATCTAACTTGATCACTGTTTCCAGCGAGACTTCTGGATGATAGTGACCACACTCTTCTCTGTGATTGAATTAGCTTGATCAGATCTGTCCCCCCCCAAACAAAGCCTTTATATTATTGATAGATGGGGTTGAGGGTTTTTTTTTTTTTCATTGATCTCCCTCCCAGCCCTTGTGTTGCACTCGCACTTTTTATCTTCTCTCTGAAATCAATTTTCTCTGCTATGACTCCCTAATGGATGGGGCTGTGTGCTTTGTTTGCTGTTTTGACAGGGATTCCGGTTTCTCTGTTGAGTAAGTAAATTACAGCCTTTCCATTGATATCTACCGCCATATCCTTTTGGGATACTCAGATTAGATTTTGCCAAGTAGAGCTCATTTGCATAAGCAATCAATAGCTACGATTAGTTTTGTTTTTAGGATAATTACAGAATGTATTTGTAGTGCTGCAGATAAAATTGCTGCATAATTTCCGTCTCATCTTCTGATGTCAGCACAAAAAAATAGAAAGCATTTCTGCAGAAAATGACTTCTGATGATAAGCTATTTCAAGTACATCTGTCACTTTAAAAAAAAAAAAGTGTTTTGTTTACACTGTAGCTTAAAATGTTAAAGTGACTATTTCTTTGGGGTTAGTGGCTGAATATTTAGAAATACAGACTTTTTTTTTTTTTTCTTTAGCAGCAAGTTTTTTTTTGTTAAGTATTTTAACACAAAGCTGAAACTTTTAGCGATTTTCCTTGTGTACCTAACAGTGATTTTGTGAAGCCACATATTTAAATGGCTGCCACTGCAATACATTTCTGTTTTCTGTTTTTTCCTGGAACCATTTAATAATTTCCCATCAATGTGCATTCTGATTTCTTAAGGTGACAAAAGAAAAAGAAGGAAGGCTGCGCTTCAAGAGGAAAAGAACAATGAATCCACTAAGTGTGTACAATTTTATGACAATTTATTAAAAACACTAACTCATTAAAAAACAGCAATATTCTGTACAGTAATATTGTGCCATGTGCATGCATAAAAAATAGAGTTTACCCAAAGTGTTGGTTCAGGACATGTATTATATAAACTCTGTAGGATCCGTTCCAGATATTGCCCTTAAATGATATATGTCCAGTTGTGATCCACTATGGAGAGTCCCTTTTAGATGGTGTTTAGAGAGTCCAATACAAATTCCATATGCCGCTAGAGGGTTGAAGGTTGAATAGAATGTCCCATAAATGGTGGGTACCTCATGCAGTGCGGTGATTGGATGGTGCCTCTCTAGGACTCCTCTGGATGGCTGGAAAGTGGTGAGGGCTGGTTCGGATCCAATTGAAGAAGGTCCTGCTCCAAGGGGTAAATACCTGACGCGTTTCGCTGCATATACCTTGCAGCTTTTTCAAAGGTGTCTTTGAAAAAGCTGCAAGGTATATGCATCGAAACGCGTCAGGTATTTACCCCTTGGAGCAGGACCTTCTTCAATTGGATCCGAACCAGCCCTCACCACTTTCAGCCATCCAGAGGAGTCCTAGGGAGGCACCATCCAATCACCGCACTGCATGAGGTACCCATCATTTATGGGACATTCTATTCAACCTTCAACCCTCTAGCGGCATATGGAATTTGTATTGGACTCTCTAAACACCATCTAAAAGGGACTCTCCATAGTGGATCACAACTGGACATATATCATTTAAGGGCAATATCTGGAACGGATCCTACAGAGTTTATATAATACATGTCCTGAACCAACACTTTTGGTAAACTCTATTTCTCTATCGTCCTAAGTGGATGCTGGGGTTCCTGAAAGGACCATGGGGAATAGCGGCTCCGCAGGAGACAGGGCACAAAAAAGTAAAGCTTTTACCAGATCAGGTGGTGTGCACTGGCTCCTCCCCCTATGACCCTCCTCCAGACTCCAGTTAGATTTTGTGCCCGAACGAGAAGGGTGCAATCTAGGTGGCTCTCCTAAAGAGCTGCTTAGAGAAAGTTTAGCTTAGGTTTTTTACTTTACAGTGAGTCCTGCTGGCAACAGGATCACTGCAACGAGGGACTTAGGGGAGAAGTAGTGAACTCACCTGCGTGCAGAGTGGATTTGCTGCTTGGCTACTGGACACTAGCTCCAGAGGGACGATCACAGGTACAGCCTGGATGGTCACCGGAGCCGCGCCGCCGGCCCCCTTGCAGACGCTGAAGAGAGAAGAGGTCCAAAATCGGCGGCTGAAGACTCCTGAGTCTTCATAAAGGTAGCGCACAGCACTGCAGCTGTGCGCCATTTTCCTCTCAGCACACTTCACACAACAGTCACTGAGGGTGCAGAGCGCTGGGGGGGGCGCTCTGAGAGGCAAATAAAAACCTTATTAGAGGCAAAAAATACCTCACATATAGCCCACAGAGGCTATATGGAGATATTTAACCCCTGCCTAACTTCAAAAATAGCGGGAGACGAGCCCGCCGTAAAAGGGGCGGGGCCTATCTCCTCAGCACACAGCGCCATTTTCTCTCACAGAAAAGCTGGAGAGAAGGCTCCCAGGCTCTCCCCTGCACTGCACTACAGAAACAGGGTTAAAACAGAGAGGGGGGGCACTGATTTTGGCGATATTGTATATATATAAAAGATGCTATAAGGGAGAAACACTTATATAAGGTTGTCCCTATATAATTATAGCGTTTTTGGTGTGTGCTGGCAGACTCTCCCTCTGTCTCCCCAAAGGGCTAGTGGGTCCTGTCCTCTGTCAGAGCATTCCCGGTGTGTGTGCTGTGTGTCGGTACGTGTGTGTCGACATGTATGAGGACGATGTTGGTGAGGAGGCGGAGAAATTGCCTGTAATGGTGATGTCACTCTCTAGGGAGTCGACACCGGAATGGATGGCTTATTTAGAGAATTACGTGAGAATGTCAACACGCTGCAAGGTCGGTTGACGACATGAGACGGCCGACAATCTATTAGGACCGGTCCAGGCGTCTCAGAAACACCGTCAGGGTTTTTAAAAAACGCCCATTTACCTCAGTCGGTCGACACAGACACAGACACGGACACTGAATACAGTGTCGACGGTGAATAAACAAACGTATTTCTCATTAGGGCCACACGTTAAGGGCAATGAAGGAGGTGTTACGTGTTTCTGATACTACAAGTACCACAAGAAAGGGTATTATGTGGGAGTGAAAAAACTACCTGTAGTTTTTCCTGAATCAGATAAAATAAAATGAAGTGTGTGATGATGCGTAGGGTTACCCCGATAGCAAATATTGGCGTTATACCCTTTCCCGCCAGAAATTAGGGTACGTTGGGAAACACCCCTTAGGGTGATAAGGCGCTCACACGCTTATCAAGTGGCGTTACCGTCTCCAGATACGGCCGCCCTCAAGGAGCCAGCTGATAGGAAGCTGGAAAAATATCCTAAAAAGTATATACACACATACGGTGGTTATACTGCGACCAGCGATCGCCATCAGCCTGGAGATGCAGTGCTGGGTTGGCTTGGTCGGATTCCCTGACTGAAAATATTTTATTCATGTAGAGCATTTAATAGGATGCATTCTATATATATGTATGTGAGATGCACAGAGGGATATTTGCTCTCTGGCATCAAGATAAGTGCGTTGTCCATATCTCCCAGAAGATGTCAGGGACACGACAGTGGTCAGGTGATACAGATCCCATACGGCAGATGGAAGTATTGCTGTATAAAGGGAAGGAGTTATTTGGGGGTCGGTCCATCGGACCTGGGGACCACAGCAACAGCTGGGAAATCCAACCTTTTTTACCCCAAGTTACATCTCAGCTAAAAAAGACACCGTCTTTTCAGCCTCAATCTTTCCTTTCCCATGAGGGCATGCAGGCAAAAGGCCAGTCATATCTGCCCAGACATAGAGGTAAGGGAAGTAGACTGCAGCAGGCAGCCCTTTCCCAGGAAAAGAAGCCCTCCACCGCGTCTGCCAAGTCCTCAGCATGACGCTGGGGCCGTGCAAGCGGACTCAAGGTGGGGGGGTAGTCTCAAGAGTCTCAGGGCGCAGTGGGATCACTCGCAAGTTGACCCCTAGATCGTACGAGTATTATCCCAGGGGTAAAGATTGGAGAGTCGAGACATCTTCTCCTCGCAGGTTCCTGAAGTCTGCTTTACCAACGGCTCCCTCCGACAGGGAGGCAGCATTGGAAACAATTCACAAGCTGTATATCCAGCAGGTGATAATCAAAGTACCCCTCCTACGACAAGGAAAAGGGTATTATTTTTCCACACTATATTGTGGTACTGAAGCCAGACGGCTTGGTGACACATAGTCTAAATCTAAAATGTTTTGAACACTTACATAAAAGGTTCAAATCGAGATAAAGTCACTCAGAGCAGTGATAGCGAACCGGAAAAAAGGGGACTATATGGTGTCCCTGGACATCAAGGATTACCTCCATGTCCAAATTTTGTCCTTCTCATCAAGGGTACCTCTGGTTCGTGGTACAGAACTGTCAATATCAGTTTCAGACGATGCCGTTTGAATTATCCACGGCACCCCGGGCCTTTTTACCAAGGTAATGGCCGAAAAGATGTTTCTTCAAAGAAAAAAGGCATCTAAATTATCCCTTACTTGCACGACCTAAAAAGGGCAAGTTCCAGAGAACAGTTGGAGGTCGGAAGAGCACTATCTAAAGTAGTTCTTCGACGGCACGACTGGATTCTAAATATTCCAAGAATCGCAGCTGTTTTCCGACGATACGTCTGCTGTTCCTAGGGATGATTCTGGACACGGTTCAGAAAAAGGTTTTTCTTCCCGAGGAAAAAGCCAAGGAGTTATCCGACCTGTCAGGAACCTCCTAAAACCAGGAAAGGTGTCTGTACACAAGAGTCCTGGGAAAAATGGTGGCTTTTTACGAAGCAATTCCATTCGGCAGATTCCATGCAAGAATTTTCCAAAGGGATCTGTTGGACAAATGGTCAGGGTCGCATCCTCAGATGCACCTGCGAATAACCCTGTCGCCAAGGACAAGGGTATATCTTCTGTGGTGGTTGCAAAAGGCTCATCTATTGGAGGGCCGCAGATTCGGCATACAGGATTTGATCCTGGTGACCACGGACGCCAGCCTGAGAGGTTGGGGAGCAGTCACACAAGGAAGAAACTTCCAGGGGGTATGGACGAACCTGGAAAAGTCTCTTCACATAAACATTCTGGTACTAAGAGCAATCTAAAATGCTCTAAGCCAGGCGGAACCACTCCTGCAAGGAAAACCGGTGTTGATTCAGTCGGACAACATCACGGCGGTCGCCCATGTAAACAGACAGGGCGGCACAAGAAGCAGGAGTGCAATGGCAGAAGCTGCCAACATTCTTCGCTGGGCGGAGAATCACGTAATAGCACTGTCAGCAGTGTTCTTCCCGGGCGTGGACAACTGGGAAGCAGACTTCCTCAGCAGACACGATATTCACCCGGGAGAGGGGGGTCTTCATCCAGAAGTCTTCCACATGCTAATAAACTGTTGGGAAAGACCAATGGTAGACATGATGGCGTCTCGCCTCAAGGACAAGTATTGCGCCAGGTCAAGAGATCCA
The DNA here is from genome assembly GCF_028390025.1 of Pseudophryne corroboree. NCBI lineage: Eukaryota > Metazoa > Chordata > Amphibia > Anura > Myobatrachidae > Pseudophryne > Pseudophryne corroboree. The sequence continues at coordinate 241,914,214 of NC_086446.1, forward strand.
CAGGCAATAGCTGTGGACGCACTGGTAACACCTTGGGTGTACAAATCAGTATATGTGTTTCCTCCTCTGCCTCTCATACCAAAGGTATTGAAGATTATACGGTGAGGAGGAGTAAGAACAATACTAGTGGCTCCGGATTAGCCAAGAAGGACTTGGTACCCGGAACTTCAAGAGTTGGTCACGGACGACCCGTGCCCTCTACTTCTGAGAAGGGACCTGCTACAACAGGGTCCCTGTCTCTTTCAAGACTTACCGCGGCTGCGTTTGACGGCATGGCGGTTGAACGCCAGATCCTAAAAGGGAAAGGCATTCCAGAAGAAGTCATTCCTACCTTGATTAAGGCAAGGAAGGAAGTCACCGCGAAACATTATCACCGCATTTGGCGAAAATATGTCGCGTGGTGCGAGGATCGGAGTGTTCCGACGGAGGAATTTCAACTGGGTCGTTTCCTACATTTCCTACAATCAGGATTGTCTATGGGTCTCAAATTGAGATCTATTAAGGTTCAAATTTCGGCCCTGTCAATATTCTTCCAAAAAGAATTGGCCTCAGTTCCTGAGGTACAGACTTTTGTTAAAGGAGTACTGCATATACAGCCTCCTGTGGTGCCTCCGGTGGCACCGTGGGATCTAAATGTCGTTTTAGATTTCCTCAAATCCCATTGGTTTGAACCATTGAAAAAGGTGGATTTTAAATATCTCACATGGAAAGTGACTATGTTACTGGCCCTGGCTTCCGCCAGGAGAGTATCTGAATTGGCGGCTTTATCTTATAAAAGCCCTTATCTAATCTTCCATTCGGATAGGGCAGAACTGAGGACTCGTCCGCATTTTCTCCCTAAGGTGGTATCAGCGCTTCACCTGAACCAACCTATTGTGGTGCCTGCGGCCACTGGCGACTTGGAGGACTCCAAGTTGTTGGACGTTGTCAGAGCCTTAAAAATATACATTTCAAGCACGGCTGAAGTCAGAAAATCTGACTCGCTGTTGATACTATATGCACCCAACAAGTTGGGTGCCCCTGCTTCTAAGCAGACGATTGCTCGTTGGATTTGTAACACAATTCAACTTGCTCATTCTGTGGCAGGCCTGCCACAGCCTAAATCTGTTAAGGCCCATTCCACAAGGAAGGTGGGCTCATCTTGGGCGGCTGCCCGAGGGGTCTCGGCATTACAATTCTGCCGAGCAGCTACGTGGTCGGGGGAAAACACGTTTGTAAAATTCTACAAATTTGATACCCTGGCAAAAGAGGACTTGGAATTCTCTCATTCGGTGCTGCAGAGTCATCCGCACTCTCCCGCCCGTTTGGGAGCTTTGGTATAATCCCCATGGTCCTTTCAGGAACCCCAGCATCCACTTAGGACGATAGAGAAAATAAGAATTTACTTACCGATAATTCTATTTCTCGGAGTCCGTAGTGGATGCTGGGCGCCCATCCCAAGTGCGGATTATCTGCAATACTGTACATAGTTATTGTTAACAAATTCGGGTTATATTGTTAAGGAGCCATCTTTAAGAGGCTCTTTCTGTTATCATACTGTTAACTGGGTTTAGATCACAAGTTGTACGGTGTGATTGGTGTGGCTGGTATGAGTCTTACCCGGGATTCAAATTGCCTCCCTTATTGTGTACGCTCGTCCGGGCACAGTACCTAACTGGAGTCTGGAGGAGGGTCATAGGGGGAGGAGCCAGTGCACACCACCTGATCTGGTAAAAGCTTTACTTTTTTGTGCCCTGTCTCCTGCGGAGCCGCTATTCCCCATGGTCCTTTCAGGAACCCCAGCATCCACTACGGACTCCGAGAAATAGAATTATCGGTAAGTAAATTCTTATTTTTTTTATGCATGCACATGGCACAATATTACTGTACAGAATATTGCTGTTTTTTAATGAGTTAGTGTTTTTAATAAATTGTCATAAAATTGTACACACTTAGTGGATTCATTGTTCTTTTCCTCTTGAAGCGCAGCCTTCCTTCTTTTTCTTTTGTAAGTGTAATATATTGGGATTGACTTCCCTCTTAACATTGGCTGCTGCTTAGCTGAGCACCTCGCCTCATAGCGCCCGAATACCCCTGGGTATTATTTATTACTTTTTTTTTTTATTTCTTAAGGTGGCTACACACTAGGCAATGTGTTCGGTGAGCGACATCGCCTAGTGTCCCTCCCCCATCCCGGGTCAGGCCGCCCGACGGCTGGCATACACACTCATTAATGATACCGCACAGTGACGTGATGCCATTGCCGCCGGAGCAGGCAGCTTTGGACGATGAGTCGGTAACAACCCGCAGGGTCTCGCATCGAGCGGTGGCATATAACACTGGGCGATATAGTAAACTATACAGCTCAGGAGGGGGAAAATGAGCAATATAGTTCACTATATCGCTAAGTGTGTACCCACCTTTAGTGTGAGTCAGTCAGTCCCAAAGCCCCTTGTTGGTCAGGTGATATTAGGATAAAGAGTCGGTGGGGGTTTATGCTTTGAACAATTCAATGCACCATTGCTAATTACATTCTGGCATAAATGTTGATCAAATGATGACGCTTCACTCCATGTTTTGTCATAAAATGACCAGTGATTTATGTTAAAGAATCGCACCTAATTTTTAGATCTGCGTGTACCTTTAATTTATGCGCAAAAGCACGGTCTTTTAATTAGTTTGTAAAATAATGAAATAATATATAACTTTCTCTAACGTCCTAGTGGATGCTGGGGACTCCGTCAGGACCATGGGGGGATAGCGGGCTCCGCAGGAGACAGGGCACATCTAAAAAGCTTTTTAGGTCACATGGTGTGTACTGGCTCCTCCCCCTATGACCCTCCTCCAAGCCTCAGTTAGGTTTTTGTGCCCGTCCGAGAAGGGTGCAAACTGGATGGCTCTCTTAAGGAGCTGTTTAGTAAAGTTTTTTTTTTTAGGTTTCTAATCAGTGATTCCTGCTGGCGACAGGATCACTGCAACGAGGGACTTAGGGGAGAGACTTGCAACTCACCTGCGTGCAGGAGGATTGAAGTTTTAGGCTACTGGACACTGAGCTCCAGAGGGAGTCGGAACACAGGTCAGCCTGGGGTTCGTCCCGGAGCCGCGCCGCCGATCCCCCTTACAGACGCTGAAGAAAGACGGCGGAACGGAGGTCCGGAAACAGGCGGCAGAAGACTTCACAGTCTTCAGAGAGGTAGCGCACAGCACTGCAGCTGTGCGCCATTGTTGCTACACGGCTCACTGACACGGTCACGGAGGGTGCAGGGCGCTGCTGGGGGCGCCCTGGGCAGCAATATAAATACCTATTTGGCAAATAAATACATCACATATAGCCATTAAGGCTATATGTATGTATTTAACCCAGGCCAGTTTTCCTAATAACCGGGAGAAAAGCCCGCCGTGAAAGGGGCGGAGCTTATTCTCCTCAGCACTCAGCGCCATTTTCCTGACCAGCTCCGCTGGTGAGGAAGGCTCCCACTCTCCCCTGGACTACAGAAACAGGGTTAAAGAGAAGGGGGGCATAAATTGGCGATATAATTATATATTAAGAGCCCATATATAGAAACAACACCTTCTAGGGTTGTTATATACATTATGGCGCTTTTGGTGTGTGCTGGCAAACTCTCCCTCTGTCTCCCCAAAGGGCTAGTGGGTCCTGTCCTCTATCAGAGCATTCCCTGTATGTGTGTGCTGTAGGTCGGTACGTGTGTGTCGACATGTATGAGGAAAATGGTGAGGAGACGGAGAAAATTGCCTGTAATGGTGATGTCACTCTCTAGGGAGTCGACACCAGAATGGATGGCTTACTTATGGAATTACGTGATAATGTCAACACGCTGCAAGCCGGTTGACGACATGAGACAGCCGGCGGACAAATTAGTATCGGTCCAGGCGTCTCAGACACCGTCAGGGGCTTGTAAAAACGCCCATTTACCTCAGTCGGTCGACAGACACTGACACGGACACTGACCCCAGTGTCGACGGTGAAGAAACAAACGTATTTTTCCTTTAGGGCCACAAGTTACATGTTAAGGGCAATGAAGGAGGTGTTACGTATTTCTGATACCACAAGTACCACAAATAAGGGTATTTTGTAGGGTGGGAATAAACTACTTGTAGTTTTGCCTGAATCAGATAAATTAAATGAAGTGTGTGATGATACGTGGGGTTCCTCCGACAGAAAGTTATGGGCGGTATACCCTTTTTCCCGCCAGTAGTAAGGGCGAGTTGGAAAACACACCTTAGGGTGGACAAGGCGCTCACACGCATATAAAAAACATGGCGTTACCGTTTCCAGATACGGCCGCCCTCAAGGAGCCAGCTGATAGGAAGCTGAAAAATATCATAACAGTATATACACACATACTGGTGTTATACTACGACCAGCAATCGCCTCAGCCTGGATGTGCAGCGCTGAGGGGGCTTGGTCGGATTTCCTGACTGAAAATTTTGATACCCTTGACAGGGACAGGATTTTATTGTCTATAGAGCATTTTAGGGATGCATTTCTATATATGTGTGATGCGCAGAGGCATATTTGCATTCTGGCATCAAAGAGTAAATGTGATGTACATATCTGCCAGACGAAGACACGACAGTGGTCAGGTGAGGCAGATTCCAGACGGCATATGGAAGTATTGCCGTATAAAGGGGCGGTCCATTGGACCTGGTGGCCATGGCAACAGCTGAAAAATCCACCTTTTGTTACCCCGAGTCACATATTGGCAGAAAAGGACACAGTCTTTTCAGTCTCAGTCCTTTCGTCCCCATACGGGCAGGCGGGCGAAGGCCAGTCATATCTGCCCAGGGGGAGAGGAAAGGGAAGAAGACTGCAGCAAGCAGCTCATTCCCAGGAACAGAAGCTCCTCACGGCTTCTGCCAAGTCCGCAGCATAACGCTGGGGCCGTACAAGCGGACTCAGGTGCGGTAGGGGGTCATCTCAAGAGTTTCAGCAACACTCGCAAGGGAACTCCGGGATCCTACATGTAATATCCCAGGTGTACATTGGAAATTCGAGACGTCTCCCCCTCACACAATTCACAGGCTGTATTCCCAGCAGGTGATAATCAAAGTACCCTTCTTACAACAAGGAAGGGGGTAGTATTCCACACTATATTGTGGTACTGAAGCCAACCGGCTCGGTGAGATCTGAAATATTTGAACACTTACATACAAGCGTTCAAATCAAGATGGAGTCACTCGGAGCAGTGATAGCGAACCAGGAAGAAGGGGACGATATGATGTCACTGGATATCAGGGACGTTTACCTACAGGTCCAAATTTGCCCTTCTCACCAAGGGTACTTCAGGTTCCTGGTACAGAACTGTCACTATCAGTTCAGACGCTGCCGTTTGGATGGTCCACGGCGCCCCGGGTCTTTACCAAGGTAATGGCCGGAATGATGATTTTTCTTAAAAGAAACATGGACGCTTTCCTGATAAGGGCAAGGTCCAGAGAACAGTTGGAGGTCGGAGTAGCACTATCTTAAGTAGTTCTACGACAGCACGAGTGGATTCTAAATATTCCAAAATCGCAGCTTTTTCCGACGACACGTCTACTGTTCCTAGGGAAGATTCTGGACACAGTCCAGAAAAACGTGTTTCTCCCAGTGGAGAAAACCAGGGAGTTATCCGAGCTAATCGGGATCCTCCTAAAACCAGGAAAAGTGTCAGTGCATCATTGCACAAGAGTCCTGGTAAAAATGGTGGCTTATTACGAAGCAATTCCATTCGGCAGATTTCCCGCAAGAACTCTTCAGTGGGATCTGCTGGACAAATGGTCCGGATCGCATCCTCAGATGCATCAGCGGATAACCCTATATCCAAGGAAAAGGGTGTCTCTCCTGTGGTGATTACAGAGTGCTCATCTTCTAGAGGGCCGCAGATTCGGCATTCAGGATTGGATGCCGGTGACCACGGAGGCCAGCCTGAGAGGCTGGGGAACAGTCACACAGGGAAAAAATTTCCAGGGAAGTGTGATTAAGTCTGGAGAATTCTCTCCGCATAAATAAGCTTAGAGCAAATTTATAATGCTCTAAACTTAGCTAGACCTCTGCTTCAAGGTCAGCCGGTATTGATCCAGTGGGATAACATCACGGCAGTCGCCCACGTAAACAGAAGGGCGGCACAAGAAGCAGGAGGGCAGTGAAAACTGCAAGGATTTTTCGCTAGGCGGAAAATCATGTGATAGCACTATCAGCAGTGTTCTTTCCGGGAGTGGACGACTGGGAAGCAGACTTCCTCAGCAGGCATGACCTCCACCCGGGAGAGTGGAAACTTCATAGGGAAGTTTTTCAACATGATTGTGGACCGTTGGCAAAGACCAAAGGTGGACATGATGGCGTCCCGCCCGAACAAAAACGGGACAGGTATTCCGCCAGGTCATGAGACCTTCAGGCGATAGCTGCGGATGTTCTGGTAACACCGTGGGTGTACCAGTCTGTGTATGTGTTCCCTCCTCTGTTTCTCATAACCAGGGTATTGAGAATTATAAGACATAGAGGAGTATGAACTATACTAGTGGCTCCGGATTGGCCAAGAGGGACTTGGTACCCGGAACTTCAAGAAATGCTCACAGAGGACTAAGGGCCTGGGGAGCTAAGAAGGGACTTGATTCAGCAAGTACCATGTCTATTCCAAGACTTACCGCGGCTGCGTTTGACGGCATGGCGGTTGAATGCCGGATCCTGAGGGGAAAAGGCATTCCATAAGAGGTCATACCTACCCTGGTCAAAGCCAGGAAGGAGGTGACCGCACAACGTCATCACCACATGTGGTGAAAATATGTTGCGTGGGTGAGGCCAGGAAGGCTCCACGACGGAAATTCAACTAGGTCGATTTCTACACTTCCTGAAAACAGGAGTGTTTTGGACCTCAAATTGGGGTTCATTAACATTTAAATTTCGGCCCTGTAGATTTTCTTCCAGAAAGAATTGACTTCAGTTCCTGAAGTCCAGATTGTAAAGGATGTATTGCATATACAGCTTTTTTGTGCCCCTAGGGGCACCGTGAGATCTCAACATAGTGTTGGGATTTCTTAAAATCATATTGGTTTGAACCGCTCAAATCTGTGGATTTGAAATATCTCACATGGAAAGTGACCTTGCTGCTGACAAATATCTCACATGGGAAGTGACCATGTTGTTAGCCCTGGCCTCGGCCAGGCGATTGTCAGAATGGGCGGCTTTGTCTTACAAAAGCCCATATTAAAATTTTCCATTTGAACAGGACAGAACTGGGACTCGTCTCCAGTTTCTTCATGAAGGGGTGTCAGCGTTTTCACCTGAAACAACCTCTTGTGGTGCCTGCGGCTACTAGGGACTTGGAGGACTCCAAGTTACTAGACGTGGTCAGGGCCCTAAAAATATATATATATATATATATAGTTAGGACGGCTGGAGTCAGAAAGTCTGACTTGCTGTTTATACTGTATACACCCAACAAGCTGGGTGCTCATGCTTCTAAGCAGTCTATTGCACGCTGGATTTGTAGTACAATTCAGCTTGCACATTCTGTGGCAGGCCTGCCACAGACGAAATATGTAGATGCCCATTCCACAAGGAAGGTGGGCTCATCCTGGGCGGCTGCCCGAGGAGTCTCGGCATTACAACTTTGCCGAGCAGCTACGTGGTCAGGGGAGAACACGTTTGTAAAATTTTACAAATTTTGATACTCTGGCTAAGGAGGACCTGGAGTTCTCTCATTCGGTGCTGCAGAGTCATCCGCACTCTCCCGCCCGTTTGGGAGCTTTGGTATAATCCCCATGGTCCTGACGGAGTCCCCAGGATCCACTAGGACGTTAGAGAAAATAAGAATTTACTTACCGATAATTCTATTTCTCGTAGTCCGTAGTGGATGCTGGGCGCCCATCCCAAGTGCGGATTGTCTGCAATGCTTGTACATAGTTATTGTTACAAAAATCGGGTTATTACTATTGTTGTGAGCCATCTTTTCGGAGGCTACTTCGTTTTGTTATCATACTGTTAACTGGGTTCAGATCACAAGTTGTACGGTGTGATTGGTGTGGCTGGTATGAGTCTTACCCGGGATTCAAGATCCTTCCTTATTGTGTACGCTCGTCCGGGCACAGTACCTAACTGAGGCTTGGAGGAGGGTCATAGGGGGAGGAGCCAGTACACACCATGTGACCTAAAAAGCTTTTTAGATGTGCCCTGTCTCCTGCGGAGCCCGCTATCCCCCCATGGTCCTGACGGAGTCCCCAGCATCCACTACGGACTACGAGAAATAGAATTATCGGTAAGTAAATTCTTATTTTCCCTTTACTAGAAGTGGAATATTTACTTGTCACAAAATATAAATAAAATATAGTTTAGATACTGGCGATAATGAGAGGGAAATTGATTTACATGACATCCCACACTTGCAGGGGAAGGAGGCAGTCTGATTAAGCCAGGGCAATAAGTGTGTCTTGTCATCTTTCAAATATTAGTTAAAAACTAATGTATAGTAATATCTTGTAATAATTTCTTAAGGCGCTTTAGGCCAATTGTAGTAGTATCTAGAAAAGGAAAACAGGTAGTTCGGTAACAGTGCTGTCAAACGGTAAGGTAACATAAGATGGAATGGGTCAAATGTTCAAAAATTCACTTACCTGTCCGGTCAGCAATGTTATAGTTCATAAGTGGATGGGTACTGCTTATGTGTGTACATGTCAGCGATGAACTGTGCTTACCACAGTGTTTCTCAAACGCTGCCCTCATGACCCCAAATTGTTCACATTTTCCAGGTCACCTACCAGCTGTAGTTCTTACACACTGGGGCAATTACATTTAAATTTTCCACCTGATCTCCCATCTAAAGTGATGGATATTGAGGTGCAATACTCAATTGTTCTTTAACATGCTGGGTGCGCCCTGCAATGTTGGGTTTAGCCGCGTAAAGCGACTAAACCCGACTAAAGTGCTTGGAGTTATGTGAAAAATGCCATTTGGGCACCCAAACGGGTCACTTTTTGCAAATTTCTGCTCACCAACAGGAGGGTCTGCGAGCAGAAACGCCGGCGTCAACAGCTGTTTGTACTCGAACGGAGCAGCAATTGAATTACTCCATGGGGTACCCATCAGGGACAGCCACTGGCACAAACATTTGAATTCCCCCCACTGATCCACAGGTCAAGCTAATTATTTTCACTAGTGATGCTGTGAGACCTGTAAAACATGAACAATTTGGTTTCCTGAGAAACTATGACTTACAAGATCCTATCTAGTGCTCATATGTAGAAATGTATAATGGTCTTCTTCATTAATGTAGACAGTTTCAGGAATATGAAGTATAAACAGAAATACTGCATTACCCCAATTGGTGATCAGAGATAAAACAGCACACATATGATAAGTATACATATTATTGTTTTTTCACTGGCAGCTAGCAGATGCCGCTCAACAGAGCTATTCAGTTGTAGCTTCATTAGCTTAACACCGCTAAACCTGACTGCTATGGGTGCGATATGCGCAATAAAAAAAGATTAGTTGGACAATGATACCATGGCATGCTGATTGAGTGTCAGAAAATTTTTGGCACAGTCCTTAGCTGGTTCAAATCATTTCTCACCGACAGGTCACAGAGTGTTTCGTCTGGGATTCATGATCGTCACCAGTGCCACTGCCATGTGGTGTCCCACAAGGTTCTATACTATACCCCATGCTATTTGCAGTATACATGCTACCACTGGGTGAAATAATCAGATGCCATGGCCTTGTCTACCACTGCTGTGCAGATGATACACAACTATACCTGTCCTTTGTTCTGGGCACTGATAACCCAATAGCAACCCTAAACGGCTGTCTAGCTAAACTCTAGGAGTGGATGAGCGCCAGTTGGCTGCGACTGAAGCCGGCTAAAACAGAGGTCCTTATGATAGAACTGCAACATCAAAGGACAAGACTGCAGCATAGCCAACCAGCTGGACTAAATGTGCATACACACAGTGCAATGTAACCCTACTATTTTGACTATATAATCAAAATCGTAAGGAAAATTGGCGCAAATCGCACCGTGTGTACACAGCTTGCGATACCGATGCGTGCTTCCATGGGGTCAGTATCACAAGAAAAGATAGACTGTGCAGGCAAGGCAATCTTGACTATATTGTGTACAGTCTAGTATATAGTATAGTCAAAATCTCAAGTAAAGATAGTCAGTATCGGTGATTTAAGGCTCCGGGAAGTTCAGGGGAAATCGCAAAGTCAATATCTCACCGTGTGTATGTACCTTAACACTTGGGGATTCAGAATTACAAACCGCTGATCATGTATGGAATCTTGGTGTTGTCTTGGATGGTGGTTTGACACTCTAACATCAGATATCAGCCACAATCAAATCCTCATTCTTTCATCGTAAGAACATAGCCAGAATCAAGCACTTAATTCCCTCAGTTGATCTACCAAAAGTCATCCATGCATTTGTATCATCTCGATTAGACTACTGCAATGCCCTCTACCTTGGTCTCCCAGCAAAACAATTGCACCGCTAACAGCTGGTACAAAATGCAGCTGCCAAACTGTTAACCAACCAGCCCCGTTCAAGCCTCACAACAGCCATCCTCTACTCCCTTCACTGACTGCCAGTAAAATGGCGAATCGTCTTCAAGATTGGCATGCTGACTTTTTTAAAGCACTACATGGCCAGGGCCCAAGGTACCTGAAGCAGCTTCTGATTCCATACTGTCCCACTCGATTACTGCGCTCTGTAGATGAAGGACTTTTAGCAGTACCCAGAATCTCCCGTAATTCATCTGGGGGTCAAGCTTTTAGCCATGTGGCTCCAGGTCTATGGAACTCGCTTCCCCGTACATACAGTTTGAGAGGTCCCCACTCTAGAATCCTTCAAAAATTAACTCAAGACTTTCCTGTTTACTCAAGCATTTCCATAATTGTCCCTTTAATATCTCCATGCTCTCTATTTTATGAAAAAACTTTTCTGTTCTTCATTGTTTCTGTACTCTATTATGTTAATTCTGTTAAGTGCCTTGAGTCCTATTGGACAAAGGGCGCTATATAACTAAAATTATTATTGAATATCACCCGTCACTGTAGACGGGAGATCGGGTGTTATAAAACAATTGAACTCTGCCCTGTATGTGTACATTTTAATTTCTGATCTCCGAATAGCACCATTCGCAAACTACCTCTTTTCTTATCCTTGTGCATGGTTCCATTGAAGGCGTATCTGGTCATTAGGTCGATAAGTTCAAATGTTCAACGTGACAATTGTCAACACAACTTTTTTTTAAGGTTTATTTTAATTTTGTTCAACTTTTTTTTTTTTTTACTTTACCTTCTACATTGACTAAGATTGGGAATCGTAACCGGCAGCATGGTGAGCAAAGTGATGCGGTACGCTAATTGGGGTTTCCTGTGCTATGATGGCGAAAATGATAGTAAAAAAACTAAATGTCTCACATTTTTCATGTCGATCTTTTCATGTGTCGACCTTTTGTACCTGTATACTTCTTCCATTGTCTACCAATTACTTGTCGGCATTGCCCATGTTGACAATATTGGATTGACCCATTGACAACTTGATGATCCATATCACCGCAGGGGTGGCACAGTTTGTAGTTTTTTGCTGGCTGTATGTCGATTGGCCTGTATGTTTAGAGCCTATGTTTCATTATTACTATTAACCCATTCAGGATTACATGTTTTGCTCACATATTCATTAAGTTACACTCACTAGGAAGTATTATATTTTTGTGAAATACTGTTTACTTCTGTTAGAGAACAATAATAATTTATTCACTAATAATCACTTTTACCATTGTATCACTTTTTTTCCCCCCAATAATTTTTATGCAGTACATTAAAAGCCTTAAAAATGTTGCAAAATGTATTTTATATTATCTAATGAGCTATTTAATTCTCGGTGAAGTGTCACCAGACATCACATTACTTTTATTTTACTAAATCTTTGCTCATTTAGCTACACATCATGGGATGCAAGGGAAGCGGGCCTAATTCAGACCTGAGCAGCAACTTTGGGGTCGATTCTATTCGGCAACTTAAGAATAGCGCCGGGAATTAGCTCCCGACGCTATTCAATTCAGCTGCTAGTGACCCGCAATTGTCGGGAATTCTTCTCTCATCCCCGGGGGATGAGAGAAGAAACCCGACAAAAGTGCTGCCTCGCGGTCGGCGCGAGGCTGATTCTGTCGGGAATCGGCATCGCCGCGGGTAGTTAAGTCGGAGAATGCCCGTTCTCCCGACAAAACTACCTGTTAAGTCGGCGAGAACGGGACATCGCCGACTTAACTGGAGCTGAATTGAATAGCATCGGGAGCTAATTCCCGGCGCTATTCTTAAGTTGCCGAATAGAATCAACCCCTTTGTTAGCAAATGGGCAAAACCATGTGCACTGCAAGGGGGGCAGATATAACATGTGCAGAGAGAGTTAGATTTTGGTGGGGTGTGTTCAAACTGAAATCTAAATTGTAGTGTGAAAATAAAGTAGACCGTATTTACCCTGCACAGAAACAATGGGGTAAATTCTATTCGGCAACTAAAGAATAGCGCCGGGAATTAGCTCCCGACGCTATTCAATTCTGCTACTAGTTGCCCGCAATTGTCGGGAATTCTTCTCTCATCCCCGGGGGATGAGAGAATAAACCCGACAAAAGTGCTGCCTCGCGGCCGGCGCGAGGCTGATTCTGTCGGGAATCAGCCTCGCGCCGGGTAGTTAAGTCGGAGAATGCCCGTTCTCCCGACAAAACTACCTGTTAAGTCGGCGAGAACGGGACATCGCCGACTTAACTTTAGCTGAATTGAATAGCGTCGGGAGCTAATTCCCGGCGCTATTCTTTAGTTGCCGAATAGAATTGACCCCAAAGTAACCCACCCAAATCTAACTCTCTTTGCGCATGTTAGAACTGCCTCACCTGCAGTGCACATGGGTTTGCCCATTTTTGCTAACAAATTTGCTGCTGCGATCAGGTCTGAATTAGGCCCTGTGAACGAAGATACATTGCTGCAGATTACTGTTCCAGAGGTACTTTGAATCCCCCCCTAGTTTTTACATGCATACCTAATCTGAACTGCTTTATTTTCTTTAAACCATTGTAGTACAATTCATATTAATGAAATGTTGTTCTCATACACACAACTTCTACACAGGACTTACACAAGGTTTTGTTTTTTTTGAAGGTACCAGACTGTGTTGTTCTGTTTTCATGTCAAAACCAATAGTCATTTTCCTAGTTGTCGTCATGTCTGGTGATGCAAGCAATGCTCCACTAACCCCTTGTGAGGTGAACTGACTTCTCTGTGGTGATGAGAACAATTAATCAACATGTTATCAACTGAAACCATCCCATTGCATGTGGGAATATATATCTGCACTCACGTTAAATCTAAAATATTCACACACTTTGTAACTTTGAAACATATGTTTTTACATTATTAGTGTTATTGGAAACTATTGTTTGTACTGTTACTAACATTGTTGGCTTATGCTGGGCGTACACTGTAAGATAAAATGTCTGGCAGACGTTTAATCTGATACACTGAAATCATCAGATAGTGTGGCCATACACTATTTCTCAGTGTATGGCCACATGATATCTTCAGTCCATCAAAGGGGTGTCAAAATTTCCCCGTTCCTCTGCTATGAAGGAACGGGAAATGACGGGCGGTCGGCAACAGCAATGCATACACTGCCAGATGCGGCTGACTAATGATCAAATCTTTCAGACATGAAGGGGCCGATTCAGTTGTGTTTGGCGTCTAAAAATCCTGTCTAAAAGGCACTGTTTAGATTGCCAAACATTTGTCAGAATTCTGTTGTTGTTTGGGTGCTTATGCATGTCGCATCCAAACAGACCGGGTTTAGCCACCTAAAACGACTAAACCTGTTTAAATTCCCCAGTCTGCACAACTTTTGTCCTGAATCTGTGAAAAAACGTGAGAAAAAATGTGTCCTCTGTGGCTGCTGGGTGCCCAAACGGCAGAACAATTGAATTGCTGCTGTCATGCGCAATCTAGTGGCAGCCATGAAAAAAAATTGTATAGACCCTAAAGTGTTAATTCTACTGTAGCACCCTGCACCTGTCAACCCGTGCAGTTCCTCTTTCCTGCCTGATGTGTCACTCGCTCTCTGCTCTGGTGCTTCTAGTACTCTCTGGTCTATCTCAGTACTGAGATACAGACCAGAGTGTGCTAGAAGCACCAGAGCAGAGGTCAACACCCCAGGAAGGAAAGAGGAACTGCACGGGTTGTGACAGGTGTAGGGTGCTAAACACTGTGTTTGACTTGTTGGGCAATTTCAGCATGTCCGACAGACTGATGATAAGTGGTCGGTCTATGCAATACACTGTACAGTTATCCGTGCTCCGTGGATATTTGGCTGAGCAGGCGAATAATTGTATGCTTTGCTACCACTTTTATTGCTTATTTGTGACTATGATTGCTTACAGGGCTTGCTTAAATTGAATGTCGGCATCTAACTTTTGGAAGCCACTTCTTGATGTACATGGAAGTTCATCTACCCTGGTCCCTTAAAAATATCCTCCATGCTCCTCAATTTCACTGATTGGTTTCTGACTTTTTAAGTTTCCATTCCACCTTCACACTGCGGGGTCAGGAATATTTTGGCTGTATGAATACAAATGAGAATGCAGCGTGTTCATTCTTTGCAAACTAAAGACATCACTGCTTTATAAAGCCCCATACACACTACCCGATCCCTGCCGACGCCGATATTGACGGCGGAGGGGCCGGTATCGACAAGTGCATGCACACTTGCTGATGTGACTGGCAGCGACAGCGGGAGGGGGGCGTCAGGGGGTACGATGGCCACGCTGCAGCTGTCGTTGACGTGGCCCTCCCTCGTCTGTACATGTTCAGACGAGGGAGGGGATCGTTAACGACATTTAGTGTACACACTGGACGAGATTGTGAAAGATCTCTCTCAGATCGGCCATTCTGAGCGAGATCTTTCAAAATCTCATCTAGTGTCTATGGGGCTTTAGTCTATTTTATCTACAAACTACACCTCCTCTGCCTGCCTGTATGGGGGCTCTGTGGAATCTGATCATTGCGTATACCATTATTATTATCATAGCTCATTTACAAAGTGCCTGCATACTAATTAGCACTGTACATGTAGGGATAATAATCCTGTTGCATACAGTATAGCGATTTGAAAAGGAAGGTAAAACTGGACCTGCCCAACTGAGCTTACAGTCAAGAGGTGTGGTTAACAATTGATGCATAGGGTAACAAAATAAAAATTGTAGCTGCTAGTGGGTAAAGTGTAAATTTCAGGCAAAGGCAGACGTGGGGATGATACCTGAGCTAACTACAGTCGATGCAGTCCTGTACCTAGCAATGGGATTAACACTCTTAAAGCCTGGCACAGATAGGGGAGCCAAAAGATTGGTTCAAGATCCGGGGTCCCAACTAGACCTACTGTATCAAGCTTTAGACAGTGGACAGGAACAGCAGCACTCTGTGCATTGTGTGCCATTCCAGATATAGGGACAATTTAATTCATCCATGGGAATTTAGCTAAGTGCCCAGGAGCTATGCAATAACTTCTTGCGACTAGCTCCAAGGCTGCACCTATCATGGATTTCTGCTTGGACCCTCCTAAGATCCAAACAGACACTGGTACTAAGTAGGTGTTCGTGACTAGTTGCCACCGGTCAGCTGCATTGTTCTAGACACTTATCTTGGGAGCTGCAGCTTAAAGCAGCTAACCCTGTGCATTATCACAGGAAAAGTGGCCGTCATAGGGAGCTGAATCACCCCCATAGGGGTCAATTCAATTTGCCGACAGTTGAATAGCGCCAGGAATTGGCTCCCGTCGCTATTCAATTGTGCTCATGTTAAGTCAGTGAATGCCCGTTCTCCCGGACTTAATAGGTTGATATGTCGGGAGAATGGGCATTCTCCGAGTTAACTGCCCGGCGCGATGCTGATTCCCGCCAGAATCAGCCTCGCGCTGGCTGCACGCCAGCACTTTTTTAGGATTTCTTTTCTCACCCCCCGGGGGTGCGAGAGGAATTCCAGACAATTAAGTGTCTATGGCGCTGTATTGAATAGCGCCGGGAGCTAATTCCCGGCGCTATTCAATAGTCTGCAAATTGAATTGACCCCATAAAGTCCACGGCTTCACCAGTTCCAGTGCCACAGACGCAACTGTGTACATTTAAGGCTATAAATTCATTTGGGATAATCTGGAGGCAAAACAGTGTAGCTAATACAGAAAAAAAAGAAACGGAGTGGGAGAAACATAATACAGGGTAGGCCATGCAATAAATACAGGAAATAGTGCAAAACATAAAGCACACCTGTAATAGGCAGACAGTGCAGTGTTTAAGGGCATGCAAGCTCGAGGCAGGTAGAGCTGGCGATATAATTAATAGAATATACTGTGATAAATGATGACCTAAATGATGAAATACTGAATTACCACTTCCTCAGGCCGTCGGCAACAAATCTCTAACTAGAACCATTTCATTATTGGGGACAAAAAGGGTTTTGCCAGGGAGAGAGAGTCCTTTCCACATGTCACAGTTCTATAGCTGGAGTGGCTCTTTCTCAAGTCTCCCCACCTTGGCCTATATCACACTCACTGTCTGCATATAATGAGATGGTGACCCGCAGCTTGTGCTAGATTTAAGGTGTCAAAATCTCAAGAAAAGTTAGTGCAGATCGCAAGGTGAAAGTCGCCTTGCGATCCTGATGCGCGGTCCTGCCTGGCCGGTATCGCAAGAAAAGATAGACTGTGCAGGCAAGTCAATCCTTGCTAGATCGGTGTACTATCTAGTCCATCTCACATGTCAATTACATCTCACATAAGCCAAAATCGTAAGCACACATAGTCCATATCTCAAGAAACGTTAGTTAAAATCGGTGGTGCTGGGCTCTGGGGAGTTCAAGGGAAATAGCATAGTCAAAATCGGCCATAGCAAGGATCTCACCGTGTGTACACACCTTTACACACAGATTCTTGCAATAAAATTCTGTATATACAAGTAGAGGCAGGGAATTCTTCATAGTTATGTAGCCTAATGCTGTCATCCTTGATCATGCTTATGAATGTTAAACTTCTGTTATTTCCCATCACCTTGGTACGTGAATCACAGAAGAATCAAAATAGTAAAGGAAGCTGGTAATATACAGTGGGGGAGATTTAAATGTTTGAAAAGTCGGTTGGGTGTCTGTTTTTTCCTGTCTATTAGATAGGAAAAAACAGACTCCCAACTGACTTTTAAAACATTTGAATATCCCCCCGTTAATGAGTTTCTTGACACAGGGAGAAATTTAGTTGTTTTGGGCGTCTAAAAATTCCGTATAAATGGAACGGTTTAAACGCCAAACAATTGTCACTATTTATTGTTTGGGTGCCCATGCACATTGCGCATGTCACGGCCAAACAGACAGGGTTTAGATGCGTAAAACGGCTAATCCCGTGTAAACGCCTGCTGTGGTCGTCCAAACGGCCGTTGGACCCATTGGGGTCGATTCAATTCGGCAACTTATGAATAGCGCCGGGAATTAGCTCCCGACGCTATTCAATTCAGTTGCTAGTTACCCGCAATTGTCGGGAATTCTTCTCTCATCCCCGAGGGATGAGAGAAGAAACCCGGCAAAAGTGCTGCCTCGCGCCGGGGAGTTAAGTCGGAGAATGCCCGTTCTCCTGACAATTCAACCTGTTTAGTCGGCGAGAACGGGCCATCGCCGACTTAACTGGAGCTGAATTGAATAGCGGCGGGAGCTAATTCCCGGCGCTATTCATAAGTTGCCGAATTGAATCGACCCCATTATTTTTTTTTCTTTCTTGCACTTCAGGAGGCTGCAAGAAAAAATGTGTCCTCCGCGCCCGCAAGGCAGAAAAATTTAAATGAATCTGCCCCATAGACTCCAAGCCTGTAGATATACATAATTATTACTTGCATGCGGCATCCTATTTAAAAAAAAAAAAAAAAAATGATCGCACAATACTGGGGTCAATTAAATTTGCCGACAGTTGAATGAGCGCTGGGAATTAGCTCCCGCCGCTATTCAATTCTGCTCAAGTTAAGTTGGCGAATGCCAGTTCTCCCGGACTTAACAGGTTGATTTGTTGGGAGAACGGGCATTCTCCGACTTAACTGTCCATTGCGATGCTGATTCCTGACAGGATCAGCCTCGCGCCGACCGCGCGCCAGCACTTTTGTCGGATTTATGCTCTCATTTCCCGGGAGCTGAGAGAAGAAATCCCGACAATTAATTGTGACATGGCGCTGTATTGAATAGCGCTGGGAGGTAATTCCTGACGCTATTCAACTGTCAGCAAATTGAATTGACCCCACTAATGCTGATCATCAGGTCAGACATATTAGTTTAAGGGATGTGCAGAAAAGCCTACTGATTGACTTGTTTGTAGTCCAGTACACTACTGTGTGAGTATCAGTAGGTGCAAGAGATGTTCCATAGTTACTCATCAGTGTCCCTGTGTTGCAGTTGAAAATATAGTGGTAGAGTTATTGGTTTATAACTAAATTGGTCCGTTTGTCTGTAGTAGGGAAATTAGAATGGCAGCTCCACTAAATGTTTTCTGTACGGTATTATATAAATATAATATAGTGGGCGGTTAAATAAAAATGTATAAACATACAAACATATCAGGAATTCGTTAGAGTGAACAGTTTGCTCACAGAACACTAATGTATTGTAAAAAGTGTATAGGGTCACAAGTATGACACTTTTGGGGGAATTCAGTTGTGTTTTTGTGGTAAACGTTTGCAAACAATGCCCGATGGAGCAATTCAGTTGTTGCTTCTGCTCACAGCCTCCTGAGGTGTCGAGCACAAATGCAGGAGGACTTCAGATGGGTTTAGCTGCTAAACCTGATGTTTTTGTTTGGGAATGGCACAGTAATTAATGGGAGCCCAAAACAATCGATTTGCTCCATCGGGCTTCCCATTAATTATCGCCATGCTCAAAACAATAGAATTCCCACCATGATATCGGTTTATAATAGAAAATCCTTTAATGGACACCACAAGGCTCCATACAACTGTCCAAAACAATAGTATGCACTCTGCTTTATAGCAGGAATACCTATATTATGTTGTGAGTTCTGGTAACGTGTACATTTTGCATCAGCTTGTGTTTGGAGCTTACTGGCCCTTTTAAGATACATCAACAGGCCAATTGAATAGGTTTGAGATTTTCTCTGAAGAATATTGTCATTGTGCAGCTTACTGTCTTGGTTTTATTGTCCTTGCTGTGCTGCTCATTCATTCAGTCCCAGCTCTTAGAAAACGTGGCTGTGTTGATGTCAGCAGTCCCCTCTCTCTGGTCATTAGGATGCTGAGACATAGCAAGCTGTCATCACCAGCAGCACTCTGAGCCCTGTTCCAGTAATGTGTCACTCTTAATTGCTTCTGATGGGACAGCACATTTGTTGTGAATGTTGTATGTGCCCGTTTCATTTCTGTTAAGGAGGTGTACGTGTGTGTGTGTTTCCTATAGGTTGTGTTATAAACACACTAACCTGCTAATTATTTTTTTTTTTGTAAGCTGTCAACAGTATCCTGTTTTGTGAAAGTTCTTTGGTAGTGATGATTTCTATTGTGTATTGAAACTTTCTGCAGATACAGTATTATTACTGTAGTAACAGAATGGCGTCACCAGACAGATGGAAAGAAAGGGCTTTCACACAGGTGTGGCGGCTAGGGTTACCACCTCATCCCTTTAATTCTGGACACACATTAATTACAGAGGTTCTGTGGCTGATTAAAACCAGGTGAAATTGAGCCTTGAAGTCAGCCAGCCACAGAACCTGTGTAATGTGTCCAGAATGAAAGGGATGAGGTGGTAACCCTATTGGCGGCTCATGATAAAATTAAGCAAATCTTTATCAAAACAATGTTTAGTCTGACCTGTTCTGGTTGCCTGTGATAAAGAGCTGTTATTGCTGCACGAGGTGACATCAGTGACTTTGAACGAGGAGTGATGATCACAAATGTCCAGATGAGAATTCTAATGACCAGGTTAGCTTAGACATGTTGCAGTGCTTGCCTCACCTGCTCTTGGTGGCACAAAGTGTTCAGGCAATGGACTACTAAGCACGTGGGGATGGTATGTGATAGATTAATCATCCTTCATCACACTCTGGAATGTATGTGTGCATTCAAACTAAAGAATCTACAGTCTTGAACCCTGCTTGCAACAGTTAAGGGTTCTGATTCATGTTAATAATTGATCAACTCTGTCCATCTCCCTTGATGCTGCATGTCTTTCTAATGTCTTCCAGGCTGATAGTGCCCCCATCCACAGAGCACAAGTGGTAGCCCAATGGTCTGATAACACTGCTGTTATACAGTATATGTGTTTTTTGCTATCATGTACCAGTCAGTTGAGTGACTTTCTTATGGAAGATTGTTGCTGCATTCATTCCTGCACAATTAGACATTGGTAGACGACATGCATCAGAGCATACAGCCCTGCTGGTCCTGCATCCTATATTACTGTTTTCTTACCTATAGACCTATTTCAGATTATCTAAGGGCAAGACAAATCTGATGAGTCTGGGTACCTGCTTTTTATTATCAGTAATATTAATTATATCCTGTAGTTCTTACATTACACAGTGATGTATAGAGAATATGAAGTCATTCACCTCAGTCCCTGCTCTAAATTCCCTGGCAAACATATACAACACACGACGGTTCAGTTTGTCAGAAACCAAATAACTTTCCAGGGTGTCTGTAAACTTTTGTGTGTGAGAAAAAATGGAGCACCCAGAGGAAACCCAGGCATGTACACGGAGAACAGACCAACTCCACACAGTAGGGAATTGGAAGTCCTTTCTTTTTATGTAAATTGTGACTCTTAAACTCCCAGAGTGTCACAGTGCTTTATGTCGATATAAATTTATCTAGAAGCCCATAAGATTTTTTTTTTTAATGCTAGTAGAACAACATTCATGTGGGTTTTGCAAAAAATATCTTATAACAGTCACTGTGTGGATAATAGTAATGTCAGGGGAAGTGCACTTATCCTAGGTATCCCAGCATTCGGTTATGGATCAATGGGTAGACTCGGGTAAAGCTGACACTCAGTTGGTTGACCACTATTGGTCAACATGGACAAGGGCGATATTGAAAAAAGATCGACATGAGGTTTTTCTTTAATGTTTTTGGTGTAATTTTCTCCGTAATATTCCGTTAGTGCATCGCGTCCCATTGCATGGCTCGCGTGCGGGCAAGGTGCCTCGCTCTGCTACCGCTGCACTCAGCGCAGGTTACTATTCCCAATCGTAGTCCACGTAGATGATAATAACCTGTCCCATGTCGACCTTTGTCCCATGTCGACCTATAGTGGTCACCCTATTGACTGTCGACCTACCATCCGGATACCAAGCATTCTATGTGTGTTGGGTATAATATGCTGGCAGTCTGTATTCCGACTGTGGGATCACGATGATTAAAATCCCTCCTCCCCGCAGCCTAATCCTAACCCTCCCAAGTGGAGCTTAACCCCATTTTTTTTTTTTTTTTTTTTTTCAAGGATCCCAAGATCTGAGAGTGACATGCCATGGTGATCAGCTACATAATGTCACACAAGTAATATAATGATCATGTAAAATTTCCCTGTAGTCAGTGATACGATTGGTCACATGTAAAGCCGCATGATAATCAGATAGTGTATATGGAGGAGCATCAGTTGATATATGGCTTCATAACGCTTCAGCAACGGTCATATCAGGAGGTCGGGTATCTCATCCCTGATCTCCCGATCCCATTGAAGAGATCAAAAGGGAGTATTGACTGAGCAATAAATTGCTTAGTGTGTATAGGTACTGATAAAGCTAAATATTTATCGTATATAATACCCTTTATGAGGTCTAAGAACACTGTACGCTATTTATGTATGAAGTACCGTAAGGGTACGCTAGTTGCGTAACAATCGCTTTGCCGTGATCGAGACGCTCAAGCGTCACGTTCACTCACGGCCAAGAGATCACAGGCAGGCACGTTATTGGCTGTTAACTAACGTAATGATTCGCTATAGCGTAGCGAACGCTCGGGACCACGAGGAGATCACCAGCGGCGCTGACGCTCACTATATTAAACCTTTGTATCTAAACCATAAACAGTGTATTGTGCAGTAAAACCTTAGTGTAATGTTAGAGAGTAAATGCAACACAGTATAACCTTATTACCTTAAAAGCTGTTTGAGCGTCACCGACGCTCTGAGAATACTTAATACTATAAGAAACACACAGATACCGTGCTCAGGGTCCAACGCCTAAAATATATATTATGAATGCTATACTTGCAAAAGAGTTAAACACAATACAAGTCATACACTACAATATAACATAGACTACCTAACCAGATAACTACACAGGAAATACAATACAATACAATTTAAGGGAAAATGAGAGAGAAAGAGAAGGAGAGAGAGAGAGAAAATGAGAGAGATTGGCCCACAATAACAAGAAGATCAATATAGTTGCGGAGAAACACTTACGCACAAGGGGAAACGATCGCATGCGCCTCGATATCCAGCTCCCGATTATCAGCAATGAGAACCGTTGAAGAGAGAGTGAACTGGATATGGTCGGCCTGCCTATTTATGCCCCACACACAATGCAATTCAATGGTCCCTACAATCTTATTGTTCATTGGACACAGGAATTCGACTTCGCATTATAACAAAAGGTCATAGGTTGATTCATACAGGTGGGTTGTGACTGTTTCCAACAGCTCAGGTGGGAGGGAAACTGGGTTTCCCGCCGCATGGGTAATAAAGTGCAAATAAAGTAAATGTTCATAAACTTCTTATGTCCATAACTATTCGCACGAGCGATTGATCTGCTTCAAACCAACACCGGAATATTTCTAATTAAATATTCTTCCGATGGATACTAAACACCACTGTATTACTCCTGTCTGACCCTTCGTATCAAACAAAGAGGGATTTCTCTGTTCATGAACATTCTATATTAACCAAACTTGCAGAATCTATCAAAGGGACCATGATCTACAAAATACATTATATAGTGAAAATATGTAATGATTGAGTCGCACGCTACGATCGCATAAACTCTACCGTAAATACGCATACCATGCACCTGCGGGTGCCCGCGACTGTGAGTATGCGCACGTACGGGAGAGCATACGCATGCGCAGCACGGACCTGTGTGAGGTGCAAATATGGTAGTGTGCATAGAGATATTTTTCTGACTTTGACAGTCCACCCTTTGGCAGTCAACAATAACTGCCACTTCCTGAAAACATTTCAAAAGGAGAAAAATATATGTTAGGGGTTAATACATTTACATGGTTGGGTAAGGGAGGAGAGGAGATGGTAGGAAAAGGGTATGACCTAGTGAGATAGCAGAAGCATGTGTGTATGAATCCGTGCTTGGGGGTCATGTATCATCGTGCCGTACGTGTTTTAAATCAAGCTTCGAGGTATTGCGAAGTATACATGTGAATTCCTTCTTATCCCGTGGTACGGGTCTGTGGATGGGCTGTCAAACTTTACCGAGCTCTTTTTGGCTTTGGTTGTAACAAAATGGGGGAGCACATTTTAGTTGATGATACATGAATGGGGGAGATATGTGATTGCTGATATCTGTGCCTGTATTCCCTATCGACTATGTGTGTCATTACCTGAGGGTTGTAGAAATGAAGAAAAGACATAATTACGGTAAATGCAGTGGTATTCTATGTCAGGTAAATGTACAGTCGTCGATTGAGGTCTTGTTTGGTGTCTGTTGAATGCAGTCTTCTTTGTGCTTTTGCCCATAAGGTGCGAGCAAAAGCTGTCAATGTCCATAGATTTACAAAAGTGTTGGGCTAGCGTAATTTTAAAATTTCTAGGGAAACTGGGGATCCATGGCATAGTTCATCAAAAATCTGTGTATCAGGTTGTCAAACTTCTTCTTTAATCCCTCTGTTGTCTGTATATCGGCTCATCAAATTCCTCGTCCAAGTGGGTCTTGTTACCTTGGAGAAAACGGAAAAACAGGTGAAAGAAACGGACCGTAGAAATCGCATTTTCATCACATCATTGTTTCTACATTTGGGTCATAAATCAAGTCCAGGTTAATTACAGTTTCCTCACTCCTTAAACTCATTACCCTAGTACGATGATTGCACTTCATTAAAGCCTGACCGCATCTAAATATCAATCCAATCGATATGACAACACCTAAGATACATAGGAGAAACTTCCCAACATCCATTATGACTCCTTGAGCCCAGTCTCCTAAACCAGAAAAACAATTTCGCGGGTTCAACCATGACACCCAACCAGTCAGCTCATTACCTACAGCAGCAAGAGTGAGATTGTGTCTCCTGCGAAATTCCCACTTCAATTGGAGAATATCGTCCATCTTTTGGTCTATGACCTCGACCGGATCCTCGGTGCTATTCGTAATATATGTGCAACATTTCACGCCGTATTGTGTTGCCAGTGTGACACAATATCCGCCTGTCACTGCTGTGAGGTAATTGAGAACCATTCTATGCTGTACCAGTTCTGTTTTGTAAGCCTGAAGTTCTCTTCCAGTTTACCTAAACGTGTCATCATACATTTCAGTGATATTATCTAACAAATTTGCGTGCGCCGATATGTATTTATAATTCAGCACTCCTCTAGCGGTGCGGGTGAAATCTAACGCGATTAAGAATTGAATCCCGGTGGATTCACTTATCAGATCAGAGGCCGGATGCTCTGTCTTCTCTATCAGGTGCCTTTTAACAACGTGCTCGTAATGGGTGTGAGTATAAGGAGCTTGGGCACCACGGTGTATGTCTTTCATTTTGTCATGTGATACAGTCATTACTTCAGGCAGTACTTTTCCAATATAACACAATCCTTCAGAGTTTGGGGCAAGCCACTTGTACGCCTTTCTCCCGCATATGAAATATGCATCATCGGGGAGAACATATGGGACGGAGTAGGACATAACCATATTACACACCTTCCATGTGAAATCTCCTAACCCTAATTCTTCCATCTGCTTAGTACACGTATCAGGTTGTACGATATGTGCACAGTATCCTGGTGATACCTCTCCAACTTTAGTAATCCTATTTCCTAAGGTATACCTATACCGGAAAGATTTTCCTCTACTGGCTATGTGGCGTACAAGCTCTGTATCTGTAGGCATTCTATCTGCTCTATGCGAAAAGGTCATGGTGTGGTTACTCCATGACACTTCCCAATTTCCCGGTTTTCGGGGATTGGAGATGTTGAAACATAATAGGGACCTATCCACATGGTATTGGTGGAGCTTCAAACTAGGAGGGCTGGAGATATTAAACCTCCGGTCCACCGGTCTCCCACCATTTAACTCAAGTACCTCCTCTATCGTTAAAGGAAATGGTACTAGCCCTGATTTGCTATGACCCTGAGGTACTTGAGAGCATACCCAACAATCTGTTTTGTTTAACACATTACCCACTAAGGAGTGATAGTCACTCAATGGATGCCGGTCCATATGGATATTAAAACTGGATTGGCATTTCTTAATGCACCCATCCTCAATGACATTGTTACAGAGCCTACAGATACAGTTTTCTTCAGCTAACAATCCTTCACAATTCCTTCTATGGTCAATGCTATCGGATCGTTTTCTGATACTCGCCTTTGCTTGTTGATTATGTTGTTCTCGGAAAACTACGCCTCCATCTTTATCATCAGAACCCATTCCAGAACCTCTCTCGACCTCCATGGTACTCTCGCCGGAACAGACTGCTCTGGTCAACATCATGGTCAACAGGAAAATCCGGATCACAGTCTCTTGAGGCAAGTCCATCTTAGGAGGAGACGAAGAAGAATGAGAAGGGGGGAAAAATAATTTGAGGGAGAGGGGATGGGAAGTGGAGAAAAACAATAAAAGGGAACAGGGGATCGACAACTGCTTTTGATCTTGTGGTTCTCGATGCTCAGGTGCCGCCTTAGTCCTCCTGGAACAGACACTCTAGTGATACAACCTCTACCGTCTGTTCCTTATCACAGGACTTCTCTGGATCAACGACCTTCTTACAGTGGGACGAATGAACCCAAGTCTCTCTCTCAGCAACCTTCAATGCTGTAGTGCTAGTCAATAAGACCTGGTATGGTCCTTCCCATCTGTCAATAAGGCAACCTGAGCGTAGAAAATTCCGTATCATTACATAATCCCCAGGTTCAATGTCATGACAATTACTATCTGGTAAATCAGGAATCACCAACTTCAGATTATCATTTTGATTCCTCAACTGTTTACTCATGTTAATCAAGTATTTTACAGTTACTTCATTGTTACACTTCAAATCATCCTGAGGGTTAATCATAACATGCGGTTGTCGACCAAACAAGATTTCAAAGGGAGACAGATTTAGAGGGGACCTGGGAGTGGTTCTGATGCTGTACAGTACAATGGGTAAAGCTTCTGGCCATGTCAATCCTGTCTCTGCCATCACTTTACTCAGTTTATTTTTAATAGTGCTGTTCACTCTTTCCACTTTCGCACTCGCCTGTGGACGGTATGGAGTGTGCAGCTTGCTATCAATTCCCATCAATTTACACATTCCTTGAAAGACATCACCTGTAAAATGGGTACCCCTATCACTTTCGATAATTCTAGGGATACCATATCTACATACAAATTCCTGCACAATTTTCTTCGCAGTAAACATAGCGGTATTTGTGGCTGCTGGAAATGCTTCGACCCAATTTGAGAAAACATCTATACAAACAAGTACATATTTCAAATTTCGACAAGGGGGTAATTGAATGAAGTCAATCTGTATTACCTGGAAAGGGCCGCCGGCAGGTGGGATATGGGATGGTTCTGTAGGTATTGCCTTTCCAATATTCTTTCTCAAACAGGTAAGGCACGACATGGCTCTTTTACTCGCATGAGAGGAGAATCCTGGGGCGCACCAATATGCTCTTACCAACTTGCACATCCCTTCCTTGCCTAGATGAGTCAGCCCGTGAGCTGCCTCAGCCAAACATGGAAGGTATGTTCTGGGGGCCACCGGTTTACCTTGTCCATCCGTCCAGAGTCCTGAGGACTCCTGGCCATATCCCTTTGCCTTCCAGACTGCCTTTTCCTGTGTGGAACACAAATTTTGCATCTCACACAACTTCTGTGTGTTGATGGTATTAAATACCATCAGTTGTGTGGTGTCTGTCTGTCTGGGGGTAGCAGCTGCTAACTTAGCTGCTTCGTCTGCTCGACTGTTACCAAGCGATACTGGGTCTTGGCTATATGTATGTGCTTTACATTTGATAACAGCCACTCTGTCGGGTTCCTGTATCGCTGTTAGAAGCCTTTTTATGTGAGCTGCATGCGCTACCGGTGTACCAGCTGCCGTCATGAAATTTCTGAGGCGCCATAGGGCTCCGAAATCATGGACTACCCCGAATGCGTATCTAGAATCGGTGTAGATATTGGCTGATTTGCCCTTAGCCAATTCACATGCTCTGGTTAGGGCGACCAGTTCAGCAACCTGGGCTGAGTGAGGTGGGCCTAGCGGTTCCGCTTCTATGGTGCCTTGGTCATCTACGACTGCGTATCCAGTACACAAGTCTCCCGAGTCTGACTGTCTATGACAACTACCGTCCGTGTAGAACGTAAGTTCTGCATCTTCCAGTGGGTTGTCACTGATGTCAGGCCTTGCGGTAAAATTTTGGGTCAAATATTCTATACAATCATGAGTGTCTTCCTTTGTATTAAATCCTCCTTCCCCAGTACTCTCATCCTCCACCCTTTTGGGTCTGTCCAGACACACTTGGGAGATATGTTGCAGGATTTAATGCACTGCATCTCCTTATGGTGATGTTTACGGGGGCCATTAGTGCCAATTCCCATCTTGTAAACCGCGCTGATGAGACGTGCCTGGTTTGGGCAGAATTTAACAAGGCTGACACTGCATGCGGTGTATGAATTGTGAGGTTGTGACCTAGCACGACGTCTTCGCTTTTCGTTACTAGCAATGCTATCGCAGCAACGCTTCGCAAGCATGTGGGGAGGGATCGCGCTACCGTGTCTAGCTGAGCGCTGTAATATGCTACTGGCCTGCTGGCATCACCGTGCTTTTGGGTTAGTACGCCTGCCGCGCAACCAGCACTTTCTGTTCCGTATAGTTCAAAGGGTTTCCCATAGTCCGGCATACCTAATGCTGGTGCCTGCGTTAGGCACTGTTTAAGTCTCTCAAATGCTGCCTCAGACTCGTCTGTATGCGAAATCCGATCAGGTTTGTTTGAGGAGACCATTTCCTGCAAAGGTAACGCTAAAATGGAAAACCCTGGGATCCAATTACGGCAATACCCACACATTCCTAAAAATGTTCTGATTTGTTGCTGGGTTTGTGGCAGAGTCATGTCTCTAATTGCTTGAATTCTATCAGCGGTCAGGTGTCTCAGTCCTTGTGTTAAACAGTGTCCCAAATATTTTACCTTAGTTTGGCATAATTGCAACTTGTCTTTGGAAACCTTGTGTCCTGTGTCTGAAAGATGAAACAGGAGCTGTTTCGTATCCTTCAGGGATGCCTCCAATGAATCAGAACACAGTAGTAGATCATCCACGTACTGTATTAATACTGATCCACTCACTGGTTGGAAAGACTGTAAACAATCATGCAAAGCCTGAGAAAATATACTTGGGCTATCTATGAATCCTTGTGGTAATCGAGTCCATGTGTATTGGACTCCTCTGTATGTAAATGCGAACAAATATTGACTGTCGGGGTGCAGAGGTACCGAAAAGAAAGCGGAGCAGAGGTCAATAACAGTGAAAAATTTCGCAGTGGGAGGGATTTGCATTAGGATGACAGCTGGATTTGGCACTACGGGGAACTGACTCTCAACTATTTTGTTAATCCCCCTTAGATCCTGCACTAGCCGGTAACCCCTCCCCCCACTCTTTTTCACAGGGAAGATGGGACTATTAGCAGTGCTGGACGTTCTTACCAGAATGCCCTGTTGTAGCAAGCGCTCTATTACTGGGTAAACTCCTAACTCCATCTCTGGCTTCAGAGGGTACTGTGGGATTTTTGGAGCTATCCTACCATCTTTTACTTGTACAACTACCGGAGCTACGTTTGCCATTAATCCAGTGTCCTGTCCATCTTTAGTCCAAAGTGACTCTGGTATCTGAGATGTCATTTCTTCTACTTGGGAGGGAGTCCTATTTGTCATAGTGGTATGTGACATTAATTTTGACGGGGAGTCTAACATGTCTCGTACTTCCTGAGCGTGATTCTCAGGTATGTCCAAGAATACACCTTCAGGAGTACAATAAATGACGCACCCCATTTTACACAGTAAGTCTCTTCCCAGGAGATTAGTCGGTGCCGATGCAGCCAGCAAAAAGGAATGCTTGGTATGTAAAGGCCCTATTGTAATCTCTGCTGGTTTGCTAACAGGGTAATGCTGGACTACTCCTGTTACTCCCACGGCTGGAATTGTCCTACCAGTGGTCCTCATGCCCACTGTCGAATTTATCACTGATTTGGCCGCCCCTGTGTCTACAAGAAAGTTTAATGATTTACCAGCTACATTGATTGCAATTTCCGGTTCACTTCCAAGACTTGCAATCAATTTTACTGGCTGCAGATTACAGGTATGGCCACACCCCTATTGGGTATGGTGACCTCCCTGAATCCCGCTGGCAGCAACTACTTGTGAGGGAGTTAGCTGGGAACTACCAGAGGTTTGCCAATCTCTGTTTGGGGGGTATCTTTTTGTTTCCCCTGCATGTGGCTCATAACTCCGTTTCTGCGGACCTTGCTCCCAATGTCGTGTGTCGTGTCGTTGTCTAGGGGGTTGGTATGAGTTTCGTACATTCTTTACTCTACAATCTCGTGCCATGTGTCCCTGTTTATGACAAGAATAACAAGTAACCACACTTGACTTACCCACAGGGTTTGGTGATACAAACAAAGGCTGCCTTGTGGTCAGGGCCTGTATACTTACGGCCATTAACTTATCACTTTGTTGTTCCCTGTGTCTGGTGATGTTCCTATCGTGATCAATAGCAGCCTCTCTCAAAGTAGCCACAGACAGACCTCGCCAACATGGTTGTGTGGTCTGTACCCTAGTCTTCAATGACTCTTTTAAACCATCCATCAGTACCGATACTGCTACTTCTCGATGGTTTATGTTTGTTTTAATGTCCTCTATGCCTGTGTATTTTGCCATTTCTGATAATGCTCTGTGAAAATACTCTGCAGCTGTCTCTGACTCCTTCTGTTTAATGGAGAATATCTTGTTCCATCTGACTACCGCTGGGAAATATTCTTTTAACTGTAAGTTTATTCTTTTTACATTGTCTTTGTTGTACACATCTGTAAGAGGTACATCCTGATCTAATCCGCAATCAGCTAAAAATTGAGTTGCGTCAACATTGGAGGGTAAACATGCTCTCAGCAATATCTGCCAGTCTTTATTGTTGGGCTCTACAGTGTTACCTAAGTCTCTGATGTATTTTTGACTGGCAACTAAATCTTTTCTAGGGTCAGGGAATTCAGACACGATGGTCCTTAATTCCATTCTGGAAAATGGGCTATACATGGCAATGTTCCTCACAGGGGTGACCCCTGTTGTGTCAGTTTTCCCATTTGGAACAGCTATTACCCTAACAGGATTAACTCTAACAACATCACTCTGTGTGGGTTCTACAGCCTGTGGTGAAATGGCTTCAGCATAGTGTATGGTGCCGTACTTACCTGTAGACACGACCTCACCTATCCCTCCGCTAGGGGCCTTTGTTACTAATCTCGTGGGTGGAGCTGTGCCTACTGTGGTCTCTGCTATGGTGGCTGCTAGAGAGAGCGCTGAAATTGTTGCCGATTCGTCTTCTTGATCACACTCCTGAGGAAAGTTCAAAACAGGGTACAACTTGCACGGGTTAATACTTGCGTTGGTTAATTGGTTAACATTATCTTTAACATTTATACAGTTGCTAAGTGTTTGTGTGTTACACCTTAGTGCGTTATTCTCCGCAACCAATTTCTCTCCCGATATGTATGGTGGCGGTGGGGCCGTGGCTATCAGTTTTCTGATTGAGCCAGATCCCGCCGCCTGAGCCAATCCTCTCTGTATGTCACCTTCCTGCTGCCACAACTGCAAATAATCGTAATGTTTGATTCGTCTCTTTGTTGATTTAATGAGACATATCCTTCTCCTTAAATTCGTTAACACTTCTGTGCTGAAGCTACCTACTCTTGGGAATTTCTCCCCGTCATGTACTGTCATTCTCTCCCATTCATCACATAAAGCTTCTGTGTGACTTCCGTATTTCTCACACATTACATACCTTGCCGACCCAATTGGTCGGTTCACTGAATCAACCCGAACCGAGGTTGATCGCCCCCTACCTGAACAAGTGGCCCCCATAGTTCGAAGGTGTTGCTTTATTTAACCAACCCTTACGCAAACCAAATGTCCAAAATAGGCTGACGGTGGCGGTTTACCGAGTACCCCACTCACTCGCCCACGCCGACCAATACGACCTGATCACACCGATATGGTGCTGGCGTACTCGACCTAGGGCCCCTGCGACCTGAACCTCTATTTACTGGAACCTGTGAGGGTGCTCCGAAGAACACTTACTCTTTCCAGTAACTATTGGTTGCTGGATAGTTCCTGAGTGAGCAGCGAACTTCCCTTAAAATAAAAAAAAATTACACAAATCACGTTAGAATGTACAAATAGCGTTTATGACCTCCGTACACAAATAGTACCGGTCAGGTTTACTAATGCACACAATTACGTGCGGTACAATCGTTTAGTACACAAGCAACTAATCTTATGTACTGAGCGACCAGTGGAATCGAAAATTTCGGCTGCGAATTCCTTCAGCCAGAGCTTATATGGCCTATATGGGTGTTGCACCAACCCTTTCTTGGTGTTGTGCCTGTGGACTGTATAGCGGACTTCCTTGTCTGCTGTACCTGAACCTGTTGGTCTGCTATGACCTCCTGGTCTGTTACAGTATGACCTCCTGGTCTGCTACACTCTAATGCTCAAATTGTATATTTAACCAGGGATGCCTCCCTAGCCACCATGTACGTCACTTACACGCATGTACCTCACGAGAACTCGACTTTTCTTGTGGTTCAACCTTAAAAATTGTAGAAACAAACACTCACTCACCGCATATACACTTTTGTTTCTATTTCTATTTCTGCGCAGAAATTTCTCTTTAGACCAGATGTGTTACAAATTAGGAGAAGGATCTATTAATTTAAATTTGGAATTAAAAAAAAAATTTTGCGCGATTTATCGCCTGGCGTTATTTACCGCGTGGCGCTACTTATCGCGTTGAGAAGAGAGAAAAAAACTTGTGATTTGAGTTACGTGGGCGTACCCGTACGCTCCGTTGCGTAATATACGCTGCGTGCGTCGGCCCTTGGATTGCGTACGCAAGTCTCAGTCTTTTGTTAGAGACACGTGTACGCAAAGCAAAGATCCACCGTAACACAATTTATACGTTTATCAATTATGGAACTGGCAAACAGGAGAGTGACATACGAAAATACACCAATGAAAAGGGAATGCAGATATATATGTGTGCGTGCGTGTGTACGCAAGACAGAAAAATAAACAGTTTTAAAAAGACACTATTGTTTTGTTCTTACCTCCGGTTCCCGGATTCCTTCAGCACCCTTTACTAAGAGAAGCAGACGCTTATCCAAACAGCACTACGAGGAATATGATCTCCCGCCCTTTGCTGCTGGATAATGTCTGCTGTAATTACCTAGTGCAGATATGTGAAGGACAGGGCGAGCCGCCAATTGATAAAGCTAAATATTTATCGTATATAATACCCTTTATGAGGTCTAAGAACACTGTACGCTATTTATGTATGAAGTACCGTAAGGGTACGCTAGTTGCGTAACAATCGCTTTGCCGTGATCGAGACGCTCAAGCGTCACGTTCACTCACGGCCAAGAGATCACAGGCAGGCACGTTATTGGCTGTTAACTAACGTAATGATTCGCTATAGCGTAGCGAACGCTCGGGACCACGAGGAGATCACCAGCGGCGCTGACGCTCACTATATTAAACCTTTGTATCTAAACCATAAACAGTATATTGTGCAGTAAAACCTTAGTGTAATGTTAGAGAGTAAATGCAACACAGTATAACCTTATTACCTTAAAAGCTGTTTGAGCGTCACCGACGCTCTGAGAATACTTAATACTATAAGAAACACACAGATACCGTGCTCAGGGTCCAACGCCTAAAATATATATTATGAATGCTATACTTGCAAAAGAGTTAAACACAATACAAGTCATACACTACAATATAACATAGACTACCTAACCAGATAACTACACAGGAAATACAATACAATACAATTTAAGGGAAAATGAGAGAGAAAGAGAAGGAGAGAGAGAGAGAAAATGAGAGAGATTGGCCCACAATAACAAGAAGATCAATATAGTTGCGGAGAAACACTTACGCACAAGGGGAAACGATCGCATGCGCCTCGATATCCAGCTCCCGATTATCAGCAATGAGAACCGTTGAAGAGAGAGTGAACTGGATATGGTCGGCCTGCCTATTTATGCCCCACACACAATGCAATTCAATGGTCCCTACAATCTTATTGTTCATTGGACACAGGAATTCGACTTCGCATTATAACAAAAGGTCATAGGTTGATTCATACAGGTGGGTTGTGACTGTTTCCAACAGCTCAGGTGGGAGGGAAACTGGGTTTCCCGCCGCATGGGTAATAAAGTGCAAATAAAGTAAATGTTCATAAACTTCTTATGTCCATAACTATTCGCACGAGCGATTGATCTGCTTCAAACCAACACCGGAATATTTCTAATTAAATATTCTTCCGATGGATACTAAACACCACTGTATTACTCCTGTCTGACCCTTCGTATCAAACAAAGAGGGATTTCTCTGTTCATGAACATTCTATATTAACCAAACTTGCAGAATCTATCAAAGGGACCATGATCTACAAAATACATTATATAGTGAAAATATGTAATGATTGAGTCGCACGCTACGATCGCATAAACTCTACCGTAAATACGCATACCATGCGCCTGCGGGTGCCCGCGACTGTGAGTATGCGCACGTACGGGAGAGCGTACGCATGCGCAGCACGGACCTGTGTGAGGTGCAAATATGGTAGTGTGCATAGAGATATTTTTCTGACTTTGACAGTACATACCCATCCGATAATTTCTCTGTCTGATTGGAGCGGATCGGCACACACTATCAGAAAGTGTGTACCCATCTGAAGTCCCTACTGTAGTGGAAATTTCATTTTAGCTTTTTGACTTTCATTGTTGATCTCTTTCCTGAAGGGCCCTACACACTGGTCGATACCAGTGAAAGATATGAACGATTTTGTTCATTAATGAACGAGATACCGTTAATATCTTTC